>NC_085960.1:14069633-15517500 GCF_910591565.1 Cydia splendana
GTCACTGACGTCGGCCATCTGTCTGAGAGGGGTCAACGTGTGATGGACAATGGACTTGGCTATTTTTAAACTTAATGCTTTAGTAATTAGTTCACAGAACTAATTGGGTTTAAAATATCGATAGTTGTCCTTAATTTTCATCATTATGAAGGGAAAAAGCTTGTTTCTAAGATATTACTAAGAATAATATAGCTTGTTAAACAAATAACAATATGTAGCTATATTGTTTCTTGTTTAACAAGCTATATTAAGTTGTTTAATTCGAATCCCTTCCTAGAAAATTAAAGTTATTTTATTAAAACACAAGCCCAGTCATTTCAGCGTTATTGAATGTTCATCTATTAAAGTGATGAAAATTGGCTTAAAATATAGTATCGAAACCTATTTTTTTAAATAATGCACTCGAAACTTCATAGAAAACAAGAAAAAAAAGTAATTTCAGCGATTTAAGGGGATTGAAACTGGGTTGAATATTTGTACTGGGTATTTTTTTTTCATTACAAATCCAGATCAAAGTCATAACTACTTTCTGTGCGTACCTACCTACGCAGGAAGTACCTACCACTATATGATACAATATAGATAAAATATTTTTTCTGCTCCTACAAACTTTAAAGTACCTAACTACTAACTCAAATTACCGGAAATAGTCGGTTTATCGTAACTACGCGAGTAAAAACTAAGAAAAAACTAAACCATTACGTGAACGGTCGCAACCTCGTGGGAGACGCAATTATTTTCCAATTTTAATCAAAAATATCGCCTTCTCAGCCTTTCACTTCCACTTAAGCATTTAAATGTCAATCTCTCGCTCGTCGTATGCACTCCAACTTAAGTTTTTGAACACAAACGATGAAAATTAAACCTTATTCTCTTACAATTAGTTCTTAAACTACAATTCGAGCATCCATTTGATCTAAACAATTTGGCTCTGTATGATTAATGCGTGTTAGTATATTCTAATCTTCAATTGTTTTAACTCAATCTGAAATCACCACAGCAATTCAAGCCTTAAGTAACTGTACCTAAAGTTAATTTTCTTTAAACAAATAAAAATCCCTAAAGATATTCATTAGAAAGTACATATAAGAAATTGATAAAAATGCCATTAGATTGCAATAAACATGTTCAAATCAAACAGCGTATGTACTAAAGACTAGAGATGCCACGAATATTCGGCAACTATTCGGTATTCGGCCTATTCGGCCACTTTGCCGAATATTCGGCCGAATAGCGAATATCTATTGCACCTACCTAAAAAGAAAAATTACGGAATTAAAATAACCAAAAACAGGTCTATTTAATATTTAAAATGAATTCTTTTAATTACTTTACTTTTAAGACCCGTTTTTGAGCATATATGTTGATTACAAAATATTTTATTTTTATCATGGGCCTGATTTGATTCACTATAACTAGGTACATACATTAATTTGGGTCCATATTGGGTTGCATACAAGTTTAAGTCATATCTTTGATGCGCATAACAACTTGTGTCATAATCATCATTGCGCATACAAATGAAAAGTCATATTATATTGTGTCATACATTTTTAGCCATAATATTTGATGACATACTCAGCATTTGTTATATATTTTTATATATTTTTTGTGCATATAGGTTTTGATTATAATGAATCAAATGTCATACCACATAAAAGCATATTTATCGATACATATAATGTTTTTACGTATAACGTTTTCGTAGCATAATAATTTTCAACCATAATAATTTAAGAAACTAATTTTAGCCTCTAAACAACTCTCGAAAAAAACCTTTTCCCTAATCTCCGTCCAAACACTTAATTCGACGGAGCCCCGAAGGGCTGGGCTCCTAGTTCTGCGTAGTTTGCCCTTCGGGCATCTAAAGAAACCTAACGAACCTAACCTACCTACTATGATTAGTTTCTTTTATTAAACCGTTTCTCCTACTGGAGGGGGCTCCTCTCCTTCGTAGGTTGCTCACAACCATACATAAGTATTTATTATTAATGTTTTGTAACATTTATGAAAAAAACATATTATGACAACGGAATATATGACTTCATTTGTTATGTCTATATTAATACTATGCACTGCAATACTTCGAACGAAAAATACTTATGGATATCAAGCAGATGACTTAAAATTTTATGCAAATTAAATTAATGACTATAAAAATTAAGACATAACTCATTTATGACAAAAACCCAGTTATGCTCAGGAATGATTCTGACTAAAGATTTTTATGACTTGCTATTTTATGCATAAAGTGTTATGACAATTAAAAATATGACAAAAGTTGTTATGCGACCAGAGGAAGTCCCCATTAATTCTGTTCAACAAAACATATATCTTACCAAAGTATGTCTTTAGTTGGCGAACAGTTTTCATAACAATTGTGACTCAAAATGTTCGAATGTCATGCCGAATATTGGGCGCTTCGGCCGAAAGAGGGGCTGAATATTCGGTATTCGGTATTCGGCCAAAACCACTATTCGGGGCATCTCTACTAAAGACATCATGTGTAACTTGATTCAAAGCTTTTTGTACTTCAATGTAATTGTCTTTAGATTAAAAATTGTTATAGTAGATTTTTCTTGAAACAACGTGGTCGTTGAGGATTGATAAAGAATCGTGTGAATTAACATAGATATAATCAGTCAATGTCATGAAACAATGGTTGAAAAAGTTCATTATTTTAAAGCCAAATCATTACTTCGCGGATTGAAAGTGATCATTATAGAAGAGAAAAATTATTAGATATAGATAATGATTTCAGTGAAAACTAATCAAGTGGATTTATTTCTTGTTTACTACGCATTTTAAGATCATACTGCGTTGTGATAATGGCGTTAATAATGCTTGTCAAGTTTAAGAAGCCCTTGATAATATTTTGTCATTTTGACATTTATGTTTGTTAGAAAAGGATACAATTTAACAGAGGTTTGCTAAATTTTATAAATAGATAAGGGGATAAGACTGTTAGACATTTGCATTGAATATGTTGTCATGTAGATTACTTTTATTGGTTATATATTATTATGTAGGTACGTTCTTTAGTTGCTGTCAACTACGTACTTACTTATACTTGTAGCCAATTAAATATTGAAAATAGGGTAGTGTCCGACCGAAGGTTCGGTTTCGGTTTCGGTTTCGGCATGTTTCGGCCTAAAAATCATGTTTCGGCTGTAGTTTCGGTTTCGGCCAAAAAACGGCCGGATCTTTCGGCCGGGCCGAAACTTAAGAAATGGTACTTCGTACTATGAAACTAAACTATGTGACAAAGACCAAAAGTTGGGGAATAAGTAGGATAACAATATTAATATGTACCTACATAGGTATACTGATTCATGTATATTTACAGAAATTAATTGGTTTATTATAAAACACAATTGCACTAATGAGGGCGCCACTAGACGGTCGACGCAGTATTAAGAGGCTGTTAATACCACCTATAACGCACACACTGTCTAATTGTATCGGAGTAAATGAGATAGCACTGTCGCATGTTACTGGGCCTGGGCAAAGGAATAATAAGAAAACTCATCATCTTCCTCGCGTAATCCCGGAATTTTTGCTACGGCTCAAGGGAGCCTGGGGTCCAATTGACAACTAATCCCAAGAATTGGCGTAGGCCTAGTTTTTACGAAAGCCACTGCCATCAGACTGACCTTCGAACCTAGAGAGTAAACTAGGCCTTATCGGGACTAGTCCGGCTTCCTCACGATGTTTTTCCTTCACCGAAAAGCAAATAGTAAATATCAAATGATATTTCGTATATAAGTTCCGAAAAACTCATTGGTACGAGCCGGGGTTTGTAAGTACCTGCGACCTTCGGATTGAAAGGCCACCAGCGCTCAAGGAAATATCTCGCTTTTTAATACAATGGACATTGGTTGGAGTCTGATGTGCTCAACTACTTATCCTGAAGCGTGAAGCACGGCTTTGACTTCGCATGAAAGTTCGTCTCACCGGGGCACTTCGGACGTTTGGGCCCAGGTGAAGATCGGTACCCGGCCTTGCGATATTGTCAACAAAAAATTCGCGCTCGCTGCGCTCGCGTTTTTGGTTGACCCTGTACTACATGTCTACATGTTGGCTTGATTGGTGAATGGATAGAGTTAGACCAAGAAAATTCTGCAATTATTTTGATAGCACACGCAGTGCAACTAGTGCAAATGTTATTTATACGCGATAATTTCATAAAAGTTTTGACGTTTAAAATAACATTTGCACTGCGTATGTTATCAAAATCGTTGCAGAAATATCTTCGTCTAACTCTAGTAATTTTCTTAAAAATCTGCTTAAGCAACATCAATTTCAAGGACATTGGGTGTTGACAGCCCCATAATATGTGTGAAAAAGCGGTTTTATGACAATTTTTCAACGATTTTAACAAGTCTACAAAAGGTTCGGTTTCGGTTTCGGTTTCGGCCGAAACTAGAGCCAAAGCCTAACATTCCATTTCGGTTTCGGCAAAAAAACATGTTTCGGTCGGACACTAATATACGCGGTAACCTAACTGAAACATCTCTACCCTGGCCCCAATTTCACATCGGTGACAGGTGCGACAATTGTAAAACAACTCTGTTGCTGACGTCACAGGCATCCATGGGCTACGATTACCACTTACCATCGGGCGGGCCGTATTCCTGTTTGCCACCACAATTGTCATAAACTTAGCAAGAGAAATATCTGTTTTTTTCCGATATAATAAAGTTTTTTTTAATAATACAATGATGGTGGCAAACAGGAATACGGCCCGCCCGATGGTAAGCGGTAACCGTAGCCCATGGATGCCTGTGACGTCAGCAACAGTGATGTTTTACAATTGTTGCACCTGTCACCGTGGTGAAATTGGAGCCAAGACCGAACCGGACGCCGGATCTATGCTCTACCAGTTAAAGTTTTTATCAGCTAATTGCCACCTTAATAATTTATTTAGGTACAACATGTACAGTATATTTAATTTAAGAACGACAGCTTGTAGCTTGAATTAAGTTATCTGGTGACTGGGTTGCGATATGCTGTCTATGAGTAACGGTACGACTGCACTTGCAAATAAAAACATGGTGCATCTCCGCGTTGTCCGACAGTTAGGAGCGGCGGACACTGGATAATACAGAATATTTTTTTGAATATGTAATACAGAATGAATTAGCTGAATATAAAAAGTCATACTCAGCAACTTTTATTATGGGACCTACCCCGAAATAATGAAAAGAAATTTGTCTGTTTCATACATTTATACAAATATCGATGTTATCTATGGAAGAGCGAAAGTTATGTTCGCAACTTTTAAGTAATTAATTTTTGAGATCGCTTTTTAAAAGTATTTAGTTGACAAATATCGTAGTATAAACTTTAATATTTTAGTACCTAAACAATAAACATACTCGGTTTCAAAGAATGCTAATTTAATTCTAACATTCTGGATTCAATCATAACTTAAAAGCGTGCCTCATAAAACAGATGTGCTATCAATTGAAGAAAACAAATCACAATGCATGGCATACTGGCTTCCATACTTGGCTATAGAGATGTACATTCATTTACATATTACGATGCTTTATAGAGGATATCGACTGGCATATATCAACTTTGAAATATATTTTTACTTTAATTCCAAAATATTTTAAAGCACAGTGCTTCATCATACTTTTTCTCGCATACCTAATCAACTTTTTGGTTACTTCTACTCAGTATCACGAGAGCTTATCATCATTTTTCTAGCATTGTCCCGGTTTTTTAGCCACGGTTCATGGGAGCCAAGGACCCGTGTTGGTAACTATTCCCAGGAATTGGCATAGGCTCTAGTTTTCACGAAAGCGACTGCCATCTGACCTCCCAACCCTAAGGAAACTAGGCCTTGTTGGGATTACTAAAAAGGAAAAAGAAATATAGTTTTGTGATGCATTTTCACATACATTTTATATGGACCGTCACAAAAATAACACTTAAAATATTCATGAAAAACTGTGGACAATTTCCTTTTTTTTCAATATTTCTCGTAATTCTGAGTCGTATCATGAATTAAATAAATGGTGCACAATTTTTGAGAAAATTTCCATTTTACTAAACTTTTACTATCTATGTATCTCTATCTATCTATCTATCTATCTTTATCTATGTATCTTTGAGAAATTAGAACCATAAATTGTGGCCATAAAATTGTATTATTACAAATAAGAGGCATATTCGAAACATTTGGACGCGGAATATAGATACCCTTATTCTCTCACCTCTGGCATATTGGAACGATAGAGAGGCAGATAAAGAATTTTCGATTTTCATTTTTCACGGCAGGGCCTCTGGCTCATCCGCTACACGCGACGTCCACTAAACTTGTGGCGGACCAAGGTCACCCGCCGCCACTGAACGGCCACCTGAAAGCCTACCGCGAACCACGTTCGACGTGTTGCCTCTCTGTCGCACTTGTAAATTCGTACGGAAGTGACAGGGAGGCAACACGTCGAACGTGGTTCGTGGTAGGCCCTCTGTATACGGCGTCCACCCGCCGCGGCATCTATTATAAATAATAGAAATGATAAACAAACAAAAGATGACCTACTTACGCTACATAGCGCCACTTGCACCATTTCACTAACCCGGGGTTAACCGGTAAACCTGGAGTTACCATGGTTACCAGTACAAACCCCAGGCTAGGGAGATGGTGTACGTGGCGCTTAAGAGTTCTATCACTGTTTACACGATAAGTAACAGTCGTCCACCGCGGACGACGTGTGGTCAAGCAGACCAGATGGCCTACCGCGAACTACGTTCGACGTGTTGCCTCCCTGTCATGCTTACGTATGAATTTAAAAGTACGACAGAGAGGCAACACGTCGAACGTGGTTCGCGGTAGGCTCTCTGGCATCCACGGCGGGCAGCGGGTCAGTCGCCTGTCGTGACGTCACGGTACGCTGTCCATCACGAGTGGTGCTTAACACATTCACTGCCCCCGACGCACATGTGCGTCCACCGTCATACAAGTTTGTTCCTAGGCCACGCCCCTGGCAGTGAATGCGCTATAGCAAACCGTATCCTAAGAATCGATTTTTTAGAATGTCACAATAACATTATTTCTGGAGGTACCTACTATTTTTCGTTTCTCAAGTGAAATACATACACAGCCGACCTACAAATACTAACTTATTCATATCAATGAAAGCGTCCTAAACTTTTATTGTTAAGTAGTATGCGTCTTACATTAATTCAAAAAACTTTACAGATGACAGGATAAACTGCATTAATATCACTGTGTGGTCTATAAAACCCATAGCCAGTGCACGGTGACCCTAGTGCAGCAACGGAAGCATGACGCGGCCCATACCGGCGGTGAAAATTGCAGAAAATTAATTCATTTATACGTCTGCTGGATACGCAGCGGTGCGCTGTGCGATGGCCTTTACGTTTCCAATGACATCGTAACGTGATTTTAGTAGTAGTAGTAGTAAACGCTTTATTGTACAACAATACATATTAAAAATAACATACAATTAGTAAGAAGTACAAAGGCGAACTTATCCCTTTGAGGGATCTCTTCTAGTTAACCTTTGAGTAGATGAGAGGAGAAAGTGAAAAGAGGATGACAAATGCAGCAAAATGTACAACAAGGTACCAGAAAGATAAAGGATATAAATACATAGAAAATTTATAGGATGGAAATACATTATATTACACAAAAAGGAACATCAGAAAGGTTAGATCATTTTAATCTTGATCACTTGGACACTTCTATGAAGTAGTCCAGATTACTTCTCACTATTTAATGACCGTGTCACCGTTATGATATCATTACACAATCACAATGTTATTCTAATATTATTGGATAATTATTTGACTTGCTTGCAACTTTGCACAAATTTGGCAGTCAAAAGAATACATAATGTCCCCATAAGCTCCATACTTGACGTAACACTTGGCATGAAAACATAGCGTGGTCCGACGCGATACAATGTTGTCAAAAAAAACATTAGCTGTTAATTTAACAACTGGTAATGGATTGAAATTAACTTGCAGGTTGACGATTTTATAAACAGAAAGATGTCTGCCACAAGATACCACAATATAAAACAAATTTCTATGACTGGAAGTTTTTTTTTATTTGCGCATCTTGCTGCAAGCCTTAACCACTGTTTTGAATTCAATATTTGTTTTTAGATGTTACCTGATAGTTTATCCCATCAAAATTTGCTAATATCCGATGATGGGTAGTGATTTAGGCATTTTTTGTCGTAAGTAATTGCATTTCCTCTTAAAGAATAGATTTTGTTAAACCGTTGACAATACCTACTTAGATTCACATTTTTATAGGCACTTTGTAACTAATAATTAGGGTGGAGCGTCGTTGTATGGAAAAAAATAAAAATTTGATTATCAATGTGGAACCAGTACCAAAAGTTGCAGTTTGTCATGTAGATTATAGTGATTATATCAAGTTTCAAAATCAACACTACTTTTAGCCCTCTACTCAGCCGCTAAAGAAATGAATAAAGGAAAATTTTCATCAATTATTAAAATATACTATTTCACAAATATGTGTACATTTTATTGAAATTATATAATACTTAATAAGCGTATAATAAGTTATTACCAAAATTTTAGTGCATTTTTCAATATTTATGAAATAATATAATTTCAGAATTTCATATTAAACAGCAATTTCGTGCAAAACATGGAACATGCTACCTATAGTGTAAAAAAATTATATGAGTTATTTTTTTTAGACATTCTTGTGTCAAAGTAACGATGTTATTGATTACGAAAAGTATCATTTAACTGCAAAAAAAGGGTTACTTATATGTTTAAATAAGCGTCAAATAGGGCCCTTCGGCGTCGCTTACGCCCTTTTTGGGTCATGTTCACACGTATGTTAGGCATATATATACTTATACTAGTATTCTTTTTATTATCTTATCATGTTCAAAATAGTTTTCACGATTCTGTTATGGGTTTTAAACTCCAATTTGCGCACAATATCCGGGTTAAAGGGCATTTTCCATAAAACCCCATTTACGCGGTTTTACCGTGTCATAAAAATATACGTTATAAACAAAAATAAGTATAGGAATCGAGTATATCTGTAAGAAAAAGATGTTATTTAATAAATAAAACTTGTTTTAAAAAAATAAGCATAAATTAAATTTATTAAAAATATACATATATTGCTATATATAATCGAATAGTAGAGGGCTAAAAGTATATACCAATATTTTTTTATTATTTTTCCCTCAAATAATAAAAAATTAGACATCCTTTTAGAGGGGTTCCATTGCTATATTCAAGAATTTTGGATTTCGCTCCACCCTACTAATAATATGTACCTACTCTCGGGCATTGAGTGATTTAGAAATGAACTTAAAGGGGCCCACTGATTAACGGTCCGCCGGACGGTATCAGCCTGTCAGTTAGAACAAAATGTTGACAGTTCCGAACAACTGACATATAATTGGTGTTCTTACATTATAAATCATTCCATGATACCTATTGAGTACTTAGCATATCTAATAATGAAAGACTATGCTAGTCCTTTGGTAGGCATGGTTGGATTTTTCTTTTTCAGTTTTATATCAAGATTTTGTCTGAGGTAGTAAAAGTTAACTTGATTTATGCCAGCTATAAATGCTTAACCATTAAAAAGGTGTGCAATGTCCTCATTGGTTATTAGCTAGACTGAAAATTAAAAGATATAACAACAATAATGTTCTTAAATATTTTATCATACTTTGTTATATAATAAAAGTCAAATTCTAAGCATATTGATGTTTGAGTAATGTTACTAAAACAAAGAACTATGGTTATTTTTTATGTTATCAGTGGAGTTCGGTGATTATATCCTACAAGCAATCAGAATTTTATTAAATTTACAGTGATAATAAAATTTTGTTGCAGATTAGATATGGGAATAGAGTTAAACGGACGCCTCGCCATTATGACTGCATGAACTGCCTTACAGCTACACCAGTATAATGTTATCACGTACCTACATGTCAATAGCGATAGAAAAATAGATAAAATAGTAATAAATCTTACCATGAATGACTAAAAAGCGAAATGCTAATGTAAACTGTCGTATAATGTAAGGAAAGCACACAAAGAAATTACTACTAATTTTCTTTTAGAAAAACTGACAACACAATTAAAGAACCAAGATTATATCAAGGAAACTTCTAGCAAATGGTTTTATAAAGTCAACAGACACCGTGTGATCCAAATACAATACTATATCAATAATTGGAGATGTATGTACTATAATGACGCCATTTTGTGATGGTTTATTCCGCTTAGCCACCTGCCACTAAAATAAAAATGAGTCTTTTTTTTTTCGTTTAATGCTTAAGATGGCCACGTCACAATCAAAGTCCAAGCTAACTGTGCACAGATTTTGCAGTAACAGTGAGTAGGTACAGTGACAGAGTGTAAGATAACACAATATAAGACAAATTTGTATGAAAGTATGACTTTTATAGTAGCACACCACACATTGTCACTAGAAAGCTCAAAACTAGCTTAGATAGACTCAAGTTTTGAGTAAAACGTGATGTGTATAAAGACAATAACAGGATTGTACAACTCATAAAAAGCAAACGCGTAAAGTGGAATAAACCTCTCGATAGTCGATCGAGGTGTATTATATATTTTCTATTGTCTTTGGTAATAAAAGTGAGATGGTAATTGCACGAAACTTTACGAGTTTATGTTAGAAGCTAATTCACACGTTAATATTTTACTATCTATTTACTGCACGAATTGTTTTATAATGTTAGGTGTAGGTATCCAGAAGGCCAGGGGTTATGGCGTCTACCGCAGATGGGTAATTCTTATTCTTATGCATTTATTGTGTAACACGTAAGAATAGCATGTATTTTTGTGAAAATAAGTAAACTCTATATCAATATACTTAGCAATTTACCTCTAGTATTAGGTCAACCTAAATGTATTGTCCTAAGAGTATTAGAAACATATTTAAAAAAATTACAAGTGCGAAATGTCACGGACCGTGTAGTGTGACTTCCCCAGATTTTGTGATATTTGATGTTTTGTTGAAAAAATATGAAGTGATTTTGAAATAATTTATATCAAATATAAAACACTAATCCTTGTTCTACAACACTGTTTAAAAATTGTATGGATTTCTAACGATTTTATAGAAATTTAAACAACATACATTTTGTGATTAGTTTTCGCGTCACCACCCCGCGTGGTAATATAAACATGCGGTACTCGGTAGAAAATTATCTTTACTACTGGCAGCCTTATTGAAGTTTTTTTAGAACAGCAACACTGTGTTGTTGTCAGGTTTACAAATGGCTGAAGGGAGAAGTTTTGTCGAAAATTATTTATTTTTGTTCATTTGAAAAAACGGTCAACCTTAACGCGTCACCGCCGTGTTAGAGTTTTAAAAGTAAGTTGCAGTTTCACGTTATTGTTTATAACATAAGATATACCTCATACATTGCAGATTAAGCTAATTATTTAACATTTGCAAAATCAAAGGAAATGTTTATGTAATATCGAACATGTTCCAAATTATCACGACCGTGGCCTCAAAAATCTGTCACCGCCACGGACTTTTGAGTCCACTTTCATGACATATAGACACGTGGTCGTGTCATTCTTAATTCGTTTGACTAATTTAGAGGCACATGCACTTTTCAGAAATGCATTTTTATTAGCTACATATCATTTGCTATTATTGCCCGACTGCTAAAGCAAAAAAAATGTTTTTCGCTTGTAAGTATATATGATGTGTATCGAATTCTTTGTCACGCTCTACAGCCTTTATAGTTTGACGGATTTCAACGTCTGAGGTGTCATTAGGTTTGTCGTAGCCATAGGAGTGACTTAGGCTATGTTAAAATAACTATATAAATCAAAATAGCCGAGTTGGCCACCAAAATGCCGAAATGTCACGACTGAGTGACACTTTGTCACAACCGTGTTTATGAACTCATTTTATTTACCTTTCCTGAGGGTATTAAGCTTGACCATATGAATCAAAAAATTGCTTTTTTATGTACTTTTGATATATATAATAATATGTGAAAAATAAAAACGTTTATGAAAAAAAAAAATTTGGACACAATAAGAATCACCCAGATACAGAAGACGCTGGTATTTTTTATTCTATATGTATTCTAATTAATCAAGTAATCACTTTTTATTTCGGTTTAGTTTTTCAAAAATCAATGGTATTCAAATTTACAAATGTTTTTCAGCCTTATGTACCGTTAACTGATTTAGAGAATGGCTTAAATTTTAATCAGAAGTAAGAGCACCTAATTACTGTAATAAACCAATAATGGACGCGGTTATTGGAGCTAAGAAATTTAATAATTAAAGTTCAATTGCACTTGTAAAAAGGCATGCCAATGCCGAGCTGTCATTCCGTCACCTCGTGTCGATTGTTACTAATCGTGTGAGAACCCCTTTTAGTTTTTACTTCAATTCTGTACTTACATTCCTATATATATTCAATTATCAACTTTGAGGACAGTCGAACAAGGTGAGTTTTTGAGTAGAAAAATATTTCAAACTGTAATAATTACCTAACTTAATATTATTATAAGGTGCAGTTAATAATATTTAAGCTGCGTAGGTTGGCCTAAGTAGGTATTGCATTAATTAGTTTTATGCAAAGAAAAAATCTGGGAAGAAATTTTAAAATTTTGATTCCTCTTATATTAGAATATATAAATATGCTACATATCAAGTTATACGGAGCTTGCATACGCAAAATGATTTTTCCCGTCCAGCACAGAGTGTTTAGTATTTACCTAATTTACCAAATAAAGTTTAAAATATCAAATTAGCTAAAAAAAATTGACAATTGGCAGGTACAATAAATAATTAAATATGTTATAGGCAATAAAGTGATAAATAATTATATCACAAATAGAAGTGGACAAGTGAATGCAAAGCTGTCAGTAATTATTTTACCTTCATTTAGCTTTTTAAATACCATATCAAATTCCGGGAAAAAACATCCCGTACATAACACCCCTGCCTCAATAAACGCGAAATTGCACTTATAATCACAACCGGTTTGCTGTACAGTCAGCTTCAATAGAAAGAAAAAACAATAAACTGACTGACAACTTTATAAAAGAAGGGAATTTTCACAGTAGGTATCCCTACTAATAGGTATTATAAATAAAAAAAGTAACTCTGACTGTCAGTCTGTTTCTGTCTTCACGCTAAATCCGCTGAACCGATTTAGATGAAAAAGTATGAATTTAGTTTGACGCCCGGGGATGGAAGTAAGGTAGTTTTTATTATTATTAATCATCATCATTCCACGTAGACGAAATCACGGGCATAAGCTAGTAGGTAATATTCCTTTGACATTAAATTTACAGAATAAATTAATGTTAGTGAGTTTTTAAGGTTACAAAATTTCGATAGGTAAAATAAAACCGGTGATATTTTCTAATATTGTATTTATTTATTTTAGCTTTATAACAATTATAACACAGCGAAAACGATACCTAATTCAACGGACAGACTTGCTCTCAAGATTGTTAAAAATCTGATCTACATAATATAGAGCAAACCTAAATTATTGAACATATATGTTATGTCAACTAAGAAAGTTGTAAACTACCTAGTTTCTCTACAGGTACCTGCACTTTTTTTTTGTTAGCCTAGGGTAGTGTCCCACTGCTGGGCAAAGGCCTCCCCTCCTTTCCTCCACTCAACCCTATCGTTTGTACTTTCCCGCCAATCCGGATAAAATGCGTCCTGCACATTATGAATGGAATATATTCATAAAATGGCCATACATTTTTGCAGCAGCGTGTACAAAAGTGAAAACAGAAGAACGTAGTGAAGTGTACATAAAAGTTCATTGTCGGCTCACCTTTGATCTAATTAGGACAATCAACATGGCGGTCACGTCCCGGTCGCGCAAAAACATGCGCGATGCAACCGCCCTGCGTCTGCGCAAGTTATAAAGCCTATTTTAAATTAATTGTGCAAAATTGAAAGCGTAAATTTTATTTTTAATATCGGAACTAAAAGTACGAAGGAGTTAAAAAAAAGAAACAGAAGACTATAGTTATGATAATTTGACAAACAAAAAAGGTATTGAAATAGATTACAAACACTTCTTAAAAGGGTCAATTTTCAAATAGGCATTTTTGGCTGTCCCACGGCTATAACTCGAAGTCCATAGGACTAAAAGACTGGGTATGTATATATTTTCGTCCAATGTATTGTAAACTTTAAATATAATGTACAACTGTACCTTAAATATTATTTGTTTCTGACAAAATCTCATTTGAAGTTCCAAAAACGGCGATATTTGCCATTTTTTGCGTGTCCCAGTGGCGGCACACACCCAATAAAAAAATCATAACTTTGGATGTAGGCAACGTATTATGAATAACTTTATATTTTTGTAAAGAGCATTTTCTAGAGAATGGATTTAATAATTTCGATAATTTAATGCGTTATTCAATAAAACAAGGGAAGCCTTTTTATCGTTGTCCCGCGCGGCACTTGTTTTGTTATGACTTAAAGATACCCCCCAAAATTTTCTTAGTCTATTGAATAACGCTTAAATTAAATTTACGACGCAATAGTGCGGTTAGTTGGGCGTCGATCAACATCGAATGTGGATGTGGACCCAGTTTTATTTATATAAAAACAGGCAAGAATCTCTTTCGACTTATTTTGGTACAACTACAACGACATTTGTATGGACGCTTAATATGTTGGTATACAGTCGAAATAAAAATCTGTATTTTACAATAATTGTTACAAATACAGTGTTAAAATATATCGTAAAATAAATAAGTGAATCGATTATATTGTGTAGGAAATTTAGCAAAAAAATATTATTGGCAACATTTGTATGGCGACATTTGTACGGCTATTTTGACCATATAAATGTCGATTGTGGTATACAAATGTCGATATACTGCCATACAAATGTTGAAAAGGTGCCATACAAATGTTGTCAGGGTCTTACAAATGCCACAAAAACAATAAATAGTGCCATAAAAATGTTGATACTACCATACAATATCGAAAAAATGCCATATACATGTGAAAAGCGCCTTACAAATGGCTAAATAGTGCCATACAAATGTCAATCTTTAAACGTCCATATCTAGCTAACTATAAAAAGTAGAGTGGTGCCTCGTACAGTATGTTTTGTTGTTAAAAACCCTTTCTAAAACGATGATTATAAATCTGATTCTCCAAAAATAAAAAATTGCCATACAAATGTCGAAAAAATACCCTCTTCAAAAATTTACCCAAGAAAATGGGATCAATTGCAGTATTTAAAATTAGGAGGTTCCCATGCGGGTCGGTTATGAATACGATAACTGTTGATAGTATTGATAAACGTAGTTATAGTTAACAAGACTATTCCATCCGAGAAGAGGGTAGTGTAATTGCGCTTTATAATAGCACTGTACACGGTTAAAAAAGGTAATTATAATGCTAGCCACTATGCGGCGCTTTAGCAAGGATAATTGTTTTGGCTTCATTACGGATCAAAAACTAGACAAAAGTGTACCTAAGTGAAACTATTGTTTTCGTTATGAACGGATGCAAAGTCAAAACTAATTGCATACATATGGTACATACTTACTTGTATATTTTTAAAACTGTAAGATTTTATTTTCGATTAGGCCGAGAATATGTAAATATTCGTTTTCCAGACCTTATCCGTCACCTAATGTGACCCGTAACGGGTTAAGCAATACTTAAACAACAGTACCTAAGTGCAAAAAGTGAGTTTCGAGAAAATCGCAAAAAACCCTTTCAAACTGTTTTTTTGGTGGTCTCGATGATTATTTACAAATGCTTGAATGTCAAAATAGAGCATGGAATACATGAAATACGTTATAGTCACTTGTCGAACAATGAAACAGTTGTTTATAAAACACTATGTTGCCAAAAAGTGTATGATATCAAGCATGGAGGTGCTCAAAACCCTCCCGCGTCCACCTAGTTGGCAATTATGCTCGTAGACATAAAAGGCGTGCCTCTCTCGCAGCATGCCATACGAGCCGACCAGATTCTCGATTCACGATGAAACTCAAGTTGTATATGTCACCGTAAAATTTTAAACACTCGTCAGTTTATAATCTCGCTAGTTAAATTATAAACTGACGGTAGGGAGATTACAATCTAACCTAACCTAACCTACGTTAGATTGTAAACTAACGGGTTCACAATCTTACGGTGTCATATACAATGAAACAAGTCTTTCGCTTTTATATATTTCAGCAATCTCATACTTATTTCATATGTCGGAAACCTTTTAAATAACCAATTTCAGCCTACCACTATTTTCTCCTTTCCTTTCTCATTAATTGATTTAAAGCATATATGTATTAAGGTCACTTATTTATAACACCGTTTCAATGTTTATTAACGATGTTTCATGGTAGACTAAAATTATTACTTCTGTTTCACTGTAAAAAATGAAATGAAATTTTTTATTTCAAGCATCTAATGGCCCATACATAAATATCTTAAAACTAGCATACATATTATAAAAATATATTTTAAAACTAAACACTACAAATCACATTATGGCTGCGATGCATTACGCAACCCAGCAGTGTCAGGGAGCCGGCCGCGGAACCGCCGGAACTTAACACCCTTCGGCCAAAATTCCTCCTTGGTGAAGGTCGCTAGATGTTCAGTCGGAACGCTCACCACAAACGAAAAAAACAAAAATAGAGTGTTTCATTGAAAACATGCACAAGTACACAATGAAACAAAACTCATTAAAAAAAAAAGACAAAACCTGTTAAAGATATGTAGAAACCAAGAATGCCATACGATAGCCAACTAAATTGTTTACCTTCATATGAAATATCACACTCATAACTTAAAAAAAAACCAGAGATAGGAAGGTTTGAACTTTTAGTATTTCATTGATCAACAAGTTACCCTAGGTAATCGAATCGTATAACACACTGTTTTTGTTGTGTATCTTTAAAAGCTAAGCATTTCATTCTTAAACTAGGTGTGAGCAGCAAATAACAAAAACGTTGCAAAACCGCATTTGAAATAATATCCGCGATTTTTTATAATATTATCCGTATCTGAAGATAGACGGAAATTGCTGAGACACGTAAATTTAAGCACTAAAGGCACGTGACATGAGCACAAAAACGCTCGTGTAAATTACCGCTCCCTGCGGCAGCGTATCGACTCGTAATCAGACGGTGCAGCTCATTTATAATCGATATATCATCGGAGCTGTCTGTCATGGGCTCTTAATATATGATTTGTAGCATTTACTAGAGCTTATCACAACATCTAATATTTATGTCACAGAAAGGAGATTAAAAATAAGCTAGATAACAATAAAAATAGTTTTTGGACTTGGATAGCAGTGATAGCACCACCACAAATGAGCTAGTAATTGTAGAACTACCTAGAGGTGATGCTTGCTGTAAAAAGTGTGGTTCTTGTTAGGGATGTAATCAATATGAACGTACTGCTATTGCTTCTCCTGTGCCCGTTTTATACCTATTATCAGTAATTTGAAAGCACTTCCCTGTTCATTCAAAACTATTTCTGAATCAAAACAATTAATTGAATAATAAGTAGTTTTTCTTGCAAATATGTACCTATTACTTAGAAAAGATATAAATAAACGAAATATTTAGATCTTTTTCAAATTTAATTAAGTATTAAAATGAGGGGTTTGAGAATTTAGAAAAGGACTTGCAACTTTGTAATGTACTCGTACCTACTCAATAATAATTATTAATTAACTATAATAAAATTACCAAGAAATCAATTACAACTACCTTACTAATTAAACACGTCAACTTAACCTTTCAGTAAATTGATGTCCGGTATATTTCACAGTATTCTAAATATCCAATAAACAATTACCTATACCTAGTTATCAATTATCGTTCACTTCAAAGGCAAATTTACAGGTGTTTTTACAACTCCCGTATCAAACAAAATTTGTCAGTTATTCGAAAGTAGACTTTAATCATTAGCTAATAAAAACGTTAACGATTGCACTTTGAAAATGCAATAACGCCAATGACTATTCGAAAATTAGTATTCAGAGCAGGTAATGTTGAGGCGTTGTTGGACGTTAAAAAAAGCGGCGTTTTCTTAAGACGTGTGAAAGGCCGTAATGAGCAACACGTACTTGTCGTACTTATAACGTGACGTACAATATAATTGATATTATTTCTTTAAATGGAAATTTTAATAAGAAGAATTCTGAAATTCCAGTATTGTCAAAAACCTAAAATAATTATTGTAATTCTTCCACGATATTGTGCACTTATAAACCTCATTTCAGATTTTTTTATTTAAGCTGATTCAGAATAAAACAGATTTCCGCTGCCGGTAAGGTAAACGTACTAGTGCTCGACATTCTAATGCCCAATAAATGACATCTTGCTGTCAACTCTATTGACAATGA
Source organism: Cydia splendana (assembly GCF_910591565.1). Classification (NCBI taxonomy): domain Eukaryota; kingdom Metazoa; phylum Arthropoda; class Insecta; order Lepidoptera; family Tortricidae; genus Cydia; species Cydia splendana. Next base: position 14,088,040 of record NC_085960.1, read on the forward strand.
CTTAAGTTTCAAGATGACATGTACTGGGACTGCGTTGAGCACCAGTACGTTTACCTTACTGCAACGCTCCTGCAGTCGGAAAACGAATAGAATCTTGATGATTACATATTGGACAGATAACGCATCAGTCACACAGCAACTTGGACGGGCCAACAATTCCGTGCTAGACCAGGAAAACGTACTCAAACCCACGACCTATCATTCTCGGTTTGGCTCCAGAAGGCGGGCTACACATAGTTTGATACGATGAACCGCATAAACTTGAATTAGTTTTATTAGAAGAATTTTTCAAAGTCGAATGCGTAGTCGTTCAAGTGCCAAAGGAAATGAGTAAATATATTTAATGAGATTTTAGACTCTTTTATCTTATTTGTCACTTTATTATTTGATTTATTTACCGCTTGACTGTTCTACACTGTTAAAACTTTAAAAGGTGTACCTACGTAAATTTATGAACGATATTTTTTTTTATTAGGAAGTTAGTATGAGAATAAACGGCTCGATTCGGAAAATGAATTAGATTTCTACTAGACTTCAACAAGTTACGATACGGATAGTTTAAATATATTTGTAAGATTGTCAAATTTGACGTTTCCGCGATTCTGGAGGTCCTCTTGAACGATTTCGACAAGTTATGACTTAGATATCCAAGTCACATCTAGTCGATATCTAATGTAGATCTAGTTGATCTCTAAATCGTCTCAAGATCTTGTGATTATCTCGAAATCCGAATAGGCCTAAAAGACTGATAACTGCAACTACTAAGTACTACTTCCTGATAAAAATAGAAAAATAATTCACAGCGCAAAATCACGTTTCACCTTGTTTTTTCCTGTCTAGTTTTGTGATTTCATTGACATGACTTTACCTGCTGTGAAACTTTTTTTTTTATGTACTCCTCGCATAATATTTAATTTTCATTTGCCACTAAAGCAGGCCACTGACGAGCCTTCCAAATGGATGCCGTTACAATGGATTCATCCAAATGGACGGCATCCTAATATTAAACTGACTGTTGGAAGGCTCGTCAGTGGCCACCTTAAGGATATCGTTATAAGCTATCACGACTGACAATGACAATACCTATAGGTACTTATTCCAAGCAGGCGACATTGTAATTTAAACAAGCAACCAGACAATTATCTTGACAAAAAAATCCACTAGGTATTCCTTATAAAAATTCCACGCAAATCATGAATTCAAATGTACGTTTAAAAAAATGAAATTGTACAAAATTGCGCGCATACGCCGGTATGTACGGAACCACCTGCCGGCGCGCGCAGATGGCGCGCTTTAAATAATAAGTTTGCCATTTGAACCCTAAACGTAAAAACTACCTATATGCATAAAAATATTTATATTGCAGATATTCAAAGGAAATTTTGAAATAAATTAACGTAAGTACAATTAATTCGACAAATAATAAGTAGGTGCTTAAAATGATAAATAATAAAATACATACTATGCTTTTGTCCCGACGCCATGAAAAATGAAAGAATAGTTATTTGTACAACAAGAGATCAATGTTTGATATTTCTTCGATTGCTTATTTTGAGTCCCGTGCAAGCGAAAGATTCTATAACTAACTCGCTACGCTCGTGAACCTAATTTAGAATCTTGAGCGAAGTAAGGGACTCAAAAGCGCACGAGATGTAAATAACTTTGATCTCGTGTAGTACACAAAATTTTTCACCTGAGCAGTGAGAACACACCTATTAGACAACTTGAAAAATGTAATTCTTCTTCATCACTTAATACCTGCACTCATGTTTTCTTAAGATATACAAACAATTAAGTTTAATTACCGCAATCGAACACAAAAACAAAACGTAATAATAAATTTCAATAAAGGCCGAGAAGGACAAGTCCAGCAAGTACCTAGACTTAGCTTACGAGATAACCGCAATGTGGGCAGTTGACTCGACGATTATTGTTCCTATAGTCGTGTCAGCGAACGGTCTCATAGCGAAGAGTCTCGACCAACACCTAGAGAGACTCTCGCTGGGTGGTTGGATCAAGGGTCAGATGCAGAAGGCGGTAACTTTGGACACGGCGCGTATATTAGTTCGTCGATTCCTCACTCTGCGGCCCTGACCACCGGCAGCTTGGACCCTGCCCCGCTGCCGGCGGCACCCTAGGTTAGGTTTTTTATAATGTGTTTATATATTTTTGTTATGTTTTGTAAGTGTTTTTATATTTTATTTTTATACTCACATTGTAAAATCCTAACCTAAGACCCTAATTGAATAAAGGAGATAATTTCAGTAAAATAATATGGAAATAACGAACATTTTGAAGTGTCAGTTGGACACTTTAACCGACAACTTTTTTTTTTGTAAAAAAAAACTTTGTAAGATACGGTCCGAATTGCGGATACGTACTATTTGTCAACTATGGTAGAAATTCTTAAAAGTAAAATAATTAATTTTGCGTGATAATCTGTGTATTTTTTGAGTTCATTATTTTAATTGTACAATAAAATACCTAAAATATAGTATTTTATCAGTTTTTATTAAATCTTTAACTTTATTTGTTTCAAATATTTGTTTCTGAGTCATGGGTGTTTTCTATGTATATAAGTATGTATTTATCTATATAAGTATGTATATCGTCGCCTAGCACCTATAGTACAAGCTTTGCTTAGTTTGGGGCTAGGTTGATCTGTGTAAGATGTCCCCCTAATATTTATTTATTTATATTTATTTTTATTAATTAATTATTAAGAATTCATACTCGTACGTGGTTTGGAACGATGCGGTATACCGTTGAATGTCGTTTTAACTTTTTTTGTCTGTTTCTTTTTGCTACCAGTGTGAAAGGGACAGAGATAATAGAACCCAAGTATTTCGAACTTGTATTAGACCCCGCATGTAGTAATGACATTTGCTATATAGGTTGAATGTCATTTTGTCTCACTCAGTGAGCAAAATCGCATTTTGCTCACTGTTTTTAAGAAGCAATGTACCCTTGTTCGAGCTGCTGAGGTGAAAAAAACATTATTATGTTTATTGATGTATGGTTTTTGACAGTATCAAACTACTTATATACCGTTACATTTAATTTAAAAATGATTAGTTATTTTATTTGGGTACTTGATTATCTTCAAACATATCGTTTGATAATAAATTTACAAAAAAATACCTGTCCGTCAATCTATATACAGACAGACAGACAACGTTTATACAAATACATAAAACATAAGGATTTCTAAGCTGCCTACTTGAATATAATAGATAGCTGGAAAATGGATGATTGGGAACAAAAAATGTACTAGTTTTTTTGTGATTATGATATTATTAATAGCATTTTAATAGTCTATTTTTAAGCCCGGATAAAAAAAATAATGCGTCAAACTAAAAACCCAATTTAAATACATATTTGATAATTGAACAACACTAGAACACTATCTGTCAATTTCTTTATACAGATATACCTATTGAATATCTAGTACGATAGTTATGACGGAATGGCTAAAATACATACCCTGACCAAACCCTGACTATTATACTTGAAATAAGTACTATAGAAACCAGCTTATATCAATAGGGGCCGGTACGATTCTATCCAAATAAAAACCTTAAACTACATGTAACAAAGAACCATGATAAAGAAAATCCCAAATGAAGCCTGCCTCTACTTTTTTATGTTTTTTTCGATTACTGTTAATCGGCTATATTGGTCATAGTCATAGACCTGCGGGTCAATGTGGCAAATATATTTCTGAGGGGGCGTGGGAAGGCGTTTAGGAAAGTAAACTGAAAATCGACAAAAACAGTGACTGGACCTAATGGAAATCCTTACTTTTCCAACAGTCCCATAAGGTGATTAATACGTTTCTTGTTCGCAATGACTTATTCATTCAATTCATATCAATATTGCCGATCATCTTCCAACTATGCCCTGGAGGAAAAATATTTCCACCTAGGAATTGAGTAGGTACATTTCAGACGCTAAATTGATTCGTTTAACCATTACTCAATGGTACTAATCAATTATATATATCAAAAGGGTTTCACGCTTATAATATGAAAATGTGATTATTTCTAAACTATTAATGACAGCTGACCATCGTAGCTATTACGTCAACGTCAAAGATATGTTTACATTTTTCGCCTTATTACAAAGGAGTAAGGTGCAAAAGTGTAAACATATCTTTGACGTCGAGTGTACAATGACACTCTTAACGTTGGAATCGTTTATAAGACTAGACACCAAATTACGGTGTCGTATGGTCGTTGCTCGGGCAAATTACATAGTTTTCATGGTCTTTGCACACCGATGGTTGCGTGGATGTTAACGTGTTAAATTTTATAGTGATAAACTTGTATTATTGATGACATTTATACATTTGATATACCTAAACTTCACCTGTTCTTTTAGAGGCAGCCAGGGCTATTTCGTATTTTTCTCTCTCGGTTGCTTAAATATAAATAATGTTGGAAGAGATCCCGAGAGGCCTAACGCAAAATTGAAGTTTTTATATTGAATTTATTCCACGACTTGATTAAGAGGAAAGGCCATGAAAATCACTCGGTAAATAGACTATGTCTGCGAGGGCAGACTCTAAGCAAAACGTTAAAAGGTTAAAGTTGCCTTGATAGAAAAAAATCACAAAAAACATGTTTATTTTTAATACATTTTCTATTGTAAGTACCTACATCGTTAGGTACCTTGCATACCATAGCTGTATAATTTTAGCATAAAGCTAGTGATATAGCCGAGGGATTTACTAAAACTTTAAAACCCGCGAGATTTGGCAATCTTCCGTCGCAAGTTTCGCTTGGCGCGCCATAGCTTTTGTTCCTTTCTAATTTCCTGACTTTACGTCCCCTCTTAAAGAAATAAGTTCGGCTTTGTACACAATTATTAGTAGTATACTTAATATGCTAGTAGCAGTAAGTAGTACAAATGCAAGGTTGTTTTGTGCAATACAGTATTTTATTAGTAACTATTTTACTACTGCTACTAAAATGATTTGCTAGGTATTTGATTAGGTTTATATTAATTATTATTATTTGTTGTAGTTGTAATGAATTGTACCAAACAGGCCAATCATAATCATTGGGCGAAACATATTAAACGAGCTAGCTGGAAGTAGGCTCTACCATCATGTCCATTGCATTATGTCCGATTGTATTGTAAAACTATTTAGTCCACTCTTGTAGGTTCTGCATGAAACAGTTGCGTTTTCGAACGCATTTACACACATAATTACTGAGGTCTATTGTATATATTAGGTAGTTAGGTACCAATCTCGTTATTTTATCTCTGTTCATTATGTTTTATTGAGCCAGTTAGCGTTCCATTTACATAAAAGCTTCTCTTCCTTAATCGTTTTTATCCGCGAACACCTTACAGATAGACAGACATACATAACCAAATCACTCGCTCATCCGCGTAAACCGTTCACATTGCTGATTCAAAATTAGAAAACGAGAAAGGCGATTATGGATACGGTCACAAATTCACGGCAACAATCGATTCGAATGTATCGATACGAGCTATTATTCACCCCATAAATTTGTAATCGAATCAATGTAATAGGCCGCGACTGATTTTTGAAGGCGTCATTCGATACGCTGGTAAACACGGATATAGAGTTGCTGGAGGTGTTAAATATTAGTAAATTTGACAATTTTAGATGAATGCTCAGTATAATGCCAAAAAAATAACTTTCATTAAAATTTATTCCGAAACAGGCTTATACGAGTAGTGTTACATCAAATAATAATTGAAGAAATTCTATAAAATGGAACTAAAGACGAAACATAGTGGCAACACAATAAGTTAAGTTGTCACAACAATAAAAATGAAATTTCATGGTTCTAGGTGCAATAGTTTTCAAACATCCCGGCGCCCTCCATAAAAAATACCCGTATTGAGCTACGGCGCTCAAAATACCCCGTAAGTAAAAGGTTAACTTAGAATAATAATAAAGTCGAGAAGGTGAATACTTAGTAGCAACCTCAATCAACCCTTTATTGTTTTATTTTGACATCCACAGATCGTATTGCAATATGGTTCCTTTTACTCGAATATTTTAACTGTAAAAGAAATGCAAGTTTTTTTTTAAAGATGGGCTTAATTTGAAGAAAAACTGGATGTTCAAAAAACATGCACCTTTGTTTTTAGGTTTGATTAGGAAATATTCTTCTAATCACGATTCAAGATCCAAGAAGGTTAATTTGATTCAAGTTAGTTTAAGTTTTCATTTGGAGATATACTTAACTCATTTAAGTATGTGACGTTTTGATATCTTCATCACTCTCAGTTAAAGCATACCTACACTATGGAAGGTAAAGGTAAGGAAAACGATCTCCATGCATCAATTTTTTTTATTAACATTGTTATTAGTGTCCGTCAATAAACCTTAAATAGGTGGCGCTACAATACCTAGAATATTTGATGAAAAAATTCAAATCATTGACAGCGCACTTCACTCCGTCAATAACGCCTACGTCCTTAGCTACTCTAGCGCTACTCTGGAGAGATTTGGAACTATTATTTACAGCTAACTGCTGGACACTTTTACAACTGTTCTACCATAAGAGATTTCGCTCCTTTTAATCTATACTCCATAACCTACACCCAATCTTGACATATGTAGTATGTTGCACATTTATAACCCCATTTAAAATCAAATCCAGTGACTTACATATGTACAATACTTTAACATTTACCACAGCGTAAATAGACAACTCGATGAATGGATGTTAGAATATCTAAACACATAACAATATGAAGTAATTCATAAACAATTTGAATAAAGTGAAAATGTATGTTAAGTATAACTAATATATTAATTATGTACATAAGTCTGCATACATACCTATAATTAATGTTCATTACTTATGGTTCTTACCATAAATACAAGAACTGAGTTTCCGTTATTCGTTTTGTTTACAGGATATTAAAATATGAATAACCAAATATCCAATGGGGACCAGAGGTTAGTGTAATTTAGAGAATCTATGTACACGACCCTAAAAGTAGCACTTCCAGTCACCCTGCTTCCATTTATCCTATTATGTCGTGTAATATAATGATTTAATTAAAACCATATTGATATGTATGGTAGAGTTGAAATTCCCGAACACTTCGAATATAAACTAATTTCTGTGTGGTAATGCAGGTAATTGTCGGAATTGATTTGTTCCAAATCTCAAGTTTTAGGCATTTTGATAAAAAATGAAACTTATTCCTAATTTTGACAAAAAATAACAACGGGTTGCACTCCGGGAGTGCCGGCAGAAGTGAAAACTCAACGACATTGTAACTCAAAATATTAATAACAGCGCCAACTACTGCAAAATGTCTGCAGCACTGTGTATAATTGAGGTTAACGCCATCTAGCGTTATTTCGTCCCATTACTTGAAACCCCTAAGCACATCACTGTGAGTACTACAGTTATATTTATACCAGTTTGAGGGAAACTCACTAGATGGCATTAAAATCAAAAAAGAAAAACACAATGACATTGTCCGTCACACATGACGTCACGCAAGCGCCCTGCGCCGCCTAAACGAAACAGCAGGCTCAGGCATACATTTTCGCCGCGCGGTAGAAAGAGAGGGTTACGCCTTACGCCTTACGCTGTATCGAGTTTAACATTTTTTCCCCACCTCAAAAAGTGCACAGCGCCGCTAAAGATGTTTTCACTTCAAAAATAGCGTAGGTATTCCATTTGAACTGGTACGTATAATATTTGTTGAGGAAGTAATCGTTTAAGAAATGTTAAGGAAGGAAAGGAACAAAGGTCTCCCTCCAGCTATTTTGCTCGGCACGTGTTTTGGAGGCGAGAGTGCAGTCTACTTTAATATCTGTCTCTGGCGACGGCAACGTAGTTTACACAAAATATAATAGATGGCGCTGTTTGCTTGTACGTAGAAGGTTCAGTGGAAATTATATGAAAGGGGCTATTTTTACTTTCGAAATCAATCAATCATTGGGTCCTGAAGTGTGGTCAAAAACATTCAAGTTGCAAATGGCTTAGGTGTTGTTAAAAGTCGAGTTAATTTGTGGGAAATTCGGTTTTCGATGGGTCTTAAATATTCCCACACTATCTTATCACGCGACACACACAAACAGAACAAAACAGCCGATTTTTTTTTTAAATGCTTTATCGCTAAATACCCACTTTTATACCTTTTATAAGCAGTGCCGAAAATCCGTGAAATAAATGGTTTATTTTTATATTAGCATAAACAAGTAATACATGTGTTCAAAATCACTTGCAAAAAGCATCTGTAGTAGTCTGTAAATAATTTCGAGACATTTAGTTGTGTAGGTACTAAGTGACTTCCCCATTTGACATACCTACAATACGTACAATCATATACCTGCATATAGTGCATAAAGTGCATAATTTACCTACCTGGACAACGTCTTTTGAACTTCATATGACTATTTTCGAAGCAATTAGCTACTAAATAGGTGTATCACTATACAATTGAATTCGCTAAATTCCTTCACATCACAATGTGCATTTAATGCGAGAACTCACATGAATTTTAGCAATAAGGTCCAAATTACAATGATCAACGTTAGTGAGAAGAAAACGATATCAATTAGTGAGAGTGCCACAAATTGCTGGATTCTTACTCTATCTAATTGACTTTGGAAAATGTCGTAGAAAACAAGCGAAAAATGTACGCGTTTTCGTTAGTTAAATGTATAAAGGAGATATTCGGGCGGGTGCCTAAAGATAAGGACAAACTGTCCCCTGGTACGCTTTTGCTTCTCAAGCAGCGCGAACATATGTCTGCGGAGCAGTACAACTCCCCGGAACACCGGAGCCTAAACAGGCAAATATCCAAGGCAGTAAGACGGGATATCAGGAGAAGAAACACACAAAGAATCCATCGCTTAATAGAAAAGCATCGAGGCCCAAAGGTGTTTCAGAGGGCCACGAGTAGTGGCACTAGCCAGCTTAACAAACTGGAAGACGAAGATGGACATATAGTAACGGACACTCCAGGGCTATTAAACGTGGCAGCCAAATTCTATGGGAAACTATATGAGTCACAAAATACACACTACTTGACGGGCGGTACAGAGTGCTCACGTGCAACTCTGACAAAACATTACACTGAAGACATTCCAGATATTAGTACCTATGAAGTTAAGCAGGCTATGAAACAACTTAAGCAATACAAAGCTCCGGGAGAAGATGGCATTACCACAGAACTGCTCAAAGCAGGTGGACGCCCGATACTGAAAGAACTGCGATGGATCTTTAACGAAGCTCTGTTCACCGGTGAAATACCAGAAGAGTGGCAGAATAGCATGGTCACATTATTTCACAAGAAAGGCGCCAAGACAAGTCTTAAGAATTACCGCCCTATTGCCCTCCTAAGCCAAGTGTACAAAGTATTCTCACGAGTTGTCACATCGAGAATATCACGAAGATTGGACGAATACCAGCCTAAAGAGCAGGCGGGCTTCAGGAGCGGTTTTAGTACAGTCGATCATATTTTCACAGTAAGGCAAGTGATACAAAAGTCACTTGAGTACAATATACCACTTTACCTTGCCTTCGTGGATTATGAGAAGGCGTTCGATACGGTGGAGCATTGGGCAGTTTTTGACTCCTTAAAACGTTGCCGAATAGACTACAGATACATCCAGCTGTTGAAAAACCTTTACCGCTCAGCGACAATGACAGTGCAAATTCAAGGCTCCAGAACCTCAATACCACTCGGAAGAGGAGTGCGTCAAGGTGACGTAATATCTCCAAAACTTTTCACAAATGCACTAGAAGATGTATTTAAACACTGTAACTGGGACGGCAGAGGTATCAAGATAGATGGAGAGTACTTAAACCACCTACGCTTTGCTGACGACATTGTTTTACTCGCAGAGACACCTGAAGATCTCGAACACATGCTCAATGATCTAAGCCAGGCATCGATGCGAGTTGGCCTGAAAATGAATATGGAGAAAACAAAGTGGATGAGCACCGCTGAAAAGGCAACCATTTCATTGGAAGGCAAAACGATGGAGAGAGTAAGCGATTACGTATATTTGGGCCAGAAAATAACGCTTGACGGTAACCCCTTGGATGCCGAAATTAGTAGGCGCATTCAATTGGGTTGGGGCGCATTTGGAAAGCTAGGCGATGTTTTCAAGTCCAAAATCCCACAGTCACTGAAAACCAGGGTCTACAACCAATGCGTCCTCCCAGTGATGACCTACGCATGCGAGACATGGACGTTGACCGTCGGAAGGGTGCGCCAGCTAAAAGTGGCACAGAGAGCCATGGAGCGCGCGATGCTCGGGATCTCCCTGCGAGACAGAATTCGAAATGAGGACATTCGCCAACGCACGAGAGTTACCGACATCGCCAAAAGAATTGCGCAACTGAAGTGGGAATGGGCCGGCCATATCTGCCGCAGGGATGACGACCGATGGGGCCAGCGAGTACTGTTCTGGAGACCTCGACTGGGAAGCCGGAGGGACGGAAAACCACGAGCCAGATGGTCGGACGACATTAGAAAGACGGCAGGGCCGACCTGGCATAGAACCGCCGCATACAGAACAACATGGAAATCCATGAAAGAGGCATATGTTCAGCAGTGGACGCAAATATGCTGAGAAGAGAAGAGAAGAGAAATGTATAAATGATATATGAGTAAATCAACTAGGTATGTATAATGCATCAGGTGTCAAATTAACTATGTACCTATAATGCATCAGGTGGTGAAAATTTGTATTTTAAATTTAGTAAATATTTGTTAAATAAAATAAATAACAGGGATAGTAGTATTTATGTTAATGTTATTTTTGGTTACTAGTTTGCATGTATTTTTAATATTATTGACATATATATCTGTATTCTTAGCATGTAAGTGAATTGGTTTTAAACTGTAAACTTGCATTGTTTTCAATAAATAAATAAATAGATACCTAAGTAAATAACAAATTTATGAGTACAAATAAGAGAGAATTGTTTTATGATACATACATATGAGTTTTCTCTGTTATTTATATTTACTGCCAGTGATTCAGAATATATTTTAATCATAAACCTTTATGATATTATTTTTAAGTACAGTCTGGGGGCTATCAGGTTACACAGACTAAAAAAGAAAAAAAAATAAGTATAAGTTTTCCAGGGCCAAGTCGTTCTTCACTACTTATCGAAATATTTATTACTATCAATGTTATTATCTTGGTAAAATTAATTGGATTCTGGCTGGTATCCTGAAGCCGGGATTTCCGAGATTCGCCTGAGGCGGTGTTATTTTGTCATAATTTGTTTGGTTCAGAAACGGGTAACTTCAGGATTGGCGAAAACACACCTAACCTATTTATAGGATAACCTTACGAAAATCCTGAAAAGTGAACGGTTTCAGTTTTAGGACTAATGATAATATGACCAATAATACTTTATGACTTAAAAAATTAATAATACTTTTACTTTGTGTAATTAAATATGTGTACAAAACGCGAGAGTTTAAAGTGTTAACACTTTATGTCAAACAAAGGGACCCCATGAGTAAGAATATTAATATTTACCTATGGTAACACGAATTTGATGATTCGAAAACGCAACAGTCAGCCATAAATATAATAATGTCTAGTTTTCATTTATTGCAAGGCCAAAATAATTTGTAGTTGAATAGGTAAGTATATTTATTTTGCTTAAAAATCGCGTCATATAATGGAAATAGCTCCACTAATATGCATATTATCGAATAAAGCATATCCAAATATATGTTTAATTTTAGCTTTAAATTATTCTTATTAAGAGAAGACAAGCAATTCTAATAAGAAAATATGAGATATCTGTAATTATTTTACCGATCCTTTTAATATCTACACGCAAGTCATAACGCCTTTAAAAAATCTTGACGCGGTGCTTTCTGATAATTTTTAATATATTTATATACCTCAGTTCAGTCGATTCAAATGGATGGCAGCATATTGCTGCATTTGTTATCATTCTACTCATTTGAGAACCAACTTAAACTTTATTAAACTTTATTTAAATATAAAAACAATCAAAAAGGCATAGTATTAAAAGCCATAAGGCATTCTTTGTCTCTAAACTATTGATTTAAAAAGAACCAACTAAAAACAACTCCTACTTCATTAGCCATACGTATTTGTTTTTTTTAACATAAATATTCATCTTAAATAATTATAATTTTCAATTACCATCAGTTATTATTAACTTGTTAAAGTTATTCTAAACTTTATTTAATTTAAACCCTATATAATTATGTAGTAAATATGTGATATTGTTAAATACTTTTTTTTATGTCAAATAGTTGCTACATATATGTATTAGGTATCAGTGCACATTAAAATGATTAGTGCGCCTACGGCGAAACATGCACAGCTTCACCGCCTCAGGTTTCAGTTGTTTAATGAACTCAGCTTACCTTTTCCCATTCCGCCGCCTCCTCTTCGTCGCATACACCGTCCCCAGCTGGCTGGCCTGCGGCTGTGGCGGCCGGAGCAGCGTGTCCACGCATCCCTCCAACGCGTAGCCGCCCCAGCCGCACAACAGCTTAGAGTCCGCGGCTATCTTGACGGCTGGGCACAGTTTGCCAGGTTCACAACGGCTTGTTCAAGTTCAAGATGCGTTCAAGGTTGCTTAGAACGTGGAAATTGAGTTCCGCAGCTATCTCGACGGCTAGGCCTGTTCAAGATTAGGAAGAGTTCGAGGAAGTGTTCAAAGTTGTTTATGATCTGTGGTGTACGTCCGATATTCTGACTGTTGAATACCAGTGCACTGTTTACTGTTCAATGACCAGTTCAAGAAGACCTTTCCAGAATTCTGTCAAGCTTAATGTTCAATGTTTCACTTGTTAAGAAATCCTAACTGCTTTAGTCTTTTCGGCTGAAGAGTTACACTGTTTCAGGCCGCCTTGTGTGTTGTTATATTAAGTAACGTTTTCTAATACCATCGTGGTATTTTGTGTTCTAATTGTAATAAAGTGCCTTAGCTTATCTGTTGAATGCCAAATTATGTTCAAAATGCTAAATCTGCATATACAGATTTGTTTGTTAAACAAAGAAGACACTGTGATTTGGTGAAGTGCAGTTACATCAAGTTAAGGTGTATTTTTCTTGGTATCTCTATATTTTACGTTTTAATTGTTCGTTGTAGTGATTATTGCTATTGATGCTTTGGAAACTTAACTACAAGACAATGGCCTCGCGATATAAATTATCGGAGAACAATTATCTTCTTCCGTTCTCGAAGGCCACTTAGCTTAGTAAAACCTTTGTTTTGTTTGCTTTATGTACTTGAATTCACCTATAAACTAATATTATTCATTGATAAGACGATACGGCCGAGCACTAAATTCAATAATCGAATTTAAATTTGGATTTGATTTCAATTCAATGAGTATTTTTAAACTAATTTTTTTCTTTGGAAGATTAATTGAGCCACTATTATTAATACACGGAATCCTTATTGGAAGAATTTGGGCGAAATATAATTCAACTAAGCATGTTTCCACTGAAAGTTTTTATATAACACTTGCGCCGTTTGTTCACCACCAGAGGTCACTGTTTACGATCGATCCGTAACAAACACTAAGTTTCAGTCACTATTTCAAAAATCCAATTTGAATCTTCATCTTTTCAATCGACACTTAAGATAGCACTTTGGGAAGTTGTCATTTTAAATACTTAACACTGTTGTTATGTCAAATTGATTAGTTCACGTGTTTTTATTTTGAGGTTATAATAATCGTATGGGGTAACGCGTGGCGCCGTCGGCGAGCGCCCGATGTCGTTTGGCGCCTCGGTTCCACAGACCCCTGGCCGAGGGAGGAGTGGCCTACAACCAACACGCCCACTGCCTCCAGCCGGCCAATCCACGCGCCTCGGTCCCATCAAAGCGTACACTGGGACGTATTGAGTGACGTGTATTTTTATTTTTACAAACAATTGCACTGCACTTTTTGCATCGAGTTAAGTTTTGTTAAATTGTATCGCTTTTATTTACCGACCGCTACTGCAATGCAATGTAAAAAAATAAGCTTTTTAAAGTTCATTTGAATTCTTACGTCGGATCGGAACAGGTTTTTAGTGATAACCCATAGATGTATTCTTAAATTATTGAGATAATAGTTCATTTAAGATTGATATCGATACATTTCTTGTAATGCCATGTCTATAATACTCCGTATCAAGGATCTCCGTCTGGAGTTATTTTTGCTTCAATTTTCCTGGTACTATAAATTTTACTTTGACATCTTGCAAGTCGGTAGATAATAAAAAAGATCTTACCTTAGCTATCTTATCCAATCTTTATCACTTGAATTTGGAGCTGTCAACATAGCCTTAAAATTATTAAACGATACACCTTTTAAAAAGGCACCGTCCTTTATGAACTAAGTTACAGAAATGTAGATTTTTTTTAAAAACAACATCAACGACAGCTAATTATTTTGTATACAGTAAATTATAACGTGCCAAGTCCGTCCCCAGGCGTGCGGTGTGACGTCACAAGATGGCCGCCGCAGGGCGAGTTTTCGCATTTTCCCTTTGACCGTCCACCCAGACGGACAACCCTCTAAGGCTGTACAAAGTTTTTTTATTTACACCGCAAGTAAATTTACTAAGTAAACTTTCACTTCATTTCAAACAGAAAAGGTCCTGTCTAATTTGATGGAAAATGAATGCATAAAGGGTGAATGGTAATTAGGTAGGTGAAATGGTAATTGTACTTAAATAATGTTACTTTAGAACGGTTCTTGTTCTTGTCAACCCGCTGAGGTGTTGTCAGAATGATTTTCCTATCATTTAGAGCAAATCCAATTTTCGAACACTTCGACCAGGCATTGATCGAATATAATACAATAGTAAAAAATTATAGTGGTGGTGCTATTTCGGTGCAAGTTTAGGTACAAAATCATGAAGCACACCTCATTACACGACTGCCCATAAAAAAGAGTGTATTGTTTTTTGTTATGTACTATGTCTTGAAATGACTACGAATTAAGTGTCTAACTAATTAAGTTGTAGACAACAAAAGCTTGGTAATAATTACATAATAATTATGTGGTATTATCATTTAAAAACATTACACACAACTTTTAAGTAAATCTGTTTAGACGTCTTATGCATTAGAAGTTACATCCATTACCTACGTAATTAAATTGCTTTCGACTTAAGCGTACCTATACGTAAAATAAGGGGAAGGCAGAATTTAATAATTAGGCGACGGGGTGCGTTCATCCACCTTCTGCTACCCTTACAATAAAGGGGCCCACTGATTAACAGTCCGCCGGACGGTATCGGTCTGTCAGTTAGAACAAAATTTTGACAGTTCCGAACAACTGACAGGCCGATACCGTCTGGCGGACTGTTAATCAGTGGGCCCCTTAAGGTAGGCGTCCGGCCGAGTGCTAGTCACTGTCCCAGACGTCTCGGTATAATGTCATGTTTAAACTTAAGAGGAAAGGGACGGCCGCTTCTCCATACAAACGTAGTCCCCATTTCCCTCTCTGGATATTGACATTATGGAAAGTATTTTTACATAATTCGATGTATATTAACCATAGCTATGCCCCTACTTTTGACTGTTTTGATTTTTTGATTATTCAAAAATTAGGAGCGAAAAACAGATTTTATACAAATTCTTAAATGCTATTTTTTTTAAATTAAATTATAAAAGTTATTTTATAGTAGTTAGTTAGTCATTTTATAATAATTAAAAATTCGAAAATATCAAACGTAGGGGCATAGCTCTGGTTTTTATACAGCAAATTGTGTCAAAATATTTTCAATAATGTTAATATCTAGAGAGGAAAATGAAGACTACGTTTGTATGAAAAGGCGATTTCACGCGGGTCCTCCACTTTCGTCTTAAGTCATTGGTCGATAGAGCTGGGTGTCATCTATTTCATCTTTTTCATCTCGAGCGCAAGGACGTTTACTTTGCCTATATTCTCATTAAGTCCCATCTCGTACGGAACAAAAACATACAAGGAGAAACAACAAAAATAATAGGGTTCCGAATAAGGCCATATTCGGTATCGTGTCCTGATCAGGAAAAAAAACAAGAAAAACATATCTGACTCGAAAATTTTTTTTTTCTTTGGGGCAAATCGTCCTATTCGGCCAACCCACTATTTTTGTTAGGTACACCCTGTATTAAGGGGCCCAGTGATTAACAGTCCGCCGGACGGTATCGGCCTGTCAGTTAGAACAAAATTTTGACAATTCCGAACAACTGACAGGCCGATACCGTCCGGCGGACTGTTAATCAGTGGGCCCCTTTACACACGTAACGACGCGTCATTTAGGCCCTGGTCTCCTATTTTATGCTGTACGCGGCGTCTGGCGTCAGCGTCAACGTTTTTGAACAAAAAAGACGCTGACGTCGACGTCTAAAACAGACCACAACAGTACATCTCTATAGTAAGCATCGTGACGCAGACGCTGTAAGCGGCCGATGGCGTTTATAAGAGACCAGGGCCTTAAACATTAAATCTATGCGTTATTAAGAATAACTTCGTAAAAAGAATAATTCACTATTAGTGTACAGTCAGCGTCAGTTTGTAGCATCCAAAGTATTCAAATAGTTCGGTACGCCATACAAATTATATGATGTACTTACCGAACTATTTGAATACTTTGGATGCTACCTACTATATGACACTGACTGTACCACATTTATACAGGTTTATTGTCACAATGATTGCTCCATAAAGCGCTGTTGGTGTCATACACATTAATGCGATGATTGTATCGCCTCCCAGGGCGATGGTAAATCAAAGCGAATGGCTCAAATACACGCACTGATATTGTACAAAATAATGTGGGTAGTGTGTTATTGTTCTAAATACAGATACTAGTACACTTTTCTAAGAACGAGGTAATCGTTTATAGTTTTTGTGATCTAATCAATATTTTGTTTGATTCTACTCCTTAATCTGTAATCAAAAAAATTGTACATTAAAAACATATCCTAATATAGGATAAAATACCTCAAAAGTGTGCACTTACATTGAATTAATTATTTAAACTATATCACTAATACAAAAGTGTACAAAAGGCGAAGTTGCCTTCTGCCAGTAAATCTCCAGAAGTCGAGATGAAACAGAAGCCACAAATCAACAATAAGTACCTAGGTAATAACAAGTTTATTATGTGTACAAAAAAGCTACGGTTAGTTAAATTTCTTACATTTTGACAAAATAAATAATTGTTAAATACCAAATAAGTATCGAATAAAGCTACATAACTGTAGCGGCATTAGGTACTGCTGCGGGGGAACGCGGTCCCTGTAACATATTCTTAAACTTTGCACTGTTAATTTCCTTCATCAAAATGAGTGACGTTCACCGCCGCGCCGCATTGCTGTCACAATTCAAACGCAACAGCAGGGGCAAAGGCCGCAACAGCAATATCGCTACAACAATGCAGCTGTAGCAGCTATCCGAACGTCACCTTAACATGCCTTAACACAGACAATCTTGATAAAAAGAGTGACGGATTCAACTATTTTTTTCTAAATAAATCATTTTGACATTCATTTTGCCAAATAAGTCTGCATGTAACAGTTGTCGCAGTGCATTGTCGCTCACAGGTTGTCAGGTAGGACAAAGCCTTACGTTCAGGGTAGGCAATGCCATCTATTGTTTACAGCTGGTACCATCACACTTTTATGCCAGCCAACGAGGCAGTAGGGGTTGGCTACGGCCACCAAGCGAGTTGTAAAATCAATACTTGCCTTTAATGAATGTATCACGTAGACTATGGTTTTGCAGTATTTGTACCAGTAATATCGTACTTTAATAATAATATAATTAGTGTATTCTACGTAATCTACGTCTCCTGAGAAAAAACATATCTAAATTAATTTAATGGTACACTGAGAGAAAAATCACCACCAGGAATTAATAAACAGTTCTGTACTGGGGGAAAAAATGAAGTTTTAGTAGTAATCATGGAAGTTTCACTATTTCTGTAAAATTTATTTATTTCTACAAACAGCTCAGTAATACTAAATCTAATTTCAGCAAACAGACTTTAGTAAATGGAGCATTAAACAAAGTTCAGTATTTGTTACAATCCATTTTTATTACTACTAAAATTCTCCGATTTTTACTAGTAAAGTTTGTGATTTTTGGAAAAAACATCTGTGATTTCAAGTTATGATTTTAGTAAATGTCTCACTTACATAGTTTTGTAATATCTAAAAAACGAGTTCGCGGGAATAACATTACCCCATTTAAAATAACAATTCAGTTGTTACTATAGCGACATTACAAAGTTTACTGGTATTTAGTAGATAGACTTGTTGTGTTTATGTTCATTGTTGTACCAATCACTAAACGAGTTTTGTAATACCAACACAGCTACTTGCTACGTTCATTTGGTTAGAGTTAGTATTGTGTCGGATGTCGGGCGGGCGTGTCTCGTGTCTTCTTTGTTTAAAACATACTTAAGTTAAATAATAAATTTAGGATATATTGTGGGCCATGGACATATTAACCCGCGACCTACTGTGTAGTTGGGGTCTACAGGAATATATTGTTCTGCAACTTCGAGCTAGCTGTTGTTATTCTAGTGATAATGACATCAAAGGTAAATCTAAACTGTTTGCAATTCCAACCTCCCTAGCACAGGTGCGCCGCGAGAGCATGTTGCGCGCGTAATAACTACTAGTCTCTTTCTGACTGTATGAATAAGAAAGGAATGGGTAGAATATCTCGACAGGCTTTTATAGTGCCTCTTTAGTACAGAGATATACTACCAAATGCTTTTTTATTCATACAGACAGAAATAGAGACGGGTAGCTACCACGCGCGCGACATGCTCTCGCGGCGCCCGTTTGCTAGGGGCGGAGGAATTGCAAACAGTTTAGTTTTTGCCTGTGACGTCATTATCTCTAGAATAACAACAGCTAGCTTGGAATCGCAGTACAGTTTAGTAAAACCTATGACGTCATCGTCTCCGATATTGCTAAAGCACGCTTAGAATTACAAAACGGTTAGTTTTCACCCATGACGTCATCACCTCCGATATTGCTAAAGCACCTCTCGGAATAACAAAACCAAATTTCTGAAATTACTCTAGCATACTTCAAATTACAAATATAGAAGTTGTATTTCCTACTAAATGGAAATTGCAAAAGTCAATTTGTTCCTATTAGTTGACTCTCCTTGTCCCCGGATTAAGTTTTATTTTTGTAATTCTAAGTGTGTTTTTGTTAGTTTTTTCTCTCAGTGTATAGGTCTAAATAATGAGAATTATAATATACTAAGTTAGCGACCCACCCGGCTTGGCACGGGTTAATAAATTATACACCTAAACCTTCCTCAAGAATCAATCTATCGATAGGTGAAAACCGCATGAAAATTGGTTCAGTAATTTTTGAGTTTATCGCGAACATACAGACATACTCGGGGGGGAGGTGGAATTTGTTTTATAAAGTGTTGTGATCTAAGAATACAGGAATTTAAGTAACTTATGTCGTAACCTTTGACAAGAATTTATCAGAGCCGAATATACGGCCAGCAAAACGATTAGCTTACCACCCCTGCATACATCTTTGTATTCAAGAGTGCTAAGCGAATAGTTTTGCTGACTACATAAGTATAGGCCAAACACTGTCGAAATGTT
Organism: Cydia splendana; assembly: GCF_910591565.1. Taxonomy (NCBI): domain Eukaryota; kingdom Metazoa; phylum Arthropoda; class Insecta; order Lepidoptera; family Tortricidae; genus Cydia; species Cydia splendana. Next base: position 14,107,637 of record NC_085960.1, read on the forward strand.
GTTATTTGTGTAGTCGTCTTTATATCAGCAAGTAAGGCACAAAACACGCAGAAACATTTTGTGTGTGAGCTCTGAGTGCATGTTGCGGCGCACACCTTCTGTCCAAAAACGTCAGAGCTCGCGCGCGATCCAAACTTATTTGAATAGATTAAGCAACGAATAGCTTTGCCGTGATTTTGTTTTTATGTTAATGACATTCAATAGGTATGCAGCGATCTCTCAAGCAACTTGTGATTGCGAAGAAGTGCGATTCAGGTCCCTATATTTTAGTCAGTTAAACTGCCCTGCTCCCACCAAATATCGTAACGACCGTAAATGGCAATGGAAAATTTATTATGCGTCATGCATGGTAGTATACCTATCAAAACATTTATAACACTTGCGTATTATTCCACCTACTATAGCTACTTACTATGCATGTAAAACTGTTCAAATTAGATAACATTATTTTTACGAAATTCAGCCCCACGGTCAATTGGTCCAATTTGGAAATACATAATATTAATTTGAAATCATTCAAATTTGATTGCGACCCGACATTTAAAGGAATTCCGAACCGCAGTTCAATTTAAAATTCGAACATATGCCACATGAAATTTCACCGATAATCGTCCACTAATTCGATACGTTCCATTTTCGATTTTGGATCGTCCGATTTTTTTTTTCTACAAGCCGAACCGGCGCCTCGAACGTTTGCCAGCCAGTATCAACTGTCAATCAAACTTGCCTGCATATTATTATTTAAGGTATCGCAATCAGAAGAGCCTTCGAAAAGGTTTTTTTACAATAATTTGGTTTTGTCTTGCGGCGGTAATTGTGTCCCGGACTAGGATAAAAAACTCACTTATTCGGCGTTCTTTTTAAAAATTCGACTTATCCCTAATCTTCTATTGACACGGTAATGAGAGCCGAAAATATTGTACGGTTGGGATTATTCGAAAGATACGTGGAGTAGTCATTTATTTATATTATTTTGTTACATTTTGTTTAACAATGAAATTGTGACGGCGCTTTTATTTGTAACAGATATATCTACAGAATGTGAAAAAGAACTCTAAAAGAAAATATGATAAGAAGTATAAGTATACATATAGTAAGAAGTATTACTTACTTCTACAGTTTGGCAAACCAATATGTCAACAGAAAAAATCGGCTAAGAGCATGTCGGACTGTCCTCAGGGCAGGGTTTCGTAGTTGCTCGTTCTTCACAATAGACAGACTTTTTGAAACGAGGAAACTATTTGAAATATAATCGCGGCCCATGAAAGGTTCATCATCATTATCTGAAGACATATTCTCTTGTCGGTGTATTATCTTCCAGCTTTCCCTATCATGCGCCAGCTCTTCGACTTTTTGATACGACACGACCCCTAGTTTTTCTTTCACTTGTTAAAAATAGCTGCGTCTGGGTTTTCCTCTACCCCGCTTGCGACCTATCCGCTCCTCCAATACGCCTCTAGCACCACATTTCAAATGCTTCCATTCTCTTTCTATCTCTTAGGGTCATAGCATTGTCCACGTTAAATTTCACTTCCATAAAGGGATACTCCAGATCTTAATCAGTAGCTTCTTGCTTCTACATGACAAACAGGATTTCAATAGTTGTTTCTTCTGGTTGAAAGCTTTGAAAGGTTAAAAGGGTTTTTTTATAGACTACAAATATAATAAGCAAAATGAAGTTTCATTTTGTACCTACTTATTTCCTTTGAACTTAGCTAGGAAGGGGAAATGTTTCGCGACGCTACATGTATTTAACTCTCTATTCTCCATAACAACTTTAACATCTACCGGGTGTGGCCTGTAACACGAGCAAATAATTAAAACATAGATTGTACTCCTTAAACGGAGACACTTTTGTTCAACAACTTTTAAAAATTATGAAGTATTTAGACTCCCTATTTTTCATACAAAATAAATATTAACTTCAATGGACGCCATCGCCACGCCATATCATTGTGATTGACGTTGCTTGTCACGCCTTAAACATAACAAAATTCGCAATACATTGCGTCTTAGAATAAACTTTAAAGTGTATTAATAATCAAACCACAAGTTATTTTTAAAAGTTGCTGAACAAATGTTGGTCAGCCTACAGTTACATTTTTTGCTCGCATTACAGGCCACACCGGGTATATACATATGGGACCGCCAATACAACATTTTTAAATACAATATTTATATTGTAGTAGGGTATTGGAGGTTAAGACATATTTCAGCCAAGCACAAATAGTGGGCTGCCGTCTCCACTGACCTCTGTTCCCTGCATCCAGCCACCGGACGGATTTGGTTCCGTGAAACTAATCAGGCTAAATAAGTAAATTGGGGTCCACACGCGATCCACGCGGATGCTTTCGGACGGAGGCCCATTGAGACCGTTTCCTAGATGGGAGTCTTACCGACCGAGGGCAAAACGAATAAAAACTAGGCTAGTAGCTAAATGATATGAGGCTTTGTCAGGTTTGGTTTTATGACTTTGTGATTGGTTATTGATAGATTGAAATGAAAGTAGAAAACTGAACCGGTCAAGTGCGAGTCGGACTTGTGCATGAAGGGTTTCGTACCATTACGCAAAAAACGGCAAGAAAATCACGTTTGTTATATAAGAGCCCCACTTAAATATTTATTATATTCTGTTTTTAGTATTTGTCATAGTGGCAACAGAAATACATCATCTGTGAACATTTCAACTGCCTAGCTATCACGGTCCATGAGATACAGCCTGGTGACAGACAGACGGACGGACGGACAGACGGACAGCGGAGTCTTAGTAATAGGTTCCCGTTTTTACCCTTTGGGTACGGAACCCTAAAAACTAAATATTATATTTAATGTAATGTACAACATTGACGATTCTCTCGGCGTTTTTATTTACCAGACTCTGGTAATTATGTACTGATTTAAAACAGCAAGATTTACTACTACTACTAGAAAGCAGTGTCGCAGAAAGTTCTTTACCTGGCGAATAAGTAAGTTAAGCCAGAGAAATGCCAGACCAAGACATAAAACAGCTGCGTCTGCGATGATAAAAACACTGGCGCCGCATGATAAATTTTACTTTAATATCGCGTCAAACGTATGACAAATAGCGACATAAAGAACCTATAAAACTGTATTAATTTATTCTCGTACTGAATACACTAGTAACCAAAAATACATGTTTAAAAAACGGGCCAAGTTATTTTTTACTTATACGAGTATACACTCACTTACATATAAAACGCTTTAAGTATTATTTTCTGACTCTAAAAGGTTTAAAACATTTTATGTTCGACATTTTATATACTACAATAAAAATGCTAAAGTAGGTATAATATAATATTAGGTATAAGGTTATCTTTGTCTGTTTTAAGAATTTGTAAATTTTAATTACCTAATTTTAACATTAAGTATTGGAAATTCTTTACGTTTTTACATATTTCCAAGTACTTACTACATACATAAGATTATATATAAAAGACGAATATTCCAGTTTTTAACTGTAGGTAATACTGACACTTTACAGCGAACTCATTCTGACACTGAAAACAGTGTTTAGTTAATCCATACAAACTTGGCCGACAATTATTACGCTCCCAACTTACACCAATAATATTACCAAGTAATAAACGTTAATTAACATATAGCAAGCAAATAGTGAATTAACTTGTGTTTTGTATGTATATATCGTAAATGTAGTTAATCATGTATGCATGAAAGGTTACGCGTGTGTGCGTGATGGCAAATTGTAGCATTTTCTTTATAATTCGCTAATAATTGTTCGTACCTAATTAATTCAAGACAATGTTTACGAGAAAAGAATAGGTATATTCGTGGAAGAGCTATAAAAGACTAATTTTTGCGAATACGTATAAAGTACCTATAGTAAAAGCATGTGATAAATTATTAGCTGATTAGCCATCTCTACATGTTTCTCGACAATAAGGACTAATAATTACTGATATTGTATATTGGATTATTATGTATTTGTATTTGATAAGTAATAATCCAGAGTAATACAATTATATCTTTGATAAGCCCATGACTGGTGTCAATTTCATCGTTTAACCTAAAAAAGAATACATTTTGTACGTGTCCAGTGGAAAAGTTTCCAGATTCAACAAAAACCGAATCTGAAATTTGCCATTTCTGATCAATAAGGGGGCGAAAAGGCAAGAAAATAGGAGATAAAAGATATTATTATGGCGGACCTCGCAAAACTTACGACGAAAGCGATGGATTTTACCTTTTATAACAATTACTCTGGAAATATAAATCTGTATAAAATTTTGCTCATCAGTAGGTACCTAACCTCGACTATAGCACTAAATACCTAGAGATTTTATACTAAAATTATACTGCTATGGTAAGCATGGTAACTATAAACAATTGAAAATAAATGGAAATTATATATGTTTTTTTGTAAGGATTTGGTTGAGATTGCAAATGTCGTCTAGTTTCAGTGTGATTTTTAGGGTTCCGTACCCAAAGGGTAAAACGGGACCCTATTACTAAGACTTCGCTGTCCGTCCGTCCGTCCGTCCGTCCGTCCGTCCGTCTGTCACCAGGCTGTATCTCACGAACCGTGATAGCTAGACAGTTGAAATTTTCACAGATGATGTATTTCTGTTGCCGCTATAACAACAAATACTAAAAACAGAATAAAATAAAGATTTAAATGGGGCTCCCATACAACAAACGTGATTTTTGACCAAAGTTAAGCAACGTCGGGAGTGGTCAGTACTTGGATGGGTGACCGTTTTTTTTTTGCTTTTTTTTTGTTTTTGTTTTTTTTGCATTATGGTACGGAACCCTTCGTGCGCGAGTCCGACTCGCACTTACCCGGTTTTTTACATGGTATTTGCCCTTAATTAAAACGTGTAAAAATTCAATTTCAAAACTACAACTTTGCGTTAGCCCTCTCTTAAAGACCATTAATTTGCGTACTCCAACCCGATGTAATCCAAACAATTTGAAAATTCATAATCGAGTATAAAAAAACCAAAGCGAAAAATTGTAGCACCGCCGATGACTAGGTACTTGCATTAAATGAAATGCATTAAGTAATCAAACATAATGTATTTACTATAATATTTATCTACTTATTTAATAATAGATACATAATTATCATCTATTTATTTTAGAAAATTATACCACGATACTATTTTTCTTGTACAGTTTTAGTTATTTAAGGTAGTTTAATTTATTTAAATACTGTATTTTTCATACTGTGGGATTTAAAAAAATAAAAAACCCAAAAGGACTAGTGTAATTAGTGCCAAATTTAATATGTATCGGCATGTATAAGTAGGTCAAAAAATATACTGATGGAAAGTACCATCTAATGTAGATATTCCAAGTTCACCGAATACATTTTGTTATAAACAATATAACCACAGAAATCAGTCAAACAATCGTTCTTACGTCATTTGAGAAAAGGGGTATTTTTGCTAAACTCTTTCCGTGTTGGTTTTTCTACTCAGTGTTTCTACTCCTACGCTGCGTAAATCAGCATTACTCATGTAAATGTGTCGTTCTTGGCAGGAGCATGAAATTATTAATTACTCGGTTCTCCAGGCATGTTACGGTTAAAATGCGAACTAAGTATTGATTGTAAAGGGGCTAGTTTGAATTTGTTTTGCTTATAAATTGAATTGTTTTCGTAACATCCATTGATCCACGATATTGAGGGATTAATTAGTCGTCAAACCATAATTGTATTTGTAATTTTTTTTGTTTCGGTCTGCTGCCGCGAAGTTATACATAAGTACAAACAAGTATTTAGGTACGAGTACGTACTTATGTTATAGTATTGGAACATCATACTCGTACTTTTGCTTAATACATTGTGACACAGTTTTTTTTAATTAGTTTTAAACTACAGTTACCACAATAAATGATTGTCGGTCGGTTAAATAATACAAATAAACCAGAGAATATAATTTGTTTTTTCAATGCAGGTAAACCTTGCCCTATGTAAGTAAATCAAAAATAGTCCGTACCAAACTTTATAAAATGGAAGGCATTATTTAATTTTTCTTAAGCAATTGTAGCCCTTACAATATCAATAGTAAGTTAATACCATTTTTCATATTACATTTATTTCTTTCCATTTACTACACTGTAACAGGTACTGTTTTTTAACAGAATGGTCTACATTAGGTATATTATTGATTAATTTAGGCACTTTGCAACACAGCAATTTTCCCATTTCAGTGACAACCGAATCTCATCCTGGTTGAGCAAACTTACTTATATGGAAGCAAACAATGATTTTAATTAAACGCATTATTGCACTTCAGCGTCGGCTGGCGGGCAAGTTATTTCCTTAGATTTTCCATGTCGGGAGACGACGTACGGAAAAAGTGCGTCGATTTACTACTTTTCTTACCGTATACTGAAATACGATAGTCAATTTACATAGAACAATTGTGGAAAGAATTAAAAAAGATAATTGATAATTAGGAATTGCAAATGTCAAGTGAAAAAGAAAGCTATATTCTTTTCTGCTTATAACTGTATATGGATCATAAAATAATGTAGCAAAAAAACTATATGCCTCGGTCATGCAGCCTAAACCTAAAGCATTTTGTATTCTGCATCCGCCACAGTTGAACGGCAGACCTCTATAATACACTTTATTTACAGGCTACTTGACATTCTAAAAAACCATAACGTTGAATTAAGAAAGGTTTTCAAAAAACCCCAGGTGGTAACCGAAACCATTCAACTTTCTGTAAAATACCAGCAAGAAGCTGATTAAGTATTAGCATTCTGCATTACCTTTGACCGAAGCGTAGCGAAGGTCTACGTTTTGATTCGAGCATTTTGCTTTTGTAGTAGAATAATAAAGGAAGCTGGAATATTTCTCTGTCAGCCACTTGCACATATAATAAATTTATCTTTTAGTCAAGGCCATTTCCCTGAGCAGCTAAAAATGTCCATAGTAAAACCGTTGTTCAAAAAAGGTGAACGTGATGACCCAAGTAACTACAGGCCAATTACCATAGTTCCAGTCATTTCAAAAGTCGTTGAAAAGGCCTTTTGTGTTAGATTAAATAACTTTTTAACCAAATTTGATATCCTACATCCCGATCAATATGGTTTTAGACAGGATCGTAATACAGAACTAGCTTGCCTTGACTTTATTAAATATGTGACTGAAGCAATCAATAACAAGTCACCAGTTATGTCAATATTCCTTGACATGACCAAAGCATTTGATCTTGTGGAACACTCAAGGCTATTGGCAAAACTAAATGCATATGGCGTTAGAGGTGTAGCGAATGACTGGCTTAAATCCTATCTATCGAATCGGAATCAATGTACTGAGATCACAAGACTGGAAGAGGTGGATAACCAGATTCACAAAGAAGTGTATCGGTCGACATTCCGCACTGTTGTCTCGGGAGTACCTCAGGGCAGTAATTTGGGGCCATTACTTTTCCTATTGTTCATAAATGACCTTCCCAAAGCCGTGAAGCCCAAATCTATACTTTTTGCTGACGATACAACAATAATAATTAAGAGTGATAATGACAATATATGTAAATATGAAGCTGATATAGGTGAGGCCTTAACTGACATAAATAATTGGATAGACAATAATAATCTTCTTCTTAATTTTTCTAAAACACATTATATGCAATTTCACTCATCTAGGTCAACTCCTACTCAATTAAATATTACCATGAATAGTATTGGTCTAATGGAAACCAAAAAAGTAAAATTTCTGGGCATTCATATGGATTCCTTTCTTGACTGGAAGAATCATATTGGCTCTATTTGTAGTAGACTTGACCGGTTTGTCTTCGCATTGAGAAGGTTAAGGCAGAGTGTATCCGTTGAAGCAGCACTCACGGCCTACCATGGCTATGTTTCATCCGTCCTCAATTATGGCCTCATCCTATGGGGCAATTCTGTGGATGTCGATAGAGTATTCAAGATACAAAAACGATGTATACGCGCAATTGCAAATGCCTGGACAAGATGTAGCTGTAAGCCTATCTTTAAAGTACTTAACATTCTTCCATTAACTTGTATGTACATTTACAAAATATGTTTGTTTATTAACAAATTTCCAAATCATTTTAAGAAAAGGTCTGAGGTATTTACAGGTATCTTGAGGGAACCTTACAGAGATCTTTTAGACCAGCCACGCTGTAGGACTGAAATTTACAAACGGAATGCGTATTATATGTGTATTGTCATTTACAACAATCTACCATCAGAAATTGGGAATCTTGAAGGCAAGGATTTCAATTGTACCCTTAGAATTTGGCTCCAAGATCATTGTTTTTACAACATGAAAGAATTTTTGAATTATAAAAACATGATGACATGAAATATGTATTGATTTTTAATTTTAGGTTTTCTTATTATTTGGCATAATTTTAACTTGACATTGTTCATAAATTAGTGTAAATGTATTGTGTATAAGTGTATATAGCTAATTAATGTACTTTGTAAATACCTATATATATGATATAGTTTTAAGCTGTAGAATATAGTTTTAAGAATAATTTGCATGCTGTCATGAGATAGCGGATTAAGGTGGATCATTACTAACCTAAAGTTAAGACCTGTAACTAACCCTTTTTCTGCAAATAAATATGAATCTGAATCTGTATGTCCGGATGTTCTCCTCTACAGGTCACAATTCTCAACCGATTCTCGTAGTATTAGAAATGACAAAAGAAGAAAAATTGCCTTAGTATCTCGGACTAACGTTGTTCGAAATGACATTAACATATCATAGTTTTCAATAATTATTGATTGGTTGAGTTATTTATAATGCCTAGAAGAGATGGAGCATTTAATTATATTGTATAAGAAATACCAATACAAATTTACGAATATTAACTTTGCAATTTAGTTTGGCTACAAATATAATGACCACCAAAAAATACTTTGGTACCCTAAATAAAAAAATCATGCTTACCAAAAAAAATTACTGAACACCAAAAAAACAAGGCCTAAAAATACAAAAGTACCACCATTTTAATTACGACTGCACTTCAAATTGTATTCAAATACCAAATATATTGAATGATCACCAAAAATCATTAATGATCACCAAATCTTGAAGACCAAATTAATGCGATATTTTCACCTAAATAAACCACTATGATTACCAAAAAATGTATACATATTACCACATAAAGTAAACTGATGCCAAAATTACTAGCCCCTCCCGCTCAACCCCCCGTAGCCCGCACCGCATACCTAGTATACCTACCTAACCTAATCTACTTTTCTAGTAGCATTTCGTTATGCTACTAGAAAAGTAAGTTACACTGCTATCAGTTAAGTGGGTTAAGTTAGGTTAGCACTGCGACCCTTACAGAAACGAAATGGTACTAGAAAAGTAGGTTAGGTTTAGTTTCAACTGCTACCCATACAGATACGAAACGCTACTAGAAAAGTGGGTTAGGTTAGGTTTGAACTGCGACCCTTACAGAAAAGAAATGCTACTAGAAAAGTGGGTTAGGTTAGGTTTGAACTGCGACCCATACAGAAACGAAATGCTACTAGAAAAGTGGGTTAGGTTAGGTTTGAACTGCGACCCTTGCAGAAAAGAAATGCTACTAGAAAAGTGGGTTAGGTTAGGTTTGAACTGCGACCCTTACAGAAACAAAATGCTACTAGAAAAGTGGGTTAGGTTAGGTTAGAACTGCGACTGTTACAGAAATAAAATGCTACTAGAAAAAGGTGACGAAGTGGATTAATTAATTTAATAGGATAACGATATATTATTAAATATTTGCACATTTTTAATTAAAATGTGGTTAAATTTATTGTGATCATTTACTATTTTTGCGTTTACAATGATTATTTTGGAGTCATTTGCTTTAGTAGGATAGCAAGATTTAAAAATTTGGTTATCATTTTACATTAAAATGAAGTTCTTATTCTGGTGGTCATTTACTATTTTTGGGTTTACAATGATTATTTTGGTGTCATTTTCTTTAATAGGATAGCAAGATGTAAAAATTTGGTTATCATTTCACATTAAAATGGGGTTTGAAATTTGGTAATCATGAACTATTTTTGGGTTAATAATGATTAGTTTGGTGTCATTTCCTTTAAAAGGATAGTAAAATGTAATAAAATTGGTAATCATTTCACATTAAAATGGTGTTATAATTTTGGTGATCATTCATGATTTTAGGGTGGTAAAATAGATTATTTTGGTATTAAATTTTACTAAATCTGGTGATCAGTTAAATAGCAGCCATTTAGTTTCCTTAAATGTACTTAGCCATATGTACACCGAAATAGGATTTAAAAAAATATTTAAACTGCCAGCAGTGACATATTTATGTAATGTTTTATGACAGGCCACTAAAAGATTGTCAACGCTGATAAATAAACATTTACAATTAAATTCAATTGATTTTTTTCTTGTACTTACCTACCTAATGGAAAATAAATACTTGTAAGGCCATCATTTTTATGATGTATAACATTTTTCGACTGATATCTTCACTTTTTATGTAAAAACAGGCTATTAAACGATAGGGCATTGAATTTAAGCGTATATATTTTACATTTACATACATTAATGTCGTTTAAGCATACTATATATCTTTTGTCAGGGCTTCACATTAGTTTGTGTGATACATCGATGCGTTCGACAAAAGTATGGCCCAGCTAAAAAGAAAAAGCGAAAAATTGCTCATACTGCTGTTCCGAACAGTTTGTAAAAATGAAAATTAGGAAATAGTTGACAAATAACTGTGCTGAACATCCGAAAATATGCATGACTACTTTTATATCGAACTTTACTGAAACCACACATTGTCATTGTAAAACAATCATATTTATCTACTAACTTCACTTTCCTCACTTCTATCAAAATAGCTATTTTGTCAGGAATATTTTCATCTATTTCTCTATTCTAGTCTGTTCTATTATACACCCAGTTGTAAAAGTGCACGGCCAATTTACGAAACAACTCCATTCATAATGTGTCCAAGCAATTTTGCAGATCACTCGGCCCGACTCGAATTTTAAGATACGTCAATTAATAGATATAGAAACGATATAGATTAGATGTGTCAGTGCCAAAAGTGACGTTTTTGTTTGTAACGTCACATTGGCAGACTGTATTGTGTGTAAACATTCCGCTGCGCTCGGCGACTCGCACCACTGCCGCGCATGCGCGTCGTGTCCACTCCACCTGCCAACGCACGCGCAATTATGCGCAATCAATATCTTCATTACATCCATTTTTATTTACCAACACGACCTTACTCACACTTGATCGATCAGTCCGTTAGAAGTTCCTGTATGAGTAATAATCCCCTTATCCTATACTTTTCGAACAGGGTTAGCTCTGCTAAGTCCTCCGCAAAACGTAATTCAAGGCCAAAAAAAATAAGAAAATGTTGCCACTGCTATAATTTGTTTGTAAAATAGTAAATTCCTGTTGATAAATAAACACGCTAAAATAATTTATTTATTAGTAATTTTACTCCTACGATTTAAAAAAGTACTTTTTTATACTTATTTTTACATAAATACAAGACGCACTAGTAAAAAGTGGCAACATTTTCTTACTTTTTTTGGTTTTGAATTACGTTTTAGAGATTAGCTGTAATAAACGTATTAGGTACAGTAGTCAATATCTTACCTGTTTAGTCTTTAACATTAAAATAATGTTTAATATTTTTTTTTTTTACAACTTTACAAATTCATTAAGAAGTAGAAGAAAAATCTTTAATAAATTTTTCCCCTTTGGCACCCTTTGGTAGAATTTTAAAAGAAGGGCTACAATAATTTATGTCTGTATATGTAAATATAAGTAATATAAAAATGCTTGCTATCTCTTATAACTCGTTTCTGATTTTGCCCTATTTAAATTTCACCCTGTATTAACATGGTATGATGATCGTTATGTTATAAGATTTATTTGAGTAAATTATGTGACTGCATTTTAATTATATTACGTGGTAGGTAGGTATGTTTTAATTAAAAAAAATAGCCAGAGGTCCTTCTTTATATTTTTGTTTAAGTTTTATCTATTAAACTAGGTAAAGTCATGTGGAGTATGTGGAACATTTTGCTCGGTTCAAGAGAAACAACATGAAAATTCCCTACAAGTGTTTCTTTTGCCCCATCTAATTTAATTTTCTGCTTTCAACATTACGTAACATAAACATTATGAGCGTTTCTTTCCTATTTTAAGGATTCAAATATTTTTATGAATCCTATGATATATCAACAGGTCCATTTAATAAAAATCATGATAATAATAAAATAATACCTACGGATTTGTAGCTAAATGACAATGTGCTGAGATTGGTATGAGAAACAACCATAACACAACTATACCGCAGATGTCCATTAACAACTAAAACATATTAATAAACTTCGTCTTATATTCTAGATTTGTAATGTAGGTAATTATTTTAAAGGGAAAAATATATTTCTTCTAATTAGAATCAACATGATCATATAAAAACGTAATATATATTTTGTATGTGCATAACCCATTTTAATGTAAGTAAATAGGTAGATTTTAGGCGACGCACGTACCAAACTCATAGTAGGTAGTCATTGTGGTCAATGTTATATTTTGGTTTGAGTTTTTTTTTTTCGATTAAACTATCATGTTATTTTATGGAACTAGGTGGCAAGTTAATTATAAATAATATTAATTGTATTAAACTTACAAGAAGAATCTATAAAAAATGCGTATTGCACTGAAAGAAAGATAATTCCTAACTACATATCAACTCGCGCTTCAGAATATTTTTTTTTTGCTATAATACGCAAGAAAGAAATTTGCATAGGTACAATCGTAAAACATAATTTCTCTTTCTTTCTCATTGGGGGTCAAATTTTATCAAGCTACATTTCCTCAACCTGAATTTGTTTCATAAGCTTTAATTGCATACATTTTGTCGGCATATTTTTACAAAGTAGCAATTTCTAGTTGACGTGCTATTAACATAATTATCGCGGGCATGTACAGTCGTCTGCCAGTATGTATTGGATTATTTCGTGAAATAATTATGCGGTAAGTTTTTAGCTTTTACATGACATGCGGACTAATGTACTCTTCTTTATATGCGATGATATCTCTATTGCGAGGAATGTTTATAACGATGTGTTTAAAGGTAATTTAAATTGTTCATATATGAAATTATATTCCAAGTAGTATTATGTAGATATATTCATAGTTGATATTAAGTAAGAAGCTACAAGAGTAAAACTTCCCGATTTCTTATTCTACAAACTATGGTCCGAAAGATAAGATTTCATGTTTCTTTGAATCGTTTTTGAGCCTATGAATATGTCTATTTATAATCACAATAAAACGCCTAAACAGGTATCTAATATTCGACTTAATTTAGACCGCACTGGATGATAGACTGATAACTGTAGACTTCTTACTCGTATGTAGGAATGTAGCATTAAAACAGGTATTTAGATTGTTTGGTAAAAATTTGTATAACTTCCAAAGGGGTTTCTATTGTTTTCCAAAAAGTTTTAAGTCATAATGTATTGTTTATCCGCATGTCCGTTACGTATTATTTGTTTGGTTCAGAAACGCGTAACTTTTCAGGTTTGCTATAAAACAAACCTAACCTAACCTATCTATAGGATAACTTTACGAAAATCCCGAAAGTTAACGGTTTCAGTTTTAGGACTAATGATAATATAACAAATAATACATTATGACTTAAAACTTTATGTCAAACAAAGAGGCCCCCTTCCAAATATCGAATGTATCTTTTATATTTTGAGCCTGCGATTTTCGAAATTTATAGTTTGTTTGACTTTTAACCATTGCTATTCCCTATAGGTAAAAAGCTGGCTTGCCTTTTTGTACACTCAGCATCTAATAGATAGTACCTGCCAAAGCCTAATGTTTCGGAACACATCCTTATTTCTATAGTAACAAAGGTGTGTATACTTTGGCCGTCACTATATATTTAATGCTGACTGTACTTACTTTTAATACATATTATTAATGTAGCCGATTGTACCTTCAGCGCAGTGTAGGTACAATTAAACCACGACCGCATTTTGCATCTTTTTATGTAAGAAAACTATGCTAGAAGTTCATAACTGACATTACTATATAAGTACTTATTTCCTTTTGTCGGAGGCCGTGTTTAACCTACTAAGAAAAATAAATATCTTTATAGCTCTAAACTTAAAAAGTGCCCCTGATCTAAGTATTAAAAATACACAAGCTAAAGTTCCGTATATAAATGGGAAGTATGTTCTGTATCAGCTACGTATACCACATACAACCACATAAATAAGATCTTTTTCGAGCAAGTGTGATGAAAAAGTAGGTTGCTTTACAGGCTAAAACCATAATAGTACATAAAATATGTATTTTACACAGTCACGTAATGTGCTAATTACCTATAGCAATAGTGCTGTAAAGTAGCACCATATGTAACCTACCCACTGTAAATTTTGTTTGAAATTCGTGCCCTCTTCATATTGCTGCGCCCGAAACGGGATAGGTACTTCGAAACAATCGAAACCATAAGGAACGACGACACTATTTTATTGCATGTTTGAGAAAATGCAATAACTTATGATTGTGATAAAACCTATCTGCGACAATGTAGCGAAGCTGGCTATTCTGGGTCGAATGATTAAATAGTGTTATAACGACTCCATCTGCTTCGGATATAAGCGATTAATATAATTACGTTGGCAGGCCGGCTTATAATATTGTTTATAATATTTTAAGATAATTATACTTCAATAATGATTAACGCAGGACAGGCTTATTTATTAAGCGGACGATCTGGAGTAGCATGGCGTCAATAGGAGTCTATTCCCACCAGCTTGCCCATTTTAACATGACTATTATTATTTTTATCGCAAGTGAAGCCCGTCTAGTATACGGTTGCTGTAGCCTATGGACGTTTGTAACATGCACGTTCCTGGCTCTGAAAAACTTACATACATGTACTAGTATACACTGATCATTCCTTTTTATGCTACAGCTCTTAAATTTCCCCTAAATTAAAATCATAGAGCCCCAATTAGCGATTTACTAATTACAATCTAGTAGCAAAATGCCTTATATTACTTGTAGAGGAGTAATCTTAACTTGTAATGTAGGTATTGCTGAACTCTGTTTAAAATGATACTGGTAGAATAGTCACTTTTATAAGTTACCGTTTAGTATTACTACCGGACGATTCGGTATATTGACCTTAAGGGGTAGTCGATTGAGAAAATCAAATTCTTAGTCACATTTCGGGTTTCACGGGCCTATAAATCCCGGTCTTTTGATAGGCTTGCGTGGGGATATAGATCCAACACGTAGAGGCCCCTTGGAGAGCTTTAATGTCATGTAGAACGCCTGCTGGAACCCGTTCACAGGCGCAACAATAGACACCCATGAACCGGTCGCAGCAGGCATTGGGACTATTGTAGAAAAAGTGAACAGTATACCGGTCTATGGATTGAAGTTTGGGTGGACAATGAGACTGGGCTATTGTAAAGAGGTCCGGACACCTGCCATAACAATGTTAACACCGTCATCGAGGCAGGCGGTGACTCGCCGCTGACTAGATGGGCCCCTGAAACTGCCGTCGTAAAGACGACCAGGAGCAACATCGGTGTGAGCGGCTCAGGGATGTCGAGAGGTGTGCGCCGCCTTCTACTGTTAGTCACATTATTATTTTTTAAGGGTAAATTTGTTGTGCCTGGCACATGCGTTATATACTTATGATTGTATATTGGTGCAATAAAACAACCTTTTCTTGGAGTGATTAGATCTTCCAAAATACAATTCTAAACTAAAATAATACTAGTTCCTAATAGGTAGAGAGCTTTTTTTCCAAAAAACTAACTAGGATATTACAGGATTATAACTAAGTAAAGATGCATATTTTAACATATTTTTTGTCAAAAACTTATCATCAAACAGATCGAAAATACTCTGGATTGATTTGTACAACTTTTATATAATTTGATATTTTCAAAGAACATCCTTCATTTAAAAGAACGTTAAGAATTTTAAATTCCGAACGCGATGCGCAGATGCGCCCGCGCCATCGTCGCTGTCAATTTGACACTTCAATACTAACTGCTCGCGCGCATATTCCTTCCTTTAGTCGACATTGCGGTATACAGCTACGACATCCGTTTTTAGGGTTCCGTACGTACCCAAAGGGTAAAAACGGGACCCTATTACTAAGACTTCGCTGTCCGTCTGTCTGTCTGTTTGTCTGTCCGTCTGTCTGTCACCAGGCTGTATCTCATGAACTGTGATGGCTAGGCTGAAATTTTCTGTTGCTGCTATAACAAAAAATACTTGAAACAGAATAAAATAAATATTTAAGTGGGGCTCCCATACAACAAACGTTATTATAATGCCATTTTTTTTGCGTAATGGTGCGGAACCCTTCGTGCGCGAGTCCGACTCGCACTTGGCCGGTTTTTTTATACCATTACATCGCAGAATTAAACGTGGGTAATAATTATAAACTCTTTGGAAGGGATATACATAACCTGTTGTAATTCGATAATCTTCATGCATCCCAAATTTCATGTTTTCTGCCGGATGGGACCATACTTTTGAAATTAGTTATGGCTTGGAGCCTATTAAAGACTGTATCGTTAATTCTAGGGACAACTTTACTTAGCCGTTTTTTTTTGGTATTATATTTTTATTTCAAAATTACACATGTGTTTAATTAGTGCTTTAATAAGGAACACATTTCGTCCTGGGACCTCGACGTAAAGCATATGGTTTGGACAAAATTTACCCAATCCTCTCGAGTAACAATTACGACTGCTGACAAATACTACAAGAAAATTTGCGGTTTGCGAACAAGACATTATCACACAAAAAAAATCGTACTATGTAAACAGCAATTACACATGATTCGTATAGCGAAACATCTGGACATAGTCTAAGCATTTCTTTTCGTAAAAAAAAAAGTTTAGGATCTGTGCATGGTGGCCTTTTAGAGAATATGGCATGCTACTTACGACAACTATGACTTTGACATCTAATATAACCATCATGGAGTGTTTCTATCGACCCGCTCTAGCGATGGATCAACGCCGTGAATGTCCGTTAGGCTTTGGTTTTAAGCTTATTCTTCTAGCTGTTTCCGTCATTACGCTTGCATCAGAAATTGAAGGGATTCCAAAACGTGGGGTGAAAAATGGTTTTTATGTAAAAATAAAAATTCACCACATTTATTCCGCAGCTGCTCAATTGAACAGTCATGAAGAGGACACTTGGATAACATGTTTTGGCAGCCTATTAACCTGTTGTTACTTTAAATCGTACCAAAGAGTCGGTGAAATAGTCTCAAATTCAGCTCGATAGGCTTGTCCGGACTGTATTTGCTATACGATATTAAAAGCATCATAAAGTCCCTAAAATAAAATAAAAAATCAAACCTTAAATCAGATATAGCTAAACAATACCCTCAGATCAAACTCTTAGAACATAGTAATACAAAATAATACACATGCCAACAGGTAGACCAGGTTTAATCTGTCCCTATACTTAACAATACGGTCTTTAAGACCTAGCATGTGTTTTTAAAACAATTGTCGGGATAATTTGCCTAAATAAAATTATTAATTCATTAGTAAAATACGCTTACCTACATACCTACCTAACAAAAATTGTACTTCCTATACATACATTGAACGAAATGAAAAAATATACAGATTGTATCCCGAACTTAAACTAAATAAATAGTTATGGAAGCCTGAAATCCTACCCTAGTTTTTACGATGGCAACTGCCATCATCTGACCTTCCAACCCAGAGAGGAGACTCTGGGCTTTATTGGGCTTAGTCCGGTTTTGAACTTATTTTAAATAAATTCAATGGATTTACCACCACCACCTTTGCCACCTTTGGCACGTTAGGTCCTGTCATGTGTCACATATGTGAATTGTGATCTTAGGATTATTCTACTATTATATAGGGTACCAACGCTTTTTTATACACTCAATAATATAGTGTTATCCAGTTAAAACTGTCATCATTAATCCTTTATTACCTTATTTTAACAACACCGTTGGCTTGCGACAAAACCTTTAAGTACTTCATTGTACCTGCATTATTTATTGGCTTGCGGTTTCCTATTGATGCGGCCGATAACTTAACCTCACCTACTGATGTCAATCGAGTGAGGCGAGGGCAAGTCCGTGTGTTTTGACGCTGTGGGTTCCATCACTTCCATCAGTGCTAACAGTAATATAACGGGTGTGGCCTGTAACACGAGCAAATAATTAAAACATAGATTGTACTCCTCAAACGGTGACACTTTTGTCCAACAACTTTTAAAAATTATGAACTAGGTATTTAGAGTACCTATTTTTCATACAAAATAAATATTATCTTCAATGGACGCCATCGCCACGCCATATCATTGTGATTGACGTTGCTTGTCACGCCTTAAACATAACAAAATTCGCAATACATTGCGTCTTAGAATAAACTTTAAAGTGTATTAAAAATCAAACCACAAGTTATTTTTAATAGTTGCTGAACAAATGTTGGTCAGTACAGTTTAATTTTTTGCTCGTATTACAGGCCACACCCTGAAATTTGCTATATGGCGTTTTTCGGGGGCGAAAAATCGATCTAGGTCTTATCTCTGGGAAAACGCGCATTTTTGAGTTTTAAATGTTTTCCGAGCAAAGCTCGGTCTCCCAGATATTGTACCTATAAATGGGATCTTCAGCAGTATTGCTTTTTTTTTGTAGAAAGGGTTGAGTTTACCTTGTTTCTAAGCCAATTAAACTGTGCATTGCGTTTGCGACAAAAATGCTTTCTTACCTATATTTGTCTCTCTACAGGTTGCTTTCCTCAATTAGTTCTCGTGAAATTATGTGTTCGATGATGATAATTTTGTCTTTTTATATTTTGAATGGCATTTCACAATGGCAGAGCCATAGGTATATTACTTAAGTTTTAGGCTATATAATGATACAATCTTGAGGTTTACAGTTCACAGAGTCATCTTTAATTTCACTGTGGAACCCTAATAAGTAGTCCTGCAGATCGTTTATCTTGCGGACGTGCTTCTCATACACGCGTATTAAGTGTGATAAAATAAAACAAAAGCTTTTTGCCGCGCAAATGATACTTTAAAAACGTATTTAAACTGATCATAAGATAACTCATCAATTAACTTAATGGGAATTAAGTAAAACATATGCAGCATATGCTTCACAAAAAATGTCATCAGAAATGAAATTAACACCTAAAGTTATTTCATGCATTGAATATATTTGGTCTTGGAAGACAACCAGGTTGTGTATTTAAGACTGTATAGGGTAGGGTGGTACTAAATATATAGGGTAAATTAATTTTTGATTTGCTGCATTTCAGGAGGCCACGCGCATTAAACACCATAGTCAAAGCAGAAAATTGGCTATTAAAGAGAGACTCAGTACAACTGTTCACTACATGAGTATTTAAATTAATAGTTATTTGTACAACAAGAGATCAAAGTTTGATATTTCTGCGAGTGCTTATTTTGAGTCCCGTGCAAGCGAAAGATTCTATAATAGATTCACGAGCGTAGCGAGTGAATCTAATTTAGAATCTTGAGCGTAGTAAGGGACTCAAAAGCGCACGAGATGTAAATAACTTTGATCTCGTGTAGTACACAAAATTTTTCACACCTTAGCAGTGAGAACATACCTGGTCTATTAAACAACTTGAAAAATGTAATCCTTCTTCGTTTCTTAATACCTATGCACTCATGTTTTCTTAAGATAAGTATACAAACAATTAAGTTTAATTACCGCAATCTAACACAAAAACAAAACGTAATAATAAATTCCAGTAAAATAATATGGAAATAAAGAAACATCAACTGACACTTCAACCAACAACTTTTTTTTGTAAAAAAAGAACTTTGTAAGATACGGTCCGAATTGCGGATACGTACTATTTGTCAACTATAGTAGAAATTCTTAAAAGTAAAATAATTAATTTTGCGTGATAATCTGTGTATTTTTTGAGTTCATTATTTTAATTGTACAATAAAATACCTAAAATATAGTATTTTTATCAAATCTTAAACTTTATTTTAATTAAATAATTATTTAGAATTCATACTCGTATGGAGCTCGTACGTGGTTTGGAACGATGCGTTCTGAAGTTTTTCGGGGGTCTATTATAAACAGTCAATATACCGTTGAATGTCGTTTGAACTTTTTTTCGTCTGTTTCTCTTTGCTAACAGTGTGAAAGGGACAGAGATATTAGAACCCAAGTATTTCGAACTTGTATTAGACCCCGCATGTTGAAATGACATTTGACTATAAAGGTCACTTGAATGTCATTTTGTCTCACTCAGTGAGCAAAATCGCATTTTGCTCACTATTTTTAAGAAGCAAAGTACCCTTGTTCGAGCTGCTGAGGTGAAAATATTTTTCCCTAACATTTAACCCCATTCTCATATCTCTTTTCTAAAATTTCATGATAATCTAGGCTAGTTTCGCTCTTGTTGTGCCATTATATCATAACTTGGCTTTGGCACACGGCCAGTATATGTATCTACACCTACCCCAGCTGCAAAAGTGAATGGCCACTTTGTTGAATGAAATCCATTCCTAATCTATCCAGGCAATTATGTTAGTTTTAATTTATTTTTAGTGTTATTATACTGCGAGTTAAAGAAGATCTGGATAAGATTTTATGTCAAAAATTACCTACCTACATGATGTTCGTTGTCATATTTATCAGAGCTCCATCATCGGATTAGCTTGATGTCACCTTCATATCTCATGGTAACCGGTTAGTGAGTAATACCAAATTTCAGCTCAGTGGGATATCAACAAGAAAAATGGTTTTCATATTTTGAAGACAACTTACATAGTTACATACGAATATTGCAAGTAAAACACCATTTCCTGCATTTTATATTACATAAATAGTTCAATCAATTTGTTTTCCGTTTTACATCATTGCGCTTCCATCATAAGCATCGCTTCAACACTCTGAATAATTAGCAAACAGTTGAAACTGCCATAAAACCATATTACCATGCTAATTAGTTACGTATGCGTATAACAATAACGCTACTTATGGCAACTGACGCTGCGTGAACTTTTATGTGAAAAAACCTGTGGATCAAATACAATAAGGAATTTCATTTCCTATGTCTGTCAATGCTTTGTAGAGCACATTTAATTTTTACACACTGGGTATTTAACCAAAATTAAAAACAATTTGTAACAGTCGCAATAGTCACTCAATGCCCAATGAACTGAGAATATACTCTCACTGCTTTTGTTTTTTGTTCTAGTTTTTTCTCAGCGCCAATAAAAATAAACACCAAAATCTTTATCGACCTGTATCGAGCGAAAATATAAATACCTAAACTCTGTAAAATTTTACATTGCCTTCCTGTAACGATTTTTAAGAACCCTCACCCGCTACTCCACCAATCGCCCGTTGACATTCGGATAATTTAGATGACAAGATGGATAGCGGAGGCTTAGTCAGTCGCCCTTCGTGTAGAGAACTCTTAAAACACCCTTCAACTTCATATGTCTTTTAGGTTTGAGAGTGTAATTCCCTAAATCCCTACAAATAGGTACTTGAACAGTGTTTAGGGATTTACAAATTAATTTCTTTTGATAGAACGCATTATTTAGGTTCATTTAGGTACATCAACCTTCGACTGCCTGCAGGCACATTTTACGCATTCCAATTTGGTTTCGACTGACACGATAATGCAGATGGTAGAATCTTTAAACACTGTATGGTTTAATATATTGTATATTATACTTTCTTCACTAGATAAATATTATATATAACTTCTCACTAGACGATTATAGTCACAATTTGAACTCAAAATATCCAGTTCTAAAACCAAACCTTTAACTTCTGGACTGCTACTTATACAGCAACCCAAAAATTCCTTAGGACCTATCGATATTATTCGTCAAGAAAGGAAAATATAACTTAATGCCTTTAACGTATTTAGTTTACGAGCCGTCAAAACTCTAAATATCGTACACCTGCTTGTCACTTTTGTAATGGACACGGTGGGGAACCAATAATATATGTAACCTGGGCACGTGTTCAGGAATTAATACGTTAAGAATACCTAATTCTCATGGAATTTTTGAGTCCTAATTTAATGCAGAAACAGTACTTTTAATATCGACTAACTGCTTGTACCTGGAAGCAATTTAGTCATAATAAGGGTCAGAGATGAAGACTGTCTGTCGCCTTATACTTAAAACAAAATAGTTATTTTTGTTTCAATATAAAATAAATTATATTCCATTCCAATCAACTAAGGCGTGTTGAGAATTGTAAAAGGTAATCCCAATATAAATGCGTTGCGTCCCTATGAGCTACGTTTAGCGCTCAGTTATACATGCATAATATACGAGACACTGATATTGAGATCATCATAATACCTATCATATCTTATATTTCTGAATATGCTTTTTGATAGTGCATATTCAAGTTTATGATGGAAAATGTAATTAATAATAAGTGCTAATCTTATCTTTAAAATGTTTTGACGTGTAATGTATCCGTGCATTTACGAAATAAAGAAATATGAATATGAATATGAATATTTACTTCATAAAGGCTTACGGAATAGCAGTTACGATTTGATGTAAGTGTTAAAGTGTCATAAACAGGTGAACTGCCTGTTAACCGACGTCGTAATTAAGTCGGCACAAGGCGGATTAGGGCTCTGCGAAATGATATGTCTTAAGAACATGAGATGTAGGGTCTGCAAAAGCGTATACCAACAAGAAAATCTATGAGATTTTTTTTAAACTGCTTGTGGAAGATATTCACACAAATATTATGATTTATAAATGCGAATCAAGTTACTGCATAGTTACTTACATATTATATATTTCTGTTACCTCTTCACGCTTTAATCGCTGATCCGTAGGCAGTTTGGATCCCTAGGAAGGACTACACTATGGAATAATTTACGTACTATGGAAGTAGAATATAGAAAGCAGACGAAGTCCTGGGCAGAAGCTAACATAAAATATTAAAGGACACAAAAGTTTTATTCTATAGTAGGTAGTTACCTAATCTATTTATAGGCAAAGAGTTTGTGAACTAGGTACATGATCTAATTTGTTAACGAATAGTCAGTTTGATGCTGCTAAGGCAGTCGTGGTAAGGCTACTAGTCTTACTAAATCGTTTTTAGTGTAATTTTACTATATAACAGACATGAAATATCAAAAACTGAAAATCTAGTCTAGTTACGTCAATACCCAGGAGGCCAATTCAAATTTTCGTTTTGACATCTAAATTATATTTAATTTTTTCTTATTCGCCTGTGATTCTAGCCCGTGCCAATACATGGACAAAATATACAAGCGAGATATTATTTTGACGTCAAAGTGTATGTTCGAATTGACCTTCAGGGCAAAGACATGGGTATTTTAAAGCGGATCTACTTAAAATATAGCAAATTAAGGCATGTAGGTACTCGCTATATAATTCGCATTTACACTTACGTCTTGTTTTCCTGACATTACAATGAAAATAAGAGTTCAAAACCGGACTGATTTCCGGTGCGCACGCGCTGATGGACGGTTCAAGCTGTAATGCCTATCTACAAAAGTATTAACATATAAAATAAATTATGAATATAAGAGAATAAAAGGAATATTGTTATAATAGAAGTAATATAAACAAAAAAATATAAACTAAGATTAAAAATTACATAAAACTACAACTAGCTAGTAATAGAAGACGAGACTGGTATTTATTACCTATTCATTTTTTAGGGTTCCGTACCCAAAGGGTAAAACGGGACCCTATTACTAAGACTCCGCTGTCCGTCCGTCACCAGGCTGTATCTCACGAACCGTGATAGCTAGACAGTTGAAATTTTCACAGATGATGTATTTCTGTTGCCGCTATAACAACAAATACTAAAAAGTACGGAACCCTCGGTGGGCGAGTCCGACTCGCACTTGTTTACTTCAACTTTATAGTGTGTGGTGTCGTTATATTAGGCCTCTTAAAAATAATATCTGGTCTAGTTTGAAATAGGTACCAATGTGCTACCAATTTAGGATTAAAGGAATATTTTCAGAAAGAATTATTTTAAAAATCCATAAATATGAGTTATATACCCTAACATATATAAAATAAAAACAATTTTATTGCTGCATATTTTTTTATTTGCTTAACTTAGGTATGGGTACTATGGGTAGTAAAAAAGTAATATTACAACTTCACATACAAAGTTTAGAATCCTTGATCCTGTCATCTTCTAGCTAGAGTGAAATGTTATCTGAGGTGGAATTCATCCGGGAGATGACACCAGTAATATTAGCACAATCTAGCATGTGTTAATGTACTAACACATTTCGCATAAGCCGGCCAAAAACGTAGGCACATTTTATAACCGCGGTCGATATCATCTCCGCGCTCATAAGACGGCGCAAGAGCACGCGAGTTTACTTGCACCTTTGCTTCAATACTAAAGTAAGGGACACACTAAGAACGCACGCGTACACTACACAGAATGTCCTTACAAATTAGAGCATAATTATATTATACAGGTTGGCCGAGAAATAAGTGCATTTCCGTTGCCAGGGAGGTTTTGGGATTATACTGCCGGGAGTGCCGGGCTAGCACATGATTGGCGCGACAGTATGTCGCCGCGAGATAGACTACCCGTCCATCTTTAATTAATACAACTCAAAAAAGACGAGTAGTCTATCTCGCGGCGGCATACTGTCGCGCCAATCATGTGCTAGGCTTACTGAGCAACTTTTACTATGGGACCAACCCTGAAATCGAGAAAAAAAATTTGGCTGTTTCATACATTTTGGCTTGTCCATTTTCTATGGGAGGCGAAAATTTTTTTCGCCATTTCGGGGTTGATCCCATAGTAAAAGTTGCTCAGTATTATCCCAAAACCTCCCTGGCAACGGGAATGCACTTTTTTTTGGCCCCCGTGTATTATAAACAGCGTCCCTATTAGCCTCTGGACAAACTAACGGTATATGTTGACTAGGAATCGTCTGGACACAGTAAGATCATATCCGTAACAAATTCAGATGCTACGCTACGCGAAAACTTTCGTTATCTGCCTTTCTGTCGCTCATCCATAATTGTATGATAGAGAGGACGAATGTTTTTACAAACAGAATACGTCTCATGAAGACCTACTTCTTCAGATGAAAGCGTATTAGGTGCTCTGGGGACGCGCAGTTTAAAAATAGTATCTGTATCTGCGTATAAAATATTGAAGTTAATAGAGGTATAGGATAGGTAATTTTTTGCACTGAGTGCATAAGGGACAGAAGGGAAGGAAAGGGGCGCGCTGAATTGTGTTTAACTCTAAATATTCAATTGCACTTCAAACCTTATTGTATTAAATATAAGATAAATTACTCTACGTCGCCACATTTAATTAAATTATTGCACCTACGATACTACTTACATTCAAAGCATCACCCGTCACAAAATATAACTAGTTGAAAAAGATATTTATCCATTATGTTTCGATTAAGCTTTCCTTATGTAGAAGGTCGGTAATAATGTAAGTGTTTAATTATTATAATATAAGCTGTAATGTGACGTAAATATGACGAGTTGCCTTTAATTTTGCTTGGTTGGTATTTAAAGCCTGACCAATATATGATCATTTTCAAGAGGGCGAGGTTATTCTCATGTATAAAGGTGACAGTTTAGTATAGTATGAACAAATGTGTTCCAGTGAAATTCCGCATAATGGCGCGTGATCATATATTATATTCCTGATCAGGCTAAACATATTTTGCAACATTGTTGCTGCTATGTCAGTTTCTTTAAGCTTATTCCGCTTCTCATCATTTAGAAAACTTGGTTAAATTGTGAATTGACACATACGGACAAACAATGATCGAGGCCATTTTGAATTTGACAGGCAGGTATGAAAACCTCCATAAAACGTTAACTACAACGCTAACAGGAATAGTGTGATTTCATGTTTCATGCTCTGAAAGTGGCTCATTGTCTATCGTGTTAAGAAGCGGGTTGAAAGTGTGGGTAGTTTTACTTTCCAAGCTTTCTGCAAGCAATGAAAAGTTGGATCACAATGGATTTGGCGTACCTATAATTTCCATCCCGTTACTCCTGATTCCATAAATTCATTAATTTCAATTATAAAATCATGACCCCACAATAAATAATCGAGCCAGGTCAGCATTGCTTTGCCAAAGACAACCGCCAAATTACGGCGCGAACTTAATCTTAGCTTATTATTAAATACTTGATTACTCCACTTGATACCTTAAGCAGCTGTACTAAACCACTTAACCATAATTATTGGCCACAATACCGCTAATATGAAACAATTTATCATCGCAAACGCAAAAATTACCGATCATTTTCGTTTCCGATAAATGATAAATGATAACGGTTAATTTCATAATCATTTCGAAATCACTGGTTAAATACCGCCTCTTTCATGTAAAAAAATAGCTGAGGGAAAAGTGTAAGTACGACTTGTGTTATGTGGGTATAGTGTTCTTTAGGTTATTTAGGTAAGTACACAAAAGTTTTCTTCTATTATACTCGTACATATAACCATACATAGTCTAATAAAACATGGTCTTCTCTTCCCAGAGTGACACAGGGCTACGTCACAATAACATGGCCGCTATATATAGCGCTATCGCATATTATCATATAGCGCTGTCGCATGATGACGTAGGCTTGTGTCAGTTAGGTGACCTAGAAAATAAGGGAAGAGAGTACCAGGCAGAGTATATTATTATACCATGTAACCATACTAGTTTTTGGCCGCAACTTCATCTGCGTGAAATGATGCTGATTGACCAATAAAAACTGTGTCCTTTTCTGGGCCTAAAACTATCTCCATACCAAATTTCACCGGTTGAATTAATGGTTTAAGTGTAAAGAGGTAACAGACATAGGTACAGTCAGAATTACTTTCGCATTTATAATATAAGTAGGAATTAATTTAAACTTTCACAAATTAAAAAAAAATCTATCGTGCAGGGGATTTTGAGGAAATATTCATAAAATGAATACACTTTATAATATGGGATAGGGTCTTTTTTCTTAGTTAATGAAAAGAAGAAGTAAGCAAAGGCCGACTTTTAGTAAGCGACCATTCTAGCATATGACCACTTGCAATTTGTGAAACCTGTATTTAATGTTAATTGCACAAAAGAAAAATCGTACAAAAGGCGGACTTAATGCCAAAAGCATTCTCTACCAGTCAATCAGAATTCACTGTGTTCATTTGACTAAGGGATAAAGGATAACATAAAAGATTTTCCAAGGCATGTGATAAGGGCACGTGAATATATGATCTGTTCAAAACGTGCGCCAGTTGAAGGTTAATTCCGTACACGGAACCCTGTTTCAAATTATGCTGTAATTTGGGCACATTGTCAGCTTGCGCCGAATGTTTGATTTTCGAGATATGGCGACGGTTGTTTTTTACAGAATTCTTCTTTATGTGTCTTTTGCACGCGTGCCTCGCCTGCTCGCTAAATGATATTAAGTATCAAATAATAATTGAGCTTCAAAAGGTGTACATGAGTGTAAGTATTCGTTAACTCATGTTGCGATCGAAAATTATACACAATAATATGAGTTATTTTTTTTAAATTTGATACACGTATTTATGCACATTAACACTTTAATATCTGAGCGACCGAGCATGCTCCGGACACAATAAATAACCGATACATGTACATATCCACGCTTTACTCGATGCCAAGTTCTTAATAAATACAAATTGTATTTACTTAACTGTTAAAAAAACTGTAGCCATTGCTACAGCTGCTGCTTGCTCTGTAGACCCGAAGCAAAAATCTTTCCAAAATAAAAAGCTATAGGTAATTAATTATATATTTGGCGCTTAAATAAAGGACAACATAATAATATAAGGAGTCATATATGCAAATGCCTTTAATTTTAATGATACTGTTAATATAAATAAAAATTAAAAATTTAATTAGTCTATAAAATAACCAATACTTAATTTAATAGATCCACGTGCATACTACATATTTTTTCTATAAATAACATTTATGAGGACTATTAACCTTTTCATTTAAACAACTGAGTTACTGGATCTAATGTTAATAATACAGGAAATAAAGCACTTTTCATTAAATAAACATTGTACGAATGTTCTTTTGATCCGTAAAACTGAATGACTTTTTTAACAGTAACCATATGAAATGTTTTATAAATTTGTAATAATAAAATAATATGAACTCATTTAATTTACTACTTTTGTTTCTTGTGCTAGTAAAGTTAAAACTACTTTATTATACCGTGGAATGGGGTTACTTTGAATCCTGGGTTTACTTTGATAAAAACTTTACTTCATGTTCAAACCCGAATATTACGCTTTCTGAACGTACCCTTTGGATTGTTTTTTTACGGTTGGCAAGATTGAACGTCACTGTCAGTCAGTGATTTGTGTCAGTGTGATCAAGCACGTCGATCGATGGGGAAAAAAAAATGTAAGTGTCAGTTTTGTGTACTTTTTATAGCTTGTATAACTTCTATTGTACAATGTTCTATATAGCAAATACATAAATTTGATGTAATCCATTGAATCAGGCATGTATCGGCCTATAACATCGTTTCTTGTTGCAAATCATAATCATGACGGCCATTTTAGTTTCTCGGATTTTGTGGCATGGGGTGTCATTGGTCGCCTATAAGGGTTTACTTTGAACACTGATCAATGACAAATATGATTTTTTAGATTATTTAGATATTGGAGGTTTTTTAACTGATTCTTGTATTATTGTTTTAGAAAAATGCCTGAACATATAGGAACTATTGTGAAAAAGTTTTAAACCAGGCTGCGACAGAACTGGTCGAAGGCAGTCCGACGATACGCCAAGCATCCGTACATCATCGTATTGTTAATACATTTTGATAGGTTTTATTGTTCAATTATGCTTCTTACCTTAAATAAGTAAAATATGAGACTGTTTTGCAATAAAGTTGATTTTTTCTAAACTAACCTTTATTCTCTTTGTCAAAGTAACCCCAAATGCAAATAAATCCTTATAAATCCTAAACCTGCGAACGGATTTTTTTGTAATGTTTTGAAGTTTTACTCCCTATAGGGGTTACTATCGAATTCCGTTGAAAAAAAGAGGGGTATCAAAGTAACCCCAAATTAAGTTTGAAGTTGATCACCACTTTATAATTTTTTTTCGAAGAACACATTAGTAATACAAAGAATATTATTTGTGAAATCGATAGAGGAGCAAAAACCGATATTATCTTTTTTTTTATTTATTTTTAGATTCCATATTCGGGGAGATAAATACATATTAATTTTGAAATTGATCAAAGTAACCCCATTCCACGGTAGTGTACAATAATTGACCCAACTTAAGTACTCACATTGCGATTCTAAAGCGGTATAGTAAAGTGAATAGAGGTACTTATGTTTCGGCACCGACTGTACATAATAGCAATGACGAGAGCACAAGAATGTTGAAGTTACAATACAATCTGTTTGGGTCACTCACGTATTTTAAGTCGAATAACGCTCGACATGTTTCACTCCGTACCGTTCTTAATATATTTAATATATCTGTGTCTCACGGAAGTTTTTGTTCGTATTATTATGATTATTAGTTCATTGTTTTAAATGATCTTTTACGCATTAATAGGCTCATAAAAGAGATACAAGCAAACAGTTATTTCAGCTACTTAATTAATATTAGGTCATTACCTATGAAATTGGCGTTTTGTTCGGAGAATTTCAACGAAACACGAATTTCCATACAATTAATTTTGCGGATATTTTTTTGATGGCTAATTCAAACCAAACAAAATTTTTCCAGTAATTTTTGACACCTTTAAGGTATGTTTCAATATCTCCATTTCTTGAAAATTGGTACCATTAGAAAAATATAAGTAATTTTAATACTCGAACCGACAGCACATGAAAAGACCTATTTTCAAGGCTTAATTCTGAACACTTAACAATAAAAAATAACAATTAATTGTATGTAAAATCGATTGAGTGCACTGTAGTTTTATTGTAATTGTGTATGTACTTTTGTAAAAAAAAAAAAACTAGGATCAGACTTATATCTATGAACAAAAACGCCAATTTCATAGGTAAGGACCTAATAGTAGATTGTTAACCAAGGGTTGAAAGGCACCCATTTCTGTCGAGGTAGTTTGGCGCTCGAACGCAGTGAGAGCGCCAATAGTCCGAGACGGAAATGGTGCCTTTCACCCGAGTTAAACACTCTACTTTTCATATCGAATGCGAGGAAACCAAACAAGACAATGCAATTTCGCAAAATCAGTAATTGAAGTACCTAATAGACCTACGGCCATGATTTTTTCCTTAGGACTTACTTGCAATCGGAGACTTTACATGTGTGAAGATTAATAACCCCTAGCGAAAATCATTTAGATTGCAATATTTACGAAAACACATTTTTTAACAAACTGCAGTAATTTTAAAATTATTTGTTCATTATAGTATGAAAATCAGCGGGATTGCCTCCTACTTTTTAATTTTATACTTTTTCGTTCTAAAAGCCGCAACAGACTACCGGACCGCACCGCGACCTTGGTGCGCCGCACCACATAATAACATAATAAAAGTATTTTAAATAATAATATAAGACATTTTTATCTTGTACTTTATTTTATTTTCATGAATATAGTGGTAAATAACTTTAAAAACCCATTTAATAACGTACAAACGTTTAACTGTGGCTGTATACGATTCTGCCTTTGCTCATTTACGCAAGGGTAAGGTTTAAAAAAATATTTTTGGTGTATTCCTTTTGGTTCCCGCCTTATGAAATCGAGTAAATAGAATTCAACGAAAGAAATCAAGAATAATTTGTTTTTAACAATTTACTTACATCATTTTTTATAAAAAAAAGGATCAACGTGGGATTAGTAAAATTAAACAATTACCAATTGTTCCAGGCGAGGAAATAAAGACACTATTTTTCCATTTTGTTTCCACCCAGTTGTTCGTGAGACGGGGACGCAGAGGAGCACACCACTTTTCTGCGCTAGAGCATAAACGTATCACTTTCTGCGCACCTTTTAGAACAACAACGACCCACTTTCAGAGCGTGAGATATGAAAAATATATTTACAGTACATAATTATGGTCCTATTTTCCCGCACTAGTGCGTAAAATTCGTGCGTATTCGTACTTTTCGTGCGTATGTCAAAAGTTTAAAGGGCCATATGTACCATAAAACGTTGTACGATACACGTGCGAATAAGTAATTCGCAACTCGTGTCGATTTAAAACACTCCCTTCGGTCGTGTTTTAATTTATCGCCACTCGTTTCGAATTTCCTCTTTTCCGCAGTTGTATCGTAAATAACTATTTCAGCCGTGTTATTTTTCCGAGAAAATAGCGGCAATATCTATTATCTATGTGTCAATAAATCTACTTTTATATGTTGAGTGTATTAAAATTACAATTGTATTCTCATAAATCTCGTTATATTAGACATTGAATAAATGTATTTATTATTAATACAGCTCTACGCTGTATTCACCCCCGATTTTACGATAGTATCTAACTAATAAAAATTAGCTTGTATTGTTAAACAAATTAGATCCTAAATGATAAAGTTGTAAGTACCTTGGTATATTCTTCTCTGTATGTTGTTTATAATTGTAAAGGCTGTATTTGTTAAAATTTAAGTACTTAATAAAATAAAAAATATATATTTTTTAATTGTGTAATTAATTTAATTAAATTGCTTATCAATACAAATACATGAATAGGGAGCTTAGTACATATAGGTACTTATAAATTAAATTGATATTGTGCTACTACTTAAAAGCTATTAATATCTATTTGTGTGTATGTAAACAAAAATTCTGAAACCCTTAATAATTAAAATAATTTGCGAGACTTATTTCAACGCGTTTCGTTAAACCTCGTTACATATATACCTACTGAAATGTAATAAGTTAATACCTAGTACGTGGGCCATAGTGAAAGTTTCTGGATTCTGATATATAAGGAGACTTTTTTTTTCTAAGTGACCAGTTCCAGGAAGTTTCAGTATGCCCTAAGTACTTCTGCTCTAAAATATCTACTCCAATAAATATAAGGAACCACAAAAAAACACCGATTGGTCCCCAAACCCATCACTAATTACAAAAGTCCTTTATAATAGCCGCTTCACGCATCAAAGCTGCCGCTCTGAACGATTCGTCTTGCTCATTCAACCCCACCAGCCGAAACTGACCCCCCATACAATATCCCATGTACAAAACTAAATTTAACTAATTCTACATTCCCATTCAAGTTTAAACCCTATCCCCTGATTATACAGTTGTTGATTTAATTAAATACTTCTTCCACTTAATGCGTTTTTGGTTATTTCAATCGTCATAATAATCCGACAGTTTAGGGATTTATGGGCAGAGGCGAATACGTTAGAGCTCTCGATAGATTGGTAGGGCAGCAGTAGATTGTATATGTCAAATAGACAAAGATATACCGACATATTATCTTATTAATGGCAGTAAGTACTTACGGTGTGGGATGTAAGAAAATGTAGGTAATTATGGAGGTGACGAAAACCCATATATAAATTATGCATGTGCTTTTTCAGTAACTATTGACGTATCTTGAATATACACGGTGTGGCCTGTAACATGAGCAAAGAATTAAAACATAGATTGTACTCCTCAAACGGTGACACTTTTGTTCAACAACTTTTAAAAATTATGAAGTATTTAGACTCCCTATTTTTCATACAAAATAAATATTATCTTCAATGGACGCCATCGCCACGCCATATTATTGTGATTGACGTTGCCTTAAACATAACAAAATTCGCAATACATTGCGTCTTAGAATAAACTTTGAAGTGTAATAAAAATCAAACCACAAGTTATTTTTAAAAGTCGCTGAACAAATGTTGGTCAGTATGAGGAGTACAGCCTACAGTTTAATTTTTTGATCATGTTACAGGCCACACCCGGTATAATAGTTACAGGATAGTCGTATAACATCGCTTAAAAAAATTGCCTCCTTTTTTAAAGTGCATACCTGCCTGGGGATGATAATGTGCATACCTATACTTTATTTCACTACAGTTTAGCTCGAATTTAAACTGTTGTGAGACATACTAACATTGAAAAATTTTACGGTTTAGACTCACTTGTTGAACATGTCGCGCGAGTGACTAAAAACAAGTGAGTCTAAACCGTAAAATTATTCAATGTACAGTTTAGCTATTAATAATGAATTAGTATGTAGTAGCATATTTAAAAATTAGGATGGAAGTGATACATAATATCTACCTACATATGTATCTAGTATAACATTTCGTCAATTGTCATCGTTGGTACCTAGTTATTGAGGAAGAAAACTTATAGGGTAATTCGCCAGTAACTGGCCACCGGCCAACAACTGGCCACCCCAAACTAAAACTAAATTCTATTCACCTATAAACAGAATTAATTTTAGTATAAAATTTAAATAACTGGCCAGCCTTCAATAACAAGCCACCTTATACTAAAATGAATTCTGTTTATAGGTGAATAGAATTCATTTTTAGTTTAGGGTGGCCAGTTACTAACAGGTGGCCAGTTACTGGCGAATTACCCTATTGGAGATTTACACTAACAAGCTGCACTGTTGTTATCTGTTAAATTTACAAGCCGGAATAAATTGACAACTGTAACATATTTTGGTATCTTCATAATGATAGGTATAGGTACCTATATTTAATCTTTTTACGAAAAGGGTAGAACTGTGAAAATGTAAGTAGATAAGTAATAATAATTGATAAACACTTTAAGAGGTACTTTTCTTTAAATAATTGCACTTTGTACTAATAATATCAAATAATACTGAATAGTATGAAATTGACGCGACTGGTCAAAAGTTAAAATGCCTTCTCCAATGCGTTACATTGGTGCTCCACGTGCCGCCCAGTGCTTCTGTATTGTTTAATTATAAATTTAGATGTAATTAAGCGATGTATGAAATCATTAAGATTATTTCAATGAATAATTATTTTTATGTTTCATTACATGAACTTCTTTCACTGACTTCCTTTTAATTTGCACTATATTCCTATGGTAAAAAGTTTAGTAAGAACATAAAAACCGGGCAAGTGCGAGTCGGACTCGCGCACGAAGGGTTCCGTACCATAATGCAAAAAAAAAAAACAAAAAAAAGCAAAAAAAAACGGTCACCCATCCAAATCCTGACCACTCCCGACGTTGCTTAACTTTGGTCAAAAATCACGTTTGTTGTATGGGAGCCCCATTTAAATCTTTATTTTATTCTGTTTTTAGTATTTGTTGTTATAGCGGCAACAGAAATACATCATCTGTGAAAATTTCAACTGTCTAGCTATCACAGTTCGTGAGATACAGCCTGGTGACAGACGGACGGACGGACGGACGGACGGACGGACGGACGGACGGACGGACGGACGGACGGACGGACGGACGGACGGACGGACGGACGGACAGCGAAGTCTTAGTAATAGGGTCCCGTTTTACCCTTTGGGTACGGAACCCTAAAAATCCATGTTTTGGAGATGTTATACTGGAGCTTTATCCGTACTGAGCTAGCATGTTTTTTTTAATTCAGCGATGAAGAACGATAGCGTGAATTTGTAGAAATTCAATTACTTTCTTTTCAATAAGTAACATGGAATATTCAATATGGCCATAATTCACGCAAATAAACGATATCTTATCTTAATGTTTAGCCTACACAGTTAACGCGTAGTTAGAAAAAAAATACTAATAAGCAAATTGTTTAGACTTTTATTTACTTCCTAAATCTTCCATGTTTAATCATTTACCCCCTTATTCATAAAACTTTACGGGCCTGATTTAGTTAAATTGTGTTTTATCCCTTTCTTACAAATACATTACTCAAAATGACAGATAAGGACAAACGATTATTAGCTAATTGAGGTTTCTAGCGCGTTAAGGACAGTCGACGTTCTATGTCAATTTGGGTAACATTTTATAGTAATTTTATAATTTCAAACTTTGGTTTCTTTAATCATTTTGCATTACGTACGTACCCGTACGTTTCAATTAAATGTGTTATTTATTTATTTCACCAGGAACAATAGGTTGGCAAAAAAAAAATTGTGGTCTGTAAAGTCGGTTTACGGACGATAATTTTGCGTGAGAACGTCATAAGAAAACGTGGCCGTAACGTTACCATGGAGATCCGTCCACAACGTTACCATGGAGATATGTCCACAAAGTGACACTTTTTCGTGCATGCTACCGGTGTTCATCAATTTATAAGACGTTATCACGTCAAAAACAGGTAACTTAAAAAAAAACAACATAACAACGCTTTTGAAATTTTAAAATGTGTATCTTTGTAGATTTTGTATCAAGATAAAATGTATTAAAAACTCGTAGAGTAGGTAGGTTTGAATGGTCATTAAATTGTATAGTTACTGCTAATTTTTATAATGTATGTACAGTCAACAATATTATTCAGCAGCAGCAATAAGCTCGCCCATCTGCTCGTCACACGGTGTGACGACTAAACACGACCTACGCAAGTCCGAGAGGTCGGTGTATGTGATGGGCCCGTCTGTGTACAACAGACTACCGAACACAATTAAAAAGGATGCAGCTTCCATAGTGGCCTTTAAGCTAAAACTACGTAGGTGGCTCCTTGACCACACGTTTTATTCATTGGATGAGTTTTACGAGCTTCCTAGTCAATGAATTTAATAGTAATAATTTAAATTGTATAATTGTGATGATATTAATAACATAATTTATGTACATATAGTATATTATGATTAATAATTTATAAAAATACCAAATGTATTTCCTAGACCTAAGCCTGGCCTGTAACTTGGTGTAATAAATAAATTATTTGTATTTGTATCTGTATTCGCTTAGTTAGCTTTGCATACTAACTTCTATGCAGGGGGGTCTCTTTTCTCTGCAGCTGACTGTACCTATCTACATACGTAAGCATTTACGATCGTGACTATAATATTGTTTGTACCTACTCTTTTTTTACAATATTGTAACTATACCATGACATTTAAAATAACGACTAAGTATATTTTTAATCACTAATTTATGGTCTGTGAAGGCTATAAACACGGCATTGACTATTCTAAAAAGATACGTAAAGGAGTTTATTAGTTACCTTAATTTTTTATGGCACGTCAAAACCGGTCAACTAATTAATCGAATTTGGGTAGTTTAAAAAAATAGATATGGGTACTAAAATTAATAGATTGGCAACAAAAACGGAGCCTTAAAATATATCAATATGAGTTGTATTTTAATGCCGTTACAGCTTTTGATTATTTTTAGGCAGATACCAAATATTTATTTGGCAACTGAATTATTATATTGGAGACCATTTATGAAGCACATTTTAAAAAGAAAACGGCTATCTATTAATCCAAAAATGAAGTTCTTTTAAAATATTTTGTTCGGTCACTACACGGTCAACCTAACATGCTCCTCCTCGCTTCGCTCGTCGTTGCACCTATCTTTTGACTCTGGCAGATCACAGTGGTAACTACTGAAATTAGTAATTAAAAATTGAAAGATCTAGTGGTATAATGGCCATTAGGTGTTTCATGATTAGGAATTTCGAATATAAGTATACTGACCATTGCGCATTGGTAAATTAATTTGAGGTGTTTTGTGTAAATAGTGACCAACATTCATTAAATTTAACTGCTTTCGTATTAAAATACTACCTGAAACGATATGCTCAATGTGATTACTTATATTGGATGTGAACAACTAGATGACAACCAAATTTTATGATCGCTTTTCAATATTAGTTGCCAACTTATTACTTTAGACACCAACTTATCACTTCAAGTTCCCTATAAATTATTTGGGTGGCTTGATTTTGCTGCCAGCTTTTTAATAATACGATGCTTATATTTAAGGCTAATATAAATTTATTGGTGCTAAAATATTAATGCACAGCCAAATTATATTATTATATGCCCAATGAAAGTTCCTGTTTAATATTTTAGTTGCCCGGTTAATGATAAGCCATTTTTTATTATTTTCAGTAAGTTTTCTATTTGTTTTTAACAAATCCTCTTTTAAAACTGTCTTACAACAAACTTTCTGATACGAGGATCAGTCGTGAACAATGCGATTTCACTGGGCCTCTATTCCATCAAGCTGACAATTGTCACCTGACAATGCGTGACAATTTACCATACGTCACTATTCCGACAAGTAAACATTGACTAGCGCCCACTGTCGTTATTCATGTACAGGAAATTGTCAGCACAATCTTAAAATTCGGATCATATGAAAGAACTTAGAACAGCCAGGTGCTCTGAACTACGATAAAACTGTGTGTGGTATGTTCATATTTAAATAGACATTACTTGACCATTTACCGAAGCATCTCAGCCGATCGTTAGTGTAACAAGTAACAACACAATTGCAGTAAAAAACTAATTACCCAGCAATGCAGTGATACGGTTTCTAAACAAATAAAAACGGTAATCTGTCGGTATTGGACGTGTACGCGTTGCTGATTGAGAATGTGATAAACAAATAAAGGTGAAGATTTATTTTCCAAACAAAACAATGTGTCATAACTAACACACCTACTTAAAGTACCTACTTACTGTGGTCTATGTATTATGGAACCGCGACTATAGTTTTTTTTTTCTTTAACTATATATAGTACTACACCATATTTTGGATGCAAGAAAGTCAAGAAACAAATGAGTGTTCCATAATATTTCCTATGTGCAGTACTTCATAAAAAAACAGTATATATACAAAGGAGGGGATAGTTTTTTGGCTTAAGTTGAATGCCTACCTAGTACAAAATAATTTTTTGTATTAAATAAAATTTAATATACAGACAAACGTAAATAAAACTCGTTTTTAGGGTTCCGTACCCAAAGGGTAAAACGGAACCCTATTACTAAGACTTCGCTGTCCGTCCGTCCGTCCGTCCGTCCGTCTGTCACCAGGCTGTATCTCACGAACCGTGATAGCTAGACAGTTGAAATTTTCACAGATGATGTATTTCTGTTGCCGCTATAACAACAAATACTAAAAACAGAATAAAATAAAGATTTAAATGGGGCTCCCATACAACAAACGTGATTTTTGACCAAAGTTAAGCAACGTCGGGAGTGGTCAGTACTTGGATGGGTGACCGTTTTTTTTTTGCTTTTTTTTAGTTTTTTTTTTTTGCATTATGGTACGGAACCCTTCGTGCGCGAGTCCGACTCGCACTTGCCCGGTTTTCTAATCCACGGTGAAAAATTTACTGCAATCAATATTGCTTAACTGTTGATTGTATTTATGGAACATCAACTTGTTACGATTTTTATCTTCCTTTAACCCTTTTTATGTTTTATTACTGAAATCCAGAAATATTAATCGAAGAGTTTCATTTTTTTTAAGTATGTATATACTTGCATTGGCTAATTTAACGGTACTTATAATTCACCTTTATACAAACAATATCTAATAGTAATGAATGTCAGTTAGATAAGACTTGCATACATACCAGTCATATAGAATTATGCAGAAATTAAGAATAAACTGACCGTTACCGATGTAAATAGGTACTAAATAAAACGGACTGGACATTTTATCTATTTAATCGAACGACTAATTAACTTTGCAATTAAACAAATAACTAAATAACTCTGTGAGCAAATGTCTTCCTTGACATCTAGTAACTTCATAGTACAGGGTCCGGTTTTAACATATTAAACCTTGTATGTTTTCATGCTACATATAGTCCATGCGATGCAATGCTAAATAAAATGATGGCAGTATAACTGTTAATAATTTATTAATAGTATTCTGAATTATGATTTATATTAACATATAATTGTATACAAAAAAATAAAAACAAAATGTAGGAACCAATTTGAGCATTTCGGATGACTTCAGTACTTTTTCAATTTACGATTTTAATTTATTTTCAATTTCTTTTTTCTTAATTCTGCATAATTCTATATGACTGATATGTATTATGCAATTCCTATCTAGAATGTAGCTCGTCATAGTTATACAATGTGACATTCATGATATCCTATTCGATTTCTATATTGAGGACTTCTAGAAAAAAACTAACAAAAAGCAATCTAATGCATTCGACAGTTAATACCTTTCGCCATTTTGTTTCATAGAAAGATACATGACATTCATGAACATGCCTTTTTCTAGGCCAGTTCTTAGACCACACACCAATTGTCATTATCATTAACATCAAAGTCCGTCTCTGACAGGCACAGGCTTTGGCTAATTACTATCACTATGAACTAACAAAGAAACATAATTACCTGGTTACAGAACAGAATGTGCGAAATGTAATAGGTACTCACCTGTTGATAATTTATCAATATCAAATCGATTTCGAAGCCGATAAGTCGATACGCGTGGAATACGTAATTTCCCCTCTATTTCAAATAAAATATCTTTAGTAGCGAAGCCAACTCATGCTAATATGAACCATGAGATCACTAGACATACACTTCAAAATAAATATTATTTTTTTAAGTTACTGTATTTTGTTGGAAGGCGCATGAGTTTCTGCGTTAAGGCAACATAGTTTAATTCAGTTTTATTGGATTATGACATGAAATTATAACGCCTTTTTACCGCCAAGAGTAAATAGATTAAATATTATTGGACTTCTATTTATGCGATTCGGTAATAATACAACGTTTGTAAAGTTAAAGAAGCTTTTCAAGTTTTCACGCTAATAAAATTCACTAATATTTTTGGCAATAAGTACGTTTGGGAATCTTCTGTTTCTGAAATTGCTAAAATTTTTTTTTTCTAATTTAATTTAAAAGTAGGTAATAACTTTTAACCGCTAACTTACTTAACTACTGTCTTCCTTTATTACTAAATTGTAATTATGTATTTCACAGTGGCTACATCTCTATATCTTATTTGTGCTTTTCGAGTATAATTATGTAGGTATATGGTAAAAATAAAACGAAAACATGTAAAGTCAACCTACTTATATTGTAGTTTTTTACGTATTTAATTAAAAACCCTAACCAATCCAGTAGCTCCGCTAATTGGCAATTGTGTATGCTCAAGTTTTAACGCTTTGCAAATGACATAAACTTCTGTATAAACTCGTTAAATTGAATTGATAGTTACAGAATAAATAACACCCCATCCAATTAGTTTGACTTTAATCGACCCAACTTTCCTCTCTATAATTGTCAGTAATTAGTTACCGATTAGTTATTTGCATACATTCCGAGTTGACTGCAAGCAGAATTACAACGTTATATATACCAGTGGGCGAATGTGTAAGATCATACCTAAATGTGACTCTTCCATGACAGAAGTGCGGCGTGTAACTGTAAATATAAGTTTGTTTTTCTGCTAAGAGGAATGCTGTAGTATACGTGTGGATGGTCATTATTCCGATTCGTTGGTAATTTTAATGTTACGAGTTTTTAATTGGTCGATTGGAGTACATATAGATAATTGAGAGAGAGAATGATTCCGTGTTAATCATTTACTTAGACTTAATTTAAGTCTACATAAATGATTAATAATTTACTCGTGTTAATCAGAGGAATCGTTTGTTTCGTCTCTGGCGTGGAAGTGGAAATATACGATATTTACGAGTAGCTACATATATGCATTCCGTATAGTTGTTAAAACTTGTTGATCTACCTACTAACGGTCCTACATATTGTTGAATGTTTTCTTTTACGTAGTGACTAACACGAAACTATGAATACATTATATTATAATATAAGTAAGGATTTAGTTTATAGTCTGTATCTTTAAAAGTAGGGGAAACTGTTGTACCTTGGACATGGTTTTACCTCGAACAAATGGCAGTATTTCCACATTGCCACGGTTATTGAAATATTTCATTTATATTATTTGAAACGTTATTATTAAGTATAAAAAACAAGCTATCAACCAAACTTAAGAGCGGCCGGTAACTGAAGAAAAAAATTAAAATATAAATTGTGTTATGAAAAGTCAGTATTTCGAACTTTACGTCAAGGATGATTATTTCCTATTTTGCTAATAGATAATATTAAACTTAATACAATAAGTTAAAGTTAAGTTAATTAGCTACTCGATGGTAGGATCATTTCAGCCTAATCTCAATTGAAAGTGCTATTACGAAGCTTACATGTCCAAAAAGTTGCTTTGTTGTACCTCGGACACCGAAAATATGATGTACCTTGGTCCGTACTTGCTACTACTGTAAATATATTTTTATAACTTAATGTTTCATATTTGCCGAATTTCTAATTATTAGTTATCTGCGTTATAAGTTACCAAGCAATCGCTCTTAGAAATAATGCCTAAAATGTTTTAGGTAAAAATAAAAATGACCATTGCAAAGTATATTTTGAGAGTGTTGTTCCTTGGACACTTTTCCCTTTTTTTTTTCGTCAACGTATCTCATCAAAATAAATAAACTAATCTTTAAATTTTATATCGTATTAGATAGTTTATTAATGTATCTTATAATATTCTAATAAACAATAATTCTGCAGCCTTTAGTTTTTTTTCTAAAATTCACAAAAGAAAAAACTGTCCGAGGTAGAACAGCTTCCCCTAAACACAATCTACCCTCAAATGGCTTCTAAAACCAGTTGAAGGAAGATGAAAACATGATGAAATAATCTAGGTTAAAGTCAGGACGTTCAGTGACAGATCCAGGTGGTTTACTCTTTGGTTAGTTAATCACAACCCGAAAATGTACAAGTTATTTGTTTACTTTTATTTAAGTAAGTACCTTAAGATACAGAGTATAGTTTTATTTCTTTTAAAATTATCTACATTAATTACTGTTGTAAAAAAAACGATACTTTAGTGACGAATAGGAAAAATGCATAACCGAGCAGAAACCACTTTTTTGCGTTTGCATGGACATTCCTTCTAGTTTTTTGCAACATAGGTAATTATGCGCACATTTACGTAAAAGACTAGAGCCATGTTAGTGAGAGGGTTTGTTAAAGAATTATAACCAGGAAATAAAAAAATATCATTCTTTATTAGAACCTGAATAATTAAGAAACCACTTGCACGACAAAAGAAAATACATTCAAAAAATGTAAATAAAGGAAGCAACAGACAGAATACGATGAATAGATTCACACACACCAGTAGTAGTATTACAGGGCCAATATAGCATTAGAAAAATACTACTTGGTCTTGACGTGTCTTTTAATTGAAAACCGTTTTTTTTTTAAATCAGTAACTGTTAATTATGAAAGAAAAAAAATGTAAATAATCGTACATGATTCATAATTGTAACATATTTGCCGTGACTTATTTTTCAAAAGTGTTTTTCAATAAAAAGACACGGCAAGATTGTTTACCTTTTTTCTAATGCTAGAAATAACGAACTATAGGTGAGACCAATGCATAAGGGTGCGTTACATATTTAAAACAGCAGTAAATTATACCATTATATTATATTATGTTTATCAAAGAGATTAAAAAATGGAATAGGTAAATTGTGTTAATTACCTAAATAAAATGACAAGGTGGCTAGAATGGAAAATTCTTACGCAATATCTAAGTAATAGTATATATAATCACTATGAGTGATTATTACTATTAATAGTAATATATTAGGTATTCGTTATTTGTTGTGTTTAGGCGAAACTTGCTTGTAATTACTAGCATTATCTCTAATATTAGACTTACGATAGTTTTCCGAGTGTGACATAAATTTTTACTAGGTACCTAATGTATAGCTTTAACTATATACCCTTTAATTAAAACAGTTTACTTTTATTACCCATTAGTATCTTTACGTGTTAAAAGTATCTATAAAATATGCATAAGTATATACACACATAATCGTGAATAAGTCTTAGACGTCAAGTTATACAGGGTGTCCCTAGCCATTGGACATATGCATTAGGGTATTTAGAACTAGTATACAAAGTATCATAACAATCGGTGTAGCGGTTACGAAGAAATTAACAAATTACGATTTTTTTACTTTGGAGCAACCTGTATGTGTTAGTAGCTCCTGGGGTAATAAATAGTATGAAACCTTCTTCGACCGATTTGATTATCTTTTTTAATTATGACATTAATAAGATTCTGACAAATGTCATCATTGCTGCACATTTTCAAACAAATTGTCAAAAGCACTGCCAATGATTAATACAGTACGTTTCTTTTTGTTGTCGATTATTGGAAACTTTTGAAAACTTTTGTTTGAAATTTTTTTTTTATCTTTTGTTCTAATTAAAAAAATATTACCGTTAGAGCATTTCTTAGAAGTAACCCTACGTGGGATTTTTTATCCAGCTATGTGTGGTCCCATGGGCTGCCATGCCATCAATAAACGGTACGAGTTCATGCAATTTTAATTTCCACGGAAGGACACTATCCTAATAAAGTATGTTTAAGCCTTTATCTAAAATCTTGATAAGCCAATAATTATAGAAACAACGACCGGCGGCGATGTTTTCAAAATATAAAAAAGTATAGACGCCATTAAAAATACTATAGCCATTACATCGCAAAAAACTGTTTTAAAAATTATACCTGCTTAATTCAATACCAAAAGGACGTAACGGATTATTAAGTTTGCAATAAAATCAACTGAGTTGCTATGTATCCAGGTTTCCAATTGGAATAACGGTACTTTCGATACAATGTCCTTCGAATACTTTCAAACGGACGTAGAAAAACCGCATTAACTGTAAACTCTCCGTAATCTCTTCTATCATAATCTTTAAGTGCGAGTGAAACAACGAGTCAACTATATCTGATATGTCGCGCGATAGAACGAGATCGACATTGTTTCGTTAGTAATATTCTAACAACGAAACCGGTAGCCAATCCGGGGGCAGAAATGGGCGTAACGGGCGAGGCTTCTAAATTCAAATTGGTTCGAAGTTTGAAATTGTTTCGTTATTATAATGCATTGTACGATGCATATCCCTGTTTTTGTTTTGCTCATTTTTCAACAAGCGAATTTGTTTAACTTCAAGATGAATGTTGGTTATTAAAATTTTACCTGTAATCTTAATCAAATCTTTTCACGGTCGGTGAAGAAATTCTACCTACAATTGTTTTTCATAATCGCAATGGCAAAAAAAAGGATAACTGAACCTCGTTCAGCTTACTTAAAATATAAATTTTGATGTGTCCTAAAACTGGTTCACACGGTGGTGTTTCGCCGCCATGCATTTTGTTTGGTTGCATTTTCTTTAGAAAAATAAAGATTGTCAGATTTTATATAGGTATTAAGTAATAGTAATATCGTATATGGCTTGATATTGATTAAGTATGTACAGTGCCGGATTAAGATATTTTGATGCCCTAAGCATTTCTAGACCATGGTGCCCCCTCTCCCTAGGGTCATCGAGATTACATTGAATATTTTGGTAAGTTGAGTGACGATGACGTTCATTGCCGCATTACAGCTGAGAATGGAAATGAGTCACATAATTTTTCTCAAAAATGGACGGCAAAGTCGACTTTGCCGTTTAAAAAATAAGTCGCGAAGCGCGTAGTTTATGGTCAGTCAAAAATTAAAAAGTTAAAAACATTGCAGTCTCGATTTTGGGACTGCAATGTTGCATACAAATTCCATTATTTCTCGAGTTCCAAACATTTTAAAAGTTGAAATGGCCATATCAAATGAAGGCA
The DNA here is from genome assembly GCF_910591565.1 of Cydia splendana. Taxonomy (NCBI): domain Eukaryota; kingdom Metazoa; phylum Arthropoda; class Insecta; order Lepidoptera; family Tortricidae; genus Cydia; species Cydia splendana. The sequence continues at coordinate 14,152,221 of NC_085960.1, forward strand.
CAGGCCCATTAAACAGCCAAACAGATGATTAGTACCGCGACTATTTATTTGTCTCAAATAGGTTGACGTATTTTCGGCAGAAAAATACACTTCTATTTTTTTATTAAAAAAATAAAAAGGCGGCAAAGCTAATTTTTTCAATTGTTTCTACTTTTTTCTGTGAAAATATATACGTAAGAACGTTGCTTTTGTAAAATATTCCTATTATATTTATATTTCTTGCACCATTTTTGAGAAAAGCACTATATATGACTCGGCTGGAAGGCTACTTGCTGGCTTCGGATTCAATTAAACGGACTCCCAAGGTCGTCCGTTTAAAACGAATCCTCAGCCTGCAAGTAGCTACTTCCGAGCCTCGACAATAATGTACTATTATCACGAAAATTGACAGTGCTGCAGCAGTAACGTTGCAACAGAGTAATGTTGCTGCAGTCGCCACCCGAATGTCACCTTTATCATATCTTAGAATGTTAATGAAAACGCGAGCGAAGCGAGCGCGAAAATTTTTCGATATAAAAACGCAATTTGATAGACAGTTGTACATTTTTACTTTTAGTATGGAAATCAGTCACATCATTTTATTACGAAAATTGACAGTGATGCAGCAGTAACGTTGCAACAGAGTAATGCTGCTGCAGTCGCCACCCGAATGTCACTTTTACCATATCTTAGAAAGTTATTGAAAACGCGAGCGAAGCGAGCGCGAAAATTGTTCGATATAAAAACGCAATTTGATAGACAGTTGTACATTTTTACTTTTAGTTCCATCCAGGCGCGAATCCAGGATTTCATAGAGAGAAGGGATGGGACAGTTTTCTATCGGCCTAGCTTCGCATAGGGCTCGATATTTAAGGATTTCAATGCTTGGAATTGAGTTGAATTGACCAAGTGAATGTAAAGTGTGAGCAAGGCAGAAGGCCCAGCTGCGAAAGAGGAAAGCTTAGATATGGATCCACGCCCAAGTGTAATTACCTAATAAGGCAGTTGATCAACTTTGCCATAAGGCAGAAGACCTCACATAAGACCTTACGCCACACTGCAAAAGAGTGGCTTGAAATCGAATCTATGCATGTAATCACGACTCTTCTATTGCTCGCTCTTTGGCTTCACTCGAAAGCGCTACTTGATAGGATGCTTTTAGTTTTCGGCTTTCACGGGGCCCCTTATAACACTTTGACAGTTAGGTCTCAGGATCGCGGCTAAGGAGCAACTCGTCTTGGCCGACAAATCTGGCGTGCAAGAGAGCAAAATTCGCTATAAAATCGGTAACCTATGTCGAAAAACTCGGCTGGCCGCAAGCCCGAAAGGAAGATTTTTTTCCATGACTTTAAGGGCCTCCGCGTAAGGTTAAATCGAGACGGGTTGTTAGTAAGCGTTGTGAATTACCGATTGTTTCCCAAAGAATTACGCGCCATTAGTTTTGCAAATTAGCTTTTGGACAGCTAAAAAAAAATCGTGTGGTAAAAACGATGTGTCTGTCCCTAATTTTAAAATTAGTTCACCTTTTTCAACCTGGCATTTTGGTGCCCCCCCTGAACGTGGTGCCCTAAGCACGTGCTTGTTTTGCTTATTGGTTAATCCGGCACTGAGTATGTAGGTACTCCTGTGAGCTGTAGACCTCGCGCCATTAAAAAAAAGGAATTGACAAAAATATCCATACCTACCTATACATATCGAACCTGCTCACAAAATTTCTACGGAATCGGTGGACAAATGCGATCTCTACCTATACTCTGTATCTTGAGGTACTTAAATAAAAATTAACTAAATCTACCCTCAAAGGGCTCCTTAAACCAGTTGAGGGTAGATGAAAACATTACATGATCTAATAATGTAGGTTAAAGTCAGGTCGACGACGACCTGAGGTCGTTCAGTGACGGATACAGGCGGTTTTGTATTTGGGTGGTTAACCAATAAATGTTATAACTACCCGAAAATGTACAAATTGTTTGTTTACTTTCTTTTAAGTACCTGCAAATACAGACTATAGAGGGGACCTGCCGCACATACAAAGGCCTTTATGCCCAATCAAGCTTCGGAAATAGGAGACCCTTTAATTTCCGCTCGGATTTAATCAAAGAGAATAGAGTGTATAGAGACGGATTGTCAAAGTATATTATGTAGCCACTGTAAATTTACTGCCATCTTTCGACAGAACATAAAACTGTTAGAACGCCTTTTAAATTTGATCCTTATTCTTTCACTGATATGTACGTGTCAACTTATTAAATATTAATATTAACGCCATATACTCGACTATAGGCCAAAGGTATGGTGCAATCTTTTCCAGCGATGGCGCCATGGCGCTAATATTAATATTTAACATGTTAACACATATCAGTGAAAGAATAATGATCAAAGTCAAATGACGTTCTAACAGTTTTAACCGTCTGTCGAAAGATGGCAGTAAATGTACTGTAGCTACATAATTCAACATTTCCATGACAGTTAATCTCTATTTTAAATTCTCTTTGGATATAACATATAGCAAACGCTAAACGATTTTTGTAAAGCTGATAAGTACTTACAGAGTAGTAATACTTTTGACGTGTAGTTTAATCCTCTACTTTGGACACTGACTGTACAAAGGGAGCAAAGTTTTTATTTTAACTCCTCGTGCTTATATTGATAGCCGAGGGAGTGAAAAATATTCAAAATTAAACCACGAGCGCAGCAATTGGTTCGAAAAGTGGGATCTTGAGCGTTGCGAGGGTTTCAAGGCACGAGGGTTAAACAAACTTGCCTACCAGGTGAAACACAAAATTTATCACCACACTAATGCGAGGAAAATACTAACTATAAAAAAATTAGGTGAAAATAAAATCCATTACGAACGATATTTAATATTGATCGAATGATCAATGTAATGATTAGAAATTGAATTTGAAAAAATAATAGCCGCGACATATCGGTAGGTACTCTGTATTTCGCTAAGATCCCCACGTTACAGGCTGAGCCCAGTGTGGGGATCACTGTACTGCCTCTCTAGTAATATTAATTTGTTGAAATAAATATATATTCAGAATTTTGAATTTGAATTTGATTGTGAATACAATCATCACTATAATTAACTGTTAGTTAATTCTACCAGCCAAAATGAGGACACAAATCAAAATTTGCATCAAACCACTTTGCCCCTCTTGTGGATAAAATGCCATTTACTCATCAGTTATTGAAGAATAAAGGAGCCTTTACGAGCCGGTGTGTTAAAAAGATTTTAGTCAAATAAATTACTTAGTGCAATTACCTAGTGCTCTTCAAAAAAATAAAGGGACTCCTTTGATTTTTTTACTTACCTTAAGTGTTTAAAAAAAATGATGCTGACTTTTCTTTCCTATGTAGAAACACGGGACAGACAGGCCTATTCGGATTTCGAGATAATCACAAGATCTAGAGACGATTTAGAGATCAACTAGATCTACATTAGATATCCACTAGATGTGACTTGGATATCTTACGGCTCGATTCGGAAAATGAATTAGATTTCTACTAGACTTCAACAAGTTACGATACGGATAATTTAAAGATATTTGTAAGATAGATATGTCAAATTTAACGTTTCTGCAATTCTGGAGGTCCTCTTGAACGATTTCGACAAGTTATGACTTAAATATCCAAGTCACATCTAGTCGATATCTAATGTAGATCTATAGTTGATCTCTAAATCGTCTCAAGATCTTGTGATTATCTCGAAATCCAAATAGGCCTGTAAGTCATAACTTGTCGAAATCGTTCAAGAGGACCTCCAGAATCGCGGAAACGTCAAATTTGACATAATATCTATCTTACAAATATCTTTAAATTATCCATATCGTAACTTGTTCAAGTCTAGTAGAAATCTAATTAATTTTCCGAATCGAGCCGAGAGATTCAGTTTCCCAAGTCGGTAGTCTGATTCCTAGATTGATAATAATGTTGCCATAACAAACACCTTTAGATTCTTCTGAGTGTTGGTACTTTCTACAATTCTACAAAACCGATCAAAAGACTGTTCATAGATGAAGAACTGACGATTAATACGAGTGTATCCTCTAATTACGACGTTAACCTTTAAATACGAGTATTAATATTAATCCTGCAAATATCATCATTGACATTTCACGATTTTCACTTGTTTGTTATCGAATTAAGAAATGAGATGGAAGATGACATATAATTTACTAAATTAGTTCATTAAAGACATCAAATATCTATCGTAAGTATGGTTGTACGGTTCGATCGTTAATCAAGTCCTTAATTGTATAGGTATGTAATATATAATTATTTTTACAGACCTTCATTGTGCTGCGAATTAAAATAATTATTCTTTAATTCGATTTAAGAGCACGAGAATATGAAGGGCACATGGCACATGTGCGTGCATTGAGCCGATACCTAGATAACCTAATTCATTTAACAATAATCGGCCAAGAGCATGTCGGGCCATGCTCAGTGTAGGGTTTCGTAGTTACCATTCTGTCGAAATAGGCCAAACGGGGGCTATTAGTAAGTATCATGTACATTAAGTACAAGCATAAGGGAGTACCTACCTTTGCAGCGCTTTGGACGTCTTTTTACTACGAAAAGAATATTTTTTGCAATAACTCAAAAACGACTGGATCGATCATGTTCGCTATAGTTTTCATTGAAAGTATTTATTAAGCTTTTATTTCACGATTTATTTCATTTTTTTTGGACCCAGCATGGTTCAAAATTTAGAGGGGGGGGGGGCACATATTTTTTTTCTTTCGGAGCGATTATTTCCGAAAATATTAACTTTAACAAAAAATAGTTGAAGACCCTTATTCGTTTTGTAAGACCTTTCCAACTATACCCCACACTGTAGAGTTGAAGCGAAAAAAAAAATTACACCCCCACTTTACGTGTAGGTAGGGGTTTTTAGTTACCGTAAAAAAAATTTTACATGTTATTGTACGACTTTGTCGGATTTATTGATTTATATAGCACTTTGCCGCTTCGTATTCGTAAAGATAAAGTTTATGTCTAATCGGTGCAAATTATATTTCGTCAACTACTTATACCATTCTCGCGCAATCAATCTTAATTTGATACTATCCTAATGTCTCTTACTGTTGTTATACGTGGTGAGGCAAAATAGTAGTTTTAACACTTTTAAGTTCCTATTTAAAACACGTCATCCATAACAACTATTAACCCAAAGAATTATACAATAAAAATAATAACTAAATGTTCCATTAAATACCATAGAACTAGGACATACGGATGAACACACACGTCATAAAGCTGATGATATGTTTAGATTGTACTAATTGCGACCTACTTACCAACTAGGTATGTGGAGTTTTTCCATAATATTAAATATCGTTGTTAGCCTATTAGTGTAGTAAATGAAGCAAGTTGTTGTATGGAGACCCATGCATTAATTTCTCAGTCGATGAAATTTAGCTTGGTTATTGTATAGTATGAGTCGAGACTAACATTATAAATATCCAAAAAAAAAACACTCCTAAGTTAGGTAAAAACACAAATCTGATTATATATTGAACCGAGTAATTCCTCAGTCCAAAATTATTTTACAAAATAAGTTATTTGTATCAGTATGTGATACTAGAAAAAAATCTAAAAGTTTTGTCAAACACGGGATATATTTTTTTATGATACTTTCTTTTTTTGACGCTCATTTTCATCGGAAAATTGCTCTGTCATTTTTTTCTTCTTATATGATCTTAGAATATAATTTGGCGCAGTGGGTAAAAAAATCCAAAAAAAATGCGTATCGAAATGTATGTATTAGAGAACTATTAAAAACTGAGAGTGGAAAATTTTTAGATTTTCATTTTGTAGGTATAAAACGGCAATAAAATGGCATTCCAGTGAAAAAATTAGACTGAGCAATTTTCCGGTCCAAGACACGCCAAAAAATTTTATTTTATTAATACTGGTATTTCTGCTGGGATATTTTTTTGATATTTCATATATTGTTGCAATACGTTACATGAATATGTCTGGTGAAGAAAGTTTGAACGGAGCATTTTTCCGTAAAAAGATATTAACGATTTAAGACTTTAGGTATTTACTTTAATTCTATTATTATTATTCTTTGGAAATTTATACAATACTTTTCATTTATTGATACTTTATCATACTGTAAAGTTTTTTCTGGCTGAGGAATTACTGCGGGGTCCACTACCTTTATTTACTACACTATATCCTTATTTGCTCGATTGAAAATATCAGTTAAGTATTTAGTTATTCTATTTAAATGGCCGATTTTACATTTTTTTCATATTCCAAAGTGTCCAAACCAGTTGTTTTATTACAGAGTTCCTAAGTTCCATTGTACCCTATATAAAGTCAAGTGTAAAAATATGGGTGCATATAACTCCTCAAAAATATGTGCCATAGTTCTGAAGTCACTGATATAAGACCTATGGGACATATTTTTAAGTATGATGTGTGCACCCGTATTTTGACACTTGACTGTAGGTACACTGTACAGTACCTATATATATACCTACTCACAGCATTGTGATCCGTCTCATCGAGAGTCGGGACCAACCAGTTTTCATTCCTTTTCTAATGAACTATTTTTAAATACAGGCAGCATCAATAGTAGCGGATCAAACAACGCATCAAAGATCAAACAATGCATCAAAAGTAGATTAGTACATCAGGTACGATACAAGTGCGAAAAGTAAGAAATTCGCAACGAGTGGCGATAAATTGAAACATGCCGACGTATTGCCCTTAATCCCACCCTAGGGCGGTAAAGTAGCACCTTATGTACTGTAATAGTACATTGTGCAACACGGGGCGTAAGTTGAATATTGCAAACGAGAGTAAGTTAAATCGCGACGGCTTGCCGGAGCGATTTATAGACTCGAGTTTGCAATATTATTACGCGCCGAGTTACACACAATGTTTTTCATCACACTTGCGATACAAAAATTAAGTATAAAGACAAAAAACTGTTAATTATGGCACTAGAAACTTCATAACTCCCTAGGGAGAATGCTTTTTCTATAACTCCCGCTAAACCTGCGTGCAATTCCACATTTACTGAGCGAGTGTGATGAAAAGGTACTTCTAGTAGGTACCTACTTTACATTTTGCAACAGCTTTACAATAAGTGATGTCTTTATATTATTATATCGCCGTGTGCCTGCTATACGGCCACAATTCAAAATTTTTAATTTTCTGGATTATTGCAGATTCGTATTCAAAATTGTTCAATTTACGACCTTATTTCGAGAGCCATAGCATAAAAGGTCTTTAAGAGCCTTTTTCTCACAAGTGGCCTTATGGATTTGACCATAAATTGTCAGACGATTCCCTGCAATACAGCCACTTGCCAGTCTGCCGCCTGCTCCCGCGGCGTTCGCACGTGAACTTGACGGCCCTTTTGAGTTATGGCTATATAGCACACGTTTTAAATGAAGCTTTTGAGTTGCGTCCTAGAAAATAATAATTAGATAATGTTGCTGATTATAAGCTAGTTACACATATTATCGGGTACAGTGATCTTGTTCCTATCAAAGTTGATAAAATAAAGGGATTTTAACTATTTTGGTGTTTTTATTTATATTTGCATGGTAACCTTTATCCAATAATTTTGTGTTTAAATTTGGCCGCATCACAAAAACGTGTCTGCAATACGGCCACAACTCTAAATACCTGTCTTTCGGGCCCTGTGTCTTAAAAAATATAAGTACATTTCTTTTAAAAAGTGGCGTGGTCATAAGGAGGGTTATATCATTCCGAGTAAAAAAACCTAAATTTTAAATTCATAGACCTAAAACTAAAGGAGTAAGATCCTATTAAACACCCTGAACTATACTCTCACAACTTTGAGACGCGATTTCTCGAAAAAACGGTTTTTTGAGATGTGGCAGTGTAGCAGGCACACGGCGATATGTAGAACAATTAAAATTGTAAATGATATAAGTACTTTGAACTTGAATTTTAGGGATTTATCTAAGTAGGTGCCTATATGAATTTAGAAAGTTATCCCGGATGTCAGATAAGTACATTAATAATTTGTCGCGTTGTTTCATCCGCTACTATTGATGCTGAGTGTAGGTACCTACCTAAACCTACTACTATTAGATACTTACCTACTATTCATCTTTTCATTTCTGTTTTCTTTTATGATATAGGAGGCAAACGAGCAGACGGATCACCTGATGGTAAGCGATTACCGCCGCCCATGGACACCCGCAACACCAGAGGGGTTGCAAGCTCGTTGCCGGCCTTTAAGATGGGAATACGCTCTTTTCTTGAAGGTTTGAAGGTCGTATCGGTCCGGAAATACCGCTGGCAGTTCATTCCACAGTTTGGGTGTGCGAGGCAGGAAGTTTCTGGAGAAATGCACAGTTGAGGACTGCCAACCATCCAAGTGATGGAGATGGTAATGTTGTCGCGTAGGGCGATGGCGAAAAGAAGCGGCAGGGATTAATCCGAACAATTCCTCGGAGCACTCCCCGTTATACATGCGATAGAAAATGCAGAGCGAGGCCACATCTCTATACGTAGCGCCAAGGAGTCAAGCCGTTCCGAACGACGCTGGCAGTCGACAATTCGAGCCGCTCTTCGTTGGATGCGGTCCATAGGGAGAAGCTGGTATTGGGGTGCCCCTGCCCACAGATGAGAGCAGTATGAGAGCTGTATTTTCATCTTTTCATTTATTAATAGCAAAGAGAATAGATAGTACCTATACGAAGTTACATATGTCTTTGTTAGTAGGTATATCTATGTATAATTAATATTAATTAACGCACAAAAAAAACTGAAATCACGCTTATTCTAAATTACCCACAAATTGATTGTGTTAACAAACCCTTATTATGTCTCATCTGGATTTTTTTCTAAATTCCTACTGTTCGTATGTTTATAAACACCAGGCTACTTCGACGCGATTCGATACGGCTTGTAATTTTTTTTATCAAAGTTTACTCGAGCCAAAGACATATGTAACTCCGTATAAGATGAATAAAGTCTAAGTAAAAAACGTGACTCGAAAATCAAGAAAAAGTCATTCTCGGACAGATGGCGCATACACCTTTGGCCTATCCTCGGCTAGATGGACGTGACGACACCGTTTCATATTTAACAATTTTAACACATAGGTATCAGTGAATGAACATGGGTCAAAATGATATAAAAATAATAAAATCATTTATCTATATATATTAATTTTTTGATAGTTTTATACGTTTTCATTTTGAGTTTTGGTCGTGTGTCGATAGATGGCAGTAAATTTACTGTTACTACAAAATTTACTATTTTTATTTATTTAGAAATTTAATTCAGGCAACAAGGCCCATATTACAAATACCTTACAGACTAACATACATATGTATTTTATAAACTTAAAACTAAACACTATTTAGTCGACAAAACGGCGTGGCTCCGTTGCATCGGCTGCTCTTGTGTCGGATTCGGCAGTTTGCCCCGGAACCTCCGAAACACGACACCTTTCGGCCAGAAGTCGACGCACTCGATGGTTCCCTGCAGCGGTCGCGGCACGCGCACCACAAAAGAGTTGAAGTGCACGTAGTGGCGCGATCGAAGCTGGAACACCCTCAGCGTGTAGCCGGTCTTCTGGTGTACATACTCCACCACTTCAGCAGCCGTGGCGGCGTAATGCAGGCGCGATACGTACAGCGCCTTACTCGGTGTAGCAATCCGCAAGCCAGAATTAGCCGGTTCGGCGGTACCACACTGAGTCTTACGAGGCGCCGTGCAGAGGTGCAGAGGTGGGTGAGGTGCGTGCTATGACAGGACCCCTCTATACTATCTATTCTCTTTGCTCGAGCCTTGAATTTAATAAAATATCTTTGCAAATACATTGCGGTAAGCGCTCTCTAGCGGATTTTATCAAAACTACTATATGAGCATGCCGTGGTGTGATGCGAACCTTCAACGTGCATGTTGCAAACTGCAATAAATAGATGGCGCTGTTAAAGTTGATTTTAACGCCCTCTAACATATTTGATTGAAACTATTTTGTACAACTAGCGTGCTAGTTGTTGACAACTCGTGTGAAATGCGAACTATGGTAGCAAAAGCCGCGCTGTAAGATGACTAGATGGCGCTTAAAACAAAAATTTGATGTAGCTCTAGTAGCTTTTCGTATTAATTAGTAGATGGCAGTAATTAAATAATTCGTCTACAGACAGGTTTTAGTTTGTTCTCAGTTTCTTCATAGATTTTTATAAGTACATAGGTAATAATGTATATGTATATGTACTTTGGATCTACCCAGAAGGGAGGCACACAACCTATTCGTGCCTTTGCCTTGAGTCTCTTAGGTTAGGGTGGTATTCCATCTCTACAAATTATCTTGGTCCAATGTCATTGCGTCTCACTCTCTCATTAAGCAAAATGTGAGACTAAATACACATTGGACAGGTGGCATACCACATAGGTAAGTGAAAATAACTAGGTACCTACCTATTTTTATTTTTCATGCACTGAAACTGGCCCTGCTGCTTAAAATATCACAATCGAAATAGAACTAAGATCAAAATGTCTTTTAAGCAGTCTTGAAATTTGGTATGTTGTTAATAAAAGGTCCTGTTTTCATGTCCAGACCAACGTTTGGAAACCTCGAGGAACCGCTGCCATCTTGGAAAATGTGTTTCATTCTTAAGGAAAGGGGATGGCCGTTTCTCCATACAAACGTAGTCCTCATTTTCGTCTCTGGATATTGACATTATGGAAAATATTTTTACATAATTGGATGTATATTAACCATAGCTATGCCCATACGTTTAACTTTTTTAGATTTTTTGATTATAGTAAAAATTAAAAACTGAAAACAATTATGTATGCCAACAAAATCCATTTTATGCCAAATATATTATGCCTTACATCATTTTGGAAAAGAACTGATACTCTTCAAACTCCTGGCCCCGTAGACAACATGCCAATCGCTAATGCTACGTAGCGAACGAAACGCAAGTGTCACTGTCACACTGATACAGAGACACAAAGCGATTCCATGGCGAAGCGCAAGCGATTGTCACCTTGGCTAGGCCGTTTGGATCGATTTCTATGAAGTAAAGCTAACAACAACCCAAGAAAACTCCCTTTCACGTAAAAAAACGCATCGTAATCGGCCCATCCGTTGGAGAGCTACGATGCCATAGACAGACATGTCAGACATTAGTTTCAAAGATATAACAAGAACACCCCTCTTTTTGTATCGGGCCTTAAAAATACATCGGTTCGGTAGGTTGGTATTAATAAGGTAACGCTATTTGGTACCAACTTCAAAAAATACCTATCAGTAGATACCTAGCTCAAATAAAATTATAATATTTTATTTCATCCTTTTTAAGTCGAGCTTTCTTTGTTTTGTATTCAATAACACAAAAGGTATTTTTTGTTATTGTGCTCTAAGCAAAGCTCAGAGCTTAGTTTTTATATTAACGATAAATAAATTGTTAGAAGAAATAAATAAACTCAATCATACGGAGTCCCATTTTATTTTGCAAACTAAAAAGTAAATTCGTAAGGCAGTATGTTCAGTTTTCTTAACGTACTTATAATACTTTATGGGTTCTCACAACCATTTCCATTACAACCTACAAAATGCAATTTGGTACAGTACCCTCGCAACTCAAAGGTCCAATTGAGTCAAACAAACACCCGTGAAAGTGACTAGTGTTGTTACGATAGATTTTTATATTGCATAAGCCATGATTGTAGGGTAATTTTGCGGCTGTCAAAGTGTATTTAAGTAAATTTAAAAAATGTCTGAGTTGTTGGATTTGGAACCGGCGCCTCTCGGATTCCGATGGGTGATTGTGTTGGGTCGTTAGACGATGATGGAGTGCTTGGGATCCTTCTCGTGGTAGCACTTGACGTAGTTCCACGCGGTCTGCTGTGGGGTGTTGCCCTTGTTGGCCAAGCATGTGTCGATCAGCTTCTCAACGGCGGGTTTGTCAGCTTAAAAAATAATAGAAAGCTCTAAAAATTTGTTTAGAATATTATAGCTCACACATCCAGGCCACAAACATCAGAATATTAAAGAAGCCAAAAATAGAAAGGTGGTGTGAACTCAAAATCAACGAAAGTACCCATATTGATATTTTTTGGCGACACTTGACTGGCACCCGCACATAAGTTTTGTAGCTTCGGTATAAGTACCTAAATCATCTTGTTAAGATTTTTTTTATTATTGGAACACAATTTTATTTTATGAATGACGTTATGCAAGCTATGGAAGGTAAAACATTTAATTTCTTTAATTTTCGTTACCTGCGTTAGGAACTTTGGCGAGCGCGACATCCTTCTTGAACTTGCCGTCTTTGGTCATCAGTTCTGACTTGATCATCATACAGAGGACGTACTTCTTCAGGGGCTCATTTTCCGTCTGAAACAAGTCATCAGACAATGGAAACATTGTTAATTTAATGTCGACCGCTTAGCCTCGTCGATGACGTCTTGCCTACAAAGCTGGTGATGTTGGATTCGGATCCCGGTAGCTGGTAATTGCACTTAATAAAATTTGGTGAGTATGAAAATTATCCATTAGTTTTTTTTTATTAGCAGCAGCTGGCTGAAGGGGAAAGTAGGGCGATGCCTCATACTTTGGAGTCTCCAGTCTTGAGCTTGTCGACGAGCTGCTGGTCGGGCTTGGTCTCCGCGAGGCACTCCGTGCGTTGTTTGTGAGGTGGACCAGCAGCCGGCTGAAGGGGAAAGTGTCCTGCCTAGTAGGGCGATGCCTCTTACCTTGAAGTCTCCAATCTTGAGCTTGTCAATGAGCTGCTGGTCGGGCTTGGTCTCCGCGAGGCACTCCGTGCGTTGTTTGTGAGGTGGACCAGCAGCTGGCTGAAGAAGAGAGTGCCCTGCCCAGTAGGGCGATGCCTCTTACCTTGAAGTCTCCAGTCTTGAACTTGTCGACGAGCTGCTGGTGGGGCTTGGTCTCCGCGAGGCACTCCGTGCATTGTTTGTGAGGTGGACTAGCATCTGGCTGAAGGGGAAAGTATCCTGCCCAGTAGGGCGATGCCTCTTACCTTGAAGTCTCCAGTCTTGAGCTTGTCGACGAGCTGCTGGTCGGGCTTGGTCTCCGTGAGGCACTCCGCGCGGTGCTTCTTCAGCTTTTCCTTCTGTTCGTCGGTCAGGGCCTGCCAACGTATAACACAATAGTTTTTGAGGAAATGTATAAGTATGTCGATTTGTATTTGATTTATATTCTTGTAGCATTTCGGCGACTTACAACTATCCAGCACTCGTTTTTGCTAGAAAAAGTTCTATGCATATTAATTACTTTTTAAGCTACAAGCAATTCAACTGATCGATCAGATGCTGCAATGTAACAAAACTCGTTGCGCGAGTCCTCGTACCGTTTAAATGTGCCTTTAGAATACAGTGGTTTTAAAAATGGCCATTTAGATATGCATAATTTTGAAACAGGCTATTTAAAGTGCTATTAATAACCTATTTATGAAAGTGTGAAGTGGATTAAACATAGGTATTCCCTTACGGATTAGGATTCGGCAGATTCCCACGGAACCGCCGAAATACCTCACCCTTCGGCAAGCACCGACAAGTCAAATAGTGAATAGATAGAAGAAACATTACGTTATCTACAAAATGAGAGTTATAATATAGAAGTAAAAATACTGCTAAAAAATAAATGAAATCTCACCTGAGCCGCGACTAGGCAGACAGCGAATACTAGGAAGGTCTTCATGTTGCTCCCGAATGAACAGTGGTGCGTCCTACGGGAGGCGCGCGCTTTATACCCGCCGACCGGCGCGAGATTCACCGCGTTCACGCTAATCTGCGGGATACCAGGGATGCGGCACAGTTGGTATGTTTTTATCTGGTAATTTTCCACTATTTTTTGGTTGATACAAAAATAGTTATGCAATAAAGTAGCATTTTTAAGCTTTTTATAATGAATCCGCAGTCTAAAACAATCCAGAGAAAGCATTTTTTCCTATATTCAATATTTCTGAATAAATAATGAACTTGGTATTATCACATTTAATGATCTGCATATCATTACGACGCTTAAGAATCAATACTGTCTAAGTAAAAAATAATTTAAAATTTTAGACAATTATGGCATGCTATTCGTTATTTTTTTCTGCACCTAACTGCATTAAAAGGTAAAAAACGTCAAAAATGTTAGTTAGACGGTATTGATTCTTAAGCGTCGATTAGTGTATTTTGTATAGAACTTAGATAGGTATATTTTTATTTTATTTTACATTTTGAGACTATTATCTAATAACAAAAATGTGTTTCGTGCCACAACGGTGGCAAATAAGCATTAGACATAGATAGAAAGATACCTACATTGTAATTAAAGGTTATAGAACAAATTCAGGTTCCTTGCTGCCACCACAGTGCATATTCGGGAGCTCTAAAGGGGCCCACTGGTTAACAGTCCGCCGGACGGTATCGGCCTGTCAGTTAGAACATAATTTTGACAGTTCCGAACAACTGACAGGCCGATACCGTCCGGCGCACTGTTAATCAGTGGGCTCCTTAACAACCATAGTTATTCACTTCCAGAAACACAGTACCTTATAGGTAGGTTAGTAAAGAGTACTGTTTTCATGACTATCAGGCATTTTGGTTCGATAAATTATAATAATTGTATTGCTCTCTCAGAGTCTAAATTGACGAAATCTACATAGAATCATAAAATATACCAGATTAGAATACGTGTTTACTTTATTGTAATTCCTAGGAAACCTAATAATGTTTACATTTAAATGCGGTTGGCCACCCCTGCATTGGTAAGTGCGGTCTGGAAAGATCCGGGCACAGCCTGCGAGCCATCGCACCTACCAGCCTCTGTTCACACGGGGCGGAAAATTATAATGGATTTGATTTAATAAAATTAAAATTGAAAGAAAAAGTGTTAAGTACTAGTAACAGTAGTTACTCTGACTGACCATGACGAACCTGACTCAAAACCGCCTCAAATGAACTATAATTATCGTCAGTGTCAGATTTAGATTTGCTTTGCACCGAATAAAGTAGGTATAAAGAGTATTTAGCTCGAGTAAAAGTCAACATTTTGGCTACATACTCATTTTGATTTAGCTCTACGTAAAATACCTCGATCCTTTGACAACTAGCGGCCCGATTCGAACTTTAAGATACGTCAATTAATAGATCTAGAAACGATATGGATTAGATCTGTCAGTGTCAAATGTGACGTTTCTTCAAAAACGTCACTTTTGACACTGACACATCTAATCCATATCGTTTCTACATCTATTAGTTGACGTATCTTAAAGGTCGAATCGGGCAGTAGGTACATTCAACATGAAATGAAATGAAAGCATTTATTTCGGATACAAATACATCCATATTATGTTAGTAATAAGTATAACATGGCCTAGATACCAAATACGAAATAGCCTATTCTTCTGTTCCCAGCATCGCCTAGTTACCAAAACACCTAGTGTGGGAGCAGCACGGGCTAACTGATAAATTGCGATTCGACAATCAGAATAACAGCTTAATGCAATAACTCGATTGATTTATTGTTGTCCGTTGACCCTTCGGCCTCTGGCCATCTAGCAGTACAGTCGGCCACAGTGTCCCGGTGTGGGACCATATTACTAAGACTCCGCTGTCCGTCCGTCCGACCTGTCTGTCTGTCACCAGGCTGTAACTCATGATCAGTTGAAATTTACACAGATGATGTATTTCTGTTGCCGCTATAACAACAAATACTAAGAAAGTTATAATACTTAGACTATAACTTGAAAATGACCTCGATTTTTGATGTATTTCGACGAAAATTTTATAACGGTAAAGTTAAGTTTATCTCTAAAACTGATCTGAACCACTACCACCAGTTTTGACATTGACAGATACGCTCGCGTCTAAGTAACTTACTTTCTATGCATCTCGCTCGTACTAGCATATTAGTGCAAGCGAGATGTATAGAAAGTAATTTACGTAGACGCGAGCGTATCTGTTAATGTCAAAACTGGTGGTAGCCGTACTGATAGTGATCGTTATCAACGAGCAGTTTTCGTAGCAAAGGGTATGGTTGGCAGAAAAAACAAATACATTTGAATATTCACTTTTGTTCTTAACTATAAAATAAATACTTAGGATTACACCTCTAGATATAACTCTTTACGGTACAAGACCTTTCCGCCCTAATATATTTTTAAAACAATGACTGTATCACCTGCAATAATATGTTACACAAAGAAGGCCGCAAAAATATCTAACACGATCTTCATTGTAGAACCATAAGAGCGTGTCACATATTTTTGCGGCTTTCGAAGAGTAACATATTATTGCAGGTGACTGTACGTCATATGACATTAAATGTCATAAAAATACAACTATAGTTGCGTGCAATACTTTAGAGACTTGAATTAACCTTCCTGTGACTTTTCTTAACGTAGAAAGGTCATTTAGCTATTTAAAATGGATTTTTTCTAATCGACGTGAACGACTGACAGCCAAATCTGTTGAGCAAATTTTAGTCGTTCATTCAGTATAATTTGGATAAGTGATTATAAACATGTATATAAATCTCATAATTTGTGAAATATATAATGTTTAAAATACTTGCGTATTTGTTTTTTTGTCAACCATACTTTGCTACCAATACAGCACGTTGATAACTATCACTAGTCCTTACTCATAAAAAATATCATATTTCCTACGCGACTGTATCATTTTATTTGTGTAAGTGTTATTGTAGATCTAAGCATTTTAGCGACAAAAGAGTGGCGTATTCTCTCTTTGGTTCCGTTTCCTATAGAAAACCGGCCAAGTGCGAGTCGGATTCGCGCACGAAAGGTTCCATACCATTCCGCAAAAAACGGCAAAAAAATCACGTTTGTTGTATGTTGTGTTTTTAGTATTTGTTGTTATAGCGGCAACAGAAATACATCATCTGTGAAAATTTCAACTGCCTATTAGCTATCACGTTTCATGAGATACAGCCTGGTGACAGACAGACAGACGGACAGCGGAGTCTTAGCAATAGAGGGTCCCTTTTTTACCCTTTGGGTACGGAACCCTAAAAAATTTACTACTTAACCCTTAAATGCATAGTGTTGCCAAATGTCTACAAAGCATTAGACAGCTCACAGATAAAAAAAAAGGCTTACGTTCTTGAACGCACCTTTATACCAAACGTCAAGTAGTAGGGTGATGGGGTCTCTATTGGTTCCCATAAATTTTTTGTTCCGATTTTTTCAGTCCATAACGTTTTCCATCATAATTTTTATTAGTCATATTGTCAATAGTCATAAATTTTAACAATATAAATTGCAGTTCCGAGTTTTGAAGGTCATTATTATTGTTAGTCATAAAATCTGGGACTCATAATATTCAAAGTCCAGAAGATCTACCATTACATAATGTTGAAGACAATAAACTTGCTTAAAATAATCGTTGTAAGGTCTTTTATCGCAGGTTATAATGATAAGTAGGGGCTCTATTGCATTCCCTAAATTTCAAGTTCCGATTTTTTTAGACCATAACGTTTTCCATCATAATTTTTATTAGTCATATTGTCAATAGTTATAAAATTAAACAATACAAATTGCATGCTTGCCTACCTACCTGGGGATTATTTTAAATTTGGCTGACTGATTTCCCCTCCATTTCTTATTTTTCATGTAGTTTATTAAGCCATTTCGCCCCGCCAACGAGTCGACGGAGCCCCGCTTCGCGGGGCTCCTATTTCCGCTCTGAGGGACACAAGGTAACTAACGAACCTACCTGAGGAAACAGATTTCTTATGTTTGGCTTACTGATTTCCCCGTCATTTCTTATTTTTCATGTAGCTTATTAATCTAATTTGTCCCGCCAACGAGTCGATGGAGCTCCGCTTCGCGGGGCTTCTATTTCCGCCCTGAGGGACACAAGGTAACTAACGAACCTACCTGAGGAAACAGATTTTTTATTGTTTGGCTTACTGATTTCCCCGTCATTTCTTATTTTTCATGTAGCTTATTAAGCTAATTTGTCCCGCCAACGAGTCGATGGAGCTCCGCTTCGCGGGGCTCCTATTTCCGCTCTGAGGGACACAAGGTAACTAACGAACCTACCTGAGGAAACAGATTTTTTATTGTTTGGCTTACTGATTTCCCCGCCATTTCTTATTTTTCATGTAGCTTATTAAGCCATTTCGTCCCGCCAACGAGTCGACGGAGCCCCGCTTCGCGGGGCTCCTTTTTCCGCTCTGAGGGACACAAGGTAACTAACAAACCTACCTGAGGAAACAGATTTCTTTTTTCTTTATATGAAGTATGTTATTGATTTGGTTTCTTAGACGTTATTCACTTTAGTCATTAAAAATGGGGGTCTCTTTGTTTGACATAATTATTGAAACTCATAATGTTTAATATTATAGCTCCTAAATATTAGAATATTAGAGGATATCATTTTCTGACTATCGAATTCGAAACAGTAAGTTTATGGGAAACAAAGGGATGACATTAAAACGATATGATTAACGACCATTAGTTCGATAAAATATATGCCTTAAAATATTTCTGAATAATTATTGATATACCTTTGAATGTTATACTCATCAATTTTATAACTTTGTTGATTATAGCGTTTAATATTATAGATGTCTAACATTAGAACTATGAAACGTTATACTTAACAAAAATTATGACTTTTGATGTTTATGTCCATAAATTATATGGATATCAATTTCTGACTATCGAAATTCGAAACAATAAGTTTATGGGAAACAAAGGGATCCCAGGGTGATGATTTAAGGATTAAATTTATGCAATATTTTTAATTTATAAAAATTACATTCGTTTTAAGACGAAAAGTCGGAAAGCTTGGAAAAATCCAGAAGTTGATAATTTTTAGTATGTGATTTTGAACGGTGTTTCCGGGGTTTGTAATTATTTTATACTTAAAAACTTTATCATAGGTATATCACAAATAGAGTACCTTTCTAATGGTAGTAAAAAATTTCATATATCTATTACTGAAAATTACATATTTACATAAATATGATTTAAAGTTATATTTTTTTTACTATTATTTCCTAGAATCGGCAAACAATTATGTGATACATATATTAATTTTGGGCAAAAACAAAAAATCATGCATTTAAGGGTTAAATTAAATATAAATATTTAATTAAATTAATTATTTTCTACTTAAATTAACAAATGTTTGGGAACAACTTGTTAACTATAAGTACACATCAACTAAGCAAAATTGTACGATCGGTACCACAGGCCGACAATATTTATTTATACATAGGTAACTAGTAACTACTTCCTTAGAAATAATACTCCATTCCAATTTTCACATTATTTAATGATTGTCGGGACTACAAAAGTATCGGAATTTCAGGATTTATTTATTTATTTATTTAAAGTTTATTTCACAAAAGAACAACTTTATGTACAAAAGGCGAACTTAGGATTGACAGCACAAAATTAATCATGATAAAACAAATTCGCAATACCACCGATGCGTTAGCTGTTTGATCGGATTATCAGGCACGGCGGATGACAAGGGTCAAATTAACAGTAATTTCATTAAAAACCGACCAAGTATATGTCAGACCATGCAAAAGTAATGGTTCCGTCCGTAGATTAAATATGCCAGCAAAAGGGCACCTTTACGACACTTACGTCCTTTTATTAAGTAAGACGGGAACTTTTAGAATAAAATAATAAAATTAACATTCCTTCTAAGTCAAATTTATTATCATTGAAAGTATACATAATATGTACTTTGGTTTGTTATATTGTTTTTTTTTTCATAATATTTCACGCAATATTTTTTCACGCAATGTTTAAGTATTGACACTGTTAGAAGTGATTACATTTTGGAATGAGGTAGTGATTATTTCCAAATATATATGTAAACTTAAACAAAACACTTTTTGAAAACCGGAAACTTATTTATAAAGTGGCCCACTGATTAACAGTCCGCCGGACGGTATCGGCCTGTCAGTTAGAACAAAATGTTGACAGTTTCGAACAACTGACAGGCCGATACCGTCCGGCGGACTGTTAATCAGTGGGCCCCTTAAGAGTTTCTTTTCCGAACGTAGGTAGCTGAGTACTAAGCGGACGGCCGTGCGCGCCCGTGATCGGATTATTGAATTGTTATTTTTAGTTTGAACAAAAAGAGTAATCGATGAGTTCGATCAAAAATAAAATTACTCGTTTAAATTATATTTATAGAAAATACCCATGACTCAGAAATCAGCAAATTGGCTTTCTGCGTCCCTGTCACTCGAATAAGGTTATTAGAACGATAGAGATGGACATCTTCGACTTTCGAAGATTTATTTTCTTTCGATCGCTAGATTTTTGGGTCATACCTAGATTTTTTTTCCTTAGAGTCCTTAGTGTTTCATTAGGCTGACTGTATCTACAGTTTTTAGTCGAGTCGATTTGCAGATTTTATTTTAATATTAAATGAATACAGAACTAGTTTTTGCGCATAGTTTTCTATCTACGTGTGTTTAATGAAATGTATTTAGTTTGAAATTTATGACTTGTTTTTGCAGACAAGACTTTTATTCGATTTTAAACTGTTGTGAGACATACTAACATTATACAACAACAAGTTAACATTAAACAAGTGAGTCTAAACCGCAAAATTATTCAACACTTTTATTGGTTATTTTTTTAAGATTCAAATTTAAGTATGAATCGTTGAAGATATTTAAAACATGAATATGTGCGACATAGGTAAGTACCTACATATATATAAATCAATTAATAATCGTACTGTCCTTGCTAATACCTATTTATTTTCTTTACCATTTTTAATTTTCAGATGTTTAGAATTTTATGGCAAACACGGGCGCTCTTGCTAGATGAATCATAATGTGCCCAATATTCATATATTAAAGAAAAAAAAATGTCTTGAATGAAAAATTTTTTTTTAAATTTTCAGTTATTTTAAAAATTATCTAGGTTAATACCCTGCATATCTTCTTCATATCAATCCTACACACAGTACTACTTTTCGAGTTATTTAGGCATTAATCTGGTGGTAACACATTTTATGATGTAAAACTCTATATAATATTACACGTTATCTTAAATCTATATGAAGTATACACGTTATATTAGACACATTATCTTAAACCATAATATATTATTATATCATTAACCATGCGTACTCGTACTTGTGTACACTCTGGTCCTATTCGGGAAGTACTCTAGTACGTCTTATAGATAGGTAATAGAATGATTTGAAACATGACATCATTCGGTATCGGGTAGAGCGATTAGGACTCATTCTCTTTATTAGGCCTCATTTTCTCATTTCTACCTGTATATTCATAGGGCATATGTCATATGTTAGTGTAGAATGCACACAAGTTAAGGCATTTTCGGTCAACTCAGGTCTTGTGGGGGTCGGTAAGTAGATAAACTCAGTTTATCCAATCTTCTAAACGCCGTTGTTATGATCAATAAATTTCATGTAAGTAGGTAGGTAACTAGAAATGTGTAAATAAGTAGGGGCATGGTTTGCATCGAATTTTTACATAAACATGATAGGTATGAACAAATAAGCTACACACATTTAATCTAGGTAAATTAGAGGCTCATTGTAGTGATTACCCATTGAATTCAAGGTCGACGATGAATACTAAAGGGATACTGGTTATCTGAGCCACGCACTAGTGACAACTAGGATAACAATGAAACCATACAAATCCAGTGCGATCCGAGTCCTGACCTCAGATTTACTGCCGAAGTAACAGGTAAGATTGCTCTCAATTGATAGAACAGATTAGATCAAGATTGCGTAATCTTGTGGCTGTGATGGGTTAGCAGCATTAGAGTATTCGAACATAGTGAATGTTTCCGAGGTTTTTGCGAAAGAATATAAGTAAAATGGATCTTGAGTAGAAACAATATATATTTTTTAATTAGGTATATTATAAAACAAAAATATGTAAAAAAGACCGGACTAGTGCTTGTAATGTGAGTATATTAGAGCAGCACTAACTTCAAGATATTTATTAAGTACGCTTTACTTTACATTGTGCGATTCAAAATTTTTTTCGCTACTAGTGTAATTAGTGACATGGCCGATGCATTATTTAAACTGCTGAATTTGAGACAGCACACGTCGCGTCGATGATATTAAACGTTTATTAAAATGGCCCTAATATCTGTACCACTTCTTGAGCCAAATAAAGTGAAGACACGGGTAATGCACCCTTCGGTAACTAACAATATTTATTAACAAAATTTTAACTATTGCATTAAGGAATACGATTTTTTTTGCATTTTGATAACGAAAATTTTAATTTTTCGATTGTTGGCTTCGTTTATGACTTCCTAGTAATGACTATATTCTTTAAGATGCGACTTCACACCGAAGTCGATGGAAACGTTGCAACTTCTAAACTCAACCAGACTTTGGCAGTAATTCGCGCATGCGTTCTTAAACCGAAAACCAAACTTTGGTACAAAAGTAAATACACTCCTGTTCTGTAGTGCAGTCTTTTGTTTCATCGTGTATTTCTGACTGAGAGAATTGCTAAAACTGGACTCATTCGAATAGTGTTAAATAACAGGAAAAAATGTGAAAATGGCGGGGACAGACGCTACATTCTTCGTCTTTCATCTAGTATTTATCTATTCGAAATCGGAAATACCTACAATATGTACGTACATGCTTCTTATTACTAAATAATGATTTAAACATGTTTCAGGATAATTTTCCGATTTTTTTTTTTGCGCTGGTCATTATAAATAAGCATATCGCACTTAGTATACCTAAGTAAAGAGTTTTCAAACTTTTTGTGCGTAGCCGAGAACGGTATTGCATTGACAAGGTCATTTAAAATGGTATTATGTTTATAATTTTTCATTAAAATGTATTTTTCATTCTGTTTTTTTGTTTAAAACTAGAAATAAAAAGGTGTTTCTAAACTCATTTGGGCATTAACGCCGAATTGGCTGTGATTTAAGTAGATACGTATCAAGCCAACAATCGCTATAAAATCTTAAGTAATTCAGATTATGGCTTTAAAAGAAATGAAACTTAAACTATGTACGAGTATACGCATCACCCAATCGTCAAACCTAACTTTCCACTGCGCAACCGACTTCAGGTTGGTACGACAAACGACGCAGTGCGCAGCGCCGCCCGCTTCAACTTCACCTTAGTTGATCATCGCGAATGTGTGAACGGAAAAACATACCAAATGCTAGGAAAACAAACTACCTAAACATCCGATGATATTCTAAATATAATGATAAGAATAAGTTTGCCTTCAGTTTTTTATATTTTATTAAGTATACAAAAAGCGAATCTAGTGTGAGTCGTGCCACGGTTGTGCTTTTCCGGTAAGTGTAATTGTTGCTCATCGTTATATTACTGAGTGTATTGATTTTTACGTATATATGTATAAAAATGCTAATAAATAGGTGTGAATTTTTATTAAGATTTAAGGCTATAAGTTGACCTATCGCCTTGCAGGTTACCTGATATGTAGTTAGTAATATGTGACCGTACATTGGTATGATAATACAGGGCATTTTTCTATGGATTGAGGTTAAACACGATCTTTTTCTGAGGAAACATTGCTTTAGGTACAAAAAAAATATTTTTTTAAATATATTTTTTAACTAATGGGCATTGACTACATTAAGTATGTAAGTATTTATATTTTTTACAAGCGTGTTTATTTGACTTTGGCATTTTTATAGACTAATATTTATATAACTAAATAATAAGTATGTAAGTGTAAGTACCTAAGTATTATTCCTATATTAAGGATTTATAAGTATCCGTGGAGTCCATACGTTAGTAACTTTATTTTGACACACGAATGAACATACATCGTTTACACAATTATGCCTAAGTACTTTTGTTTCTGGAAATTTTGGGCTCTATCAATGATATTTAAGTATATAAATATTACAAACATTATGCTATGAATGATGCTATAGGTACGCGCGTCCTATTCGCTATTGTGATTCCCCGAATTTTTTACGATGTCCATTTCAATTTCATTTGCGTGTCTATAATTACGCACTGTTGACCAATAGGGCATTGACATCATTTTATTTAAAAAATAGCACATTCGGGGTTGCCTGCACTGCGTCCAATCGATCCAAACATAGCGCATGCGTAATACTGCCTTCTGTACGTCAGTGACGATAGAGCGCGGCTCGTGACGAGATGCCGAAACCCACCCCCGAAGAGGATCTGGTCATACCCCCACAGGATCAAAAGATATGTGGGACGATATGTGTGTGTCAAATGACAGCCGTCCTCAGCGCGGTGGCTCTGGTCTACCTCACCGTGGCCATTTACATGCCCTACACAAGGGCTACGGCCTCCGGCATCGATCCAACACCAATAATGTGCACGACAACTCGAGCCATCAACAAGGACAATTGTGACTGGGGCTCCTGTGGGGAGTGGTGCCTCAGTAAGACCTCCGGCGCTTGCATTCAAATCTATGTCAACGTCAGGAAGAACGGGACGTCTTTACTGCTCTCAGAATGTGGAAGTGCTGCTAATAAGACTTGCTACGGCATAGATCAGGAGAATGCAAAGAAGTATCACTGCATCAGGGATGAGTGTAAAAACTTAACCGGAACGTTTAATTGTACTGAAGGGAAGTGCATAAATATTACTGACGCTTTTGAATGTGCTTTTAGAGAAACAGATCCTCCGTTAAAATGTTCCGGTAGAAGAGGGAAGATTACATGCATAGATGTGCACGGATTGTTCTCGTGTAATAGAGGCACTTGTAGGAAAATTAAAACTCCATACAATTGTGACCGCCGCTGTGTTGACATCCCAACTCGTAACAAAAACGTAATTGTGTTAAGTGGGGACAGAGTATTCTTAGCAAAATGTGTTAAATTAGCTCAAGAAGACACCGGTGCTGTAGTTTGGACGGATAACGGCGAAGAAGTTTTAATGTTATCTTGCCATGCAGTACACAATGGAACTTCCGGAGTAGTGGCGGTCGATTGTATAAACGCAGCATTACTGCCGAAGCCAGAAATTTCCGATTTAACCAACTTCACCTATCTCCAGTATTTGTATCAGTCTAGAGCTGTTCAAAATCGTATGATTGCTCCTGCTGAAGTTGAGCTGACCCTCGCCAATGACAGTCGTCTGATGATCAATCTAGAAGGCTGCGTGAACACCTTGGCCGATGAATGTAAAGAATTCCTTAAAGATTACGGCAGAGATGGTGCAGATCATAACGCTAAAGCTAGATTTCCTTGTTTCTATACGGAGAACAATCCAGAAATAGCTGTTGCTAGATTTGATTTAGAAACGACGCATCGTCAGTTCATGGTGGCTCTGATACTGCCGACGGTCTTAGTTGTGGTGTCATGTATAACGCTAATGCTGTGCCAACGAACTGTGGAAGTCGGCGACGATGCAAAGATGAGGTTTAAAAGTTGCGCCGGGGGACAAGCGGAAATGCAAATGTCTCCAAATGATCCTGTTTCTCCACTTTGAGATCAGTCACGTAAGAGCTAGTTACTATTTGAACTATTTTAATTCAAGCTTTGTAAATAATATAAAAAAAAATTGAAAAAGAATTACAAAAGAACAAAAGAAAGTTGTTGTTGTTAGTATAGTCAGTTTAGTCAGGAGTTTAATGGTCATACTATTGATCCATTGAGGTATTTGAATGTGTTATTAAATAGGTATGTATTTATAATTCTGTTGAATCTAAAATATTAAATAATAAGTAGTCTACACTTGAGGTTCGGTATCAGTAGTACGTCGGAATGATGTATTATGTAATTGTCCTTGAAGCAATGGTTACGTGACCGAAATGAATTCCGGCCAATGAATACTTTATTTAAGTACTTCTACTTGAGCCCCGGACTTATTTATAATTCACAGCCTAGAATGTCTTTAAATAAATTGGTGGGCCGTTTCAAATTGACTTGAGTTGAATTTTTATGGGTACCTAAAACTAAACGATCTTAAGGTTACCTGTACGTGATGTATATTCAAAATTCTTGTAAATGTGTACGTATAATTTTCCGTTTGAGCGCTTAAATGATTATTGTTAATAACTTTGCTTATTTTATTTTTTTTCTTTTCCAGGCGTTCCCCTCCTCTGCGAGGGCCCGGCTAGTTCGCTAAGAGACGATTAAACGCTTGCTATGACGCGCGCCTAACCCTCGGCTCCATGTCTACCATGAGCAGGTCTCGCACGAGCCTCTCCCCGGCCGCCTCCGAGAGATCCACCCTTCCAATGGGTGCCTCCGCAGAACCGGGGAGCCCGGAGTTCAAACCCCTAGAGCCCACGAGGGAGCAGCTGCTTGCACATTTTTTCGAAAGATTCAAATTCTACACATCACTTTGCCTCGGAACGTCAGCCATACTCGCCGTGTTTGCTTTCCTCTTCCTAATCCCATTCGTGGTTGAACCAGCTATACAAACTATACTGGCTGAATTCGTACCTGAAGCAGGAATATGTTCTGTGTCAGCTCATGTTCACGCTGAGACACTGACGAATTGCACGTGGGCGTCTTGTAGAGAAGGCTGCACGACCGCGCACACCAAGTGCCATAAGATAAGAGTGAATCTAGCTAGAACCCCGTTTGTTGAAGGTGGGCCGGTACCAGTAGAATGGGATGAAACAGACTTGAAATTTCTTATAAACCCTGAAGGTTGTGGATACCCACCAAGAGTGAACTGTTCGGTGTTTGCGAATGATTACGCTGGGTCGGACGCACCAAAGATATTCCCTTGTTACTACAGTTTAACAAGACCAGATTTAGTAGTGGCGAGGTATTCTTGGGATTCTACAATTCGAGGGCTTGTTTTGGCTCTGGTGCTACCAACGGCGGTATTCATATTTAGTCTAAGTGTCCTCGCGTACTGGCATTGTCGTTGTTGTGACAGGGCCTGCAATCGAAGAGTGCACGCAGAATCATTCGCTAGTAAAGAGGAGTAAGTATCATGCCTTCATGTCCATTTTGATGACTAACCCACGTACTTATTTCGTTACAAAATATAACGATTTGTTTTCATTTTAGTTTGAGTAGATTTTTATTTTCATTTGCGTTATTGATGTTTCGAATTGCTGGACTTTCAGGTCCGATAGTGATTTCAAGTTTGGTGATGGAAGAACATATTTGCAACATTAGTTATAAAGGAACTAGTAACTTTCCAAGTATGTTTATTGTTGAACCACAGTATGCACAGTGTAGAGTGAAACAATTACTTTCTTAACCCTTTTCACTCAATACCTTTGCATTATCTGCCTAGCCTCCTGTTTACGATTACATTATAATTGCCCTTACACTTACATGGGTAGGTAAGGTAACTCTAAATGAACCTAATTTAAGCTTTTTATCGGACTTTCTTTGTTTTTTTTTTTTTAATATGTTCCCTTATTTTAAAATACACTCGTAGGTTATTAGATGTTATGTTTCAATTTTGATTAAGTTATCGTGAAGTGAAGGTTAGGCATTTATATATTTTTGTTTTATTAACAGTTACGAGTATAGTTAGTTTCTTAGATTTAACGTTTGTCATTTAAAAATTCTTGTATTATTTAATCTAGTACAAACACGCAAAGCAGTTGCACTTTCAACTTCAGTAGTGGATATTACAAGCACACATTTTATTTGAATGAATAACAATGCAGTAGATTATACTGTCATTGTCACATGATTGTGTGTACCTACTTCATATGTAACATAACAGAACATGTATTAATATTATAACCATCTTCGCTTTGTTGTGAAACTAAACGTAGACTTGTATATCATATCACACAGACGCTACATCATGCAATAATTTCAGAAAGCCAAAGAATAAAATTTTATATAAAAGTATTGACGAGCATTATTATAAAAATCCAAATCACTCTTAAGGGGCCCACTTATTAACAGTCCGCCGGACGGTATCGGCCTGTCAGTTAGAACAAAATTTTGACAGTTCCGAACAATTGACAGGCCGATACCGTCCGGCGGACTGTTAATCAGTGGGCCCTTTTAGTTAGGTTGAGGTATATCTTTTTTATTACTTACAATCTTAGGCTAATATTAAATAGGTCTGCTAAGTCTGTTAAAAAAATGGTCGTGGTCGAATTCGAAGCTGAGGCCTGACCGTGGTCCTCGGCTCAAAAACTTTGGAGAGACCGACATATAAACACGGCCGCTGCTGGAAGCCATCGCGAGCACGGACTTCTGGCCGAAGGGTGTGATATTTCGGCGGTTCCGTGGGAATCTGCCGAATCCTACACCAGAGCAAGTGACGCCGCAACAGAAAACTGCGTCACGAAAATGATTTTTTAGTATTTAAGTTTTTTATTATTGTATATATATGTTAGTTTGTAAGGTATGTATCTATGGGCCTTAGTAGCCTGAAAATAAATGCTTTGATTGATTGATGATTGATAAACACAAAATTTAGGAAAATGAAAAGTGAATTTTGTTTTTACAGTA
Source organism: Cydia splendana (assembly GCF_910591565.1). Lineage (NCBI taxonomy): Eukaryota > Metazoa > Arthropoda > Insecta > Lepidoptera > Tortricidae > Cydia > Cydia splendana. The sequence continues at coordinate 14,180,588 of NC_085960.1, forward strand.
GTAAACTCCTGTGCGAGTTGGACGACGACCCCAGCGACGACGTGTTCTGACGCCGCGCCTCGTCCGCCCGCCGACGCGCCTCCCCCCGCACCGGTTACGCTCAGCTATGAAGAGTTGAAGACAATCATGCCGTAACATGGCATAAGCAAGACGTATTCGCCTGGGCAGCGCATAAGTTTCTTTTCTTTTGCCAGTTCCTAATATACCTCAGATAAATACAATTTAACAGATAGTAACATAAGTACAAACACCAACACTCCTAACTGTACATCGGTGGACTTATTACAAAAGGCATAGGTCCACCGATGTACAGTAAACTGTGTGGGCTATGGTACTCGTCTATATATTCTTTTTTACAATGGACAGAACATTATTTCGCTATTTTGAAGGAACTGTTGAAAGCAAATGACAGGTGACAAGAGACTAAATTGTAGTCCATTACATACTAGGTTACAAATACCACGAAACTTTTTTTTGGTTGGTGACATTGGGAAGGAGAGTGCAGCAGTATTACTGTTGCAATGTTACTGCAGCGATGTTGACGGGAGCGTTGTCACTGTCAATCTCCGTAATAAAATAAGTGAAGGATTGAACGTTGTAATCGGGTCAACATTGCAGCAGTAACGTTGCAACAGCAGTAATACTGCTGCAGTCGTGATCCGAATATCACCTTCGACATTCTTTTAAAGTGTGTTAATGTGTTAAAAAATGAGAAAACACAATATACTGCTGCCTAGATGAAAACGTCTTTTAGCGAAACTGCCTTAACGCGTAACCGCGCTATGCTTATCGAGCTAAATTTATTGTCTAAATACTAAGGATCGGGAATGAAGCGGATAAGGTTGTAAGTACTTTGTTTAAAATGCGATTCGTTGATCTATGAGATTAAAAGGTATTTTTTTACTTTTAGTCACAAAACACAAGTTAGGTTCTCATTGTCCAGCCGTGAGGAAATTCAGTTATGGTGACTGCTTAATGAGGTTCCTTACATAGGAGGCTCCACTCTATTTGTGTTAAGGTGGTTCACTTTCCATACAAAAAACAATTGCGTTATATTAAGTAATTACACACTATTACTACATAAATATGTGCGCATCTGTCTACAAAAAACAATTGCGTATAACGCAATTGCGTAATGCTTGTTTTTTGTATGGAAAGCGAACCACCTTAAGTAGAAACGGTTGATGAGTGAGTTTATGAAGTTATCAATTTATTTATACACCTTTATATTTGAAGTACTTTTTAAATAAAGTCTTAACAACCTTCTAAAGTGACTGACTATAACGTAGATTGGTTATTAAAATCGCTAGCATTTTAAATATAAAACACCATTAAGAGGGGATGGCCTTACTGAACAGTATTAAATTTTAACTTTGGCGGCGTGGCTTCGCTTTAAATAAAAATAAAAACATGAAAAATAAAAAAAGACGTCTCTCTATTCTAAATTGAGCTAAGCCGGTTAGTTCATAAGTTTGATATAATTTGCTTCAGAAACTTTCCAAGGCAGAAAAGTAGCAAAATTATATCATGATGAATTTTTACTGTACAAAAATATACTATAGTATAAAATATGCAAACTTATTGTAAGTAATTGATTGGATAATTTATGGTAAAAGAAAAAAAAAATACCAACCAATTATTTACATACAAAATACATTATTTATTTCATGATTGATATTTAGCACCCTTCACACTTAAAACCGTGAGGAACTGAAACAACATACTCGTATAATTTTATTTATGGCTATGGGATAAATCAAACCTTTTCAAATAATCGAAACAAACAAAATATTTATTTTTTAATATTATGAATATAAATCTCAGAGGACAATACATGCTTTGAGCTTACTTAAAAAAATACTTAAATCTGATTCATAAATAACCTTCTACTGATACTGCCTACAAACACTTTGTCAACACACAAATTTCATTCAAGTTTAATAAGTAATGAGCAATACTTAGAAGGAAATTAATGCTATTTTATATTTTGAATTCCTTTGGAATTGATTTGACCTAGATTTTTTACGATAAATTTTTTGTTGCTCTGTCATATTTAACGTCCTACAAATATTGACAACATACTTACATACTAAAGTAAATACATATTTATTATAGATAAATCACATCACCTAATTATTTCAGTTCGAATGAAATTGCGCTTTAACATTAATCATATCAAAAAAGCAATTGTTGTCCAATAAAATAACTACTCAATTACATTAGAATGTAAATATTTTATCATTTTGATTGTAGTAGTGAACCATATTTTTTTGTCAAAATGTGCAATATTAATGATGTAGGTCTATCAAAAAGCTGGAAGATCCACACGCTGTCAAACGACATGACATTACATTCTTAGCAAAAATATTCGGATTACTACCAGCTTAAGGTATACTCTAAAAATGTTAAAGTTAATATCTACTTAATAATATTTATCGTGATGGTTATTTTACATGTTTATAATAATTTAAAAAATGTTGAATTAATGAATGGCTTGCTTGGTTCGTAATATGTTCTCAAATTGCGATTTGTATAAAAAATAAGATGAAATGACAAATAGAAAAGAATTTCTGCCATGTTTTTGTGATATTAAGTAGCTTAGTTATTGTAAAAAATATATGTACTTATGTATTAGGTACCAGATGTCCTAAAATATAAATTGTACAAGAATACATTATTTTAGAGAAACAGTATAAGTAAATTACGCACTCTTTCCTGTTGTAACAAACGCATTTTACTTACTATTTTATAATAGGTTACCTGTCATGAATTTTCGATTTAAAAGCGTATGTAATATTTAAAACGCACGAATGTATACCTATACATAACTACAAGTATACAATGTATACCTATACATATACACGGGCTGACATCAACTTTTAAGTTCGGGATGGCCTCGTGAATGTATGGTGACATAAAAGAAACGACTAATAACACTTTGACACCACACTTGACAGCCCGACGTATCTTTCCCTTATGATTTAGAATTTTAAAATATCTAAAGGATGTTCCGTAAGTAGTTAGTCAATTAGAAAACATTAAGTTATCTGAGAAATCCGTTTTAAATCCGTTTATTGTTACAAAGTTAAAACGAAATACGTAGTATATCATAAAATTATATTTTCGTAGCTGTTCTATCTTAATCCATATATGCATATATGATGCAGAGTACCTATCGATTCCGACCCATCAGAAAAGAAAACTCGCTTTTACTCATTAAAAGTAGACCTTGAGCTCAGACGAAAATCTAGTTCTAGGCACGTATGGGTTAAGGGTTACTTTATGTTCATGGGCTCGTTAACTTTCGTTCGATTGCCAATAAATAATGTTTTAAAGCAGTTTTGGTACCGAATCGTAAATAGAGCCTTTAATGGGGAATAATACATTTTGTTTTCTATCCGTAAGACTTTTTCCCAAAATGTCTGGTAAAAAACTTAGAAATACTTACCTATCTAATCCCACATAAACTTTCGTAGCAATACAACATGTGTATTAGTAGGTAATTAACACCTTTAATTTTTTTATATTTATTGTCGTATATAATGTACCGACTCTGTAAAGTGACTGCATGTTAACTATAAAGTGAATAACAACTACCTACCGTGTGTGCTTCTGCTTAGTATGTTTTAAGTTTTTTATACAGGTTGTCCCTAGCCATTGGACAAAGCCGAAATGTACTTATGCATTAGGGTATTTAGAACCAGTATACAAAGTATCATAACAATCGGTGTAGCGGTTACGAAGAAGTTAACAAATTACGATTTTTTTACTTTGGAGCAACCTGTATGTGTTAGTAGCTCCTGAGGTAATAAATAGTATGAAACCTTCTTCGACCGTTCTGATTATCTTTTTTATTTATGACATTAATAAGATTCTGACTTTTGACAAATGTCATCATTGCCGCACATTTTCAAACAAATTGTCAAAAGCACTGCCAATGATTAATACAGTATAATTATTTTTGTTGTCGATTATTGGAAATAACTTTTGTTTGATAATTATTATTTTTATCTTATGTTCTAATTAAAAAAAATATTAGCGTTAGGTTTGTCCAATGGCTAAGGTCACCCTGTTTATGTATTACGAATAATATATATGGTTTCCCACAATTTCACAAAAATAGAGAAAATTTTTTCTTCTCACTTAATCACGGAACGCCTAAATCGATCTAAAATGCTTTTTTTTTAATTCCTAAATTATAATGTTATAAGTTTCTAGTCTCACGTTTAAAACATTGTATAGGTACCTAAATATTTATTGTCAAATTTTGGTTTGGTTGGCAAAGTGTTCCATTAGTGTCAAAATTGTAATTGAGAAGACCAGACACCCTGTACTCTATTCCATTCTGATTTCAAAATAATGTTAACAAAACATAAATACGTGATTTGGTCGTTCGACCAATCATATATTTCTATAAACCTTGCCACAACTATTGATATCGTGATCTGAAAGAGTATTAAGGATTACTGAAATTTGTACCAATAATCATAATCCTTCTGGACGATTTTTTTTTTACAAAGACATAAGTGACACAGTACAGCAATTGACCACGAATAACTTGTCATGGATTGTTTATTTTCATTTCGTAAAAAAAATAACTTTAAAAATGGCTTAAGTTGTTTACTGCCACTAACGCACATCTCTCGACAATAGGTAAAACAATAGTAATATTAATTTTGCCTAAACAAGGTACTTTATAATTACTTATAACTTATAAGTAAATAGTTTCGTGTACGTATAAGTAATGCTAATTATTTCAAGTTACAATGTTTTAAATATGAAACTTATTTAGCGTTTTGAATGCGATTGTAAATAATACAAATATTATTAAAACTGTTCAATATTTATTATATGATTGTACATAAGAATAGTTTAGTAAATTTAATTTATTGTTATTCTAATGTACTTAATGACTTTGGCGCAAACCAACACAAAGTGTAATGACAAATAAAGGCTTGTTTTTTATGTGTTTTATTTATTGAAATTATGTTTTATTTATTATCATATTTAGTTTATGTGTCATTTTAATTATGAAATAAAAATATTTTCTTTATCAAAATTGGCGTCACACAGTGGGATGAATTCAACTAGTCATATTGTACCATATTGTAGTTATATTATGGTACAATACCGGTCTAGAAAAGTCCTATAGGGATGTAATTTTAACTCTAACTTTCATGCAGTTTAGAAATGATGTCGCCTAAATCTCAACACCTTAATTTCAAGCGCTCGGTTTCGTGTGACTCCCTTCAATATATCTCCATTAGACATTTCAATTCTCAATCAATACCACTAGATTCCCAATTTTATTGTGCGTATTTCAAATAGTTATTTGTACAACAAGAGATCAAAGTTTGATATTTCTTCTAGTGCTTATTTTGAGTCCCGTGCTACCGAAAGATTCTATAATAGATTCACGAGCGTAGCGAGTGAATCTAATTTAGAATCTTGAGCGTAGTAAGGGATTCAAAAGCGCACGAGATGTAAATAACTTTGATCTCGTGTAGTACACAAAAATTTTCACCCTAAGCAGTGAGATCATACCTAGAGGGACAGAGATAATAGAACCCAAGTATATCGAACTTGTATTAGACCCCGCATGTTGAAATGACATTTGACTATAAAGGTCACTTGAATGTCATTTTGTCTCACTCAATGAGCAAAATCGGATTTTGCTCACTAAGTGAGACACACTCAGTGAGCAAAATGCGATTTTGCTCACTGAGTGAGACAAAATGACTCAGTGAGCAAAATCGCATTTTGCTCACTATTTTTAAGAAGCAAAGTACCCTTGTTCGAGCTGCTGAGGTGAAAAATATCAATTCGCCGTTTTCCGCAGATTTTCCAGTGACGAAATCGAGCGCTCGAAATTCAAAAATCGGTCCCCTGATCCATTATGTTGTACCTACGTCGTAAACGTAAACTGGAATAGGCAGTCGCTCTCCGATACTAAATTATTTCGAAAGTGCGTTGTCCTAATGCTAATCAATCTGATCACATATATTTTATTTATTATCAAATAATAAATATAAATTAGCCAACATCCCAATTCTAAGCTTACAGCGTACGTTTAAACTAAGAATAAATACCCCTTTAAAAGCGTCAAATTAAAAGCATAAGTATGTAATAGGGTCATTGCGTTATTACACCGTCCAGTGCCTGTTTCTGTCCACTTGGCGTAGTTGCTACAGAATTGAAACAGACACTGGACGGTAAACTGACGCAATGGCCCTATGATCATTAACATTACATATTTTGATTTCATAAGTAAATATTAAGTAGTAAGTAGGTATTTTTTCATTGAAAAGATAAGTCAAGAACGTTTCCCCTTTTTCTAATGCTAAAAAAAAACAAAGTAGAGACCTGAATATCGACTAGGAAACTAGACTAGGATAATTATGGTTGAATAGTGCTTGGTTCTGCAAAACTAGCCTGCCTGTAGGGGTGAACGAACCTGCCACGAAGGCTTTCACTGCAATGCCGTATATATTTCATCACTGCCTTCGATAAAGTAGGTACATTTATGCTATTCTGTACATTTAAACTGGCGTTTTTAATACTGTCTTTTTATATTTAATTTATTTTACAACTGGTTAGTAACTAGGCACCTCATGATTAGCTAAATTAAATTTACCTGAGGGTACCTACTCTTATCGAAAATGTGTCTGAAGGACTAATTTATCAACATATGGGTGTAAATAAAGTTGTAAATGTGCTTAATTCCCGACATACATTAATAGATTTGATGCACATATCTGTGATATCTGTATGTAAAGTGGAGATCAATACATATGGCAAATTTTATAATGTAAACAAACATGACAGATTTCATAAGCATTTGACATAACTAGGGTAATTCGCCAGTAACTGGCCACGGTTAGTAATTGGCCACCCTTAAATAAAAATGAATTCTATTCACCTATAACCAGAGTTCATTTTAGTATAAGATTTCAATAACTGGCCAGCCTTCAATAACTAGCCGCCTTACTTATACTAACATGAATTATGTTTATAGGTGAATAGAATTCATTTTTAGTTTAGGGTGGCCAATTACTAACAGTGGCCAGTTACCCTATAACCTAAAATTTGTACGTTATTTTTTCGCTTAAATACTATTTTTTTAAAAGTATACATTTTTAATTAAAAATTGATACACTGAAATAAATAAAAGATTTAAGTATATAAACGGCCTGATTCGAATTTTAAGATAGGTACGTCAAAAATTTCTAAAGATACGATATGGATCGGATATGTCTGTGTCAAAACTGACGTAGGTATCTTACTAGGGTAACTGGCCACTGTTAGTAAGACACACACACACACACACACACGCCGACATACAAACATAATCGCGAGCATGTGTATTCTCATAATATTATTTTCCAATTTATTATAAACCCAGTGTTGCAATATAGTATGACTGTTACTTTTAAGTGTCAAATGTAAGCAAGCGTATCATTTTTTCTCTCATGTCAATTCAACTTTTTAATATTTTTTAATGTATTACTGTTAACTTGTAACTTATCTGCTAAAAGCAATAGGTAATGTTAAATACATTCGAAATGTTAGTTAGTAAAATTTTAAATGTTAGTAGTAAAATTTTAAACGAGCACCAAAGTACTGAATTTGTCATAAATTATGTAACATTCTCCGACCGTCCTTAGTCTGGGACCGGTCTGAAAACCAGCGCCGGGCATCTAGGCCTGGCACACGCTGAGACTGGAACCCTTTGCCTAATACAAAAATCTTCTCACCTTTTGCTCTGTATAATTTGATAATTTAACGGTTGTATTTTATTATGTAAGTAATTCTAACTCTATGTTATTTTCATGTATGTGGCAATAAACCATTCTTATTCTTATTCTTATTCTTATTCTTATTCTTAAAGTGCCTTGTACATTTTTGGCCTGATTCGAGGCCGAAAATGTTTATAAGATCATTGTCCTTAAAAAGTGCGAGATTACGAAGTAAAAAATTCCATTGAATTCTACTTTATTGTACAGCTAGCTGATGATGATGACTAATGATAATATTAACGTTAACTATAGGTACTCTGTATCTTTAGGTACTTAGGTAAATAAAAGTAAACAAATAATTTGTACATTTTCGGGTAGTTATAACATTTATTGATTAACCAACCAAATACAAAACCACCTGGATCTGCCACTGAACGACCCGACTTTAACCTACATTATTTGATAGTGTAATGTTTTCATCTACCCTCAACTGACTTAAGAAGCCATTTGAGAATAGATTTTGTTTACTCTTTTTAAATACCTAAAGATACAGACTATAAACGTATAAATAAGTACCTATTTATAAGAATTCTTAACATCAAAACGAATGTGAGTAGACCAGATCCATAGTTAATTAGCGTATCAAATAATCAATAGTTTATTTCGAGTCGTAGCTCCATAAAATTACTATGGGTCTACTGTTGTGTACACTAAGTTGCCAGGGTTCCGAGTTCCGATAAGCCAGCCTAGCCAAGGTGTCAATCGCTATCGCTACGACAACGAGTGTCTCTCTATCACTCTTTCCACTTTAGTGCGACAGTGACAGCCTAACACCTGTGATTTTAAAAGTGTCTTGACCGGAAGAGAAATAATATTTAAATACATCTTACTCTAAAAGGCACAACAAAGTTGCTATAGATATATGGACGAACATACAAATAATAATATCTTATACTTTCAAACGAGCAATTCTTGTATATATATTTATATATTTCGGGGATTTCGGAAACGGCTCTAACGATTTCTATGAAATTTGCTATGGGAGTTTACGGGGGCGAAAAATCGATCTAGCTAGGTCATATCTCTGGGAAAACGCGCATTTTTGAGTTTTTATATGTTTTCCGGGCAAAGCTCGGTCTCCCAGATATTACAGATTAAAGGGTGGGTCAATACGTAAAAAAGAGATATTTTTGATGTTTCATAATACAATGTCCTTATTATAATTAGTAGCTGTATGTCTGTTTTGAAGTTAAGTAGGTCAAATTAAGTCTAATAGCGGACGCAGCTTTATCCTTAAGCTATACCTTTTTTAAACTGCACCAAATTAGTCCCAAGGGAATAAAATAAAGGGGTTTGTAAAGGTTCCGGTTATTCGGAACTGAATTACTGAATTGCCAATCCGGCTCGCGCCTGGCGGTTTTAACTTTCCTCCAAATGGTTTACGGCTGCAGCTGCTGCATATTACAAGTCCTTTACCGCTGTCGGAACAATTTACATCGTAGGTACCTACCTATTTTAATATTTGTCTGCAGTTAATATACATACACGGTGGCTTGAAAAATAACTGCATTCCCATTGCCAGGGAGGTTTTGGGATTATATTGAGCAACTTTACTATGGGACCAACTTTGATATCGCCGAAAAAATTTTTTTCCACCCAATGAAAATGGACCAGCCAAAATGTATGAAACATCCAAATATTTTTTCGATACTTTATGACATTTAACAAATTTAACACATATCAGCGAAAAAATAAGGATCAAAGTCAAATGGCGTTCTAAAAGTGTTAATCATTTGTGTCGAGAGATGGCAATAAATGTACTGACTACTTAAATTACTTTGACAAGATTGGTCTATTTCAAATTCTCTTTGATTTCAGGCATTACCTGGTTTAGTCCGTAAGCATGCACTATTTTACCTAGAGGCAATTACTATGACGTGGCGTGTGTTTGAAAGCCACTAATTATAAATACTTTGACCTATTTCTACCTGCATTAGCGACCTGAATGCAGGTATTTAACCGTAGTATTTTCTCACGAACTTACTAACAAATGAGGGAGCTATATATCTGCTTTTTGAGTGCCAACGTACAGGATTATAAAAAAGGAAGCATTCAGACTTTAAAAACATTTATGGTTTTGATATTTGTATGATAAGATTATTCGCGCTTATTGGTGCACGTAAAATATGATCTATCGAGCAGACATTAAAGTGATTTCATTAAGATTAACTGTTATAATTATACAATATAAACAAATGTACGTTCGTACGTACGTAACGTACGAAGAGTAAAATTTACTGCTTTGTAGTATAGGCTCATATGAAACTGTTTAAAGCATTAAACGTTAATGCAATTTAAATTCCTTTTAATGTTTTTTTTTGTGTAAAGTCGTATCATAACAATGAACGAAACAAGTTGTTGATAATGTCTCGTTTGTGTATGATTACCAAATTATTATACAACTTCTACCGTTTTTCTCGAGAACGATATTTTCTGTTCTATGTTACGGCACGACCGAGGTTTTAACCCATGATTTTGACTATCACATACATACGAATGTTTAAGCTGTAGGCTGATTGTAAACTTGGAATCGGTCACCAGTTTGATGATAATAGGACACCGTAGACAATAAGCGCAAAAAAGTCTTAGGGTGGTATTCCATCTGTCCAATATCTTGGTCCAATGTCATTGCATCTCATTCTCCCATTAAGCAATATGTGAGACAAAATACACATCGAACAAACAAATTGGACAGGTCGAATACCACCCTTAAAAGCGATGCATGCTCATGTTGCTCATACCTACTAGTACCATACATCACGCGGCAGTAAAAGTTCGTAGCATATCGTAGCGCGTATAGCATAGGTAAGTACCTACTGGTACGTATACCTACGTCGTATCTCGTATAGACTGAAAAGGCCAGTTAGGAATAAATACTACAATGTTAGCAGCAAAATGGAACATACCACTGCCTCGGGTGAGACTCCAACCCGCGACTCCGGGATATTAGCCCGCCGCTACTAGTAATGCTTATCTAAAATTATCCGATCAAAACTTTTTAATCTTACAGGCGTGTCCTGATTTAAAGCAGGCTATGAATGAGTTATGGATTAGATCTGTCATAAGTGACGTTTCTGGTTGAATAAACAGATCTAATTCATAACCTGTTATTAATTTCAGAATACGCCTGTTCGTTAATTTTTTACAGACGTATCAAATGAACACATACCCATTAAATAACACGATTATGTTAGGTGGGAAATAATTGACGTATAGTGATATATGGTATGTGTTGACATACCCTACTCCTACAATTTTTAGGATTTTTACATTACTATTTTCATTATTACTATCCGTCTAAATCGTAGTCGTAGATTACAGAAAATGACGGACGGACAGACAAACGAACATGCAGAAAACTAAAAAAAGGTTTCGTTGTTGTCTTTTTAGCCACGGAGCCCTAAAAAGAAATGACTTCAAAAACAATTTACGTTACTCGTATAGTTTTTATCAGCCTTTTCACTTCCCTAGTCGGTACTTTAGGTGAGAAAATGCTCGATCTACCTACTATGTATTATGTATAATAAATACCCAATCACTATTTTCAAAATTGGTCTAGCGTCGTTGAGAAATCGGGGATATTAAGGGTAACATTCCATTTCTGACCGCAGCTGCACTACGAGTACGTGTACTATAGTACTAAACGCGTCGGTATTATTGTCAATTTCCATAGTAAAATGAATGGTAGTGCTGCTGTCGTTGAAAATGGACTGTCACCTAAAATCATAAAATTCATAAATTAAAAAAATGAGGATATCGACGAATTAAGAACCTCTTTTTTGCAGTCGGTTAAAGAACACAATATTGATGAAATTTTGTTCAGTAAGTATTAGTTTGGTCTAAACAGTACTGTCGCTTTAACTTTCATTCAGATTTATCTGTCGTTATACTTATGTAGGTATACATTATACGTGTCTCTGACGCCACGCAAATAAATTTAGCTCTTACGCCCATATGCTTTAACTGCTTATTGCTTTGTGCTTTATGTATAAAACCAAACAAATGACATCCGGATGAGTAGAGAGGATACGTGTAAGAAGTGCTAGGGAAATTATAGCCAATAAATGTTGTAAGAGCTTAGAATTGTAAAAACAAGAAAGACTGTCTGTCGCCATAGAGTGTCGAAGCACATGCCACCCGCTGTATCGACCCGGCTGGGCGACGCGCGCACCCGGCCAGCCGACGTGCCGCCAAAAACAGAATTTTGAAAACTATAATAAAAAAAACAATCAACTATAAAATTGAGATTAAAATAAATAAACAAAATTTAAAATTGTTTTTTATCTGAAGGTAGTTTATAGTATTGGTAAAAAATAAAATTAAAATGACTCTTTTATTTAAAATTCCAAATCCTTATGTTTTTTCTTTTTAATTTTCATTAATATGTCTAATTTTCTAAATTTTTTCGTATTCAGTGTATGCTAAAGCTTTTGAAGTGCCAATACTACCATTACTATACGGCTTGCGCCAGTAGTGGCGGAGAAGCGGGGCCGCGCCGACGTCTGTCGAAAAAAGACGTTTTCCAAAAGAACATTCTGTACGTTTTCAAGAAAGGATGATATAGTGCTAATAAAACAGTGTAATCTCAAGCTATTGGTTTCAAAAAGGTGTTTTTTCAGTGTTTCTGGGGAATGCTTTGATGAGGGTGGTTCGTTTTAGCGTCTATTTTTGGTCCGCACCATACATTGGTACACGTAAAGACCCATTCGCGTACCATTAGGTTATTAGATAGCCAATAATCGACCAGTTTGTTCTAAACAATCGTCATGTTGGCTAGCAGTCAAACTGTCAAGTCATTGCTGCATTGTGCTGTAGCGGTAATATATACAAATATAGTCTAATCATAAATATAGCCGTAAAAAGATAAAACAATCATCTCGTTTGATAAAAGGACTGGAAAAGCTGAAACAAAATTTCAGAAATAGTTACGTGTTAAATAATGAACCTAAAATAAATAACTTGGATGATAATAGCTAAAAAGGCATTTAAAAGCTTCAGGTAGCATGTTATTGTTACTGTTTTGTTATGAATTTAATGCTTTAGGCCGTATAAAAGAGGTACAATAGTAAACTATGACGTCAGAGAAGTTTCTTTAGGCAGGTTGAGGTTATGTTATGTAATAACGGTTTAATGTACGCGATTGCTTGGAATGGTGTTTTTCAGACAAGGGTTAAGACGAAAAAAAAACAGATATGGATTTGATATTTGATACCGAATGTGTGTTTTGAAATAAATATTTACATATATTGTTCTTGTATGTACTCACAGGTAAACATTGGAATTTCAAATGTTTCTCTACATATTTAGGCGCAACTTTCCTTTTTTCCTTTGTTGAATTATTCTAGAAAACGAATCATTACCACAATTTATCACGGGAAATAAAAATTGGCATATTTTTTTTATTATATATCCCGGCTACTATCACGTAAACTGAAAAACACAATGTACAATCGTAGTTCAGTTTTGTAAAAATAAAACCGTATAACATAGAACCGGATAGAGTTAGACCAAGAAAATTCTGCAAGAGATTTTGATAGCTCACGCAGTGCAAGTGTTATTTATAGGTCATAATTTCATAAAAGTTTGACGTTTAAAATAACACTTGCACTGCGTGGGCTATCAAAATCGCTGCAGACTTTTCTTGGTCTAACTCTAAGTACATTCCTATAATTGGATACCTAACTCATGATTCTTCGTGGTTATGTGATCAAACTCTGGTCATAATCATTAATCATCTTTTATTATTCCATACATAAAAGATTTGGAAGCTAATTCGACAACAAAAACGCATAGAACAATGTTATCTCCGCCGAGCACAAACAGTGGAACGGCGCGCTGCGACCGACACGACACTTGGCACAGCGCACTTAATACAGAAAGTCCTACTTTTGAAGTAATTACTTGTTTGTGTGCGTTCTCGTTTAAAGGTGAAAATTCAGTATTTTGTACATTATACTTATCCGGCAGGAAGGATATGAAGTAAATAATAATATTTTTAGCTATTTTATCAATATTTACTTGATATGGATATACCTTTAGGGTTGTATTTAAAAGAAAACAAAATCATGCAATTAATGTGTAGGTATATGAACTATTATAAATATATAACGGGAGAAGAACATTCATATAAGAAAAATGAGTCAGCCTTGAACTCAAAAACAACTGTAAAAATTAGTGTAAAAAATGTATTTTGATATGCCGTCTTAATAACGTCAGCTAGGTTTTATGTCTCAACAACGTTTCCATGGCGCATTATAGACTTAATTTTTACATTTCTTACATCATAGCATTAAATAACTACATACTTAATATTACCTTTGTACCTTAATCACTAATCCACGTTCATAAAGGGTTGTGATTATATACCTACCCACGTCTAAAATAAAGTAACATTTATTACACAGCAGTAGCTGTTTTACTCTGTGATCAAAGCTTCCATAGAAGCAGCTGGCCCAGTTGCCAGGCATTTCAGCGACACGTCACTGGCTGCAGGGTGTCTGATATTGTTGCTTTATGTGCACTCAACTTATTTATACCCCTATTAAATCCATTTAGTATACCATAGAGTTAGACGACCGGTCTGGCCTAGTGGGTAGTGACCCTGCCTATGAAGCCGATGGTCCCGGGTTCGAATCCCGGTAAGGGCATTTATTTGTGTGATGACACAGATATTTGTTCCTGAGTCATGGTTGTTTTCTATGTACATAAGTATTTATATATTATATATATTTGTCTAAGTACCCACAACACAAGCCTTCAGAATGGGCTTACCGTGGGGCTTAGTCAATTCGTATTAAAAAAGTCCTATAAGTAATTAAAAAAATAAATAGAGTCCACTCCGTCTAAGCTAACTTTGCACTGACTTGGACAGAACAAAGTGAGGTAATGTCATTACAAACGTCATATTACATGAAATTTGACACTGTTACACTTTGTTATTGCAAATGCCATGCAAATTTAGCTTGGTTCGACATTAAAAACGCACGAGTCGGTATTCGCCAGAATATGTGAAACGAAAATAATCTATGTACTACCTATACCGAAAACTGGTGTGCATATTATTCAACCGTATTCATTTTTAGATGATTCGTTTTTAAAATGTGGGTGACATAGATTATTTTTAACTAACTTGGAAGAAAAGCAGGTTAATTTACGAAAATACGGGTTAAAGTTTCTCAAAACTATATAGAGTCGTATAAAGTTTTGGATATGGATGTTTTTTTGGAGAGACGTGAAATATACAGGGTGTGGCCCTTAATAAGAGCAAAAAATCAAACTGGAGGTTCCTTGGAGTACCCAAAGTTACCACCAAGTGGTCCCGATGGTTCAAAATTCTTAATTTAGGAGAAATTTTAATTTAAAGTCAAGTTTAGCAAGCAATGGATTTCCACATTGCGTTACGGTCGCTTATCTATCGTAAGATGTCATGGTACCGGGACCTCTTGGTACGCGCCTTTTAGTACAATTTATTTTAAAAATGAATACAGAGAAAAGTAGCTCTTATTATTAGGAAATCAGAACTCATTCAATATGCAATGACACGTTTTGTTTTGTTGACAAACTCGAAAAAACTTTTTTTGCTATGTAATGGAAACAGTTTTTAAAATAATGTATTCTCGTAATAAAAACCTCCATAAAACACTTAACTTCATTACCTACCTATTTGAAAAATGCTTTGAACTTTGTCAATATTGACAACTGTCAAGCGAATGCATAACAATTATTTATGTAATTCAATCTAAACAAGATGACTGAATTACATGATTGAACGGTGGAGCTAGAAGAAGTTCAAACCAAGCTGTTGCACCGCAAATGATTTCCCGATCGGAGGCAGACTGACAGTGTCATCGTCAACGTTGAACGTACTTAGTGCCTAATGCCACGTTTGCGGGACAACGAGCCTGTAGCCGGGGCCCGGGACGGCGATGCAGCCTTTCAGCCAGCGTGATACTTTTGTATACCAGACAGAAAAGTATAATAAGGCCGGTTATGTATGGTAGCGAGACGTGGGCAACGACTCAAAGACACGGGCATACCATCCAAGTCGCCGAGATGAAGATGTTGAGGTGGATGTGCGGCGTTACCAGGCTTGACAGAATCCGTAACGAGTACGTACGAGGAAGCCTGGGCGTGCGCGACATCACCGATAAAATGCAGGAGAGCAGGCTGCGATGGTATGGTCACGTAAAAAGGAGGCCCTCTGTGGAAGGATGTAGTGCTAAAGGACTTGAGTGACTACAAGTTATCCGAGCACGATGTCGTGGACAAGACGAAGTGAAAAAGGTTAAGCAGGAAAGCTGTCCCCACCACCATGTGTGATAAATAGCTAGGAAGAGAGAGAGATAGACGTAGCTACGACGTGGTCAAAGTGATCTTTGTATGAGAAATAAAACTTTCCATTCCAAAAACTTCTTAGAAACTTTCACTTTCCGCAACTTCCTCATTTGTACTGTACATGGCTCTGAAGCGGCCAACTAACCAAATTGGTTGGCCGTTCTTTAGTGTTATCGAAGGTACTTTATCACTGAAAAGAACAGAGGGCTGAGCTAAGATGCCAATCGCTTGCCCGTAGTGAACGAAACGGTTATCTCTCTCTATCACGCGTCGATATTAGTGCGACAGAGGGAGAGAGAGAGAGACACATTAGCGTATCGTTCACTACGGCGCAAACGATTGGCATCTTGGCTAAGCACCCTGTACATATTTTGTACTTTTGCAAAGACTGCATGCAAAAACATCAAGTACGTTGCTTTTTATTATAAGTAAAGTTCATAATTATTATCTCAAACCTTCACGACGATGATAGAGATAGCGACAACAGGATCAGAGATACACTTGTCTCTATTATTGCCAGTTCATAGAAATAATAAAGTCAGCATACGTAAATAACTGTTTGTTTAGAGTCTGTGCGGAAAGAGATGAGTCGTGGAATTTATGGGGCCCAACACATTCTACGACTCTTTTCTTTCCGCACAGAATCTACCACTGTTTTCTACCGGAGTGCGTCGCCTTTCAAAAAGTTCATAATTATTTTATTAAACCTTCACAGTCACAAGACATAAACCACGCATTGCAAATTTTTCAGGGATTGTTTACTCTATTACTACATACATGACAATGTACGTCAAGTTGTTAAATCAAAATAAAGCAAAATAGAAATAATAAAATTAATTATGAACTAATCAATTATGCACGTGAAATTATGTAACATAGTACTATTAACGAAACAAGAGTAAATGTTAACCGACCTTTATTGTCAACTCAGAGCTACGAATGTGGGTGCCCCAAATGTGATTCTGATTGTGACCGTACGCCGTGTACATACAGCCAGATGAATTAGCTGTGAAATTCTTCGTTCGTCTTGAGACTTTTGAGAAGGCCCTACACCTAGTATTGCACATGTCGATGTCGTGTTGGACCGGAGTCAAACGGAGAACAAGTTGTACTGTCATTCGTAGTCGTTGTCGTGAAAAGGAAACATTCTTACAAAATTATAAAAGTGCAAGTTTTCTCGTGAATCGTGAAGTGGTTATCCAGTAAGATTGGCATAATTACTATCAGTGATTTTATTAAAGTGCACAATTTTAGCTGGAACTGCTTAATAAATTAGCTCAAGTTACTTTATAGCATTTTACTCATTTCGTCCTTTTGCCCATCAGGTCTATTTGATAAGAAAACTGTTAAGTAATGTTGAAATATGTGACTATTTAATTAGAATTGCATATGTTTAAAAAGCAATTTTGATGTATTTAATAGGTTTTTCAATATTATTGATAACGATCGTAAATGTCAATGTCAAGTAATCCGACTAGACACATAATGTCTGCAGTACATTGCTGGGTCGATTAATTTTGTTAGAAAATAATAAAAAAATAAAATTTCATTTTAATTAATTGAAACTATTTGGACTTAATTCCTGATTAGTTAAAGGGTATGTAGTTTAATTTTTTGCTCTTATTACAGGCCACACCCTGTATACGAGTAAACAACCATCTACTTAATGCGTACTAATAACAAGTTACATTCAAGTTTCGAACTCGAACGCTCTTTCAACTTTCCACATCCATTATACGTTCTGAAGGCACTCATTATTCCATCAAACAAAACGTGACTAAAGTGACTTCACAATCAGGAGGTCAAACTTTCTTTAAGCTTACGAAAGTCTGTAGATGTTAAAATATTTAAAACTTTCACGTTTTGATCACATATTATCTAAAATTTATAGACGGGTCGAAAATTCAAAGGGCCATATGTACTGTAAAACGTTGTAAGTACGATACACGTGCGAATAGGTAACTCGTGCCGACTTGAAACACTCCGAATATCCATTTTGCACTTGTATCGTAAATAACTAATTAGGTACTTTGTTGTTCCCAGAAAATCAACTATTTAGCAACTAATCAGGTTTAACTTTCATTACCTATTTTTCATATTTATGTGAAGTCTTTTCTTCCGCGGCCTTGAACCTCTATTATGTTAAAGCAACCCTTTTATTCGTTAACTCGTCTGATACTGATACTCGTTTATAACTGGCAAATTTGAGTGTAGGTACTTACTTACCTATAAAAAACACAATTCGCAAATTAAAGGTCGAACACCTAGACTTCTTTATAATCAAGCATGAAGTAGAATCGAGACTCAAAAGGGGATACAACATGCAAAAAGATCTTAGGTCTAAGGTACGCATTGAACAGCGCATATTGTAAAAGTTTAAAAAACTAAAAATCTGCAACCTGTGCTTTATTCTGTGACATCAAGTTGAGAAAGCAAACTGAGATGCGTTAAATGAAGTGAACATACGTTGAGCTACAACACATGTTTAAAATTGCAATCTCTGCCTACCCCTCAGGGAAAAAAGTATGCTCATGCGATATACTTACTTATGTTATGTATATGTCGCAGTCGGATCGTATAATCCGCCGTATTACATTACGGCTAGTCGTTTTCAAAAACAGGGGCGTTTTAAAATGCGGCGGTTTAACGATTAGCCGGATTGAATGCGGCTGAATGAGAATCCGCCGGAATGTATTCGGCGCCATACGTTCTTCAACACGGCTAGCCGTAATGTAATACAGCGAGTCATTAGCCGCCGCTTTGACAGTTTTTAGTTCCCATTTTTAACACCCGTGGCGCTGCCTGACAAACGCTGGGGTGTCCATCAAAAATGGAGTTCGTCGGACTGTTTCTTTTCAAAAAACATTTCTTTCGCAACTTAACTAGACGGAGCCCCGCTTCGCGGGGCTCCTATTTCTGAGCGGTTTGCCCTTCGGGCATCTGAAGCTACCTAACGAACCTAACCTACCTACCTATTGATTTAGTGAGACGTCCGTGAAAACATTACACTTTGGGGAAAAAAGCGTAGGTAGGTAAGTAGGTTAGGTTCGTTAGGTAGCTTCAGATGCCCGAAGGGCAAACCGCCCAGAAATAGGAGCCCCGCTTGCGGGGCTCCGTCTATTTAAGTTGTGAAGGAAATGTTTTGGAAAAGAAACACATGTAGTGCGGTGGGACCATGGTAAAAATAAATTAAATTGCAAACATTGTCAAACTCCGGTTACGTGGGCGACCGAAAGAACTGGTCACTCTACAATCTAAAATAGTAGTACGATGCGGCTAAACGTTGGCCGCCTTATTGAAGAACGTATCGCAATGACAATCCGGCTAATCGTCGAACCGCCGCATTTCAAAACGCCCCTGTTTTTGATAACGGCTAGCCGTAATGTAATACGGCGGATTATACGATCTGACTACGACATATATAAACTTAGATCAGGAAAAGTCTCCAGAGATTTTGACAGCACACGCATTGCCAGTGTCATTTATACGTCATAATTTCATAGAAGTTTGACGTTTAAAATAACACCTGCACTGCGCGTGCTGTCAAAATCTCTGCAGACTTTTCCTGATCTAAGTCTACTTACGTATGAAAACAACAACCGAAAGGTAAAGCGTGAAAGACAAAACATGTCCGCCTCTTGCAGCCAGAAGTCAGGCTAAATCTGGTCTGAATCGATACGACATCAGACGGCCTGGCGCCGGGATGGCGAGTTTACATAACTTTCGCCTCTGCCACGCGGATGACGGTGCCAGAAATGGTTCGTCGTTATTGTTGCATCATGACCCGAGGTCAGACTTTGCAATGTTTATATTTAGAAGTCATATTTGAGGCTGAATTCAATAGGGAGTTTTACTGCAATGTTCTGCCGCCAGAGTGCAGCACTAATTTGTTTAGTAAACCATAGA
The DNA here is from genome assembly GCF_910591565.1 of Cydia splendana. Lineage (NCBI taxonomy): Eukaryota > Metazoa > Arthropoda > Insecta > Lepidoptera > Tortricidae > Cydia > Cydia splendana. The sequence goes on from NC_085960.1 coordinate 14,200,624, forward strand.
GTAACTTATACTAGGCCTTAAACAGTTTTTTGACAAGTTTTCACTATGACATTGATGCAGGCGATTTGTTTACAGGTCTACGCCTACCGCGAAACGCGAAAATTTCTTTATCTGCCTCTCTATCGATCGTATAAGCAAGACTGATAGTGAGGCAGAATGCGAACTTTCGATTGTCGTGTTTCTCGGTAGACCTAGTGACGCATGATGTGTCATTGATGATGTCAATGAGGTATGTTTACTGTATGTGCTAGTGGTGCCACCTACGCAGAGCTTTGTCTAATATTCCCTATTGACGTCGAGTTGGTAAGACAAGTGGAATTTAATTTTTAAAATGTTTAGTAACGATTTTCAACCGTGTTATTACTAGTATAATAGTATATTACGTGCCAAAGATTGTAAGATAGACATAGTTTGTTCTCAAACAAGAAAACACCTCCTTAACCAATCTTACGTATACAACAGTACCCTTACCACGAGTCACTGAGAGTGACATATACGCTAACGTCTACGTAACTTACTTTCTATGCATCTCACTCGTACTGACATATTAGTGCGAGCGAGATGTGTAGAAAGTAAGTTACGTAAACGTTAGCATATAATTATGTCAGTGTTGACACAGTGACTTGTGGTAACTAAGGGTATAGGTGGCTATAAAAACTAGAAAATATAGTTTGGCTTTTCAGTTATTTCTTACTGGTTCATCTAGTATAGGTCTCAAACTCGTATCTAATAGTTCAAGATTTGAGGCAGGTAAGGACAGTGACATTGTTTCATAATTACTAATTAGGTATATCGTTAACTGATTAAGTATTACCTAATGTAAATTCAGTTCGGTGTTTCAAGAGAAATGCGACACATTGCGACGTCGCCCCGATCGCTATTAAGTCTGTTTTTTAACGGAATAACTAACTTACATACCTCATCATAGAATAACTGAGGAACATTATAAACAGACATAGGAATCCGCGGGGCAAATTGTGAATTAAGTGCCTAATCGTTTTAAAACAGCCTAAATTTTGTTGTAATTAGTGCCATAAGCGCACAAGCATAAAGTCTTAATTCACAATTTGCCCTGCGGATTCCTATGTCTGATTATAAAGATCGTATAGTGCTAGTAGTTTTCACGAGATTTCCTTCGTTTTTGTTAGGTATTTATGGAATTCAATTACGTACCGTAGGTCGCGGTGCAGCGGCGGCGCTTGTAAACATCGGGTAGTAAATCGGATTGCGGGTGGTTGTACAAGGAAAATTACTTGCAGCATTATTCTTTGAGGTCGTACTTATGTTGAATAACAAATTTTATTTGTATTTTTTAATATTAAATTTTTAAATTTATAAGTATTTAGGTAAACTTTGGTAGGTACTTATTATTAAATTTTTATCCGTTTTCTATTATCCAAGCAGGTCTAAAGACATTTGTTATTTAGAGAAATAAATATTTTAATATACGAGGGATACTTGGATTTTTTTGGAGAAAACTGTAGTAATTAGACAGTCAGCCCGTAAAAGAAGTAGGTACATTACTATAATTTCGTAAAACGAATTACCAAACTAATATAGGTAACAAAAACCTTTTTTAACTGTTTGATTGACTGGGCTCACAATAAAAGTGATCTCAACATATATGGACACGAAATATTTCTCGAGTCAAAATTGAAACACAATTTTCAAATTACCAGAAAAATCAAATGATAAACTAGTAAAATTTACCTGCCCCAAAAACGTTCCTCAAAGTGTCATTTTCTTAAATTAAATGCCTATATTTTATATTGCATGATCTCTAAATGTGGCCCTTCCTAAGAGTTCTCATTGTTACCTATGTAGAACCAAGGGCCTGAAGGCGATTGTAACCTATATAATATATAGGTTACAATTACAATCATATTATGTATATTATTTACCGCGCATCGATACAAATAAGAAAATAAATACTTATAACATTATTTAAAATAAGTTTGATAAAACATCGTTTTGCTAAAAACAAACCTTTTCACAAAATTCGTAGAAATTATTCTTACCATCTATACTCCGGTTGAACATTAGCTAAGATAATCGTAATTATTTCCAAGAAATTCCAGAGTAAAGCTAGAAGGAATAATATTCCTGAGGGATTCTCGTTAGTTCTCATGATTTATGGCCGAGCTGAGAAACACGATAACAGGGATAATAGTTCCGGAAATTTCTTCGTTAATTCTTTTACGATGGTCGCGTCGATGAACCAGATACTCTCTCAATTTTTTTCACTTAGATACTTACATACTTATAAGACAGGTAAGGTATTAAATACAAAAAACCGGCCAAGTGCGAGTTGGACTCGCGCACGAAGGGTCCCGTACCGTTACGCAAAAAACGGAAAAAAAAACACGGTTGTTGTATGGGAGGCCCACTTAAATATTTATTTTATTTTGTTGTTATAGCGGCAACAGAAATTCAGAAATACATCATCTGTGAAAATTTCAACTGTCTAGCTATAACGGTTCATGAGTTACATCCTGATGACAGACATACAGACAGACGGACGGACGGACAGCGGAGTCTTAGTAATAGGGTCCCGTTTTTACCATTTGGGTACTACACCCTAAAAACTAATAAAAAAAATTAAAACTTAACTTCACCTGGAATTTATTAATAATTTAAACCAATTTTCTGAAATAAATGATTACCTACCTATTGAATTTAATTATTTAGTTTTTTTTTAAAAGAGTAGGTAATGTTGGTTGTTATGAGGGCACTCTGTGAAAACTAGTTTTAAATGAAAAAAGTACCTCTATATGAAATTAACATTTAAGAAAACAGTTTTAAGAACATAATTATGAGAAACGAGTTTTGCTTAAAACGGGTTCGAATGCAGTACATATACCTATATGTTACCATTTAAAAATGAATTTACTTATTTAAAAACAGCTCATTACGATAAAAAACGACAGTAGTAATATCAAGTGCGGTGATATTACCGAACCTCATCAAAGTATTTCTTCTCAGACGTACAAAATGAAATAAAAGTAAATCCATGAAAAAGACGGCGTGACATCACACAGGCCATGAAAAGGTTGAAATGACACAGCCCAGCTGAAGCTAGCGCTATGGTCGCTCCTAGCGCTCCCACGCCACCATGGCCGACGAAGAGAAACTTCCGATACCCCCAACATTTCTCGAGAAACTATTATTCTACACAACAGCTACTTTCGTTCTTTTGGCTACCTTCAGTCTGTTTGCTTTCCTCTTTCTCGTACCATTCGTCATAGAGCCCGCCTTCACAACTATATTTATGCAGTTCGATCCGGTCGGAGCATTATGTGTGACCGCACAGGTCAAACACCTCGTGGGAGCCAGCAACTGCACCTGGGCTTCTTGTAGGGAAGGCTGCACCAAAGATCTTTACGAGTGCACCCAGATAAGAGTCAACTACAAACTTGGTGCATCACCTAACGTTTCAGCAACAGAATACGAAAACCTGATCAGAGCCGAAAGAGCTCTAAGAGAATACGAATACGAGAATTACGAAGCTGCAGGAGACAAAAATTATTCAGAAATGGCGGAGGAAACGGAGTTAGCCGATGCGTTACCAACCGGCCTTCAGGGCAACGACTCGGAGTGGTACTTTACCGGTGCCCGCCTGTTTCCCAACGTCAAGGGCTGTGGATACCCTCCAATATTAAATTGTACAATATTCCTATCCAAGTATAGACCTTTAGGTAACAACTACACATGCTACTACAGCCGGGTGGACCCCGGTTTAGTCATAACAGACCTCGATATGTGGCAGAACACTTTAAACCTAGTATATGCGATGGCAATCCCGATACCGTCTTTCATTATTTCTGTGATCTATTTGACATTTGCTTACTTCAAGATATATAACACTGAGGAGGAGTCTGAGCAAGCGCCTCTGCAGAGTGATGCTGAAGGCATGGCCACGGGAGACGACGAGAAGCCCACGACCCCGGGCAGCGACACATTCAGGGAAGACCTGGCCTGCTTCGGTCATCAGTTGAAAATGCAGCTGGCAAACGAAAAGTCCAAGGAAGGCTTCGAGTCAAATAGTCCACCAATTTCCAATTCGGCTTCGCTATCTGGGTGAGTATAACTCTGTATCTTTAGGTACTTAAATAAAAGTAAACAAATAATTTGTACATTTTCGGGTAGTTAAGTATAACATTTATTGATTAACCAACCAAATACAAAACCACCTAGATCTGTCACTGAACGACCTGACTTTAACCTACATTATTTGATCATGTAATGTTTTTATCTGCCCTCAAATGGCTTAAGAAGCCATTTGGGAGTAGATTTTGTTTACTCTTTTTTAAATACCTAAAGATACAGACTATAGGTTACATTAATAAAATTTTAATCGGGCATTTCCTACATGGAAAATTAGGGTAAAGAAATAAGAAATATTATTTAAGTATTTAGTGATCGATTTGGTGATAAGAGAGAGTCACTATCACTATTCTAGTAGGAGGTAGTAACATGCAATCCTAATAAATAGGTACTTGTCCGGATAGTCATTCTTGCATTTCAATTGATATGTACGTTTTCCTTTTATTCTTAGGTACTTACTTAAATTATTATTCCGCATATTGATACATTCCAATGGTAGACTGGGCTAAAATTCTGACACGCTCTTACTGACCTCATCATCTGCCTATCTATTAAATCGTCATTGATATAGGTAATAACATAACTCTGTTTTTTGTTTCTCATTTTTGAGCTGTTCATGGATAATATTTTTAAGATGTATTTTTACAGAACCTTTTAAATAAAAACTAGTCAAAAAATATTGTAATTAGCTACCCTAAGTTTTAGCAACTTTTAAATATGTAGGTACATGATTTAACAACTAAATAAAAACAAATGTGATTGCGGGAGTATATCAGTTATTCTTGAGTTTTAAGTTAAAGTTTACGTTAACTAACACAGTGGTTCCACGACAGTATTCATGAAACAAATCATAAACATATATGTAGGTAGTACCTAAAGTAAACCCCTTGTTACTCGCAGGACCAAGTCATCCTTCGTGAACGCCTAGTGTGATACCACATCACAGCCGAGGTACGTCTGAAAAGGCTTCAGCTTTGCGAGTATTGCTCCCGCCTACAGAGGGCCTACCGCGAATACCGTTCGAAGTGTTACCTCCCTGTCAAACTTATGTACGAATTTACAAGTGCGACGGAGAGGCAACACTTCGAACGTGGTTCGCGGTAGGCCCACAGCTCACAACCGCAACACACGCATTCTGCCCACTAACACTAAAGTTTTTGCACTAATCCTGTCGCTTGCGCTTGAGATTAAAGTTTCCTGTCATAACTATGCAATTTATAAAACGCAGTAATCCATTATTTATTTTTATAGAAAATTTAATGAATCTGGAATAGCAAATTTATCTATTATGTACTGTATTTGATACTGCTAATGTAAGCTTATAGTCCCTGAATTAAGTAACATACACCTAATAGGCCCTCCAAAACATATTTAAACACCCATGCAGTACTGTTTTGATTTTTAACAGACTTCAAAATAAAATAAGGTTAATCAATGCGGTTGTACAGGATTGTATCTGGTGAGATCTGCCATGCATATATCAGCCCCAGCTGTAAATATAAATTTGTATGTTGTAACTAATCGAGTTCAAACAGTTACTAAGTATCAAGTTACTTTCAAGTCACCCAAAAACTTAACCCGAGCCCGTACCATGTGAGTCACTGACAGTGTCAAAACTGCCATATACGCTAACGTCTATGTAATTTACTTTCCATACATCTCGCTCGCAATATGCGAGTACGAGCGAGATGCATAGAAAGTTAGTTAAAGTGTCATTCTATGGAATTTGCTAACTATGTAAACAAAAGTTACTAGTAAATTCATCAGACAGAGACAATTTCAATATGGCGGTTTGTTTACATAGTTAGCAAGTTCCATAGAATGACACTTTACGTTTTCAATAGCGTTTATGTCAGTGCTAAACTGGTGGTAGCCATTTACACTAGACTAGATAAAGTGACATTGATTTACAGCTTTTTATTTTCTTTAGGGTTTCTTCCGGAAACCCTAACGGGCTGCTTAATATCCCCCCACGACGGTTTTCAATAAAAGCTGTTTGACTAATCTGAAATAAAAATAAAAAATATAACGTGAGATAACATGCAACGGTCTATGATTATAGTACACTTAAATAATAGAAATATTTATCCATTGGTAATTTTGAAAGGAATACGTACATCAATTTTGATTTAATTAATATAAATATCTGGGAGACAACGAAAGCATATAAAAACTCAAAAATGCGCATTTTCCCAGGGATAAGACCTAACTAGATCGTTTTTTCGCCCCTGTAAACGGCCATATAGAGTCAGACCAAGAATAGTCTGCAGCGGATTTGATAGCCCACGCAGGGCAAGTGTTATTTTAACTTCTAAACTTCTATGAAATTATGACGTATTAAGTGACACTTCCACTGCGTGGGCTATCAAATCCGCTGGGCTGGGCTATAAGTTTCTCTGCGTGATCGAATCAGAAATGAGGAGATCCGTAGACGAACTAAAGTCACCGACATAGCCCACCGTATTAGCAAGCTGAAGTGGCAATGGGCAGGCCACATTGCACGCAGAGAAGATGGCCGATGGGGCCGAAAAGTGCTCGAGTGGAGACCACGGACTAGCAAGCGCAGCTTAGGACGTCCACCCACAAGATGGACAGACGACCTTGTTAAGGCCGCCGGAGGACGCTGGATGCGGGTCGCTTCAAACCGGTACGAATGGAGGTCCAAGGGGGAGGCCTATGTTCAGCAGTGGACGTCTTTTGGCTGAGATGATGATGATGATGATGGGCTATAAGCTATTGTCATTACATAATGTTCGTAAAAGTATACTGCCCGAGCCCGGCCTTGGTGACTTTACATACAATACATATTACCGGCCTAGTTGTAGCTGACGCAATACCTTTTTTTGTCTATATAGGTTTTTAGGTCGTATGAGCATATATTTTTTGTTTAAAGGTCTATACATACATACCACTGTGAGAAAAGAGATTGACCTATCTTATATATAACTACTTGGCCCGCAATTCCTAATTTCCCAGACTCTTCAGTAATATATCTACTATTATTTTAAAGCTGCACATTGAGTTGAAATAGTAGATTCTTAACCAAGGGTTGAAAGGCACCCATTTCTGTCGAGGTAGTTTAGACCGAGACGGAAATGGTGCTTTTCACCCGAGTTAAACACTCTACTTTTCATATCGAATGCGAGGAAACCAAACAAGACAAGGCAATTTCGCAAAATCAGTAATTGAAGTACCTTTTAATAGACCTACGGCCATGATTTTTTTCCTTAGGACTTACTTGCAATCGGAGACTTTACATGTGTGAAGATTAATAACCCTAGCGAAAATCATTTTGAAATCAAAAGATTGCAATATTTACGAAAACACACATTTTTTAACAAACTGCAGTAATTTTAAAATTATTTGTTCATTATAGTATGAAAATCAGCGGGATTGCCTCTTACTTTTTAATTTTATACTTTTTCGTTCTAAAAGCCGCAACAGACTACCGGACCGCGAATTTACAAAAACTTTTGTTTATGCATATTATGTACTTAACAATATCTATACCGTTTCGGTAAAAAGTAGTCACTGAATTTAATTAGCTTTTTGGATACATATTTTCAAATATTATTCACGACAAAACCTAGTCGAGTTTAGTAAGTATAGTCACGTTTGAATGTGATATCTAAATTTTAATAATATACTCATTTACTGAAATGGATTAGCTTTTATCCCGTTATGTTTAAACATTAATGCTCTCACAATACCTAGTCGAGCGGAGTCTCGCAGTCATTATTCAATATTATTCATCGAGTATTATTTGTACGACACTATAGTTCACTGAATATTGATTTCAACAATTATTGTTTTACTAAATTACCTTTCACCTAGTATTCATGTAAATAGCCAAAAAAGGAGTTTAGGTTAGTTTGATCTGCAACCTCCAAAAAAACGAAATGCTGCTGGAATAGTGGGTTAGGTTAGGTTAGAACTGCGAACCCAAGAAAACGAACTGTTACCAGAAATGTGGGTTAGGTTAAGTTAGAACTGCGACCCTCAAGAAAACAAACTGTTGCCAGAAAAGTGGGTTAGGTTAGAACTGCGACCCCCAAGAAAATGAACTGTTGCCAGAAAAGTCAGTCGTTCGATGTAAAAAAAAAGTCGGTTCGCTGTTTGGTCGCAGTTCATCTAACACGCTCCTCCTCGCTTCGCTCGTCGTCGCACCTATCTTGACTCTGTGAACTCTGTCAAATGACTAGACGATATCGTATTAATAAATATTTAGCGAATTGAATGATTTCACCAAAGAAATGTACTTATTCCAAACGTTGTACACATAATAATAATCTACTTAATCAAGTAAAACGTTGTCATGATGAAAATTTGGCGAATGTTGGTTGCCAAAGTAAATCATCTGCGAAAAGTTGATTGGCAAGTGAAATTCGGACAATAAAACTTCGGAGAAAAGGCAGAACACCGTAGTAAATCATGGTCCTTAAATAAATCATCTATTTCGTTATGTACCAATGTATTATTAAAATACAGTCGACTTATAATTGTATTACGATTTCACACTAAATATGTCCTAATAAGAAGTCTCAATTGATATAGTTCTTAAATGAAAAAAACACAACGGGTTGCACTCCGGGAGTGCCGACAGAAGTGAAAACTCAATGACTAGTCCAAAATGTCTGCAGCACTATGTATAATTGACCCATCCTCCTTTCTATTGAAAAACTTTAGTTCCGAAATTGCTGGTCAGTGAGCTTGTTTAAAATTCGAAATTCAAATTTGTAGCGTTAATTGTTTAAAACTCGAATAGAAATTGTAAAGTTACCTTGCAGACCTCGCATCTAATAGTACATTATTGTCGAGGCTCGGAAGTAGCTACTTGCAGGCTGAGGATTCGTTTTAAATGGACGACCTTGGGAGTCCGTTTAATTGAATCCGAAGCCAGCAAGTACCAACATTATAATTATAAGTACTAATAATCATCTGTTTGGCTGTTTAATGGGCCTGTGCCTTCATTTGATATGGCCATTCCAACTTTTAAAAAGTTTGGAACACGACAAATAATGGAATTTGTATGCAACATTGCAGTCCCAAAATCGAGACTGCAATGTTTTTAACTTTTTAATTTTTAACTGACCATAAACTACGCGCTTCTCGACCTATTTTTTAAACGGCAAAGTCGACTTTGCCGTCCATTTTTGAGAAAATGTAATTTGGTCATGATATTTTGAGTTTTATTCACCAGTACTAGAGTTCACTTTTATTAGCGATTTCATCAAGATGTAGCTTTATTGAATTATATTTGAGTGATATAAAGTTAGAATGTAACTGTGAGATCCTCGTATTTCAACCCGTACAAGATTAGAACCTTTTTCATGTAAATGTCATTGAGTTTTTCTTTATTGATTTAAATGCCATCTAAATGAGTGGCCATCTAAACGTTACGGTCACGTGATCGCGTTACGCTGTCTCTAGTTTATAATTTTTTCCCCACCTCAAAAAGTGCCCAGCGCCGCTAAAGAAGTTTTCACTTCAAAAATTAGGCATTTTTAAGTAATAAATAACAATTTAATTAATAATATAAGAAATGTTTATCTTGTATTTTATTTTATTTTCAAGCATATAGTGCTAAATAACTTTTAAAACCAATTTAATATCGTACAAACGTTTAACTGTGGCTGTATAAGATTCTGGCGAGGGGAGGAAATAAAGACACAATTTTTCCATTTTGTTTCCACCCAGTTGTTCGTGGGACGGGGACGCAGAGGCGTACACCACTTTTCTGCGCTAGAGCATAAACGTATCACTTTCTGCGCACCTTCTAGAACAACAACGACCCACTTTCAGAGCATGAGATATGAAAAAGTAAAAAAATATTATTTGCTTGATAAGATTCCATTGTCTATTTTATATTTAAGCTAAGCTTTTATGCTTAATCAATATTTTAATTAAGTATCACCGCTACACGGCTATAAGCCTAATCATCATACTTAATAACTTTTAAATGTTAACGCACTTGCCCTTGCTGGGCCTTGGCCCTAACAAATAGGGAATGTAATAAATAAAAGATGATTAAACTAATTTTGTTGTCATACATCACAGTTTTGCATATAACATTTTCAAACAGATTTCTCGATATTTTAAAGTTTGACCCACATGTCTTCCCATTTTCTTCAGAAACATCAGTGGCGGTTTCTCAGGATTCATATAAATTATTATCTTTACAGATGACAGGATTCCTGAAGAGCAGGTGTCGGCTACAAAGTGTATCACGAAGTGAACGATCATACCGCGATTGGACAAACTCGACTAATTGTGATCGAAGACTTCTAGTCCGAGCGACACTCTACTCATACTCAACTCAACCAGATGAGAAAAAACTAGGAAGAAAGTATGGACGATAGAAAATTTTTATAAAGCGTTGTGAACTTGCAGGTTTCGTGGTAACATTTTCTATTTCGGAAAATTACGGGAGTGTGTTTTATACTCTTCGTCCGTCAAGTGTGATGTGATACGGCGGTTCCGTTCATTGTAACCCAATTTAAGGCATATTCGATCGATTGGATTATTTATTTACACGTTCATTCGGCACGGTTTAAGCCGTCAAATGAATTATACATACAGTTTCCTTTTCAGCCGGTCAAATGTTTGGAATGTTAACAAATGACCGACCCATGACATTAGAAGAAAAAAAGGTAGATTTTTTACTTATATGCGCATGAATAATTTAGAAGAGTTTCACATTTCAACGTATGTATATTATGATGAGCTTAGTTTAATGTGCAACTGTTCGAATTGATAAACGTCATTTTTAACTTCAAAGGAAAGCAATCTATGGAAATCATGGATTATTCAAGTTTGTTTACTTTCATGAAAGCAAAACGCCGTAACATTTTTTGTTAATTTAATACAATATAAATATCGAAAAAGTTCCATCAGAAATAAATTCTAGTATGCTCAGTTTTGCTCAATGAACGCATTGTTTCCGCTAAGAAAATGTTACTGTGAAAAAAGAATTATATTAGAAATAAAAGATTTTATCTCCTATATAATTATAAAAAATAAGATTTTATTATGCTCGTATGCTACTGGTGTCAAATGCACGCGTGCTGATTATAAAAATGTTGAAATACATATAAAAAAATATAACGTGAGATAATAGGTAAGGAATCGCAAGCTGTTTACAATAATAATAATATTTATGACTTGTTAATTTTGATAGCAATACATTATTTTTTATTTAATTGCATATAAAGAATGAAGTATATTAATAAAATATATAAACACATCGACTCTAAAAAATAATTATTTTAAAATATTAGTCAATGATTCACAGTACAACTTCATAATATCATTTTAGTTGTAAGTGTAGTTAATTTGTATACCCATTTTTCATATATTTTGTATCTTTTGTTGCAATTTTGAAAATATAAATACATAATTAAAACAACAACAAATATTGTAAACGTAAATACTGCCCAAAATTTAATAATATACCTACGATGTGTATGAAAAATAGCGCGTAAATTAATAATTTGTAAAATACTGAAGACATATAAAAATATAGTTAAAGTGCAACTACAAATAATGCTAAATATTCAATAAAATTGCTGAGAATACATAAAATAAAAAATACGATTAAATGTTACATTATGAAACCTTGTTTGTACACCTAGATTTTTTTATTATATTAAACGAATATCAAGTATCTAGTCCTAAATAACATAAACCAGTTCTCCGAAGTGAATTAGCTTCTAATCCAGGTAAATTATAACTAAAGTTAGTCATTAATTTGCGAGATGGTCTTTGTTATCGATCACTTAATACCAAATAGGTAGTTCACCGGAAAATAAGTTATAGATTTTTAACTATAAAAGCTACATGCCTGTAATCAACTTTTTACAAACATACATAAATTGACCTTAAAACATGAAACCGTACCCAAGTAACGACAAACGTCCAGTAAACGTCACTACATTATTATTATTACCAAAAATGTAGACTACCCTTACATAATTATACCTTAATTTTATCTTAGACTTTCACTAGAGATTACCCCTACATCTGGCGGTCCAGCATAACTTGCGTTCTCGCGCGCGAGTCCATACTTGAAGTCGAGCTTGTTGTATGGAGTCGCGCGCGAGAACACAACTCATGCTAGACCGTCTGAGACTACATTACACGTAGCAAAATCTGGTTATCATACTGTCATCTTTTATTACAGGTTATAATAAAGTACTTATACAAATATGCATACGCGAACGAAGTCGCGGGCGGAGGCTTGTAATTTATACAATAATTTATTAAAATAAAATATAACAGTGAATCTTTACAACTACGTTTTCTCGCTCTTGTGTTTTACAGTTTTATAACCACTTTATAAGTAGTAGTTAAAATACAATTAGAACAAATGCAACACTTTTTTCACGTGACTTGATTTAACTAGCTGAACTTGGAAAAAGCAATTTAAGTTATGCCCAAAATTAATTAATTGTTAAACATAATCATGATTCTCTTTATTTATTTTTCGTCTTAAGTTAGGTTGTTTATAACATGAAATTAAAAGTAAAATACAAAAGCACATAAAAAAACAATAAAAAATACATATAAACACATTATAAAAAACCTAACCTAGGGTGCCGCCAGCAGCGGGGCAGGGCCCAAGCTGCCGGTGGTCAGGGCCGCAGAGTGAGGAACCGACGTACTATACGCGCCGTGTCCAAAATTACCGCCTTCTGCATCTGACCCTCGATCCATCCACCCAGCGAGAGTCTCTCTAGGTGTTGGTCGAGACTCTTCGCTATGAGACCGTTCGCTGACACGACTATTGGAACAATAATCGTCGAGTCAACAATAATAACAATAATTATGATTTTTGTTATTCATATAAAATTAAGTCCGTTTAAAAGTAAACTAAAAGTGATTTCAAAATTTCTTGTAAACACAAGACAATAATTTATGCACTAAACTTAAACCTTATTATACCTACAGTTCACCAAATAAAACAACGGGCAATCTTCAACATTTTCACAAAATGTTTAATTGTTGTAGGTAGTTTGTGAATATTACTTCTCGGTTAAAAGTTATCTATGTATAGTTTTATTAGTGAATATACTCATTGCAGCCATAAATAAAAATGAGTATTAAGCATAAAATCAAACCCTAGTGTAAAATCTCACAACTTGGCATCAACTTGGCATCAAGACTCGGCTGTCCACCATATGTCTGCAACGCATACTGTCATATTTCGTTCACATCATGCGAAGAGAGGATAGCAATCTGGAAAAATTGGTCATTGCAAGGCAAGAGAACACGAGGCCGATCGCCAACACGTTGGTCTGACCAAATAAAGGAAGCCACCGCTTCTTCCAAGCTACATCAAGTAGTGAGGGCTACTTTGGACCGCAACCGATGGAGACAGATCGTTTATTTGAGGGGTTCCAGTGACCACGATCCTCAGTGATGATGATCGTGGTCACTGGAAGGGGGACCGACCAGAGAGAGTGTAAAATAGTGTGTTCTGACTTCGGCAAACGGTGCTATCACCTATCTCACTACTTGTATGTACTTGGCTTTTGATTTTAAAAACACCTCATTGAAATATCTAATCTGCGTCTGCTCCACCGCCGTGCTACCTAATTAAAAAGCCCTCGCCTGCAATGCTTGTATCGATTGTAATGTCCTGCATATCACCTTTTAAAAAAATCATACATTCCTAACAGTAACAAGTTACCGCAATAATTCTACCGTATCAACTGTCAATCGATTACTCTTTTCATTATTTGAGGGTGATATTAGAAACGTCAATACTTGTAAAAACAGATGTTTAAATAAATATATATATAGAAATTCATTATCAGTACAAGCTATAAATTATCTATCAACCGACAGTTTTTATTATTTTAAATCAATATCGGATTACTGAAGTTCGAATGACATTCCTCTTTATTTTGTTAGTACCTAATTTGAATTTATTATTGATTTATATGCATCTAAATGGTAATCAAATATTTCATGCAAAATGAAATATATTTCTATTTGAGAAAATTTTGAGTGTAGGTAATATATAATTGAAACTTGGCATATTAAATATATCTCGCTATTGTTTAATTTTTAATTTCAATTAAATAAAAATATAACAACAAAAGGCTTGTGAATAATGCGATCAGTCATGAATAGATAAATATGCGAAAGACAAAATTGTAATAATTTAGCGTGCATTTTCTGTGTCCTTAAGTTTTCATTACGGGACCAGGTTTTTTTGGCATTTTTGCTTATGTAAATACTATAAGAGACGCATGAAAGCGCAAAGCAATTATTATTGTTGTTGACAACAAAATGTATTAAGAAACATACGCTGGATATAAAACTACGGTACTGTTGAATATTATAAAATCAGTTAGCAGCGAAATACTTAATCAAGGATACCACTTAGACTGGCGACGTGTTAGATTATGCTAAATCCTACGCACATGTATAGATAGATATAAAGTTTTAAGAATTAATTATAAAATAAAGCTATGCTTTTCACGTTTCAATTGTTGTTTAAATATAAATTTTATTAAGCACATAATAAATGTTGGTTTTGTATTTTATTTAAAACTGTGTTTGGTACGAAACGGTAATTTTAAAGAGGAAACGTTGTTGAGGTGATGTACATATATGTTACACAAAGTAACATTTAAAAGTAAGTACTAGGTGACAAAACATTTCAAGATCGACAATGTGATATACTCGAACGAAAGAAAAGCAATCGATCAAATTTGTCGTTGCCGAGTTTGCATTCATGCCCGAGACACTGTTCTTCACTCCGCAAATTGACAGTCTTGATTGATTGCAAATTTATTCTGAATATTTATATATTTGTTAACAAAATATGCATAGTTTTAAAGGCCAGAAGTAACCAAAATTATGTAATTTTGAATTCAGTTATCCTTCAAGCAAACCACATATTATTATACTTGATATTATTTATGTCGATTTTGACCTTCTTTCTTTTTTCTAATCTAGCTTTAAAATGTAAGTGAGAACTTGAGAAGCAATTCGTCAATATCATATTGTAATCGAATGTCAAATTATTTTTTAGATTAACCATTTTTCATTGTTTAACCCTGCGATTCTTGAAATTTTGGTTGTGTGTTTAGACGTAGCGATTTAAGTGATAATAAAATTGCAACAGCTTGTGAAATTGCAACGTGCTGTTCCTGCGTTGCTTGAAACGTGATGTCCTATAAATAATGTTGTAAGTGGGTGCAAACAATTGCAGTGAGCGGTCCAAGGCATGCTCGCTTTTGTCTAATATAGGTAATTGGTATATACCGACGCTTTTAAAACTTTATTTAACCTAAAAATATGAGAAATGCCCGTACTTGTCAACATACTTATTTTAGTAAAGCAAAAAGAAATACGGTGTTTGTATGTTTATATTTTTTGTTTAGTTGGTATATCTGTCTTGCTGTATTGTACCTTTTTGTAATTGATATCAACGAGGATACCTAAGTTTAATTGTGGTGATTTAATATTAGTATTACATAAACGTTGATTTAAACTTTCACGATTATTAAACATTATCAAACTGCACAACGGGACTTAATCGCGTATTTAAGTTTTAAGATTTACCTCCGACGTTTCGAGGACGGCGTTGTCCCCGTGGTCTCGGAGAAGACTGGCTCAAGTTGACATCAACATCTTCTAGCCGCGCGAGTTTTTCGAACTACCCGCACTTGGTCTTGTTTATCAGTTTGAACGTTTTGCGCACTAGGGATGTCACTCTGTCGACACACAACACTAACGATATTCGATTTATCGACTGTCGATATTCGTTTCCGCTTACATTTACTAATGACTGGATTCCATGTGGATGAGATCTTAAAACCCTCGTCCCGATTAAAATTGCAATGTTTTTTGATTTCAATGGCTTCCCGCACTTTTCTACTGTAGAAATGGCGATCCGTGGAGAGGATTTTAGGGTTATGCAGCTCAATCCAGTGGTTTGGTCCTGACTCCAGCAAATGCTCAGCCACCGCAGACTTGTTGACCTGACGATTTTTGACAGCTGCGATATGTTCCTTAACTCTTTCTGCTATGGTGCGCTTAGTTTCTCCGATATAGGAACTACCACAACTGCAATCTATTTTATAAACGCCAGGTGACTGGAACGGAATAACGTCCTTCGGTGACCTTAGGCTCCCTGCTACTTTGGATAAAGGTGTGTACACCGTCTTTATAGAGTACTTTCCAAGTACTGTGCCAACTTTATCCGTTACCCCTTTTACATACGGCAAAAATGCCGGCTGTCTGGAGACATCAGGACGTTTCCGCGTTGCCTTTCGTCTGGGTTGCCACTTTTTTACCTTGTACCCGTTCCTCCTTAGTACCTCCTTAGTACTACCTTTATCCAAAGTAGCAGGGAGCCTAAGGTCACCGAAGGACGTTATTCCGTTCCAGTCACCTGGCGTTTATAAAATAGATTGCAGTTGTGGTAGTTCCTATATCGGAGAAACTAAGCGCACCATAGCAGAAAGAGTTAAGGAACATATCGCAGCTGTCAAAAATCGTCAGGTCAACAAGTCTGCGGTGGCTGAGCATTTGCTGGAGTCAGGACCAAACCACTGGATTGAGCTGCATAACCCTAAAATCCTCTCCACGGATCGCCATTTCTACAGTAGAAAAGTGCGGGAAGCCATTGAAATCAAAAAACATTGCAATTTTAATCGGGACGAGGGTTTTAAGATCTCATCCACATGGAATCCAGTCATTAGTAAATGTAAGCGGAAACGAATATCGACAGTCGATAAATCGAATATCGTTAGTGTTGTGTGTCGACAGAGTGACATCCCTAGTGCGCAAAACGTTCAAACTGATAAACAAGACCAAGTGCGGGTAGTTCGAAAAACTCGCGCGGCTAGAAGATGTTGATGTCAACTTGAGCCAGTCTTCTCCGAGACCACGGGGACAACGCCGTCCTCGAAACGTCGGAGGTAAATCTTAAAACTTAAATACGCGATTAAGTCCCGTTGTGCAGTTTGATAATACATAAACGTTATTTAATAAAATGGAACAGACGTTATGGGTATGGCTATTTTGCACTGTCACTTATTCATGTGACCAAATAGTGAGGGGTATAGTTCGTTTTGCATGAATAGAAATTAATCGTACTGTAAGAATAGACTTAGACAGTCTGTCAGAGCCAATTTAAGCATCATAAAGAAAAGTATGTACTTACCTAGTAAGTAGTATTTGAAATGGAACAGAGAAAATAATGTCTAAGTTAAACACGTGCTAAAATGTGATATTCAGTAATTTTCTATTCAGGCATATAGGGTCATTGTGCTAGTTTTCGTCCACTTGAAGAAATTTGAATATAAACCTACAACCACATCGCTGTACAAATTTGGACTTATTGCAATCCTTAATGTCTAAACAATACATATATCTATCTACATAAAAATTATACTTCGCAAGTAGCAAGTTAAAATGCAATATATTATTTGCTGATCCGTCAAGTGGACGAAAACTAGTGCATGGACGGAAAATAACGCAATGACCCTATCTAATCGAACCTAATGTGTTATCTGCAGAGTTATAGGCCGAGTTGCCTACAGAAGTGCCTCGCACTTGACTGCGCGACCCAACGTGCATCTCACCATATTATTTCGTGTCTTCTAGTATGTAGT
This sequence comes from Cydia splendana, assembly GCF_910591565.1. Lineage (NCBI taxonomy): Eukaryota > Metazoa > Arthropoda > Insecta > Lepidoptera > Tortricidae > Cydia > Cydia splendana. The sequence continues at coordinate 14,218,359 of NC_085960.1, forward strand.
AGAGTAAGTTTTGTGGCCTCTCGGTGTATTCTTTGCATTAATGGGTCTTTTTAACTTATAGACCTATATTCGTAGTCTCAAAGGCTAAAGTCTTAATATTTTTACATTTATGTGTCTTTATTTTCGCTAGATACTCTAGATAGAGAATCAATAATAAGATTAATGAATAAAAAGCATACACTTAATGTAAATTCATCTTTATGGAAATATGAAGAAATATAATAATTATTAAGAAAAATAATTATAATGCATAATTTTATTTTATTTATGTCAGATATGTTCAATAAACGACTGAAGCGACTTGAAGCTTTTTGGCTTATGACATGAATTATAACACTTTTTATGTAAATAATAATATTATAAAAAATATATCTATCATCTACATCCATTGAGACAGGTAAATGTTTTACATAGAGAAATGAAATAGATATAAATCGAGTCAGCATTAATAGATAGAAATGTCCACTTAGGTATAATTTGTAAAACAAAGAAAACTCAATATTTGTTGCAAAAATTTAGATATCTGTAAAATGAATAGAATTAAGGCAATACTATTAGTGCGGCGATTGACAAGCCATTCACACAGGCGTTCGCTGTTGTAAAAAATACTGGAAACATTTTATACCTCTACCGTGGAAAAATAAAGTCAGTTGAGAAAAGTATGTCAATATGACAAATTCGCCTGTAGATTTTACTTTGCGTTGGTAACTGTTTAGAAGCTTCTAAAGTTTCCCTAACTGCCTCACACTTTTCTTGTTACAAACTGCAGCGTCGCGCGGCTTTTTCTTCGAACTTGGCCGATAACACTGCCCTGGTCTCGATAGGACTTTTCCGCACTAATAAACTTATACTTCAGAAGTGTGCATTTATACTTTGTTTTTTGGCAATTAGAAAGAATTCTGCAGTAGTAAGCATGAGGTTACATTGGACACTATAGGTACGATTTCAAAATGACGTAATCTCAAATCTCAATCATCACGATTCTTCCCCATTATCTAGTACAACATTTTATCGCATACAGTGCCCTTTTAAAAACCTCATGCTTAGGTATTTCTGAAGTGTTCTTTTTCATACCAAAAAAAAGTACGATCGAAAGTTTTAATTTATGACCCACTTTGTACCTACAGTGACAATAGTGTGAGGTGTCTCTAGCGACTTTCATTATTGATTGTCACTGTGACAAGGTACGAAATGGGTCATAAATTAAAACTTACGACTGAACTTATAAGCTGGGTTTATGGGTTATCATGAAACAATCAACTGTTATAAAACTAAATCAACTAATCGAATTGCAGAACCAGGACTTAGCTGACGCCCATCCGTAGATGTTATTAAGACTTAGCCTACTTTGGTGTCCCACTGCTGGCCAAAGGCCTCTCCTCGTTTTCTCCACTCGACCCTGTCATCGGCATTTTCCTACCATTTGGGGTAGAATGCGTCCAAGTCGTCCCACCATATTCTCCTTTTCGGTCTGCCTGGTATTAAGATACAACAGTAAAAGCCTGTGTATCTAGCATCTTTTAAAGTATGGCGCTCTTGCTAAAATGCGAAATGTTTAAATTACTAGGTATCCATCGTATGCGTTTTCATTCATTTGGAACTGTTGCCTTATGACGTTTTGTACATAAAATAAATAAAAAAGTTAGTAGGAAATAAACCACACGTATTGGCTTCGATTGGGTTGTTTTATTCATGTGCTTATTTGACCTTTGCGTGTCTATTTTCAGGTTGATTGGAGCTGCTGAAGAATTCATCGGCGGCGTCAATGTTACAGTTAATGATTTTATAAGGATGTACTTAGATACATTTAGGATGTTATTGATACGTACCTGCGCAAGAAATGTCATAGGTACCAATCATTTAAGGAAAACTAAATACGTCCTGGCAAAATCCTTAGTCGTGTAAATGACTATTTTTAATATTCATAATATAGATATGTATATGTACGTACCATTCCCACCCACCGATCCCTTTGGTAGGACATCTGGGTGCGTAGCCAACATGCCAATCGTTTACGCTCCGTAGCCACCCGTAGCGAACGGAACGCAACTGACACTGTACCTTGGCTAGGCACCCAGTACGGCTACCACCAAGTTGACACTGACGCTTGAATGCACATTTCTAATACGTTTTCCTGTCATCTATAGGTAAATAACTATTTTGTGTATTTTTTTCAAAATTTTAGACCCAGTAGTTTCGGAGATAAAGGGAGACGGGGATGGTCGGACAGACGGACAGACGCATGAGTGATCCTATAAATAAGGGTTCCGTTTTTTCCTTTTGAGGTAGGTACAGTCAGCAGCAGAAGTTGCTAAGCGGGCGAGGTGTTCAAAATGATCTTGACGCGACTTTATTGTTAAGAGAATAAGAGCGTGTCCAGATAATTTTGAACACCTCGCCCGCTTAGCAACTTCTGCTGCTGACTGTACGGAATCCTAAAAATAACAAGGAAAACATAGGTGTTGCAAGAATCATCTTAGAGCAACTCAAAAATAAAATGCTTTATTACCATGACTCATATTTTTATTGATAATACGGAATTTTCTTATACAAGGGTCCCCGCAGTCATTTTATAATAAACGAATAAGTATATTTTACGCTTCTCCAGTTGCTGCAAGTTGATCAGTATGGGGAAATCCGAAACTAGTGAAGACAGAGGAAAACTGTATTCCATTAGGTCTTTTTTAAGGAAACAATTTTTGGCACAGTCCAATTTTTGGTCAAGTGTGAATTCCAATTTCCAAAGACATCAGTTTTCTAGGTTTTCCTCTACCTTCGATCGTTTCGGATTTCATCCTACTGTCCCACTTAAAAAAACACTAGGTATGTAGGTAAGTATAGGTACCTCTCACTAACATCCATCCGTGAAAATCGTGTGTCTAAATGTCACACAACCTTTGATTATATCTGGTCTTTGGTAACCAGTCCGGCAGGTCCTTGACCTACTACAGGGGATAATCCTGCCACAGCTACAGCTTTAAGCGGTCTGAAACAATTAAAAATGTACCTATAGTCGTAAATAGTCATTGTTTCTTACTTATTTAAGCTTCAAAGAAAACCAAATTAAAACCTTCAAAGTTCTGAACTGAAACACAACGTTAATCCATGGATTTTAACTAACTTAGGGTAGATTCCACCTGTCCATGGTATAATAATATACTCCGCCTGGTACTCTCTTCCCGTCTTTTCGTGGTCACGTGACTGGCACAAGCCTACGTCATCATACGACAGCGCTATATGATAATATGCGATAGCGTTATATAAAGTGGCAATGTTATTGTGACGCAGGCTTGTGTCACTCTGGGAAGAGAAGACCATGTTTTATTAGACTATGCACCTGTCCAATTTCTTTGCTCCATGTCATTGCGTCTCACTCTCTCATTAAGCAAAATGTGAGACGCAATACACATTGTACAAAGATATTGGACAGATGGAATACCACCCTTAGTAAAACCATCAGAACGCCATTTATGTTTCTGAATCTCAACTAACAGGCCAAGTTTGATCACCGTGTCATCTAGTCCAAAATATATAAACTAAAACAACACCTCGAAAGGTACAGCTGGTACAGCTCAACATGTTCAGTTGGCGCACACTTAAAATAGTTCCTAGAGAAGGTAGCAGATGGCGCTATTAACAAAATTGAAAAATTGTGCCGAGAAAGTTCTTATGAATCTGTGTAGATGGCATTATATTCAAAGTTGTTTTATTCAGTCGAGTTAGTTCACATTACCGCGTGTAGATAGCGTTGTACTTAAAATGTTTTTGTTGTTTACTAATCGCAAGTATCGCAACTAATCGTTATGCGTTATATTATAAATTATAATGTTATTTGTATCTCTTTCCCATCACGGAACAATGATGTTACGGACCTTTGGGGGGCGTGCGCGGAGCCGTGGCCGACGCGGAGGCCCTTTTGATACTTTAATGAAATGTAAGGGGTACACCGAGCGGATGCTGCCCTTGCCAGTGTCATGGGACGCACGCAGAGGCAGCACCCGCCAAGGTGTCAAGTCTATTGGAAGTTGATGGAATCTAGAATGAATAAGGCTATTGGGTGAAAGCGATGGACTACTGGGCTATGGGATAAAAAATGTTATTATTGTTATATTCTTACTTGAAACCGAGTTCCTCGGCCGGTACGCCCAGTTTGGCCAATTTAGCTTCATAGGCTGCCAGAAGGTCATCGTGAGCTTTTCGTAGACGCGCTGCTTCGTAGCGAAGATCCTCTACTTGTGTGTCTTTCAATTTCAAAAGCTCCTGGAAACAATATGTTCATACATTTTCTCTAATAAGGTAAGCGTACTAGTGCTCGAGATGCTAATGCCCAATAGATGACACCCTGCTGTCACCTCTATTGACAATGACTTATGTTTCAAGATGACATGTACTGGAACAGCGTCGAACACCAGTACGTTACCCTAAATAGAGAAATCGGACTTTAAAACAAAATTTACGTTAAATAGCACATGTAAGTACTCGTACATAAAACAATCATACGAAAGTACAGTCAGCAGCAGAAGTTGCTAAGCGGGCGAGGTGTTCAAAATGATCTTTACCGCGACTTTATTGTTAAGATAAAAAGAGCGTTTCAAGGTAATTTTGAACACCTCCCCCGCTTAGCAACTTCTTCTGCTGACTGTATTCGAAATATATTATTTAAAAATAAAACTAAAAATTACTTATTTTTGCATTTTTAACTACCTACTTATTTACTTTACTTAAATTATTCAAGATACCTACCTAGTACCAAACGCTTTTCCTTGAAGGAGAAACATCGTGAGGAAACAGTTTTCCGTTTAGTATGAAAGGTCAGATGACCTACGCATTCGTGTAAAACAGGTGCCTGCGCTAATTCTCAGGATTACTTTTCTCGCGAAAACCGTTTGAAACTCACATGCAGCTCCTGCGGTGCCTTATCTCGTCCATACATGTCCTTCAGCTTGGCTTCTAACAAGGCAGTTTTCAAGGAAGCCTTCTGTTGAACCTCCAAGACAGCTCTGGAGAACCTCGCCTTAAGCTCGTCGCGCTCTGCGAGTACGCGATCGAACCGCACTTGAATCACCTCATACTCCCATTTCAGGACTTCATACTGCTTCTCCAGAATTCCTAGCTGCTTTGATTTGGCCTGTATAACGCGTAAAATTGGGTAGAAATGTAGAAAAACTTCTCCAAAACAGTCAAAATAGTAATTAGACTTGAGAAGTGAATTGTACTTTGTATAGTGGACAGGCATTTATCGTGTGCGAGAAATGCGAGGTAAGTAGACCGGATGGTTCTAGAGGGACTTTTGTCCAGTAGTAGGCGTCTTTCGGCTTGTATTACAATCATAGTTGACCGAGCGTCAGCGTAGGTCTCCGTTTCAGCTTGAACAAAAATTCTTTCGTATGTCCGGATGTTATTCTCTACATGTCACAATTCTCAACCTATTTAAGTAGTTTCCTAAACCTAGTAGTGAAACATAACTTACAGCAAGAGCCGCTTTATCCCTATCGTAATTGGACATCTGCCGCTTGAGCTCCTTATTGTCAGCGATGGCAGCTTCCAGGGGCTCCTTCAGACCCTTGGAATCGAACACAGCGTCGCGTGCGATCTTCTCTGCCCGCTCTCTTACCTTCTGCATTTCCTCCATTTGTTGTTTCAAACTGCTTATCAAACCTGGGAAGTTTTAAAAATGTTTAGGTATGATAATGTCTGCTTAATTAATGTATTCATAGTTTCAGTTGCTATAAAAATAAATGTTACCTAAATTATTCAATGTGATGTCGTTATAGTAGTTTTTTAGATCCGAAAACGCTCTCTCGTGATGAGCAATCAATTCTGACATTTGCTTATTTTTCCTTTCTTCTACTTCTAGCATCTCTGTTCTATGTTTGATTGTTAACTCCATTTTGGTTTCTTGAAGTTTCTTATCAGCTTTATCCTCAATCTGTCGTGCTTTTTCTTCAAAATGTGCCCTAGTTTTGGAGAGCTCTTCAGCATGCGTCAATTTAGCTCTTCTCAACTCATCTTGAGCGGCTAATTGCTTTTCTTTTATCTCTTTTCGTAGGGCTCTTTTATCATTTAGGAGTTCTAGTTCTTGTTCACAGTGCTCTTCTTTGGCGGCTTTAAGTGCGACTAAATTTTCAGCTCTTAATGCAGCTGCTGCGGCTTGCTGTTCATATTTCAAATGCTTTATTTTCTGTTTCTCTGTTTCTAGGAGTGCCTCGTTCTCTTCTTGCGTTTCTTCTGTCACTCTTTCTCTATTTCTCAATTCAGCTCTAGCCTCATCTAGTTGCTGTCTTGTTATTTCCCAGAATGTGCGAATTTTATCTCTCTCCAACTGAAAGAGGTTTCTTTCTTCTCTCTCTTTATCTAATTCGTCCTTTACTCTAAGAATAAACTGTTCGAGTTTTTCTCGAGTCATATCAGACGTGTCCACGCCATCGATGATGATGACTGAAACATTTAATTTATTTTAATGATTAATATCAATCTTATTGGAATGTCCAATAATTAGTCGTAAGCCATACAATTAATAACTATAAATCATACCTGGTGCCTTTTTAGGTTTTCCTCCTTTAGCTTTAGGTGGCTGAAAATAAATATTTGGTAGTTTAAATTATATATCATGCAGGTATATTATTCCATATACTTTATGTAACGATTTTGACACTAATAATAATAATTACAAAAGCATATACATATGGGTATATATAAAATTAATAGCCTTATAATCTATACTGTTTTTTTTTTATTTCTTTGTTCTCACTTTTATTCAGTGATGAATCCTTATGTTTTGGTTCTGCCAACTATTTAGTTTTAGTTTTAGTTCTAGTCTTAGCTTTAGTCTTTTACCAGGCCTCACTGAAAACCAGCGTCGCGTAGTGTGTCCTAGGATACACAACGTGACAAGAAGCTGAGTGAGGACCTTTCGGCACAAATATTTATGTTCTAAATGAATTTTAGTTTTGTGTTATTTTTTGTGATAATACACATTTATTATTCTTATTCGTATTAAAAAAAAACTTCTGTATTAAGTTTAAAAAAAATGAAATAAAATAATATTTCCAATTTAAGCCTGACCGCTATTATATCTTATCAATCAAACTTAGATCAAATACCCATTGACTAAAAAACGTTATTAAAAATACACATCCCGAATGATTCCCTATTATGAGACAAAAATATTGTAGGTAGACACCTAGGTATGTTGTTGCATCTTCTTTTTACATGTACCACTTTGTTCTTTCTTTGAGACATAAGAATGTTATTAATTGTTAACTTACCATTTTGAATTAGTAATGCCACAAACAATATTAACAATTTGAATATATATTTACAAAAAAGCTGTCTCCTACACAAGACAGTCACTAAGTTGTCAGTTGTCAAGCAAAACATTACGCGTCGCCATAGTTACTTTAACAACGGCAACTACGGAGGTGATATTTATGGAGGAACGTAGACTGAGGCAAAGAGTATTATAGTAAGTAAAGTTTGTCAAAGGACTGTCTCATTTCAATCATAGACAGAGAGAATCATACTATATTTGTCTTACAGTAGTACTAGCACCTAAAAGAAAAGGATGAGTATAGTTTTCGTGGTTGACTGACTGACAAATTGCTTTGACCAACTATATATGACTGAGGACAAAGAGTAAGGCCTCATACGCACGAGCGCTTTTACAACGCGCGTTAAAAAAGCGTTTGAATGACACAAATGGATACATGTGTATTTATTCACACGACGGCGGTGGCGCTGTTTATCAAGTGTTGTTGGATTTTCGACTTTAAGCGTTGGTCGTTAAATCGAATTTAGCATACGGACGGATTCAAGCGCTTTTTTAACGCGCGTTGAAAAAGCTCTCGTAGTATGAGGCCAAAGTATGTATTAGATTTCCAATTATTCCAGGAGGGGACATAAGACAAGATTTTTCATTCAATTTGATTTCCACCTAGTTTCTCATGGGACGGGGATACACAGGAGAACGCCACTTTTCAGGCCTAGAGCATAAACGTATCACTTTCAGACCGCTTCTTAGTTAAACAATGACTCACATTCAGAGCCTGAGAAATTAAAATATACTTTCGCTTGTAGGTACTACGGGTATTAAAGGTTACGGTTATTTATAAAAAGGCCTACAAAAGGTCGTATAGAGTATATGAATCTTCAATGGCGACTGTACTGGGACAGTTACGAGCACTCGTACGTCTACGTTCCATAAGAAAGGGCAGGTAACATTATATATAAAGTTAAAGTTAAAAGTATTTTTTTTCAAGAATATAGGTTACAGATTATGTCAGGGGTCTCCGCACTAGGCTTTGCCTGTACCGCGGGGAACCAGGAACATTTTTTTTAACAGAACTAGGTTACTTAATAGCTAATACAAAAAACTTACTTAAAAGTTTAAAACTAGTTGTACAAATATATTGCAGAATATTATAACTAAACATTATCTAAAATATCTTCAGTCTCGGCATAATTTAGAGAGGTCAAGAATTTGAATAGGAGTTTCTTAGCTTCTATAGGGGAACTAAATTTAAGGTTACAGTGTTAAAGTATGGTGTTATAGGTTGTTACTCTAATACGATCTCCGAACCGTTTTCCAAAAGCGGTGCGCACTTCGGGAATAGGTAAATTGAAGATGCGTTTTTTAATCAAGGAATTATAGGAAGGAATTGATTTAGACATTGTATGTGTTTGTAGACATATTTTGTGTAGGAATAGCTGTCGGACGGATAAAACTTGAGCTTGGGCATACAGATCTGAAGTTGGAAATCGAAAGGGTCTTTTGAGCATCACTTTTAAAAGAGAGCGTTGAGCCCTTTCGATTTCCAGCATACTAGTTTCAGATGCACTGCCCCAAACCGTAATATTAGGTCCTTACCTATGAAATTGGCGTTTTTGTTCATAGATATAAGTCTGATCCTAGTTTTTTTTTTTTTTACAAAAGTACATACACAATTACAATAAAACTACAGTGCACTCAATAAACAACGATTTTACATACAATTAATTGTTATTTTTTATTGTTAAGTGTTCAGAATTAAGCCTTGAAAATAGGTCTTTTCATGTGCTGTCGGTTCGAGTATTAAAATTACTTATAATATATTTTACTAATGGTACCAATTTTCAAGAAATGGAGATATTGAAAACATACCTTAAAGGTGTCAAAAATTACTGGAAAAATTTTGTTTGGTTTGAATTAGCCATCAAAAAAATATCCGCAAAATTAATTGTATGGAAATTCGTGTTTCGTTGAAATTCTCCGAACAAAACGCCAATTTCATAGGTAATGACCTAATACAATAATTGATCATATGACTCTTTCTTGCCTCATTTTGGTCTATACTCTAATGATAAACTCAAGTTTATGGACCAAAGCATACATTACACATTACTCAATGAACTCACAGTGATTAATTTAGTCTAGGGTAGACCGAGGCAAATCGGATCATTTTTTGTTTGACGGTCAATAAATTTTTTTTTTAAGGTGATACTGTTTTTATTAATATTCAGTTGGATAAATTGTTTATTAATGAACGGAATCCAAGGTTCAGACATAAAATAAAACTTAAATATAATTTATGAAAAATAAAATACAAAACCTCGTAAAAAATCCGATTCGCCCCATTTTAAGGGGACAAAACGGATCAAAAAAACTCTGTCATAAAATCTTAATTAATATTGGTTAACAATGTTAATCATATGATTAAGAATCACAAAGGTCAAATAATTGAGATCAACTATCATTGGTATCTTTAATGTTGCATTTGACCATTATTTTTATTCCTCCTTTCCAGTAAAATTTTTTATCACGCCACCTACAGAAAGTGCAACATAATATCACTCCTATATGCCACTATATATGTGGTATTATCTATGAAAAGGGACCTTATTGTCGATGGCGCTTACGACACTAACATCGATGAGCACAAAACGTAGTAGTTTAAAATTGGGGATTCTGGCCCAGTTTAGTTATTTTGATTTCCAATTTAGCAATTAAGTTTCTTTGATTACTGGAACATTCAATGTTGCTGTCTATCCAATGCGGAGGTCAATTTATGTTATGTGACGCTGATGAACTTATCAGTCATCGGGTTTAAAGGTCCCTTTGTAGTTTTTTATAAATAACTCGTAAACGGTGACCTGTAGCAAAAATGTTCTGATACATAAGTAATCTGCGTAAAATTGTCTACATTAAATATTCTATACACTTTTTCGCTAGGATCAGTATTTAAAAAAATATTTAAGGTAAAAAGTTAAATATGATCAATTGTTAATATTTTTTGTAAATAACTCGTAAACGGTGGCCTGTACCAAAAAATGTTCTGATACATAAGTAATCTACTTAAAATCTACTCACACCAGAGGATGCTGAAGACCGGACGCTTAGCTAAAACGCTAGGTTGAAGGAGAAGAAGATTGATCCTAGCGAAAAAGTGTATAGAATATTTAAGGCGCTCTTATACTCGAGTTTTACGTTTTCAAGGGGGTGAAGCAGACGAGTGGTAGAACGGGCAGGCGGGCGCCCCGCGCGGCGCACCGCACCATTCCCGCGCAGCACGTCTACGTCCTTATTCTGACGACATCGGTATTCTGAATCGTCAGTTCCGGGATTTTTAGTTCGGCAATTAATATTGAAAAAGATTTATTAGTCAATTCGAATTTTGATGAGTACTTAATGAAATTAAAATGAAATTATGGTGGTATGGTCGGGGTTGTGTACTATCCACTGGGGTCTTGTAAATAATAAATGCAGACTTACAGTTCAAGTGGTATACTTCACTAAAGTACACGGAAATCCATACACAAGCAATACAGAAGGCACATAAGGGTAGAATACACAAGCACAGGTTTAAAGCAGAAGTAGAACAGTTCAGAAGATAGAAATAGGTAAGGTAAACAAGCGGGAAGCGAAAAGCAAAACAATAAGATCGCAGCGAAAGTGACATGCGTTCCGCGTCGTATCATGGCAGTGACTGACTAATGACCTCTGCTGCGCGGACGCCGGGCTAGCTACAAAACCAGTTCGCGCTAGACCGGGGGTGAGGTCGATAGTATCGATAGTCGATACGGTTTATCAACATATGTAGGAGCGTATGTAGGTTTAGGTAATATATATAAACATAGGTATATGAAAATGTATATGTAAAATGTGTATACAGGGTGAAATTTAAATCACTGGCCATATTCATTCCAGGCACTAGGTTACACTTAAGGAATCTATTTAGCGAAAAAAAAGAGTACATTTTTTTTAAATTTTCATTTTTCAATTTTTAAATACTTTCCACGAGTCGTGGTCACCCTATTACCACAAATGTAAACAAACCTAATAGTAGGTTTTAACAACAACATCAGCAAAACCCTTATCTGACTTCACTAAACCTTATAATCGTTGCAATAGGGTCCACCTAGTTAGTGTTGGAGATGGTAGGCAGGTTTATCAATTTCGAGGGTAGTCTAAACCATTCCGCGCTAGCGGTAAACATAACGGTTAGCATAAATGATTAGTCACTCGTCACTCGCCAACCTTAAAAAAATAATCGCGCGCGTACTAAGGTTTAAAAAAATGTTTTCGAACCGGGAATATTAGGAAATGGTACGGTGTTATTTATTAAGTGGTGAGTGTTTACGTGGTGCACAAAGATTATACGAAATGGAATCAGTTCCACGCCTTCGCAGACAAGGATTGAATCCAAGAGTACCATCTCGTGGGACTTTCGTTAATTGCGTCGACTTTTAATCAAATGTAAGTACATAAGATGATTCAATTTTTTAAATACGCCTGAATTCAAAGATTCCTGACCTAGTTTTTATTCATTGTTTTTAAGCCACGGACGTTTTGTTAATAATCATTAGTCAGAAATAATATTTTAGATTAAAAATGGGTTGCCTTTGCATTTTGATGGCTCTAAGCCCGTTAAAGTATGAAGGAAAAATTAGCAACTTATGTAGGTAAGCGTCTTATCTCGCTGCAATAGGGTTCATAATTGGTGACGCGATTGCAAACAGCGGGAGGGGCGGGGTGTCAATGACCTTAACTGATAAGAGAGAAGCGGGTGTAGTGGGTAGTTGTCGGTTCACCATAACGTACGAGGTTTTTAGGACAACTTGATGATGAGTTATTTCGAAAAAAAAAACTGAGCGGTATTAAAAGAAAAAACACGTGTTTAATATTTTTTCGAGTTCTTTCGGGTGTTTCAATTTGGCCAGTGAATTAAATTTCACCCTGTATAAAAAAGTATATGTATAAAATGTGTATAAGTACCTACACCACCCCCCACCAGAGTCCCTCAGGGACGATAATAATCAGGAAACCTAATTGTACGACCTGAACGAGTTGTTCTAGTTTCAGGTACCCGAGGTGTTTCTGTCACAGGAGCGGGAGTGTCTTTGACATTTTCATTATTGTCCAGCATAAAAGCTGGCTTGAGCCGGTCAATAGACACTGTCGCCTCCTTGTTATTGAGAAGGATTTTAAATATTTTACTATCTCTGACGAGTACTTTATGAGGCCCGGAGTAAGCTGGGGTGAGGGAACCTCTTGTAGTGTCATCACGAAGGAAGACGTGACTACAGGTTTCCAGTTCCTTGTGCACGAATACTATGGGCTTACAGTGTCGCGAAGTAGGAACGGGTCGTAGCTTCTCTATATAGCCTTTGAGTCTGACGGAAAAGTCGGATATATCCGAAGTCCCCCCAGCGCTCGTCTCCCAAAACTCGCCAGGGAGTCGCAACGGCTCTCCGTAGACCAACTCAGCCGAAGATCCTTGCAGATCTTCTTTAAAAGAGGCACGTATTCCCAGGAGGACCCACGGCAACGACTCGGTCCATCTGTCATTTGCATGACAGACGATAGCCGCTTTTAGTTGGCGGTGATACCTTTCCACCAAACCGTTGCAAGCAGGATGGTATGCTGTCGTCCTTTTATGCTCGAATCCGGCCATTCTAGCTAAGCATTGAAATAGGGCCGATTCAAATTGACGGCCACGGTCAGTTGTAATGCTTGTAGGACAGCCGAACCGAGTAATCCAGGTGGACAGCTGTGCTTTTGCAACGGTTTCTGCCGTGATATCTTCTATCGGTACTGCCTCTGGCCAGCGAGTAAATCGATCTACTGCTGTGAGGCAATACCGATAGCCCTGAGAAAGTGGGAGAGGCCCGACCAGGTCTATATGGATCTGTTTGAAGCGGGCGCGCGGCAAGTTAAAAGTGCCCAGTGAGGAAGTCACGTGACGGTTGACTTTAGCTCGCTGGCACAGCAAGCAGGAACGCGCCCACTCTCTGCAATTTTTTTTAACACCTGGCCAGACGAAACGCTCGGAAACTAGTTTCGCCGAAGCGCTGCAACCAGGGTGGCTTAGGGAATGGAGGCTATCGAAGACCTTCTTCCGCAGAAACTTAGGTACATAAGGCCTGGTAGCCAGTGTACTAACGTCGCAGTACAAAGGAGTTTGGCTTCCAGGAACATGAAGTTTCTGCAGATGCAGTGATGACCCGTTGCTCAAGAGCTGTTGAAGTTCGGGGTCGGAGGCTTGGTGTTGGGCTATTGTCTCGAGGCTCACGGGTGCTTCTAGTTCCTCAATTCGTGACAACGCATCCGCGACCACGTTGTCTTTGCCACTTATGTGGCGGATATCTGTCGTGAATTGAGATATGAAGTCAAGGTGTCTATACTGCCTAGGCGAACAGTTACTCTTCCTTTCATGGAAGGCGAAACTGATGGGCTTGTGGTCAGTATAGACAGTGAAGTGACGAGCCTCGAGCATGTGCCTAAAATATTTTACCGCCTCGTATATGGCCAACAGCTCCCTGTCGTAGGGCGAGTATTTGGCCTGAGAGGGGCTCAGCTTTCTGGAAAAGAAGGCCAGTGGTTCCCAAGCGCCATGTTTAAATTGCTGGAGTACCGCACCGAGAGCCCTGTCGGAAGCATCCGTGACCACCGCTAGTTTTGCGGTGCAATCGGGATGCGCCAGCATCGCTGCGTTTGACAAGCTCTCCTTACAGGCCTGAAAAGCTTTCAGCATCTCTCCAGTGAGGTTGACTGCCTGCGATCCCCTCACGGAACCTGTCAGCAGTGCGTGCAGTGGGGCTTGTATCTCGGCTGCTCGAGGAAGAAATCTCCTATAAAAGTTGATCATGCCCAAGAAGCCCCGAAGCTGCTTGATGTTAGTTGGAGGAGGGAAGTCCATGACTGCCTGTACCTTCGACTCGAGGGGTCTACATCCGCTGGCTGAAATCAGGTACCCTAGGAATGTTACCTCCTGAGCTCCTAGGACACACTTTGAGGTATTTACCAGCATGCCGTACTGCTTCAGCCTAGCGAAGATTACACGCAGGTGTTCCTCGTGCTCTGCCTCGCTCCTAGAATAAATTAGGAAGTCGTCCAGGTAAGCATATACGAAGTCAAGGCCCCGGGTAAGCTCGTCGACGAACCGTTGAAACGTTTGACCCGCATTGCGTAGGCCAAACGTCATAAACGGGAACTCGAATAATCCGAAGGGGGTCGTGATGGCGGTTTTGGCGATATCGTCGGGGCTGACAGGTATCTGATTGTAAGCTTTTTCCAAGTCTAGTGTACTAAAGATTTTACAACCAGCTATATCGTAAGAAAAATCATGGATGTGCTTAATCGGGTACCTGTCAGGCACGGTGCGAGCATTCAGGCTGCGATAGTCTCCGCATGGCCGCCATCCGTTGCCCTTCTTCGGGGCCAGGTGGAGGGGCGACGACCATGGGCTCTCCGACGGCCTGGCTGTACCACTTGCCAGCATGATCCGGAACTCTTCTTGGGCGATTTTCAGCTTGTCCGGAGCTAAACGACGGGGTGGTAAAGAAACTGGAGGACCTGGTGTGGTGCGTATGTGATGGACTGTGTTATGGGGTATGTTAGTGTTATATTTGCCAGCTGGTCGAGTAATTTCGGGAAATTCATCGAGAATTTTGTGATACCGGGACTCGCCAGTTACGACTTTAACGGAAAACACGTCTTTACAATTGGCTGTGGTGCCGATGGCAGCTATTAAAGTTAACATGTAAATCAAGCGCTTATTAGGACAATCTACGAACAGATTATAATGATTGAGAAAATCTACACCAATGATTGGCTTGGTAACATCAGCTACTACAAAACGCCATATAAAAGATCTGCGCAAGCCAAAATCTAAATCTAAAGTTAAATAACCATAGGTAGCAATATTAGAACCATTTGCAGCACTCAGATTATACCCAGTCCTAGAACGACGATCACACAGCGCCGACCGTGGATAGACGCAGAGGTCGCTTCCAGTATCGACTAAAAACTGCGTCTTTGAAGTGCGGTCGGTGACGAACAGGCGACCAGAAGGTGTCGATGGGCAATCGTCAGTCGCCATTATCGACTGCCCCTTGCGTTTTCCGCCGGCTTGAAGTCGCATGGTTGAACGCATCTGCTGGCCTTGTCACCAAACTTCCCGTGGTACCAGCAGAGAGGGTATTTGCGATAGTTCGACTGGGATCGTTGCCTGGTTGCGTTACGCTTGCCTGGAGATGCGCGCGTCCTGGATCTGCTACTCCTGCCCGATGTGGACGCCTGTAACTGCTGGAACTGTTTCCGAAGCTCTGCGATTTCTCTGGCAATATCGCTGGGAACTGAACTCGCAGCTGCACCACTCACAGCGGCGACTTTCGGCGAAGAACTGGCCAAGTCGTTGACACGATCAGCTAAGTCGCAGACGTCTTCATGCGAAGCCGAAGATGGCTGGCCCGCGAGCACCATCTGCACACCATGAGGAAGGCGGGTCATCCAAATAGACCTGATAAAATCATCTGGTACTGCAGGTCCTGCCAGATCTTTCAGGTGACGGAAGAAATGCGAAGGTTTGCGGTCCCCGAGCTCCTCATGCATCAGCAACTGCTTGGTTTTCCTCTCATTGGAAATGCCCAGTCTCTTGATCAGCTCGGTTTTAAGCTTGTCGTATCTCTGCAACGCGGGAGGGTTGATAATAAGGTCCTTAACCTCGCGAGCATACTGGTTGTCGAGGTGGGAGATCACATAATTGAATTTTGTGACGTCACTGGTGATGCCGGAATTATGAAATTGACCTTCGACTTGGGCGAACCATATCTCCGGTTCTTCTGCCCAGAATGGTGGCACTTTCACTCCAACCTTAAAAATGTTTGTCTCTTCTATCGACTCTGTCGACCCTGTCCCCGCACTATTTCCGGATGCCTCACCCGTACCAATCGCATCTTTAAATTCCCTTTCTTGGCTCATATTTGGGGTCACCAGTATGGTGGTATGGTCGGGGTTGTGTACTATCCACTGGGGTCTTGTAAATAATAAATGCAGACTTACAGTTCAAGTGGTATACTTCACTAAAGTACACGGAAATCCATACACAAGCAATACAGAAGGCACAGAAGGGTAGAATACACAAGCACAGGTTTAAAGCAGAAGTAGAACAGTTCAGAAGATAGAAATAGGTAAGGTAAACAAGCGGGAAGCGAAAAGCAAAACAATAAGATCGCAGCGAAAGTGACATGCGTTCCGCGTCGTATCATGGCAGTGACTGACTAATGACCTCTGCTGCGCGGACGCCGGGCTAGCTACAAAACCAGTTCGCGCTAGACCGGGGGTGAGGTCGATAGTATCGATAGTCGATACGGTTTATCAACATATGTAGGAGCGTATGTAGGTTTAGGTAATATATATAAACATAGGTATATGAAAATGTATATGTAAAATGTGTATATAAAAATGTATATGTATAAAATGTGTATAAGTACCTACACCGGACAAGCGCGAGTCGGACTCGCCCACTGAGCCCACCGAGGGTTCCGTACTTTTTAGTATTTGTTGTTATAGCGGCAACAGAAATACATCATCTGTGAAAATTTCAACTGTCTAGCTATCACGGTTCGTGAGATACAGCCTGCTGACAGACGGACGGACGAACGGACGGACAGCGGAGTCTTACTAATAGGGTTCCGTTTTACCCTTTGGGTAGGGAACCCTAAAAATGGTAGGTAAGACGGTGAGGTCGGTGAGTGTACCTAAATAATTATTAATTATATGTATACAATATGAGTGTATACTTGACTGATCATGTTTTTGTAAAAATCGATTTCGACTGGCAAAACATATTAACCGGGCAACCGGGTTTTTTAACCTAATTAGACCCCGCTGAATCCGAAATTGCCGGTTGATTGATCGAATTCTTGACTGGAAGTGAGATAGTTGATATTAAAGGTCCCTTTTTTTTAGTTCTTCGTAAATAACTCTTAAACGGTGGCGCATAGCAAAAATTTTCTTAAACATAAGTAATCTGCATAAAATTGCCTACAAGAAAGATTCCGTACAATTGTTCGCTAGGATCAATATTCAAAGAGATATTAAGGCGGGAAAGTTAATTATAATCAATTTTTGAAGGTCTCTTTTTTTAGTTTTTCGTAAATAACTCGTAAACGGTGGCCAATATAAAAAAAATGTTAAACGTTAATAATCGACACAACATTTTCAATAAAAAAAGATTTAGTACATTTTTAGCAGGGATCAATATTTAAAAAGATAATAAATAGGGAAAGTTAATTATAATAAATTCTAAGGTTCCTTGTTTTTATTTTTTCGTTAATAATTTGAAAAGTATGACTCATAGCAAAAACAAATTTTACACAAATAATAAACATAAAATTTCCTACAAGAAACATGTAGAACACTTTTCGCTAGGATCAATATTTAAAAAGACAAAGCATTCGGTAAGTCAATTATAATCAATTTTAAAGTCCCTTTTTAGTTTTTTGTAAATAACTCGTAAACGGTGTCCCATAGCACAATAAGTTTTTATGAATAAATAATCTCCATAAAATTTTCTGCAAAAAACATCTGAACACTTTTCTCTAGGATCCATATTTAAAACGATATTAAAGGAAGAAAGTTAATCACATTCAGTTCACAGGTCGCTTTTTTTTCGTAAATAACTCGTAAACGGTTGCAACGGGGGCAGTTGTAAAAAATATTATACGTAAATATTGAACATAAAATTGTCCACAAAAAAGGTGTTGTACACTTTTTCCCTACGATCAATATTTAATGAGGTATTAAAGGGGGTAAGTTAATTATAATCAATTTCCAGGTCCCTATTTTAAGTTTTTCGTAAATGACTCGTAAACGGTGGCCCATAGCAAAATTGGTTCTTAATGTTAACTAACCCCCCTTGGCTAAAAAGTGGCCTCCATGTTTAAAATTCATTTGTTTACGTAAGATGTCCGTCTTTGGGTCACGAATTTACATGTGTGTACCAAATTTCAACTTAATTGGTCCAGTACTTTTGAAGAAAATGGGCTGTGACAGACGGACAGACAGACAGACAGTCGCACGAGTGATCCTATAAGGGTTCCGTTTTTTCCTTTTGAGGTACGGGATCCTAAAAACTAAAAAAAGTGACATGTGAATTGATTGTAATGAACTTTCTTCCTTTAATATCGTTTTAAATATTGATCCTAGAGAAAAGTGTTCAGATGTTTTTTGCAGGAAATTTTATGTAGATTATTTATTCATAAAACCTATTTTGCTATGGAACACCGTTTACGAGTTATTTACAAAAAACTAAAAAGGGACTTTAAAATTGATTGTAATTAACTTACCGGCTGCTTTGTCTTTTTAAATATTGATCCTAGCGAAAAGTGTTCTACATGTTTCTTGTAGGAAATTTTATGTTTATTATTTATGTGTGATCAACAGGGTAAAGACCGGTAGTGATCACCGAATCGTAAGAGGCACACTGAATATCAATATTAAACTTGAAAGGTCCAGCCTGATGAAGTCTACGCTCCGACCTACTCGAGCCCATGTTCAAAACCCCGAAAGCTTTCAACTCGAGCTCTCTAACCGCTTTGCTTGCCTAGAGAACTTGGCTTCAGTTCAGTGGACGAAATCAACGACGGGCTAGTGGAAACTGTCCACACAGTAGGGTCTAAGTTTTTTAGACCCCGCCGTAAAGATAGACCTCAGAAATTGACCGAGCAAACCTTAAACCTCATGGCTGAACGACGCTCGCTACAGTTGCAGTCTCCCGATGACGCGGAGTCATATAGGCAGCTCAATAGACGTATATCTAAGTCCTTGCGACATGATCTGCGTCTCTTTAATACTAACCGTATTAAAGAGACTATTGAGCGAAACCAAGGCTCCAAAGTGTTCGCAAAGGACAAAGCAACGCAAGCAAAGCAAGGGTCTATTGGGCAAAGCCAGCTGACAAAGCTGAAACGGGAAGATGGCAGCATAGCGTCGAGCAAAGCGGAGGTTTTAGGTGAGATCGAGAGGTTCTATGGACAGTTATACACTTCGATCGCAAAGCCCGTTGACAGCTTGGTAGGAGGTCCAAGAGCCAAGCTGTCCCGACATTATACCGAAGATATCCCGGACATCAGTCTGTACGAGATTAGGATGGCCCTGAAGCAGCTTAAGAGCAACAAGGCGCCGGGCAAAGACGAAATCACTTCAGAGCTTCTGAGAGCGGGTGGAACACCGGTACTTAAATTCCTCCAGAAGCTCTTTAATTCCGCCTTGTCCGAGGGCATAACGCCTGAAACATGGAATAGAGGCGAGGTGGTGTTGTTCTTCAAAAAAGGTGATAACAACCTATTGAAGAACTACAGACCCATCACGCTTCTGAGCCATGTCTATAAGCTGTTTTCAAGGGTCATCACGAACCGTCTCGAACACAGACTTGATGACTTCCAGCCTCCCGAACAAGCCGGTTTCCGAAAAGGCTATAGTACCATAGACCACATCCATACGCTGCTGCAAGTTATACAGAAGACCGAAGAGTATAACTTGCCATTATGCTTAGCGTTTGTGGACTATGAGAAAGCCTTCGATTCGGTGGAAACATGGGCGGTACTTGTCTCTTCAGCGATGCCATATTGACTATCGGTACATCGAAGTGTTGAAGTGTTTGTATAATAACGCCACCATGTCGGTCCGAGTACAGGAGCAGAGCACGAGGGCGATTCCATTGCAAAGAGGCGTAAGGCAGGGAGACGTTATCTCTCCGAAACTGTTTACTGCCGTAATGGAAGACGCCTTCAAGCTCCTGGAATGGGAAGGACTTGGCATCAACATCAACGGCGAATACATCACTCACCTTCGGTTTGCCGACGATATCGTAGTCATGGCAAAGTCGATGGAGGAACTCAGCATGATGCTCGATGACCTCAACCGAGTTTCACAACGGGTGGGCTTGAAAATGGACATGGACAAGACGAAACTTATGTCAAATGCCAATGTTGTGCCCATCCCAGTCTCTGTTGGGAACTCGGTACTCGAAGTTGTTGACTCGTACATCTACCTAGGACAAGTAGTCCAATTAGGTAGGTCCAACTTCGAGAAAGAGGTCAACCGCCGAATCCAACTCGGTTGGGCAGCGTTCGGGAAACTACGTAATGTCTTTTCGTCCGACATACCTCAGTGCCTCAAGACGAAAGTCTTTAATCAATGTGTGTTACCAGTGATGACTTACGGCTCCGAAACGTGGTCTTTCACTACCGGCCTCATCTCAAAACTCAAAGTCGCTCAACGAGCTATGGAGAGGGCTATGCTCGGAGTTTCTCTACGTGATCGAATCAGAAATTAAGAGATCCGTAGACGAACTAAAGTCACCGACATAGCCCACCGGATTAGCAAGCTGAAGTGGCAATGGGCAGGCCACATTGCACGCAGAGAAGATGGCCGATGGGGTCGAAATGTGCTCGAGTAGAGACCACGGACTAGCAAGCGCAGCGTAGGACGTCCACCCACAAGATGGACAGACGATCTTGTTAAGGTCGCCGGAAGACGCTGGATGCGGGTCGCTTCCAACCGGCACGTATGGAGGTCCAAGGGGGAGGCCTATGTTCAGCAGTGGACGTCTTATGGCTGAGATGATGATGATGATGATGATTTATGTGTAAGATTTGTTTTTGCTATGAGTCATACTTTTCAAATTATTAACGAAAAAAATAAAAACAAGGAACCTTAGAATTTATTATAATTAACTTTCCCTCTTTATTATCTTTTTAAATATTGATCCCTGCTAAAAATGTACTGAATCTTTTTTATTGAAAATTTTGTGTAGATTATTAGTTCATTTTTTTTATATTGGCCACCGTTTACGAGTTATCTACGAAAAACTAAAAAAAGGGACCTTTAATATCACATATCTCACTTCCAGTCAAGAATTCGATCAAGCAACCGGCAAATTCGGATTCAGCGGGGTCTAATTAGGTTAAAAAACCCGGTTGCCAAAAAGTAATATGTTTTGCCAGTAGAAATCGATTTTTACAAAAATGTGACCAGTCTAAATTATTCAATTTGATTAATTTTATAGCCTTTTAAATTATGTTTACACAATTTATCAATCGTGACTGAATTCCGGATTGGTTAGATGGGTGTGTGCCTTTGCTGCCCGACTTGTTATAAAATGACAGTATGACGGACGAATGTCTGAAATGTCACCGTATTTAAGAATTATTTTGCTTTTCTTCGTAAGTATGTTGAAAAACATTGTGTGTATAACATATTTGCATATTTATACTGTGATTACCCATTTTATGAAACGTCCGCTAAACTAGCACAGGTCCGACGCTGACAGTGGTCACGGGCGTACTGGCGTGAGGAATAGGCGCAAGGTATTGCCGCGTAGGGTGTAATTTAGTAGGCAAAATGTTGAATTCATCAAATGATGAATGAAAAAATTAACGTATCGATAAAAGGACAAGCAATAATGAAGATTTACTTAAAAGCTATCGACTGAAGTAAGTTTCATATACATTTTCGTCCTAGTACTTCTAACATAAGGAAATAAAGACAGTGTTAGGCATGTTTTCAACTTAAGATTCTATCGAGAAAATAATGAGCCGTCGTGTTTCTGACAAGCAATAACGTAGTTCAAGGACTTATACATACTAGAAAATAATGCATGAAATCCTTGTAAAAGTCTGTAAATATGGTGGTAATCAAAGAAACTTAATTGCTAAATTGGAAATCAAAATAACTAAAATGGGCCAGAATCACCAATTTTAAACTACTACGTTTAGTGCTCATCGATGTTAGTGTCGTAAGCGCCATCGACAATAAGGTCCCTTTTCATAGATAATACCACATATATTAACAATAAATCCAAAACATGCTAATGGCCATTTACCAACAAAATCGAATAACTTAAATGAAAATAAACAAAAACTGTAAACTTTTGCAAACCAAACATGAAAAATCACGCATATCCGATTCACTCATATGAGAAAATTAGTTGTTGGTAATAAAAGACTCTACGTAGGGACAGCGGTCTCGTTAAAATCTTATTAGCAGCTGTAGTCATATTTTCTCCCGACCATTCCCCCTGATACCTCTTCTTTTTATACGTACGCACCATCTAAAACATGCGAACATAAAATAAGCCAAAAAAAACGTCCAAAAACCTTGTTTTCTAATGTGATCCGAATCGCCCGCAATCAGATGATCCGAATAACCCCATATCATATGTTTGAATTATTTTCGTGTAACGGGAATATACCTTTAAATACAATAAAAACAAAATCAAATCAGGAAACACTATGCGCCATTAACAATAAGTACCAACAATTACAAACCTTTAACCTTTTGCGTTTACTTTTATCACGGACTGTATATGCACATTTTTTACATTGGCGGTAAAATCACAATACACCTGTACGAGCGACTCATCGGGAAGTGTCACCGTGACCGACGCATGAGTCTTTTACAATGACAGTAACTGTGGCGACATGCGTTAGGAACAGAGCAAACGCGGGACGCTGATTGACTGGCTGTAACTAACCGTGATCTTTCAAATTTTACAGAAATGCTTATTTTGATCCGATTTCCCCAGTGATCCGATTCACCTCGGTCTACCCTATGTACATTAAACCTCAATAGTATAGAACTTACAGGCCTATTCGGATTTCGAGATAATCACAAGATCTTGAGACGATTTAGAGATCAACTAGATCTACATTAGATATCCACAAAACGACTGAACGGTACTGTGAGGTCTCATATAGCGACAAGTACAGTAGCCAAAAAGGTTGTTGCTTGCCAGGGTTTAAGCATAATACTATAAACGACTGACAATATGCCATACGATTAAATAAATACATTAGATATCGACTGGATGTGACTTGGATATCTAAGTCATAACTTGTCGAAATCGTTCAAGAGGACCTCCAGAATCGCGGAAACGTCTGATATATCTATCTTACAAATATCTTTAAATTATCCGTATCGTAACTTGTTGAAGTCTAGTAGAAATCTATTTCATTTTCCGAATCGAGCCGTTAGTGAGTGATTATATTCTCTTTGGTATTCTTCCTCTGAGATGTAAACCAAAGATATAATCACTTGATGTCACTGAAATATGAAACCTATGGAAGTGAAACGTCAACGAAAAATGCGTGCCAGTGTGACGTCATCCGGTGACAAAACATGGCGGTTTTAGTGCTGCCCCGAAGATTTTTACTGCTACTAGGTTTTATCGATTCACCGATAACTTTTTAACGTGTTCGGCTCATTTTATTTATGTATTTCTTGTTTGAATAAAATGATACTTAATACATTTTAAAATACTAAGTATAAATTATTTGTGTAGTTTATATTTTAATAGGAAGTAAGTAAATATTTTTTGATTATATTGTTATGTGAAAAGATATTTTGATTGAGTAAGATGTGTAAAATCTAAGACAATTTCGTGCTTCGAATTTGACAGGTAAACGAGATGTCGCTGTACAACTCCATACATATTGGGATGTTTGCGGTAACTCTGATTTTCAAAAGTTGACGTTTGACAACTCAGTGACCGCAAAACTCATCGCGCAGTACAGCGCCATCTGTTTTGGATGTCAAAATAAGTGTACGTGTTTTTCTTAGACTACCTCTCTATTACAATCAATTTTTCATATCACCTATTCGGAAAAGGGATTTTTCTTCACTGCTAGGAGGAATCAAAGTGACACTTTTCTTCCCTGCTAGGAGGGATCAAAGTAACACTTTTCTGTTCTAGTGCACTATTTTACATTATTTTTTTAGCTTAAATAATCTGTTTAAGCATCACATTGGGTCAACACTAAGTTTTTTTTTTCTCATAGTTGATGTGAAAAACAGTTTGTGTCACACGGCATCACAATAAAATTATTTCGTCTTGGGCGTTAACACTTGAATCCTTCATTACGCTTATAATCCGTCGCTTCATTCAGAATTCAATGTACGCCCTTGACGGAAATATATCATTATGATCCGGATCGTAATGATCATTATGACGGGTGAAAAAAACAAAACACCTCCAGAACATTTATTTAATTACAAAAATAAGGAATGACTTCCGCTCTTCAACATTTATTCAGCAAATAGGCCACAACACAAGGGCACTTTTACACGTTAACATTGAATTTACATAGAAGCAAAAATAATAACAATACATCAACAATTTTATAAAATATCATCATCTAACTGCAACTACCAGTTCAAATCAACGTATTACAATTACTTAGAGATGTATAATAGCTCGTGTTAGCTTAAACAGACCAGTCTCCACAAACAGCACCCGTTCACGAGTATGACGCGTATCTCAACCATCTCCTCTAAAATCATTTTATTTTACAGATACAAAAACACAAAAAAATGTATCTATAATAATTAGAGGTGTAAATGTCTCTAGGTGTCAGAACTATAACATTATATAGTTTATCAAATTATCCTTAGAGATGTATAGGGTGTCCAAGAGTCAAAGTCCTGTATAATTAACTCATTCATTGAGGACATTACGAAAAAGACTGAAAAGATTATTAAGAGAAAAAGAAACATACGAGAGCACAATGAGTCGTCTCACTGTAATTAAACTCCAAAATAAAGTTACTAAGTATAATAGCTCATGTTGGCTTAAACAGACCAGTCTCCACTCTCCACAAACAGCACCCGTTCACGAGTATGACGCGTATCTCAGCCATCTCCTCTAAAATCACTTTATTTTACAGATACAAAAACACAAAAAAATTATCTATAATAATTAGAGGTGTAAATGTCTCTAGGTGTCAGAACTATAACATTATATAGTTTATCAAATTATCCTTAGAGATGTATAGGGTGTCCAAGAGTCAAAGTCCTGTATAATTAACTCATTCATTGAGGACATTACGAAAAAGACTGAAAAGATTATTAAGAGAAAAATAAACATACGAGAGCACAATAAGTCGTCTCACTGTAATTAAACTCCAAAATAAAGTTACTAAGTATAATAGCTCATGTTGTCTTAAACAGACCAGTCTCCACTCTCCACAAACAGCACCCGTTCACGAGTATGACGCGTATCTCAGCCATCTCCTCTAAAATCACTTTATTTTACAGATACAAAAACACAAAAAATGTATCTATAATAATTAGAGGTGTAAATGTCTCTAGGTGTCAGAACTATAACATTATATAGTTTATCAAATTATCCTTAGAGATGTATAGGGTGTCCAAGAGTCAAAGTCCTGTATAATTAACTCATTCATTGAGGACATTACGAAAAAGACTGAAAAGATTATTAAGAGAAAAAGAAACATACGAGAGCACAATGAGGCGTCTCACTGTAATTAAACTCCAAAATAAAGTTACTAAGTATAATAGCTCGTGTTAGCTTAAACAGACCAGTCTCCACTCTCCACAAACAGCACCCGTTCACGAGTATGACGCGTATCTCAGCCATCTCCTCTAAAATCACTTTATTTTACAGACACGAAAACACAAAAAAGAAATCTATAATATTTAGAGGTGTAAATGTCTCTAGGTGTCAGAACTATAAGATTACATAGTTTATCAAATTATCCATAGAGATGTATAGGGTGTCCAAGAGTCAAAATCCTGTATAATTAACACATTCATTCAGTACCTAGTTGTTTACTCGTTACGGAATAAAACTATTTTATTTAAATAGTTCCGAAGAGAGATTTTGTCGGTAACCTTTTTTCCGTAGTATCTAAAGCGAATGTCTAGATACGTTTTAATTACACTTTTTATTAATAGATACTTATGATTCGTATCATGGTCAATTGATTCTGACCGAAAAATGCTGTCCGATTTTTCGGAGTAGTGCTCCATAATAAATTTAAATATATACAGGTAATAGTTTTGGGGCATTGACTTTTCCAAGTTAGGTTTAATAATCTTTTCAGTCTTTTTCGTTATGTCCTCAACATCTTTCGAGGGGTATTTCAATCCACCTCTTGTCTTCAAATGAATAAGCGTATTTAAATTGCTGTTCGGATCTCCAAACAATAACGCAACGCATACCGGACATTTGATATTGCGGGATAGTTTCCTTGAAACAAATCCCGCAATATAGGTCACAACTGAGTCAGCATACCCGGAAAGAGTGCTGTTTAGGCAGTCTATATATTCCTCGTATAAGGTGCTGTCATCTTCTGGCACTTCAACCAATTGGTTTTTTTCGGTTAAATCGTTCAAGGCTTTCTGTGGGCTAGTGCTTGTGCAGTTTAAAATATTAACTTGCTCCAAAGCAACGCAATTGCCGACCCCTTCATCGCGAATTTCGGCTCGAATAAGAAGCCTCTTGAAGGCTGCTTTAAATTGAACGGCATTGGGATTATTGTTGAAACCCCCTCGAGCTCTTATAGCCGAAAAAAATAGTTCGACATGGTCTTGGCTGATCTTGTAGAGTGGTAAATATTTTAATATTTTTGTATTTTCGACAAGATGTCGATATAAAGCTAATGCACTTTTCATATCAATGATTAGCCCCACAAAGCCAGTCTTTCTCCTCGACTCAATTACTAACTCCCCTGATGGCAGCCTCAGGCCGCGTAAATACCCAATTGCACCTTCAAAAAGCGCTTCGATGATGCCGATGTTTTGAGGACACAGGGCTTTTTTTAATCCAGGCGGGCGAATCGAGTGACTGTTCAGGACATCGAACACATCGTTCAGTAGTTTTATAAAACTTACGGTGCCCTCACAGTTTTCAAATGCTTTAAGTTTTAATTCCGAGTTACAGAACTCCAAGGCATCCGCCACAGAGTTGCTTAATAGTTGAGTAGCTAACCGCACTTTCATTTTTTGCTTAGCAAAGTATATGTGGGCTTTGGTTACTTTCGTGGCCATGTGCAGTCCCTCGTTTTCCTGCAAATTCATAAGGAGCTCCAGGTAATTAAAATCAATTTTTCGGCCATGTACATCTTCTAACACTCTTAAGTCGCCGAATGTATTTCGAATCAATTTAATCATATGGCATGGATCGAAAAACGCATGTAATGTGCTTTGGCTGCATTTGAAAGTCGTATTAGTTTGACCTTTACTCAATTGGCAACCGAACTCCTGTAGCATCGCGAAATTTGCTGCAGGGCCATCGCATGTTACACTCACAATATTAATACCCACTTCCT
The DNA here is from genome assembly GCF_910591565.1 of Cydia splendana. Lineage (NCBI taxonomy): Eukaryota > Metazoa > Arthropoda > Insecta > Lepidoptera > Tortricidae > Cydia > Cydia splendana. The sequence goes on from NC_085960.1 coordinate 14,245,749, forward strand.
CGCATTTTTGAATGCACATTTTTAACAATGCGCATTTTTGTTCTGCCGTCAAAGAAGTTATAAAAAAATATGCAATTGGCAGTTTCCAACTTCCATTTATGTTATTTACTAAAAATACGAGGCATTGATTCGCCACCTCCAACGAATCGTTATCGCATTCTGACCCTATAGTAACTCGCCCGTAATACATTTTTTTTTGGGGATCCCAGCACAAAGATTTTCTTATTGACATTTCGTCAAAGATTAGCGAGCACACAATTGGCGTGTCGCTAGCCTGAACTTTGTTTTTGAGAGCCGCAAACGCTTCCTCACAAAGGCCAGGTTCCGCATTTATTTTTTGATACCACCTAGTTAAAGTCCTTGGGTGAGGCAAGCATGTATTGTACGTTCGTCGCACAAAGTTGTAGGCCTTCGGCGAAAAGAAGTGGAGTGTAAGGGCAAATTTTCTAGTTTCCTCTGAATATTGTTTTTCCAAAGGCAAGCCTTCACTTTTCAAAATTTGCCTCTTTAAAAAGTCTTTGGGACCCGCGCAGGCTTCTAAAACTATAGAGTTCTCGTTGTTGACTAGATTCCTTTCCTGTAGGTCTTTTATAATATTCTGGAACTCTGCAATTTTTTTTCTTTGCCGCCGCACTTTTTCATTTAATTTTTTTACTTTCTTTCTCAAGAAATCACATTTAGCTTCCAGTTTTTTTATTTTTTGTGCTTGGGTCTGGAAAAAAGAAAGGATTATAATTTAATAGACTATGTTTCGTATTCGTAGGCGATCACAAATTTAGAGGTGAATAATTTGTCAATAAGTGCAAGTGCTGGGGTGCTGTAAGCATTCGAATGTTTTTCAATATGAGCGTTACTAACTGGCACGGACGCGTGCGGTTAGCAGTTAGAGGACGCTCTAATGAAGGTCATGATGTAGAATACGTACCGGTAGATTATCCACTCCTGAAGTACCAGGAACGGAAACATAAGGGGCTGTATACGCGGCAGCCGTCGTCAGGGGGAGCTGTGTATTAAAAAAGTTGTGTTTAAAAACCAGACTATGACTAAAGGGGCCTGCCTGCACTGATTACCAGTTCGCCGGACGATATCGGCCTGTCAGTTAATCGCAAAATTTGATAGCTCCGAACAACTGACAGTGACAGGCTGATATCGTCCGGCAAGCTAGTATTCTGTGGGCCCCTTAACTGAAGTACCTATTAACACTGCGCAAGTGCGCATACAAAGTCGCGAGCAAAACTGGTACTGACATAATTGTCCAAAAATTGCCAGTCCTTAAAAATTATCCAGCTATTACTGTATATCATAAAGAAGTTACTTACTGCTGATGTTGCAACTCCTGAAGTTCCAGAAACGGGAGCAGAAGCAGGATTCAATGCAGGTCCAGTCTTTAGAGGAAGCTAGAATAAAACAAGACACATTTAGATTAGAACCATGCAAATATATATGTATATAATTCATTTTTCAAGTTTGTAAAATTTTAGAAAATATTGTTATTTCACTCAGTCTAAAAACCAAACCACTTCAAACGGTAACTATAGCTGATAGATTCATCCAAATCAATACTCAATTAGCACGGTAGTTTTGACGCTACTGCTGTAGAACAAATATAATTGAGAGAATTCAATTACATCTTGGCTAATAGTAATAATTGTGTAAAAAAAATCTTACTACTGGAATTTCCACTTCTAAAGTTCTAGGAGCAGGAATAGTAACTGGAGTGGAGGCTTTCTTGCAAGGCTGTAAAGAAAGTTTATTAGTATTTTAATTTTATAAATAAACTGCCAAGTGCGAGTCGGAGTCTCGCCCTAAAGGTTTAATTTACATACAGACTTCTTTTTTCTGTAATGTACAGGTAAATAAATTTTTTCTGCATTTACCCAGTAGTTTTGACGACCGATCTGGCCTAGTGGGTAGTGACCCTGCCTGCGAAGCCGATGGTCCTGGGTTCGAATCCCAGTAAGGGCATGTATTTGTATGATGATACAGATATTTGTTCCTGAGTCATGGGTGTTTTCTATGTATTTAAGTATTTGTATATTATATATATTGTTGTCTGAGTACCCACAACACAAGCCTTCTTGAGCTTACTGTGGAACTTAGTCAATCTGTGTAAGAATGTCCTATAATATTTATTTATTTGTTTATTAGTTTCGGAGTTAGTTTTTAAGGGTTCCGTACCTCAAAAAAAAAAACGGAACTGGCCTAGTGGATGAATATGAAAAAAAACTTACTATAAAAGTGGCAATTCCTGAAGTACCGGCAACAGCATGAGGAGCAGTATATGCACTGGTATTGACAATGTTTAGAGGGACCTGTACAAATATTGAATAACATTCATTTGGATTTTTAATTTGCTACTTGCGAAATATATTTTTTATGTAAACTATTATTAAAATTAAATATAAACTAAATGTGCATGATATTGTGGTATGAGATGATACCTTACATGTATGTTTTAATAAATTTACCTTTATCCATGGTATTGGCAAACAAATATATAATTATAAGCATTTACCAAGTTAGAGGTGTCATGTCCGGCCAAAACAGGAATTGTTTCCAACTGATTCTCTTTTAATGTGGCAGTTTTATGTTGGCTGGCATGTCGCTGCAAAATATTTCAATATTAGATTAAAATAATTGTATAAAAGTTTTTTTTTTAATAATGTTTGCTTAAATGTTGACATTATCATTCAAATTGGGCAAATTCAATTTGACGACCGGTCTGGCCTAGTGGGTAGTGACCCTGCCTGTGAAGCCGATGGCCCTGGGTTCGAATACCAGTAAGGGCATTTATTTGTGTGATGACACAGATATTTGTTCCTGAGTCGTGGTTGTTTTCTATGTATTTAAGTATTTATATATTCACAACACAAGCCTTCAGAGTGAGATGGAAAAAATCGTATTAACGGCGATGACGCAACATTCAATTGTTCGTTAAGAATCATCCCCCTGTTGTTCAAGGTATAAATATGGCCAACCATTCTAGACAGGTCATTCCGTTGCCGGGGAACATTAATTGCATGTAAAAAATACGCAAGTAAGTATAACGGGTTAGCACTGATTGACTAGCAAGTTATCTTTTCGCGGATTAGCAAAGTAATATTTTGGTTTCAATTTATATCAATACCTACTAACTATAAAAGTTTATACATACATATTCACTTACTCTTACGAAGGGCACAGCATCATCTCGTAGTCGAATCACACCCAAAGTATTGTTGAAACATTTTTCATCAAAATGTAGCGAACAAATGAAAATAGTCTTTAAATTTGGCCTTATATTTTCTATTCCAATAGCTTCCAGCCACTTTTTCTTTTTATATTCATTATTTGGTAACCTATAAAACATGTTTTAATTATTTAATTAAGATAATTTAGTTGGTTTTAAGCGCAGTAGCATGATAAAATAAGAAAATATAAATAAGCAATCATAATATATCGATATCAAAGTCGATAAATAATGTACAACCCTAGCTAAAATGTTTACAATATTTAAGCGTAAAAATATAGTTAAATAAGGCAAATCACTTCATGACCTATAACTGCGCATAAGAACCTTGCTATTTATAATGTGAAACATCCTTAAATTCCCCAGGAACATTAACAATAACCAATATTTTTAATGTAAATTATAGCGTACCTGTGAAAGGTTAAAGATGGCTGATTTGCTGTTTTTTTTATGCGGCACCCTAATATACTACACGCTGGCATATTCACGACGTAATTATTGATATTTGGCTTCAATTATATTCAAACACAAGCAAAATCTCGAAAGATAATTGATAATTTTAATTTTCACCACATCCTTTTGACAGGACAAGTACTTGCTGAACTGACTGACAATGACATTTGCGTGACTAAACATGGCGGATTTTCGGCCGCATTAGGTATTTACGTATTTTCATGAAACACTTTATGTACGTACTGAAATACTGTCATCTTTTTTTGCTGTGTAACCCAGTGCTGAGTAAAAACGAGATAGATATATATTTATGTGTGTGCCGTCAAAATGGGTGCTATTTGTATAAGCAATTGTACGTATAGAACAATATGTCTTGTCCCTATTATATAGGTCTATGCTTGATGTAAACAAATGACACGTAAAAGTCAGTCACGCCTTACATAAAAATTTGCAGTTCTTTCATCAAAATTTAGTGTGATATCTGATATGTGATCATATTGAAATCACGTCCAGGAGCCCCGGGTACCAAAATGATGAAGCAGGCTTTAAGCATTGTCTTGGGGGGCATCTTGAGTACCAGCCTTGTAGCCTTCGACTATCTTTTGGGCAATGGCTTCACGGGCATGTTGCAGACGATGTTTTGTAAATGTTTCTGTTTTGTAAAGGTATCTATTTGTCTTTTATTTTAAACACAATGCTCAATTGTTCATTCGCTTTACCTACTACTTGAATAACTTTATACATTACTACTATAATAGGTACTTAAAGAAATTTTACTTTTTCTGCACCATTAGAATTATTGTTTATTGTTACTGTTATTACTCTAACAGTCGATAATCTGTTAATATGCGATCGGATAATAATTAATTACCCAATTGAATCTGCAAAGAGGCACACGCTATCCCGTTGCACTGATTCATAGGTACAGTCTGCAATAATTTGTTACACAACGAAGGCCGCAAAATTATCTGACACGATCTTATTTGTAAAGCCATAAGAGCGTGGCACATATTTTTGCGGCCTTCGAAGAGTAACATAATATTGCAGGTGACTGTACCACTGTCCATCCACTGTCCATCGGTGGACCTTATGCATTTTGTAATAATTTTGTAATAAGACCCACAATTGCAAAGCCTTTGTATTTTATAGAGAACTTTAAGAGATCAAATGAAATCATCGGCGGCGGTAGAATCGAACGATTTCAGTGCCACTATGTTCTTGGTGGAAATTGTTGCTTTAATCGGTACCATGCTGGTAAGGTTTGATGCACAATCTAGTAATTACAATAACATAACACAAAAGAAAAAATATTTGATCTCTAAAGGGGCCCACAGATTACCAGTTCGCCGGACGATATCAACCTGTCAGTTAAAGGCAAAAGGTGACAGTTCCGAACAACTGACAGGCTGATATCGTCCGGCGAACTGGTAATCTGTGGGCCCCTTTACTCAGCTTATAAAATAAATATTTTCAGTTACTGAACAGATACAAGATACACTGCTTTGAACGGTCAATTACAGTCAACAAAGAGCCGGATGAGTTACCGGGAACGAAGAAACATAGATTGGTAGGTAAATAATTGCCAACGACTTGCGTTTTACCTATAGACTAGACAAAAAAATTCAAAATCGCTTTCCTTCTTGGTGCGACTGGCATTACTTTTTGGCAACCGGGTTTTTTAACCTAATTAGACCCCGCTGAATCCGAATTTGCCGGTTGCTTTATCGAATTCTTGACCGGAAGTGAGATATTTGATATTAACGGTCCCTTTTTTAGTTTTTCGTAAATAACTCGTAAACGGTGGCCAATATCAGAAAATGTTGTTAAACGTTAATAATCTACACATTTTTTTTTTACAAAATGATTCAGTACACTTTTCGCAGGGACCAATATTTAAAAAGATAATAAATAGGGAAAGTTAATTATAATAAATTCTAAGGTTCCTTGTTTTTATTTTATCGTTAATAATTTGAAAAGTATGACTCACAGCAAAATAAATCTTATGCATAAATAATAAACATAAAATTTCCTACAAGAAACATATAAAACACTTTACGCTAGGATCAATATTAAAAAGACAAAGCAGCGGGTAAATTAATTATAAGCAATTTTAAAGTCCCTTTTTAGCTTTTTGTAAATAACTCGTAAACGGTGTCCCATAGCAAAATCGGTTTTTAAGAATAAATTATTTGCATAAAATTTCCTCCAAAAAATATCCTGAACACTTTTGATGAAAGGAAGAAAGTTAATTACAATCAGTTCACAGGTCACTTTTTTTAGTTTTTCGTAAATAACTCGTAAACGGTGGCCCGTTGCAAAACAATAATAATAATATGATACATAAATATTGAACATAAAATTGTCCACAAAAAAGGTCCTGTACACTTTTTCGCTAGGATCAATATTTAATGAGGAATACCTCATTAAATATTGATAGAGATAGAGAACTCTTCGGTACACGGCGGTAAGAAGTAGATATCTCGAGATATTTTATTCATAAGAACATTAAGAACCTATTTTTTTTTTTAGAGGTGGAGGTAATCTTCATTGGATACTGTCAGCCCGGTTTTAGCAGCATGTCCGACTCAGCTCACGTTCCCTGTGTACTTACCTAGGAACCAGAAATTGAGTCCTCACGTGCAACGTGTTTTTTGTCAAAAGGTTCATAGCCAGTATGTGCATGCAAATTAAAAAGACCTAGCTCACACGTGTAAATTTTGGCAATGCTTTAAGTTTATATGTGGTCGTGCATCATTAGTGGTGCATGCACGTATCATATGTACCCTAAAATGCTACACATATGAATTATGATGCATGCACAGGGAACGTGTTACGAGTCATTTACGAATAACTAAAAATAGGGACCTGGAAATTGATTATAATTAACTTACCAGGGGGTAATTAATACCTCATTAAATATTCATCGTTGCGAAAAAGTGTACAGAACCTTTTATGTGGACAATTTTATGTTCAACATTTATGCATAATATTGTTTTGCAACGGGCCACCGTTTAGTAGTTATTTACGAAAAACTAAAAAAAAGTGACCTGTGAACTGATTATAATTAACTTTCTTCCTTTAATATCGTTATAAATATTGATCCTAGAGAAAAGTGTTCCAAATATTTTTGTGATGAAATTTTATGTAGATAATTTATTCTTAAAAACCTATTTTGCTATGGGACACCGCTTACGAGTTATTTACAAAAAACTAAAAAGGGACTTTAAAATTTATTATAATGAACTGACCCGCTGCTTTGTCTTTTTAATATTGACCCTAGCGAAAAGTGTTCGATATGTTTCTTGTAGGAAATTTTATGTTTATTATTTATGCATAAGATTTATTTTGCTATGAGTCATACTTTTCAAATTATTAACGATAAAATAAAAACAAGGAACCTTAGAATTTATTATAATTAACTTTGCCTCTTTATTATCTTTTTAAATATTGATCCCTGCGAAAAGAGTACTGAATCTTTTTTGTACAAAATTTTGTGCAGATTATTAACGTTTAACAACATTTTTTGATGTTGGCCACCGTTTACGAGTTATTTGCGAAAAACTAAAAAAGGGACCTTAGAAGTGATTATAATTAAATTTCCCGCGTTAATATCTCTTTGAATATTGATCCTAGCTAAAAATTGTACTGAATCTTTCTTGTAGGCAATTTTATTCAAATTACTTATGTAATAGAACATTTTTTGCTATGCGCCACCATTTAAGAGTTATTTACGAAAAACTAAAAAAAGGGACCTTTAATATCAAATATCTCATTTCCGGTCAATAATTCGATCAAGCAACCGGTAAATTCGGATTCAGCGGGGTCTAATTAGGTTAAAAACCTCGGTTGCCAAAAAGTAATATGGTTTGCCAGTCGAAATCGATTTTATGAAAAATATGACCAGTCTACTACATGTTTTGTATGGATGGACAGATTATAATATTAATAAAATATATTATATGTTGTACAATATTTATCAAAGAGCTATTGATTGTGCAAGTCTAAGAAAAAATCGTGTTCACTAGTTTGACAGCCTAACTATATGCTTTGTGGTAAACGAATTATCAAACATCACCATAGACATCAACCATATACGGGACGTAAAGTTCGAACTGTAAAGTATAAGGCACGATTTTTTCTTAAGCTACAATAAAATAGGACTATTAATAAAACTCGTTCGTTTAAGGGGAGTCCGTCGACTGATTACGGTTCTCGAGAGATAGACAACCCACAGCTGATCAAGCCTTTAAACCTGGAGATACCTGTGATGCAAATGGCTATTATAGATGTAAGTTTCCAATTTATACTTTATAACTATTCTTCACATCGTTTAGCGTTAAAAACTTATAAGGAATATCCTTCTAGTACTATCTTAAACGGTTTACCTGTGCGATCATGACATAACGAATTAAAAAGCAGATCTTTAAATAAATACCATAATTTATTCATCATTCTCTTGCCCTTGTCCCATTCACTTGGGGTCGGCGCAGCATGTCTTTCTCTTCCACACCTCTCTGTCGCCCGTCATCTCATCATTCACTTGCGTTCCTTTCATAATCATCTCTCACACAGTCCATCCACCTTTTCCTCGGTTTTCCTTTCCTCGTACTTCCCTCCACATTCTTTCATAATACCTTTCTCGTTACATGACTTTCATCCCTCCGCATCACATGCCCGTACCAAGCTAGGCGATTTGCTAATTTATTATGAACTTTTTAGACCATCGGAACCACCCGCAGTCAGCCTGAGCGCGGAGATGCTGGCGACATTTACAACATCACCGACTCTGCTATTCTCTCTGTCACCTCTTTGCTGGATATGGATTTCAAGTAAGTAAATGAAAACAACATTTTAGCTGGCATAACTAACCAATGAAATTTTTAACCCCACCAATGATATTCTAGTAAAATAGGTAGGTAAGTCAGTTTTCAGTAGTACATAGTAAAAATAATTGACAAGTGGCTTGACCGAATCTCAGGCACAGATAAAAATAAAGCAATATCAAAATTAAAACAATTTGTTTCTAGAGTGTGTGCGGAAAGAGAAGAGAAGTGTAGAAGAGTATAAGGTCCCATACACTTCACGACTCTTCTCTTACCGCACTGACTCTAGAACTGAAATATACTTAGTAAAAAAAAAACAATTTTAGGTTTCAAGAATCATGGCGTGAAGATAATATTGTTTTTGGAGATGGTAACACATTTCAATTTAACAAAAATAGATACCTCTGGGATGTCACCGAGGAAGAATAGTTACTGTATTTTTTCCAATACGTTATAGGCAAGCAAGTAAAAGAAAAAAAAAATTACAAGTGTTTAGCGAACGTCGTTGAATGTAACTGATCGTAACATTTTTATACGCAAAAAGTGTGTTATAATCATTAAAAAATGTGTAAATATTTTTATAAACGTCAAAAGGATTCCCCCTGAATTTCGGAGATTGTATTTGTTTTTTCTACAGAATCTTGTAAGTACCTAAACTGTTTTTTCGTATACTCTTTGTATGCTTTCTTTACAACTTTATTATTAAATTTTAAATTTACCTATATTCTTATTGTATCACTTTGTCACACTTATTATTTTACCGATTTTAGACATGGTGTCAATTGTGGGAATATTGGTTTTAGGAAAATATACTACAATCTATTTATCCACGCTACACTAAGCCTACTTGGTTTTATATAAGTAGGTATGAATAATTATTGTAAACAAAATATCTATTTCTGTAATTTTAAAATAATCTGATAGATCTTTAACAAAAAATGCTACATATCTTCGAGGACCGGTTTGGCCTATGGTAGCGGAGCCCAAGAGGGGATTTTTGTGTTTACTCGAGCGCGTCAGATTAAGATATGGATGATATCTTGCTACCCCGCGTAGTGTACCTTTACCCCTTTTAGCCATCTATGTTGAGCCCTTGATTGGTGGGGGGTTGGTGGGGGTTTAACAATTGTTAAGCAGATTGTGGATTTGGTCATATATATATTTTTTTAGTAAACCAAACAGTCATATAAACATATCAAAAATACAATACAAAAAAAGATGTACTGCAATAAAAGATACAATAAAAAAGACCTGGAGGTTCATAAATTATAAATTATGTTAACTGTGTAAGTACAATTATAACTACTGCATATAGATATATCAGATAGAAAAAAACTGCTATCAGTACTTAGGTACTAAAACAACTTACGTTTAACTATGGTTTTTAACTAGACATCGAATTTTGAAAGCAATCTATTTCGGAGAGATTTTTATTATAGTAACTAGGAACTCGTCTGAAAAAGGTATGCCTGGAATAGTTCTTGACAGAAAAACTAATATGAAACAGCGATCGAGGGCGTAAGGGGTGATGCGGACAACTGAAAGTGACTAATCTTAGGAGATTAGGCCAATTAATAATATTTTTAAAGAATTTTAAACAAAAACATAACGTCCAAGTATCCTACGTTTCAAAATATTATTCCCAACGGCATATTAGTCCAAATTAACGCTATAATTGTGCTATTACTAAATCTGATAATTATTTGCACGCATTTCCTTAATCTGACGGTTACAATGTAAAAATTAGGCGTCAAACTTGTGTTCGTCAGATTAAGAAAATGCCTACAAATAAGTATTATATTAAGTTATAGAAAAAATATAGCATTAAAGTGGACAATAACGACCAAACCCACAAACTGCTTAACGATTTTTTAACCCTCCACCAACCTCCTCAATTAAAAAAAAATTGTAGACGCTTTCCGGCTCGCTGGAAAAAAAACTTTATATAACTTTTTTTTCTTCTTATCATCTAATATTTCGATTCCAATAGGTCTGTATGACGCTCGAGTAAATCCCGATTTAGCATCGTGGGCTCCCCTACTACTAGTAGTGACCCTGCCTATGAAGCTGATGGTCCCGGGTTCGAATCCCGGTAAGGGCATTTATTTGTGTGATGACACAGATATTTGTTCCTGAGTCATGGCTGTTTTCTATGTATTTAAGTATCTATACTATATTACGTATATCGTTGTCTGAATACCCACAACAGAAGCTTTCTTGAGCTTACCGTGGGGCTTAGTCAATTTGTGTAAAAATGTCCTATAATATATTTTAAAAAACCGGCCAAGTGCAAGTCGGACTCGCGTACGAAGGGTTCCGTACCATAATGAAAAAAAAAACGGAAAAAAAATGCAAAAAAAAAAACGGTCACCCATCCAAGTACTGATCACGCCCGACGTTGCTTAACTTTGGTCAAAAATCACGTTTGTTGTATGGGAGCCCCATTTAAATCTTTATTTTATTCTGTTTTTAGTTTTTGTTGTTATAGCGGCAACAGAAATACATCATCTGTGAAAATTTCAACTGTCTAGCTATCACGGTTCGTGAGATACAGCCTGGTGACAGACAGACGGACGGACGGACGGACGGACGGACGGACAGCGAAGTCTTAGTAATAGGGTCCCGTTTTACCTTTTGGGTACGGAACCCTAAAAAAACATGTAATCCGCGTGTGCAAAAGAGCCACTAACGCACTAAATTAATAACAGACGCACAATCCACTCGTTATGACGAATATTCGACACTTGACGCGTGCACTTTGTGGCGACGCGGTGTTAGCGGATTACCGACCGCTAGAGATGGGTCGCGGGTATTTACCCAATTTACCCACCCAGGTACCCGGTACCCGGTAGGTACCTACCCGGTAAATACCCATCTACCCGGTATTTACCCGTATCTACCCAAATGGACGGGTAGATTCATTTCTTGTTGCACATGTCGATTTGTGTTAAAGTGGAGACATAAACCGAGTTAATGGTTGTAATTATTGTGTGTCATTTAAAATGAAATGGTTTAGTGAAACCTGCAGTTGTAACTAAGGAATTTTTAGTACAATTTTGATAAATATTTAAGAAACGGCCGTCATACCCGTTAACCGGGTAAATACCCGCTCTCGGGTATTTACCCGGGTAGTTACCCATCTCTACCGAACGCTCATAAGGCAATGGTGATTATTCGGATAAGCTCGTGCAAAGCGCTTTCATTTTATAGCAGGTTGACACGCTGTTAGAGCAATATCTTAAAAGTTCAAAATCTATGATATAAATAAAATTTAAGAAAGTTGTTTGAAATGGGTGCATTGCAATAAATCCACGAAAGGTATATAATTTATGTACTTATCAATAATATGATCTCTCTGACAAGTCAAGTTCCTAATGTACCTAGTCTGCTGAAAAACAATAATCATATTTACAAAAACTGATAATAATTATGAATGAACAGTAAAGTATTGGAGGCCATCTACTCGACAGTAGGCCAAAGGTTATGGCGCCAACGCTCGAAAATATTGCACCATACCTTTGGCCTACTGTCGAGTAGATGGCGTTAATTTCAATATTTAATAAATTAACACATATCAGAGAAAGAATAAGGATCAAAGTCAAATGGCGTTCTAACAGTTTTAATCTTCTGTCGAAAGATGGCAGTAAATTTATTGTGTCTACATAATTTACTTTGACAATCCGCCTCTATTTCAAATTCTCTTTGCTTATAGGTTACCTACTTGTCAATTATCGCGAACCCCTTTACAATAGCTTGCGAACCCCTGGGAGTTCGCGAACCACACTTTGAGAACTTCTGATCTAGAAACATGTCAAATCAATACAATTTATCGGTTAATAGAACATAATCGTGCCTATTTTTTCCACAAAAAAATCCAATCAAAAGAATACCTAAACATTTTCTAAAGCATCTACTTAGGGCACTAAAGTACTCCTAATTTTCGGTTTGCTTTAACCCACCCAACTGAACTAAACCCATAATTTGGGTTCCACAAACAATGGTCACGTGCCGGGATCGAACCGACGTCCCAAGCGGTGTAATAGACTTATGATGGATGGATGGGTACACGCCTTGGTGTTTTGTCAGATAATTGGTTAAATATAAATTTTTAATATATTTTCAGTTGTGTACTTCGAACTTTTCCATATAACGTAGTAAGTATTTTTGTACGAGATAATATAGTATAAAACTATAATTATTAGATATACCTATACCTATATAATTAAACAAAGTGTGTATAGTGGAAACTGTTGAGGGTAACTAAACGCACGTCCACATTTAAATTTTACACAATATAATTGTAATTTCCTACTTACATACTACCTATAATTTATAAAAAAAAAACTACAAAAAAAAAACAAATGGCAAAGAACGCCAAACAATTTTTGCTAAAGTAAAATGTGTAAGCGTAGGGTTGATTAGAAAGTACAATTAGAATTCCCACTATTTAGGTGATTAAATATCTGTCAGAGGTTTGCCGTTAAAATTGAAGGAAAAATAATAAGTCATTTACAAGACTACGCATAAAAACTTTTAATAAGTACATATTTTGTACATATTCCATTAATAAAAGGAAAAGTGTAATAATCCGCCTTTTAACCACCCTATAGTTTTATCACATTCCCTTTGAAGCTGAAGCGAGAAAATTAATAACACCCCTAATATTCCGAAGCACTGCATAAGTAATACTAATGCTTTCGTAATAAGTATTATTGCGACACCCCTGTAATCCTTCAAAGGAAAAAAATGTGCGACTAACATTTTCCAATATTAAGAAGAAACTGCAAAGTTGCATTTTGAATAAGTACCTACATTGCCTTGGATTGTCACTTGAATGGTGAATTGGTGATTTTATATTATGACTATTAATTTGTCTATATTAATTAAAAATTTGACAGAGATGAAAAAAAAGTATTTTTCACTACCATGCTCGCAAAGTTGGTGTTTAAGTCGCGTGTAAGGAGCATAAAGTTGCAGTTGTGCATACAATTAAATCATCTATTACAACCCTTATCCAAATCCTGCCATACAAAAACTGCCACTGCTGCATCTGGCGGCCGGCGCGCACTCCTGACTCTCCTCCCCACTCGGCAGTGCTTGGGCCGAGTACACATTTCTTTAGTCTTGAATAAATACGGTAAGTGACCTTGAATATTTTATAACTCGGGCATAAATGTCCATTTTATCCTCGACCTACATCGGCTCTCGCAGCTCGGCCTGATCAATTGCCTAGGATAAAATGGGTTATTTTAAGCTCTTGTTGTATAATCTACTATTACAAACTACTACAATGTATCTTCGTTTATTCTTTATCTTGTCAAACGTTCTAAAACTGAAATACAAACTAAATAAAATCAGTCTTATCAGTTTCCGCTTGAAGGATCGTGAGCCTCTACCATCAGTTTTAACATTGACATAACGCTCACGTCTACGTAATTTACTTTCTGTACATCTCGCTTGCACTATTGCTCGCATATGCGAGTACGAGCGAGATGCATAGAAAGTAAGTTACGTAAACGTGAGCGTTATGTCAATGTCAAAACTGGTGGTAGCCGTAGTGGTGTCATAGTTGGGAATTGACAGTATAGGTCATTAATCATTTCCCGCATAGGGGGTAAGGATGACCGCCCACTGGAGGTGTGAATGGGTTAGTATTGTGTAGCTATAAGCCTACGGTGGTTTAAAGTATACATACGTGAATGGAGAGCCAGCTAACTCGTCAGAAAAGCATCTGAAAATCCCTGAAACGGAATAATGTTAAAAATTTAAAACATTTTAAGGCTAATACCGTAATAAATAAACTAAAATTCGTAACACTTCTTATATAATATAGTTTAGTATCGTACTTACTATTTGATATTACTTGTAGGTACCTACATATACCTAGTCAACAGCAGTCCGATAGGTAGATGTAGCAAAAAACTAAAAAAACGATGACTTACATAACCAGATGTCTTAGGTTCCCAGATTAGCTACAGACACCATTGGCATACACTAAAGTGATCCATTTATCACTTTGCTTTTTGTCCCTTTCCATTCAATACTTTTTGCGAGAAGATTAAATTTCGTCTCGCTCCACCCTACACCATTAATATGTGCCACCAATTTAAAAAGAGCTTCCAATCCATCCTTTGGATCTGTATAATGTTGGAAGAGGAGTGTGTAGTAAGAACCAAGGATATCTCAAGCAAAATTGGTGATGACATTTCTGGACCTGTCATTTTATTTTTAACACGTCTGGTATCGTTGCATTGATTATGATTTTCGCATGTTTTAAAATTATGCTGCAATGGCAGAAATTGATATCTGATGATAAAGCGAATAGTGTCTGTTTTTTTTAATTGAAAGAAAATATCCTTGTCTTTGTTATTATTAGGAATTTCGGCATTATAGTACTTCCCCTTTTGATTAGTGAATTTCCTTCTTAATCACGTAGACTGATGTTTACTTACTGAGCTCATAACAACGATGAGGCGTCACCAACCATAACTTATTCAACAAATTACTCTTTAATCAGTGGTTTCAGTAATCAACACCCAATGCCCAACAATGGGCACGTGCCCACAAACACAATGTAAGACAGATTATACAGAAATCATCCCACTACATTATTCGATGCCGGACCAATCACTTTTCTTTCAAACGTTTAAATCACTAAGAAATTTGTATTTGCGGCCTCCAAGTTCTTATTTTTACACAGTTAGAATTTACATTGGCATTAACACCACTGAATTGGAAATGTGGGAATGAATTTCAAATGCAAACGGTTGGAATAATCACCCCTTTCATCACCATTATATCTTTGTCTTCCCTAGTTTATGGTGTTCATGTGCCGGGGGTTCAAAGTAAAATGGATATTTTCAAAATATCGTCGTTTTTGACACGCGTATGACACGTGTCTTGGTAGAAAAGCAAAGCGTTGGTTCGGAAATGACCTTAAATACCGTCATTAGGAGTTTGATTATGTTTTTTATTATTTACGTACGTTTACGTGCTGGTTTTTATTTAAATTGTAAGTATATGTGAGGAAATTATATGTTTATAAATATGATTTATAATAGCAATATAAAATTAACCGTGGGCTTGTATTTACTTGTTATGTAGCTGTATCTGTATATGTGTATATTAACGTGTGTATAAAACAATAACTAGTTAATAGTATTACCTACACAAGCGACATCACTAAGTTTATCAAACAATATAAAGTTTTATAGAGTATGACAATGTGCTTGGTAATATGAACCATACGTTTGGCTGATATCTATCCCACGTAATTAAAAACTTAAGCTTGCACCTTTATACCCTTACTTCCAACTGATTTAATTAAGCCAATAATCTTTAAAATTTTAATATCAGTCTAAAAAGAGCATTCTTCGGCCCCACATATTACGTGGTATGAAATTGTGAATATGATCCCAGTTTCACAATACCCGGAGCAGGGAACAGAATGCCGACACCCCGCAGAGATCGAGGGAGTAGGGCCTCTCGTATCCACTCTCGGGTAGACATTTTTAGTAAGGTATACCTATTTCTATTTTCTATGTTGAAATTATTTTTAATTTTAGTAAAGGCCCCGTATTTTTGTCGGTATAAAAATATATTTTAGGCTAGATATCCATAGCTGAATGGAATACTTAGATTTTTGGGTCACCCTTAAAAAATAGAAATGATTGTGGGCAATAGAACAATGGATTTAATCAGCGCGGTTCTTTTGTTTAATTACTTGAAATTTGCTCTTACAGAGTACCTAGCAAAACAACATTGTTAGAAGATT
Organism: Cydia splendana; assembly: GCF_910591565.1. Taxonomy (NCBI): domain Eukaryota; kingdom Metazoa; phylum Arthropoda; class Insecta; order Lepidoptera; family Tortricidae; genus Cydia; species Cydia splendana. The sequence continues at coordinate 14,262,028 of NC_085960.1, forward strand.
CTGCTACTAAAATGACTGTGAACTTATAATGCTCTTTTTCAATGACGGCGTGAAATCGGCCTCAGCTAAAAGCGCTCAGTGATAACCAAGGTGCGTTCACACAGTTTTGTAAATCACAAAAGGCTAATTTTACGACACGTGGCGTCATTTTTAATAACTTTCTACTTAGTCATCGCGTGTGGGAAGCGTTTAATGAGATTTCAATTTCGTCATAAAGGTGAGTTGTGATGAGAACTCTTATTTTTGAGCAAAGCAGGGTCAGATATAATAAGTTGCTAAATTTCATTTAGGGACAGTAGTATAGGTACCTGTTTTTCTGTCAATGTTGATTATGTAAAGTTAGCATTTGTTCTTAATTATAATTGGTCACTATGGCCGTTATTTTACCAAGTTACTTATTTTTAGTTAAAAAAAATATTTTTCCTTGACTGGCTAAGAATAATGGGTAAATTTATCTTGACCGTATACGTATTTGTCAAACTAAGCAGCACAAACCATTTGACAGGAGTGATGAAAGAGCCTTAGTCTTTTAAGAGATATAAATAAGGCTTGACTCTATTCTAACGTCTGAAGTCTAAACTAAGGATGGTGATACTTATTTGAATATGTTCTCGACGGAAATTATTTGAATTAGGGTTCAATAAATATGTCTCAGCTACGAGAGTGACAAAGGTCTCAAAATATACATATAACTACTATTGTGAATGCACGAGGTGGTTGTACAGTCGACGTCAAAGATAAGTATACACTTTGGAACCTTACTCCTTTGGCGATTTGGCGTTATAAGGCGAAACATGTAAACATATCTTTGCTGTCGACTGCACAGAATGAGTGCCTACCAATATGTCAAATATTACAAACAAATGCTCAAACACTCGATACTTTTTTTTTAATAATAAAAGCCACCCTTTCCCCATCTTTATTAATTATGAGTGTATGGATGTATGTAAAACAGTCATAACACGGCACCTGACCGATGCATTTGCATGGATATTGAATGTCCAGTAGCGGCCACAATCAAGGGATGATTTTATACGTCACAGATTATGACCTTCTGTAGAGAGTACAGAATAGAATGGAAATTCCACATACGGCAAGGCAATTAAATTACTTTATACCCACTGCTAGGTTACTTGAGCACTTCCTAAAGATCTTGAAGAAAACAACCAGGTAGTAATTCCGTGCCGGGCCACGGACTTTGGTTACAAACATTTATGCGATTGGGAAAAAGTTCCAGGTAATTTTTTTAAGAAGGGAAGCTTTATCGACTAAATTTTAAAATGACTTAAGAGGAACCTGGATGGGTGGGTTGATTAATTGATTAAAAATACCTAACACGATGTTCACAAAAAACTGTTCTTCACAATTAACGTTGGTTATAAATACCTATTAATAGATCACACTTTGATTGTCGCTGATATTTTTGCTCCTGCTAATTTATGTTCCTAGTCCAAATATTACATAGCTCATATACAAATTTACTCCGGGTATTTTTTGTTCGCACCGTTGCCTTTTTTTGTTTTTGTGTAGATGAAAGTTGTACTTATAAATGCAAAATAATTTGTATAGGTAAGAATGTGCACATCATGTGCACTTTGTGCGTACTTTCTGCGTACTATACAATTCACCTGTTCTATGGACGTCATGGTTAAGGCTTCCATTTAGAGAGGGCGCGTTTAAGTGATATTAGGAGGCGTACGCGTCATGATTGATTCTGCAGACTGCGTTATGGTACCACTTATCGATGATGGTACAATTAAGTAGTTAATACCTACCTATATACTTGTGCAGTGTTTATTATTATTTTTCATATATGACGGTCCTAAGTCACATTTATCAGTTTTTTTTTTCTTATATAATATCTGCAATCAGTCGCAAGACTATAATCAGATTGGATCAGGGAAATATGTATGACGTTTCCAGAATGATAGGGCCATTGCCCTACCCTCCATTAAATATCCAGCACATCAGCTCTTTTAAGTCGCCTGCATGACATAGTCCGGTTTAAGTAATGGGATGGTCAGTGGATTTGGATGCATGATCAGGCGATCCTTGTAGATATCATTATAGCGTTTTGCCTCTTCAAGGACAGTCGGCATTTCTAGGTATTCGTGGATTTCACTGTTACGAGTGAACCAAGGTGCAGCGCACAAAACCCTTAAAATATTATTTTGGGCTCTTTGAAGGCAGAGGATGTTTGATTTGCTAGCAGAAGACCATATCTGGATCCCATATGTCCAGATTGGTTTGATGATTGAGCAATATACTCTTAATTTGTTGCTCAGAGATAGTGCGGATTGTCTACCAAGGAGCCATAGTAGGTTTCTGAATCTGTTGTTTACTTCTCCTCGTTTGTGTTTTATATGTTCCTTCCAGGTCATCCTTCGATCCAAGTAAAACCCAAGGTATTTGACGCAGGATGGTTGCGGCAATTCAGAATCTCCTAGTTTGACTGGCGGGCAAGTTTCATGCCTTAGTGTAAAAGTCATGTGATGCGATTTAGGAGCACTAGCCCTGATACGCCATTTATTTAACCATTCGTAGGTTTTGTCAAGCTGCGCTTGCAGAATTCTACTTGCTACATTAGGATCGTTGTGGCACGCGAGAAATGCAGCATCATCAGCAAAGGTGGCCACATGAATGTTGTTAGACTGGGGTAAGTCACAAGTAAATATATTATATAGTATCGGGCCAAGAACGGATCCTTGAGGTACTCCTGCACGGCAGAAATGTAGAGAAGATCTAGCTTCACCTTGTTTCACCTGGAACATCCTTTCATGGAGATACGATGCCATTATTGGATAAAAACTGTGTGGTAATAGTTTCTTGATTTTATAAAGGAGTCCTTTGTGCCAGATCCGGTCAAAAGCCTGTTGTACATCGAGAAATGCTGCCGAACAGTATTCCTTGCGTTCAAAACATTGTCGTATTGAACAGTATACTCGGTGAACTTGTTCAACAGTTGAGTGCTGCTTGCGGAATCCAAATTGGTGGTTAGGTATGGTCTGTTGTTCGTCTAGGTGATATTTTAAACGGGTTAAAATGATCCTCTCCCAGAGTTTTGATAGGACCGGAGTCAAGCTTATGGGGCGATAGGACGACGCTTCGGTGGCCGGTTTACCAAACTTGTGTATCATAACAATTTGGGATACCTTCCATAGAGCAGGAAAGTGGCAAACTCTAAATGTGGCATTGATGAGGATTGCGAGAAATACAATACATTTCCTGGGCAGCTCTTTAAGTATTTTAGGGGTTATTAAATCGAAGCCTGGAGCTTTTTTAGGATCCATAGTCGCAATTTCTTTCGATAGTTCCCCAGGAGATGTTGGTCGCAGGGGTAGGCATAACTGTAGGTGTTGATTGATTATCAGGTCTATTTCAGCGTCTTCTGGAGTGGTTGCATCATTGGGTTTAAAGACTTCAGCTAGATGGTTGCCAAATAGTTCAGCTTTTTCTGAGTCGGTTCGTGCCCAGGTGTTGGCAGTCCTGAGACGCGGAATACATTGTTGAGGTTGCTGCAGGTCTCGTGTTGCTTTCCAGAGGGAGTGTTCACCGCAAGCTGAAGGCGACATATTTTCCAATCGTCGTTTGATAGTTTCGTTGGTACAGTCAGAGAGTAGTTCTTTAAGTTCCTTGATCGCTCGGTTAAGACGGGTCTTGTCCTCCTTGAGGCGCGAGGTTTGCCAGACTCGGCGAAGTCGACGTTTTTCTCGTAATTTCTCACGAATATGAATCGGAATTGAAACATGGCTAGTTGGTTTTGTCAGCTCAGGAGTACTGCGCCACGCAGCCACTTGAATTAGGTTTGTAATGTATAGGCATGCCTTTTCCACGTCTTCGTGATCTTTAAGGCGAATTTTTAAATTAATATTGTTGTTGAGATATTTTTTCGGAAGTAGTTCCAGTCAGTTTTGCGATTGTAGAGACATTCATGACTGCCAGCGTGGGATAAAATCGTCGCGCTTAGCGTAAGGATTACTGGAGTATGGTCTGATGAGCCATCGAGACTGGACGTAATTTGAACATACTGCTGGCATATGTTCTTCGTTATGAAGAAGTCCAGCAGGTCCGGAGTTTTTCGGCTGTCTGAAGGCCAGTACGTAGGTTTTCCAGAGGATAGTGGTACAAGATGATTCATGTCGACACTCTTTTTTAGTTCGCGCTCTCTTGTGACAGTCTGGAACCCCAAAAGGTGTGCTTTGCATTCCAGTCGCCTCCGGCAACGAAACGGTTACCCAAGGTTTTGAAAAAGTCCGTGAACATAGGCTCTTTTATGGAGTGACGAGGCGGGCAATAAATTGCTGAGATATTCAGGGGTCCAGATCGATCTTCTATCCGTATAGTAGTAGCTTGCAAGTGGTCGCTTACGTAGGAGTCCAGAAGGCAGTGTTTGATGCAGTTTCTTATTACGATAGCGCAGCCAGCATGAGCCCCACCGTCTGGATGCGGCGTCGAGTATACGCAACAGTTAGATATACATATCCGACTTCTAGAGGTTGTGTGAGCTTCTGATATTAGGCAGACGTCCACTTGATTCAATTTTAAAAATAGTTCAAGTTCTTGAATGTTCGGCGCTAGACCGTTGATGTTCCATGCAGCAATGCGCAAGGAGGTCATTTTGCTAATTTCGTGACAAGTGTTGTTAAAAGGCCCACTAGGGACCCTATTTGTTGAATTAGTAAGTCCATCTTTTCAGATTGTTTCATTAGGAGATTTTCAAGTCCAGTATTAATTTGTTGATTGGCTAGGGTGCTCTGAATATTAGGCATTCCGGTACTTATTTTTGCATATGTCCTTTGATCGCTGATCTCGTCGGTGCTGTGTTCGCCAGAGACGGACTGAGAAGAGGCATGTTGGTAAACTGGTGCAGTTGGAATAACAATTGGATGGGAGGGTACAGCGTTTCTATTGGCAGTATATTTGTTTCTACGAGCAGCAATTTGTTTATAGATTTCACAACCCTTATTAGTTGCCTGGATGATCGCAGGAGCATAAGGCGCATTTGGCAGGGGTTTTTCTGTCTTTTTTGCACTCGGATGATTTGTGGCCTTCTGCGCATTTCACGCACCGGTATGGTCTCATACAATTGTTTTTAGTATGCCCATATTGTTGACATCTGTGGCATTGCACTATTGTGTTGGATTTTCGTGCCTCCTCAATTTTTATACGTTGATGATATATGTAGTTAATGTTTTTAAGTTCTTTGTTAAGATCGCTAGGTACGACGTTTACGAAGAAAGTTATGGTAGGTGTTTTTTCCGGGCCACGGTAACAATTTATTATCTCGCCGCTGACTTTATTGCCAGTGTTTTCTACTGCTTCAATGATAGCAGAGTGTGGAGTGGTATGGTGAAGATTTTTGATGACAATGCGGTAGCATTTCTTATCTTTTCTGGTGAAAGTATGGCCAATGAGACCGTTCTGTCTTATTGTATCGATGATTGTTTTGTAGTTTTCAGTAGTATCGATTAGAACACGTAGTAGGTTTTTGTTCACGATTTTAAACCTGAAGCATTTATCAGCTTGGCTGCAAAGCGATCCGAGTGCAACCAATAATTCTTCAATTCATCTGAATTTGTTTAGTATCTACATAAGATTGAAAATGTTAATTACCACCACTGTCACAGTGATAATTTAATAATAAAGGACAAATATCACCAGTTTACTTTGTGGCTTAAAAAAAGCTACAAATGTAACGATAATTAAATAAATAATTAAATTATTAAATTATTGACAGCGATCTGGGCAACATTTTTTATCTGTAGTTTTTTTTTAAAGTTTTATATTTATTTATTTGTTACTTTCTTTGTTTTTATCAATAAAGTACTACCATTTTATAAATAAATAAATAAACGATCATTATTATTAATTTTATATTTCAGGCTCTTTAAGAGAAACTCATGAAAAATCTCAGGATTTGTAAGTACATTTATCTAAACGGCTATTACTGATTTGTCTATTATGGGCCCGATTCGGATATTGAAATAGACATCTATTAGATATCTTTTAGACATCACCAAGATATGATAACGTTATGTTTAAGATCTAACCTGTCAAATTTGACATTTGCGCGATTCTGGAGATACTCTTGAACGATTATTTCCACAGGATATGACTTAGAGATCCAATTCACATCTACCTATAGTTCGTTTTTTTTAGCATTAGAAAGAACTTGAAAGAAGGTAAGCGATCTTGACATGTCTTTTAATTGAAAAACGCTTTTTAAAAATTAGTAACTATTACTTATGAAGGCAGAAGAATATTAATGATCGTATTAGATTCATAATTGTTACATATTTGGCGTAACTTATTTTTAAAATGTGTTTTTCAATTAAAAGACACATCAAGATTGTTTACCTTATTTCTAATGCTAAACAAAACGAACTATAATAGATATCTTACTCTATCTAGCATAAAAGTGACATTGGTAGCCCGAATTGCGCTGCAAAAGAGAACTAGTTGATATCTAAACTATAACGTATCTATAATGGATCTAGTACGTGTCGTCTCTTGTGAATATCTTGAAGTTCGAATACGGCAGTACCTATGTCTCAAAGAAATAATTTGTATGGATGGCTTAACTTTTAGAGTTTAATATTAAATAATATTTGATTTTGCATTTTAAAAACGTCGTAACATGTAGGTATAATTATAATAATAAAGTATAACTTACCTAAATAAAAAGTATAATAAAAATGATCGTATAATGGCACGGTAAAGTAACAGTCATGTGCATGTTTTTGTGTTCGGCATAATGCATGCCGATGTAATACGAGTCGCGCATGTATGTCACAACCCCTTTCGACTTTCAGGAGGGCAATTCTGACACAAGTTTTATCGTAGAGAAATAAATAAGCTTATAGTTGGTCAAGTAAATCTTGTCAGTAGAAAAAAGCGCGAAATTCAAATTTTCTATGGGACGATAACCATTCGCGCCTACATTTTTTAAATTTGCCGCCTTTGTCTACTGACAAGATTTGCTTGACCAACTATACTTATTTTTCTATGGTTTTATTTTCCTACAAAAAAAATAAATTATGAAACAAAGATTAACCTTATCCTTAAGGATTAATATAATTATTTATTAAACTTACTTAATAGTATGCTAATTTGTGTCTTAATTACCAGTAAAAAGGTATTATTAAGTAAATAAATACTCCTGTAGGTACCTACAAATATTGGCTAGAATATATGATTATACATTGACAACTGAGACAGATTCTAAAGATACCGAAAAACCGTAGTAGGTACCTATATAAAACATAAGTTCACTTCATCATAGTTAAGTAAAGGGACACAGGGCACATTTGGTATGTACTGTAATATTTTTTTATACAAATCTTACATTTTGATATGACTGAATAACCCACCGTCAATCCTACACAAGCCAACTCCCCAAATCAAAAAAGCAATATGTAACAAATTTGTTTTTCAATTTCGCACCAATTTTGCATACGGAGCCCCCAGAACATAACGCAAGCAAATAAAACACCATTGTGGTTTTTACGATGCGTAAATATTTTTTTTTAGCTTTTATTGACGCAAGGTGGAAATGAAAAGAGGATTTCGTCGCAGAAATTCGTTAATAACGCGTCGAGACTGTTTTTTGCGTTTTAGGAGTTGTGCGGTTTTTACTTTTTGCGATCTGGGTGACTTGATATGTTTGATGGGGTTTCTTTTAGAAGGGTTGCAGTCTTTTGAATATTTAACGAGGCGTTGGCTAAAACCTGCCATAATTCTTTTTCCTAAAAATATACTAAAAAACTGAATTGAAGACATACAATTATTATTTTTTGCTTATCAGTTATCAGGTTATCACTTTTTAATTAATGATTACATGCACAATTGTACACACATTACTATTGAAACTGTTTAATTTCTTTGTAAAATTTACATGTATGTAAAATGTATAATTATTGGTGCAATAAATAATATTGACTTACTTACTTTATAACAAGAATTACTTGTACTTAAATGTAACTGCCCTTTATAAATGAGGAATGAGCGTAAATTATTCAGCCTTTAGGACAAATCCATCACCAAAGTATCCGCTAAACCTAAACATAGCCTCAATTCACCGTCAATATTTCAAATTAGTGCTTCTAATTCAATACTCTGGCTGGTAAAGTGACATAACTCCAATTACGTAATTTCTAAGGCTACGTCAATGCACAAATGGCGACAAATTGATGCGGTGGCCAGCGCACATGTGACTCGCGATCGGGGATACATTAGCGATGAAAGGGGTGTTTAGTATTGGCATTATCGTATATTATAACAGTTACGGGCATGTACTTATTGATCAAAGTTGTCATCAGCTGATGAGAAATGAAAAAAAAGAATTACATTATATATATATAGAATCAGCTAAATATTCTTGTAATGTCACTTTTAAGATCTAATTTTAGAAAGATACGGTGTTAATTTTATAATAATAAAACTATTTTTGTCACTACCGAACTACTGTTACAAACATGTAAACAGCAGAAAAAATGCGTGTGAATCCCCACAACAATCCGCCATTTTAAATCACACGTAAATAACCCTAAAATATTGAAATCATCAGTGATCGATGATTGCCACCTTGTCTATATGCAAATACCATAGTTGGCAGTCAAATTTGACTTTCAAATAGAATTTGTTTATTTTTTCGATACGCTGCCTAATAGTGCATGGTATTCGATTTTTCAATCGTATGCAAAAGCGTTGATTTGTTGGGTTGTGACACTGTGGCGATCGGTCTTCGCAATTTTGATCGGTTGGATTGGATTTTTGATGGGTGCCAGTCAGCGTGAGGGATTCTTTGTTGCCACATATGCGACGGGTAAAATTATTATGCAAATCTGTCTTTATATGTAGAAATGAAAACGAAAATTGTTTTATTTTTCTTAATACTTGACGTTTATAATACTGATTGATAACTCAGACCTAGAGTTGCTTTAATAAGATGAGTACGTAAGAAAATTAACAAATTAGATGTCGAATAACAAATTAGATGCATCGCAGAATAAAAATATGTCTGCTTAGTTAAGTATACATTAGACTAGCGACTCGCCCCGGATTCGCGCGGGTTATGTTGTTTATTTATTAAAATACACGCACATAATACATATTTACGCTAAAAACATTTTACAAGGTAATAAATACTGTTACACATGGAGTACTGCTGTCACCTTTGGGCAGGAGCACCTGGATGCCAGCTTGGACCCTTCGACTCAGTCCAAAGGCGCGCTGTACGAATCGTCGATGATCCCAAACTCACAAGCGTTATTGAACCTTTAAGTCTAAGGAGAGATTTTGCGTCCTTGTGTGTGTTCTACCGCTTGTACAATGGGCTGTGCTCTGAGGAACTATTTGACATGATGCCAACGGCCGCTTTCTATCACCGCACCGCTCGCCGTCGGCAGGGTGTTCATCCTCACACCCTAGAACCTAAATGGTCGCGTACTGTGCGATTTAATAAGAGGAATTTCCTCCCGCGGCCGCTCCGGCTGTGGAATGAGCTCCCTTCCGAGGTTTTCCCGAGGGTCTACAGTATGGGGTTCTTCAAAAAAGGAGTGTACATGTTTTTAAAAGGTCGGCAACGCGCATGTAACACCTCTGGAGTTGCAGGCGTCCATAGGCTGCGGTGACTGCTTACCATCAGGCGGGCCGTACGCTTGTTTGCCACCGATGTGGTATTAAAAAAAAACACAACATTGATAAAGTATTGCAGTGAGATCAAACTTAACCTAGAACTATACAATTAAATCTAAGAATTATACAAATTAATTATAACTATAAAATAAAACTACAAACAACACGGTTTTTTATTATAAATTATTTACTTATTTTTATTTTTTTTGTCCATTATTTTGTTTTCGAACGCGGGTAAACGGTCAAGAAAAATGTCGGTCATCCCTTTCCTTTATAAATGCATTGTAAGCAGCGCAAATTCGTACCTACCATGGGAGACTGCAGTCCGAGGTTGGTCCTAGTTACTGGCACCGAGAAAGGTTTCGTTATGGGACGCAGAGGATAGTTATTACATTATTATTATGGGTTGACAAATTATATATTTTAAACCTTCCTCAACAATCACTCTATTGATACTTAGGTGAAAACCTATCCGGAAAATATCCGTTCAGTAGTTTTTGAGTTTATCGCGAACAAACATACAAACACATAAACAGATAGACGCGGCGGGAGACTTTGTTTTATAAAGTGTAGTAATATGTCAGTGTCAAAAGTGACGTTTCTTCAAACAAAAACAAAACATATCTAATCCAGATCGTATCTAGATGTAATATTTGACGTATTTTAAAGTTCGATTCGGGCCGTTAGCTTCTACATCGGAGCCCAAGGAAGCCTAAGTAACTGTAACTAAGGTTTAACGTGAAATATATACCTATTGTTTTTCTTTCACTGGTATACTTATACACAATCAGAATGAAACAAAAAAAATTCGACGATAATATATGTACTTAAAAAATTGTATGCAAGTTTTAAACAATAAACACTGAATTATTTAAAAACACTAGGTATTATGTGAATGTTCTTCGTAAAGTTTGTGGGAAATTTTACGGCATAAAAGCTAAATCAGCAGGGCTCCGCTTAATTACCCCTAAACGTGTCGATTAGTTTCCGATTCCAGAGATTAAACATACCCCGTTACTATTTACTAACCCTCTAACAATACCATATTATTCATGCATGCGGACGAAAATGAAAAGTACTGTACTGCAAAGGCATAGTGTTTACTTCAACGGCATTTATAATGTTGTATAGAAAACAAGGGTATCTATTGATTGTGTAAATAATTGTGAGTGTGCATAAATTTGGTTTAAGATGGTTTTTAGTCGTGTTTTTTAGACGGTTTTCATGAGACCTTTTTTATATTGTAAATTTTAGATTAGATGTTCACACCATTCATCACGTTCCTTGTGGCGTATACGACTACATATCAGTGTGTACCTGTATACACGGTAGTTCTCACACAGGGTGGCTCAATTCAGGAACACTTCTGTTAGTGCTTAGGTATGTAACATGCAACAGACCTATAATGCGCGTGTCAACATAGTGACGGCTATATTTAGGCCAACAAAACGTGATATTGGTCTTTACTTAGGTATATGATTAATTAACAACTTTTTATACCACCTCGCCGGCAAACAAGCATGCGTCCCGCCTGACGGTAGGCGGTCATCGTAGTATCTGAACGCCTGCAACTCCAGAGGTGTTATATGTGCGTTGCTGGTCCTTTAAAAACCAGTACACTCCTTTTTTAACGACATACTGTAGTCCCTTGGGAAAACTTCGGCAGGGACCTCATTCCACAGCCGGAACGTCCGCAGGAGGAAATACTTCTTAAACCGCACAGTGCGTGACCATTTAGGCTATAGGTTATTATTATTTTTAAATCTTCTTCTTCTCTCTTCTCTAATCTTCTTCTTTTTTTCTTTCTTTTTGAAATGAAAAGTTCTTTAGCGGCGCTGTGCACTTTTTGAGGTGGGGATTTTTTTTTTAACTCGAGACAGCGTAAGGCGTAAGGCGTAACCCTCTCTTTCTACCGCGCGGCGAAAATGTATGCCTGAGCCCGTCGTCGTCGAGCCAGAAATGCCATCTAGTGAGTTTCCCTCAAACTGCTATTAATATAATTGTAGTACTCACAGTGATGTACTTAAAGGTTTCAAGTAATGCAACAATTTAACGCTAGATGGCGTTAACCTCAATTATACATAGTGCTGCAGACATTTTGCACTAGATGGCGCTGTTATTAATATTTTGAGTTACAATGTCGTTTAGTTTTCACTTCTGCCGGTACTCTCGGAGTGCTACCTGTTGTTTTTTTTAGCTTTATCGCTTAGCGAGGTGCTAGGTTGTGAGGATGAACAATTGAACATTTGAGCACCCTGCTGACACCGCTGTTGGCATCACGTCAAACAACTCTGCCCATTGTACAAGCGGCAGTCACACAAGGAGGCAGTCTCTCCTAAGACATAAAAGTTCCTGGGGAAAACCAGGGGCTCTAGCCTAAAGATGATAGCAGTACATACTTACTCTAACTTTAATCATTGTAAAAAAATTGGGTTTAGTTGGCGTACTCGTAACTGCAGGGGCGCTCATTTTAAAAATAGTTTGTCTTTATCCTTAAGGGGCCCACGTACTGATTATCAGTTCGCCAGACGATATCAGCCTGTCAGTTAAACGCAAAAGTTAACAGCTCCGAACAACTGACAGGCTGATATCGTCCGGTGAACTGGTAATCTGAGGGCCCCTTTACACTTAAAAATGTTGTTTTCGTAACTCTTTTCAAACATTTATAATAGTGTCATAACAACTTACCCAAACTATCGTTATCTTTTCACATCCGCCTAATGCACTTCTTCAGGAACCAATTGAAGACTAAATCGGTCTCTGGAAACTTGGATCCATTTTGCCGTCGTCTAAGAAACTTACCCAAGTTAAAGTTGCCGTTGAGCGCAAGTTTTCTTGTGCGGTTTAAGTACCATCCATCTAAGTTAGGTGTATGTGCTCAAACGGTCAGTTAAAGTTGATGTATCTCAGTTAAATTTAAGTTTTGAGTTATAAACTCAAGTCTTTAGTTAAAGGGAACAGGTACCTTTGTGGAATATTATTCCAAATATATATGTTTGTTTGTCAATAAAGAATTTTCCTTTCCCAGAGAGAATTTGTAATTAAAATGCAATATTTATCATAAAAATTATATTTTTAAATAAAAAAATATTGAGAACAGGCATAAAAGGCAGTAGATTTTAAAATAATACGCTATATAAAACTTACGTGCAAGTCAATTGGTATGACTTATCAGAACATAAACTAAATACTTAAAATAAGCCGCGTTATTCACTAAATTCTTAAAATTATGCCTAAAACACAACCCCTTCCGTTTTCACAGTCGGGTAAAATATACAAATTTTTATACATAGAAATCACTCTTTTCCAAAAAAAAATGACTTTTTACTCGTTTCCTTCAATCCAAGTCCGTATGGCTATGTTATCTTTTGATGCTATAATTTATCACTTTTATCAGACTACCTTGCCGGTCCCTGTACAGTCGCTGAATAATATACAAATAGCCATTTTAAACTCTAGACCAATATTCGTTAATTATCTAGTTATGCGAAGGCAGTAACAGATTTGATTTATAATGGCTACTGAATAATAATCGAAGCTCATTGAAACATGAGCACAGACGCATAGTATTAACAACTTAATTAGTAAAGACTTGGTAGTGGGATATTCCCTTACTAAGCTTAAATCTACGAATAATTACAATTATATTGCTTACAGTTTCGTTTATGTCAGTGGTTCTTAACCTTTTCAGTCCAGTCACCCCTATGACTAACTAGGGAACCTGATTTTACCCCTCCTCCCAATGGTAATAAAAAATAAAACGTGTACGTTTGTTGTATGGTTATATTAGGTTAACTTATTACCCCCGTAAAATACCAGTTTTACCCCCACGGGGGTAATTACCCCCAGGTTAAGAACCACTGGTTTATGTTATTTATTAATTGTGTAAAGCAGTAAGCCGGTACTAATATAGAAGACGCATTTGGTATTTGAGTATTTTTTGTTCAAAATTACAATTTAAATTAAATTAATTAAACTAATGCGAATAAACAATACGTGGCTGGTTAAAAATTATAATCATCAATGGATATAGATAATATTCAATACGAGTGTGTATTGAAATATTAATTGTTTTTCATTGCTATTCATGGCAGTGTATAAGTATTGAAAAGTTTAAATGTTAAATTATAATTGTCTATTATGCACTAAGAAATATACTACCTAGTTCCTTCAATACTGACCAGTAAAGGTAATTCAGGAAAGCTGGCACGAATAGATTGCACGACATGTTTTTCATCATTTTAATTCAAACTTGTCACTGTGTGAGTGAAACAGGAGCCTCGTAATATTTTATAAACTAAGTACTACTCACATACATTTTCGTTTATCGAAAGAAAAAAACACATTACTATTTTACGACAGTGGTTAATGTTTGAATTGATATAAGTAAGTAAATTAAATTAGTGAATTTACTGGAAATATTTGATATCATGGAGTTTTGGACTCGTTTATTAACTTTTTTTCATATTGCCACCACAATGCAGAAAATTTCGGAAACCGAAATGAAATTTTGCTGTTTTGCTTTTTTGCAGTTCACGTCGTTAATTTGCAAACGAGGTTATATTCAACTCAGCTTAGGGCTTTTTTAGGGTTTCGTACCCAAAGAGTAAAAACGGGACCCTATTACTAAGACTCCGCTGTCCGTCCGTCCGTCCGTCCGTCTGTCACCAGGCTGTATCTCATGAACCGTGATAGCTAGGCAGTTGAAATTTTCACAGATGATGTATTTCTGTTGCCGTTATAACAACAAATACTAAAAAGTACGGAACCCTCGGTGGGCGAGTCCGACTCGCACTTGTCCGGTTTTTCATTTATGTAATTATTGCATAATGCAAGTTGAATTACCGACTGATAAATCTTAATACCTCATTAGAATTATGCTGTACATATACTCGTACACTGACAACCAAACATTGTTTTAAAATGGCTCCGGAAATAGTCCAGGAAAAACCATGTCGGGACAGACTCGAGAAATCATTTCTAATGTATTTAATTATTTTGAACGAAATAGTTATACAATTTATTTACATTGCAATTGGGCGGTTATAAGACAGAATTGTCCAAATACATACACGATTTACCTATACTTATATAATCAACTTGTATGTAACAAGTTTTTCATGTACACATAGATAATAATTTATTTATCATTCACTAATTTGAACCATTCGTGTCAGTTCTCTTGAAATCATCCATTATGTGTAATACATAAAAGTACTGACCATTTAAGTAATTGAGCAAAGTTGTTTTACGGCTTAGCTTTATTATCGTGATTTTAACTATAGCATTTCAAGGCAGTAATTTTAGTCGTATAAATGATATAAGTATGTACTATATTGTGCCAAATGTGTGCGTCTTCTATTTTATTCGCATTGAGAAGCTTATAGAATTTTAGGATTTGTCCTCTACAAAATTTTATTCTTATAAAAGAGCAATAAGCATACCAATTTAATTTATGTACAAAACTCTTATATGCATAATGTCGGTTTAATTCGCAATTTGTGCTAGTTAATACATTACAAAAAATATTTACATCATTGTAAACCATTGTCGTATTAATTGAATTATTATTTAGCACAAATTAGCAAAAAAATATTAGCAATAAGAGTTTTCGAGAGATCATTAGGAAAACTTCTTTTATTTAATCATCTCCTTAAATAAATTACATATCACATTTGAACACATCCTTCCATTTTGTAATTACTAAAATGAAATTGCTTAAAATGAATAAGATGAGTTGATGAAAGAGTTTTTGTTCCCGAAACGTTTTGTTCCCATTTTGGTTACTAAAAAGACAGTTCAACTGAGTTTCTAATGTATTATCTTTACATTCAATTTAGGTGAAGGTCTTGGATTTTTAATTTTTGCAAATTTAAATTAATTGACGATTCTAACTTTGATGAAAACAAAACGCTTTATAAAACATCATGGATACAACGAATAAAAATCTAGCATAATACTAAGGTAATTACGAATTAAAGTCGAATATAAACTACATAATTATCGTACAAGACCCTTTCATTTCTTTAACACTCCATTGATTAATTATAACAGCTCCAAATTAATTCAATAAATGATTTACTCAGACAAGAAATTTTGGGCATAGAATAATTAATTTCAAGTTTTGAGTTTAACAGAAATGTCAGAGCATATTAATCATCTAAAAATTATCTTTTATACAAGAAATATTATTAAAATAGACCTTCTCTGATAAAATTTTCATTTTACATAACTTGGCACTCTCCACTCCCTCTTTACATATAAATACGCTAGCGCTATTCTAAAATAAACATTTTTATTACAAAAATAATAAAATGAGATCAATCGATGATAATTTTTAGGCTGCTCTCTTTGGAACAATTTCTGGGAAAACGGACTTTATTTTCATACTAAAATAAAATCTATTTTTGTATAATATAGAACATATGTGGTCCACCCTTCGAAGAAATTTCTAAATAGTAATTAAGATAAATAGAGATAAGTATTTCTACATGTTCAGTTCAGATAATAACTATGGATTATACTTCAACACCGAAAGCGGAATGTAAAATTGACATGTGAATAATTTATTTAGTTGGTAAAATATGCTTTATTTTTGCCCTACAATTTATAAAAAATACCAATATTGAGTAAGTAGGTTAATTATTATGAAATTCACTTTTAGAATGCCTCACTTTCCCTCAAAGTTCTAGTTATTTTTCCCGCATTGCCGTTCAATCTTTATTATATAAATAATCTCAATACATAAGGAGAATAATTAGTCCAAATCTACAAAAAGTATGTAACAATTTCAGAATATTCATGTACACAAACATGTCAAAAAGTGCGAAAGTTTAATATACAAATACAGTTTATACAACAACTGTTTATGTGTCTATCATAGTAAAAAGGCTATTTATAAAATAACCGATAGACATAAAATGTATACAAAATTAACAAGCGTGACACAGGAGTAGTTAGCACTACTCATTGCACGCTAGATGGCGGTGCAAATTTCGCGAGTAGGTATGTGATTTCATCGTTTACTTAAAAACTTCCAACCGAGCATTAAGAGCACTGCTGTGCAGATGGAGCCCGCAGACAGCTTGTCCGGCAGTATTGATGAGAACAACGAGCTGTCGGACGAGTTGTCCGGCGACGATTCTTCAGGTGATACTGCGTCAGTCTGGAAAAGAAAAGAAAATTTCATTAAACACATGTCTTTTAATTCCTTTCATTTATTTATCATAACCGAAATGTGTAGAAACTAAGGTACATTACAGTCATTTTAGGAATTACTCGAATACATCTTAATTTTCATCGTCTAAATATAATGTTATCCCAAAGTTAAATAATAATTGAAATATGTAAAGTGAACATTTTAGTCGTTTAGTAAGAAAATACGGCCAAAATATTAAATAAACATGACGCAAAATTTCCAACATAGAAACGCGATCGCATTATGTCCTTACAATAAATATTAATGCCCGGTAAACACTCACAAATATTAAATGTGCAGAAAATTACAAGTACCGGTTTTCCTGTAATCTTTTATGTTTTGTCATCCGTCAAAATGTATTTTCGCATTTTCGAGGATCACTGGAGAGGGGTCCTCGGGCTTTTTGTGAGCGGCGTTGGGTCCTTCAATTCTTTTTGCGTCTCGATCCGTCTTATTCGCTTCGACGCCATTAATATGCATAAGTAATTTGCCGAGATGATCTAGAGATGGGTGTATTTGGGTTCATAAATTCATAATACAGCGTTCAGATTTTTTGTTATTTGATGTTAATGCATATTTACACCTATCTAGAACTTTAGCAGATAATGAAGAGTAAAACAATTTAAAGTACAGTAAAACCTGGATAATTGCAATCTCAAGGGACCGGCGATTTTTTGTCAATTAACCAGGTTTTTCATTTAAGCAGGTCGTGCCAATTAACGAGGTTCAAAAAATTGTTGTGTCAATTATAGAGGTTCTCATTAATAGAGGTTGCGTTCCGACAAATTTCTTTTATGGAGGTGCAAATAACCATTGTATGTAGATTTACAAGCTTACGTTCTGGGTTTCTGGTCTATATACTTATTATGTAACTTGCACTTTTACACTACCTACATTAATTACTACTTTATTTTCTTATTAAACAATTGTATGGGTTTTAAAAAATCCCTAGAATTGTAGAAGAAAGTTTTATTGGAATGTAAAAAGCATATTTTGTTTTTGATTTAAGTAATCAAAACTATTTCACCTACTACAGGCTGTGATAGATACCCAATATAGGTTGAATTCTGGATGAAGATTTAAAATAAAATGATCAAATCTATTAAAATATTGTTTAGTCTGCTCTCTACAACTACATTATTTCAATTACAGAGGTAATCAATAAGACTGGTTTCAATAATAGAGGTAATGAAAAGGAACTAAAATAACGGATTTTTTTAGCACAGTGTCAATTATAGAGGTCTCAGTTGCGATGTGGTCAATTACAGAGGCAAAACTACGAAAAGCACTAAAATCTAAATTGCAATTATAGAGGTTCCAAAATTTCAATTACAGAGGCCTTTTGGTCTCAAGGGACCGGGACCGGACCTTTGGTTGCAATTATTGAGGTTTTCCATTTATCCAGGTGCCAATTAACCAGGTTTCACTGTAAAGCCTAGAGAGGCTACCTGAACTTTTCGACTTGGTCTGGAGAAGTAAAAAAAATCATATATGATACGAGCTCAACAGATATTTGCTTACGCACCGCAATATAATTATTAAATACGCGACTATGTCAACATTCCCATTGTTCATATTGGATAGAGAGCTTGGTGTTTATAACTTCCCAACTCATTCTAATAGAATACCTACAAAGTATTTTACGTTTAATAAATATTAAGTGATTCCATACAATTAAGGAAACGTCGTTGAAATGGAAACCCAAATGTGCAACACAAATTGAATTTCCATTTTATCTCCATAGCATCAAAGTTCGCAACGTGCCGTAAAGATACAGCATACCCTCAACAAACACACCTGACTCATTTAAATATTCTGTCTTCAACCCCCATATCTATACAGAACTGGGGAGCTCTCCAAGATAAGGGATTAAAAAGAAAATGCCATCCCATTGTGGAGACGCCCACTTGTACGTGGCGGAGCAATCATCCGAGACGCTGGCTAAAAAACGACATGAAACAGAAAAAGGCATTATAAAGGAAAAAGTAAAACATGTTTAAGAATAAGGGGAAATACTTGGAGTAGGAGGCCGTAATGGAGATGGCAAAACTGCAGCTCGTTAGTGAATGGCAAATTGAGATACGTGATGACTTTGGCTTTGTATTAGGAAGTAAAATGGCTCTTGTCTGCTTTTGAGTAGCATTTGCCTGCCGGGTTTGAGTAATTAGGAATCGTAAGTAGCTGGAATACTCAGCGTACTATTAGAACCTCTTGACAGGTCAATTTTATCATTTCATAGTAAGCAAGGAATACAAAGAAACAAAATAATTAATGTTCAAATAGTACCTTTGCTATAAGAAACCCTATTTTAAAACCAAGAAACGGTAACAGGCGACAACAAAATACTAAGTCCACCAGTGAAGCAGATTCTTTGCTTGTGAATCACAAAACACTTCGCTGGACTTAGCCAAGTGCTCAGGAAGCTGAGCCAGACGTTTTCGCGGAAAAACCTCAGGAAAACGGATCGAAAATAGAGTAGAAAAAATCGAGACATCTCCAGAAGCGACGGGTCTCAAGCCTCGAACCTCGAGCTTTGAAGTTCTGTTCTACACTGAAACGAACAGAGGTAGAAAACTACTATTGATAGCCACTAAGAATACTCATCAATAGTCATCAAGTGCAGAAAGCGATTATTTTATTGCTGCACTTGCGATATAGGACTGCTAAGTAGCGTACTCCCATGTTAAATGCCGGCAACGCACTCACAGACCCTCTGGTATTGCGGGTGTCCATGGGTGACAGTAATCGCTTACCATCAGGGGATTCATCTGCTCGTTTGCCTCCTATATAAAAAAAAATCTTACTGCAATTAAATTTGCAAATTGTCATAGCGTTAAAAATGATGTTGTGCTTCAAAAGATCGCATACTCTAACAATTTAGTTATGTATACAACTGTAGAAAATATTATGTGTGTTTTTGGATCTGTATCAGGATTTGAATGTGTATCTATAAGTTTTATATTTTTGTCTCTGTATGTAGGTTCGATTCTAACCCTTATCATCATTTCTTAACAAATTGAATGTGGATTCGAACGTTATAAAAAAAGTAGATTACCTACCTACTATACGTAAAAATAGTAGGGTAAGAATACTACGTAAGTATACTAGTAGGTACCTACTTATGGTCATTTCTGCAGCTACTCTGCTTTTAAGTACGAGTGAAAATTTGTTATATTACGCTACGGTGTGACTGCTTCCCAACCTTTGTTTTTCGCCACTCACCGTGCCGTATCATTAACTCGGAGTGGATGAGGTTTTTTCGACTTTTTAACGTTAATCCTTTTTTTATTTGTGCCAAAGAGTGGTGTCACTGATCTTTGAGAGGCGTCGCTCTGGATAATGCTCAATATGCTGATGATGCTAGATGTTAATTAGTGAATTTTGTACAGCAAGTGCAATATTTCAAGAGGTTTTTGTAGCATATTTGCCGTCGCATTTATTTATTAGCTAACATTGAAAAAAAACATGACAGGTAAGAGTTTTCCATCTCATATCATTGTATTTTGTTGAGAAATAAAAATAATAAAAATTAACAAGTTACAAGTAGGTAAGGTAGGCAGGGTTAAGGTTAACTAAAGCAAAACGCAACTCACCACTTACACTTGAATGGCTTAATTTGGTAGCTTAGTTATTAAAATCTGTAACCGTATTATGTGAAATTATAAGTGTCAGTTAATTGAATTCTCCGGGCCCATTACGCGCGCCTTCTAATAGAAAAATAAAGCATCAATCTACGTTGAATTAAATAATAAATAACTTAACTAACGGATTCGACACGCTGTCGTCAAATGTATTTGCTATAAAAACCGGGCAAGTGCGAGTCGGACTCGCGCACGAAGGGTCCCGTACCATAACGCAAAAAAAAAACAAAAAAAAAGCAAAAAAAAAAAACGGTCACCCATCCAAATACTGACCACTCCCGACGTTGCTTAACTTTGGTCAAAAATCACGTTTGTTGTATGGGAGCCCCATTTAAATCTTTATTTTATTCTGTTTTTAGTATTTGTTGTTATAGCGGCAACAGAAATACATCATCTGTGAAAATTTCAACTGTCTAGCTATCACGGTTCGTGAGATACAGCCTGGTGACAGACGGACGGACGGACGGACGGACGGACGGACGGACGGACGGACGGACGGACGGACGGACGGACGGACGGACGGACGGACGGACAGCGAAGTCTTAGTAATAGGGTCCCGTTTTTTACCCTTTGGGTACGGAACCCTAAAAAAGACATACCCACGAATAAAATAGAAAATTAATTAGAACTCAAAGGAGAGACATGCAACACCTGTTGCTATTGCTAGGCCGACACGGGAATGGGCAGGCATAAAGGGTTAAGAGCGGGCGTATTGTTTTTCAACCGCACCGTCTAGTTTAACGGTTCTCTCGTTTATTTGAAATTAAGTATCTTAATCTTATTTTATAAATTCTGTTATTAAAAGATATTTAAATGAAAACGAATTATTTACACTAAGCTGCAAATCGACTATTTGGGATGTCATTAAGTATTTACTGAATTTTAATTTGAAAATATAAGTAAAATTTATATGTATAAAAACAATTCATTCGAATGTTTTATTACACTCGAAATAAAATTTCTTTATAATTCGACAAAAAAAAGGTTCTACATAAAGTAAAAAGATTTAATCTTACAAAGCAATAAGGTATTGGGGACACAAATATGATCACAAGGAGCGCGATAGGCAAATATAAATCAAGAGATTCCTGCCATTTTATTATCGTAATGAAATCTGAAGAAGAAAGGCAATTGGAGATCCCGATGTCGGGAAAAAAGCTGGCGGATTTATTATTAGCCGTTTGAGATTCTTACAAATGGAAAATGTAACAAATTTTTGGTTTAATATAATTATGATTGCGAAGATTATGCAAACTGGAATTGTCAATTAAGAATTTTACAAGTTGTGGTTGTAATATTGCGTCGCGAGGTACTAAAAAACCTTCCTTTATAATAATAGTTTCAAAATGTATTCAGCCACCTTAGAAATATAAAAAAAACCGGGCAAGTGCGAGTCGGACTCGCGCCCGAAGGGTTCCGTACCATAATGCAAAAAACTGACCCCGCCCAACGTTGCTTAACTTCGGTCAAAAATCACGTTTGTTGTATGGGAGCCCCACTTAAATCTTTATTTTATTCTGGTTTTACTAATTGTTGTTATAGCGGCAATAGAAATACATCATCTGTGAAAATTTCAACTGTCTAGCTATCACGGTTCGTGAGATACAGCCTGGTGACAGACGGACGGACGGACGGACAGACGGACGGACGGACGGACAGCGGAGTCTTAGTAATAGGGTCCCGTTTTACCCTTTGGGTACGAAACCCTAAAAAGGTATCACACCACAGTCAAATTCACTTTATTTTAAGCCTCGAGACTGCTGCCAAGGGAAATCTAAATGTTTAATTTTGCCGCAGAATGATAACTCTCCTGAACATATTTAGGCATATCGTATTCAAAACCTTTCAAAACTCGTCGCTGAAATTGAAAGACGAATCCAACGACACTCTCATAATTCAGATTTGTCAAAAAAGAATAAAGATAAAAAGGCGAGTCATAGAGATTTCCCCCGTGCATTCACTGTTTTATTACTGTAACGCCTCTTCCATCAGATAAGCGACAGTACGGTGATTGTGTGAATTACAAATTTAAATTTGGCAAGTATACGGAAATATACGTTATATTTTTATTAGAGAACCAAGCAAACCCAAATTAATATTATATATTCAAATATACAAATACCCAAAATAATTATGGTGTGAAGCATATTCAATATTGTGCAAATACTTTGTTTTCCTATACTTAAATAAGTATTGAGGCTAATACGGCCATCGCGGTCACGACCAAATTCAGCTAATAATTATAGCTAACCATAAAATTTCGGATATTGTATTGGATATTGTATTTTGTGGAATCTCGACACAGTGTGAATTTTAATTATGTTGTGCTGAGCGTTCCGACTGAACATCTAGCGACCTTCACCAAGGAGGAGTTTTGGCCGAAGAGTGTCAAGTTCCGGCGGTTCCGCGGCCGGCTCCCAGACACTGCACAGGGTTGCGAACTGCATCGCAGCCATAATTGTGTGTTTTTAGTTTTAAGATATATTTTATAATAATATGTATGCTAGTTTTAAGGTATTTATCTATGGGCCAATAGTTGCCTGAAAATAAATAAATAAATATTTTCATTCATTCATTTTTTTTACTAATTTAGAAGCACTCTAAATACCAAAAGCGCTTCTAGTTCACTTAACATGTTTGTTCATGTTAATGTAAGTTTGAATATAGATGTGTTCAATCTACATTTGCAAAATGTATTTTTTATAACCTTGATAGCTACACATAGCACAAATATATTACATATTGACATTAGCTACTCTTCTAGCGCCCATATATTTTTAAAGCACAGCTACTTCGAATATTGTCATAACAAATGCGTCACGCATAAAAAAGGGAGTTATTATCAACAATAAATTGCACACGGCATGTGATTCTTTATTGGCATCCACACTTCCAAGTTAACACGCACGGAGTTGTAAAATTTTAATTTCTTTAGGCCCACTTGCACTTTTCCACTAACCCGGGGTTAACCAGTTAAACCGTTAACCCAGTGTAAAATTGTACTGGTAACCATGGTAACTCCAAGTTTAACCGGTTAACCTCGGGTCAGTGGGATGGTGCAAGTGGCGCTTAGTGGAATAAAAATCTTATGGTGTTCAATTTCATCTATGATCAATAAAATTGATCAAGGTTAGTTTGTAACAAAGTTTTATTTTGAAAGTAAATTTTCAGACGTGTACCTAATCTAGAAAGATGGGGTGCCGAGTAAAACCCAGATATTATTGTTTTTTTTTGCGATCTAAAACATAAAGTACAAATCCTGCAAATAAACTGTTTCTTTGAAAAATTCATGGCACATTAAAAAAAAACGTTATCTGAACCCACACCCTTCGCTATTAATGTAATCTGCGCAATAAAAATGTTATTAAATTTAAGTCTTTTACCTTTTATACCGGAAGATGGAAAATGCGATTTTCATATCAGTTGTTAAATAAAATGATGGATTTAGATGACAGCCACGTGTGCTATGTGGGAATAAAAACAGTGAATGTGCTTGCTGTCGTAGTTGATCCCCATATGTACCAGAATATGATACGGCCTATCTATGCTATCATTTTCATAAAAAAAATTAAATGTGATAAATAAGTAAAATTTACATTATGTGTTAAATTTGGGACATTCATAGATTATTGATCTGGCTCATCTTTTCTGTCTTCGAAAATTAGAGTACGGGATCTAAAAATATTAATGTTCATTTTATACCTAATTATTTGTAAAATGTTTTTCGGTCTTTTTTTGTTTAAGTTTTTTTAATTAGTAGTCTAATAGCTGGAATTATATTACTTACCAAGGATACAAATTTACGAATAGTCTCAATAATACTAGTACGGTGCCAGATATTGTTGAATAATAGGTACATTATTTAATTAATGAAACCGTAGTATACGATATTCTTTGCACAAATATTAATAATTAGGAGTATTGGGTAACTAATCTTAATACATTCGTAGTACTCGTTCACAAAAACAGTATTTATTGTTATATCCTTAAGAATACAAGCTATTTTATGCTCCCATTTTATTCGTTCTAGCCCTACAACATAAAGTAGGAAATAAAAGATTTGTTGTAAAAATTAAACTCTTAAGATAACCCCCTCTATGGGTAGGCAATGAAACAAAACATAATTTTTATTATTCCTTCAAAGATGGAAGCCTTTTTGTTTTTACAATTCCAAGTTTTAAAGACTCGAAATAAAACGAGCATAATCTATCTTTTTTTATTAAAATTAGTAGCTGTAAAGATTTTTTATTTGTTATTGTACCTATTTCACGTTATAATAATTCGAAAATAATGGTGATCTGCAGACGTATGCATCTTGCAGCCCGGATTATTTTCTGTATTATACTAACTTGGGAAGTACATATCTCCACCTTACCAAAAATCATAGGCATAATAAGCCTACTACTTACTCTGCAGGTATTTAAATAATTTAACTGTTAGGCCAAATCTTGAAACCTAAACTGCTGGACAACTAAAGTCCGTGGCCCTACGAGTATCTAGTGTTGTGTTCCTATTGCGCTGCTCTGTTTTGACGGCGAGGGACCTCCATTCGTCCCTTGACTTGTCAACACAATGAATCTTGCCATGCCTATTAAAAGGAGAATAGAGCACTTGTGACACCTCCGGAGTTGCAAGCATCCTAAGATTACAGTGTTTGCTTACCACCAGGCAGACTATCCAATTGTTAGCTTCTGTTGTGTTATGAAAAAAAAATTGCTCGTACATGAAATTATCTAGGTGTTCGAGTCTCTGACGACTATTAAATAAAT
Source organism: Cydia splendana (assembly GCF_910591565.1). Taxonomy (NCBI): domain Eukaryota; kingdom Metazoa; phylum Arthropoda; class Insecta; order Lepidoptera; family Tortricidae; genus Cydia; species Cydia splendana. The sequence goes on from NC_085960.1 coordinate 14,287,272, forward strand.
TTAACGCAGAAGACGACATTCCTTAACGGATTGTCAACGGCAACAAATTTATATAACAATGGCCAATAAAAATTAACTGCATCCAATAAAATTTAAAAGCTCGTCAAAGATCAAATCTCATTACCAAGTTTTAATTGACAGTAAAGTTAATTTAACGATTTCGGTATGGATCGATGTGGTTCGAAAAAATAACATAACTTTGTCATAAAAATGTGGACAAATTCGGGGCTGCAAGTTCCAAGTATATATTTTATATGCGCTTTATGAGAACGACGCGTGCGCATGGAAAGTAACGTAATTTAACGCTGTATACAGGCAGTTACTTTTTTATGGTCGTCTGTATTATAGTGATAAAGGGTGGCGTCCATTATCGGGCTATTTAGTGCTAATTGCGTTTTTTATTGACAGTTTTATGCCTTAAGACCGTTTAGTAAATATTTTAAAAATTTTGTTATTATTAAAATTTATTAACGTTAGTCACTGTTATATTATGTGCTTACTCTATTCTGAAAGTTTCAGAAGTAAACAATGACAAATATCATTTAAGGGGCCCACTGATTAACAGTCCGCCGGACGGCATCGGCCTGTCAGTTAGAACAAAATTTTGACAGTTCCGAACAACTGACAGGCCGATACCGTCCGGCGGACTGTTAATCAGTGGGCCCCTTTAGTAAGACTTTAACCACTTTATACATATATCTCTGGACACTTTAACCAATAGTTAAGTGTCATGTCAAGAATAGTCAAATACATGCTCACAAATCATTGGTACAAGCCATTAATATATTTATTGCTTTGCTTAAAGACTTACTTCAAGTATAAAGTTTTATTTTGAGCACAACAAGTCACGACGCTTTTACTGGCTCCTGGCGTTCAAAAGGTTAGGTACCTAAGTACTCAAAAAATATGAAATTGTAAGCTACGTCGGCTACGACCCACATATTAAAATACAATACACTTCGTCAGCACCTAATTCCACATGTACCTACATTGGTACATTGCATCACAAAACTAGTAATATTAAAACACCATCAAAGTATTGACACAAACAAAGCAACATTGTCAAATAGAACTGTCGTCAGGAATTCATATCTTTCATCAAACTTCAACGATCGAATAAAACTTTCATTCTATCGAAACTATCAAAATATCGATATGAAAATGTCGACGTAAACTATCGATATGGCGATCGTTCCCGTTTATAGGTTATTCAGACGCCAGTTTTTCGTAATTGAACTAAACAATGTAAATGTGATAGCACAGCTTTAAAAAATTAATGCTCCGTCAACAAAGTTTTGTTCGGAGTTCTGAAAAAGCAGCTGTGGACTATATCCTATATCCCATACTAAGCGTAATAGCTTGTGACATATTGAAATAATACTTTCCTTGTAGTAGGTACAAAGATAGATTTATGTATAAATTAAATAGTTCGTAAAAAAACATTCTTAATATACGAAAAAGCCAGTTAATTACTTTTAGAGTCTCATAATTCTAAAAAAAAATATACATATGAGTTGGTGTTATAGTTATGTATTTATGGATATGGAAAGAAAAATTTCAATGACGATGACACATGATACAAGAAGTCAAAAGCTCAATATCTGCTACCTATTAAAAACACTATATTAGAAATCACCGCTTGTCTGTATAAATATTATAAATAACCAGAAAAATATCAAAAATCCGCAAGCCACATTACCGTAACGGCCTCGTTAAAAAACGCCAGCTCTCCAAACGGCAACCTTCTATGCTTCATACTGACTTTTACGAGCACACAAATTAAAATCGGCATAAAATGTATCGATTGGTATCGACGCGTGTCACGTCACTATAAAACGATAACTCCTGCGTATATGAAAAGAGACTGGGTTCAAGTTTTAGATCACGAGTCCTGCACCATCTTAATATCATTGATTTTTTTTTCTGATGACCATTTTATGATTACGTAGTTAACTAGGAACCCTTAGATGGACCGTGCGCGTTGGAGGGCCTGCCATCTTGTGGCCTGAATCGGAAACATATGTGCACATGCACATTGCCAAAAGCAAGTGCTACCATCTACCGTTCTCGTAGATACGTTTCCTTGTGCATAGTAGGTTCTGCCATCTTGTGGGCTACATCGGAAGCATAAACGTCACATTTACGCCTCGCGCCACAAATCTGACGGCTCCTATGCTGCCCCCTATAGTTCATGCACGCCCCCCTATAGTCTCGCCATGTCCGTGTCTGTTTGTCTATCCTTCCGACCGTCCGCAGCTTGAGTCACTGACTATAGTGACCATTAGTGCTATAGATCCGAAATTAGGCATATACTCGTAAATTAGATTAATCATGCCGACAAGGCGGTAAAATATAAACGAATAAAAAAAACCACATTACGTGTAGGGGAGGCACTTATACACGTAAAGTGGTTTTATTTTTCGCTTTATAGTGTATAGTGTCGTTGGACAGTTCTTCAAAAATCATGTTTTGATTACCTAACTGCCTATTTTCGGAAATTATTGCTCAGAAAGGAAAATAATGTCATTATAACATGGTTCATCTTATCCTATGCCTACGGATCCCAATAACAAAAAAATGAAATCAGACATAAAAGCGTCACAATAAAACATTGAGTTATACGTTTTTGGTAACATTATTGACGATCGCGTCGTAAGGATTTTGGCTAATCGCCGGTGTAATAAAGTACGGGATCATAAAGTCATAGATGTCGATATATCATACACTATAACAATATATTATACACTCATATGATTTTAGTACACTCGAGCTTGGGATTGATTTTAGCAAAACAGTAGTACAGAATTGATTCACATTATTCAAAAGAGCTAGCCGAATGTTTTGAGAAATTCCTTTATTTTAAGCTATCTCACGTATTTATATTCACTCGCGCGACATGTTTAGGAGAGCTTAGGTCTCCATTTTAAAGCACTAACAGTGCCTGAGTGAGTAGCGGTACCTACTAAAAATACGTGAACTAGTGAAACCGTAAATTAGCTGTTAGTATGTCTCAGGATAGTTTAAATTCGGTTAATTCCTTTATTGGTAAATTAGTGCAATAAAATATCATACCAGCTATAATGCTTCGATGTATATGTACACTGTGTACAGTGCATCATTGTTTTCCATCGTATTTTCTCGGAAACGTTCGTATTTGTCATGCTTTTTCAGTCAACCTCAGTACTTTTTGTACCGAGACTGATTGAAATAGCAAGACACGTTCGTACGTTTCCGTGAAAAAACGTTGGAAATAATAATTGTCGTCGAATTTTGCAGATGTTAAAAAGTTTGCAATCCGTACAAATATATTATTATAAGAAAGCTGTCATTTATAAATAAAAAAGCGGTATTTCTTCTGAGTTACATATTTATGTATTTAGTTATAATCGTACGTGACAAACGGCGAGCTAACCGCTGCCGCCAGAGTACCTATCTTTCATAAAACAGAGCATGTGAACGATCATAAAGTGTTTATAGTGGGAAATATATTTTCCGTTACGTCCTGGCTTTAGTGCCAGGCTTATCTATTATAGTTTGCAAAGCTAGGGGTAGCTATCGCATTCCGCATATATTTTTATGTAAGTACCTACTTATTCAACAACTGTACAGTTGTACACCTCTCTTTACAGTGTTTGCTTTTCACTATGTTTCACCTCTTTCCTTACATACAGCTTCCTATAAACAGATTTGTTTTCCCGACTAAATAAAGCCTTGAAATAATTACTCCGATTTCAGTCCATACCTACCGACTTTGCCAAACATCACCCCTTTCAGAACAAAATTAGATATTTCTAAATTAAATTCGAACTTCTTTTTGCGACTGGATTCATAAAGAACTCCTTTCTTACAACTGTAAATAACATTGCAGATTGCTTCCAGGCTTCCACAAACAAGATTGAACCTTATCTACATCGGAACAAGGTTGATTTTATTTGGGATAAAAAATGATTTTTTCTAGTAGCCAGATCGGTATCGAGTGAAAATGATCCCCCGTTTCTTTCAATCCCTTTGAACCGATTTGTCGTGGATGTTAAAAAACCTTTTGTTCAACTTCAAAGGTATAACGTGGGTTATTATTACGCTCCTACGATTTGGTAGGTGATTGTTATTTCCATTCGATATTGGTAAAATTGGAAATTAATTTAAATATTTGTCTTCATTCGTGGATATCTCACAGTGATGTGGTTACAATATTAATTTTCAATAAGTTACGTACACGTTAAAGTAAAGGGTTACTGAGGAGGAAGGGGTCAATATGTATCTAAATAAACCTTTATTTCAAGATCGGGTTGGAGTACTTAAATACTAACCTAATTGGCACATAACATTTACATAATTATAATTTATTTGTGTGCCGATTTAACTTTATCTTTTATCAATGCAAATTTGACTGTTACGCTCAAAACATTACCTACCTAAAGACTATAATATAAAACGCAGGCCAAACCTCGAAGGGTGCTACTAATATTCTGGCATTCTAATTTATTTTTTATTTACTTCTTCTAATGTATGCAAATGTAAATGATTCCTGGCAATTGATGCTTTGTCGTAAGGTCTGTATATTTGTCCTATTCTTTGATTCTGGTTTGCGTAAATACTTGTCTCTTTTTATCACTGAATAATGAAAGTAATTTCACGAAGCAGTCATTCAATTGGGAAATACAGAATTAGGCATAATAAAATTATACTGGTTTGTGAAACATTTTGCATGTAAGAGGATTAGTTTTTTTTTCATATACTTATCTGAGGGGTGTTCTTTTACCTGCGGTATGTAATCGCCTTAAATACGGGTGTGCACACATGTCGCAGTGCGTATTAAATCTAGTGTCCGACCGAAGGTTCGGTTTCGGTTTCGGCCAGTTTCGGCCAAAAAATCATGTTTCGGCTGTAGTTTCGGTTTCGGCCAAAAAACGGCCGAACCTTTCGGCCGGGCCGAAACTTACGAAATGGTACTTCGTACTATGAAACTAAACATGTGACAAAGATCAAAAGTTGGGTAAGGACAGGACAACAATATTAATATACTGATTTATGTATACCTACATAAATTAATTGGTTTATTATATAACACAATACAATTCCCCTAATCAAGGCGCCACTGGACGGGTGACGCAGTCTTAAGGTGAATAACTAATGGAGTGGCCAAGTTGAAGAATAGCAACTTTCGTAGGACTAAAAAGGTTTATACCGACAAGTGGTATTGTTGGAATCAGCATGGTCTATTGATTATCAAAATGCATGTTGTAGCTTCATAAAGTGGTGGAATGAGTTTATATGATGTCTTATTGATGTCATAAAGTCAGCAGTACAAAGTTGTAGACTTTTTTCTTTTAAACATACCATGTGGGGTATCAAATGAAAGGGCTTAGTGAGTAGGTTACAAATATATAACATAGTCTAACATGTTCACGACTTGGTCTAACAAATGATTAGAAAACTTTCAAAAATTTGACAATCCAGAGTTGAATTTGAACTGCTTTAAATTGAAAATGGCTGAATGGATTAGTCCAAATTGTATACAAAATGACGGTGAATATTCTCTATACTATGTCTAAAAATAATTAACCAAATATATCCAAAAATAAGAAAAGTACATCAAATTGAATAACAGTATTCTGTTACAGTAGACTAGTAAATACTATTTTTTTTACTGAAAACATACCATGTGGGGTATGAAAAGAAAGGGCTTACTCAGCTGATTACAAATATATTTAAACGCCCAAATAGTGGAAATGGTATGTATAGTATGTTATATATTTGTAATTTACTCAAATCGCTTTCATTTAATACCTCACGTGGCATGTTTTCAGTGAAAAAAAAAATGTTTTTTGAAGTATCCCATAACAGTAAATTATACTGTTATTCAAATTGATGTACTTATTTCTCTTATTTTTTAATATTTCTGAATATTTTTAATTATTTTTGAACATTATAAAGAGGATATTCACAGTCACTTGGTATGTATTTTAGAATAATCCATTCAGTAGTTCTCAATGTAGAGCAGTTCAAAATCAACTCTGCATAGTGTAATTTTTGGATGTTTTCTTCTAATTTGTTAGACCAAGTAGTGAAAACGTTATAGTATGTTACACAAAGCCCTTCATTTGGTACCCCACATCACCCACATGGTCGGCCTAAAGCAAAGGGGTTGCACAAAAAAGACATTTTTTTTTACCAAAAGTGCAAAATATATAGGAATCGTAAAAGACAGAAAAAATTCAATCACAACGCTAAAATAAGCATAAAACATGCTTATTTTAGCGTTGTGATTGAATTTTTTACTGTCTTTTACGATTCCTATATATTTAGAAAACTTTTCTCTAAGATCGAAAATGGCCAAAATATTTGACCCGAAAATTGGGACAAATCTAGGACAGTAAAAATTTCGATGAGTATTATGTCATTATAACACCTATTTTGTATTGTGTTATCGTAGAGAATACGCTAACATAAGCATGTATTGTAGGAATAACTTTTCTCTAAAATAAAAAATGGTGCTTGCTGATGCTTATTTTAGCGTATTCTCTAGGATAACATCATGAAAAATAGGTGTCATAATAACATCACTGTGATGAAATTTTTTCTAAGTGCTGCACCCCCTTTGCTTTAGTCCCACCCGGTATAAACCTTTTCGGTCCTACGAAAATCGTAAAGAAGGTAATTTCTACGAATTGGCCTCTCATCTAAAAAGCGATTTTGTGACATATTTTCAACGATTTTCACAAGTCTACAAAAGGTTCGGTTTCGGTTTCGGCCGAAACTGGGGCCAATGCCGAACCTTCGGTTTCGGTTTCGGTTTCGGCAAAAAAACATGTTTCGGTCGGACACTAAATTTAAATCATATCGTTAAAACATTTTGTTACAATCACATCATCTACCTAATTTATTTAACTTATGGAATATTTTGGTGTGGGTATTTCTTGAGATTATTGTAGTGTGGCCTAATACATATTTAATATTCTCTAAATAAGGACATTTTCATATAATATTGTCGTTTTGTCATAAAATAAAATATATTAAAGCTTTTTTTTATAATGTTGTTTTTAATTCGAATTACGGAGGACTTTTTGTCTTTTTATCCTCATTTCAGCTTACCCTATATAATTAGGTACAGATTGTAGTCAAACTAGTGAATAATCCATTCCCATCTTATTTTCTCGGAAACGTTCGTATTTGTCATGCTACCAAAATGCAGCTTGACATTAAACTGGAACTTTTAATTTGTGAACTCTAAAGTTAACTTTACTTCAACTTGTATTTTTGCCTTTGTTTTGATTAAGTATTTATATACGAGTATGCCTATTCTAAGCGAAAAAATCCTTTATTATGAATACTTCTGTAAGTATAGCAAGTACATAATTATATCGTAAAACAAGCACATGCCTCCACTAAAGTTTACCTTTTATAGTGCCTGTTTTATTGTTGTATAATACATATTATTATGTTTTGTTATATAGGGACGTACCATTAAGCAATGATAATCCGACAGCAATAATCTAATGAAATCCAAACACTGGGAATGTAATTAAGATTTTAACATAGCAACTGCAATTCGAGAGACCGACATCGTAAAGTCATAAAATATCTAAGTTGAAATAAAGGAATAAACTTCAATAAACTATTGCGAATCGTAATAACACTTACTAAAACTTGTAGGTATATGCATAAACAGAGACAGTCAGAAAACAAACCTTACTTGATAGAAAATATAGCTTCATATCTAATGCAACGATTTGATTTGATTTGATAGGAAACTATAATCTAGAAACTTAAACATGATTATACAGCCAATCAAAAATAGTTCATAATTATTCGGCATAAGGCTTTGAGTCACTAAATGTAAATGGTGAACTAAACTTAGCGTGCCCATAAAAGACTAAACAGGGAAGCTCTAACTGAAGCTAAAAAGCTCTTGGAGGCACTTTTTATAGATATTAATAAAACAATGCCCTCGTAAAGTTTAGTATAGGACTTGACATTTGAGAAGTTAAGACTATACGACAAGATTACGGTACGATATGAGATAGTGTGTCGTGTAATGGATTAGTTTGTGATTAGAAATAAAATTATTTTAGCATGTTGTTTTATTTTATACTAATTAGTAGAAGTCAGATGATTCCTGTACCTATAATATATATAATAATATAATAATTGTTTATTTCAAGTTTTAAACTCATACAGTACAAAACAATATAATACAACACTATAAAATAACATACAATTTAAAATACACTATATGCTGACTTATAAATTAGGCTTTAATTAAAATGCCCAAGCAGTCTTATGAAGTTATATTTTTTCCTATATTATAATTTGAATTGAGTGTAAGTTTGTTAACTCTTCAGCCAAAATATCTCCATTAATGTGAACTGTCTTTTGTGTTATTAAATTTATATCATAGAGATGAGCAAAAAACAGCTTCTGTAAATATATACCTTCCTATCTATTTATTAAGTATATTAATTTTAATTCTACTTGTTTCACGCTCTGTATCGGAAAGTGTAAAAATCTCGCAAGTTATTCGAGTGAGTGATACAGTACTGTTTTATTGGGAGGGGATAATTTGAATGGCTATTTTTACAGGCAAGGAACAATGCGTTATGGCGTATTAAAGCAGGTTCGATTTCCGCGCGAACTTTTATTGTTTGGGAGTATTTATTGCATATAAATACTCTATATGGTTTATTGCACATACAGTCATACAGACTACATGCTGTCGTGAAATATACCGTTATATTTTATAGACACGTCAGTGTGACTTTGCATAATTTATTTGTAAGAAAATTCTATTGTTTCAATCTACTAAAACTAACTAATATTATATCATAAATCGAAAAAAATATTTGTTGTCTTTGTGCGCGTTTGTCTGTTTTGCAAGGTTAAGATTGAAGTAAAATCAAAACCTCTGGAAGGGTGCGCATTACCAAAATGGTGGAACTCTACCAGGACCCCTATTCGACAAGCGACGTTTGACGTATCGTCACAGATTAAATAATAGTACATACTAGGTACAGAAAAAACACTCTCTAACAAAACGCGTTTGTTACGATTAGGACAGATATGACCGCTAGGTGGCACAAGCGCCACACGCGGCTTATGGCTAACCACCAAAATTGGTGTGGGACGGATGTACTTGTTGCGAGGCGGTGAAATCGCGGAGTGAGCCGCGCCTGGTATCGTGTTGATTTCCCGTTGATGTGGGAAAAATCATAAATTCTCGAATACGTACAATGCCAAAATTTGACATTAGCAATCCACGTTTAGGTGAAAACCAAACCAAACCACCCCAAGTACAGAGTTGAGTTTTGGTTGTACCAAATGATATTATCCACAGTTGATCGAATCAACATGCAATAAAATCAACTGTTGATTTGACGTGGCATTCATGCGAAATTTGACAGTTGTACATGTCGAATTTGGCCCCAGCAATTTAACTTCGTTAATTTGATGCCAACAACTCAGACATCTTGTCGTGAAACCTTGAACGACCTAGCCATCAAATCCCGGAAGCACAGCTGCCCCAGATCAAGCTTGCGCTAACTCGAGTCAATAGATCAGTTAAGCACTAAGAGGGTTAACTGATCATTTAAACTAGTTTAGATCACGCACTCATTCCTAACAATGCTTTCATGCTTATTTCAAGGAAATAAGAGTCAAATTAATTTAGTGTTTCAGACTTGACCATGCGGCGTGGGCCAAGTCGTAAAGTTGTCACTAAACGTGGGGTAAGTAATGAAGTAAAGATATGAATGTCTATGTTAAAGAGCTGTTTGTAATTATAAGTATATGTTACTTGTGTATTAAAAGTTATGAGTGCTCATTGTTTACTGTCTGTATCTTTAGGTATTTAAATAAAAGTAAACAAACAATTGGTACATTTTCGGGTAGTTATAACATTTATTGGTTAACCGACAATTACAAAACCGCCTAGATCTGAAACTGAACGACCTGACTTTAGCCTATATTATTTTTTGATCGTGTAATGTTTTCATCTACCCTCAACTAGCTTAAGGAACCATTTGAAGGTAGATTTTATTTACTTTTATATAAATACCTAAAGACACAGAGTATAAGTATAAAGTACTATTTCTTTAGTAAATATTTGTTCATGGTATACACATGAACTAGACTCTAACTCTGCATGGTATTTGCAATGAAAAAGTGTAACAATGTCATCATTAATGTGAAATTTCTATGAAAACATGACGTTTATAATAACAGTCTCTCACTTTGTTATTTTCAAATCCGTGCAATGTTAGCTTAGACGGACCCTAAGGCTCTCTGTACTAATTAATTATGAGTGGAGTTAGATAATATCGACGTTTTAAAGCAAAACTTTTATTGTAACTGGTCAACTTTGACTTTAATTTATAACATTTCATTTTGATCCAATATTTCTGTACCTACTTGTACTTATGTGAGCACATTATATGCACACCCATATCATATTCCGCAATAGACAATCAGAAGATGGCATCATATTTCAATCCATTGTTTCATTTCATACAATTTCACAATGACTAATAACAGTGATACGACCATTTCGCAGTGTATTTCGATTAATTTACGCGTATAATCCGTGCGTGGACGGTTATCGTTTAATTAGACAGGGGTTCAAGTGTTATTGCGTTTAATTCCGTAAGTTCTCCCGCTGTGAATCACAACTGGGAATAGTGGCTTATGTAATATTGTGCAGCCGCGTGAGATTGGTGCATGAATTAGAACGAAGACCTATAATTAATCCGTGCCCATTTGCCCCATATTTCATTATAATGCGTGACATATTTTAATTTTATGGGTTTTTTGTCTTCGCGACTACCTACTATTGGCTACGTTGATTTGTTGAACGACTCAGTGTTATTGCGCCGTCACCTTATGTTTACATGACTTGATCTATTTAAACAAACACCAGGTGGGAATTTTATTTCGCGAATACTTTTGAGGTTTGTGTCTGATTTTCACTAATGTTGTTACGTCCGTTTGTATGCATCTTCATATGCAGATTAATTCAAGTGAGACAAGTGTCCATGCACTTTTGCAGCGAGTGTACATTTTAATTTTGAAGTCCGAATTGGCCTCCAATGCATTCAGTACTTCGTAGCGATGGTAGGTACTTACAGATGTAGCGCATAATTATTTTCCATCGTATTTTCTCGGAAACGTTCGCATTTGTCATGCTACTTCAGTCAACCTTAGTACTTTTTGTACCGAGACTAACTAAAATAGCAGGACACCTTCGTACGTTTCCGTGGAAATACGAAGGAAAATAATTATTAGAATAAAGAAACATTCATCCATTCATTATGCACTAATTGTAAAGATCCGCCTTTGTCAAATTATCTGACAGAGATACCAATACCCCGCTATTGCACTATAGTAAGACACGAGTAGTGTTAGTGGGCATTAACGCCCTGCGTTATGATGTTATTACAGTTGCAGTCGGGTTTACTGCGGGCGCAAGGTCAGGCAAGTGAAGGCATTACAGGCCAATACGTGTTCTAGTTCTTCGATCTGTTTCCAATATGATACTGTAATCTGTATCATATTGGGAATAAAGTAATCTGATTTTATAATATTATAGTTATTTTGCAGCGAGCAATTGTTTGCGAATAAGATTACTTATTTGTAATAAATTGGTCCCCGTCTTATGCCGACTTCTTCATTGTTCACTGTTCTTTAAATGTCTATTAAAAACTTGACAATAATATTTAATTTACATGAAATTTATGATTAGGCATCTGATAACTTTCCAATATACGACTAACTGCAATAAGGTGGGACAGGTGGGTACTAGGTATATGGATAGTAAATAATATTCTGTTTGTTCTTATAAGAATCACTTCTCCACACTCATCCATTAAAAAAGTAACGAACAATACAATCCCCACCGACTGCGCACTAACTTTTTACTATACATAAAAGTAAAAGTAAAAACGGGTCATTTCGGAAATCCCTTTCATCGGCCAATGGGCGTAAAGCGTAAATCTATCCCTTACGCCTGCGGGACAATTAATCCTGTACTAAATACTGAAATAAGTTTTATTTTACGCCAAACGTAAAGGCAAAAGTCGCTGAACAGGAGCGAGAGGGTGGAAGCGGCTTTTCTATTTGAAAAAAGTACTTACGTATTAATATTATTATATTTAGCCAAGTTACCATTAATTTCATATTAAGCAGAGACGTTTGTTGGCATTACCACAATGCTTAGATATAAACGAATAGTGCAAAAATCACTGTTTTGGGCAAGACTTGAACTCGCGACTCAAGGGTACCAGCCCGCCGATCTACCAACTCATCAACCGTAATCGCTTATTTTACATTAGTCTTAAGTCTACTTAGGTACTTGTCAAAAATCAAACTTATTAATGTTGCGGTAGTATAATCATATCATTAATATAATTAAGTATACTCTTACGTAACTATTGCAAAGTTTACACAGATACCATATACTTAAATCAAAATAAACCAAACCTCCATACCGTACCAAAACATATAATTAGTCAAATAAACCAAAATAGAATAGAGTGTTGCATAACAAGGCGGCAGCTGACCCACTTCAGACAAAAACAAATTACATATCACACTACTTACTACCAACAAGTTGTGACTACTCTGGACTCAAAATAGCTTGCTTACTGCCGTTTCGGAATTAATTATGGAGATTGTAATAGATTATAAAAATTGTTTATTGTTAGGTATCGGGAAAATAACATTATTGAAATAAAATAAACATACAATAGGAGTTACTAATTAGGAAAAATAATTGCTACAATGTGTGCAATACTTGTGCTATACAAAGTATATTTTCTGTCGCCAAAATTGAGATTTGTCAGTAGTTTGTATCCCCCAATTTTTTTTTAGTTAGCCTAATTTTTGTCCCACTGCTGGGCAAAGACCTCCCCTCCTTTCCTCCACACAACCCTGTCGTTTCCCCATATTATGATAGGTATATATTGCCAATAAATATATTTGTCATCAATGTCATAATATAATTCGAAACAGTCTCCAAATTTTAATTACCAAATTAATAAAAAAAATGTAAGTATGTCATCCTAAAATTATATTATTTAGTATGTACACATACGTGTACATAAAATAGGTACCTAGTAGTAGTAGTAATATGTACTTCTGGTGCCAAAATTTAGTAAATATGTCACCAAATAATTAAGTTAGTACCTACCTAGCTGTATACCTATCAAAGGGTTTGTATTTAATTTTGGCTTTTCATAAAAATACCTACATTTTGATCCTTCATTAAATATTAAATTTTTAATATTCGGATAGAGGTGCCCGATATAGAGTTATACTTATTTTCTTTATCGACATGTACATGGGGAGATCATGATAAATGTTGTAGGTACCTACGCGGCTTGTTTGTTCCTAGTTGGACGCCGGCCAGTGCTGCGTGCCAACATGCGTGTACGCATGCACTCGAAATTATGCGGATCTACGATTATTTATCTTAGGTCCAGCAGGTGAATGAATAATAATAAATTGAGGGTATATGCTAAACGCATATGTACCAATTGTACCATAAATGCAACTCAAAAGAAAAATGCTTGCTTACCTAAATTTGTGACTCCAATAAATTTAACTCTAAGTAGCTCAGAGACTTGAAATTCCTAATTTACGTATGCAAACGTCTATAAGGTAGTTATCTAAATGTAATTTGTACCTATGTATTGCATAGATTGTGGACGAATCATTTAAAAAATATAGTGTTATATTAATATGATAGTTTTTCTACCGCAATGTACCTACCTAAGTAGTCATCTAGGTACTTTGTGAATTTTTCTAATCTATAAAAGCCCATTCTGTCCTCCCCTATCCGTTTGTAACAACAACATAGGAAATTTATTTGAACGTAAACCATCTATTGGAAAGATTTAATTTCGTCTCAGTCAGCACTTTTTATTTTATTGCAGCATTAACTGCGTAATTGTGCGTTGCAGTTATTTTTAGATTGAAGTGCTTTCAGCGCCTGCGACTTTTAAATAGCAGTATTACACGAAGCGTGGATTTAATGTGTGATATCGAGCAGGCTTTTAACTTAAGTGTGGGTTACAATTACCACTGTAAATATTAAATATTTGTGTAGATTTTATTATATCCAGTTGGGGAAGCATACCAATTAATATACTATAAAATTATTACAAAGTAGTTATGAAATTAAACAAGACATGTTTACAAAATATCATGTAAAGAGTGACTCTACATTCCAAATATTTTGATATAGGTATCTAATAGGTATTTTGCAGCAGACACATAAGACATATAAGACATATAAGACTATTAAGTTTAGTGTGTTGCAAAATAAAACGACACCTATTTCATTTCCGAGAATTCATTAAATCCTCTCTCCATATCCAAGCTTACCCAAGTGACGGCATATAAAACCAGATCAAGTGAAACTCGACTTTATAAGTGTAGTATTTAAAACTACACGACACAATAGGTATAAACGGCTCATCGACCCATCGGTGAATCATTTTTGCGGTCAAACAAAGGTTTTCAAGACACGTGCATTTTAGATAAACGCCTTATAAACATATTTTGCTTCGGCGTTATAGGTTCGGAGAATAACCGCAAATCGTAATAAGTATATTATGATTTTAGGTTATCATGTTACAAAGTAAACTAATTGTTGGAGCAAAATTAATGTTTCCTGCATCATTCCTGTATCGTATAATGTAATTTATCTAGTACGTAGTAACGTAGTACGTAGGAGTTAGTAGCTAGTAGTAATAGTAAAATAGGTAAAGGAAGACCTAGAACAACATGGAGTAAAAATATTAGGGATTGGACCGGTATAAAAGACGCCGCCACTCTTTCTAGAACGGCAAAGAACAAAGAAAACTTTCGCATTGTGATCGCCGACATCCGATAGGATATGGCACCATGAGAAGAAGACCTTACGAGTACCTAATTTTAATTCTTACTTTTTATGTGAGGACTAGCCTATTCCGCTTGCCCGCCAGTTGTCTTCATCCACGTAGAAGCTGCCTTCTTTTCAACTTCTCTTCTAAGCAAAAATATATCGGTTATGACTTACCACATCAGTGTCTCCCACGCCGTCAGCCATATCCGTCCCCCCCTTATCCCTCCAATGCTTCTCGCTCGTCTCAGGAAACGTGAACGTCCTGTCCCTTCGCGGACTCAACAGCACCCCCGCAGGCGTCCTCGGACTCCCGTATCCGAATATCTCAACATTTCTAGTGGCGAAGAGATCGTTGCCGTTATCTGTCCGGGGACTGATAAACACGTCGTCCTCCAGGTCGTCAAAGGTCAGGGAGAGTGGGGGGGATGAGGCGGAGAGACGGCATTGGGGCTCGATGGTTGGACGGTCGATGTCGGACTCGGAGTGGTAAGGTCGGACGGCATCTGAAAAGAGATGGAAACTTATTAAGTACATATTCATATTTTATGACTTAAAAACTATTTTCATGATTTTTAGTATTAACGGAGACGAGCAAATATAAATACTGCTAGCGCCCGACAGTTCAACGTTAGGGTTATTCGACCTTTTCTAAACGACAACTCTGTAGCTTGCGACGTCATAGTTGGGTCAACATTAATTTATTTGTGATTTTATTTGTGAAGGTATTCTATGAAATCAATAAAAAAGTCGAGTGCTATTGTATGTCTTACATGAAAATATACTATATTTTACATGAAAAACTTTAAAAATACTATTTCATATCATACATAAAAGTCACATTTTTTGGGGACAAAAAACCAGACAAAGGTAAAGATTCTTTACTTAATTCATAATTTTATAGTTCCCTGTATTACAGTGCGATGTGTGTAGTTGCATTAAATGACGGTAACGTGGTTTTAGTTTCATAGAACATAATTATTTAAACTCAGGCCAATATACATTTTCTTTCGGAGGGACGCTTTTTGGTATGATTTACTCGCCTCGGTCATTATTCAGACATTCGCAAAAGCCTGTAGCCGAGCAGTTTGCGCCTGCGCCGTGTTCCACCCACGACATGCGCCAAAGCACGTAGGTCGCTAATAAACATTTTGATTTATGTACAGATTTATAGATACACGTGTCAGAACGTTGATAAAACGTTCTTCTTTTGATATTTTGCAACATTTGATTGATGAAGAAAGAAGGTATAAATCTATAAATATAACTATAGGTATTATACTTAAAGATTATATGACTATTGTCTTCGTAATAGTATTTGTATTTGTATTTGTATTTTATTTATTTGCGTTAAGTACATGTACATGCAAATACAGTTTTATAGGTACAAAGTAGGTATATACAATTATTTACAATATTTACATTAATTATTATCCATTACAATTTCAATTATGTTTATAATTTAATTGGCACAAAATTAGAAAAACATTTAAAATACATTAAAATTAAAATCGATATAAAATAAATTTAAAGTTACACATACACACATAAAACTTACAAATTACAGTCCAAACTATATAATAATTACAACTATTACAGTCATAATATCTTAAATCTAGCTAAAAATATAAATGTATAAAATAATGTCGGATGTTGTATAAATGTCAAGTTATGATGTAAAAATAAATAAAAAAGTCTACGAAGTTACAAATACAGTTCCTAAAATAATTTTAATCAAGTGCGTTGGCAAAATATTCGTCAATTGTGTAGAATGGTCTATTTATGAAATAATCTCTTACCTTTATGTCAAATGTTCTTAGGTCACTACATTGTTTTATGTCGGTACTTAATTTATTAAAAATTTTAATTCCGATATTGTTAAGGCTGTTATTAAAATGGATAAAGTTAGATTTAATTTGAACAATTTTTGATTTGTTTCTGAGATTAAAATGATGGGTTTCTTCAGCCTTTCTATAATTATTTTGATTGACATACATATAAACGCATATTCGATATAAATACAATGCCGTAATTGTAAATATTTTGTGGTCTATAAACATATTGCGATGAGTGACTGGTATGTGTTTAGATCCCACAATAATTCGTAGTGCCTTTTTTTGCAAGAGTAGTATAGAGTTTATGTTCGTTCCGTTACCCCATACTTCTATACAATATCTGATAATACTCTCGAAGTAGGAAAAGTATACAGTTTTAAGTATAGTTACATCAGCTACTTTCGAAAGTGATTTTAAGGAGTAACATGCACTAGCCAGCCTTTTGCATATGGAGTCTATCTGGTTGTTCCATCTCAGATAAGGATCGAGTTCTACCCCTAAAAATTTAATACATTCGGCCTTCTGTATTGGTACATCACAGTCGAAGTCGGTACTTTTAGGGCTACGTCGAAATATAGTGTAATAACTTTTCTCATGATTGATTCTAAGGCCATTGACAGTAAACCAATTTTCGATTTCTTCCCAGCATTTTTTGATCATTACTTTGAACTCATGGGTAGTGGTCGCATTCAAAATGACACTGGTATCATCAGCGTATAGATAAGGTGTTCCATAGGTAAGAGATTGGGGTAAATCGTTTATGAAAATTAGAAATAATAATGGACCTAGTACAGAGCCCTGAGGCACCCCGTATTTTACTACAGCTTCTTCAGAACGAGCTACGCTATCAGAATCTACATACGATATTTCCACATATTGAGTGCGGTTAGTTAAATATGACTCAAAGAGATTCAGAGCAGAGCCACGAACTCCGTAATATTCTAGTTTGTCGAGAAGTATCCTGTGATCGACACAGTCGAATGCTTTTGTCAGATCACAGAATACTCCGCCACACTTATAGCCTTTATTTAGATTAAACATTACTTCCGTTACTAAATTGATTACAGCATTTGAAGTATTTTTTCCTTTCCTAAAACCATATTGCTGTGTAGTTAACATGTTGTGTTTTGTCAAGTGTCTTTCTAATCTCTCAGCTAAGCATTTCTCTAGTATTTTTGAGACGACACATAACAGGGATATTGGTCTATAATTATTTAGTTCAGAGCGACTTCCTTTTTTGTGTATGGTTATTACTTTAGCTTTTTTTAACAGGTCAGGAAAAATACCTTTTTCTATACAACTATTAAATATTATGGATAATGGGGAACACAATAAGTGAATATTATCTTTTAAAAATCTAGTATTTAAATTATCTGGTCCAGTAGAGTTACTATTTTTAAGATTTTTTACTGTTCGGATGATTTCCGACTCTGTTATCGGGCTCAAAAATATTGAACTACTGTTAGTTACTTTTAGCTTGTGCATAGCTTTTATATGTTCCTTATTTTTTGTCTTGCACGATGACATCCCTACATTTAAAAAGTAATTGTTAAACGCATTTGCTATTGCTTTTTTATCGCTAGTAATGCCGTTATCTAGTCTTAGAGTTATTTTAGATTGAGCCTTTACACATTTGCCTGTAGTTTCCTTAACTAGATTCCATACAGTTTTGGCCTTATTTTTTGCGTTACTGATTGTACGATACATGTTCATTTTCTTGGCATGAGTAAGGACGGTTTTGAATGTATTTTTATATTGTTTATAGTACTTCAGGAAGGATTCATCAGCATTGTGGCGCGCTATACTATGCAGCTTACGTTTTGTTTGACTAGATTTTCTTATGCCTTAGTATAGTTAATAGTCGTTGTAGTACTAGTAGTACGTACTAATAAAGCTTTGAATGACCAGACCATACAGTGCCCAAAAAAAATAGCGGCGTATAAGTATATCTTTGACAAAGCCTAAATCAAGATATTATTTCTAGCAAGTTTACAATGAAACCTTTAGACACATAGGTACCTACACCTACCTATATAGTTTTGGACCATCTTTCAAAGTTGTTGTCAATATCACTGATTAAATTACCGGAGTTGAAAAAAAAACTCCTTGTCACCACACACTACGCATTTTTAGATTTGGAACTAACTCTAGCGCTACAAAATATAGGTATATCATTATACCTACTAATGAATTGTTGCTTAAGTAATCTTAAAATTTGGGTGCGTATGATAACTAGATGGTGTGGGAGGCAATAAATTTTATGCAAGTGTTCTAGGTGTTCTCGTAGCTGATTATTATTCTGTGAGGAAGGTTCATAAAGCTGCACCCAGTTAAGACCTTGATCCGATTAAAGGCTAAACCGAAACGGAATTAGGGCCTCTACTCCAGCATTGCTCAAATAATATATGTAGGTATTGTAGGTACCTTTTCATAAATTAAAAGCTAAAATTAGTCAAAAAGATTGCATTTATATTAAAACGTAACCTAATATATGTAGTTATAGCTAAGCTAAGCTTACCACACTTCTACATAAATTAAATGGCCAGAGGTGATTTAAACAGGTTGTGGCGGTCTTGTTGATTGTCCGTCACTGGATTTAGGTCTTTTGTTCCTTTGAGGACTACTATCGATATTTATTAAAATTATCTTGGATTTAATGTCAATCTCATATGGAATGGACACGAAATCAATTAATTAATGTTTATTTTCATTGTTTCCCGTTCTACACATTCTTTCTAAGGAAAAAAATACTCTGAAAAAAAAATCTCTAGGAAAAGGTTTCTGTATGTTTCAAAAATAATTTGCATCATTAAATATATTAAGTATCATAAGAATAAAGGTGATTTAAACAAATACAAAGAGAACAAATCAATCGGAATTTCGATGACAAGACGCAAGACAACGCACGAGCGAGCGGACAGGACAAAAGCAGGCAATTTGCTATCGTCGATACAAATGGGCTGAGCTTCGAGATTGAAAAAAAGCTACTACATACTTAAATCTACGCATTACCTACAGAAAAATATGAATTTTAGACCGCTGTTAAAGATTATTACTTGTAAACATGTATGTAAAGTAAAACAAAAGTGAAGAATTAAATTAAAAATAACATTTGACTGCTGTCTCAACTCTTATATTGAAAGAACGCAAAGGTACCCTTTCTGTTAGTCCACTATTAAATATAACCGCGGAGTAAACATGCTTAAAAGTATAGTCTTGACATATATAAATCACCAACGTAATTATAGATATAGGTATGTTTTTACAAAGATATAATTGAAAATCTCCCGATCCCTGTACCTGTAAGAAACC
Organism: Cydia splendana; assembly: GCF_910591565.1. NCBI lineage: Eukaryota > Metazoa > Arthropoda > Insecta > Lepidoptera > Tortricidae > Cydia > Cydia splendana. The sequence continues at coordinate 14,307,294 of NC_085960.1, forward strand.
AGCGATACCAGTACAATATAAAGTATAAGAAACACAAATTAATAAAATGTTGGGTCGGCGAAACGGGTTCTACACACGTGCACGAACCGGCCCCAGCGACAGAGACGGAAGTAGTGATGTCTCGAGATGTTAAATTAGTGTGGATATGGTTACATGGCTAGGATGTATCGACGAGAAGTAAAATTAGCAAGTATTCATCAATTTATTAATTTAAAAAAAAAACCGTTTTACTTTAGGTATACCTACATATTACAAGATTTTACACGCGAAACTATGCTTATCAACAGTCGATAAAATCCTTTTGTGGTATTGGGCTAATGTACACGATTGTGGAACACTAATCGATCGATTCCTTACTTAGCTGTGGCTATTCTAAAATCAGACCATAATTTTGAACAGGTAACATTAATTTTATTACTTACTGTTCAATTCAATTATAAGACTGAGCATTAAGACCTGTTAAGATAGCAGTTAATCTCTCGCATACAAGCGTTTTAATAAATTAATTTTTAGACCTTAATATTGTATTTTCACTTCGAATTCAGTAAAAAACTAGTACCTAAACATTTTAACATTTCCTTTTACTCATATGAAAAATGTAGATTGCAATCAGTCCTATCCACATTTTGCTGTCCAGATGCACTCAAATACGTGTTTTTTTGTCCTCGCCCGATGCGTAACACAGGTGTCCCTAGCTCATGCTTATTTACAATATCTCTTTACAGATTATTCGCTTTATTTACACGGTTAAGAGTAGAATTTAAAGTTTAAAGATTTTGTTTAATAAACTGCGTGAGCAAGGTGCAGGGTCTCGTCCTTTTCTAAAGACTGTAAAAATAAATCTAGTAATAGTTTCGGCTTCGGCGCTACGTTTAAATTTATGTAGGTACATACTTAACACAAACAAAGACTGATAAAATCATTACACAGGGTTAAGGAAGGTGTAAATAAAACTGTATCGTATAACATAATTATGTAGTTTACTAATTTGTAGTAAGATAAAATATTTTGCATGTCATATTATAATATAACAATAGATTAAAGCTCGTCATAAACTATAAGTAGCTTTACGTACGGTACGACGTAATATTATACTGAATTTGATGAAGCATTCGAAGTTAAATACTATTACAGAGCGCCACAAAGTTTGATTATACTTAGATTAAAGGTGGAGATCGCAGACGGGAGAATACTGTTCACTCCAATATCCTTAAAGTTATCTTAAAGCTGGAAGATTTTTTCATAAATATAATAGACAAGCTATAAAGCCTCATGATCCTAGTAAATTGACTAACTATAGCCAAATTTTATAGCTAAACCAAATCGTAAGTAAGGTTCTGGTTTAGACGCGATTGCAACACAACTTAGGCAGAAGGACATAATTTGTTAGCCGTAGTCCTAATCGCTTTGACAATCGTAGATTGTAAGGTAAACTGGTTTGATTCTAATGTATCGAAATCGTTACACAAATCGCTCTCGTAAAGCGTAGTTAAGTAAACCTAACTCAGGTACTTAGTCTTAGGTACGTACATTTTTAAGAATTTGGTAAGTTAACTAAGTTGTTTTTATACACAGGTATCAAAATAAATGCTATAACTTAACTACAACAGTTCTATCACTGCCGCTCATATGAGTGAATGTTAAGAACATATTAATGATTACAAGCAATTAATATATATAAAAAATTGGTTCTTCAATATTTACTAATAAGATAATGTATTTATTAACAACAACACGTTGCTTGATTACATGTAATGTTTTTTTTTTTTTCAACAAGGCTTCTTCTTCTATATAAAATTCACGTTATCAGCTATGCCTAAACGTGCGTCAACACTCCAAGGTTAGAAACTTTATTGTATAATAAAAGGTTCAACCCGTATCAGAAATCCTAAATTAGCACAAACCTACCATCCCATTTTGTAATACCTATAGCAAAGAGAATAATGTCTTTGCCTATAGTCAAGAAGGCTTTCTGACATTACCAAACGGGTAAATACAATAAGATCGAAAAAATAGGAAGTGTTTGAATTTTTAGCTCACATTCTACCTACAATTAAACTAGGTTCTATACTACATTTTAACACTGAGTTTTAATAAGAAGCAGATAAGTCAAGATCAGAGATTTGATAGTTTTTGTACCTATCGATAAGTACAAGTACTGGTACACCAACATAAGTGTGAAAGAAAGTAAGTTTTATTGAATCTTTTAAAACTGACTTCTGACGCGATCTGGCGATAGTTGATTTACGACCTCGTAAAACTGACCGTTTTACTGCCCCCAAGTGTTTGATGCTACTTCTTATACTGTTTACTTTCAAACAAAGTATTGGAGAGTTTATTTAGTTCTATGGTTTTGTTTTATTGGCTATTACCGCTTATTTATGTGGGCTGAATCATATCTTTTTTATGTATTAAGTAAGCGCAATTTGATTTATTTGCACCTTTACCTATTGCAAAACTTATTATGTTATTGACAAACTCAAAACATCACGATGATACACAAGCAAGAGTTATCATTTCTACTTTTTGTACGAACAATAACAGGTAGAACTTAAAATGTGTTAAAAATGTGATGTTAAAAATCAACTTAAAAGGTACTTTGATTTGGTGCCTGCGATCATTTGTTGAAGACCATCAGAACTCTCAAGGATATCAGAATTTATTCAATAAACTTTGTATTAAGTCATTATTTACGTACATAGTTGTTACTTCAGGAGTTGGAGTTTTTAAGTTTTTTATAACTTCGGGAATATCTGTAAGTCATGATACATACGTTGAGAAAATTGAAAGCTTTATTGAATCCGAGTTGACCGCGTTAGGTCCGGTTGTCGCACGCAATAGCAGAAACCCGGGCAAATTGCGCGCAACCCGGCATTACTCCCGCGGACTGTTAGCCGTCATTAGAGAAATTACACACGAATTAGCCTAACGGTGAGGTGATGAAACGACTCCAGTAAACAGTGATTAGTCAGTCGAAATAAATTCTAGCATGTATATAGAAAACATATTTAAATCTAGAAATAACAGTATCAAGTTACTTAAAATTATTGCTAATTGCAACACTACTAATACATAAATAGAGTTCTTAGGAAACACCAATTACTTTGTGATTGCAAAATAAGTACCTACTCAGAAGTTTTTTTATATTATGAAAGTAAAAACGAATAAATATATTTTTAGGGCCTATGACCACTATGAGTAAAAGTCGATAATCTAAAGAACTTACTTAACTATTATTATGAGCAACAGGAACTTAACGATGACAGTTAATGATGGCTTTAAAAACTTTAAAATGTTAAGTAAAATAATCCCTAAACCTGTTGATCGTTTGAGTGTTTAAAACGGACGGTAGCCAACATCAATAACAATTTACATATTTCAACGATCACTTACAAATCAATAAAGCTGACGAAACAAGTTAACACAGAAATTGAAATTCCAACAGAAATTCCCATAAAACACGATTCGTCGGGAAGATAATGGAGACACAAGGCTGGATGATTTGTCACAATACGGAGGGCTCGGAATTATTCCAGTAGGACAACTCAGCGGCTCTGAATAAAATCACAATTCATCTAAAGCATGATTAATTGATTGGTTCGTGTTCTCAGGATTCTAATGTGGTCGAGCGAGAAGTCATACTAAAGATTGATAGTTCCATGAAAATGGAAAAAAAGTACTACTGTTTCAGTAAATATTTGGCTGCCATAGTAGTATTATTAGTAATGTGGTCAAAAAGGCTTATATTTTGTATAAAAATAATTTTATTTAAACAATTCAATAAGTAATAAAACAGTCAATCTAAATAATATGTTAATTGCATGTCTAAAATCACTCCATGTTCCTCAGTCTACATTAAACTTGTTAAAAATGTTGATGCCATTACATTTTGAACTGGCGAGGAGTATACAATTAATTATTAGTTTTTCATTCAAGTTTATAGTAGACGTTAATAACTTAAAAAATTGTAATACATTATTCAATATACTCATTATCAAGATAAATCTGAATTGATATTTGTAATATTACACAGATTTCATACATGAAACAACAATCTCTGTTAATAATAACTCTCAAAATAATCTTTTGAAATCATCAATCTTTTAAACGTTTCACAATTCCCGGCCGTGATGACTGCGCAATTATCAAGAAATAGGAGGATTATCCTAAAACTAGTTTGAAGAGTCCGGTTCGAGTTTTAAATAAAACCGTCCACTTGGTGACCAGTGAAGATGTCAATTACAGTAAAGTTGTTAAATTCATCGTTTAGTTAGTCAGGTGAAACCAAGTGCTTCACCTACTGAAAAACAAAACAACGTTTTAGAAATATTTAGGTACTTGGCATGAAATAAATATAGGCTTAGCTTTTGTATATTATTTATAATTAAATATTAATTATGACTTATTAATTAATAATAGGTATTTCAACATAATCGATTAAACAAGTAATCATTGTTAGCTTGAAATTAAAATCACATAAATAGTTATTTGTACAACAAGAGATCAAAGTTTGATATTTCTTCGAGTGCTTATTTTGAGTCCCGTGCAAGCGAAAGATTCTATAATAGATTCACGAGCGTAGCGAGTGAATCTAATTTAGAATCTTGAGCGCAGTAAGGGATTCAAAAGCGCACGAGATGTAAATAACTTTGATCTCGTGTAGTACACAAAATTTTTCACCCGAAGCAGTGAGAACATACCTAGAGGGACAGAGATAATAGAACCCAAGTATATCGAACTTGTATTAGACCCCGCATGTTGAAATGACTATAAAGGTCACTTGAATGTCATTTTGTCTCACTCAGTGAGCAAAATCGCATTTTGCTCACTGAGTGAGACACAATCAGTGAGCAAAATGCGATTTTGCTCACTGAGTGAGACAAAATGACTCAGTGAGCAAAATCGCATTTTGCTCACTGTTTTTAAGAAGCAAAGTACCCTTGTTCGTGCTGCTGAGGTGAAAAACTGTTTTTGTTTCTTACACCTTTATGCCTTATGTTTAGTTGAGACTATCAAATTTACAAAAACTAAGAAAAGGTTTAACTGCAGTAACTACAAGGCGAAGCACTTAACGGTAATTTTACTGATGTAATAAAATAACGTAGAGTTTATTAATAAATCAAAACACAAAAAGACAAAATATACTTAATTATTAGAAATGTTAAAATTTTAGGATATACACATTATCATTCCCAGGGGCATAATCTGGCTCCATTATTACACTTTTTATACTTAATTGCCCATAATTGTAAAATATCAAATCTCAATGTTTCGTTTAATGGTTTGAGAGCAATTTCTACGATTGATGCTTTCTTGCTAGAATGCATTAATAATCTAACATTAATTTTACTGTGATACATGATACAAATTTAAAGAAAAAAAGTCTTCGATAGAAATACTAATATGACCTTTATTTGCTTTGGCATAAGACACATGTTTTTTTGAATTTTATTTGATGAAACGGAACTTCACAACTAGTTTCACGACAGACGCTTTCTTATAATTTATAGCTATAACTAAAATTTAATCGTTTTCGAGGTCTACTGCAGAGGCTCTTTCAATTAAAATAATAAATAACTGACTTTAATAAGACTAATTTTATCCACAGCCTACATCTACTATATTCATTTTGTTCAAGCATCAAAATTTAAAAACGACCCAGACCGTGCCCGTGGTGGTTCGTGGATTTCAAATGGAAATTTTTGTAGATATCTATTATGGACATATCAAACAAAATAGAATTTCTTCGCAGCACCGAGGGATGACCTATTGCGAAAACTCAAAACGGCTTAAGAGCCCATCAACGTGCATACTAGCGCCACTGCTAAAGAATCGTGATTATTTAAATTTAACGACAGGTATTTAAAAACGGGGGCCGCTACGTACTGTTTTTTCTATTTAAGTACCTTTTGAATACATCAAATTAGTTTTTATGTTGATGGATTAAACGACCATATTCAATATAGTGTAAGTATATACATATATTATGTATAATTATAATTCATGGTAAATTAAATAAAATTAAATTCTTGAATACTTATAGGTACATATGTAGAACCATGTTAGAACTAGCAACACGCCTGTAATACTAATGGATTTACACTGGTTTGCCACCGTCGTAGTATAAAAATGTCAAGTAAATAAATGCAAGAAGATATACTCGTAATTTGAAGTTGTATTACAAATACAATTTCGCCAAGCTTTATTTCTCTTATTGAACCTGATTGACTTACTACCACTGACACCATCTGAAATCTAAGCCTATTTTTAGATGGTCTGTCAAACCATTGTATGCAAATTTCCTCGGAGCTTAAACTTATTAATTATTGTGGTTGCGTGCCACCATGAATAATAAACTAGGTACGCCAATGGCAGAAGGATCAGATTGATAAAGCGTAATGGTATATTTCTGTAAGGTTAACATTAACGGGCAAGATGCTCATTTTGCTAATCTCATGTGATCATTGACAGATTTACGGGTCAGTTGCCAGTAAAGGTATTAGAATTAAACCAAGAAAAGTCTACAGAGATTTTGACAGCAGACGCAGTGCAGATGTTATTTTAAACGTCAAACATCGATGAAATTATGAATTTTCTTGGTCTACCTAACTCTAGGTTGGATTTAAGATTAATGCCAAATTATGAATTAAAACTGAATTTGTTATTGATACATCACTTTTGACACTGACAGATATAACAAAGACAGATCAAATCCACAACCTGTTGTTACATGTGTATATTATGTGTATGATTTTTAATTACCATGTTTAGGATCTATGATAATTATATTGCCAACCAACTATTAATCATCATTAATGATGATTAATAGTTGGTTGGCAATAAAATTATCCTCACTTTAATCATTTTACTGTGCCGTCAGGCTTCCTTTTTTTTTGCTTTTGCTTCACCTTCTTTTTGAAATTTATTGCGGAAATGAGTAGGTATGTGAAACGATGGATTAAAACATCTAAATGAAATCTCTGAGTTACGAAAAGGACTGACACGTGTTATTAAGAAAAGTTTACAATTTGTTAAACCGTATAGTCGAACTAGTTCATTACATACACGTCACAGACAAAATACCAATTTTTCTATAATAACGACACCCATTAAAGTTGACTAAAAAACCGGAACAGTAGCAGTCATTTCAAAAGAAGCTATTAAAAATTTAAAACTGAAAGCGCAGCAAATGAGTATGGCAATAACGTCAAAGTTAAAGAAACATTCATCATTGATGACAATAGGTTGGAAGATGAAAGAACGCGTAGTACGGTGGCTGGTAGACTCATTGTATTTTTATCACTCGTTACTCATTAGACATCATTGTATTAAAATGTACGGTCCTTGAACCTAAACGTTAGTTTGAAATGTAAATTTTAAAGAAGTAATTTTACGGACCTTCCGGGAGATACATTTGAATCAGCTAACAGTTCAACTAAATTTTTAATAATCTACATACAGAGATTTTAATGCTGCATACAGTTACTCGTACATAGTACGATACATAGGTAACACTGAAAGTTTCAGAAAAACCTACTTTGAGATCATAATTATAACAAGTAGAGACATATAATTTATGAGAAAAATATGTTTTAAATCTTTATAATTTTTTTGAGGTAGGTACCTATCTCTCATTCGGTTATTATCTTCAAGAGTTACAATCAGCTTTAATTATTTAGTTGTAGTTTTTTATAAAGGATCCTAGTTCTTATCCGAATGTTATACAGCATATTTTATTATTTAGTCACTTTTGTAGATCTGTAACGAACCATTGAAGAGTAGCATGTCCTTTAACACCATCGTCGAAAGATTTCATCATAGTTGTGCGGTTAATAAAGAATACTGTTAAAAAAGTTAGATTTCAGAAGATTCTGACATCCCTCGGTTTTCCTATAACGTAAAAAATTACAGCATGAATATTTATGTGTAAATAATCTTAATCTCCATGAAATTAATACGAAACCTCTGTGGACCCAAAAGTGCCATACAAAAAAACGTAAACTAAAAAAAAAACAACGGGTTGCACTCCGGGAGTGCCGCAAGAAGTGAAAACTCAATGACTAGTCCAAAATGTCTGCAGCACTATGTATTATTGACCCATCCTCCTTTCTATTGAAAAACTTTAGTTCCGAAATTGCTGGCAGTGAGCTTGTAAATTTAAATTTGTAGCGTTAATTGTTTAAAATTCGAATAGAAATTGTAAAGTTACCTTGTAGCCCTCGCATTTAAATATATTTGGTCATGATATTTTGAGTTTTATTCACCAGTACTAGAGTTCACTTTTATTAGCGATTTCATCAAGATGTAGCTTTATTGAATTATATTGGAGTGATATAAAGTTAGAATGTAACTGTGAGATCCTCGTATTTCAGCCCGTACAAGATTAGAACATTGAGCTTTATATTGCTTAATATAAAAGTCCAGTTTTAAATAATTGTCCTGATTATGATACGTTACAACTAAAGTTCTTTGGTGTATAACACACACATCACACATAACCATCACATAACATAAAGTCACGCAAGCGCACTGCGCCGCCTACATGAAACAGCAGGCTCAGGCATACATTTTCACCGTGCGGTAGAAGGAGAGGAGAGACGCCTTACGCGTTACGCCTTACGCTGTCTCGAGTTTATCATTTTTTCCCCGCCTCAAAGAGTGCTCAGCGCCGCTAAAGAAGTTTTCACTTCAAAAATAAGTACTTATGTTGCTACCGATACATTATGTACCTTAACTTAGACGCTTGTGATTATAATTTTGCGGCGAATAGAATCTTAGTCTTACAAAATCCATAACTAATATAAATAAGACCGCGCAGTAAATTTAAATTTAACGTTAACTTTGACCCAAAACATCAACATGTCAAAATAATACTAAACCCGTATTGCTAAAGGAGAATTATTTGCGGTAAACCACATAAGTTATATGTCCGATAAATTGGGTAATCCAACTTTTCGGTAATAAACAATTTAAAAATGAACGTGAATATTCGGCCCGTAGGTACCTGGATGCACAATCCGGGAGCTACGTTTGCGGTATTTTGATAGCCAATTGTTTTCATTTTGAAACAGGACTTAACTTCAGATGTTATGAATGTTATGATCGCCCGTCTGTAGCTACTCGTTCATTTTGTGGTTAACATTTTTGGTGGCTCAATGCAGCACTGATAGAAGGCAGAATGGAAAAATACAATGTATAAAGAATGGAGCACCCATCATACAGGATACAACAGAGTTGTATGTGGTTACTTGTATTGTCTATTGTTTTTAACTTAAAGAGTAAATTGACAAAAATTATTCAGATGATAGATATTTGTTTCAATAAGATATTTTGATAATCCTGTAATCATAAAGAACGACAAATCTCCGTTGTTAAAATTGTAAAAGTAACAGTAAATCTCTGGTAAAATTAACTGTGACATTATTCTTGTAAATACTGGTGCCACGTTAAGCAAAACTATTATAACGTTTATAGTTCGTGATAAGTCACGTGCAGTATAATTAATGTGACAGAAGTTGGTGTGCGTTCTGTAGGTACAAGTTTATTAAGTTCCTAAACTGAACAATACCTTGTTTTAATGAAATTATGGGTTATCTTAACGGCTTAAATTGTTTCGGCTAAGTCTCTGTAGAAAAGGTAAAAATATAATGTAATTTTTTGTATAATTTATAACTGTGGGCAAATAATTACCTATTTAATCCTGATTTTTCTTTTTGTGTGTTTAAGGGGTGTTAATAAGGTTGCCCTTAACTTATGATTGATTAGGTATTTAAAAATGTTTAAGTAAAACTAAACATTTAGAATTTTACTTACGAGTATTTGCTCATAAATTAGTAAAGTTGGTCGCTTGTTAATTAGTGGTGAGATAAAAAAGGCTTGTTAAACTGACATACAGCCAAAGTACATGATCCAAAATCTTGAATTGCAATACTTTTCTTAACATTAACACTTACGACCAGTTCGGCGACCAAAATTTACGACACCATAAACTCAAAAGCGAGAGTCTATGCCGTGATTTGTGTCGTGTGGCGAGTGTAGGCGTCGCGGGCTACCGTGCCGGTTTGGGCTGGGCCAGTCGATGTTTTGTATTGTCGATAGTAACTTAAGTTTGTATGTATGTAACTTTATTGCAGATAAACATTTTTAGACAAAAAAAAAAAGAAAATATATAAGAACATATATCAAAATCAAAATCAAAATCAAAAATATACTTTATTCATGTAGGCCTAGCAACAAGCTCTTATGAATCGTAATTAATCTTAATCTAATTATCAGAGCAATTTATTGATGTTAATATTATTCCATAATAAAATTGGATTATTATACAAATCAAATTTAACACTAAGAATTTCACAAAAGGATCGTCAAACATTAAAAAGATTGTATAAAAAAATACTAGTCTAGAATTTCTAGAATAAAATCTAAATGTCAAAAAAAAAAGCATAAGTAACAAAAGAAGTAGATAGTATTACATCGGAATATCCATTTCCTCATCAATAATCAAATGTACCTAATAAATAAATAATCATTTCGAATAACAATTAATCCCACGTTGTAATATCATTCATGTAGTCATGTGTGGTATAATAAGCTTTAGAAATAAGTTTACGCTTTACATAATTCTTAAATTTATTAATAGATAATTCAGTAATATGGTTTGGAAGTTTATTATAAAATCTTACACAATTACCCATGAATGATTTTTTAATTTTATGGAGCCGAGTGAAGGGCACTGCGAGCTTATGTTTATTTCTAGTATTAATATTATGAATTTCACAATTTTTCCTAAAATTTACAATATTTTTATGTACATACAGAATATTCTCATAAATGTATTGACAGTGCACTGTCATTATGTCAATTTCCTTAAATTTATCTCTAAGTGAGTCTCTATGGTTCATTTTGTATATTGCTCGAATAGCCCTCTTCTGCAGAACAAAAATGGTATTTATCTCTGAAGCACCGCCCCACAGTAAAATACCATATGCCATAATGCTATGGAAGTAACTAAAATATACTAATCGAGCTGTTTTCACGTCAGTTAACTGACGGATTTTGCTCACTGCAAAAGCTGCAGAGCTCAGTCTATTCGAAAGAGTAGCAATATGGGGACCCCACTGGAGTTTAGAATCTAAAGTTATACCAAGAAAAACTGTACCTACTATCAACTAATTCCAATTCCTCATCCTTACAAAGGGGAACGTATACTAAAAGGAAACCAATAATACAAAAAAACGTACAGTGAAGAGATAATTTGGTTGTAGGTACTTACTCTAAATATTGACAGGTTTAATCAATTTTATAAGATCAGCACTGTACTTCAAGATTAATAATATAATATGTACCTACATAGTACCATCGATTACAATACCCATACGATTCCAAATGCCTAAATGATACTCTTTACACCTCCATCGACTCGACACCTTCAAAGCGCAACCTCACTATTGAGGCCAGTGACCCAAAAAAGGTTCGGAAAATAAAAAATAAAAACATAATATTTTATTTTCGAGATGCGAGTACTATCGTGGCATAAATTAAAGGGTTTATTATTTTCTCTCTTTCTTGTACCACGTGTTTTGAATGTGAGCGCTTCTGCAGGTACCGTCTGCAGCGATGTATGGTGAAGTTCATCTTCATTTTTATCTAAAAACAATATTTAGAAACCGGTATCGGCCTCACATAATATTTTGATATATGATTAAAATATTTTGCAGTGTGCTTACTATAATTATGTAAGTAAGCATCAATAGGTATTTGCTACGAATCCGTATATTTCGCTAAAAAATATATTTTCTCATTAGTCTTTTCTTGAATTTTCACCAAGAAAAGTGGCAAGCACAGTTACCTGCCTACTTATTTTATAAATACTTAAGAATGGTTTATATATCAATGTAATGACTATGTTCATATGCTTTGATTCTTCGAACAAAAAATACTTTTCTCCCACAACTTGTTCACTTTAAGGTGATCATTATATTATAATAACTTCAAAACGCCCACTTTTGCTGTCACTACGCTATATCACCATTATTACCGTTCAGTTACGTATAAACTGGTCCACTACTGGCTTTACGCGCTGTCGATGTGTGCGTGCGCCCAACACCTGGGTTATGCGTGTGTGCGTAGCGTAGCAACACCAGTCCAACAAATGTAAGATGGTTCTTGTTGGTAATGATACTTACTGATTTTTGCAATAGATTAAAATTATGTATATTCATCAAGGCATAGGCAGTTCAACAGGACCTCATTGATTTCTAGTTTAATATCTCATTTTAAAAGAAACTGCTTCATAATGGCTATTACACAACGTTAAACGTAATTTTTGACGGTTTGAAAAAGGATAAGGTGTATTCGGGTATTACCGAATGTCGGATAATTCCGAAATTCAGATGAAAATCACCCTTAATTCCATCATAATAAAAGTCTCTTTCGGAATTATCCGACAGTTTTCGACATTCGGAATTACCCGAGTAAACCTTACTTTATTTTATTTCAAAACGCGAAAAATGCATTTATTTAATTACTATTATTAGAGGGTCACATTCATCATGTATACCTACTATATGCCACATACCTACGTACTAAAAATTATAAATAATGATTTTATTAAACCCAAATAAATCAAAGCGAAAACGTATTGAAGCATATGTCACCGTTCCTATATGTTGCCTGTAACAGTGACACAAGAATATTATTAAAGTTACAACGCCAAAAAAACGAGCTCAAAACAAATGTATCTGAATCCATCACAGACTCTCATTTCCATGTGGCAACTGTACCGTTAGCAAAAACAAAAGCTTACGAGTTGGATTTTGTTTATTCAGTCGAGGTACTAAAGATGCACGACAAAACAAGCAAAAGTAGGCTTTATAGTTGATGTACTAAACTCGTTGCGTTAGTTTTTCAAAAGCAAATTTAAGTTTGCCGTTGAACAAAGTAAGAAGTCTGTTATTTCTTTTGTACTTGATTAAGTTACGGTAATTTAAGCTTTGTTAGATTGCAATAAAGACGTGAGGTTTATTTTTGAAGTGTAAAAGAATATTGTCTCAGATATAATCTTAGGCGCTTGTGCATGTATAGTACAAAAATAATATAATGACAGTGATATCGTCTCGGCCGTTGTGATTATGATGTGCTTTAAGAATTACATTTAGAGTAAGTTGAAAATGATTGTTTCCTATTTTCTGTAACTTTTTATACTATTTTTGGAATTCTATTGTGAATTGTAGTACCTAAAAATATTTTTGTCATCACACCAGCTCGTAACAGGCTCTTTTGTAAGTAATTACACTAATTACTTATTTGTAATTACGTACCTACCTTCTATTTATTTATGATTTTATGACGGTATATTAATAACATGTTTCGTTTTATCAAGCAAACGTTTTTTGCAGGACAAACTTTCCGCTGTTATTACTGTTATTAGTGCCAATAATTGGTAATACATAGTAATAATTGGTTAATTTTTTCGTGCCTCGGTTTTCTTAATTGATAGAAGAGATCTAAGCACGATGCATAGTATTAATTTGGTGCTTTAACCTTACCTGGGATTAAGCGTGGCGCACTTGAATAAAAAATATGAAATTCATATAGGTACAGTCATCAGCAATAGTATCTTACACAACTAGGGCCGCAAAAATATATGACACGTTCTTATTTGGAGCGCAATAAGATACTAAGTGTAAGATACTATTGCTGATGACTGTACGTACATGATGATTGAATTACGTATCATATTTTATTATCCTGTTTAATACGTCTCTAGAAAATTTTGTACGTAATATTTTTTATTATAACGTGCAGTCTTAAAGGCATTAAATATCGACACGGAAAAAGTGCCACATATGTACTTACCATAGTCTTATAAAACATGGTCTTCTCTTCCCAGAGTGACACAAGCCTAATACGTCACAATAACATTGCCGCTTTATATAGCGCTATCGCATATTATCATATAGCGCTGTCTCATGATGACGTAGGCTTGTGTCAGTCACGTGACCACGAAAAGACGGGAAGAGAGTACCAGGCGGAGTATATTATTATACCATGGTACTTACTCAAGGCCCGGATGTTTGAATAATAAGGTCCTGTATACATATCTTTGGTACCTCTTCCGTGTCGATATTTAATACTTTGACTGTACTATTAGGAAAACAAATAATATTCAACGCGTTTAAAAAAAACATTAAAAATTCAAAATCAATCAATCAATGACCAAAATCAAAATTAATCATCTCATAATTTAATTCGGTGCGGGGTAACCACCTCAATAGGTAAACACCGTCGATATATAATAAATAAAAACACAGCGTCTCTGAGAGGATTTGTCACCCCAGTCATTAGGGCGACATAATACCTTTATATCTGCAAATAATAAGCGATAATGCCAACTTGATTATTTCTACGCCACGACGAGCACGGGAATTAACATTAACGGGAAAAATATCAAAAATCAACAGATACACGTCTTCAAGGAAATAAATGTAGAGTTTTTTTTTGAAGTTTCAAATATATTGGGTTTATATAAGTACCCGTACAAGTTACGCCATTATCATTAACGTCATTATCCTGTAAAAATATTTTCAGGATGTTATCACAGATAGCCTAAACCCAAAGTTGACTGGTTGCGCAAGAGTGTACTTAACATAAATACAACACTCAATTAAAGTTAATCTAAAATATACCTAAAAGCAATAAAATAAACCAAAAAGGCGCAGCATGGGCAACGAAAAGAAAAAAAAATCCGTCACGAACATAGGCGAGGGAGAGCAAAAAGAAAAAAAAAGTACAAGTTCAACGTTTATTTTGGTTGCGTCTCTTTCACTCTAGCGGACTTTTCGTCGTCCCGTCTTTCTCTACCGGGCCGAACGCTGGACACCTGTGCTTTAGTTTCCCCTGAGTACCAACGACCTCTTCTCGAACTAGTAATAAAAAGGCTTATGTTAATAACAGTATTCATTTGATTTTGTAATCTAAGTCGGATGGTTAGGGTGTTTTTTTGATCTAATAGAGTATATAACATATTCCTATGTTATGCGTTACAATCACTGTCGTATACCGATTTGATTCGAAGCAACTAGCGTTTTTTTAACGTAATGTAATAATAATAAAATTGGAACACCTGTTTGGTCGTACTAATCCCATTGTTAGGATTTCTAAAGTAAGGTAAATTGGGGTGCAAAATTATGTTTTTTATATCATTATTGAGTAAATTTTGGGGTAGGACATAAAGCTTTTAGTTGATTCTGTATGAGTTAGATATTGGCTCTATAGAGGCTTTTCACCTGCGTAGTTGTCGCAAATTTTAACTCATGCGCATCTGTCGTGTTTTTAGAAGTTTAGGAATACAAGTTTTTTTCTGTAGAGTTTTAGTAATCAGTAATTTACTTAGAAGCTGCTGCGTATACGTGATATGCGTTAGAACGTATGAATTGCTGGAAATTAATTTAATAAATTTACTGATTTTAAAAGTTAAAGCAAATATCACGTACACATCACGTACTTACGTATTAAATAACAACTAATTGGTTTTTATGGTTTGGATATATGTATGTCTAGTTGCCTCATTCAATCTTATATCGTATTTATTAAACTAAAATCATATATACACATAATATATAATTGTTAGTAGGTACCTACTGCCCTATTGAGATTTGTACTCCCCTGCCACACTCATGACCTTACTCGTTAAAATAATTACTCACCGGTTCTATATTGATATGAAATAATAACGTAAATTCTCTTGGCGAGACGAGGATAGTTTATAAGTATAGAATAAATTTGAATCGAGAGTGGATATTTACGTTTCATACTTTAAACATTAACGAAATTCATGACATTCAAATCGTTACTTACTATAAGTATGTTTATTCTTCTTGGTAATAATAATATTCTAAATCTATTATCCTATGTGTTTGTCCTAGAAATATCTATTTGAGTTTCGCATTTAAGAGCCCATCAACGTACACACTAGCGCCACAGCTAAATAATCGGGATTATTTAAATTTAACGAAAGATATTGAAAAAAGGGGGCCGCTACGTACTGTATTGTGTATTTAAGTACCTTTTGAATACATCAAACTAGTTTTTACCCATATAAAGTAATACGGAACCCGTATATAGGTACATTTATATTATGTATATTGTTTTTAAACGATACGGGCGAGCTAATGAAAACTTCGGATATAAAATCAAAGTGTAGATTTTAATTAAAATATAAAAGAGTTCTGTTAGATAACCATCAGGGCTACTACTTGGTCTTTGTATAAGTAATCATAGATGCTATCGCCCTGATATCTTTGATTTCATCTGACTACTTTAAATCTCATAATACATTTCAAAACTAGCTAAATCATTTAATACAGGTAAACCATTAGACACAGCAATTGAAACTTGAGGTAAATCGATTTATCGCTTATTAACTAAGTACATTTTGTGTTAAAATAGATGATATTGCATTTACCGAGGTCATTATGTGGTCCTTCTAAAAATGAGTGTACATGTTTGTAAATGGGTTGGCAATGCGCATGTGATACCGAGGGTGATGCGTTGCGGTTGCCTGCAATGACCTAGCCTGCAATAGGCTGCGGTGACCGCTTTCATATAATAAGTTACCCCGCTGTCTATTGATATAATCTCAGTTCGGTTAGCAACGCGATGATATGGGTACTTGTCTATTTCAAGTAAATAACAACTTTTGGACAAACGATTTCCGTAGTATGGTGTCCGTTAAGTGCCGTTTTCAGTCACGAGGACTTGCTTGTTTGCCACTCGCGTGCTTAATAATACCTGCAAAAAAGGACTGCTAAAAGTATTTCAAATAAATAAATAATCATTAGTATAAGTTTAGTACAGCAATAAGTTCTGTTTCGTAACCAGTTGAACATTTTATATGTATGCTATCTGTGTATTTTATTTGTCATGTTTGTCTTTAATTTAAGGTAGATTAAAATTCAAAGTACACTTTTGAATTTTATTTTAATACTCATTTAAAGTATAGCTGCTCGTTGCCTCGGTACAAAATTACAATGGTGCTATTGAACCACGTGTGATGGAGCTACTATGGAGTTGAGAGCTCTGTGACGACGGCAACTTATGGACTTGCCGGTAACTTTTTACACTTCTGTTCATTTCTTGAGTTGGAAAAGTAAATGGTATTTTGAACGTTCTTAATTCTTAATATAGGGATAACTTTTGTCTGACAATAAATACAAATAGAAAAACATGTAATTTATTGTACGAAAGTGAGTATTAGACATGATTATATCGTCAGGTGAGAAGCAAAACTCACTAATTACTAAAAAAAAAAGTGGTGGTAATTAGTGAGTTTTGCTTGTCACTTGACGATATTATTGTACATAAAATGTTTACATTCATTCAAGGATTGTCCGGGGGAACCGTAACCATGGCAACGAGTGAGATGAAAAATTTGATTCACTCCCTTTCATCCAACGTTAAAAAACAATTCACAGATTTATTTACTGTAATTATAATTGTCTGTAACGCTTATCCACATAACGCGATCGCCCGGTATCATATTGAATCGCGAGGTAATGCACACCGGACTACACAATGAGTATTGATGGACTCCCATTTTATATTTACGGCGTATAGTGTTACGGTGCGTATGCTCAACGTGTTTGCTTTGCCTGTATCCAAATGATGCTTCTTACATTTTATTTTTTAGTACAACTAGGTATTGGTTTATTTTACATGGCTTTTTACAGAATTATTTAACTTGACCGACTAACTATTATTACGTATTTAACTAAGTATTATATCTCGGTCGCGCCAATGCATGTACAGAATCGAGCGTAATGCACGGTATCTAAATGACATCATTTAGATGTCAGTGTATGTTCGAATTGGCCTGTATAGTATAGTATAGTATTATTCAGATCAATTAATTAGGCCTAGGGCCAGTTGCAGCAAGCACAATTAGCGAACTGATTAATGTCACTCAGCAGTTAACTATGGAACTTACCATACAATAAAATATGGCTATACTTTCGCTATGATTTAATGGTGACAGACGGTTTGGTGCAACTGACCCTTAGACTCGTACTTAATACTTATTTGTAAAATGATTTTCCCTCTAGATCTATGTGGTGATTCGAGATTCTTATAAACTTTAGCTCAAAGACGCAAAATCTCAGAATCGAACTAAAATAAATAATTACATAATTAGTCATACATGTTTAATGGCTGCATGTCGCCGGCAAATAGCTGTGTTTGTTTATTGTGACGGGAATAGAATCGGGATACCAGCGCTGCCGGACTGTCACTCCGTATAACGGCACCGATTCAATATCAGTGCATACAGTATTAATGTCGAAGTACATTCTGTTATAGTGATACAACTAAAACATAACATCCGCTACTTAAATATTAACTTTACTTATATTAATTAATTTTGTGAGAGTAAAAACCCACTGCGTACATTTCACCTGTACGGGTACCTGTACTTATACGGGTAGGAAACCCTAAACACCACATAGATATTTTTTGTTGGTTAATGAAAACAAAAAATAAATATAAAAATACTAACTAAAATTGAGTGCAAAGTTGTAGGTAGGTAAAGCATGCACCCAGCTCGATGTAAAATTAATAATGAGATACGCCTGGCAAACCATATAAATCAGCAATATAAACACCACAGATAAAACAATTAAACATCTGTCATTCTACTTGTCAGCGGCCCCGCTAACTGTCAGTCCACGCGCTGACAGTTGACTTGTCATGTTACAGTGCAAGTGAACGTAACAAAGTAAGGTAGCGAGTGAAACGGCTTGCTAATGCGTTCTGGCTTTGACACGGACTTGAAATTGATTTATGATCGCCAGCTTTGATTTCTACGAGCTAAGCTAGCTTTTTTGAGACCACCTAATATGTGTCAAAAATAGCTGGCTGTTGGCTTTTGGTCTGAAGTTAGTCCTCATGGCAATTAGTTAATTATTTACTTATCTACAAGAATAACTTAGTAAAAACGATTCCATAAGATGAACCTTTTGATAAAAGCAGGACGTTACTTCTTCTCTGTGTACTTTTAAATTCATAACCCACTCCTATACTTAGGCCCACTTGCACCATCCCAATAACCCGGAGTTAAGCGGTTAAACCGTTAACCCAGTGTCAAATTGTACTGGTAACCATGGTAACTCCAGGTTTAATCGGTTAACCCCAGGTTAGTGGAATGGTGCAAGTGGGCCTTGACAGATTATTATCATTTTATTGTTTTGTGTCAGATGTGTGTGTTAGTGGTCAAAAAGATATTTTAGCTACCTATGTCTAGTTGTCAAACTTAGTGACGTATGGTCATATCTCTAGTTTACTCGAAATAACATGGACAAAAATATGTATCCTACGAGCTAATAAGACTGTCCTTGCCAAATATAGTTTAACGGATTTGAAGATTATAAATAGTTCCCAAATTCATATGCCTACACGTATTTTTTCTTATAATATTTATATTAACTACCTAAAAAATCTCACTCCAGCTTCTGAATATAAAATTAACTTTTTTTTGCTTACATTGTGAATGTGAATACATTACGCCTGATACCCTGATCATGACGCCCATGATAAATGACGCGCATCACCGCTGACAAGCGAAGTGTTAAGTGTAATTGATTATTAGAAAAAACTTATTTGAATTCGAATTCAATGTGATACCTGATTTTGTTAAATGCTAATGTGGCTAAGTAGGTAATACGAGTGAGAATATCCTTTTCTTTTCATGTACTTACGTTCATTTTAAAAATGTTGACGCATTGTGCTGTAACCTGGGAGTAAGTACATATCCAAATAATTTTAAACTCTTCAGTTACATTTGGAAGAGATATCATTTAACGATTTTTTTTGTTGGTATTGTATTGTGCCTCAATAGATGCCAACGGAATGTATTAAAATTTAGTTCATATTACCTATTTGTCTTGCAATACTAATATAATAAGAACGTCGTCAAAAAGGTACGTGCTAACACATATTATCACCATTTTGTTGATCAACACTGCCTAACAACAAAATACATTAAAGCAATAGATGTTGGGTGGTTATTATATTTTATAAGTGTTTAAAATTGAAATAATTGATTGAACGCCATACGAAATCTCTACAAGGAGACGACAATTTTTTTTGCGATAACACTGTTTCGTAACATAACGCTCCACCAAAACGCTTTAACAAAAAAATATCAACGTTCGATTTTTAAGTTTAAAAAACCTAATAAGTTAAAACGTGGCAACAAAACCTAAGTTATCTCTGCAAGTCCCTTTATCGCAGATTCTTAGGACACTTGTGTCGAAATTTATCTTTCGTCCATTTACTTCGGCGCATTTATACCAACGACGTTAATTATTGGACTGCAGGCACGGTAAACACGCAATTAAGGGCTACCACACATTACTGCGATTTGGATGCAATTTTAGAAATCTGTTTAGCTCCTCTGTTGGTACATACAAGTAACTCTACATAAAAAAAAATCACACATTCACAAATCAACAGAGTGGCAGCCCAGCTTAGAACGGGGATTTGGCAGACCACGTCGGCGATGGCGTGACGAGCTAGACTCCTTTTTAAAAGAATGACCGAAGACTGCTCAAAACCGGGAGGAATGGAAAAAAACGGGGGGAGGCCTTTGCCCCAGTGGGACACAACCGGCAATAATAATACCTACTTCACAAACGAAACTAAAGTTATTCCTAATTCTAATTCAGTAATTTCGTTATGTAGCTTGTAAATAAGAGATTCTTTTTTTATTCTATCTTTAAAAAATGGTTTATAAAAGAGGTTTCGTACCTTCCGTCGGTCTTTTATCGTCATTTAGATAACTAAATTCACTAACAAAGCTGTCACTACCTCGTGTAGTATTTCCCTTGTTTAAATTACCTACTTAGGTATTTTTTACTAGAGATTTGACAATATGCTATGATACCACCGTATACTTATACGAACTGTTGGTTCACACAAAACATGTCTGGAAAAGTGAGCATTACAGTGCACAGTGAGTTACAATGTAACATACGAAGAGACACAGTCCCTCACAATCGTATTAGTGATCGGGTGTGCAGGTATTTATCGGCTGTTATTGGCGCTGACGAGACGCGCCTAACAACGCATTGCACTTTACGATACCGATATATCGCTGCTTGTTTACGGTTTGTTTTTCGCTTTTTAACCCTGGGTTTAAAGTAAAAGGTAAAGGTTTTTATTAGGTGGTGGCAAAAATGTTTTTTTTTTATATTGGTCTTGTCTTGAGATACACAAGCCAATTATACAAGCAATATAAAAAATTACTGACTTGACAGTGCAGTGATTGGATTGGACTTAAATAACATGAAAATTCAAATTTTTGCCACTGATATCTACTTGACATTTATATAGTTATTTACAAATCCAAGGTGATTCTGTGCATCTCTTTTGAACTTCTATCATATATATCATATTAAGTATTGGCGAAAACATCAAACCTTAACCTTAAGTAAGCAAAGGTAGAAACTTACAGGGCCGCATTAAAACGCCATTACAATTATAACATTAATGTTATTTTTAAGTTATATATTTTTTTTTTTTTTTTTTTTTTAATAAATGAATTGGAAAAAAACATTATATTTTACATGTAAAATTACATACCTAACATATATACCTACTTAACTAGGTAGCAATAGGCAGTCTTATCGCTAAAAACCGATCTCTTGTTGGCAACATTTGGGTAGCGGGGTCGCTACCGCGCTACCGGGTTTCGTCGTAATCAAAATGACAAGTAGTGTATTTATTTCGGGTGAAAGGGATCATTTCTCGGACTATTAGCGCCCGAACGCAGTGAGAACTGAGAACTACCCTTAAAATAAATAACGAAATAGGTATCTTTTATTTCTTGGTAACATATTTTAATGTTTACGCTTGAAGTAATGAGGAACAAACACAATGTTAATAATCGTCTTTTGAAATATCTAAGTGAATACAACTACTAATAAGCCATGAATATAAATCTATACAGATTAGTTAGTTTATTGCATAAGTCTTGAACAATAGATGGGCTGTCAAAAGCGAGGTGGTGGTACAAATGTGGCGCGCGTCGGGGGTCAATCAACTTGCGCCGGCGCATCCAGTAGCGCTAACAACCGACCACACTGCTGGTGCTGCTCTAAGTGCGTTATTTCATAACCTCAAATACTCTACTTAAGAAAGTGACAGGTATAATTGCCAATTGTTTAGCAATTATAAAATGTGATTAATTCACATTTTCCTATTTTTACTTAGGTACTGTTTCATGTATTTTTACTTGAACATAAACACAACTGTTTGATTATATTTTCTTTAATATCACGCTGAAAACTAGCGTACAGCCTACTTGAAGGTAAGTGGTAACTGTAGACTTAACCCTTGTACCTAATCATCAATCATCATTTTCAGGAATAATACTAGATTTTTTGAATCACATGAAAACTCAAAAAAGATAAAGAAGATGTCAATGATGCATATCGAGTCGATTTAATTGCTCGCTAGCGAATATCTTGAAGGATCCCGTAAGATTTTACTTCAACCAGATTGTTCTACATATTTGGTTTGGTCAAAGTTATCTGAGTTTATCCACTAAGAACAAAGTCAAAGGTAAATCTATAAATAAATTGAAACAGAAACAAAATTACGGAAATAATATTTCAAAAAGAGAACTTGTTAAGTTCAAAGACGCCGTTCATAACGAAACGTAAACAATAAGCATAGCGCCACCGGTATAGGAGCAATGACAGGGGTCGTAATAGTGGTGTTATGCTTAAAAAATAACAAAGGTAATATAAACATATGTATACACATACTAAAAGTGTTTTTACTGATAAAAAATCATTAAAATAGTAGTTTCTTTTCAACTAATAATCGATTTTAGAAGCTCCATCAAACGAACAAAATGTTCAATGGTATATTTTTGGTTCACATTAAAAAGTTAGGTACTTACATACTCTTAATACATAGTAATTAATAATTATAGTTACGGGATAAGTCATACGCGTTTTTTTTTGGTAAATGTATTGTTCAAAAACTATTATATTTATCATCCTTTAAAAGAGTGTGCCGAACCAATATGGACTAGAATTTCTGTTAGGTATAGGTACTCGTATTACCTATTACAGTTTTTTGGAATTCCAATTTCGTCCCCTACTACTCACATTTATCAAACTAGAAATAACTGGAATAGTAAACAAATAGTGTTACGTTGACGTAGGTCGTGAACATCTGGCGCTATAGTTTACTACTTTTCTGTTTAGTTTTTTTAATGCACCAAATGCTGGCGGCGTCTGTGAAACGTCTGCCCGCGAAGTGTTATAATTTTCCTTGTTATAATAAACTTTTGACATTTCTTAGTTATTTATAACTGTAGGCCAAAAGCTACAGTTCACGTGCCAGTCTAGAAACGCACTGCCAGCTTTTGTATTGAAACAATACCAACAGCAACATTTTTAACTGCCCGTAGTGCCCGTCGGATAAAGAATTGACATTTAACCTTTTAGACGCCAATTACCGATATATCCGCACCGCAGGTTCAACGCCAAAGACTGATTAATCGGTCATAGACCATAGAGCAACATAGACCATATGCATAAAGTTCAATTTCAGTTTTGACACTTCGGTGACGTGGCGTCCGGGTGACTGCTTTTGTGTTTGACACGGCGTCGAAAAGGGGTTCAGATGTAGTGAAAATTACTTTCCCCTCATATGTTCTCGGAAACTTTTGTATTTGTCATGCTATTTCAGTCAGTCTATGTACAAAAAGTACCTACCTGCCTACTGAGGCTGACTTTGATGGCAGCATAATATATATGAACGTTTCCGAGAAAATACTTACGATGGGAAAGTATTATTGACAGCATCTGTAATTATTTTTTGAAGATAATTATTGTACTGTACCATAACATAGAATAAAAGGATGCTTAGAGAATCTAAGAAACTTTTGCGCACTTTCGTTGTTATAATAATTATAAATAATAAATAAATAAATAATAAATAAATATTGGGGACATCTTACACAGATCAACCTAGCCCCAAATACTCCAGTAAAGATACGCTTACGTTAAACATTAATTAGTAATAGGCAATTTTTTTTTTATTCCTGTTCTTTAGATCATTTTAAGATACTTTATTTTCGAATCCAAAAAACTTTCTGTCCGGAAGTAGGTAAAAAAAAATAGTTAAAAAAAAGAGCCGTTCTTGTTTGTTAAAAATAGTAATAGTATTTTTAGTTCGTAAACGTGACGAAAATAATATTTATAATGAGTCGACAATGGAATCAGTCAAAATATTAACACGGAAAATAACTAATTCAATAAATGGCGGGGCCTCACGGATATACGTCGTAACTTGATATAAAAAAAAAGTAATAATTAGGTCTTTGATTGAATTACCATAAAACTACCTCATTAAGCTATTTATCCGAGAATCCGACATCAATATGATTTGTAACACTTGTATATATATTTACGCCTTAAACATGCTAGAAAAAATGGCTATAGATATAATTTCTTGCAGACTTTGTTCTGATAAGGTTCAAAGTGATATTCAATACATAATCACACAAAAATATGGTCAATGTAATAAATATGTGCATTTTATCAAATTCGCTAAATGAAACTACCAAATTTGAACTCTTTGCGCTAATGCTAAGGATTACATTTCCTTGCGGCGCGCGGGGACAGTTTCAATGCGGGCGGTGGCGGGAATTCGTGCCAAGGACGCGTGGATAGTATGTAGGTAAGTATGTACTTACCTACAAGTTGCTACAAGTGACAGGCCAATTCGAACGTGCGCGGGCGTCTCGCTCGCACCAAATATTTGTGCGGCCAAGTCTGAGCAAAATGAACGCGCGCGTGAATGATAGCTGATTAAAAATAACTGATATCATATCCAATATTATTGGTTGATGTTCAAATTATATTCGTAATTATATACGTCAATTATGACCCACTACAAAAATAAAAATTGCGCATGACTATCTATCGTTCTTATTTAATTTCAGAATGGCATAGTGTGGAGTGGCATTATAAAAGGAATACTTATTATCGTAGTCATTTGACAGTTTTGGTGACACTTTCACATTCTGTCACAGCGAAGTGTGTAGGCCCACTCTTTAATTTGATATTAACGTCTATCCAACAACTTTGTCAGTAGAAAAAGGCGCGAAATTCAAATTTTCTATGAGACAATAACCCTTCGCGCCTAAGCGTCTGTAGACTTTTTTTTTCAACAAACGTATTATATTGACTATTTCGTGCTCTTTCAATTCATAGTTTACGTTCCATAATAAGTATAACATAGTAAGTTCCATAATAAGTATAACATAGTATAATAAGAGTCGACGTGAAATATATGTTTACACTTTTGCACCTTACTCCTTTGCAATAAGGCGAAAAGTACGGCTTTAAAATGACAGCGTTTTACACAAAAATAAAACGCTAATTAAATAACTTACCATATTCGGAACCTAAGAATAAATAATATTGAGAGTGGCAACACTGTCGTAGGGGGCTATTCATAAATTTAAGTCATTTCAAATTTGGGGGGGGGGGGGGTCTGGATGGGATCGGATGATGGTAGCATGACGCAGGTGGAAACGGTGTCATTCGAAGCATGATTTTTTGATGATTTTATGGGGGGGGGGGGGGCGACAAAAATCGTCAAAAATAGATGACGTCATGTATGGACAGCCCCTAGGTCGTATTGTCTTTTTCTAGCATATACCTCCCTCTCTACCCCACACTCCTACCACACAGGCAGGTTGCTTTGTCAGTTATACAAGACAAATTTTCAAGTCATTGTCTCAATATTATACATATTTGCACCATGCAGGATTAAAAATTTTGGTTCCGAATAGAGATGCACCGGATATTCGGTTACTATCCGGTATCCTATCTCGCCCTTATTTTAATATCCGGACGGATACCGGATACTAAAATAAGGGTACTAAATAACTATGCTTGATATCGGAATATAATCGTACTCGATTATTATTTTAAAACAATTTAAACGTTCCATTCACTAGCTCGCGCACTAATTTCGTACCTAGTGATAGACCTATATACCGCGCGAAAGTTCATTACGAAACAGGCCAAAACTTCCACAATGCGCACCTGAAAAACCTGAATATTTCCGCCGGCCGAATATTCGGCGGCTGAATACTGAATATTCGGCCTATGGTCAGGCCGTACCTCCCGTATCCTGTATGCGGCCAAACAACTATCCGTTGCATCTGTAGTTCCGAATATGATAAGTTATTTAATTAGCGTTTTATTTTTTTGTAAATGCTGTCATTAAACAGCTGTACCGATATTCGGAACCTAAGAATAATATTGAAACATGTTTGTTATCGCCTGGTGGTGGGAAGACGCCAAACCAATGTGATTATACATATCCTATGATATACTTATTATGTGTATGTAATATAATTATATTATGAGTGTTTAATTAAAAATGTAGTACGTACACCCTTTATTGTAACACCTGTGAGGAGAGAGATATTTAGTAAAGTATACAATTTGATAGGTACATTTTGTAAAATTAACATTTATTGTATTTATTTATTAATTCAAATAACAAATTGCACCTTACAGCTAATGCCAAAGCAGCACAATTTGGAACACATTAACAACATAAAGCATTTTTAACATTATTTATAACAATACAATATACAGCTAAGACACATGTATTCATTATGGTATGCTACTCTTAGGCATCTCTCTTTCTAATATCCTCTTGCACTTTCACATCACTATTCCGGATCGTTTTTATTTGCTAGATAATTTAACGGACAACTATAGTACATTGTAGGAGAGGACGGAAAACCGCTAAAAGATGGACGAGTGAGTTTGAGGGCCGACACGTTGGTGGAGGCCCTCGAATAATACGACTCCATCTTTAGCGTTTCCGGCCGAGGCATTACATAGTGCTTTTCACGACTACTGCGAGGAAATAAGGAAACATTTGGATAACTATAAGTACTAGCCCGCGATTTCTCTGGTAGCAAATTACTAGCCACTGCCTGTGCTGTCTCTTGAATTTCGGTAGGCGTCAGCGTAAGAATATCATTTTCTTCACTAGAAGAACTCATTTTTATAGCGAGCGTAGATACGTGTTTCTTATATTTTATAGTACTATCCAATTCAGTGAGAATTTTCCGATCCCGCCTTTTTTCTTTTTTATCACATTTAAGAGGCGTTTTTATGTTGTTTGCTTCAAACGGACTCTAAACTTAGAAGCGTTTTTGCTAAAAAAACCACAAACAGCTACAAAAGTAAAAAACGCCTTAAGCGTGAATCGAATGAACTGACTGAATGAATGAATAGTTTGACATTTCGTTTTTTTTTAAACAAGAAATTGGTCCTATAAATAACCTAAATTTATTTTTGAAGGAAAAAGTTGCGCCAAAAAAGACCTTTTATTGATTTTTATGTTTTAAATTATACTCATTGCTGTAGCGAACTGTCACCAATGACAGATGATGATAATAATGAAACATTGTACACTCGCGTGCAAAAGTATTGCATCACTTTGCATTTTTTCGTCCGCATCCAATATATTTGTAAACTGGTTAATTTCTCTAAATTATTTTAATGTGATTACATTACAGGAACATGATTATGTTCCTTGAAGTTTTAGCTTTACGAAAAGTAAAAAAACATGGAAATCGGCCCAGTATTTTTCAAATTATCGGCATTTTCCCGATTTGTGAGCGGTTTCACGTTATCACGCGCACGAGTTGCGTTACCCTTGACCCTTATAAAACGGGGGTAGAGAAGGGGTTGTTATCAGTCACTTATCAGAAGTCGATCGTTACATATCTCCGCGTATTTTCCCGTGAAAAAGACCTGGAAAAATGGAAACCACTGAAGCTGAAGTCCGCCAAATCATCCAGCCCCTGCAAGCGGGGCGTAGCCAACGTTCAGTAGCTGCCGAGCTGAATTTAAGCCAATCTGCAGTTTGCAGAGTTTACCAGAGGTTCCAGGGGACTGGATCCTTTACTTCAAGACCAAGAAGCGGCCGCAGAGAGTGTACATCAGAGAGGGACGACCGCTTCTTTGTCACAACATCTCTCCGAGATCGACACCAGACCAGCATTGCCATCCAGCAGCGTCTGCGTGAGGTACGAGGAGTGGCTGCCAGTGAGTAGACAATAAGAAGAAGACTTAAGAAAGCGAACTTGACACCCAGGAGGCCCGCAGCGGTGCCCAGATTGCTGGCGCGACACCGTACAGCCTAAAGAGAGTTTACTGAAAATCACAAGGACTGGACCATTGAGCAATGAACCCCAGTTCTCTTCTTGAAAGAGTGCAGAATGTGTTTGAATGGATGTGACCGAAAAGGAAGAGTCTACAGAAGGCCAGAAGAACAGTTCGCTCAATGTTTCTTCTCCGAAAGGGTCGCCTATGGCGGTGGATCCGTAATGTTCTGGGGCGGCATTTCCTACGACGGGCGGACAGAACTGGTTTTCGTGCCTGGCGGGGGCCGTGACAGTGGATTGACCGCTGCCAAGTACATCACTGATATCCTGGAGGAACATGTTGTTCCTTATGCCGGTATTTTTGATGAGGGGTTCATCCTAATGCAGGATAATGTCCCGTGTCATACCGCTAGGGCCACCGCAGCCTACCTTCTCGAAGTGGGCATCGACACAATGGACTGGCCAGCGATGAGCCCGGACCTTAACCCCATTGAACACGTGTGGGACTACCTAAAAAGGAGGGTTCGAAAGCGGAATCCTGCCCTGGTCAATGTTGAGGAGTTGAAGGGAGCCTTGCTGGAGGAGTGGGACGCTATTCCTCATGATCACATTAGAAAATTAATTACGTCTATGAAAAACCACTTGGTTTGTGAAAGGAGGCCTGTAGGTGGCAATACCAAGTATTAATTTAATAATAATAAACGATATTGTATTAAAAAAATGAGTTTTATTCTCAAGTTTCCGGATTTATTTTTGGAGCATTATGCGACTACTTTCAGTTTTATGATTTTTTATAGTCTTCAGATTCGAAATTTCATTGAATTTACCATTTTTCTAATGCGTTACATTATAAGCTTTCAGTTGATACCAAAATTTTCAGAATCGGGTATAGAATTACAAAGATATTGGGTGCGGACGAAAAAATGCAAAGTGATGCAATACTTTTGCACGCGAGTGTAGTAGTGGTGGTTCAAGTGCTACAGCTATTGCCTACTTTCCAGCTTGGTTTTAGACCATCTATTGCCACATTTCCGAACAGTGGCGTGAAAAATTTAATTATTTATTTCACACCAGCTCGGAAAGGCTTACTTTGCACTTCAAAGACTGAGAGCAAAGTTTCATTTTATTCACAAGTGAGGCAAAGGAATCAAATGCAAATTTTGAGTTGTTTTCTTATGTTTGCTGGTAGAATTGACTTTTAAATCATAAATATTTAATAGAATTCATTTGTATTTGATTTTGTATGATATTTTTACATTTAATATTTGCTTCGGGTTGGTGTGGTGAAACATTTTGTGTTTCACTTGGGGCAAATTTTGTTTAACCCTCGTGCTTTGAAACCCTCGCAACGCTCAAGATTCCATGTTTCGAATGTTTTACTTGCTCAAGTATCAATATTAGCACGAGCGGTTAAACAACAACTTTGCCCCCTTGTAAAATAAATAACTATTTCAATATAGTCAGCTAAACTGAGGTACAAATTCAAAAACTCACCAGCAGTTTAGCTTCACGACCTTCCAGATGGAAAAACAGCATGCCAATGACTTGAAAATTTGCCTTGTATAACTGACAAAGCAACCTGCCTGTGTGGTGGGAGTGTAGGAGCGAGGGACGTATATGCTAGAAAAGGGCAATACGACCTACGATAGTGTTGCCACTCTCAATTAGAAATGCAATGGATAGTTGTTTGGTCGGATACCGGATATTCGGCCCGACCGTCGGCCAAATATTCGGTATCCGACCGCCGAATCTTCGGCCGGCGGAACAATAAAAAAAATAAAAAATCATTTATTTCAGACCTTGGTTCATACACTTACACCAAAAAACTAATTAACTACAAACTAAATTTAACAATACCTACATTTCGGTTTTTAGGTGCGCATTGTGCAGGTTTTAACCTGTTTCGTGGTGAACATTGGCGCGGACTCATTTCTATGTTCGAAATGAGTAGGTACCTACGCGTGCAAGTGAGTGGATGTTTAAATTGTTTTGAAATAATAAACGAGTAATGTACAATATGACCGTGACTGTTTCTTAAATCCAATTTGTTTACTCTGAAATCAAGCAAAGTTACTATCCGGTATCCGGCCGGGTATATTATTCTGAGGTTCCAAATATCGGTACAGTTGTTTAATTGTTGCTTAATTTGGAGATTGACCCCAATTTCATTTCTGATCAAATCGGTCGATTTGATCATCCCGTCTGGACTTCACTTAACAGCCGTAACACATTACCGCGCCGTTCAGGGTCACGGTGCGCCAAACCATAGCCTGATGTCATGTAGGTATGTATAATGTACTTAGTCCAAAATTATGTTATTTACTAATTATGTTATTTACTAATTATGTTATTTATATGCATTAAACGTTAAATCTGAACCAATTCGATTACTATTCTATAGTGAAACACATTCAGCTTGACTAGAAAAAGCGCGGCAAATTTAAAACATGTATAGCGTTAGGTTTCAATAGCGCTCAGAGACCTGACTTTTATCTCGATATCGTAATTTTCTAGCGACAAATCCATTATCTATACAAAACTGTCGCAAAAATGTTATCGCTTGTATATCGTGGTACAGGATAGGATGGAGCCATATACTTTACTACTTGCTTGCAAGTATCGTAATTAAACAGTGCTAAGTAGTAAAATACGCGCAATGTATTTTTATGTCATAAATAATGTATTTATTTAATGTTAATTTAGTATTAATTATAGTATGTATATTGTTTTATCCACAAATATGAATAATTGTAGTTAATTTACCAATAAAACATAATTTATACGGCCACAAATAAAATATTAAATGCTTCTAAAGTCTGTTTGGTTATTTCTACATGGAAACGAAGTCATTTCAAATTATAAAAACATTAACTGAACACCTTATTGCCGCCTGCAGTCACCGCTCGCCGCTCAGCTATCCGCTGTCGTTAATACCACGGCCTTACGTTTTATGACACTGAGTCGCGTCAGGGGAGCGACACGGTTCGGTGCGCTTGCGTTCAATCGAGTTTTGATATATTACTGCAAATTTTTGTTGTTTGTTAATTTGTTGGTTATTGTTGTTTGTTAATTTGTTGGTTGTGGTGTCGACTTTTATTGCCCTAGTCGCCAAATGATGTTACTAGTGAAATTTTAACCGACACCACACGATAAAATTAAGTTTAACAATAATTACTTAATTAAAAATCGAATAAAAACGGTATTTCTAATGCATAACTTATATTTTTTGCTATTCAATTAAAGAGTACTAACAAAATCCTAACTCAATTAATTAGTGCAAATATTTTAAGGTTTGCGATTCCTGCCCGGCCTTGCGTCGCAAGGTGCCCGGTACCACTGTAATGCAGCAATAACTAGAAATGCTTACTTTGGGGAACATTAGCAACTGTCGTTTTTGATAATTACATTTTAGTGGTGAGGGGTGGTATTTAAATGACCGCTATTTTAACCTTAAATGGTTTAAACTTATAGGTGCGAAGATTTGATTTCCCTAAGAAAATTTTAATTTCGCGACTTTTTCTGCTATCAAATTGGGTTTGTGTCAGTATAATAGCCCTATATAATTGGCCTATTATTGTATAAAATTTAACGCGCACGCAAAGACGGAAAGCCTGCAATTACGTAAAATTTACTTTCTTATTTACAGCACTCTTGCCCAGATTAAAGCTAATAATTAGTTCGAATCTAGTCTCCCATATTTTTTACGTTCACTGGTACATATGTTTTGACCGAGTAAATATACTAAATACTTTTTTCTCGGGGCGATGGAAGCTTCATCGTTCCGTCGCCCCGCTCCATGCAACGACCAATCGCGTTAGCTCGCTGGCTCGTGCGCGGCAACTTTAAAGCAACGATAACGTTTTTGATGGTTTTTTGTGTTACGAATCATATTTCAAGCCGATTTTTACAGTATTCGACGAAAGAGAACTCATAATTAAAATCCCATATGATATTGATCTATTACCATTTTTAACCAGGCAATTAATGCACAACCCCATAAAACCCACCATACGGTATTATTTAGTGTACGATTAAATTGCAACGCTTGTACTTATTGTAATTTGGAAATAATGAGAGAAAAAATAGCCTATTACCATTTTTGAGGACGGAAATATACTGAATTTAATAATAACCGTAGGTTACTTACTTTAAATGTAGGATACAGAATTATTTTTTGTGTGATTCATGCTTAATGTCATAAAGCAAATATTTCTCTATGAGTATAAATTTAAAAAATGTTATTAATATTTTTTACAAACTTTCTGTGATTTTTTATATTTTTACATTTTTTTTTAAATACCTAAATGTAATATATTTATTTGGATTATGTGTCGACGTAATCACTAGATTTATTATCTGTCCCATACACCGAAAATTTCAGCTATTACTAATTATTTCCATTCCGCCATACTAGCCGAGCGTACCTTTCTTGGCCTAAAACTAAGCAAAGCTTGTACTATGGGTGCTAGGCGACGATATACATACTTATATAGATAAATACATACTTATATACATAGAAAACACCCATGACTCAGGAACAAATATTAGTGTTCATCACACAAATAAATGCCCTTACTGGGATTCGAACCCAGGACCATCGGCTTCGCAGGCAGGGTCACTACCCACTAGGCCAGACCGGTCGTCTGTAAGTATTAATTAAGTACTTAAATGTAAGCCTTTTCCTGGCCGCGTATACGTTTTAGTGCCTAAAATAAATTATTTTTTCCCTCGAACCTTTCATCTTAATGTAGTTTAAACAACCAATACAAATATTTACAATAAATAATTAAATACTAAACACCAGTGGAAAGTACAAGGCAGCCGGTACTTCGGTCTCGTTAGAGTTCTATTTAGAGTATTTGACTAAGCTATTACGCTAACTAGTAAGTCATGACTTGGCATTCTTCAGATATTTCAAGAAAATTAGGGTCAATAACACGGCTGTAAATTAGTTTTTAAAAAGACCTTGCGAGTTTGTAAAGTGCCAATATGTAAGCGTATGCTTGGTATTTCAGAAAACTTGATAGTATAAATAAGGTTATTAAGAATTTAATCATGCAAACTTTATATCCATAAGATCGACGTAACGTACGTAATTGCCTATTAGCCACTTACGTTTATATGCATACCATTATCCTATAACGGGTTTGCATACTATTAAATAAAAACACTACTGTTACAAAACAAAACAGTACGGTTAGCTGGTTTGTTACTGCACACCGTTGTATGGGGACCTTGCACTTTGGGACTATGCGCTGAAACTTGGCACAGTTGATTCGTAGCTGGTCTTGAGCAGATAGGTACAGAGCGGGAGCCGTCGAGAGCCACCTCTCATTTAGTGGGGGGGGGGGGAGGGGGAATGTTCGACGCTGCCGCGCTTCACTTGGAGCAACATTTCTCCAAAACTATACCTATTACGGCATGTAATATATCATTTTAGGATAAATTAAGGATGAGGAATCTAGTTTTAGAACAAAAACAATGTACTTTCTAACAAAAAAAAAAGCATAAAGTAGAAAAGACTAAAAAACGTATTTTTGATTTTTTCATAATTACCAATTTTTTTTTTAAAGTGTAGCAGGAATCTGAAAACAAAAAATACAGGCGTAAAGCTACACTTATTACGTTTAAGAAAATATATAGTTTAATATACAAAACTGTTGATAAATGGGAGATAAAAAATAATATTAAGCGTGGGTCAGAGTGATCTCAATACAAAATATTATGAATGTGGGAAAGTTACTTATAATTTGTTCTACAATCGTTTATTTTTCTTATTTTTCATAAATAACTCGTAAACGGTAGCCCACAGCAAAAAAATATCTTTTACGTAACTAATCTGTTTCAGATTTCTTATAAAATAAGTACTACTGTTTTTCGCTACCATCAATATTAAAAAAAATATTGAAGGGAGAAAATAAATACTTAGGTCCCCTTTTTTAGTCATTCGTAAATAACTCGTAAACGATGGCCAATAGCAAAAAAATTTTTAGTACATGAATAATTTACATAAAATTTCCTACAAAAAAGGTCATTCAAACTTTTTCGCTAGGATCAATATTAAAAACGATATTAAAGAGAGAAAATAAATTCTAAGGTCCCCTTTTTAAATATTGATCCTAGCGAAAAAGTTTGAATAACCTTTTTTGTAGAAAATTTTATGCTAATTATTCATGTGTTAAAATATATTTTGCTATTGGCCATCCTTTACGAGTTATTTACGATTGACTAAAAAAGGGGACCTTAGTATTTATTTTCTCCCTTCAATATTTTTTTTAATATTGATTTTAGCGAAAAAAAGTAGCACTTATTTTATAAGAAATCTGAAACAGATTATTTACGTAAAAGATATTTTTTTGCTGTGGGCTACCGTTTACGAGTTATTTATGAAAAACAAGAAAAATAAACGATTGTAGAACAAATTATAAGTAACTTTCCCACATTCATAATATTTTGTATTGAGATCACTCTGACCCACGCTTAATATTATTTTTTATCGCCCATGTAACAACAGTTTTGTATAATAAACTATATATTTTCTTAAACGTAATAAGTGTAGCTTTACAAATATATTTTTTGTTTTCAGATTCCTGCTTCACTTTAAAAAAAAATTGGTAATTATGAAAAAATCAAAAATACGTTTTTTAGTTTTTTCTACTTTATGCTTTTTTTTTGTTAGAAAGTGCATTGTTTTTGTTCTAAAACTAGATTCCTTATCCTTAATTTATCCTAAAATGATATATCACATGCCCTAATAGGTACAGTTTTAGAGAAATGTTGCTCCAAGTGAAGCGCGGCGGCGTCGAACTTCCCCCCCTCCCTCCCACTAAATGAGACGTGGCTCTCGATGTCTCCCGGTCTGTATCTGCTCATGACCAGCTAAAAATCAACTGTGCCAAGTTTCAGCGCATAGTCACAAAGTGCAAGGTGTCGTGCACTAACAAACTAGCTAGTTACCATCAGTTTGTCACTGACATTAACGCCGTCGAGAACGTAATTTACTTTTCTCAAACATGCAATGAAATATTGATGTTATGTTCCTTATAATAGGCTGCGAAGTATGACGTTTCAGGTGCGGCTAGGACAAAAGGTCGTTAATGGAATTTCATACACGTCTTGCAGGCCTAGGCCGGCAAAGTCCTCTTTTTTAATTTTCATTTCACAGATATTTGTGACACAGCATCGTGGCATTCATCCATAAAAAAAAACTAGAGGCAGTATTTGCTTTATGGTTCGTAATGACACTCTGCCACTACGCCTATAAAAAAAAAATAAAAAACAATGTTTGCTATAATTTGCAGTTTTATTTGTATAAAATCAACATGAACTTAATAAATAATACATTCTATAATTTTAAATTATAAATTTAACTACACAAATAAAAACACTTAAAATATTTCATCTAAACGTTAGCGGTAAAAAGGTCTACTCAAACACGCGTAGTTATATTTTTTAAATTGTTACGGAGGTAAAGTTGAAAAATATTCATTCAGTTTTATTGGATTTATGGTGCGTTGTTGATTTTTTGACTTTAATATGAGTTACGACGAAATAATGAAATTAATATTAATTGTAATCGTAGGTGTTGGAATTGGCAGCGTAAGCAGAATTGATTTTAATAACTTGCTGCCTCTGCCGCCAAGTCAAAGACGAAGTATGTATATGGTTGCTTATGCCAATTTTATTATTTGAGAAACTAAGAAAAATGGCTTACAATTTATTAGAAACAGTTTTGTGGCATATTTTAAATGAATGTAACTACAAATTCGTCAACACTGTGGAAATTATACTTATTTACTCCATGCATAAAGCAACGATGTATGTGAAACATGATATCAACATGAAAGACTATGTAAACTTATGTGACGAAAACGACAGTCAGACGGATACAAGGCGAAAAAATCAAAGATACATGAAAATATACGGTTAGTAAAAATACACGACTCGTGTAAAACATACGCGTGATAATGATATAGGTACGTGTTGGTTATATTTTGGGTGTAGTTTACTTTTAGTTTTTTCTATAAATAAAACTTGGGTTTCGTGGATTTTTTATTTTATTTATTTCATTGCATGTTTGAGAAAAGCACTATACATACCTCGGCGGGAAATGGGGTTGCCCGCGCTCAGACCTATCCAGCCTCGCTTCGCTCGGCCGTCTATATGTCTTCGGCCGGCAACCCCTTTCATCCCGGCCTCTGTAGTAATGTACTATTCTATACGTCCCGTTTGCACTAATATGCGAGTTCGAGCGAGATGTATAGAAAGTAAATTACGTTCTCGACGGCGTTTATGTCAGTGACAAACTGATGGTAACCGTACAGGACTGTTATATTTCACTTTTTCTCACGAAAGTAACTTGACAAACAAAATTACCATAGTTTTTTAATTGAAATAAAAATAAACATTTTATGCACGTAGTAGGTATTTATACTTCACCATGTTAAACGTTGGAGGCGTATTAATATGTATTTCATTAGTAGTTAGGTTGTTTTCGATTGGAACCAGACAATCGGTCAGTTGCTCATCGGCTGTAGGTAGGAAAAGACGTGTCCTCGCATACTAATGATATTGAACAGACCAATAAATTAAAAGCTTAGTTAGAGACCGAGTTATAGCGACGTTACGGTACCTCATACGCTTTCCGTAATAGCAAAGACATATGTAACTTCGTATAAGACGAATAAAGTCTAAGGAAAAAACGTGCCTCGGAATTGAAGCAAAAGTCATTCTCGAATAGATGCCGCACACACCTTTAGCCTATCCTCGGCTAGATGGCGTGACGACACCGTTTCATATTTAACAATTTTAACACATAGATATTAGTGAATGAACATGGATCAAAATGATATAAAAATAATAAAATCATTTATCCATATATATACATTTTTTGATAACTTTATACGTTTTCATTT
Organism: Cydia splendana; assembly: GCF_910591565.1. Taxonomy (NCBI): domain Eukaryota; kingdom Metazoa; phylum Arthropoda; class Insecta; order Lepidoptera; family Tortricidae; genus Cydia; species Cydia splendana. The sequence goes on from NC_085960.1 coordinate 14,344,419, forward strand.
TGAGTTTTAGTCGTGTGTCGATAGATGGCAGTAAATTTACAGTGACTACAAAATTTACAATGACAGGACCCCTCTATACTATCTATTCTTTTTGGTAATAGGAAGTTAGGCATATACTATTTCATAAAGTAACTAGCTACACTTACAAAATAATATTTACAGTTTGTTTTAGGATTGTAGATAACAAAAAAAGTACAAAACAAAAAAATAAAACCACAGAATAATGTTGTACATCCGCGAATGAGCTTTGAAGTGAAATAAAAAATCTTTATTTTCAGACAGATATTGACCCATAGGCAAATACCATAAAATTAACATAGGTACATATTATAAACTATATCTTAATCTAATACTCAATGAATGCAATGAAATCATGTAAATGTTTAGCCACGTTTAGTGATAGGTCAGAGAAATTAATTGAGTTTAAGATACCTTTTAAGACACCCTGTTTATATTTAAACAAAACCAAGGTAATGGTATTACATTATTTAGCACCACCCAATACACCGATTAAACCTGACGCAACTGCGTAATTCAGGGGCTGATAACTTAAGGTTTATGGCTAAAAATAACTCGTAAATAAACGGAAAGGTTGCCCAGACCTGTTTGCGGCCGGCCAGGTTGCAGATGCAAAAGTGACCTGCGATCGGCCGAAACGTAACGAAAAGGAGGCAGTTTACATGTACTTATTTATTTACATTATTCTACATAACATAGATTAAATAAATATTACAAATATCATTAATTCATTATTGTAATTTACAGTGTTATCTAGAATCTGACAACCTTTTGTAAAAATATTTTGCGATTGGGTGTTAATTTGGTAAAAATATTAATATGAATGTGTACCTTTCAAGCCCATTTTCACCCCATTATGTGCCCTTTTTTTCCAGTTGAACTCTACAATCTTTGTACAATAATATATTTCTTTGATATCATAACAGTTCTCAGTTTAGTTTCACTTTGTTAATATTCCTGCACGTTCTAAAATTGCATGAGCCTCGCCGCTCCTTGAGTCCCGTTAATTTCGGAGCTTATACAAATAACACATTATCATTCGAAGCGCCAAACCGATTGCTTTCCTTACAAGGAGACTAAATATTGCCTATAGTGCGCTTCCGTTACGTGTCTGATACAATCTAATGCATTTTGTTGTGATTGATACTGAATTTTAATTGTATTTGCTGTGAGGGATGTCCTTATTTATACTTAAAAAATATTAGAATAGGGTTGACGATGTTCCCAATGTTATATACAAAAAGCAGCTAAGTGGCTAGCAAATATTTAATTATGTCTTTTGTATTACTTTATTGCAATTGATCCTACCTTATAAAAACAAAATCGATTAAGACCGTGATCAAATACCACTATCTAACTTAAACTATCAAATTCTATTATTAGCTAGTCTTCGTTTAAGTTTAAATTAATTATTACTATGAGTAATGCAATAAACCTAAAGAATCTTTGCAGGGAATTTTTTGAACTAGTTAACGATAATCGTAGGTAGAAAATATTACATTACTTTATTATATAATTCAGTATTGCGTAGTTGTCTGTTATTTTATAAGCAAACGCGGTCTGTATTTACTACTAAATAGATAGATATACTGTACAATAATGTAAACACAACACTGACATTAAACTTGTAAAGAATTGCAAACTTGCAGACCTTGATAGCTAAAGCCCTACATGGTCATTGATTAATAAAAGTCACTATTAGCACAGCCTGTGAACAAAAATAAGCTCTAAGGTCAATTTCACAAGGCTTAAATTCATTTTATGCTTAATCAAGATGTGATTTTCTGTGCTGAGAAACACAGGTTCATATGTGTAAGTCAATGATATCCAAACACGTTTTTACTGAAAATGGAAACTGGAAAATCGTTTAGCTCGTATGCCCTTGACATTACATGTCGCGGGGTTTTATAAATTGCCAATTATAGTGTATTAATTTTACGTCGGCGTATGTTTTGTTTTGAAATCGAATTTAAGGAGATGGAATCACTACTCGTACGCGACAAATAAAATCATTATTATCATTTATCACAAAATACATCAATGTATAGGTAGGTAATTAAATAAGTCAATAAATAAAATGTTTATTAACTGTAGTCTGTAGCCACGCCCCTTCGTTTCATTTGTTGCATTCTTTTTATTATTATAAGATTTATAAGAGTTAGGATCAAAAAGCAATGTCTATTATAATAGTAATAAAAAAACAATTCACATTAAAATGTGTAAAAATAGGTATACCTATGTCAATAGCCAGGGGGGAAAATGGGGCCTACATTTGTATGGAGAAGCGGTCGTCCACTATCGTCGACTATAAATATTGTAAAAATAACTAAAAAAAAATGAAATCAATATTTTAGAAGTAACTAATGGCTATTGTTTTCACTATATTTGGCAACTACATTACAACTGCGTATAATTAAGTGATTAGGTACAGTCAACAACAGAGCTATGAATACAGGCAAAGTGCCAAAAATATGTATACACGACCTTAATGTACTTATGTATACAGTACTTTATTGCCTGTACAGGCAATAAAGTACTGTATACATATTTTTGACACTTTGCCTGTATTCATAGCTCTGTTGTTGACTGTACCTATTTGCGGTAAGAGCTTTTAAAAGTATATAATAAGTTATTTTGAAATAAAATTAATAAGTTCCTTATCTCAGCCAGACTACTCGGCGGCAACCTGATCCTTTGTTGAAGCCCTCCGCGACAAGGACTTTCGCGCGCGAACATACTATAGCTGAGATTATTTTGTTTGTAAGCCAATATGTTTGACGTGTAATGACTGATGAGACGCGGCTGATTTGCTTTAACTTGTTGCAATTGCATTGCTGTTTTAAAGTTTATCAAACTGTCAGTTTAAAGGATAAGCTACAACACAGTCAGACAAACATACAATGTCGTTCATTTGACTCGTTTTTTCGTGGTTTCCTCAAGCTCAGCAAATTGAAGCATTGTATGCTACAGTGCTTGCTAATGGATGTAAATATTTATTTTTTTATATGTAAAATATTCTCATGATGTCGATTGTCAACCGAGAATTAAGCTATCTCTTACTTACCTGCTCACTTCACTGGCTCAGCGACCCAAAAAGGATCTCGGCCTCTGACACAAGAGAGAGCCACTCTGACCTATTAATAATAAGCTATCTCTTACGTCTTGCTGCTATTCTCATTGTAACGCAATGTGTGCCTTTTTTCTGAAACGGTCCTTAAATCGCATACATCATACGTACTTTTACAGCCAACGATTAATCTTGAAACACTAAAATTTCAAATAGACACACCATTAGCGAATGCCTTTCCAACAGATCATGACCACCAGCTGCGTAAACGTGTGTCACTACTGCATACAGAAATAACTGGACCAAGCCTGCTAACAGACTTTATGACGACTAAGACCAAAATGGTCTAACGACTTAATACAATCAATATGAAACTTTATTTCACAAAGTTAGAGTTACTTTTCGTTCGCCATCGGGAGAGTAGTAAGATAAACACACTGAGAACAGGACTTTATAGCTTTTACGAGAATAACTAATTTTGCTTGTTTAAAGCTTGTATTGTTGTGGTCGAATAAAACACTCACGTATTATTAACTATTCGATTGTATGGCTGTATAACTTAGTAATATAATGCGCTCTGATACAGTATTTGGACCGGGTAAGTTTATTATATGGAATTATGTACAGGAATGCTGTATTGTTCGTTTATTTGGCACGGCGAATGAGTAGAACTGAAATATTAATTACAAGGTTGTTTAGCGGATGTCTCCTAAATTGGACGAAGGAATTTGCGCTTAGAACATAAGTGTGCCTATAGAAAAGATAATGTAAACAAGTGAAATATAAAAAAAACACAAATTTGCTTTATTGTTATTATAATTTCGCTGGATTTGTAGCTCTCTTTTATCTATCATTTAGACATCAGCTGCGTTTTGTATCATTTATTCATATAAGTACAGCATTTTATAGAAGATAGTCACTGCAAATAATATGTAATTAAAAATAATTGTCTTTACTTTCAGTTCTCAAAAATGATTTGGCGATTTCGATTGTTGGTATTGCGCGTTACGTAAAATCTGTTTTGTCTTGTAGACGAGAAAGTATTTATTTCAGTAAAATTCAAAAATAAAAACATAGAAACTAATTTATCTCGTGACAGAATTCTGTACTCTGTCATGTCACATTTAGTGACACATTCTTTGCATTTTCAGCTAAAATAAAAACAATACAGAAATACCTTGGGGGACCAGTCACTTAACCTGAAATTAAAATGTCGAAAATCAATACTCCTGTCATTGTGTCAAGATACTCGGAACGTTAGTTATGTTGACAAGTTTTTTTCTGGGCGCGTATGGGGCGATTCCACCGTCCAGAAATAGTAAGAGCATTATGCTGTAATTGTTTTCTAATTTTGTGTTGAAAAAATGAGTGTGGTAAATTACACTGTTAAAAATATACAATTAGTTAAATCATTAACTGTGATTTTAGAAAAAAAAAGCAAAGAAGGGTGATTTTTAGGTGATTACCAATGTTGTCCAACCATAAAATTATTAAAAAATCTTTAGTTTAATTTGGGTAATACTTAAGAGTCCTCAAAAGAAAGTACATAGTTCACCTATTCTGTAAGATTTTTCGAATATTTCAAATTGCAATTTTCCTAGTAGGATATATTCTAACATAGAGCCTTTCTAAATCTAAAGAAATAATTATAATTTATAATAGTAACATATAACATGTGCCTACATCTATGCAATGCGTCTCCACTAATCCTAAACCAATTAACGTATTGTTTTACCAATAAATTACCAAACGCGTTTCGGTCTTAACTCAAATTACCTTTCAACAAAACGCCCTTTGCTATAATTACTCCAAAATTTATTGACTGCCTCACAAGACAATCTCTTGTCACAAAAAAAGAAAAAAAACAGACATTGAAAAAACAAAAAACGGTTAAGAAAAAACAAAACACGGCGAGTAAAAAAGAAACATTAATTTAAAGTTGGCGTCGAGTTTAGGGGTGCTTTGTCTTGTGACTGATTCTTATTTAGTATGGCTACCCCAAATTAGGGTACTTTTGTCTGCAGTATATTAATATTCATTTAACTTCTGTAGATTTTCGGTCGAGATTATGAACCTCTATTGTGCTATTTTTGCCTTAAGTTTATTAGTAGTTGAGTTATTGTATTGAGATGGCTAGTTATGAAGTGTCACGTTTTATTCTTGTTTGCGATTATATATTTTGTGTTTATTACTGTTATGCTGAATATGAAGTAATTAGCAGATATTTGGAACTTTATGTAAGTTAACTTAGTTTTGGGTGACTTGCAACGTAAGTACCTAATGAAAGTAATGAATAATTGAAATTACTTGCAATGGAGTTAAAGAAAATATGTACTTTTAATACCTATGTTATACGCTGCCGCTGGAGATACGTATTTTTATAGCTGTATAAATACTTTCGACCATATTGTAAGAATAAACACTCTATTTCAAAAGCACGTCTTAAACATGCCTTGAACAAACTAAACTTAAATAAGCCGTTTATTAGCGGCCCTAAATATTAACGGGCATCTAAAAGAGCTTATAAGACCAAAGTCCGGCCTTAACCAAGCGGGAGTTGCGGATCTTGCCTCATATAGATGTCAATTTTGCTGAATGGAGCAGTATCGTAAAATATAATGAGCCAACCAAGCTTAGGGTAGACGAGCAGTCTTTTTAAGACTGCGTGGTAAAGATAGGTGGCGCTGCTTAAATTGCCGTTAACGGCAGTGCTAATATTACACGAAGACGATATGTATAATGTAGGCATTTAATATCTTGTACGATAATTTGCAAAAGTTGCTGGTAATAGTAGCGATTTATTTTTATAATAACTATTTTTATTAATCAACAAAGTATAAAGCAGTATGTCGAAGTTTAACCGTAATAATTAACAAGTACTATATGTATTTTAAGATATGATTCGTAATGATTTATAGATATTTTCGGCTCGATTCGGAAAATGAATTAGATTTCTGCTAGACTTCAACAAGTTACGATACGGATAATTTAAAGATATTTGTAAGATAGATATGTCAAATCTAACGTTTCCGCGATTCTGGAGGTCCTCTTGAACGATTTCGACAAGTTATGACTTAGATATCCAAGTCACATCTAGTCGATATCTATTGTAGATCTAGTTGATCTCTAAATCGTCTCAAGATCTTCTGTTTATCTCGAAATCCGAATAGGCCTGTGAGTATTGTGTTAATGCAAAAATTAATTTACTTAGTTGCCTACTCAGTTTTGGTATCTAGATTTTATCACAATTAAAACAAAAACAACAAACATACGCTTATTACTATTCGCATGGTGACACGTGTGTCCTGTCCTTACAATAAACGCGGCATAACATCTCAATATGTTTATCCATGTATGGACGTTGGAGCCAATGGTCCGTGAAGGATCATTAATACATTGAGCACAATATTCTTCAGAATATGGGAAATTGCAATCTAAATATGGATGTTGTTTAACATTTTGATAGTTACGATAGGGAGCGATGATTTCATAAAGTTTTCTTTTGCTACAATAACGTCACCTACAAAAAAATAGTCATATCGAATAAACATCCAAATAAACCTTGTATGTGTAGTGTAGAGCTTATTGTCCGTGGGAAAGAATTGAATGATTAAAGCGAATTGTCCAATAAATCTAATAAAAATCCCAAAATTTGTCAGCTAAACTCATCTTGCCTATCGTAATTTACATGCTCACTGTAATCGCCAGTGATCACAAAAAGCTATTACGGTGTTTTACGACAGACTCGAGGGTATACAGCTTTAAGCCCCGATAATGAGACGTGGTCGTGCTTTGACATCGCAGGTTATTTAAAGATTTTATATTCAAATTAATTGAGAAAGGAAAAAGGTACCTACTTAGTTAGAAATTCAATAGTAAGAATATAGTTGAATGTTAATTATATGGTTATGTATGTACTCTACTCTGATCTGTGTTATTTTACACGTGTTGAAAACTTCAATACTGTGACCAACAAACATTCGAGTAGGTAGCCAAAATCGACAAGCAAATAGGCCCCGACAAATACAAACAAAATCTATTTACTAATTTAACCACTTACAAATCAAAACACGTTTTGACATGTTATTACTTCCAGTCTTCTATTTTGGGCAACATGGGAACCTACTTGAGTCTATATCGATGCCTCTCAGCGGAACAAAGTCTTGGATACTCGCTGCAATGGCTCTTGAGTTAGTTAATGTTATAATAATATTGCCTATTGAATTATTTTTGGAATGTGGGAAAGTTGGGAACGAACAAAACATGTATATGCTTAATAGGGCTATGTTAAATATATCAAAATAAAAACATAGGTACCTAATTGTTGTTATAAATTTATTTGATGTACGCTTTCCTACATAAGTAACTATAAGTGTGTTTGATGTTAAATACTTGAATAATTAATAACTAAAGCTGTCAGAATAAACTAATTGGATAATTAAGTCTTTAAGTAGAGTAGTTTGAATTGTGAGTTATACTAACTACAGACAGCTTATTTGAAGCATATAAAAATCATATTATGTCTTAATTTATTGTGTTACTAGTTATGGCGAAATCATATTTATTTATGCCTTAAACGGATTTTCTTTGATTTCTAGAAACGCTAGCACAAATCGCGTAATTTGCTCAAATGTGCTTTAGCCTCGAAACTCACAGATTTTTTTATAATAAAAATATCAGTTCTAAAACAACCGACTTCTGATTTTATTTTCGTATATATTGTTGTTTTTTAAATATTTCCATCATATATAAGTTTACTAATTTTTTAGTCAATAACTTGCCAAGCTGATGATATTTTAGCAGTAAATACCTGAAACAAAAAAAAATCAATACAAGTTATACAAATAATTATTTTTTTAAAACGGGTCAGATCAAAACAGTTACTGAATTCTAAAAACTAGTGTACACATACATAATTATTAGTAATCTTGTCAATACCGTGGCCACCTCCCTTCATCCTATCAAGTGCGAAGGAGAGGAAACGAGGTAGGTCCCCAGGGCAATAATTTTCTTTCCCATCTATGTAATTGTTGCGTTCGTGATACACCCTGTATTTATCGATAAGTTTTCTGCTCCAAGTCGATTGCGTGTGGATAAGCATAGGGATGTGCATTCATGGTACCCATATCGATATAATTTGATAGAAATTATATATTTTTTTAATGTGTCAATCTGTCACTCATAGCCGGCACCATAAAAATAGTTAATTATGAAGATATTAAGTAAATACTTTTAATTTAACTGTCAGTCTTTAATATATTTGCTGCTACATTTTTAAATCTTATAAAGTGAAATTTTAAATACTTTTTATTACTTTTTAAATAGATCGAAATTCGTTTCTCTGTTATTATTTGGAATATAATTATTATTACAAATTATGATATCACTAGTGTAATGTAAGCTCATCATACGTCAGAAGCCTCAAAGCGGCTCGAAGTCGTGCCGCGACGCCGGCTCGTGGAAACTTACCGGCCGAGATATTATTGTACATTTACGACCGTACATTTATACAATAATCTAGCATTTTATACACTATGATAATGTGATACATGTTCTTTGTGACATAATACGCGCAATGGTTTGTTTAGGCCCGATTCGGATTTAGAAATAGACATCTATTAGACATCTTTTAGACATCACCAAGATACGATAACGATATGTTTAAAATCTAACCTGTCAAATTTGACATTTGCACGATTCTGGAGATACTGTTGAACGATTTCCACAGGATATGACTTAGAGATCCAATTCACATCTAATAGATATCTTACTCTATCTAACGTAAAAGTGACATTGGTTGCCCGAATTGCGCTGCAAAAGAGAACTAGTTGATATCTAAACTATAAAGTATCTAGAATGGATCTAGTACGTGTCGTCTCTTGTGAATATCTTGAAGTTCGAATACGGCAGTTTAGCTTATGTTAATCATTGTAATCCACACATTTACCCCCTTATTCATAAACGCGCTACAAACTTCAATTAGCTAATAATCTTGTGTCCTTATCTGTCATTTTGACTTATGTGTTTGTAAGAAAGGGATAAAACATAATTTAACTAAATCAGGCCCGTAAAGTTTTATGAATAAGGGTTAAGTGCTTCAGCTGCTGGACGTAAACTTTAGCACGACTTCATTAACCCATTAATTAAATTAATATTACGGCTCTGCTAGTCCCAATAAGGTCTAGTTTACACTCTGGGTTGGAAGGTCAGATGGCAGTCGCTTTCGTAAAATTTGCCTACGCCTATTCTTGGGATTAGTTGCCAAGCGGGCCCCAGGCTCCCATGAGCCGTGGCAAAAGCCGGGACAACGCGAGGAAGAAGAAGAATATGGCTCTCCTATAGTATCGCGTAAAATCACTGTAAGTGCCTTTATAATATTGGATCTAAAGGGGCCCACTGATTAACAGTCCGCCGGACGGTATCGACCTGTCAGTTAGAAGTTTGACAGTTCCGAACAACTGACAGGCCGGTACCGTCCGGCGAACATGCAATCAGTGGGCCCCTTAAGCGTTGATTACGAAACAGACGATTTGTAACAACTCACCATAGAACGCATGAGGCTCATAAATCGTTATAACTGACTAACAGCGATTGAAACATTGTACAAGCCCAGAGAGATAACACTTGATGCGCAGTTTCCACTGGCTACTGTCAATATCCTTATAATATTTTATTAGTACATATATCATTTAGAAAACTAGGACCATTTCACACACACGACTTAGATTAGACCCAGGGCTATGCAATGATTTTAAAGAAACCAGGCAACTTTACATATAATGTAACTACAAATAAATAAATAATTTACGCATATAAACTCACTGGTACTCAAATCTAGGACCTAAAACAAAACTATTGCCGGAAAATTCAATTCACAATAAATCTTTTGACGACCGGTCTGGCCTAGTGGGTAGTGACCCTGCCTATGAAGCCGATGGTCCCGGGTTCGATTCCTGGTAAGGGCCTTTATTTGTATGATGATACAGATATTTGTTCCTGCGTCATGGTTGTTTTCTATGTATTTAAGTATTTATATATTATATATATCGTTGTCTGAGTACCCACAACACAAGCCTTCTTGAGCTTACCGTGGGGCTTAGTCAATTTGTGTAAAAAAAATACTAATAATATTTGTGTAATATTTATTTATTATTTATTTATTTATTATCTTTTTTGACTGCTATTAACAAAAATACGCACACTATGCACTTTCCCCAATCGAACACCTGGTATGAAGTTCATGCATGTTACAAAATGTACGACTATATCCTAACCCCCTTATTCGTAAAACTTTACGGGCCTGATTTAGTTAAATTATATATGTTTTACCCCTTTCTTACAAATACATAAGTCAAAATGACAGATAAGGACAAACGATTATTAGCTAATTGAGGTTTGTAGCGCGTTTATGAATAAGGGGGATATCCTAATGCTAAATTAAAGATAAACATAAGGAAGTATCGGGAGATGCCACTTAATGGATACAATCGTGGGGCTACGAGACTTTGGCATATCACGCTATATCTTCCAAAGGTTGCTGACGACATCGATATGACATATTGACATTTAACGGGAAAGTTCTTTAGGATTCATAAATATGTGTTACATTGTCGATTTAAATTAATATAAATATATATATTTAGTCATATACCTGCTTATATTACTTATCTAATAGTATTTTTTTAAAATTTTGAATAGATAGTGAACAAAAAGTAAAATCTCATTTGAATTATCTTCTGCTGGTAAAAAAAATACATATTAGTTTCAGCATACAGTTATCCTTTAGCCAAAAATACCACGATCACCTGTACTGAAGAAAACGCAACTCACGCTCTTCAGGCAATAAGTCAATTGGCCTTCAGCCCGGTCATCAATGCGTCTAAGGGTCGGATGCACCAAGCCGTCTGTCACCGTTAAAGAGTTCGCTAAATTTTACTGTATGGGAAGCGTCATAGTAGTTCACTGCTGAGTGACGTTAGTCAGTTCATCAACTGTGGTTGGTGCAACTGGCCCTAAGGCATGCAAATGTACTACACCATTTCAAAAGGTTTTTACTCCGGCCAGACACCTCACTGCCAGTTTGGGTAATACAACACCACCACACCCTTGAAAACCTTTCTTTCAAGAAAAAAGGGTGTGTTTACACTATCCGTCGCGAGCCAAGTTTAATGCCACATTTTATTTACATAGACAATAATGCGCGCACGTGTTGCACCAGTCGTTAAAAAAATGGAATTTGTGCGCATCTGGTGCGGTTGGTGTGCGCTCGGCTTTAAATAATTTGGACGTAAAATCGGTGACAGGGGGGCAGACGAATGTGTTTTTTGACGATGTCGATGACGTTCGATGAACTTTTTACGTCAGTGATCGTAATTTAAAACGTAGCGTTTTTAGGCAAATACTAATAGCTCAATGCTGATTTACATATTCATCCATCGGTCAATATTTTTAGTCTTGGTTAAAATTTATTTTCGTATGTAACTATTCGGTTCGGTATACGCACGGTTACGTCTCCATCTTCATCTTATCAAGCGACGTATTACTCGACTTAGATTTAGCACGTTTTGTTTACTAACAAATCATACGTTCGGCATCTACTTAGTTACATGTCTGTGGTCATACTGTACGTAAACATAAAATCCGCCACGGACGCAGGTGGCCAATTACTCGCTAAACACCGGTGTGTCAAGGGCTTTACGGCGTTGTTATTGCACTTATTGCTTTTGCTGCGTAACAACAAAATTTAGTATCACTCAAACATAACATTTGTCATTTAATTTGATTTTAAAACTCTTTGTTTCTCTAATTCTTGCCTCTAATGCATATATTTATTTCTTTGACAAAAATAGTTTTTGTGTGTTTTTATAAGGGTAACAAAGTCGCGACCGATGACTCACTCTAGACCGGGCCGGGGCCGGCCCGGAGTTTTCGGCGCTTTGTTTTCTATGGAAAGCACCACGTGATCACCTATCAGCCGTCATAGAAAATGACATGTCGGACGCCTCCGCCCGGGCACGGCCCGGTCTAGCGTGAGTCATCCTTTAACTGGCCATTCTTTTAGTTCACTTATCTTATTTAGAACCTTACAAGAAATATTTTCAGAAATAAATACGTATCAAACATTTAAGTACTCAAAAGCTATAAGAAAATAAAACAAATATAACAAGATAAAAAAATATGTTCACTTCATAAATATTCTAGATATAACAGGGGCAAGATAAAAGGAATACCGCAATTATTGAATTAACAAACCAGAGATTAGAAGCGTCTTAAACTTACCCAAGTCAATACTAAAGCTACGTCAGACTGCAGAGGCCCTACCGCGAACCACGTTCGATATGTTGCCTCCTTGTCACACTTACGTACGAATTTACAAGTGCGACAGAGAGGCAACACGTCGAACGTGGTTCGTGGTAGGCCCTCTGTTTAAAGGCACTAGATATAACAGTAATTAGGGCTGATACTGCAAGTTCAACTAACCGGTGTCAAGTTCCAAGGGCTGCGTCAAAGGGACCGTCTGTTAAGCTATATTATCGCAGCTGGGCAAGTTATAGACGGCAGCGGATTTACTTTAAAAATAATGAACTAAGACTATTACTTAGTTTAAAGCTAAATTAAAATAAAATTTAAATAATTAAGGCGATGAAATGGGGGGTTGAAGTTTGTAGGAAAAAAATAACAAATTTCTACCAAAGAGGCCATATACGCCTAAAGCAAGCATTAAAACATTATATTCAAACTTTTGAAATGCAAATTCAGTTTATTTAATATTTTAAATCTTTGACTTTAGCCATAATTCCATTTGTATGGAGATTGTGCCGCCGCGCGTTACATTTTTTTTTTCACAAAATAAGGTAAAATATTCACTTGAATTGAATAGTTAGTTCACTTAGTGTGCGAAATAGTGCTCTTTTGTCTTATCTAATTTCATTTTCATACAATTTTTTCGTTTAATTTCTTAAGTTTAAGAGGTCCCTTTTGGTATATAATAAATGTATAGAGACTATAATAATATAAACAGTTATTAATGGAAGCATAGTTGCAAAGATTTTTTGTTCACGCGGTAATCGGGTATCTTTTATAGCTTGTACCAAAATCCGTGCACAACATCGGCTGTAAACGTTCAATTTGTCGGCAATTAGCTGTTGAAGAAACGCCAGGTTTGTGTGGGCCCACTGTTGGGCGATGCTATCGCGTGTAACGCGATACCAACACGTTTGTTTATTTATAACGCGTCTGTCTGTCTGTCGGTGACGAACTTATAATAGCAGTTCTGCTGCAGGCAACATACGAGTACAATCTGCAATCTGTACACTAACCTCATTCTAATTGGCAATTACGAATTGCATACTATTACAAATGATCCTAGAAAACCATACTTAGGTTCGTAATAACATATATAAAGTTACTATTCCTAGTTCATGGGACCATGGCGCTCTCTCTTCAAAATCCCCAATCCATGGGTACTAAGGTGTGAACTAGCCTAAGCCTTCTTTTTCTATGAGTGGAGACCTGTGCCCATTAGTAGAACGTTTGCGTAATCGCTATTAACACTGCCAAATCTTGTGAATAACAGAGTCGTCATGTAACAATCTAACAATAGATATGGTTAAAAACATTTAGTTTTTATTTTTTTAGGAGTTAGTTAAAATCATTGTCACACTATAATTAGGAGTAAAAATGGATTGTTGATCATTTTACTGTGAACAGAATTAAGATAAACGAATATTATTTTTCTCTTAAAAAGTTACTCGTTAATTTACTATAATTAATGAAGTATAGTAGTTAATTATGTTCTCTGAAGTTGCCAATGCCACAAATCCGTTAGTTCTCCACTCCTGCGCACTGACAAAGGGCAGACCTTGAGCGTTTGCTTAACGTGCTACGTGTATTAGCAATTCTAGGCAATTTAGTGTTGTTAGGCATTATACTTAAATCATTATTGAATTAAAATGATACGTAACGTATTAATTTTAAAGGGTTTTCTCAGAAAAACTCGTTAAGTCTTCTGCTGGTGAATAAACCATTACTTCAGGTTACTAGAGATGAATTTACAGTATACATATGTATATCCATACTACGGGTATGAATTTGGTTATTTTCCTAATTTTTGATTATTTACCTATAATGCAATATACAACTACGCTCGCCACTGAAGGAGAACTTATTTACTCTTGTTAGTCTTGTTTAAGGATTTCATATTTTTTCAACTATGTATAATGCCAACATTTGCTTATATACAGTCTGCTCAAAATGTTATCAGTGTACTTATTTCAAGTTATCATTTATGTAATAAGCTTGAAGTAAGTTTCACCCACAAGGTTTAGCCTCAGACAAAAATAAACGAATTCAGATGAAAACGTAAACCATCAATTTTTTGAACCAAACAAAGCGACGCAAAAACACAAAAGCTTGGAATAAGCTTGACCCACAAAGGCCCGGTCAGCGGCACAATTACATGCAGCTACTGTTCTATGCGTTCGCTATCGGCGATCCGACTCGTGACTCGCTTCTGAACCCGTGCCTCTGCGCCCAGGCAAATAGGGTTGCCACTTAAGGCAAACAGTGTCGTGTAATATTATTATTTGGATTTTATATGAAGCGTCAAAAAATTAAGACATTTTTTTTAGTGCTTAGTGTATGTATCAGTCATTTAAGAGACAAGTAAGCTTTTTTGAAACAGCAATTATGTACCTTATAAATAAAATATTATAAGTAATAAGCATGTACGTAGATTTATATTTCCATAGATTCCTAGATACAGGTGTCAAGATTACATGAATGGAAGAAACATACCTACATGAGGGTAAAGTCGGTAGCACTAAATAAAAGGTCCTCTGTCATTGGATTTCGTTTGATCCATACTGAATGCGATAGCGTGTGTGATAAATCATCCAGTTTGACATATTAAAATGGTAATTACGTTATTATATTAATATTATGCGAAAATAATTAAGTTTAGACTGAAAAATTACTATTAGTAATGTCTCGTTACTTGACCTTATTACTCTTATTGTAAATAATCTAAGATAACCGTACATTTTATTGAACCTTCGTCAGCTAATCTGGGTAGGTATATTTGCAAAAATATGAGTAGGTACATGTTTCGTGTAGCCACAATCGTATTGTATAGTTTGTGGACACATTTTGTTGATAAATAAATTGCTTATTGGTATAGCATTGACAACCCTAAACGCTACCTGAGCAGCACCAACACTTTTTGCCTCCGATATCTAATGACAAAGGCATCATTATCTAATCATGGCTTGTCGGGTTTTTTACCAAGACAGAGTCAATACTGGCTTATGTTGCCAGCTCGGTATGGACTCGGTAATGCTTTGAACAGATCTTAAAACACTATGACCTAGTGAAAACGGGTGAAAATCAGGCAAACAGAAATACAACTGGGCTTTGGGCGGACGCAACTTATACATAGGTAGGTTGCAAGGAAACTCGACTTACTTCATTATAAGATTTATAAGATACCGCATATGATCAATTCACCACTGTTCCAAAAACACATATTAAAGTATGACAATTTTAATACGAAATATTGCGGCAAGAAACGTCTGCGAACGATGCTATTATGCTTAGAATAAATTTTAAAGTGGAAAAATTACTGTCTTGAGTGAGAATTGAACTCACGGCCTCTTTCACTTTCAACTAAACATTTCTTCTTTTTTTCTTTATTCACTCTTTTTTACTTTTAAATTTATTCTAAGCTTAATATTTCGATTGTGTTTGCACTTGTCGACCATAAAATAGATTTAATTAAATTCTTCGTGTTTATTTTCAATAATATGTTACTTACTTCAAATTCGTTATTATATTATACTTTATACTACATTAGTGTTATAAAACTCGCCACAATCAAGTAGCATATATAAAACTTTGTAGATAAGCAATATTGAGTGTATGATACATGAACCGACCAGGGTGTATTACAATTATTTATCAATTTGAAGTAATGACGCGTGCGGCAGCGATCTGAATATAATGGTTCGAATTACAGCCGTTTGTTACCTCTACATGCGTGTTCTCTAATAACGCACGTGAAAGTTGTCTATGGATAACAATACGTACCACGTGTTATAAAGCTTCAATCTACTGACTAGAAAATAAAGACTTCGTGTCTTTAACTACCGTTAGTTACTTTTCATTTCTACCTGTAATTTTTTTAAGTATAACTACATAAACTATTTATACATATCCTAAAAAGACACTGGGCATGTAGTGGAGTGTGCTCAAGCCATAAAAAGGTCAAATACGGCGTTCACTGAATAAGAGATTTCCTTTGGTAGAATCTTTGTGTCCCTAAAATGTATTTAAGAAGTGGAGCCACCCAGATTTTTGATGCAGGTGGGGGATGGGGGGGTTTTAAGGGTCGGTGACGTCTGAGGTTAATATTTTTTTAAGTATAGGTTCTATGTCGAGTTTAGTATCATTTTCAACTAAATCAAAGATGTAGACATAGATTTCATCAAAATCGGTTCAGCCGTTATTGATTTCCCATACAACTTACACCTTCCTTTTCACTTTTGAGAGATTTGTTTTTGAATAAAAAGTATCCTATGATCTTCCCCGGGACTCAGAATATCTCTATACCAAATTTTATCTAAATCGGTTCAGCGGTTATTGGATCCCCATACAAATTTCCACTTCCATTTTCACACCCTTAAGGGATGATTTTTGAGATTAAAAGTATGCTATGTTATTCCCTGGGACTGAAACTAGCTCTGTAACAAATTTTAACTAAATTGGTTTAGCAGTTTAGGCGTGAAGAGGAATAAAAAAAAAGTATTAAAAAAAAAATAATTTACATCAAAAATCTCGGTGGCTCCACTTCTTAAATCCATCCTTGGGTCCTAATGACCAATCCTGCCAAAGGAAATCTCTTGTTCACGCAACGCCGTATCCCACCCCCAGCACCTTCCGCTAATGCTGTGGCATTGACTTAGGTATAGGTATATAGAAACTTTCAGAAAAAGTGTTTTTTTTTTATTGTCAACTTTTGGGTTATTACTACTCAGAATCATGAGGACTATCGAGTTAAAAAAAACGAAAAATCATGTATAGTTCCGTGACGCATATTCACATAAAACATTAACAACATCGTAAGAACCATCACAAAATTGACACCAAAATTGTGTATGAAAAACTGGGGACACTTTTTTTATACAATAGTCCTCGTAATTTTTCTTGTTTCTTCTTCATAATTCTTCTTGTCGCTACTTCACGTTTCAGAAAATAAATGGGTCCTTAAACACAGTAGGTACTCCCGTCAAAATTACATGAACTCAATATCGAGCTAAGGTACTATTCTGAATGTTTACAAAAAAAATCTAAAATTTTATTTGGCGTTCCCCTGCAGACCCGGTGTTACTTTGAAATGAGATTCTAACTTGCATTGTACCATTTGTACCCAACAACACAACTAAATAGGTCGATCGAATTAACTACTGTCATTGGCAAGTAAATAGCATAAGCGTGAACTAAGACTGTTCGTGACATAATCACGAATTCATAACAACCTAGCAGACCTAGGATACCCTAGGCACGTACTGGTCATGTTCAGGGCTCTAGGAATGGAATACCTAATTGTTATGTGGACAGTTACGGGGTGTACCGTTAAATTGACCTGATTCTCACGTGATTTAAGGAGTTTTAGGTATCTTAAAAGATTTCAGCCGAAAGGGTTGCAATTTAATTTAAGTGCAGGGAGCTAAACATTTTCATACTACAGATAGGTATTAGCTTACATTAAATCTTGCTGTGCTGGCTGTATACAGTGGAACAACTTATGGAATGTTGGCTGTGAGTACTTTCGGTAGATTATGAATCACAGATTTTGGTTTTTATGCAGTTCTTATGTGTCTGTATTACATGTACGTAAAATTCCATAATTCTGTGACACTGTTTTTCTTATTCTGGTTACATAAAACGTTACCAGCTGCATGATCCTTGATAATACAATCATTATCATTAACAGGAAAAATCATCGAATGATTTCCTAGTGCGGCGCGCATGCGTACGCGCAGGATCTGGGTCAAGAACGAGCGCATTATGAATAATTTTTCAACGATCATCGCTATTAGTTTTGCGAAATAACACAGTTTGCGGTGTAATGATTTGATTATCATTTGTTATTTAGCGTTCGTGTCGTTTACGGTATAATGGTAATTTTACAAATGACTTGGATCCTAGAATTATTAAGTAATGCACTAGTCTCTGCCCGCGATTTTGTCCTCCCACCCCCCACTTGCCCTCCTCAGTATTCCCATATTGACTTTTATCCCCAATTCGCCCTCTTAAGAGATGCATTTGAGGATAAAGGGCCCGATTCGTATTTTGAAATAGACATCTATTAGATATCTTTTAGACATCACCAAGATACATAACGATATGTTTAAGATCTAACCTGTCAAATTTGACATTTGCGTGATTCTGGAGATACCCTTGAATGATTTCCACAGGATATGACTTAGAGATCCAATTCACATCTAATAGATATCTTACTCTATCTAACGTAAAAGTGACATTGGTTGCGAGAATTGCGCTGCAAAAGAGAACTAGTTGATATCTAAACTATAACGTATCTAGAATGGATCTAGTTCGTGTCGTCTCTTGTGAATATCTTGAAGTTCGAATACGGCAGAAAGTCTCCTAAATGTTTCTTATTGGCCCATGTCATAATTTGCGTGCCAAATTTAATTTTTTAAATTCTAAACCGTTCTAATTAGTCCGTTTAAATATCTATTTTTATACATACCTACATTTTTATTTTCAACTTTTAGCTGTGTGTATTGGATCACTCAGTTTTATATAATAATAATAATAAAAAAAAAAACCGCTGACACTGACAGACGTCCTTTTACATTTCTTTACAAAAAATATATTTTTACATGTGGTTTTTGCCCTAAAAGACTGATCATATACCCACCGTGAACCGAGTTATTTGTAAATCTTGCGGACAACTCATATAATTGAGTATTAAAAACCACGACCATGGGTTGCAGTCGTTACTACCGTGTTGACATT
The DNA here is from genome assembly GCF_910591565.1 of Cydia splendana. Classification (NCBI taxonomy): domain Eukaryota; kingdom Metazoa; phylum Arthropoda; class Insecta; order Lepidoptera; family Tortricidae; genus Cydia; species Cydia splendana. The sequence goes on from NC_085960.1 coordinate 14,363,542, forward strand.
TGTCATACACCAGCGGCAAAACCAGGCAATTAGAAATGATAACAAGAAGTCGAACTAAAGCGGTAACAACTAGCGCACGCCCACCACCCCCGCCCGCCTCGTCCACTTCCTCGTCCACATCGTCGTCAGGCGACGAGTTCGCAACGGCGCCTGACACAGACGGGTCCAGTGACGAGAGCGGGCCGCCGCCGCCGCCGCCACGACCACCTGCGCGACGAGGGCGGCCACCGCTGCCGGCACGCTTGGGGCCTGCGGGACATCCTGCCCCGCCCACGGCTCCCGCTACCGGTGGTATAGTGCGACGCATGAGATGGACTCGAGACATAAACGAGAATGTCATGCGCGCCTATTATGGGGCTACAGAGGGGGGAACACAGCTGTCCGCCTATCGTTCGAGAATACTGCCTTTGTTTCAGACTCTTGAACCCACCATCACCGTGTCGGAGCAGCGATTATCGGATCAGGTGCGCGTCATTCAGCGGCTAAAGCGCTTGGATGACGCGACACTTGATCGACTTCGCCAGGAGGCTCTCTCTGCTCGCGCGGACTCCACCTCGGTGCGAGATCTACCCGCCACGTCGCCGGATCCGGTGCCCGTACCCGACCTGGCACCGGAGGCGCCACGGGTTGATTTCTGTACCGACGAGGGGGACTTCGCGAGTCAGAATGTGAGTACGACTGCTAATGAGCAACTGAGGAGGACTTTGGAAGAGGCGATTACACAGTATCGCGTCACAACCAACTCTAGGCCACGATTACCACGTCTGCCTATGAATAGACGCAATCTAGCGCTAATGGGAGCCCTAAACGCTTTACTAGAGCCATATTTACGGACTAGTAAAGATTTAGATGATACGCACTCGATCATGTACTGCGGAGCCATCGCGGCGTGCCGTGTTGCTCGCGTCAAGTTTCCGGACGCTGAACGTGCACCTAGGACCGTCGGTGGTGTCCCTGCATGGCAAGTGCGGATCGAGCGACGTATCAGCTCGTTTAGGACTCTCATCGCAAAGCTGATCTGCTTCAGGGGGGGCAACAATCGCCCCCGAGTAATGCGCTTTGTGAACCAGGCGTTCGCGGGGACGGATATCGGGCCCCGCGACTACATGGCCAATGTCACAGAGCGCATCGACTTTCTAAAGCAAAAAGTCTATGCATGGGCAAACCGTATTCGCCGCTACAGAGAGCGTGTGGATCGATTCCAGCAGAATCGCCTTTTTCAAAGTGACCAAAGGAAAGTGTACCGAAGGTGGGAGGAAGCCAACCTGCGTGTCGTACGCCCGACACGCAGCCGCCGGATGCTACTGCCACGACTGACTTCTGGCGTAGCATCTGGTCGGTGCCTGCCGGGCACACCGAGGGGAGTTGGATGAGTGTTGTCGAGCATGAGCGCGAGTCCATCGAACCCATGGGGGCAGTCATCATCAGCCCCGATGACGTGAGTTGTGCCATCCGCACGGCCCAGAACTGGAAAAGTCCTGGGCCGGATGGATTGCACAACTTCTGGCTAAAGTGGTTCCGATGCTCGCACTCGCGCTTGGCAGCACAATTTCAACAAGCCCTCGAGCTTGGTTCTCTTCCACCTTCCTTAACAACTGGTGTCACCTTCCTGCTCTATAAGTCCGGTAGTACCACGGAAGCGAAGAACTACAGACCCATCACATGCTTGCCTACACTATACAAGCTCCTTACATCCATTTTGAGAGCAAAAATCAACGCGCACATTGTTGCAAACAATATTCTGGCTTCCGCTCAAAATTGATGTAGGGTTGGGTCCCGTGGTACTAAAGAGCTCCTCCTTATAGACATGACCATCTGCCAACAAATCCGACGGAACAGGGGGGCCCTCTCAGCCGCTTGGATTGACTACAAGAAGGCCTATGATTCGGTGCCTCATTCATGGTTGGGGAGGGTCTTAGAGTTGTATAAAGTTGATGCAGCTTTGAGAGCCTTCCTAAGCACGTGTATGAGGCAGTGGACCACAGTCCTTCGTCAACCAGGAGGCGGGGATGACCGCCCTGGCCCGCAGGATTTTATAAGGATTGAGCGAGGAATCTTTCAGGGCGACAGTCTGAGTCCCCTGTGGTTCTGCCTAGCTCTGAATCCCCTCAGCACCCTGCTGAAAGATTTGGGACTAGGTTGCCGGCTTCAGAGAGAGGGTGAAGTCATTTCTCACCTTCTGTACATGGATGACCTCAAATTATTTGCACCAAATAGCCAAGACTTGTTGGAGCTACTGAAAACCACCGAAGTCTTCAGTAATGCCATCAACATGGAATTTGGTATCGATAAATGTGCGGTTATGCATGTACAGCGGGGGAGGGTTGTAAATTCAACAAATTTACAACTCTCTGAGACAATGTCTTTCAGATCTATCTCTGAATCAGAAACCTATAAATACCTTGGTATGTCACAGTCGTTGGGTATTGAGGATGAGGGTATTAGACGGTCGGTGAAGGAGCGCTTTTTCAGTCGGCTCACAAAAGTCCTAAACAGTCTTTTGTCAGGAGGCAACAAAGTGCGCGCCTTCAACGCCTGGGTAATGCCCCTACTCACATACTCCTTTGGCATACTAAGGTGGACTCAGACCGAGCTGGACGCCCTGGATCGGAGGGTCCGATCACTGTTCACCACACATCGTATGCTACACCCACGCTCGTCAGTTATGAGATTGTACATCCCACGGAAGTGTGGAGGCCGAGGCTTCCTAAATGCCAAGGATCTCCATAACCGCGAGGTGTACAATCTCAGGAATTATTTCCTTAACAACGAGTGTGGGATGCATCGTGATGTGGTGGCAGTAGACAGAAACCTAACGCCGCTCTCCTTGGCAAACGAGAACTGGCGCAAACCTGTGGTACTAAGTACTGCGGATCGCAAGGCGGCATGGGAGAGTAAGGTGCTACACGGGCGGTTCTACAAGGCCCTCACGGGACCCGACGTGGACCTGCTCGCGTCGGTGAACTGGTTACGATTCGGGGACCTCTTCGGAGAAACCGAGGGTTTTGCCTGTGCAATTGCGGACGAAGTGATGATGACGAACAACTATCGGAAATATATCCTGAAGGACGGTACGGTCGACATTTGTCGGGCATGCCGCCGTCCCGGAGAGTCACTCAGGCATATCATTTCCGGTTGTTCTCATCTTGCTAACGGCGAGTACTTGCACAGACATAATCTCGTAGCCAGGATTATTCACCAGCAACTTGCTCTTCTATACGGCCTTGTGGACCGCGAAGTACCGTACTACAAGTACTTACCTGCGCCTGTTCTCGAGAATGGTCGTGCCACGCTCTATTGGGATCGATCTATCATCACTGACAGGACTATTGTAGCCAATAAGCCTGACATCGTGATAATAGATCGATCGCAACGTCGGGCCGTGCTCGTTGACATCACCATCCCCCATGATGAGAATCTCGTGAAAGCCGAGAAGGACAAGTCCAGTAAGTACCTAGACTTGGCTCACGAGATAACAGCCATGTGGGATGTTGATTCGACGATCATTGTCCCGATAGTCGTTTCAGTAAACGGTCTAATAGCGAAGAGTCTCGACCAACACCTTGAGAGACTCTCGCTAGGTGGTTGGATCAAGGGTCAGATGCAGAAGGCGGTGATCTTGGACACGGCGCGGATAGTCCGCCGGTTCCTCTCTCTGCAGCCCTGACCACCGGTAGCTTGGGCCTTGCCCCGCTGCTGGCGGCACCCTAGGTTAGGTTTTTTATAATGTGTTTATATTAATTTTTATTGTTTTGTAAGTGTTTTTATATTTTACTTTTATATTCATATTATAAATAACCTAACTTAAGATGAGAAATGAATAAAGAGAATAATAATAAGTACACAATTCCATACACACGCCACGGACATGACATTTGTTTGACAAAACGGTCAACGCAATATTACGGCAAAACAGTAAATAACGTACGCAAAGAATGATTACGAGGAGTCAAAGACGTGCAGCGGAGTCGACCAACAACGCACGACCACCACCCCCGCCCGCTCCGTCCAGTTCCGCGTCCACAACGTCGTCAGGCGACGAGTTCGCAACGGCGCCTGACACAGACGGGTCCAGTGACGAGAGCGGGCCGCCGCCGCCGCCGCCACGACCACCTGCGCGACGAGGGCGGCCACCGCTGCCGGCACGCTTGGGGCCTGCGGGACATCCTGCCCCGCCCACGGCTCCCGCTACCGGTGGTATAGTGCGACGCATGAGATGGACTCGAAACATGAACGAGAATGTCATGCGCGCCTATTATGGGGCTACAGAGGGCGGAACACAGCTATCAGCCTATCGTTCGAGAATACTGCCTCTGTTTCAGGCTCTTGAACCTACCATCACCGTGTCGGAGCAGCGATTATCGGATCAGGTGCGCGTCATTCAGCGGCTAAAGCGCTTGGATGACGCGACACTTGATCGGCTTCGCCAGGAGGCTCTCTCTGCTCGCGCGGACTCCACCTCGGTGCGAGATCTGCCCGCCACGTCGCCGGATCCGGTGCCCGCACCCGACCTGGCACCGGGGGCGCCACGGGTTGATTTCTGTACCGACGAGGGGGACTTCGCGAGTCAGAATGTGAGTACAACTGCTAATGAGCAACTGAGGAGGACTTTGGAAGAGGCGATTACGCAGTATCGCGCCACAACCAACTCTAGGCCCCGATTACCACGTCTGCCTATGAATAGACGCAATCTAGCGCTAATGGGAGCCCTAAACGCTTTACTAGAACCACATTTGCGGACTAGTAAAGATTTAGATGATACGCACTCGATCATGTACTGCGGAGCCATCGCGGCGTGCCGTGTTGCTCGCGTCAAGTTCCCGGACGCTGAACGTGCACCTAGGACCGTCGGAGGTGTCCCTGCATGGCAAGCGCGGATCGAGCGACGTATCAGCTCGTTTAGGACTCTCATCGCAAAGCTGATCTGCTTCAGGGGGGGAAACAATCGCCCCCGAGTAATGCGCTTTGTGAACCAGGCGTTCGCGGGGACGGATATTAGGCCCCGCGACTACATGGCCAATGTCACAGAGCGCATCGACTTTCTAAAGCAGAAAGTCTATGCATGGGCAAACCGTATTCGCCGCTACAGAGAGCGTGTGGATCGATTTCAGCAGAATCGCCTTTTTCAAGGTGACCAAAGGAAGGTGTACCGAAAGTGGGAGGAAACCAACCTTCGTACGCCCGACACGCAGCCGCCGGATGTTACTGCCATGACCGACTTCTGGCGTAGCATCTGGTCGGTGCCTGTCGGACACACCGAGGGGGGTTGGATGAGTGTTGTCGAGCGTGAGTGCGAGTCCATCGAACCTATGGGGGCAGTCACCATCAGCCCCGATGACGTCAGTTGTGCCATCCGCACGGCCCAAAACTGGAAAAGTCCTGGGTCGGATGGATTGCACAACTTCTGGCTAAAGTGGTTCCGATGCTCGCACTCCTGCTTGGCAGCACAATTTCAACAAGCCCTCGAGCTTGGTTCTCTCCCACCTTCCTTAACAACTGGTGTCACCTTCCTGCTCTATAAGTCCGGTAGTACCACGGAAGCGAAGAACTACAGACCCATCACATGCTTGCCTACACTCTACAAGCTCCTTACATCCATTTTGAGAGCAAAAATCAACGCGCACATTGTCGCAAACAATATTCTGGCTTCCGCTCAAAATGGATGTAGGGTTGGGTCCCGTGGTACTAAAGAGCTCCTCCTCATAGACATGACCATCTGCCAACAAATCCGGCGGAACAAGGGTGCCCTCTCGGCCGCTTGGATTGACTACAAGAAGGCCTATGATTCGGTGCCTCATTCATGGTTGGGGAGGGTCTTAGAGCTGTATAAAGTTGATGCAGCTTTGAGAGCCTTCCTAAGCGCGTGTATGAGACAGTGGACCACAGTCCTTCGTCAACCAGGAGGCCGGGATGACCGCCCTGGCCCGCAGGATTTTATAAGGATTGAGCGAGGAATCTTTCAGGGCGACAGTCTGAGTCCCCTGTGGTTCTGCCTAGCTTTGAATCCCCTCAGCACCCTGCTGAAGGATTTGGGACTAGGTTGTCGGCTTCGGATAGAGGGTGAAGTCATTTCTCACCTTCTGTACATGGATGACCTCAAATTATTTGCACCAAATAGCCAAGACTTGTTGGAGCTACTGAAAACCACCGAAGTTTTCAGTAGTGCCATCCACATGGAGTTTGGTGTCGATAAATGTGCGGTTATGCATGTACAGCGGGGGAGGGTTGTAAATTCAACAAATTTACAACTTTCTGAGACAATGTCTTTCAGATCTATCTCTGAATCAGAAACCTATAAATACCTTGGTATGTCACAGTCGTTGGGTATTGAGGACGAGGGTATTAGACGGTCGGTGAAGGAGCGCTTTTTCAGTCGGCTCACAAAAGTCCTTAACAGTCTTTTGTCAGGAGGCAACAAAGTGCGCGCCTTCAACGCCTGGGTAATGCCCCTACTCACATACTCCTTTGGCATACTAAGGTGGACTCGACCGAGCTGGACGCCCTGGATCGGAGGGTCCGATCACTGCTCACCGCACATCGCATGCTACACCCACGCTCGTCAGTTATGAGATTGTACATCCCACGGAAGTGTGGAGGCCGAGGCTTCCTAAACGCCAAGGATCTCCACAACCACGAGGTGTACAATCTCAGGAACTATTTCCTTAACAACGAGTGTGGGATGCATCGTGATGTGGTGGCAGTAGATAGGAACCTCACGCCGCTTTCCTTGGCAAACGAGAACTGGCGCAAACCTGTGGTACTAAGTACTGCGGATCGCAAGGCGGCATGGGAGAGTAAGGTGCTACACGGGCGGTTCTACAAGGCCCTCACGGGACCCGATGTGGACCTGCTCGCGTCGGTGAACTGGTTACGATTCGGGGACCTCTTCGGAGAAACCGAGGGTTTTGCCTGTGCAATTGCGGACGAAGTGATGATGACGAACAACTATCGGAAATATATCCTGAAGGACGGTACGGTCGACATCTGTCGGGCATGCCGCCGTCCCGGAGAGTCACTCAGGCATATCATTTCCGGTTGCTCTCATCTTGCTAACGGCGAGTACTTGCACAGACATAATCTCGTAGCCAGGATTATTCACCAGCAACTTGCTCTTCTATATGACCTTGTGGACCGCGAAGTACCGTACTACAAGTACTTACCTGCGCCTGTTCTCGAGAATGGTCGTGCCACGCTCTATTGGGATCGATCTATCATCACTAACAGGACTATTGTAGCCAATAAGCCTGATATTGTGATAATAGATCGATCGCAACGTCGGGCCGTGCTCGTTGACATCACCATCCCCCATGATGAGAATCTCGTGAAGGCCGAGAAGGACATGTCCAGTAAGTACCTAGACTTGGCTCACGAGATAACCGCCATGTGGGATGTTGATTCGACGATCATTGTCCCGATAGTCGTTTCAGTAAACGGTCTAATAGCGAAGGGTCTCGACCAACACCTTGAGAGACTCTCGCTAGGTGGTTGGATCAAGGGTCAGATGCAGAAGGCGGTGATCTTGGACACGGCGCGGATAGTCCGCCGGTTCCTCTCTCTGCAGCCCTGACCACCGGTAGCTTGGGCCTTGCCCCGCTGCTGGCGGCACCCTAGGTTAGGTAGGTAGGGTAGGTTAGGTATAATGTGTTTATATTAATTTTTATTGTTTAGTAAGTGTTTTTATATTTTACTTTTATATTCATATTATAAAATAACCTAACTTAAGATGAGAAATAAATAAAGAGAATAATAATAAAATCATTTATTTCAGGCAAAGCCCATAAAAATGTTAGTATCTGTACAAAGCAAAACTTAAGACTATTGTTAATAAAATACAGAGTCACAAAACACAGACACAACCGGATGAGCATAAATTCATTAAAACAGTCAATAAAATAAATGTAAAAATAAAATTAAATTGCATAACACTACGGTGAAAATGTATGCTCCTTGGTAATTATTTTGTTTTGCAAATGTTCATGGATAAGTCACCTTTTTTAAATAGACTGCTATCTCACGCTACAGAAAGACTAATTACTATTTACAATGACCTATGTATGTTTTTTTTCTGCTATATATATAGAGCCTTGTTTACACCGAAGGACCAAGTAATCGGAAAGCCCAAGTAGTTCGCATTGCCTTGGTGCAAGGTGTTGCACCCACACGCTTTGGGCACAGACCCGCGTGGGCAGACTGGCTCTGCAGGTTGGGGTTCGGGACTGGACTCGGGTTTATTCAATATATTTGTGTCGTAACTGTCCATTCACTGTTTTGTATTCATTGATACATTTAACAAAACTCGTAGCCCGTAATTGCTTTGGCGATTGAAGGGAAACACCGATTCGACTAGCTACTTCATTAAAACGCAGAAGATCTATAAATTAAACGCACAACCTATAGGTACCCATATAATCCCGTCGCGAAATTTAGTGACGACACTCGACAGTATTATCAAAGTAGGTACCCATTAGAAAGCAATGTTTCTCTGAATTGCATGTATCGGCTTCTCCTACTCAAAGTGTTTTAATAGATGCATCTTAAAGGAGCCTCGAGTCTACTTTGGCATCCTACTTTCAATGCCATCTATCTAACCATCCAAATCAGACAGGACCTATTAGAATAACTCCAGATTCCTAAAGATTTTTTTTTACGGATTGTGATCGGTGTGTAGGTATTAAATTATATTTTGTACGTAAATTTCAAAAAAACTTGCTGGTACGAGCCGGGGTTTGCAACCACTACATTTGGCATGTAAGTCACTATAGGCTACTTCTTCAGGCTTAATTGCTATAGTCAATTAGTGAAGCTAAGTGATTTTATCCTGTGTAAGTAAACGGCGGTCTTCAAACGATATTCATGATAAGCAAGTGAAATCAAACTCTGTCAGTCCAACCCGGCACCTCTGCAGCTGATCTATGAGTAAATTATGCGATTATTATAATAAACGCACTGACGCTTTGCATCCGCGGGCGAACATTGCGATTTACGAAATCCGGAGCACCTGCTCTTGTGGTGAAATACCACCGTAGCCTGTAGGCAACATTCTACAAAACACAAAAGAGTCCTTATTTTAGTCTAACGGCAAACAATTTATATTAGGTAAAAATCCTTGGCGACGTCATTATCTGTTAGACCGAACACCCCTGGACTTTCTAGAATTAAATTGCTAGTTGTCGCAATGATTACAATGACAATATAGCAGCAAAAACCCGGACGAGACCGAGGGTTCCGTACTTTTTAGTAGGTACATGTTATAGCGGTAACATAAATACATCATTTGTGAAAATTTCAACTGTCAAGCTATCATGGTTCATGAGATACAGCCTGGTGACAGACAGACGGACAGACAGACAGACATACAGACGGACAGTGGAGTCTTAGTAATAGGGTCCCGTTTTTACCCTTTGGGTACGACATCCTAAAAAATCATAGAAACTTTTCTTTTGATGCTGAAGATCACCAACTTTGCTTACTTTCTGTAATTACTTCAATCACTTGCCGTTCTAAAAGTCAGTGTGTCTGCAGCCTACAGTGCCTACACAAGTAGGTCGCAGTAGATGGACGACCAGCCAGTCCAGCTTTAATTAGCTTTAACACCGCCATTTATAAATACGCAACTGAAAGCTTTATAAATTGCACTTCGATGGAGTGTTCATTGTAATTAAAGTTCGGTTCATGATTACTCAATGCTCGGTATCGTAAATGTAGCTGATTTCAAACAAAACATGATAATACAGTCAAGTATAATACAGGTAGTTAGGGACCTATAATTTTAGTAAATTGATTCCATTGTGTTACGACAATTAAGCAGTATCTCTTAAAGCTACATGCATGAAAGTATGTTGGCGTATATTGTAAACTTATATTTGTATGAATCAAGTACATAAAATACAATGCACTATAATATAAAAATATATAAATCACCAGACTTATATCGACTTATTCAAAACTGTCAAAACTTTTATATGGATCATGTTCGTAACACAATTGAATCAATTAAATTAAAACTAAATATACCTCCGTACTACACGTACCTATTTACATTATATTTGTGATAATAATATGTACCTAATGTTACAGACAAGGCTATCGACAAAAAACACCCTTTGATAAATTGCAATAAGACATTAATCTTTCACTAATCACGTTTCTGCTATCTTGAACACAATTAGACATCGATAATAAGTTATAAATGCTCTTATTATAACTAGCTTATTTAACAAGGACCTGTGTTTACAACAAAATACGCTACTTAACTAGGCAATTTAACAATAGCGGCTTTGTGATTGTCGTAAATCCGCTCGTTAGACAATTAGGTATTGTTTGCTACAGTATTGGCCCGCGGCGTCGGGTCTCGATACAGATTAAAATTTAAATACGTTCTAGATTTTGCCTGTAACATGGCCTTTGTAAAACTTATGTATACTTAGGTACGACTGTATTTCTACAAACTGAGATAAAGCTGTTTTTCTGATGTTTGCACGATGCACACATTTTTATATTTTGCGTATTGCAGGATATTTCTTTGTAAGTTTTTAATGTATTAGGTAACCATTTGATGGGCTTGTTTCATATGTTGAGTATTAAAGGGGCTCATAATTGATTTCAGCTAATTAAACTAATTTAAAAATAACGTTTTTAACACCTCGTACAATCGGAAACTAGGCGCTGGAAATCCGTCTCTTCCATTAATTATATACCTGCTCAAGCTAAAACTGACTAAGTATAACAAGATTGAGAAATCTGAATATAAATCATAGATTTAATTATTAAATACACACCAAAATATCCAAACTTGAAACCCGTCCAGACCATAAGAGAAGCGTTAATAATCTATTTTAAACAAATTCAAATATGGAATAGAATACCTACTCCTACCGTTGGCTCGTGCTGAAGTTGCGCAAGGGCAAGTCACAAAGTAAGTAATAACGCTGCTAGTGACCAAAATATACCCAATGGTTAAGTTGTTAAGGTCTCCGAGTACATGAGTGACAGCAAATATAACCTTGTAGTTAAGCTTTATGTCAATGCAATCCCTAGAACTGATATTTAACGACTGTACAGTAATTTATGTATAGAAGATTAAAATTATAATGTTTGTAAATGACGAAAGTCAGTGATTTTTAATGATTGTTAGTTTAAAGATTTAGATGTGAAGGAATTATGTTTAACTAATCTTGAGTTGCTGTTAATATTTTATATCATGATATTAATTACGAAAAACACCAAACTAGCAATAGGTACTTGTAGTTTAACTAAAAACCTGTCAAAGATATAAAATAAAGGAAGAACGAAATACATCTACATATATCTAAAAGGAGTTAAACGAACCCTGTTTAATATATTGCTTCCTTTATCAATAAAAACAAATTCCATTATTTTGTATAAATATTAATATCAATAAACCTGTAACCGTAACATTGCTACTTCGACTTGGCTAATTTATGTTCTTGAAGCTCTTGTATATTTATACACGAAAACGCAGAATTCATACAAATTCACAGCACAGTGGCCAATAAAGTGTGTCGTTCGAGGGTTTTATACCCCGTCAACAACGTCCAGAGGTTTCCATCAATGGCCACTAATAACAGGGCCGACTGGACAATCAACCAATACGTTCAGCTAACTCTCCATAAACTGTAGCCTGGCTTCTGGTCTTTGCGAGTAGTATGAAACATAGGTATGGTGCTATTGTAAAGAAAGTAGGGTCGTGATTTATGTGTTAAGTAACTTTTACTCTGTACGTGCCTACTGAATTACTGATAAGACACAAAAATAAAATATTCAATACAATATTTTTCGCTGTTAATTAGTCAGACGTTTGTCGATTTATTTTTAATATCATAATTAGTAAGTTTTATTTATATCAGGCTAAGATTATGAAGAATGTTAAATTAGCTATGTAATTGCAGTTGAAAATACGTAGGTGAATTAGAAGAGCCAATTTGAATAGATAATGAGAGATAATATATATAATTTGAATATTGGAAGAAGTCAGTCAACGAACAGGTAATACATTGGTTTTCTTTATTGCCGCTTTTGGATTTATTATTAAGAGCTCTAATCCTCGTTTGACAAAACAAAACACAGCATTATTTCGACCAGGAAACCCAGGGCACAATATAGTTATAGTAAGTGATTGCAGCGCGCAGGCGCGGCGATACTATCTGAGGACAAGAAGTAATAAAGACGCCTCACAGCAAAATCTAGCGAGCGAACAAAGAAAACGCGGAGAGGACTAGTAACAATAATAAATTTGAAAATTAGACTCTCTTTAGAGAGCCTGGTCTCCATTCAGCAACCTAATACAAACAATTAGCGTATGAAATTATTTTCTTTAAGTGACTATCATAATAATAATATTATGGTCTTTCACCCATGAAATATTTGGGTAATTTTGGGACTAGGTAGTCTACTTATGCACGAAGTAAAAAATGCAATATGGACGGTAATTTTTTTCCTATATTTCCGAAAGATCGCGACTTTCATCTACTTACATAACGTATAATATGATTATTGATTAGGTAGGTATGTTGCAAATTTAATTTGGCCACCACGAAAGTACTTTCTCCTTAATCTAATTCAATGAAGCGTATATACCTAATCAGCAGAGTTTTTTTCTTATTGTTAGTATATTAACTACACTCCTTACGAATTACGAAAAATAAAAATATACATGTAAATTTGGCTCCATTGGCCCTGTGCTCGGAGTCAACGTGCAGTATTCTATAAACCGGTTCTAGAACCGCTTCTGCTGTTCCCCGCCTGCAAAAGTTCATGTGTGTATACGCTATAACATAGTAAGTACATAATAGTAAAGCTTCAACTAGCCACAAGGCAAGATATTACAGCGTTTTATGGATCTGCGTTTTTTACGAGTAAAAATGCGTAAAACTAAAAAAAATATAGCCAGAATGTACCGCACGTCACTTAATTTCTCCTATTAACTGTTATTTAATTTATTGCTTCAAGTTTCTGCTGAATAAATACGAAGTCCTATAAAGAAAAATGATGGGAGTTGACGTGCTGGCAATAATGTTTTGAAAGGTTTCTGTTTGTACAAACTTAGATTTAAACGATATTTCATACTAAACGCTCTTCGCTTGATACTTGATTAGAAGTGTTGGACAGTAGCAGCTCCCCGAAGCTAGCTCTTAGCGTCCTGACGAGCGAGATTATGCTCTATTTGATGGACTACGTCACTTTGATTTAGGTCACCTAGCGTGCTAAACTAGTTTTAAAACGCATTTCCTGCAAGCAACGAGCGATTCGCTCATTGGTGTAGCTCAAAGTAACACAAACAGCGGTTGATTTCAAAAAAGTTCTGTTCAGATGATGCGAAATAAAAGCTTATGAAAATTAAAGGAAACACATAGTAATTAAAAGTAAAACAATCAAGGTGAAAGGTATTTTAGTTCTTTACGGAAAGGCTAAATTGTGTCGGTAATATTCTGGTAAAATTCAGAATGGCTTTTATTGAAACTGTGTGTTAGATTTTTTCTATCATCATAATCAAAACTCCCCACTGTTTATTATGATGAAACATTTGATAATTTTAAAACATTTTAATAAAACCCGAAGTGTTTGCTATCCACTCATGGCTATGTGTTGCTATCAGCAAACATAATATCGCAAATCAGTTCATATTGCTGTGGGAAAGTTGGTATTTACTATTCGTAACTACTTGCATGGGTCATGTAATACATTATAAACTAGCCAGCCGCAAAGAAACAATGAACTGTAGTAGTATTAGTTTAATAGGCACAACTATAAAAAAAATCTATGAGTGTGTTTTAATCTTATTTTGTGTTTTCTTTTATATAATGTATTGTACCGATTGTTTGTGCTTACGAATAAATCAATTATAACTATTCTATTCTATTCTATTCTATTAAACTAAACTTTGACTTGCGTACTGCGTCTTTAATAATTAATTGACGGCTGTTTTTTTACATTGATTTAAATTTATTGCATTATTATAACCAGTATCATATAGTGCCTACCTGTTCGATATCAGAATTTACATCATTCAACAGGAGTTTATGCAGGTGAGCTGGCTCTAGTCATCTTTACTTTTATATTACCAGACCGGTGTTATAGACTAGTTAGATAAGAAAACGGCCACGTTTTATAATTACTTTGATTATGGCATTTATGAAATCAAAATTGAGCCACGTTTTATTTAAACGCTATGATTAACAGACCATAAAATTCATTTCTAGATTTATAATTAATTGTTTAATTATGCGCAGTCGTTTATTGTTTTCCTGCTTGTTACGTAATTGTCTATTAATACAGCTATTTACTCGTATATTTTATTTCAAATGCTTTAGTTTAACTATGTACCTATTTATGTTACTGTAACTAATTGATTAAGTATATAAGCTGTGTATTTAAGTAGAATCAAGATAAGTCGTTAAACTGTGGAAAAAATAAACAGCTGTACGTGACTATGCATATGATCTACACTTAAATAGGGTAGATATTGCGACTTTATTTTACAAGTCCTTAAATAAAACGTAATCACTGTGTTTGTAGTAGTGAGATGACCCATTACGGCGATGTTACTGAACCATGCTACTTATAAACACAACACATATGCATACACATGCTATGGCCATGCGTGATAATTTTACAACCGCTACTACTTACTACGCATGTGCAACTGATAAGGACATAGAGCGTTATATTGAATTTATGTTTAAGAGGACATACGTAAATAACATATTTATCCTATTTTTGTGGTCAGTTTAGATTTTTAGCTCATTTATTATAGTAAAGTTACCAATGTTCTATTTTAATGGTATTAGAATGAAATTAATGTCAAGGTTGTCTTAAATCGCTGTAGGTATAATACATCTATCTAATACCTTTAAACGAGCAATTCTTGTGTATTTATTGATATGTTTATTTATTTAATGAATATGAAATATATATATTTCGGGGATCTCGGAAACGGCTCTAACGATTTCGATGAAATTTGCTATAATTATGGGGGTTTTCGGGGGCGATAAATCGAGCTAGCTAGGTCTTATCTCTGGAAAAACGCGCATTTATGGGTTTTTATGTTTTCCGAGCAAAGCTCTATACATTATAAAACAGCTCATGTCTGACAGGTTTGTAATCCTATTAATATTATAAACTTACAAAATGTTTGCATATTTGGATTTTAGTTTCTCCATCGCGCAAAAATGGTTGATTTGATTTGGATAAAATTAGGCGCACAAATAGTTTTTATAATCTGGTAAAGTACAGTCGACGTAATAAGGCGAAAAATATAAACATATCTTTGACTTCCACTGTACATACTATTTGTCTCAGAGTCCATTCTCTAAGAGGGTGCAATGCAGGTTGCAATACTTGCAAATTATTACGAATGTAGTAAGGAGGAGAGGAGAGGAGGGGAGTTAAAGCAGTTTAACGAGTTGTACTTGAAAAAGCTGGAAGTAGATAATAATAATTGCACTGTCAAAAATCATCATCATCACAGGCCTTTCAGTCTATTACAGACTATACACACAGTGTCAGGGTGACAACGTTTTTCATGGCTGTACTGTCAAACAAGAGCTATTAATATTAACGATTAATGCTCATGATATTCATTATACCTATACCTATACAGTCAACCAAAAATCAACCACATTTTATTTTTAAAATATTCCATACTATCCCTTAAATTTAATTAAAATGAACTACAAATAAAATGTAAATTGTGGACGTTATCGGAGGAAGCCGTGCCAGTAGATATTTTATTAATTGTACATTTTATGCGTGTAAGTAATCAAATTATACAGCCCGTTATCGTGTGCTGTTACTATGTCAATTGATAACTATGTTTTGTTTTAATGTAAATCATAGTTGAAAGCAAAGGAGTCAGAACGTCGAATTGTCGATGTCGTGGATTAATAGTACATTACTACAGAGGCCGGGACGAAAGGGGTTGCCGGCCGAAGACATATAGATCGGATAGGTCTGAGCGCGGGCAACCCCATTTCCCGCCGAGGTATGTATAGTGCTTTTCTCAAACATGCAATGAAATAAATAAAATAAAAAATCCACGAAACCCAAGTTTTATTTATAGAAAAAACTAAAAGTATACTACACCCAAAATATAACCAACACGTACCTATATCATTATCACGCGTATGTTTTACACGAGTCGTGTATTTTTACTACCCGTATATTTTCATATATCTTTGATTTTTTCGCCTTGTATCCGTCTGACTGTCGTTTTCGTCACATAAGTTTACAATGTAGTCTTTCATGTTGATATCATGTTTCACATACATCGTTGCTTTATGCATGGAGTAAATAAGTATAATTTCCACAGTGTTGACGAGTTTGTAGTTACATTCATTTAAAATATGCCACAAAACTGTTTCTAATAAACTGTAAGCCATTTTTCTTAGTTTCTCAAATAATAAAATTGCCATAAGCAACCATATACATACTTCGTCTTTGACTTGGCGGCAGAGGCAGCAAGTTATTAAAATCAATTCTGCTTACGCTGCCAATTCCAACACCTACGATTACAATCAATATTAATTTCATTATTTCGTCGGAACTCATTAAAGTCAAAAAATCAACAACGCACCATAAATCCAATAAAACGGAATGAATATTTTTCAACTTTACCTCCATAACAATTTAAAAAATATAACTACGCGTGTTTGAGTAGACCTTTTTACCGCTAACGTTTAGATGAAATATTTTAAATGTTTTTATTTGTGTAGTTAAATTTATAATTTAAAATTATTGAATGTATTATTTATTAAGTTCATGTTGATTTTATACAAATAAAACTGCAAATTATAGCAAACATTGTTTTTTGTTTTTTTTTTATAGGCGTAGTGGCAGAGTGTCATTACGAACCATAAAGCAAATACTGCCTCTAGTTTTTTTTAATGGATGAATGCCACGATGCTGTGTCACAAATATCTGTGAAATGAAAATTAAAAAAGAGGACTTTGCCGGCCTAGGCCTGCAAGATGTGTATGAAATTCCATTAACGACCTTTTGTCCTAGCCGCACCTGAAACGTCATACTTCGCAGCCTATTATAAGGAACATAACATTAATATTTCATTGCATGTTTGAGAAAAAATATATTAACCTATTTTCGGCCTTAGTGTGAATTGATCAACATTTACAGACAGTTTATTACTGTGTCAACTGCCAACTAGGTATGTTTATGTTTTCAAATAAATTACATCGTTTTGTGTAAATAAAAAAACATTATCTAGAGATGTGAAATATGTAGTTTTTATTCAAGTAATAAAAAAATATATTTAAGTAAAGTAACCTGTCTAAATGACAGGTTAGGTACTTTACTTAAATATATTTTTTTGTTACTTGAATAAAAACTACATACTGCTAATACTTCTTAACTAAACAGAGGCCTAATAATTGAACAAACATAATTTAAGTATTAATAATAAATAGCTATGCGTTTAAAATAAATAACTTCATAAATTGACCATTATAAGCTTTATAAATTAGGACCATCAAATTATTGTAAATATCGTGTAAACATAACAATAAAGTAGGTAGTTTTAACCGAAGGTGGTCTGAAGCCGGTGATAAACACAATAATATTGCATTACAAGCGGCAAGCGCGTGCGGATCAAATCTATGCATCCTCTTACTTTATAGTAAAGACACTATATCGATACTTTAGTGTCAACATAATTCTTATGTAATACTAATAGGATATTGACAGAATTTTATTTTTAATATGCTCATGTTATGTGGCCACTGGGCGAATATACAAAGCACTTCAAATATTATCTAGCTATATTTTTAATAGTATTACTACAGTTCTACCATTTACATGAGGCAATTAGTAAGAATTAATTACTAATTACCTATGGTTAGCCAGGGTCTGGTTGTAGGTTTGGCTGCATCAAACTAATTTGTATTATTTTTAAATTCATTCCAAAATTGAGCTATCTTCTTTTAAAAAATCACCATGCAACTTTATTACCAACCGCCTGAAATAAGTGGTACACCTATACTTCCTTTACAATAACTGCTAGTATATTTTAAATGTTTTATGCACGATTTTAAATTTAATACATACTGAGCCAAAAGAAATATGAAATAAGCTTTACTTAATAAATAAAATGTTTCATGTTTTTTAACATCTTAAAATTTTCTTACAAGTCCGAATTCTAATCAATTCATTCATTCCAAAACTGAGCTATCTTCTTTAAAAAAAAAAAACACCATGTATCTTTATTACCAACCGCCTGAAATAAGTGGTACACCTATACTTCCTTTACAATAACTGCTAGTATATTTTAAATGTTTTATGCACGATTTAAAATTTAATACATACTGAGCCAAAATAAATATGAAATAAGCTTTACTTAATAAATAAATGTTTCATGTTTTTTTAACATCTTACAATTTTCTCACAAGTCCGAATTCTAATCGCAGACGTGCAAATTTTAAATTATTGTGTTCTAAATAACAACTTTTTCTTCCATCGACATCTCGACGTCACTAAGTCTCTAGTTAGTAGCAAACGGTTCTGTGGTGGAGGCAAATATAATATTATGCGGTCTCGAGGGTTCCGTAACCGGAGCGTGGCGATGAAAGTTAATCTAATATTAGGAATAGATTATAAAACATTTCGTCATAATAAAACAATAATGTATCAAAATAGTCAAATTTAACTTTAATTTAATCTAAGCAAAAGTTATTTTTTAATTTGCCTAACTATTCTTAATGGCAGAATTCTACACAGGGGGCCGATTTTTGAATGTCGATCGCTCGATTTCGTCACTCGAAAATCGGTGGAAAACGGAGAAATGCTAATTTTTGAAATACGAGTGATCGAAATTTGGAATCTATTGGTATTGATCACTCGATTTCAATTCTATTAGTAGAATTTAAATGCCTAGTAGTGGATATATTATTTAACGAAATATACGAAATCGAGTGGTCGAAATTCAGAAATCGGCCCCCTGATTAGTTTTTAATTTAAAGTAGACAAATATTTTTACCGAATATAAATCACTTCAGTCTATTTTAGAGTTTATTTAAAATCGATAACAATAACTTGGATACAAATTACGAAGGCGTGCAAGTACCCGGAATATTTCAAATATTTTGAGCTCATTGAAAACTTTGGCACTCATTGTGCTAGTAAATAGGTATTGAATAGAGAGATAAATTATCCAAATGGGTAAAACAATTTCTATTCAGCCGGCTTAGCGTTCATAACTATGCGAGCTTGAAAGTTTAAGTATTGCTAAATGCTGTGCATTTAGGTTTTGTGAAATGGGCCCGAGTTTAAATCTATGGGTTATGATAATTGTGATTCCCATATCTTAGCGCCTTTTAGAGAGTAACCGCAAGAGATAGTTAAAAATACTAAGTTTGATCGTAATATTTTTATAACTTAAAGTTTAAACATGTGACTTAAAACTGTGTCTGATAATCAAAAGTTTGGCATCTGCAGTTTTTAATATAACCTATCCATAATCCATAGCACCAAATATAAGTAATAGAAGAACTGAGAATGCTTGTCGCACAGTGTAATATAAATATATGCATATAGGTCATAAATGGGAAAATTCCTACATAATAACTCGTTTTCATATTTTTTAGAGTACCTACAGTTCGAGTTAAATCGATTAACTATATGTTCTATTCGATTTTTTCGTTCTTAGGTACTTATATCTATCATCTTGAATGCATTTGTAAATTTAACAAGCAAATGTCACAAAACTGTTAACTAATGGTCCATTATCACCATGCACTAAAACGGTAGATACTTAAGCAGTGTCAAATGATCACGGATTTACCGTTGCTAAGCGATGGTCGAATAAATCAAAAGTTAAAACGCTTGCTTTAAGCTAGATGCGCGTTATGCGACGTTAAATGCATTTCACTGTTGTTGTTAATATTTATTCCAAGAGTAGTAACATAATTATGATGTCTTAACTTTTTGAAATCCAATTTCGTGACCATATCTTAATACTACTTGTACTTACATAGATGGGTTGATGATCACTAGGTGTAGTTCGTTTTTTTTACATTAGAAAAAGACTACGCGATCTTTGCGAGTCTTTTAATTGAAAACGCTTTTTAAAAAATCAGTAACTATCACTTATGAAAGCAAAAGAATGTAAGTAATAGTATATATAATCGTAATCGTATAATTGTTACATATTTGCGTGACTTTTATTTTTCAAAAGTGCTTTTCAATAAAAAGACACGTCAAGATTCTTTGCCTTTTTTCTAATGCTAAAAAAACCGGCCAAGTGCGAGTCGGACTCGCGTTTCTAGGGTTCCGTACATAAGTCCGACTCACGCTTGACTGCACATTTCTAATAGGTTTTCCTGCCATCTATAGGTAAAGAACTATTATGTGTATTTAAAAAAAAATTTAGAACCAGTAGTTTCGGAGATAAAGGGGGGGGGAATGGTCATTTTTTGGATATTTTCTTAAATAACTTCAAACCTATGTATTTTAAAATTATAAAAAAAAACATGGCCATCTTTGGGTCACTAATTTACATATGTGTACCAAATTTCAACTTAATTGGTCCAGTAGTTTCCGAGAAAATAGGCTGTGACAGACGGACAGACAGACAGACGCACGAGTGATCCTATAAGGGTTCCGTTTTTTTCCTTTTGAGGTACGGAACCCTAAAAAACGAACTATAGAGTGAAGATAACGTCGTTTTTAGACCAAGAATTTTAGCATACGATCATTATCTCTTTTCTAAACTTAAAAAAACCTTTAGTGGAAAACTTATATTTCTTTGTAGCCACCATTAGCTCCCGTT
The DNA here is from genome assembly GCF_910591565.1 of Cydia splendana. Lineage (NCBI taxonomy): Eukaryota > Metazoa > Arthropoda > Insecta > Lepidoptera > Tortricidae > Cydia > Cydia splendana. The sequence continues at coordinate 14,384,336 of NC_085960.1, forward strand.
TAAGGGCTTACAATGTTACTTTATCCAGTTACACCACGGTTTAAAGTTACACTTGATTTATTCCGCAACGCGTCGCTGTTTAACTCGAGGTCTTAACCTGTGCAACCTGTCCTTTGGGCATTATTTAGTGTAAGTGTTAGGTAGTAAATTTGGAAGTTTCTTAGTGACCACTTATAATATGCAAGATGTATATGAATAAGTTATTTATGGTGTTTATCATCATTGTAGCCGTACAAGCCAGCAAAGGAGTGCGGTATGCTTGCCAGCAAATATAAGCCTTTGCTATACGGATTTGATACAGGTAGGTAAGGTAAGTCCAGTGATATGGTAACATATTGGCAACCATGTAATACAGTTTGTTGAGTTACCGAAGTACAATATACCTATTTCGAGAATTGATGAGTTCTAGGGTATACTATCACTTCGTTCTATTTAGGTTGTACTATCAGTAGAGATTAGTAAATATTCTCTATTTATTAGACTCTGCTATCAGGTTTATAGAATACTAGATTCTGCTTGCGGAGTCCGTCTACGAGGAACGATGATGATAATTAATAAAACCTTAATATGTCTTTACCCAGACCTCAACTACCTCCATAGCAAATTTCATCTACCTATGTAGGTTCAACGGTTTAAGGGTAAAGAGGTAACAGACAGACAGACGGCTCGATTCGGAAAATGAATTAGATTTCTACTAGACTTCAACAAGTTACGATACGGATAATTTAAAGATATTTGTAAGATAGATATGTCAAATTTGACGTTTCCGCGATTCTGGAGGTCCTCTTGAACGATTTCGACAAGTTATGACTTAGATATCTAAGTCACATCTAGTCGATATCTAATGTAGATCTATAGTTGATCTCTAAATCGTCTCAAGATCTTGTGATTATCTCGAAATCCGAATAGGCCTGAGAGTTACTTTCACATACTAAGTTTAATTTAATTTTTTTTATATTATCAAGGGTCGGATACAGTAGGGTTTTACAAACCCCACCGTGTTACTGTACGTAATTTGCAACTTATTTACCTTTCTGGAGGTTCGTTTGAGACCCTTTTAAGATTATTTTATTAAATTGCTACTCATAGTTTAAGTCTCTACAACTTTTGAAACCACATATATCACTTATTACAAAACAAAACGTTTTCCATCAATTCTGAGATTTTCTTTCTCTCACTAAGTTACGTGGGGCTAAAATTACTAATCCGATTTTAATGAAGCGTCACACATATTAATAGGCGTCTTTAAAGAACAGATGGCCCTGTTGAGAGACAATTTGTTATCACGTAAATACATCCCAAGTAATTTGTTTGTAAATACTATGGGAAATACATTTGGTGTAGTTTATAAGGTAAATGCCCCTGCACTACCGCATTAAGGCCATATCTTTATTCATAGTAGAAAAAATAATAAGTTTAGGTGGTCAACCTGACTCATTTACCTAATTTAGCATTTTAAAGTAATAAAATATTTGGACTATTTATCATAAATGTTGGTTAATAACATTTCAAACTTTAATAGACGATTTCTGATATTCTGATTTTCAATATCTACGATAAAGCTAAGCTAATGTTAAATACATAGTAGTAGTAAGTAGATAAATCAATTTTGAGAATTTGTTAGGACTTATATTAATCTATCATTAATTGTTCCAAACACTTTCAATAAGAATGACATAGGTACATTTATTCTTTTCATTATATTCCTTTTTCTACACTGTCAATATCATTTTTTTCTTTTTTACTATTATTTATTTACTCAATTAAAAATACACAGTAATCCATTACACACATTTTTTCGCCAAACTGCATGACAGTTTGTTGGCGAACATATATGTAATATTTACTTACTTATAGATACGATGCGAACAACCAGTTTATACATATAATGTTACAATCAAGAAACAATTTAGTCACAATCTGCTTCCATCATGGCTGTCACAGTGACGCTGCGCAGACGACGCGCGCGCCGCACTTATTGCCAGTTTCAAGTGTCAACGCGTGTTCGATAGCATGACGAAATTTATAACAGATTTGTGGGTGATCATATGCTTCAATTAGTTTTTAGGCTGCGTTATGATTATTATGATAATGATATTTTCGCTTCTGAAGCTTACTTTAAATCCAAAGACTAATCAGTAAATCAGTAGTATTTAATACTAAGTAGTAGTGTCCCATCAATTATCAAAATAGTTATAGACTAAACGACATACTACATATTTTAGTTTGACTGTTTATATGTATTTTGCCATAAGAAGAAGTAAGATTAAATGCCTCTTTTAAACTACCTATAAGTTTTTTACAATAAAGTTACTTCCTTCCTACATCCGTACCTGAGAAAGTCCATTTTTGGTGATTTTCGGTTTTTTACAGTTTCGTACATAATTTTTGATTTTCCATCGATCCATAAAACTGGATTTCTCGAGTGCATTTTTGGTGATTTTCGGTTTTTTACAGTATCGTACATAATTTTTGATTCTTCATCGATCCATAAAACTGGATTTTTCGAAAATACTACCAATTCCAAGTTTTTGAAATGCATTTTACTGTAAGTCCATAATCCTCTGGGAAACATTTTGATGTAAGTGACATACAGTAAAATGCTACTAGATGTTTAATAAAATCATTATACGGTATGTTCATAGTTCAATGTTCGAAGCGCACATACAGTATAGTATAATGCTAGTCATATTGTGAAGCATTTACGGACTTACAGTATTATGCCTCACATATTTTAATATGCAGAGGAAACTGGAGGGTAGATTTTTCACCATAATTCGTGAATGTTACCTTAATTCTCATAACACAATAGCATGCTCACTACAAATACGCGTTTGTGATAAAATTAAGTGATACAAAATCAGTGGTTTTTCAAAAATATGTTGAAATTTCATCGAGGAAAACATTTAGTTAACCTAGTAACGGGCAATAAAAGTGAGTATTACATGTTTGCATTTTTTAAGTATACATCCTTATACTGACTTAGAAATTATTTTACCTACTTTATACAAAATGTAAGACACATTGGGCCCGATTCGGATTTTGAAATAGACATCTATTAGATATCTTTTAGACATCACCAAGATACGATAACGATATGTTTAAGATCTAACCTGTCAAATATGACATTTGCGCGATTCTGGAGATACTCTTGAACGATTTCCTCAGGATACGACTTAGAGATCCAATTCACATCTAATAGATATCTTACGCTATTTAACGTAAAAGTGACATTGGTTGCCCGAATTGCGCTGCAAAAGAGAACTAGTTGTTATCTAAACTATAACGTATCTAGAATGGATCTAGTACGTGTCGTCTCTTGTGAATATCTTGAAGTTCGAATACGGCAGATTCTGAGGTAGACATGATTCATTCTATTATTGATCGGAAAAAGAAAGAACTACCACAATTTGACATAATGATGCCTTGTGATTGAGAGCAGTTTGTGAAAATTTGTAAACCGACAAACCCTTTGATAGTTCATAGTATGAATTTAAACAACGTAAAAAATATAAAAACTCTTACGAAACATTTCAGCCAAAGACGCAAAAATTGCAGTGACGAATTATTTTTAATTTCAAGATGCGTGTGGCTACAAGTGAGGAAGAGTGAGCTAGGAATGTTGTTTTATAAAAAAAATATTAAAAAAAATATTTGCGGAAGAATGTGAGACAACATGCAGTTACAACTGCCACAATCGATACCACAAGTAAACAAAAAAGAACGTCCTATCAGTAATCCAAAATATAAGGACGTAATGACACAATGGATGATGAGACTGTCAAAAAATACTATACTGACTTACCTCATGGCAAGCAACGTACACGATATTGTCTCACGATGTAACTATTGATAAGTAACTACATAGGTACTCGTATTGTAGTTTTTGGTGAAATAACTCTCTATTTAGAATAGAATAGAATAGATTTATTCGTAAGCACAAACAATCGGAACAGTACATAGTATAAAAGAAAACACAAAATAAGATTAAAGTGCCACGAAATGGCCCCATCTCAGCATGTTGCTGGTGGCTTCCAGCGCTGATCTTCCGATGAGACCATCAAGTGAGAAGAATCACGGAAGGTAACAGACAAGAAGAAAAAAGACAGAAATAACATACAGTAAACAGTTAGTTAAATAAGAAAAAAGTTACACAGCAAGAAGATACAACATAACGACTATTTACAATTAAGATTAATTAATACAAAAACAAGCATCGTGCTCTAAATCGCTGTATCGATCCGGTCCGACCATATCTTGGCTGAGCATTACAGCTGTATATACTACTAGCGCCAACGGTGGCTACACTAACTAAAAGCAATGTCACAATGTCAGACCAAACCAATATCGAGCGTTCATGAAATCTACGTTAAAAAATCTTGTAAGATTAGCTTATTAGCAAAACAGCATTGTAGGATGACGAATTTACGAAAATGTACGAAATACTAACATAACAGCACTCTACTAAGTATGGCGTAAAGGAATGATGAACCCTTGTCAGGCCAAAGGAACAAAACACTTGAGGTAAGCATAAGTAAAATTACAAACTACAGGCAGCTGGTATCAAGTCTGTAGGCTTCTTGGCTACGTTGGTGATTAAGTAAATACAGTTTAATCTTTGACTTAAAGCTATGAATACTTTGCAGGTTTCTCAAAGGCGGAGGTATATTGTTCCAGACTTTCGACGCGACTTTTGTTAATCATATGTTAAAATGTTCATTTATAATTAGTTAGAGTTAGTTAAAATAATCATATGCATTAAAACTACTTACTATTCTTATAAAAAGCATGGTCAAATAGTATTTGTATATAATTTAATATTACTGTAACTCCTCAGATTTGAAATGAGTTTAGAAGCAGAACACTGTATGTGGGGTAGTTATTTTAGTTTTTCCTTAAAAATGCACCTTAAATAACTGAATAATATCTCATAAAGTAACAATTGATAATTTCAAATATATTTACTATTGATTAATAAAAAATCTGTGACATAAACTTCTCGTGTATCATTTTATACCCTTCGAAAAACCTTGCAGGACAAATTTTTACACAAAATCGCCTCTCCTGTAAAATTACTAAAATGGCACTTACAGTGTTATACTTCTCAGGTACGTATCAGTTGTCACTATTATCAGTCAACAGAGGTTATTTTTAAATATTATAAATGGTATTTTAATTTTAAAAGCTGGAATTCTTAATTTTGGACGTTATATTTCAACATTTGCCATATGTTTGCTATGCCATATAACAGATATTAACGACCACATACGTCATCATCAAGGAGTCGAGAGCCAGGCGACGCCACGTGCCCAGTTTTTATGTTCGTTAATCGACTAATGGTTTAAATCACTTAAATGTACGCTGAATGATTTACAAGGAACCATCTTGTCATAGCTTTATTATGGTATTATAGGGTTACATAATTTGTTATCTTACTTAATATAAGCTCTATTTACTGTAAGCTACAAGTGAAATATTTATAGGTAGATGGAGTTTTAAATGTTTTAAAACAAAACTGCACCAAATTCCTCTAATGTAAACTTGGTCGCCGTAAAGTGCTATTGCGATAAATAACCATTGACGCCTTTCATCGTACACGCCAACGGCTGATGTAAAAATGTCAATCACAAAAATGACTAAACAAAAACCTATGCACTCATCAAAGTGTTATTTGACATTAAATATCGCAGTCGTGACTATTGGAGTCCATTAACTGCGCATAATAAGTGCGTCGCGATAACCGCTAAGACAAAGCGATGTTTAGCTGCCTTGCTTCTTACAACTTATGTGCATTTTGTAATAATATAAAGGAACACATATATTATACATTTAAGAGTAACTGTTTAATCAAATACGGTAAACCACTTTTTGTAACTCTGTCTTTTATATTAGAGTTTATCCCGGTTTTGTCCTCAGTTACGCCTTTGGAGCCCAGGGTCTGCTATTCAACTTTTTTGGTGGGTCGAACTCTTACGACATTTTCGACATAATTTTAAAATCGTGCTTTAACATTCCCAATTTTAAGGTTTCACTAATAAATGTATCTTTACAATCTAAATATTATAAATACTGTATAATTTGACTTGCTAAGTAAGTCTGGGTAAATGCTATGATGTTAGCAATATAAACTCACTTTAATAATAAATTGCATTTTCTTCTTAACAGCAAACGTTAAAAAAGCGTAACAAAATCTCGGCTGAGTGCCAATTTATCAGTTCATGTGACATTACGATGTTGGAGTGCACCATTAAGGCTGGATGCAAGTGAAGATGCATTCGATATAGTCTTGCTAAATGAAGCGTGGAAGCCTTTGTGATGGTTTTGGTTTGAAGAAAACTACTTCACTGATATTAGTTCTAAGAACTAATATCAGTGTTGCTTTGTGTTTTATCCTGCTGATCTGTATATTCTGTATGCTGTTCATATAGAACCAAGACGAATTCTTGTAGATTAGATACTTTATGCCTTAGGTATACTTACTTTTGATTTATAGGTGTAAAATGTTTCTATTTCAAAATTATAAATCGAATCTCTGGTTATAAAACATAAATTAATTAATGAACCTAAATACTTGCAATAAACAGCTAGTTTTATTACGACTTGTGGTATTTTTTTTTAACTGTAGCTCTATCGTCGACTAATAGTAATCTAAAGTCGGACCAATCTAACGCTGCATCAAAGTGGCAATCTAATAATTAGTCTTGTAAAATCGGTGCAAAGTTTGCTTAGAAGGCCTCTACCACTAAGTATTTGTGTATTGGGGTAAATAATTGAAACATCTATCTACGTATACACGTAGTAATTAAATAATCATTTTAATTGAATTTTAATATTTATATCAAGTTATATTGGAATGGGGGAGGGGAGGCCTTTGCCCAGTAGTGGGACACACAAATAGGCTTAAAAAAACATTTCAAAATACAATCTAATTCTAAATAAAAAAAAACATAACACAATAAAAAAATAAACATTAATATTTCCAACTGCTATACATATGTACTATAAGAATAACTCGTAGATACATAACATACAGTCATATATCATCTCATTATACCACCGATCGTCGGATAAAGGTCGTGTCACATTACGCCTCTAACTTCAGATCGAAAGTTAATCTGACGTCTAATAAACTTTTTATGATCGATCGTCTTTAAATAAAACAAACACGGCTTTACTATCCACTTAAGATACCTTTACCCAGACCACTAAGAAATAAGGATCAAATCTGAACGTCAAATAATTTTAGAAAGGCAAGGTAAGAGTGGTCTAAGGATTTTTTTGGTTTTTGTTGTAGTTTTGTTTTTCAGTTACAAAGATGGTAACGTGATTAAACTGTGTGGTTAAATAATATTATAACGGTAAAAATTACTACAACTACATTGTTTCGAAGCTTTGAAGATGTGATGTGTGTGTTTGAAATATTTTATTTAATAATAGTTTATATTGAAGGTACTTACCTTTTGTAGATATGACAGATATGGAAAATGCAAGAACTTACCTGTAACAACAACAAAAAATATTATTTTCATAGTAATAGATCTTTGACGATGTTAACTTTATTCCAATATTTATAAAAGTCGCAAACCTACCCAGTTGTATTGCCTACTGACATTACGAATATTATTTACAAAATATAAACCTAAATGCATGAAAATATAATTTATACCTAATTTTTTAGCATTAGTAAAGACTACATGATCTTGAAAAACGCTTTAAAAAATTGTAATGTTACTTATCAAACCAAAAAATAATAATTAACATTACATAATTATGCTCTATAATTGTTACAAGTTTCCTGTGACTTATTTTTCAAAAGTGCTTTTCAATAAAGAGACACGTCAAAACCGTGTAGAGTTTTTCTTACCTATACTAAAAAACGAGGTACTTACGAGTATAATAGGATATAAATACTTAAATTTATAAAGTACCTAAGTCACTAACATTTTACTACGTAACGTGCAGTTGGCTTACGTTACTTGACATACCATGTTCTTCACTCTAATCTAACAAGAATGTAGGTATTACAAAGATAAAACAATAAGATAATAAACTTAATTCTAAAAGGTCATCAGAGGTCATCGTAGCATCTTTAAAAGACTATGAAAAAAAGTCACCGAGAATTCTCTGCATCAATATCGAGCTTATCTAACATACATCTTATACAAAAATTGGACTAACAAATATAGGATTCCGTGTTTTTAGTTGTTAGTAGCGAGTTAAATTAAATTTAGTTTTACTTTGTTCTTAAAGCCATATTCTAATATGGAGCGTATGTTCGTTTTATTAATACCTACAGTCAGTACCTGCGGGTGATACCATGGTAAGAGAAGTAAATTAATAGTATTTTATACAATCGTGATATAATAGAGAGTTTTTCAGTCGAGTACCGTGTTTAGACAACGAAGCTTGCTGAGTTGTCTAAGTAAGGTACGAGATTGAAAAGCTTGATTATATCACTATTGTATACAATACTTTTTCTACGCGTCAACAAAAATAATACTTTAAACTAGTAGAATCATACAAACAAACCAAACCAAAAGCTAAGATACGCGAGCAGCCGCGATACCTTCATACTGGTACGTGCCCCGGCGGGCTGGTCAACGACACCTTCTCATAACTCATGAGGCCTTGGTACTTGCTCCGCGCTAAATTCAATTTTTAGACAGTTGTTTTCTCGATTTCGGCCACCGTAGCCTATGGAGACTAACAAGCAACGCTAAGTGGTTTTCGTAGTCCTTAGATGTTGCTATATTAAGGGTGTCACATGCGCGTTTCTGACTTATGAAGCAATTGTTCCTACTATATAACCTAAAATAAATAATTATTTTGAGTTGGTTTTGGTTTTGTTTCGTCCTCTTGATCGCGGCGAGCTGTGATTGGTGAATTTCATTATAGTTGACTAAACTGTATCGAAATGAATATTATAGTTGAGTTGGGAGCCCATACATTAAAAATACCCAATTGCAATTTGGTATAAGAAATCTTAATTCAAGAATTACAGTCGACGAGTAGAAAAACAAATTAACAGTGACGTGACGTTGTTTTGTTAGCCATTTAAGTAATTTTATTTTATATTAATAAAATTATGATTAACGTCTAATCGCGGCAACCAAAGGCAAGGTATTGAAAAATTCTTTTATATTATGTATTGTATCGATCGTTTGTGCTTACGAATAAATCTATTCTATTCTATTCTATTCTAATTGTGTAGCTGGTTGATTTGATAAATTAAGTACATACTGTTACATACACATATACTTATGTGAATTTTGAGCGATAAGTTCTGTATTAAATCTACAAGCCAAATATGTCATTTGACACATTTCTATGTTTAGTAAAGGACGGGATTTTAAATAATAAAAGAGTCAAATCAGTAGTAGAGTATTCTCACAGATCTCCAAAGTCCAAAGCGATGGTCCCAGGTAGATAACTCGTTTGAAGTCAAGCCCGGTAGCTTAACAGTAAGAAATTAAAAGTTATCGCTATTTTTTTGTCATTTTAACCATGTTTTAATCTCTACTTTTTCTGTTTTGGTAGGTAGGGTTTAATGTATCGTTAAAATCGAATTACTTTCGGCTTATTCACAACAAACGATGTTATCTTGTGATGGCGCAACATACCTGTAAATTTCTGAATGTTATTTACAATGTAGAGTTTATTTTTATAAGATATCTACAGATATTTTAAATATCAATACTAGTACTATCACAATTCATAAGAGTACTCGCTCCAGATACTTAGAACCTAATAATTTCAGGACTAATAAAAAACCGGACAAGTGCGAGTCGAACTCGCCCACCGAGGGTTCCGTACTTTTTAGTATTTGTTGTTATAGCGGCAACAGAAATACATCATATGTGAAAATTTCAACTGTCTAGCCATCACGGTTCGTGAGATACATCCTGGTGACAGACGGACGGACGGACGGACAGCGGAGTATTAGTAATAGGGTCCCGTTTTACCCTTTGGGTACGGAACCCTAAAAAGTACTCGTTATGGATGAAGGGGACTGACCAATAAACCACGACAGTGGCAAACAAGCGTGCAGTCCGTCTGCTGTGGGCTTGCAACTCTTGTAATGTTAGGTAAACAGATTGTACCTACTTACCTGTTGTACTTACTTATCCACCTAGCCGATTAACTAAACTTACCTATTTATTTTTCAGCGGTTGACACTCCTCCGTAAAGTAACTTAAATTCGGCATTGTTTAACTATTTGGAGACTCGTCAAGTCGTCAACGATGAGTAAAACTAAATGTGTCATAAATATTTGCACGGGTCATGGCAGTACCTACATTATAGTGTTACTAGCTTAATAATAGAACCTAGAGCTATTAAAACAAGCAGCCTTTTCACTATCTTTCGTAATATTTTGCGTTCCTAAAATAAGGATATTTTCCATTGTACTCGGTATCTTTAGGTGTTTAAATAACAGTTAACAAATAATTTGTACATTTTCGGGTAGTTATAACATTTATAATATTGTTTAACCAACCAAATACAAAACCGCCTGAATCTATCACTGGACGACTTGACTTTAACCTACATTATTTGATCATGATTGTAATGTTTTCATCTACCCTCAACTGGCTTAAGGAGCCATTTGAGGGTAAATTCTGTTTACCTAGTTACGTACCTAATACTTACGAGAGTAGTGTTTTTAAGATACATACTACTAAACATAGTTTTCCTGTACTAGCAAAAAAAAAGTCTCGTCAGACAGACTGAATTTCGGGATAAGATATAAATAGATAGGGAAACTAACGTATTCACCCATTTTAATAAATTTAATTGAATACCCACTTTTAATGTTCTTTGTAAAATACACATTTATATACTTACCAAAAATTGAAATCTCAGCTTTTAAGATCATAAAGAGACAATTACGCAGTTTCAATATTTTTTCCTCATAAACGTTTTTAAAACAAAACTTTGACTAAGCCATCCTTTATCCGTTACCGTAACTTTTTATGGGTCCATATTCGAACCTGAGACCGGTTTTTGATTGCTCCGAATGTGCAGTTTGCTCCTAATAGCCCTTCATCCTGGGCCCAGAAACCGTAATTTTGTTACAGGTCACGATTCTATAAGGTTTTAAGAAGGCTTGGTTTGATTGGTCGCTATGAAGACGTTGGAAAGATTTGTACTATATCAGTTAAATATCTGACGATTTTCACACATTTTGATTTATAGTCTGTATTTTTAGGTATTTAAATAAAAGTACAAAATATACCCTCAAATGGCTCCTTAAGCTAGTTGAGGGTAGATGAAAACATTACACGATCAAATAATGTAGGTTAAAGTCAGGTCGTTCAGTGACAGATCCAGGTGGTTTTGTATTTGGTTGGTTAATCAATAAATGTTATAACTACCCGAAAATGTACAAATTATTTGTTTACTTTTATTGAAATACCTAAAGATACAGAGTTGTTTATAGTAATAAAACCAGTTTGACACTAGCGAGTGCATAACTTACTTTTTATGCATCTCGCTCGTACTCGCATATTAGTGCGAGTGAGATGTATCGAAAATAAGTTACGCAGACGTTAGCGAATGTCAGTTTGACACTGATAAGGCAGTCGTGGTAAGGCTACTGATAGTTGGTGCGATACAAATGTTTGCAATCAGTTTAAAGTAAAATCTTTCCGTGGCAAAACAAATACTTGTGAGAAACGAATAGACAGGCAGAGGTGACAGACACGCAGACTAAGGGAACCATAGTGCCATTGATGTAAGTATATTTTTGCAGTAGTTACATATTCCAGTGATAAGTGATGTGGGAAGTCATGCGTTATGAAATGAATAAATATAATCTTCTTGATGTACGTAGATACTAATTGGTATAAATGATGTATCTATTACTTCAATGTAGTACACAAACGATTCTACGACGCTGACATAAAATTTCATAGCTATTTTTACTTATTGCGTTTAGTTTGTTTATTCCAACTTACATTGTTGTGCATCAAACACGGGAATCAATGAGCCATATAAATTTCCCACGAAGTGCCATAATAATAGCTTTTATATCGGTGTCCGTAAAGTATCGTAACGTTATTATTAAGTCAAGCAAGATAAACTTGAACTGAACTTAGAAAATCATAACATTCATAGAGTACTTAAAATACATAGACAGAGAGACTGTAAATAAGTGTCCATCAATTGTAATAATGAAAATACTTGATAATGAAGATATTACGTATTATTCCAGGTATATTTTACAAAAAAAATTGACGGTATTGTATCTTTCAAGTGGCCTAAAGATCAATCCTATCGATGTTCATACTTTTAAAAACATTTGCAGCATTTTACTGAATTTCAGGGTGTACCGACTACTAGTAATCTTAATTTTAATTTTTAACAAGCAGAAACGTCTGCGAACGATGCTATTAAGCGTAGAATTCGTTAAAATTAAAATTAGTATGGGTAGCACATCGTAACTGTTGAATTTCCAATATGACTTGGAACTCCGGTAGCCATTTAAGAAGTGTAACACTCTTGCGCTAGATGTCGCTAAGGGTCCCCTTGACCTATAATATGGTGGAAAGATTTGCTGGCTATGGATGAGGTCTTGGTGGCTCAGATGGCAGAGCACTGGAGTATCGATCCAGGGGTCGTGGGTTCAAGTCTCACCCAAGACAGTAATTTTTCCACTTTTAAATTTATTCTAAGCTAACTAGTAATCTTGTTGCGTTTTATTTAAAACTCAAGAGTTACTCAATTTTAATATTGCGAATCTACGCGCATACCTCTACATACGCATTTAACTTGAATTTAGCTACTTATGTCACTTTGGTGTAAGTATCTACATTCACAACATACTCTGTGTCATGTCACCGTAGCTTACACAATGGTGTCTTTGTCTTAATATAATTGATCACACGTGTCCACTACTGTACAATAGCCTCTTTGGTAAGAACTCAGTAAATTTATGATGTTAAAGCCTGGAAAGGGGAACAAAATTTGTACTTATAAAATATCTGAATGATGTGCCAGGAAATAATTGTCATACACATCGGATATGTCGGATATAAGTACCTGCTTACCTATATATACGTAATAATCTGTAAGTACTAGGCTCGCTAACGATGTGTAGGTTCACTATTGTCAAAGAGAATAGATAGTATAGAGGGCTATTGCCATAGTAAATTTTGTAGTCACGGTACATTTACTGCCATCTATCGACACATGATTAAATCTTAAAATAAAATTGAAAATGTATAAATTAATCAAAATATGTATACGGATAAATGATTTTTAATTTTTATTGTTCAATACTGACCCATGTTCTTTCACTGATATGTGTTCAAATTGTTAAATATCAAACGATGTCGTCAACGCCATCTAGCCGAGAATAGGCCAAAGGTATGGCGCCATCTATTCGAGACTGACTTTTTCTTGATTTCCGAGGCACGTTTTTTTCTTAGACTTTATTTACATATCTTATACGGAGTTACATATATCTTTGCTATTGTCGAAGGGTATCACATTGTCGGCTAACGAGTGGAAAGTACATTCTAACGAAATTGTAATACTTATATAAAAGAACAACCATATGTGGTAAATTAATAATTGGGAAGGCATCTGCTAAGATTAGTCCTTAAAAAGATCAAAAGTATTTTATTTTTGTAAACTGTTACTAGCATATAGTATTAACTTAAGTTAATCAAGCTTCTCACCAGTTGTTTTTGGTGATTACAATTTTTTTTTACCGACAATTTTAGTTACAGCTCAATATGAAGTTTAGTTTAGTTGTGGTTAGGTCGATAGATTTCTTAAATCACAAAGCAGACATTGTAGGTTTTTAAAGAAAACCATGATGCTCCTTGACATTTTAACATGAACATATATTGAACACACGAGCGAATGCAGTTAACTAATGATGGAGGTTATTAGTTACGATGCTATCTAGGGGTCGAAGGTTAGTTGGCAGTCGAATGTAAAATAATAAACCTAGGCTACAGGCGAGGAGGGAAACATTGATTGTGATGAAGAAATTTAGGAGAGGGGTTATTTTGATGATAATTATCAATTTACAAAAATATGGACTTTCTATTAAATATTGAATACGAGATAGATAAGTCGAAATTTATATAGAAATGAAATATCTCAAGGTCCAGCAGTTTCTATATTATATTCAGTTTGTAATCAAATTATTGCAGACTCTTTGGAGGCTTTATTCTTCTTTCTTATTATAAATCCAAAATTGTCTTAAAAAAGAAACTTGACTTTATAGATCTTCAGATTTCATTGATTGGTTGTGTCAAATGATGTGTTTTTCTAATTCTTTTTAAATACTAAAACATAATTAAATATAGGTACTCAATATCGAAAGTAAAATCCTCTTACCATTTAAATACAGTCCACCAACCTATTACATATTTTTTACACATATCCAGTTTCAAAATAAGTAGTTGTATAATCACAGGTGTTTTATTCTTTTTAAGTTACCCTACATCTACAGTTATTGAAGACTAAGCGCCCCTGACCCTTTAATCATTTCAAATATACATATTCTTAAAGAGAGGGTCAACGGAATGAACTGATGACGGGTTAACCAAAGCACATACAAAGATGTTTCTTCTTATCTCCTTATGAAATTAATGGGCCGTGAAATAAACGAGCACCGCAACTTGCAAATTTGTATAAAATATGTTTTAATAGAACGAGTTTTTACACTATTGACTTATAAACATAATATCTAGTGTAACAAACAAAGAGTATGGCAGACAAGGGTAATCACAACCGACCGTTGTATAAACATTAAAATTAAATGGGTGTCATGGAACATGGTCATAAAAGAATATTAAATTTGTACTTACTCTCTTAACTAGTTAATTGTTATTCGAAAACCTATTTGATATTTCGAGAACTATAAGTTTAGAGTTTTATATTATCGTACTAGTCAAGAGAAATATTTCAAACGGTATACTTAAAAATCTTAAAATACTTCTTTCATTACATATAATTGTAATGTTAAATATTGAAACTGATCTCATACGGTTATATTAATTAATTCATAGTTTGCAATAGTCCTTTAGATTACCGAAGTGGTATAAAAAAAGGCTCTAAGTGATGATACTAATCTTACAGCGTGTTATTGGCTACATTTCAGTTGTAACTTGAAGGGCAAGGTAGAGAAGAGGACAACTTAAATATATCCTTTAAACTAAAGTTTCGAAACTAAATCGAATTCAGTCCGATAAAAAACTCATTTAAATACGCTACCGGCAATAAAATCTGAATTCAAAATAATCAACGCAATAAAACTTGAGGGCTTTTAAAATTCAAAGCCCGTTGCAATAAATTATCATTCGTTCCTCGTCGACAGAAAAGGATGAAAAAAGACGAAATGAACCAAATCGGGAATAGAGGCAAACCGGGACAAAGATATTGAACGTGTCAGGACCTGTCTTTAAAAAGAGCACCTGTTTTGGAGAGCACCTGTGGAATACATTAAAGGATTTGTGGATGTTCTAAAGTTTTAAGAAGTTTTGAGGTCAATGGTAGGTATTGAAGGTGTACCACTTGACTGAGGCTGTTGGTAAGTAGTTATTATCGTTAACTACGGACTAATGTCTTAAACTAGATTTAGTCCCAAAACTAAGCTATTGTCTTTAAGAAAACAACAGCTTGCTTGATCTTATGATTTTATAAGAAAATAAGCGTGTTGTCTGTTTTGCGTAATGACACCATTCAGATCTGCTTAGTTTTATTCTGTGGTTTTAACAAAACAGGCATCAAAGAGCTAAAGTGTTATGTATCAGATATAGCGGAGTGGTTAATTAAATTCTAAATCTCATAAAATAATACCGGTTAATCCTGTTATTATCATAATATCCTTACTTAGTCATATTATTACTACATTAGGTACATTAGAAAATGTGTGTCGAATTTTCAATGCTTGTTCCTGTGTTATTTCGGCTGTGGGTGGACTATTTTTATTAATATCATATTGTTTATCATTTAATAAAGAATATATTGTTTATTGGCAGTTTTGATGTAACTTTTTCTGGTTCGGTTTGAACTGTTATTTGAGCTTACGTAGGTAAATTTTTCTTGCTGGATCTTATGCCCATATAATATATATTATTATTATTTATTTTATGGTTTGGTGGAAGTCGTGGTTGTACCTACATATAAATACTATAAATTTATAGTTATCAGTAATTCGTTACTTTTAGTAAAAGCACTAGATAAACAGTTGTAATATATTTATCCTAAAATATAAAGTTTCAATGACAGAAAGCAATCAATATTTTTTGTTTTATAAAAAAATATTTAAAGTCATTGGAGCGTACCTTTCCACTTCAATTGTAATCGACATAGGCACAATCACAACTGTTACATTACCGTGACTTACCTCCGTTATTTTACCATCACTGTAGGACTGTGAAATTTGATGGACCTTAATACAAAGACCTTAAAGCTACAGATGCATTCAATGCGGATTTAGTAGTGCATAGTAAAATGTTGGTACTTTTTTCTAAAAACAAAGGACCACACAAATGATAAACTTTGCTTTTTGATTCTGGAGTGAAGTTCGTTAGGTACAGCTTTAATAATACTTACACTTATACGCTTATGTTGGATTCAGTCTGTTAATTTATCAAATAATTATGGAAGAAACAAATAACGTTTCTTTTCTAAATATACATTGCAAACGAATAAGTAGTTAACTATTTTATATATTAATTATCGAAGACGTGAAGTCGAGTATGTCTGATTCAGTACACTAGTACAAACAGCAATCGAAAATTAAAAAATCTACAGACTAGTGTTATTTTACCCATTCTAGCAAGTAAAGTATCTTACCATGGTTTCGATTTCTTCTTTCACGATCGCGCGATTACGATTGGTTTTCGCTTTCAAACGTCGTCGTACTTCGCTAGTCCACTGCCAATGCTACAAACAATTGTGTGGTGCAGCTCATAAAAACTCAGCGGAAAGAGATTGATCGCTTGAAATCAATGGGGTACTTTCCTCTACTTAAAATAATTTATTTCACACTGTGCACGAAATAGAGCACCAGATAACTATTTGAAAAACACAGATAGCAGTTATTTTTAACCACAATTTCTATTTAATAATTCGGATTGGAATATAAAAAGTAGGTTATTTGACCGTGACGTCACTATAGGTACAAGTTGTCGTATAAATTCCATATTAGCAAATCGTTTTGACAGTTCTAAAAAAGAATCTGATTTGACTAGTAGGAAATTAGCCAATTCACATAAAATTATAGTAATTATAATCAATTAGTGAAGAAGAGTTAAGTTTGTGTTTAAGAAAAATTAAAAAAGCAACGTTTTAAACTACTACAATACTAGTTTCTACCTTTGGGATTTTATAGGTAGGTTATTTTGATTCAGATAGATAATATGGGATCTGATAGGATTTATAACGAATTTAACTGGATAATATTTTCTTATATGATAATATTTTACATGTTTACCAACTTAATCTTGTTCTTATGAGATATTTACTTGGATTTTCAACACTATTTTTTTAATTGTTTAAATTGCTGAATCACTTGGGTACTTAACTCAAACTCTAAACATACCGCTTACTCTTTTCGCTTGGATTGAAACAGGTCGTGACTGTAAACAACTAGGATTTAGAACGCGCTGCAGCTCTGTCTCCTCCAGTTTCTTGTTTAAACATGTTTATGCTGTATCTTGTACCCTTATCTTTTTGTATCTACCTGAATAGCAGGTAAATATTAAATATTTTTGAAATATCATGTTGTTCAATAGGTACTGAAATTATAATTCAATATTTTATTATTAACAGAAGAAGTTGAATATTTTTTCTAGATGAATTGATTATTTATTGAAATACCCACGCGGTTCTAAAAATATCTTTATTAAAATAAAACGGTTAAAAAGAATTTGTACGCAGCTAGTTGACATCGTCTTTTTGACCATATTTTGTTAACAAGTCTTGCTCCGTGGTCAATGCTGGACGGACGGTAAACAAGTTATTTTTGGATCTATTGCCGAGACTCCTTTGAGCTTTAGCGGCGATGGTAGCGTTGTTCGTTAAAATTTCTCTTTATTTATTGTCATTATTGTTTCACTTTAAATACCTACAATTGAAACATAATTTCTTTGACAGTGTAGACAGATCTAATCTCCACTCTAACTCCTCCATAAATTTTATATTGTTTACGTCGAAATAAATCTTGTTCTCTAATTTCTTTGACATGGTTGCTAAAAATATAGATAAACTGCATTTAAAATACGGAATTTATGAACCTATATTAAATATTATAATAACTAAACGGTCTAATTTTACAAAATCTCGTTTAATTGATTTTTGTACTACGCATTAGGTACTTATTAATGATATAAGTATCCTACCATTTACTTTTGCATTCATTTTCCCACATTTTAAAGTAAAGTAAATAGTTTTGTTGCTTTAAAAACATTATTTAATGGGTTTTATAGTAAGATGGAAAATTAAAACAGGATATTTTACAAAATAATATTTATTTTACAACTTCCCATAAAATATAGGGAAATATTATTAACACAATCCAGTTTATGTATATTGATTACATGCGGCACTTACTATAGTAATAGTTTGTAAATAATAAAAAATGTAGGCAGAAATGTTCTTACTTAAAATCACAAACATTTAAATGCAATATTTACAAATCGTTGTGACTTATATAAAGACTATTGGCATATTTATCAATGTTTTCCTTATTACAGAAGGAATCTGTACTATTTTACACTTCAAAAACAGCGGGTTATTAAAAATATTAAAAATAATGTCATAGTAACAAACCTAATATATTGATGGAATTGAATTTATTTACAAAGATACATTAATTCCATAATTTTATTACATGTACAATATTTATTAAAGAAATCATTATTCGTAAATTTCAATAAATTCTTCACGTGGGTTAGTAATTCTAACAAAATATTTGGCGTCTAATCAAAAAAGTTATAATTCACTTAACGGGCACTATGACTATCGAGACTATTTGGAAATAAAATAAAGACTGAGATCCTTTATTAATTATATGTATAGGTAGGTACTTACACGATAAAAAATTAAATGCTATATACCTCACGGGAACTTACAAAAGGTGATTATAATAAATTAAACAAACTACTTCGATTTTAAAATTGATAAACAAAATAAGAGATCAAAATGGAAATGTAACTAAATTCAAAACTTAACAATAGGTGCGGAATTGAATGCTGGCAGACCCGCAGAATGTAAGCACTGGTAAACTAAAATAATAGGTGGTAGATAAAAGCATGGGAACTTATTGACAAGTTGTATCAATATATATTTTAACCAAATTAAAAATAACCTTTTTGTAAATGCACAACATTACTATATTACAGTAAATTTTTAATAATATTTTTTATCACGAGTTGTTTTGTCGAACTTCACTGTACGAATCAAAAAGCAAAATTGTATCTATTGAAGCATAAGTATTTGTTATTGTTAGAATTGCAGCCGAATTAAACCAAAGATTAACCTTAGGTTTTAATTCAGCAAAAACCACCATTTACAATTTAAGTGCAGTCGGACACAACATCTCGGCAAAAATTACATAAAAACGGATGGACTTAAAATTACGATAACAATAGTCCAGATCTGCTATGCAGTATCACCGTTAACAATACTTATCTAAAACAATCTTCATTTTATCTGATGGTATTGAAGAGCGATGATGCCAGGGACACTTTTATGATGGCTACTACCATCACTAAGTTGACGATGTAGGTCGAATTGCATCTTAAGTGGTAAGGTGGTGTGTTAGCTTCAGGACACTCACCTCGACGCGTGTCGTGGGCCAGAGTCTCTTGCCCGGGCTGTCGAGACACCAGGATGTGGCACAGAACATCGTAAAGCTCAGCCAGAAGCCTGTTCAGTCTAGAGAAGTTCTCCTCTGTCGCCTCTCTCTCACTCGGCAAGTTGAACGCTATAGCCATCTTTGTCGGGCGTAGTGTCTTTTTCTACGGAGGAATCGTGGATAGATCGCCGTTTGTTTTGTATGCATAAATGATATGTGTCCGCTTGAATGTATGATTCAAGATCTGTTCAATATTTGCATGAATCGGCAGATCTGTTTTCTTGATGAAGAACTCACTTCGAAAATTCACGACAGTTTTTGATGATTTGCGAAAAAGTATCACTTTTAGTGTTTATTCCCTCAATTTACAAACGACAATATTTTGTGTAAAAGTTCTGTAGAAAAAATCTTCAAAAAGTCACTTTCTCACTCGATCGATGGCACAGGAATAGTTCAAAATTTGGCGCTAAGAGATCACGGTCTGAGCTCGCAAAGTTCACACAAAAAAGTTTTGACGCAACTCTCAGAGCATTGTCCGTAATTCACACGTAATTTAGCGATAATCGGCTGAGGCCAATGACACAACCGCGCGAAACGCACCATGCATCGCTCCGACTAGCCGATGTAAACAAGTTAAGTTCGCACTTCGCACGACAAAAGAGGTCGACTGGCGACAGCTATTGAACGTGCGGTCGCGACGGGAGCGAATTTTGTAATAAGGGTTACTCCGTGCACATCATTGCCTCGACGCTGCACACACATCGGCACGGTGCATCATGTAACTACACGCGCACACCAGTGCAAACCGATTTGATTATAAATAGTGGAACGCACAGTAGCACGTTCCCTTCGCACTCTACCACTACAATCAACGTCAAAACTTTATCCCCGTCCTATTCTTCCCCATGCATTTACTATATATTGTCGTTTCAATTCAAACTGGTTACATCATGTTGCAACAGCGGTTGACGAAGCACAGCTTTCTCTTTCTGATGTATAAAAGATTGCCTTATGATCGAAAGAGAGAAATGTGGAGAAGCTTTTGAATTTGGGTTTCAGAAAGCGCGGCAAAATGAATTAGCCAATAGGATTCCTGGTTTGGTATGGGGTGAGGTGACGTAAGAATGGACGGCAGGAGAGCACGGGGTTGTTAAACGGAGAGCGTTCACTCGGTCCCGAGCTTCAGTGGAGTAACATTGAAAACGTTTGTATACGTTGAACAAGTTAACGGCTCTTTGTTCGGAAACTAATAGACACGTAACGCTCAGGAACGGGTTATTCGACGCTGTGTTAGGAGGCGTGTGTGTTTTATAAGTAATAAACGTAGTAATTTGGTAATTGTTTTTAGTTTTGAGCGCATTCAATTTTACGATTGCGGTTTTGAAAGCATTTTGTGCAACCGAAGGTGTTTTAGGTTTATTGGCTTTTAGAATCAAGTGGAAACCTTTGTAACTATACGGGTGATAAAAATGATAGTTAAACGCGTTGAAATAAAATGTGTTGCTGCGTACCTATGTATAAAATTTATTTTCAGTCAATCGTAAAAAGGTGATTTCAATATACCTACCTAGTGTGCATTATTTTCAAATCGTGAGTTTAATTGTTAACGACGCGGATAAAATGTTACCGTAATTTTTAATTTTATTGACTCTCTTGCTAAAATTAATCCACAATTGTATCATAGTTCATATAGTTTCGGTAATATTAACTAACATTGAAGATTACAGAACAACTAGTAAATAAATTTGTAAAATTTAATAACACGGATTTATAGTAACAACCATTTTACATATATTTTTCGTCAGAAAGAAAATGGTACTTCATGCTTTTTAATGTTTTTCAGCTCTCGAGATACGAAGACACAGGATAAGTATAATAAATAACAAAATAACTAAGTATGATGCAATACAAAGTTAACCTACCTAATTAAAATTTAATTAATTGTTCGTCATTCGCACAACACATCTTGATAAATATTCTTTTGATACGTATAGAATGAAAATACGATTTTTAAAATGCATATTGTGGATTTTTAGAATTGACAATTCATTCATTAATTCATATTTGCAAAAATGAAAGTAATTTGTGGCGACATTTTCGAAAGAAAATTTTATATTCCCACAATAATTCATGTAGAAGATAGCAATTAAAAGTTTCATAAATATTAAGAAACGTAGTTAAAGGTTCGAAACAGATTTTAAAATTATCTAATGGCAATTTTTAAGCCACTTACCTTAACACCTCTGCTCGACCCAAAGCACCAAAAGCCACTAGATATCTCGCCAAAGATAAAGCCAAATGAAAATTAGTCATACGTTAAACCAAACAAAAAGAAATCTCACTCACGCTTCACCCTTGAGATTTCATGGCCCCTTAGTCACATCTATGACTAAAAATAAAAACATCAAATAATTAAGTAATCATTTGAAACAGGGTTACTGGTAACCTTTTTCCTATTCTCACTTTCTATAAAACTCGATTTATAAAAATACTAGCTGTTGCCCACGACTTCGTTTGCGTGGATTTTTATGTTGGTTGCAACCAAAATAGCATTGCATAGCATAGCATAGCATTTTATTAGACTCTGGCCACGCTAGCTGTGCACAAACTTGACAGTAAGAATGCATAATACCTACATATCCATACTTGACGTAGCACTTGGCATAAAAACTTACCGTGATCAGACTTTGATGATTTTATGACACGTAGGTACTTAATAGTAGTCTACCACAATATATCATTCAAAGTTTCTCACAAAAGAAAAGGATTTGTTCTCGGTACACAAATAAAATATTCGTACACGAGACAAACTTTTAACCCCTTTTACTGGACCTTAAAGGATGAATTTTTAAAAACTGTAATTCACTGCAGTAAGTATAATTATTTCTGTATCCCGACAAAGTTGCATCGTCGTTACCGATATATGCGTGTAATTATTAAATTAATACGAATATTTTACTACATATATAACCATATGTATATATACATATAGGTACCTAAGTATACATTTTTGTAACATGATTGTGCTTGGTTTAAAACACAACAACACAGTTAAAATGTACGTTTAAAAGGCATTTAAATCAATAGTTCAAGTCATGAAGTCGTAACATGTTCGTACAATAAGTTGTTGAACCGAAAGTAGGTCATGTCATGATATGATGACTAAGTCTTTATTGACTTTGTACCCTGGTCTGATTTACATAATGGAATAAATATGAAAAAAAAAAGAGTTCCAGTCGGGATGAAGTTTTTTAACTCAATATGAATGAGAGCAATATTTAATTAAAAAGGATGCAAAGTGTGTCATTATTTATTATTTAGTCATTATCATTATTTAGGTTTCCCGAGATGTATTGTATGAACCGTAGGATTTTGAATGCATTGGCAAAAAAATCGCAATAAAACAAACATTGGTTACATAAATATTGCACCCTTTCTGTTTTTTTTTTAAGTTTAAGGGAATATTCATATCTGGAGATTATATAATTATTATTGTAAATTTGAAAGGTCTATAGTCAAGGTATTAAATATCGACACGGAAAAAGTAACAATTTTTTTTAATTAAAACAAACAGTAATTTAAGTGTGAAATTTTGTATTGTAGGTACAGGCACCTGCAATAAATGTGTGAGACGCTCTTATTGCTCTACAAATAAGATCGAGTCAGATATTTTTGCGGCCTTCGTTGTGTAACATACATATTACTGCAGGTAATTGTACATACTTACATAAATTAAATTAATTGAAGAAACAAAGATACTTGCACTTGAACCTAGGTACCCTCGGTTTCCACAATTTTTTAGTTGTTCACGGAACATTGCAAATTAATTAATGCAGCAGTAACGCAGCTATTAAGTTTTAAAATAATTTAGGTTTAGTACCGCAGCTAACTTTTTTCTATGTGATATGTATAACTTATATTGATATTACTCGGAAATATCTAGTTATTATAATAGGTAAGTTTGGGTAGCTACAGGTAGCAGCAAATACATATAATCACCTCAACTCCCTTTTAACTTCAGTCTTGACCATATCAAATGGGCCACGAAGTGAACATTGATGTCAAAGTCTGAGTTAATCTTCTCGAATACTTAAAATGATTCAACCTATATACCAACCTATTGCAGTTACAGCCTTTCGTGTTGGATTAAAGTTATCTACGTATAAATGAAAAAGTTTCTGAGTAAAAGGCTGGTTACACGCAGACCAGTAGTGGAGTTGGTTCGTTTTGAATTGGAGCGTTTGCTGTAATGTAGCGTGGCAGCTACCGTCTGATTTTACGCTTTGGATTGCTTGATTGGGCTTCGTGAGATTTGTGTGAAGGTTCAATGTGAACATTCGAACTTTAGGTCACTTGGCTGTGGTGAAACTTACGTTAAAATAATGCTGAAAAAAAAATATATATAGGTACCTATATTTTTTGTTTATATTGTATGAAGATTGAAGGTATTATGTTGAAGTAGGGAGTAGAACTTTAAATGGAAGTTTTTGTCATGCTCC
Source organism: Cydia splendana (assembly GCF_910591565.1). Lineage (NCBI taxonomy): Eukaryota > Metazoa > Arthropoda > Insecta > Lepidoptera > Tortricidae > Cydia > Cydia splendana. Next base: position 14,408,654 of record NC_085960.1, read on the forward strand.
TTTTTAATTCCTATCAAAGAAGCATCTTATGTTATATATGATTACTGGTAAGAGCACATTTGCTATTCAAATTACATGTATACTTATAGCAAATACATAATATCACAAACCTCAAACTCAAATTATTACACAACACCAAAAAAACTAAACTAGATGGAAATTGAAGACAAGGAAGGCCGACCCGAAGTAAATGGGAACAGGTCTAGCAGGAAGAATAAGAAGACCAAAAAAAACTAAACTACTAAATAAACCATTGCAGTATCTATCTATGGCTAGCATGTAGCATGACTACGTCGCACAAAATTGCTGCCTGCGTGTATTTACTTTACACACTACCAGTACGAACTAATTAGACGTGAGATATTCAAAAACCTGCATTTTCTCATCTAGTTTCAACCTAGGTCATGAGTAATGGTGGTTTATTGACATTATAAAAACCTAATCAACTTTTGTATTATTTTGTAAAAGCATTTATTTACATACAAGATATATACAGTGGCACTACTAAACGATATTAACAACGAGCTTAAATCTAATAAAATAGGCATTGTACCAAGGATGCTGGCGGCATTTCTTCGCTGTATCGCAATGCTGATACGTTGTGCGAGGTAGCCGCCACCTCTTTGTATTATTGACAAATAACTTATTTTTCGGTATTGTCCAAATATTCGTGTTGCATTTACTGCCTTGATGTAGCAGACGAACGTGAGGCAGCTATGCAATAAACGCGATCGAAGTGAATTGTGGCATCATAATGCTTAATTCGCTTCTAAATCAAGGCAATGGAATAAATTATAGCATGTAATTCACCTTATAAGAAGACTGTACTGTTAATTCTGCTAACAAATGATATTTAAGTCCATTAGCTATATCCACTCGCTTTACAATAATACTTATGAAATTCTGAACAACGACGAAAACCTTTCATAATAATAAATTCCTTCATATCAACGGTTTTATATGTGATGCTTCGGATTAATAGTTGGGAGTGCATATCGGTTGATTGCAATATTGTCGTTCACAGTCACAACGAGGTAAGTAGTTGTACGTTGGTGGCGGTTAAGCCGTTCCTTGATGGAAGTCGATAACGGTGGTTGCACACTGTATTAAGGGGTAAACTATCAAATATTTGACGTCAGATTGATGGTTTGGCGCTTTTTTATTAGTCTGTGTAGATGAATTTTAATAGTACGCGAATTTACTGTTTTAATTGGTGTTTATGGAGGTATTGTTTTTATACAATAATTTTATAGAGTTAGACCAAGAAAAGTCTGCAAAGATTTTGACAGCACACGCTGTGCCAGTGTTATTTATACTATACGTCATAATTTCATAGAAGTTTGACGTTTAAAATAAAACCTGCACTGCGTGTACTGTCAAAATGTCTGCAGACTTTTCTTAGTTTGACTCTAACTACTTTGTTATCATCAACTATTCATCCGCACACTCAGGTCGGAAGTGCACGCGACACCATAGCCTAGCTAACCACAGCGTCTTAATTGGCTTATCACTATGTCACTAGTTAACGTTTCCTTAGCTTAATTTAGTGCTTCTTATCTCGTATGACCAGTGATCCTTAAGTGTATTAAAACAAGTGACATTCTATTTGCGCCAACAATGTTAGAGTATTGACGACTACTCAAAACCAATTCGCCAAATAGACAGACAACACGTCTGCATGTGACCTAACAATAGAAATGCATTACTGTGACACCAGGTGTTGCAGTGAATTACTACCGGCCATATTGGCATCAAAATTAATGGCCTACAGATGCAAATGCAAAAGGCTGACTGATTGGGATTTAATTAAGATAATGTATCACTTGGAAATTAATTATTAATGAAGATGTAATTGTAATCCATATAATTATAAACAATCAATTTTAAGAGTCCAGTGTATGTTTATGGTCTTATCATGTCATTCCATTAAGGAGTTATTTATAAAAGTACCTACCTGAGTACAAAACTTTAACTGGATCGCTCCCTTATTAATGCAATGTTAATTTATATTCATTACGTATCCGTTTGGTATTAAAAAATAGATGTTTTGGTATCAGAATATTTTAATTGGTAACATACAAAAGTACGTAGTAAGTTCTAGGACAAGTACCTATATTGGTACTTGCAGAATAGTAAGAAATTGGTACTTTAAGCTTCATACTGTACTGAGATTATAATACACATAGCTAGGAAAATCCTTTACAAGTTCCGTAAACTTTGCACGTCAAAAGGTGAAAATGAAACGAGGAAACACACACATAATTTAAATGCACATTGGCTCGAGGTGCATGCTTAAATCCTTTAAACCTACGTTATCCACGTATCCAAATAAGCGCGATTCGCAAAAACAGTGAACAAAACGTCGCGTGCAGGACACATGTCGGGCGGCTAATAAATTGCAATCCGGCTGATGCGCACAGATTAGTGAAGTTCATTGCACGGTCCGAGAGACACTGCAAGAGTGGGTAAAACTTGCGTTTGCTCACGTTTCAAGGCTTGTGTTGTGGGTACTCAGACAATAATATAATATAATATACAAATACTTAAATTCATAGAAAACATCCATGACTCAGAAACAAATATCTGCTCATCACACAAATAAATGCCCTTACCGGGATTCGAAATTCGAACCCAGGACTTCGCAGGCAGGGTCACTACCCGCTAGGCCAGACCGATCGTCAAATCTAAACACTTAAAATAAGAAACAATACATGAAATTTAGTATGACATATATTATTGCAAGCAAACATAAATATATTACAAGTAAATTAATAGAAATCTGACTGCTTGGCATTTTTACGTAAAATAATAAAGCGGATCGTAGGAATCATACCCGAATAACATAAAGCACAGTTCACCAACTCCCAACATACATTTATTCTTAATCCTCGAGTTATGAGAGATTGCGTAGCCGCCACCTGTTATTTGGTGGATCCCTATTATTTAGCACATGCACGGTTATTGCGGGTCCCGTGGTCACAGTACGGTGCGCTCAGGGAAAGCATGGGAACTCGAAATGGAAAATGGAGTGAATGCCCTTGTATGCGATAATAGTTTCATAGCATATGGCATATTGTTTCTAGCCCAAAGTGACTGAAACTTATCCTCAAATACTAGCACCTAGGTAGGTAAGCGTTGAGAATGCTAACGTACAAACATTAAATTTAATATTATAAATACCTATGCTATCGTGATATTAGTAAATTTTCAACGTGATATTTGTTATACTTCGCTGCTAGGCTTGAAAAGCGCTACGGCGAAGGTACCAAATGCTAAATGCTGATCCAAACTATTCCCAAACACGTGGATGGACTTGAAAATAGAGACTTTTTGGTGGATGCAGATTGGTATTAAAGTTGTAGGCATGTTAAGTAATCAATCAACAGGGAAGTTTTTTTTTTGAAATCCCATCTGTTCCAACTTGCTGTATAAGATAACAGCCGAACTACCTGCTAGTGTTAATAAATCTCCATTTTACTATATTTCACACAAAAAAATACTACCCTCAGCTGAGCAAGAAAAAATGTAAACAAAACGTTTTTTCGAAGGCAGACGACATGTTGCGATAACCTTTTAGTCCTTTCGTATCCAACTGCTAGTTAGAGTTGTTGTCAACAAAAGGATAATATTGTTTTCCGAACAATAATTATCCTTTTGTTAATATCAATCGTCTTATTTACTTACACGAATACTCACCTCGCTCCTTTGTTTGCAGAGTGGATATAATTATAGCCTTAAATTTCATTGTGCTTGACAACTGTTAAGTATTACACTTATTAGGCATTTAAATTATTGAAACGATTACACTAGTTTTTGTTTTTCATATATTTGAGGGAGACTCCCGCATCAATCAAAAACTAAAGTTTCCTATCAACGCCTGTATATTACGAAATAGTAATTTGCTTTTCTAATAACAATAACCTGTTTTATCTTTACCCTAATGGGTAACTTATCAGTTAATGGTCTTACAAGCGTGGGTAGGTAGTGTACTGTTGCATAAAAAAATGCGGAGAGTAAGGAAGGGTCTGATTTTTTGCTAACATTTGGGGACTCGGGTTAGGTAGGTGGTGCAATGCAATTTGACCGGTTTCGTCACGTTTATGAAAAAGGGAACACTAATATGTTTCTTTTAGTAGCTCGAGAGTATTAATTTTAAGTTTGTGCTCATTTATATTACTTGATCTATAAAATATTTAAATATATGGTTTAATATTTGATTGCTGATAAGTCAATAAGTGAGCATTTAATCGCAGTCATCATTTTAACCAGATAGTAAAGCTTTTATCGAAAGCTCTAACAAATTCAAGGTTTATTTTGGTTAAAACCGGTTTAAACCGGTTCAGAACAAAGGAATCTGGGCTCTAATCGAATCTAGGTTGATTGGACGACAGTTAAGTTATCTAGATGTCGTTAGTTAGGGTTTGCAGCTGTCTTGGTTAGATCAAGGGGTCATTTGAATGTTTTCTTTGGAGTGCTGTGGTACTTGTTATGTGTAAATTATTTCAATTACGAAAACGGTTCATCAACCATTAACCCAATAATCGTAGATCTAAAGCCAACTCAAGTTCCTTTATCGCTAGATCCACCTACAGAAAGTTCCAAATGTTTACACAGCTGAGCTCTTTTTATACGGATTAGCAGTTTTTGTGGCCCTTTACTGCGTGGGAGTATGGTGTCCAGCATGGCATGCTCTACTCCAGCAATAATAAACGCCTTATTTTTCATTCTATATAGTTTCCTTATGTAACAAATCTGAATTAACGTCATGATACTAATATAATAAGAAAAGCCACGACTTGGGTTTACTTATATCCCCCTTTTTTTAAATTACCAAAATCAGTCAGATTAATTATTTTTGAAACCACTCTTGCAGAATTTTGCGTAAATTTAATATAAGCCTAAATTTCTTTGACGACTAATCGTAATAAAGGCAACAAGAAACTACCTGCGTAATTCTTTTTTATACCAAATGCAAGTGTGATTTCAACCCAAACTTGCAAACACAAAATTAACAATGTTACTCTTTTATTTGCCATCTCCTTCTAGTTTATACAGAATCGATATTCTCTTACTCTACATTTTGACCTAGTGCACAAAAATATCAACACGTGTAGTGTAACAAAAGATTTTTTGTCGTTTGCAAACTTGCTACAGAAGGCCAGAAATTTGAACCAAGTAAAATTACCGCTATATATAGTAACTTTTATAGGTTTGGTTTATAAAATAAACTGGCTTAGCCGAATGGATTGCAGCCTAAGGGTAACATTCCATTTTTGACCGCAGCTGCACTACTAGTACTAAACGCGTCGGTGTTCTTGTCAATTTCCATAGTAAAATGAATGGTAGTGCTGCTGTCGTTGGAAATGGACTGTCACCTTTACCTATTATGCAAAGGGTAAACACCCTTTACACAATATAATACTGTTAAATACTGCATTTGCGTTGTCTTTATTTTATGTTAACGGTAGAAAATATCATGTTTTAGACTCGTATATCGTAAAACTGCATGGTTTTTTAGGGGTCTGTATCTTGTATGTATATATGATGGTCGTTCTTGTCTACGTGACAGTGTGATAAAAACGGTGTTCGTCACTCTCGGTTTTCAAACGCGACGGTTATTTTATTTTATCACGCGCGTGAAATAAGTCATCCATCATACGCCTGCTTTCCAGCCTAGTTTTTATCCCTTGTTCCATATCTGTCTAGAGTTAGACCAAGACAAGTGTCTGCAACGATTTTGATAGCACACGCAGTGCAAGTGTTATTACAAACGTCAAACTTCTATGAAATTATGACCTATAAATAGCACTTGCACTGCGTATGCTACCAAAATCGTTGCAAACTTTTCTTGGTCTAACTCTACTTGGTCTACTCTAGAATAAAGCGTGGTTTATCGCTTATTTATGTGATTTAAAATCATTTAAATGGGCAACTAGCAAATGGCAATCACTTTACCTATCCACTTAACGATTAATACAATTTCGAATTTCCTACTTACTTTTCTAACTCGATAAAATCAAATTAAATTCAGTGTTGCCATAATTACACCTGTCCCGACCACTTTTCGTAACGTTAATATTAACCAAAAAACAGGATATGACATCCTATTTAACTAATGACCTAACTACGGCTCATTAGAAACAAATGAAAACGAAGCATTAGAGTACTATTACTATTATCTATTCTGTAGCATTAGGTAACAATACAATATTTCCGGTGCACTACATCTTGTTACATTTATGATTCTTTTTTTACTTTAAAGTATTGGATAACTATAGCCTCTATCTTGTCGCTCGTAGCCTCTTGGAACGGTTCAGCAGTAATAATGTAGTGTAGACGATGCATTTCGTTTTAAATACTTTAATTACAAACTAGTACATTTTGTACAGAAATCAGAAGAAAGCATACGTGCCCCATGCGTGCAGGTGCACCTAGTCTAGTAATGTGGTGAATAGAGAATGCTTTGAGTGGGGTTCGGCTCCTCCGTAGCAACGCCCTGGACCAATCACAGGGGCTGTAGATGTCGTGATATGGGCGCTGATTGGCTGCCGATGACGCGATATGTGTACGGTAGGCTACGTAAGTGGCATTGGGTACGGTCTCCCACATAAGTTGCATTAACAGTCATTTTCAAGAAATTTTGCTACACTGCGTTCTACGTGTACTGAGAGGTTTATATGTGAACTGAGGAAATAATATGAGGACTACGTTTGTATTGGAGAAATGGTCGTTCACTATCTTAACCGTTCGTCTTAACCGTTTTATAGCCCAGCTTTTTATGATTGTCAGTATAAATAACAAATTTATATATTATATTATATATATTACTGGACGGGCCCGCAGCTCCGCTCGCGTAAGTAAATGAAATAAAGAGTTTGTCTTATGTTTAGTTAAATACCGACATTAATATGTATCCAACCCTACCAAGGGTTTATAACTGTGATAAGGATTTCTTATTTGTGGCCGTTATTTGGATAACTTAATTCGCAAATTTCTCAAAAAATAATGTGATTTGATAAAAGGCAAGATTGTATTCTTTCATCTACGTAGGTACCTATTTATTTAAAACTTGTTTCTACATAAAATTATTATTTATTTTTATAAGCCTAGTTGCAAAAACGTTCATTAGATTAATTTCCGCCTTAAGACGAATATGGATGACCACCGCCCATAAATCGCCTTTTCATACAAACGTAGGTAGTCCTCATTTCCGTCCCTTTCTGGATATTAATATTACTTACTACGGCTACGGTGACGCAACGACCCAAAATGAGTCAAGCCATCCGACACCAGATCATGCCATGTTTCTCTGTCTTGCAATAGCTCTCGCCAGTCGCCATGGCCGAGGTTGAGCAGGTATTGAGCAACTACGTCGTTTCAGGGGTACCTAGGACGTCCACTCGGGCGTCTCCCATTTTTACCCGACTGCGCGACGCAAAGGAGGGTAATGTGTTTATCAGCCTATATATGTATGTATGTATGTATGTATGTATGTATGTTTGTTCCTATGTGGCACTCCAGAGACCAAACGCGTGAACCGATTTTGATAATTCTTACGTCAATCGAACCGTCTTACTTTTGCGTGTGTCACTAAAGACATGACAGTAATCAAAATTCAATATGGCGACAACCAGACGCCAAAATTGAAAAAAAAAAAAAAAAAAAGGTTAACGAAATATGTCGAGTGGGGTATCACTGAATAGGTATTTAAAAAATAGTTATAGGTTTCTTTTACAGTTTTTCATTTAGAGTGACCATTTAAAATCTATAACGTTATAAAGTTATAGTAATTCTGTTCAGTATTAATACTGCACTGCGCGACGCAAAGGAATGTGACTATGTGACTAATGACTATCCTATAATATAAATAAAAATATTATAATGAAGCCTATATGTACGTACGTATTTATTTAAGTATGTATGTATGTAATGCAAGTATAAAAAGTTGACATACTATATGTCAAGTGGTGTCATATCGTTATGTAAGTACCTATTTTTTAAATTATATTTTTTACGTTTCCCTTATCATTAAATTTGATTAGAATAGGTACCTACGAAAAATTAAATAAGCTTCGTGACCTAAACGCGGTACTCGGTTGAAAAAGCTGTCATTAGATCACGATTGTATAAAATACTATTGACAAACCCAGAGTGCTTCTGCTTCGAAAGATAGTTTTAACGACCTAAAGCGTCACTTACAGGCTACAGCTTACGGTGAGATATTACTTCATTTGGAATAAATCTTCTATACATATAATAAAGCTGAAGAGGGTCGAAAGTCTGTACATGGAAGATATTTGAAAAAAAGTTGGCTGCGAATACTTAGAATTGATAACAGAACACGTTCCAACAGTTTTTAGAATTTTTGTCTGTTTGTCTGTTTATCTGTTTGTCTATTTATTTGAACGCGCTCTTCTAAAAATTCAATCAATCGTACGGATAAAACAATTGAATTGATAATTGTGTTGATTTAATAATACAACAAAATTAAACGACAGTAAATTAATTGCCCCCTCATTGCACAGTGCCATCTTTTGGGGAGCTGAGTAAACATTAAGTAACCAAGACAACTAATAAAAAAAAGATAATTTAGAAAATAAAAAAACCCGACTGCAAAAAAACTATTTTTGAAAAAAAATAAAAAAAACTGAAAAGAAAAAAACAAGTTCAGTAGTCGAGAACATTGAATCAGTTTCATGATTAACATTTCGTATGTCAATTTGGACCTTGGAGTTTAAAAATAATGTCCAAATCGCTTGTGACGGATCCGGAACGAGGCATACGAATCGTTATGACACAGATAAAACAAACTATACATTCTTATACGAAACAGCAACTTCAACAGTCGGGACCCATTATTGTCGTCAACATTAGTGCCGCAGCCTAGACTTGTAAATGGGTCCCGACTGTTGAAGTTGCTGTTTCGTATAAGAATGTATAGTTTGTTTTATTTGTGTCATAACGATTCGTATGCCTCGTTCCGGATCCGTCACAAGCGATTTGGACATTATTTTTAAACTCCAAGGTCCAAATTGACATACGAAATGTTAATCATGAAACTGATTCAATGTTCTCGACTACTGAACTTGTTTTTTTCTTTTCAGTTTTTTTTATTTTTTTTCAAAAATAGTTTTTTTGCAGTCGGGTTTTTTGTTTAAAAATAGGTACGCTCTCCAAGTACCAAGTACGCTCTCTTCACGGCACGATCCTCTCCCATTCTCTCTAAGTGTCCGAGCCACTGAAGCTTAGCCGCTTTGGTCTCTCAATATTTCGCCACTATATTCCCATATAGTGGCGAAATAAGGATGTGTGTTCCCACACATCCTTATTTCTATGGCAACAAAGTTATATTACAATATTTAGCTGACTGCTGACTGTACATTTGCTTATGTTCATCAGGTCGCTCATAAATATCTGAACATGCACTTTATCTACCTACATTATAACTTACTATCAACTTTGTATTTTTGGCCCATCTCGGCAGCCCGTTCCTCGGACGAATGGCAATGTTTGCCGAAGCCGTGAAAGACTCAAAAAGAAATTTAAAACAACAAAATATAAATTATTAATAATATATGATAATATTCATTTGATTGATAAGTCATATATGGCATAAGACACTCGTATGGGCTATAGACTAAGGTTGAGGTTGACAGCACTTTTTATTTTACTTCGTGTAAAAAAACGCCGAAATAACTGTATACCAACATGACAAACATAATTTAGGTTACTTTAACTTACGAATAATTTGGTCAACTCTGTAGCACCACCGAAACCGAAACCAACCGAGAGTTGCCGAGAAATGGCTGATCGTAGTAAAATAAAGATTGTTATGAAAATTTCTTTTGCTTATTGTAAATTAAATACGCATCGAAAGCGATAGTTTTTATGCTCTAGTCTATTCTCATATTTAGATAATAGATTGGAACCGTTTTTTCTTATCATACGTGCGTCGTATTTGAGAAACGTGTCAAAAACTTTTTTAGAAATTTGTAAGGCGCCATGTCGCTTCTTCCCTCGTTTTTTATCCCGTTCTGGTTTTCAATTTTATATATATGATAGGGACATTCTTAGACAAATTGACTAAGTCCCACGGTAAGCTCAAGAAGGCTTATGTTGAGGGTACTCAGAAAACGATAAATATAATATACAAATACTTAAATACATAGAAAACATCTATGACTCAGGAACAAATATCTGTACTCATCACACAAATAAATGGCCTCACCCGGATTTGAACCCAGGACCATCGGCTTCACAGGCAGGGTCACTACCCACTAGGCCAGACCGGTCGTCAAAACACAAAAACAAAATATTGTAAGTTAATATGTAAGTTTCAACCATTAAGATAAAAAAAAATCGTCGCATAATTATAACGATCCCTAATGTAGATTCTTAATAATGATATCGCATGGGCGGGTCAATTAGATTGATCTAATGATGCATGGTGGCGGGTTTGATTCCCATGCAGGCAATTTTTACGCTTTTTAGGGAATCATTTATAACGGTTTACCGATTAATGACCTAACTACCCGTTCATTAAAAACGTAATAGTGTCTTTATGCCCTGCTTTAGTTAATTTAAAGTCTGTATATTTTTACATTTTTTACGGTAACAACAAACAATTTTTTCGACTTGCGATACCTACACATTATAATAGCAGTTAATATGTAATATAAATAGGTATTAGAAAGACAGTAGTGACTGTGAAAATAAATGTTTTCTTGCATAATCAACGAAAAGTTACTTTAAAGTAAGTTATGAATAATGAATAGCCGATATCCATGGTAGCGCTACAATAATTATAACTCTGGCAAAGAAAACAATTATTATAACTCACAGTTATGACCATAAAGAGATTAAAAAGTCATATAAAATACATATTATTCATTATCTTGTAATGTTTTAAGCAGTTAATAGCACAAAGTATCTCACTGACGTATGTATGGGTGCATTATTTTTAACACTCGTTTATTAATAAGCAAGCACTTAATTGTATCGTAAAAGAAAATAAATGGCTCACTCTCTTTTTTTAAAGATACTTACTTGCTGATATATTAAAAATAACACATTGCTCTGTTGTTTGTTAGAATTTTATTATTTTTCGACTAATCTATTCCTTCTTTACAGGTACTTACCATTTAGTCTATAATAGAAATTGGGGCCTTCGAAGAGTTTTGGACTTGTAATTGTATCATTGTGTTTTTATTTATTTCGCTATGTGGTAAGTATCTTTAGATATGACCGTGGAGTGTTTTATAAATAAAACAATATACATCCAATATACAACTTTACAACATTGCAAAATACAACATCAGATTTTAACCGCCAATTAAACATTTTATGGTCATTTGAAAAGTGCGTTTTATGTTTTAAAACATTCGTATAAGACCCCAAAGCCTGCAAAGCCATTTTAAAACTGCCCTAAAACATTTTATAGGAAACACAGTTATCACCCAAGATAATTAAACCATTGTCTTTGAGCCGAGGAAAATTATGGTGGACCATAAATTGTAAGTCAGGGTGTCGTTTAGGACACCATATTTAAAATAGTGTCGTAAAAACACCCTGTACCAACAGCAATTTTAACAAGGCCTCTCACGGTTTCAGTGTTGTCCCAATTTTTCAAACGTTCTGAGGCATCTCGAGGGTCAAAGTTAACTAGTCTGGAATGTTTGAAAAAATATACAATGCCATCGATCGAGCTGCGTCTTGAAGATGCGGCGTTAAATTTTTTATTGGTAGTTAAAGAGACGTTATTGTGACTTTGAGATTAGGATAATAGGCACACTCATTACGGTGTCAGATCAATGACTTTTGGTTGGATTTAGGGATATTTACGGATTTGTATTTTATTACTACGATTTGTCGAGAAATGACACGTTTGCGCTGCAAACAATACTGATCAATGTGCTTTAAGAACTAAAAATTATATACATACATACATGTAATCACGCCTATCTCCCGGAGGGTCGGCAGAGACATTATATATTGATAATTATTAAGCTAGTTTATTATTAACACTGTTTTCCTTCGTTAACTTGTCCTCGTTAAGACGCTGCTCTCTTGGTCAAACTGTGTAGGTATCTAACACAGTCCTCCTGTGATATTTTTTTGTATTGTTTTGTTTGTGATTTTATTGCTATTAAAGTTTATCTCGCAGTTTACCTTGAACTGTAGCGTCGTTGAAAAAAATATTGGTATATTGATGTCTAAATTTTGTTTTGGAAAACTCAAACTAAGGAATAATGGCATAACTCTAAATAACCCTATTTCAGTCTAGTTCAGATTAGCTACTGCCAAGGGAGCGCTCAATACATTTTATGAGGTAATAACAACAGTTTAGTTGCTATTCTACCCAATCCTTCTGTGATTGATTTTAGAGTTGAAGCAATTTATAGCTATTGTTAATTGTTGATCTCTAGGGCTTAAGATATTTTTGAGGTTGGGTGTTTTATGAGTTGACTGTGGGTGTTTTTCTGACAAACGGAATGTTAGAAAATTATTAAAATCACAGTGGGCGTTAAATTTGAAACCTCTATTTACATGTCTAACTATTAATATCTATATGGTGCTTTTATCTTCATATTAATAGATTTAATGGTGTGTAATCTCTTCAGATTGATGCATTAAATCGTTTACTGTATATACTATATTCAGGTTTTTGTCTTGCAAGTTATGTAGAAAAATTAAAGCTCATAAGTATATAAAATACCAGGATTCCTGAAACGACATTTAGCTTGATATTAGGCTAAAGCTTATTAAGCTTAAAATAATAGTTATATGCGGCGGACGGATTAACCCTTAAATGCATAGTGTTGCCAAATGTCTACAAAGCATTAGACAGCTCACAGATTTAAAAAAAATAGGCTTACGTTCTTGAACGCACCTTTATACCAAACGTCAAGTAGTAGGGTGATGATTTAAGGGTTAAATTTACGCAATATTTTTAATTTATAAAAATTACATTCGTTTTAAGACGAAAAGTCGGAAAGCTTGGAAAAATCCAGAGGTTGATAATTTTTAGTATTTTGAACGGTGTTTTCGGGGTTTGTAATTAGGTATTTTATATTTAAAAACTTTATCATAGTTACCTATATCACAAATAGTGTACCTTTCTAATGGTAGTAAAAAATTTCATATAATATATCTATTACTGAAAATTACATATTTACATAAATATGATTTAGCCAATTCAACTTCTAACACTGATTTCGCAGTAAAAATCGAAGTTATATTTTTTTTTTTTCCTAGAATCGGCAAACAATTATGTGACACATATCGACTACCGTAGGCTCAAAGGGCTTAACGGACAAAACGCGATTTTTCAGGAGAGCCAAAAACAGTTTTGTTTTGAGAAAAAAAATCATAACTTTTTTGTTTGTTGGAATAAACTGATGCCTGTATGTAGCTTATTCTTAACTTTTTGAGCTCTTTTAAACTGATTGCTTGAACTTATAATACAATGCTTATTTACGAAAATAGCATGTCCGTTACGCCAAAAAACACGACTGTTTTTAAGAAGGGCGTCCCTTACGCCTCTTTTTTATGGTTTATCTTCTTAAAAGAAGGGCGTAATGTACAAAAAAAATAACTGTTTTAGTACCATTTGGCGTAAATCCAACAATTTCGTTGCAATATTGGCAACTTGCATTTAAGACGAAACAGGAGCTGAGTTTTAAATATTTTAGGTAAATATACCCGTCTCGCTAACGGAAGCGGCACCTAAAAGTAGTGCGATAAGGACAAGGCGAAAAATCCTGCGTAAAAATCTCAAAAATCGAGGTTTCGTACTCCTCTGTTTTCTCCTCCAAAACTTAACCAATCGTAACCAAATTTGGAAATCTAAATGATTATGAAATTATCTGTGTCGGACCGTTTTGCTTTTTTGGCTAATTGATATCAGTTTTGAATGCCACGCCTCTCATTGCGGCATAGTCAATTAGGCCATTTTGGCCATTTTTGAAGGGCTCTAGCGCCTTAAAAAACAAAAATATCAAAAAAAGGAAAACGGTCCGACACAGATATTGACAATATTAATCTGTGTTGAAAAAATCATTGCTCTAGCTTCAAAAACCACGGAGGAAAACGAGGAGTACGTTTGTATAGAGAAATGACCACTCCCGTTGGCTCTTAAGGAACACTATACTTCTAAGTACTATTTACAATGATTTTTTTCAAAAACTTATAGAGATATACACCGTGTTTTTATTGAATTCGGTTAACTTCGGGGTATGGTTAAGTACGTTTAAGAGAACTAAATGGCATAGTTAATTTTCAAAAAAAAATGTATTTTTTGCTTTTGTGAAAAAAAAAATTAAGTTAAAAAAGTAATTAAATGTAGCATATAGCGTTGTTGTAACACGGGCATTAGATTTAACTCAACCAAACAATTGAAATCTGTGACATATTAATGTCATTTTGAACATCGATCGACCGAGATTGTACTTAAGTTTAGTAGCAAATGCATGAACTCATTCTAAACACTAATCAATATGTAAACCGGCCCTAAGGCAAGTGTACACGCTTGTAGAGGCCTTATAGGAAAAAAATAAATTATTGATTATCTCCGAAATGGAGTTAATTAGAATATCTATTAGTCTTTGACAACGTTACTTGATTTAAGCTCAGGAATGCACCCCTGAAATTAACGGAAATCAAAAAAAACACGGTGTATGCACTGTTAAGTTTTTCCCCATTTTTGTTATTTTGGATACTTAAACTTGGAAAAGGTCTTTTTTAGCCACGAAACCAATGTTTTCGTTTTTGTTTATATTACTTGACCAGAATCACTGCTGTCCTACCATCTTTATCGATTTATGATATCAAAACAATTTATAACAACTTTTACTATAGAAAGTATGTGTGCGATATTTCTGTTAGTAATCTTAATTTGATCATAAATTTTACTTTTACACACTATAATACTATTAGGTATAATAGTAGTTTTGACATTTTGTTTGTCTGTTGAGTAAAAATTAATGAATATGCGATTATTTATGACATAACATCAGAGTAGGTAGTAAAAAAGGCATATAGCCAGGCCTACGTACTTTTATGGATTTAAATCCAAACGTTAAGACAATAACTTTCATAAGGCTAATCCTATAAATTAGGGTTTAATTTAAACAAAAAAGTATTAATATTATGTCTAATCATACAAAATTCAAACAAAAGGGCGTATCGTACAAAAAGTTGGGAGTTACGCCAAAATGTCTCACAACATTTTTTTGAATTGGCAGATACGACAAAATGCGTTGGATAATTGTGTTCAAGCATTGATTTTTCATAGGCCTTATCGGACATTTTTTTCAAGTTATCGAGACGTTAAATATACCATTCGATAGAGAAAAAAAAACTGAGTGTAACATTTTTTTCCCTTACGCCCTTTGAGCCTACGGTAGTCGATATATTAATTTTGGGCAA
Organism: Cydia splendana; assembly: GCF_910591565.1. Taxonomy (NCBI): domain Eukaryota; kingdom Metazoa; phylum Arthropoda; class Insecta; order Lepidoptera; family Tortricidae; genus Cydia; species Cydia splendana. The sequence goes on from NC_085960.1 coordinate 14,424,080, forward strand.
AAAGAAAAAATCATGGATTTAAGGGTTAATTCCGCAATAAGTGTTCAAAACAGAAGAACAAAGGCAGTAAAATAGAATAGCTAAGTTAACCTTGTCAGTGCAATTATGAAGATAACGAATCACGCGGCGAAGGGCGAGTAATGACAAGCTGCTGACAGGGGAGTGGCCGATGTCATAAAATTTAATTTTAGTGGTACAGTCAGCTTCAAACGGATACAAAGTGAGAGCCATAGTGGCAAAATATATACCACTATCTAACAACTCCTAAAACACCTCCTTTACGGCTACCACCAGTTTTGACATTGACATAACGCTCACGTTTACGTAACTTACTTTCTATGCATCTCGCTCGTACTCGCATATGCGAGCAATAGTGCAAGCGAGATGTACAGAAAGTAAATTACGTAGACGTGAGCGTTATGTCAATGTTAAAACTGATGGTAGAGGCTCTTAACTATTTATATGTTAACAAAGGTGTGTTGTAGTTGTAGTTGTCTGATCATACTCTGAGAGGTCATACTGAAAAACTTTTATCATTGAGGCGATTTCCAAACGTACGAGACAGCAGATTTTTTTTGCGTTTTCGGAGTTGGCTCAATAGTTAATAAGTAGTTATTTGTTTTACAAGGGGGGAAAGTTGTTGTTTAACCGCTCGTGCTAATATTGATACCCGAGCAAGCGATAGATTCCAAATTTGAATCACGAGCGTAGCAAGTGGTTCGAAAAATGGAATATTGAGCGTTGCGAGGGTTTCAAAGCACGAGGGTTAAACAAAATTTGCCCCCGAGTGAAACAAAAATTTTCACCACACCAACCCGAAGAAAATATTAATTTTAAGATATCAAACAAACAAACCAAATGAATGTTATTAAATATTTATCATTTAAAAGTCAATTCAATTACTTTGCCTCACGTGTGAATAAAATACAACTTTGGTATCGGTTTTTGAACAATCAAGAGAGTCTTTACCAGTTGGTGTGGTGAAAAGTTGTTTACCTATACATACATACATACCTATGTTTACATAATTCACCCCTCAGGTTATGGTCAGATATAACAAAATCACCCTGTATTTGGTTACTTTGGCTATATTTTATGCTAGGTACTGTACCAACGTCTGGGCTTGGTTTATAAAAAAATCATATCTCACCTTTGGGGTAACATGCCCAATTGCCCATATTGCTCACACACTCTGGGAAACTACTTGCAAATAAATACATACCATAAGTACCTCAGTTTTAATTATGGTTTATAAGAGAAAATAAGAAGACCGGTTCCCCATAGAAACGTAGTCCCCATTTTCCTATCTGGATATTGACATTATGGAAAATATTTTTATAAAATTAGATGTTTATTGACTTTAGCTATACCCCATCAATTTTTTTATAAGAGTTAGGAGCGAAAAGCAATTTCCACACAAAATTTTAGGAGACGTTAATAATGTCACTTCCCAAGTTTTTTCTGTTCATGTCAGTGCATAGTGAGCTTATACGGACTCTACATGTATTTTATAGTTTAGGACATGTTAAAGATAAATTGTTAAAGTGATGATTAAGTTTTTTGAGACACCTGAATAAAACATAGCGCAGAAATCAAAGCCATTAGTTACAGATACTTGAAAGATCCTTTAAAAACCGTTACGTATCTGTTCTTCACGGTCAAATTAACTGCAGGTTTGAACTTGACCCAACTAGACTAATCATAAAATAATATATACGGAAATATTGCACATACTGCAATTGCCTGTTAGTGACGCCGATGATGTCTTATTTGGCTGGGTTAAGGTTTAAAATTGTCTGACAGGTATAAAATTGAAGGAAAACGCTATGTATTAATTAACATTGTGCGCACGCGACGGTGAAGAGGATATAAAGGCATATGTATGAAATATGCATAATAAAATGTGTAAAATCGCTTCAATATTTAGCATGTGTACCTTAAATACAATACACTGTATTTTAATACCCAAGCAAGCAAAAGATCCCAAGGCTGAAATGAAACGTTGCGTTACGAGGGTTTCAAGGCGCTAGGATTAAACAAACTTTGCTCCCGAGTGAAACAAAAATTTTCACCTCACCAACATGAGGAAAATACTAACTGTAAAACGTTACAAATCAAATTTAAATGAGCTTAAATATTATTAGATTAAATATTTATCTCTCAAAATCATCACATAAGAGTCAATTCTACCATCCAACATGAGGAAACAAGTCAAAGTTTGCAACAGATTACCATTATTGTAGATAAATTGAAACTCTCTCATCAGTTTTTGAAGTCTAAAGAGAGCCTTTATGAGCTGTTGCGGAGAAAATACATTTTCTTACTTACCGTTTTATGCAGAGCAACCTTGCCCGTGAAATGTTAAGCATACATATATTGATACAGTTACTCCAGCATTTTCCCACGATCATTGTTTTCAGCTAAAACTGTGTAAAAAGCTAGCGACTTTACCTTCCAACCGCAACACATCACCTCTATAACTATCCATTTAAATTTAAACCATATGCATTAACAAATAAAGCTGTTTTAACTACGAACGCGTATAAGCTGAATAAAACACATGATACGCGCTAAATCCGCTTGGCTATTGTCTTTTTTCATGATGATTCACCACCTTAGTAGAAGCAAACAGTATGAAGTCAGACATCAAATACGTTCCAAATGCACTCTTAACACGAATCCTTTGATCATGAACTGAGTTTTTATTAATGTCTGCGTTGATACTTACTATTTTCTAAGTAAGAAATGCATTCCATACGCGATAGACCGTTACGTTTGAATTGCTGTGAGTAATGTAGGTAGCGCGTTAATTGTAGTGCATGTTTGCACCTGGTGATTTTTGAAGTAAATGTAATGCTCTTGTGAGTATCAGGATTATTTTTAATGCCGGCAGGAAATTACATTAAAATACAGCACAAAATCTCATATTAGCTTAGCGCGTCGTTTACAAATTTGCAACGATTATTAAGCAATTTTGGCCACGAACTATGCATTGATGGTGACTCCTGACAAAACACACCACTATTCTTTTGACACATAATCCATTTTTGAATTCCATACTCTATAGCAATGTTACTCACTGTTGTATTTACCTATAGTAAAAATAAACATCGTTAAATCCACGTTTTCATCGGTCCGTCGCGCCATCTCCAGCCCTGCCTATATCCTGTGCCATTTTAATTCCCAACGCCGCATATTGCGAACAATATTTTTCAAAGTGTCACATTAACAAGCAAAATTACACAAGCTATACAATCACTCCTTTTATTACCCGCAGGAAATTTTGCGGATTTTTACAACGACTTTTGAATAGAAAAAATGCCACCCTCTCGAGTAGTAAGATTTTTGTAAGCCAAGTGCACGATTAAATTTTATTGAATGCGTACTTAGGCGGTTTTAGCGTTTGCGTGAAAATTTCAAGATTTTCAAGTGTTTTTTTTTACATTTCGTTATACTAATGTATAGGTACTTAAATATGTACATGTTGTATTTTGGGTATAAAGGCTTAATTACCTACTTATAGCCCAAGGACATCCCACTGCTGGGCTTAGGCCTTTTCTCTTTGTAGGTACAAGATGAGAAAGTTAGGTTATAGTGCTCATGCTATAGTCTAATGTGTATTGGTAAATTCAAAATGATAGTGAAAGTCAAACACAGTCCGAATTTATTCACAATCTGAAGTTTCCTATTGATTTGATTACCTCCGGTTTGGTTAGAAGACACACGCCTTATCGTTGGACTATCAGTGCTTCTTACTTCTTGTTCTTCTTATCAGCTCAAGTTGAAAATCACTCATATTATTGCTAAGTAGGTACACACTCCCTATACACACCCGCGTTCAGGAGTCTGAATTTGACATAAATAAAATACCCACCGCACCACAATATATCGCGACAATTATAAGTATCCCCATCACAGGTTACCCCTCCTGGTTCAGGGGTTAGACCAAATGACCGAGCATAATCACCTAACTATTGTCCTCGGTGAAGCCTCATTTATTTTTATATCTCTATGGCATTTTTAACAAAAATGGACATCGTTGGTGATGGCCGGAATTGATGACTGAGACGGATGCTTCAGATTTTTAATGGTGCGGGGGACATAAAAAGTGAGGTTTTTCGGAAGTGTGCAATCTGGATTCCTACTCGTACTGAAAATAAAAGAGGCATCGTAAGAGTTCACATATTTTTTACCTGCTAACATCCTATTCAGCTTCCAGCTAAGCGAATTTTGGTGAAACGACCCTTGGGTCAACCAGACTGGCATATAATGTCTTGACATCATATGCCAGTCTGGTTTAAGGCGGTAAGAAAATCAAAGAAACTAAGAAAAAAATAACTGAGTAGGGATTAAATCACATAATGTGAATATCAATACCGTAAAAACTCCATGGTTAAGTCTGTAATGTGAATATGTTCAAAATGAAAACAACCGTCACGTTGCTAAAGTACACTCAGCCGCATTAAAACGCTCCCAATTACAACGAGCTGTTTGCCCGGTCTGCTAGAGACTTGGATGGCTACTTGAGTTTCGCATCACCAATTAGTTTTAGCAAACGAAAACAGACGTCTTGTTTCATAAGAACAATGATTGATGGAGTAGGCGGTATTCTACGAAAACATATTTGAAGGTAGTTTGTTTCTATTGCTTTGGAACTATTTAGGTATGTATTTTAATTTTTTATGGTTCCTGTTGGTGTGGTTAAAGGCGGTTTCTGCCATTAAGTACAAAAAGAAAAAAAAGTTGAAATATAATTAACCGAAAGTATTAAGTACAAAAATATTATTCAGTATTATCTGATTATTATTGTAACTATAATATTGAAGTAATAATAAAACAAATACATTTTTAAATCATAGCTTTGGTATTTCTATCTTTATTAGTAAGTATCTATAGGTATACTCAGGTATAGTTAGGTAGGTTAGTAGTAATAATAAAGTAGGGGACGTTCTGTTTATTAAGTCGACTCCATATAGTTCTCAAGAACAATGTCCTTTAATTAGCACACTATGAGATCTCCTGTTCCCATTTCAGAGAAACAATAGAACGTTCGCCTCTATCCACTAGTATTAAAGTCCAGAATCCCCAACCACTATGTTGGTAAAGGACATCTCACACAGGGTTGACACTTTAACTTATGCTAATGTGATCCGTCTTTATTTCTAGTACGATAAGCGCTAATTTAGCTTAGTCGCGGTGTAGAATATGAAGTGTATGCCAGTGCCATAGTGTTTGCATATGCAAAAGGGTGCTTTGCGTGTTTTTCCTATTGATTAAGCGGTGGAGCGACAGGACAGAGAAGAACAAAAGTTGAAAATTGTTTAAAAACAGTCTGTGTTTGCATTTGTATTATATGTAAAGTAGAGACAAACACTCGTAGTGTAAAAATGTCACAGATTTTGGTAGTACATAATATATAAGCTAATATTTTTACGAAGGTTGTATTCGCTGAAATATTAATAATTAACGAAAATAATTATAGATTTAAGTATTAAATCGGACCTACCTAAAATAATCTTATCGAATGAATGGGGGACAGCGAGATGTCTACAACTATCAAATATTGAGGAATAATTGACAAACAAAATGGAGACGGTATCCTATCTAACTTTCAACTACTTTACATAAATGTGTTGAATTTCATAGGTGGGTATTTTTTCTATTGTTGTTTAGTTTTTAAGTAGGTTTATTTTAATGCTAGTTTAGTTTTGTAGGTAGTTTTAATTTTAGGTTACTATTTAATTATAATATACGAATAAATCTTTGTACACATTTAAAGATAAGAAGTTAAACATAAATTGATGCTGCCATGTTTTTGACTAAGCCTGACCCGCTTATGCGGCTGACTGTACCAAGCTTTGACCCGGCAATATTTGGTTAAAGCCTGTGTTTATTCGAATCTCCACTATCGGACGATGGCGTTAACCCGTCAATTAGCAACGTTGTCATACTTGGCTAATTTCTCTTCGGTCCTCACTTGAAGCGAGTATCAAACGCAATGTTATCAAAGCCTCAAGGTGATTTGGAATTTATTAAGGAAGGCATAAAGGTCATTTTGGGAACAGTATTGTTAGAAGTGCGTTTGATTATTAATTAGCTCAATTCGGATGTTTATTTGACGACGTTTGTATAAGTCCCAAGACAACGTGTTGTTATAGGAAGGGCTGCAATTAAAGAGCTAGTGTAGTTTAAAGTGGCTTAATTACTGTCCCTTTAACTGCCACTATCGGCCCGATTCGAACTTTAAGATACGTCAGTTAATAGATCTAGAAACGATATGAATTAGATTTATGTCAGTGTCAAATGTGACGTTTCTTCAAACAAAAACGTCACTTTTGACACTGACATATCTAAATGACGACCGGTCTGGCCTAGTGGGTAGTGACCCTGCCTATGAAGCCGATGGTCCCGGGTTCGAATCCTGGTAAGGGCATTTATTTGTATGATGATACAGATATTTGTTCCCGAGTCATGGTTGTTTTCTATGTATTTAAGTATTTATATATTATATATATCGTTGTCTGAGCACCCACAACACAAGCCTTCTTGAGCTTACTGTGGGGCTTAGTCAATTTGTGTAAAAATGTCCTATAATAAAAAAAAAAAAAAACCATATCGTTTCTAGATCTATTGACTGACGTATCTTAAAGTTCGAATCGGGCAGTAAGTCATTTCATCTTAAATAGTTATAATACAGGCGTTGCATACGTGTGACTTCATTGCTTAGGTAACTGATTTGATGTAAGTAGGTACCTGCATGAAAACGTAATAAGGCTATACAATTATACAAAAGACTCATCAATATTTCATACTGGTTAAGTTACCTTTATTTTGTACACATACTTGAAAGGAAAAACAGATACTAACATGGAATTCAAAGGAAAACTTATATTTCATGTTTTTTACTCTTACACTATTTGATTTGGTTTAGAAATCAATTAAGTACCTTCAATTTACTGAATTTTCACTTCGAAGTTTTAAAATTGACAGCTTATTATTTTTCTTCACCTAAGTGAGTAAGTATACGGAAAAGTTTTAAATTAAAATTGATGAGACTTAATGCATCCTCAGGGAATACTTAGTTGTCGAAAGTAAAACTTAAACTGAGTGATCGACTTTAAAAAGTAATAATAGGACGATAATCATAGGGATGAGATACGATACCTATCGTTTTTATTTTTTAGCTACGTACATAAAAGTTACTTATAGGTTTTATAAAAGAATACCAAATTATAGAAAGTAGGTAACTACTTATTCCCTTCACCTCATATTGTAACACTTGATTATATTCATGTTTATTTATTTCCTGTGAAAAAAAAAAAAACAAACTAAACGTTGATTATATTGGTTTATTCGTGTCCATCTTTTGCTTTAGTATCTATAATAAGCGATATGAGACGCAGAGCCGTATTTACTATTTTTTATGGCAACATGCGGTGCAGTTTTTCGTCTGTAGATACGTATTTCTTTTGCATTTTAAACGGCATGTTACTTGAACTAATACTTACTAAAATACATATACAATGTAGAAAGTACCGTCAACCGAGATGAACAGGGATGACTGGGGTAAATAGGGATGGCTGGGGTGAATAGGGACAAAACTAAAAATGTGATTCACCTAAAAAATATTAAAAAAATACCTACACAAATTGTACCGTTCGATAGAAAATAGTAGTAGATTTTGTATGATACAAATTGTGTGGGTATTTACTAAGAAATTGTCAGGTAAAACACATTTTAAGTTTTGTCCCTATTCACTCCGGTTGACGGTACCGCATTATCATGTCTTAAAAATGTGCCTACAGTTACACTATCTACGTGTCTACTAATAGAGCTGTAAGTAGGTATATAAGCGTGTCGACATAGCTGTCAAATCACGTATGATACAGGTGGCTCTGTTTTCACTATTCACTGTTTGCGCTTCAATTAAAACAAGGAACAATAAACATCACTCGATACTTATTCATTTACATTGCTGTTGCAGTTGGGGTTTCAACTTGACAAGTCTGTGGTCTAAGCGAAGAGAAATCATATTGTAGAGTCTGTGCGGAAAGAGAAGAGTCGTGAAATGTATGGGAGCCAATAAATTCTACGACTCTTCTCTTTCTCTTTTCGCACAGACTCTAATGTTTATACTTACCACATTCCTATCCCATCATCAGAACTGAATTTTGACAAAAAGGAGACCAATCTGTAAGTACATACTTTTAAACATTTTTTTTAAATGACGGAGTTCTGCTTAGAGGATATAATATAACCAACGGAGACGCCATGTCTATAATTTTCGGTACAAAATAGTCTGCCGTTTTTTGCGGGGGAGGGGCACATCAAATGTCACATCAAATACGTAACGTAAACATAGCCATGTCAGATAAACGTCAGTCCATACATGTGGTTGACATGTCGTTGACCATTGGCCGCCTATTTTCGACAGAGGGGAACGCCTGTTAATGACCTGTTAATGTTAATAATATAATGTTGGTTATATTCTCTAAGGAGTTCTGAGGTAACCATAAAAAAAAAAACAAAAAAAACACAACCGAATTGAGACCTCCTTCTTTTGAAATATTGAAGATGGTTAAAAAAATCTTACAGTTTGTTCAAAGATTACGATATCCACTTCTCTTATGACTTGCAGCATCACACGGGGATTACAAACAGAATTTATTTGATACTATTGAAAATATTGGTTAGAGTCCCGTTTTATGTGTTTTCTCAGATTATTTTAGTATCCTTATGGCTTTTCACAGACCTTGCATCAAGCTTGATATATGTTACGGCCTGGTATTATGATTTATGCTGATTCTACAGGTTAAAATTATCGATTTTATGTGCTAATGAACAATAATCGTAAATCAGTAATGAAATAAGCCTATTTTGAAGAAACCAGAAATATTATTATATACTTAAAGTATAATTTAATTTGTAGTAATCATTCATGTATCATTTATTTATACCTTTTAACAATTAAATTTGTCTAATCAACAATAATACGCAATGTTCAATTATGATCTCTGGTTAATTACACGTTTACTGCAATAATCATCATCATTTAAGCATAATAAGGAAGTTTTTATGGGTGTCCAATGAAATCTTCGATCATGCTGTAGCAATTAGTTTCGGCTGAAATACTTAAAGCAATGGAATTATTATGCTTTTCAAACAGGAATGTTATTCAATGGTTTTATTTATTAAAACAGAAAAATATGCGGATTTATAAATCTGAAAATACACCTTAAACCAAAATATGTATAACTAAATAATCATTTGTAATCTTAAAAAGGGGCCCACATATTACCAGTTCGCCGGACCATATCAGCCTGTTAGTAATTGTTGGAAACTGTCACCTTTTCCGTTTAACTGACAGACTGATATCGTCCGGCAAACTGGTAATCTGTGGGCCCCTTAAGTATCTTTAAGTTTATATTGTCTTTCCTGTAATTTATTTGTAAATGTTTTCAGACAGTCACTGAATAAATCTAAAAATGACCCTATACAAATGTAATAGCTTTTAATAAAAGCTGACCTAAACATGGTAATCAAGATTCTTAATTGACAATTAAAATTAACTAACTTAAAATTAACTAGTCTGACATCACATTCGAAGTTTTTCTATAGAATATTATAGGAGTCCATTTTCCGCCGACTGTACCTACTACTCGTCTGTCTCTACATCGCTCGGAGGTATATATTGGTAGAGCCTACTTCCTTAGTGGAAGAATAATAAAATTTTCCGTTTAGTGCAGCGATCGGCGGGGGGAGGGTCGTTAGCCACAGAACCGGTAGCGAATGCGCATCGTGCAGCTGCGCCAGCGCTGGTAAGGATGCGACACACTGCTCAAATAGGTTTTATATATTTTTATCCAGTACTTTTCTTAAATGTCCACGTAGAATAACGGAAATCTGAAACAATATATTTTATTACAATTATCGTCTGTAAAAATTTAAATAAATCAGATAATACATATTTACACAAATGCGAGTAGTACAGTCAACTGTAAAAATATGGGTGTAGCCAACTTATTCAAAACTATGTCCCTTCACTGACATAAGAGCTATAGGACATATTTTTGAGATTATTTGTGCACCCATATTTTTACAGTTGACTGTTATGTACATAATGTTTCATATAGATAAATCCCTTTGTGCAGGACCGATGAACATCATGATTAAGTACCTATCAAAATATAGTTTCAGTGGTCAAAGAGAGAGGGGAAAAACGTAAGAATAGGATTCTTAAATTACTAAATAGTTCATAATTGATGTTTTAATACATTTTCATGTCAAACAACTGCTAGTAAAATTATCAGCCATCCATGTAACACATTCAGCTTCAGGATTTGCTTTTCCTATTTTGCGACATCTTTGAAACGAAAACGTTATTAGAGCCAGACCAAGGAAAGTCTGCAACGCAGTGCCAGTATTATTTTAAACGTCAAACTTCTATGAAAATATGAAAATTGTTGCAGACTTGTCTTGGTCTAACTCTAAGCGGTTAGTAAGTATAAGGGGTTCTGTCATAATGGTTGATTACTTTGAACCTGTGTGTCATAGATAATGGATGAATTGAATATTTGATGATTGGGCGACTCATACACAGTTCATAAGAAGTCAAGTATAGAAATGATTCATTGCAAATAAGGTCTAGCTGCCCGATTCGAACTTTAAGATACGTCAATTAGTAGATCTAGAAACAATATGGATTAGATGTGTCAGTGTTGAAAGTGACTTTTTGTTTGAAGAAACGTCACATTTGCCACTGACATCTAATCCATATCGTTTCTACATCTATTAACTGACGTACCTATCTTAAGACGAAACAGGAGCTGAGTTTTAAATATTTTAGGTAAATATACCCGTCTCGCTAACGGAAGCGACACCTTAAAGTAGTGCGATAAGGACAAGGCGAAAAATCCTGCGTAAAAATCTCAAAAATCGAGGTTTCGTACTCCTCTGTTTCCTCCTCCAAAACTTAACCAATCGTAACCAAATTTGGAAATCTAAATGATTATGAAATTATTTGTGTCGGACCGTTTTGCTTTTTTGGCTAATTGATATCAGTTTTGAATGCCACGCCTCTCATTGCGACATAGTCACTTAGGCCATTTTGGCCATTTTTGAAGGGCTCTAGCGCCTTAAACAACAAAAATATCAAAAAAAGCAAAACGGTCCGACGCAGATATTGACAATATTAATCTGTGTTGAAAAAATCATTGCTCTAGCTTCAAAAACCACGGAGGAAAACGAGGAGTACGTTTGTATGGAGAATTGACCACTCCCGTTGGCTCTTAAAGTAGATTCTATGATAGTAGTAGTAGTAGATGAGGTCTATTGCTGAAAAATGGTAACTAAATACTCAGGTATTACTGCACTCTTCGCTACCAATGCTTTCATGGTAACATGGATGGATATATGTAGGTACAGTAAATTACTTGCAGGATAACTTCGGTCCTTGAAAATAAGTAACACAATAATTGTAGGTACATTACCTACTTATTAGTCCGAAGTTATCCTGCAAGTATAATTGTGTTTCAATAAGTGACGAATAACTTTTGTCATTTATTGAAACAAACAAGTTTAACAAGTTTTTTTTATTAAATTATATTTGCCTATTTGAGAGCAGGTTAGGTAAGTTACGGCGCAGTTTTATTTGTCTAAGTAAGTACATATATCCATTCGCTGCAACCGTGTAGATACATTCATTCCATATGACCTGTGACTCATTTCCATGGTGACGTAGCCGCTATTACAGTGACAATGGAAAGGGAATAGCTTTTCCTGGTGTGAGTACTTTACAGAAAAAATAATGAAATATTAAGGCAAGCTATGTTCAGGTAGATATAGCTTGCCACCGGCCCTGATATGATGATTAACAGAGAACAGATTGTTAAACATTACGCAAAGGGAATAGTCATAAAATATCGACTTTCATTTTCATGTTTAAAGTTATTACTTTTCATAGTAAAAGTACATTCTGTCCACAACTGTAAATTTTTGATTTAAAAAGTTTTCATAAAAATAGAATTATATAACTTACAATCAGGTACGTAACAATACGCACATAATGGGTAAAACTTGTATTTTTATAATTTTAATTATTATATAGGTCATGGTATAATAATATACTCCGCCTGGTACTCTATTCCGAGATTCGCGTATGACCTAACTGACACGGGCCTACGTCATCATGCTATTTACAGGTTCTCAAACTTTAAAATGTGGGAGAATTTTAACCAACGGTGAAAATTATTTTAATGGCATTAATTTTAAGTTATTCATGTAGAAACATAGTAAAATAAAACAAATCTAATGTATTAAATTAAACTTTATTTATCTATACAAGACAAACGTTTAAAAAACTAATTCACAGTTACACATTAATTACCAAGCTTACGACGTGAAAAGTTTGGAAAACACTGCGACTGCTGACACTGAGCGAGAAGGAAATAACAATTAACACGCGTTCGACAAGGATGACGGTCAGGGCATGAAGTTATCTAGATCCGAATTGTCAAATGTGACAGCGCTATCCTGTGTTGCCAGTAATGTAAACAGAATTACCCGAACGTCTGAAATTTCTTTCGTGAATCGGAAGATATTGCTAACGAATAATTAAAAATGACGTGTTATTGTAAAATTTAAGATAAAATACATTATAAATGAAAATTATAAAATTATAAAGAAATATTTTAACTTATTAACCATAACCATTTTAACTATTCGGATTTCGAGATAATCACAAGATCTAGAGACGATTTAGAGATCAACTAGATCTACATTAGATATCGACTAGATGTGACTTGGATATCTAAGACATAACTTGTCGAAATCGTTCAAGAGGACCGACAGAATCGCGGAAACGTCAAATTTGACATATCTATCTTACAAATATCTTTAAATTATCCATATCGTAACTTGTTGAAATCTAGTAGAAATCTAATTCGTTTTCCGAATCGAGCCGTAAGACAAACATTGGGGCAAGAGAAACACTTATTTTCGCCTTATTTAAAAATGGAATGAGGCAAGTGTACAAAAACTCAAATGTCATCTCAAAGAGACGATGGACGCGGCTTTACCAATCATCTTACTCGTGTTCAACTGCTATAGAGCCACGCTGCGTACGCACCGCTAGTAGCCTAACAACTATGTTTATATAGATATTATACGACCATGCGCTAGCCTGTATTTATAGCTGTATTATTAACGTAGTGGTAACGTGGACCGAGCCCTTCTCTGTTGGTAAGCAGGTTGTACTATATAATAGTTGTAGCTATATACTGTTATTATGTCAAGAGTAGAAAATAAAAAGTTATAGATGAATATGCACGTGTCTCCCAATATTAGATATAAACTCAACAGTGCTAATAAAAAAAAACATGAAATTATCGTTTGCATACGAATAACGCGTCCGTCTAAGCTAACTCTGCACCAATAAAATGAGGACGTCTCATTATCAACTTAATATTTTCATAGAAATTTGATATTAACGATAACATAGCCATACTTTGTCATTAAACCATACTTGTTATTACTTTGCCATGCAATGCAATGAGATAGCTTGGTGCGACTCTAATAAAATCGCGGAATTTAAGTAGCTCACTTTCTAGGGTTCCGTACCTCAAAAGGAAAAACGGAACCCTTACAGGATAACTTAGTTGTCCGTCCGTCCGTCCGTCCGTCCGTCCGTCTGTGTGTCCAGACCCTTTATCTCGGGAACGCGTGGAGGTATCGAGTTGTAATTAAAACCATAATATACTTAGGTCTACGGCCCCTTGCAAACTTAAAAAAATCAAACTTCTTACGTAAGAAAGATCCGGCCGTTTATACGTAATAGTAATACCTATATATAAATATACGTTTATGCCGCAAAAAATATATTACGACACTCTCAAGGGAATCAAACTTTATAGGGTACTTCCCGTTGACCTAGATCTATGAAATTTGGCAAGTAATATCGTCTTACACTACAAATACAGGAAAAAATCTCAAAACTATAAATTTGTAAAAAATAAAAATAAAATGTTTGTACAGAACCCTCGGTGGGCGACTCGGACTAGCACTTATCCGGTTTTTTTTACTATTTGGTAACATTTTTAATTGAAACCTACTTAAATAAAAAAAAAAACTGTTTTTTTTTATTTCTGATCCTTTTGATTTGCTTGGTACAGCTACAACCAAGTGCCAACTTAATCATTTTAGTATTCCGTAGAAAACTGTTCACAGAGCACTTATGGGATCATTAATTCATTACCTACATGGATTGACGCATGCATAAAATTGTAAAACTAGGTACATCATAGGTATTATGTAAACTAAATCTGAGTAACATTCAATTTAAGATTAGAAACACGACAGTGTATAGGCAAGACAGAAAATTGTTAGTTTCACTTATAAGACAAATGTTTATGCTCAGATTACTGAATAAAAGCCATAAATGGTGAATTTAGCATGCATTATGTTAAGTCCGCATCAAAACGCAGGCGTAGTGCGAAACGGCCGTGCGGTTCTAATTTTAAACAATGTGCGAGGGAGATGGAAAGTGAGCCGGCGCTCAGTGACAGAAGCATAAAGACAATAGATGGTTATTTTGTCATAGTGCACTGTCAGAAACAAATGAGAGTATGGTTAAATACCCTAGTTGGCTCCTAGCTTAGGCGGTAGTACCTCTACCTAAGACTACTCGTACTAAGCATGTTCCCGGATTCGAATCCTGATAAGAGAATGCCTATAACGGCATTAAGTCCGCCTGTTGTACTTTTTGTATGTGCAATAAAGTTAAAAAAAAAAAAAAAAAAAAAATAAGGGCATTTATATGTGTGCTCATTACGAAAATTTGTTCCTGGGTTATGTATTCAGAATGCTACCTGGGAGCAAGGCAGTGGCTCCGCCAAGTAGAGCATAATAAAGAGGCACTGCCGTACCATCCTTATCTCGATATTCAGGCTATTGTCAACCTCATGTCATTTTGAGCAGGCCAAAGCTAGAACCCTGAATTTGAATTTAGGCATAATATGGGTTAGATTTTCTTAATAACATTCAATTTGAACTTGCAGTTTAAGACCTATTGCACGTCAATGTTCCTGAGTGTTGTCACTGACACACTCACTGACTCAAGACACGATATTATGACTTGGCAATCGCACGGCTACATAATGAGATAATGATATAAGGATAATCGTCATCGATAATCGGTAAGGATAATCGAGGCATAAATTGTATGTACATACATGTATGTATACACGGTGGCCAAAAATAAGTGCATTCCCGTTGCCAGGGAGGTTTTGGGATTATAATGAGCAACTTTTCTATGGGACCAACCCCGATATCGTGAAAAAAACATTTACCCTCCCATAGAAAATGAACCGGCCAAAATGTATGAAACAGTCAAATTTTTTTTCGCGATTTCGGGGTGTGCCCATATTAAAAGTTGCTGAGTTTAATCCCAAAACCTCCCTGGCAACGGGAATGCACTTATTTTTTGGCCACTCTGTATATCCAAGCCATTTCCAGCGCTCATAGTTCCCGGTGCAAACAGACTCGTCTTGCGCTCGCGCACCTCCCTCCCCGCCAGCCTCCCCCTCCCCCCTACGCTACCCGCGTGCGTAAACGTGACCCCGGCGATGAACTCTAACTACGTTGTTTTTTTTTCTTACCGGTTCGGATTTTGTGTCTGGTTTGGACTATTAAAGGTCTCAAGTTTCTCTTGTGAATAATCAACGGTGGATAGTGTGTATGTATACTATACTAATAGGCACAGGCTTTTTTTAAAGCTCGTTAATTTCAGAGTAGATATTAGATTTTGATGTACCTACTTAGGCACTCAAAATTAGGACTACAAACTTGGATTTTTAAACCATGATAGAGTTAGACCAAGAGAGTTCTGCAATTATTTTGATAGCATACGCAGTGCAAGAGTTATTTATACGCGATAATTTCATAGAAATGTGACGTTTAAAATAACACTTGCACTGCGTGTGCCATCAAAATCGTTGCAGACTTTTCTTAATCTAACTCTAGCTATAAAATGACAGAAAATTGGAACCAAACCAAAGCGGATGCCTCCAATAGCAATCAATAAAGTAGGTACCTACTTCAAGACTTTAACCGCTAATTAATTTGTGATTTATGGATTATCCACTGTTAATCTTCCGTTTTTTAAATGTCTATCATATGGTCAGGTGCGGATTAACGATAATCACAATTATCATTAAAATTATCTGATTTGTGGTTTAGTTACTAGTTTTATTGCGACCTATTTTTTAAGGATCGTAGGTACCTCTTATTAGAAGCGCTGGTGGCCTAGCGGTAAGAGCGTGCGACTTTCAATCCGGAGGTCGCGGGTTCAAACCCCGGCTCGTACCAATGAGTTTTTCGGAACTTATGTACGAAATATCATTTGATATTTACTAGTCGCTTTTCGGTGAAGGAAAACATCGTGAGGAAACCGGACTAATCCCAATAAGGCCTAGTTTCCCCTCTGGGTTGGAAGGTCAGATGGCAGTCGCTTTCGTAAAAACTAGTGTCTATACGTCAAATCATGAGATCAATAGTTGTCAAGCGGACCCCAGGCTCCCATGAGCCGTGGCAAAATTTCTTCTTCCTCGCATCATCCCGCCCTCTGCCACGGCTCATGGGAACCTGGGGTCCGCTTGGCAACTAATCCTGTGAATTGACGTAGGCACTAGTTTTTACGGAAGCGACTGCCATCTGACCTTCCAACCCAGAGGGTAAACTAGACCTTATTGGGATTAGTCCGGTTTCCTCACGATGTCTTTTCCTTAACCGAAAAGCGACTGGTAAATATGAAATGATATTTCGTACGTAAGTTCCGAAAAACTCATTGGTACGAGCCGGGGTTTGAACCCGCGACCTCCGGATTGAAAGTCACACGCTCTTACCGCTAGGCCACCAGCGCTTCCTAAAAATATGTTTTGATATATTTTACCTTAATAGGGAATATTAGGCAAAGTTCTGCGTAGGTGGCACCTTTGTGGCACATACAGTAAACAAACCACATTGACACATGGCATACCGCGAAACAAGAAAATCGAAATTTCGTTATCTAATCTCTCTATCAGGCCTATTCGGATTTCGAGATAATCACAACATCTTGAGACGATTTAGAGATCAACTAGATCTACATTAGATATCGACTAGATGTGACTTGGATATCTAAGTCATAAGTTGTCGAAATCGTTCAAGAGGACCTCCAGAATCGCGGATACGTCAAATTTGACATATCTATCTTACAAATATCTTTAATTTTCGCGTTTACCGGTAGGCCCTTGTTAACAAACCGCCTTGATGCATCAATGTCATATTTTTTATTGTCTGTGAAAACTTGTCAAAAAACAGTTTAAGGCACAGTATGTATAAGCAAATTCTCTTTGGTATAAGTTAGTCTATGAATTTACTGAGTCGGTAGTGCTGCACTCTGGCGGCAGAACATTGCAGTAATATCCCCTATAAACTAAGTATCGGCTTACACAATACACGACGAACGAAACGTAATTAAAATATACATTATAATATCTTATAGTTTCCTAGTAGAATGGCTGTGACATACGAACTGATAGACGGACGGTCAGACAGATGGACGTACATGACGAAACTAAAAGGGATCCTTTTTTTGACTACGGAACCCTAAAAACAGTATCGTTTTATCAATGCCAGCCTTACCTCATTTGTAGAATAGATATGCGTCAATCTAATGTCAAAATAAATAAATACAGACAGTATATGTCAATGAAAATCAGTGTAACATAAAATCAGTATGGTTTGAACAAGATCCAACAAAATTCAGGGCATTTTCATCCACGATGTGTGAAGTCGCATTCACAACCGTCATATTAGATCTGTAACAAAACAACTATGTTTAATTATGTTTACTAGAAAATTGAAATCAAAGTAGTAGGTTAGGAGTATTTCGGTTATATTATATCTTAAATTTGTACAGTATTATATACAGTTGCAATTTACTTCAAGAAAGTATCGAAACGGTAAGTTATCTCTCTTAGCTACATGTAGCTTAATGCGTGTTTTTAAAAGTTTATACCTTTAAACATCCAGTCTTAACCAGCTGTATGACTATTAACTACTATGAGTTAAAGTTTGGTGCGTGCGTCACCTAAAATCTACCAAGAAAGTGTCTTCATCATCATCATCATTTCAGCCTATATACGTCCCACTGCTGGGCACAGGCCTCCTCTCATGCGCGAGAGAATTAAATAATAAATATTATAGGACAATTTCTACACAGGTCAACCTAGTCCCACACTAAGCTCAATAAGGCTTGTGTTCTGGGTACTAGCCCAAGTAACACACAAGCAGGATAATAGAGTAAAATTATCATCTTATTCAAATTAAGATTGCATAAATTTTGTGTATAAGCGGTGGAAATTACTTAATTCGGAATAAGAAAATATGTGGGCCTAGTGGGGCCTATATACCAATAAATGCTGAATAAATTTTGCATAGTATCGGTTTTGCATATTAAAGCTGAATAATACTTATTTCTTACACAGTTAGTCAGACATTATTCAGCTTAAAGCATTTGTGGTTACTAAAAGCTGCATAATAGCAGCATTAGCAGCAATTAGCTGTATATATTTTGTGTCGTGAGATATTAAGCAGACAATATTAAGAAAAATGTGATAGTGGCTACTAAATGCTGAAAAGAAGCGTCGGTGAAGACTTTCAACTGTATAAAAGCGGTTGCAGTTTCTGTTTTAATGCTAGTTTTTGAATAAAGGTGGACGATATTACTGGAAGCTGTAATGAAATCCGCATATTATTTGTTATTCAGTAGCTGCATATATGGGTTAGACATAACGTCTGAATAATAAATACTAAAACAACACTTATACTTAAGTTATAGCGATTTTAGTACACATATACTATCTATTCTTGCTAAAAGCTGCAAAATGAACGCAATGAGCAGCGCTATTCAAACTACTGCTTAGTATCAACAAATGCGCGGTGGAGAGGGTTCCGTAGCTTTATAAGTTTATACACGGTCAACAGTGCTACTTGAGCCTGTTTGCTTTGAGCTTGAGCGTGTTTTTATTTTATTTTGAACGCATCTTGCGTATTTATTCTTTAATCCAACCATTATTTAAAAAATCGAGGTTTAGTTTTTTTAACAATTCTCTTCGATTGGTTATTTTACACAAGATGCATTATCGTTTTAATGACGTAAAACAATTCCTAGCTACCATCGTAAACACTGTTAACTGACCATTTGCATACCTTACTGCAACGAGATAAAGTTTACCAATGGCCATTTAAGGTTGTTGCTAGTTGGCAAATAAGGTGGCAAATGCTAGTTATTGATATTGTTGCATTAAAAACTTGTAGACTCGACTGGGTATGAGAAAAAATAAATAATCACCCCCATTAAAATATAGCGAAATCGATTCTCCACAATCGATCAATCGATTTTGAACAGACTGTTTTTAGGTTTCAAGTGGGTCTACTCATACCCATCCCACACTATACTCGTACTCATACCTAAACAATACTGCCCATACCAAACTATACTTGTACTCATACCCGTGATACCCGCTACTAATATACCCGCACCTTCGCACCTATACCATATTCATATTCATACCATACTCGTAACCACACCATACTCATACTATACACATCTTCGTACTCACTTCGTACATCTTTGCGTACTTATACCTTTACCTACTACATATTTGTCGGAACTGATAACGGAAAAAATAACTGTGTAGTCTGCCGTGCCCCCAGATTTATCATATAACTTAAATATTATATCGCGTTTATAATATTAGTAGGAAGTAGGATTGAATATTGCCCGTGTTACATACCTATAATGTTTCTCATCAAACTAGTGAGGATCTATGTGGTTTTTACCATTTGTGTATAGAACCCTAATATGCTTTAAGATTGCGAAAACAATTACTATTATACTGATGTTATTCAAAACTTGTTGTTCTAAAACCATTCTTATCTAACATGTAGCTTAGTAACGCGAATAATGTGAATGCCTATTCAGAAATTTAGCACATAATAGCTGTGGCAGCAGCTTATATTCAGCACAGTCGGACGCCATTACGGTTGCTCATATTCTAACCTCTAAAATTAAATAGGAATTTAAAATGAACTGAAAAACCCATTTATATTCATTTATAAAACTAGTTTTATCGTAGCATAACTTGTTAAAGTACATTTTCTATCACTAAAACATCTAAACACCGCAAAAAAATTACAAATTTAAAAGTGGAGTACTACATTTTCTATATTTACTTTCTTAACAGTGCATTATTTACGCGGCGCTTTAAAATTTTAAATAAAATGTATATATATATTAACTGTAAAGTCGCATGCGCAATGAAATTGATGTTATGTAAACATCAAATCAATATATGGGTAAGGTCCTCCTTATTTTGTATTCACTTCAGACACTACACTTTGACACGAGTTCACAAATTAAAATGGAAGACAAATCATACACAAATAGGTGAATATATTTTCTGTAACAATGCACTTTTGAACCAAAAGCTGCATAACGTGTGACTAACTGAGTCATTCTATACAAAGCTGGATAACTTTGGTTTAAAAGCGGTATAGAAGCTTTTGACAGCCTCTATACAAGTGTTATTCAGCGATTCAATGTGTGGGCACACACTTATACAGCTATTACATTACTGTTATTCAGTAATAAGCGGCGTGGGCTAGCCCACTTTGCGCCCAACCTTCTGTATAACGTCTGTATAAGCGCTTATACAGACGTTATACAGCTACCTTATTCAGCATACAGTACGGAATGCTCTATTATTCAAACAATATTCAGCTACTTGTGTGTTACTTGGGAGACGACGACATATATAATATACACATATAGGTATATAAATACTTATATGCATAGAAACATTCATAACTCAGGAACAAATATTTGTGACGAACACATAAATAAATGCTCTTACCAGGATTCGACCTGGGACCTCCTGCTTCATAGGCAAGGTCACTACCGACTAGGCTAGGAGGCCGTCTTAAAATGGAACCAATCACGTTATGCACATACAAAATATATAGAGTTAGATCAAGAAAAGTCTGCAGCGATTTTGATAGCCCACGCAGTGTAACTGTTATTTTAAACTTTAAACTTCTATGAAACTAGGATATAAGACGAAATTCATTAATATGATTTAGTTGTTGAATTATAAAATATTAATACTATGTTTCTCTTGCAGGTAATATAATGGAACAGGTATTTATGATCGAAGTATTTGTCAAGAAAATTGTACTGAAAATAGAACCGCCAGTTAAAGATGAGTACGAACTACGCTTGGAGGAAGAGGAGAGAAAAAGAGAAGCAGAAGCTGCGGCGCTAGCTGCGGCTCTATTAGCAGAAAAGATGAAAGGTAAGAAACCGAAACCTCCTAAAAAACCTAAAAAAGGCAAAAAAGGCAAAGTACCGCTTCCACCATCAGAGGAAGAATTAAAATACATGCAAACGTGTACAATGCAAATGAATTGCTTACCTCTGTTTGATTTCTATGTAGCACATGATAACTTCGTAGCCCCGCCGCCACCTCCACCTCCTGCTAAGGGAAAGAAAGGGAAAAAAGGCAAGGCCAAAAAGGGCAAAAAGGGCAAAAAAGGCCCTGTCTTTGTAAAACCACCATTACCATCCGAACCATTACCACAACCTCCTTATTTTGGAGTCGGAAATGCGGTGATATTCATATCAAGGCCGTCGAAATTACAGGAAGTATTAGAAAAGACGCCGATATACATCACAGTCTGGAACAGGGATGAAAATTTTAATTGCATAGGTTTCGTGAAAGTCCCATGGCACGAGTCGTTCCTCCAGTGCATTGAGCGATCAGCTGAACTAAATCCAGTAAACATGGAGCAAGCAGAGTACAGAGACACAAGAAAACAAGAAATGATTACCAATACTGTTGAAATAGTCAGGCCTCTACAATGTGAAGAGGACTTGAAGCCCTCTGGCGAAATTGAGTTTTTCATTAGATTAAGTTGTTTAGGCAACAGAGTGCTAAGTTACTTCGTCGCGTTACCTGAAATGGAGAGGATTCCAGGTAGAAAGTATCTCATTGATGATTTGAAATTAAAGGATCTTGAAGTAGTCAGGCATTGGGACGGCACTACCATAGATGAAGCTCCTCCTGTGGCCTATTTCTTTAGCGCTCCAGATATTACAAGAGAACCTATGAGACCCGTGGAGGAACCAAGAGTGTACGAAGACTTTGTGGCTCCTTACACTGCTAGCGAATTGGCAATTTTAGCCATGGGCTTTCCTAAAGGACCTTGTGGAGGTACAAATTGTCCAAAGCGTATGGATTATAGAGGATCTCAGCATCAGTTTATACAGGGTGAAAAGGTTAAGGGTAAATATCAACATGGGCAGTTTGTCAATAAAAGAGATGTTCATGGTCCATGTGGAAGATTGGACTGTCCATTAGCTAAAAAAATTCGACAATATTTGTGCACAGAAGGCAGTTACAAACCGTGTAAGAAGCCGTGCTGCAAGGAATATTATTAGAAACTTCGGATATTGTTATGTGGGCAAGAAATGCTTTGAGTAAGTGTCGTACACCTATATTATTAAATTTTAGCAATGATTTTTTTTACTATAAATTTTTAACAAATTTGGTAACATAGTAAAATAAAAAAGTATAATTTTGTTATTCGTGTAATATTATTTCTTATTATTGTACTTTATCCGTCAGATGCATTGCACCCTTTCGAGTTGGTTCGTTTTATTCCTACAGAAGCTGGGAGGATGTATTTACATGTAAGTACCTACCTAATTCAATTCTTGTATCACTTCCGCCTTGTAATTAGGTTTGCCTTAACCGTTACAGGATACGATGACCCATTGTTTCAAATACTCGATTACTGATTACACTCGTATTCGTGCGACCCTAATTTAAATGAAGATTTATAATAACTTTCTCTTTTTGCTTGAACTGTCTTAATGAATCACGCGCGCGAATTTTTTGAGATCGCTGGCATAAGAACCGATATTTTCTATACGGTAAGTCTTGAAGAAATATCAAGTACCTATAGAGACTCAAAGTCAATTTACTTTCAAAATGTCAATAACATTTTTATACAAATCTATGATGCCAAAGTCATCACAATTTCCAAAAGTTCACCATTTTCATCGTCGCAGAAAATTCTCATCATTAGTTCACCTGCAAGACTGTACACAAATAATAGGGCTGTGTAGTACTGTAGGTATATCAAAGAACTAATCATGAAACCATTAGGCACGTACCTAGTATTTTTCCTAGGGCATGGTGCATCATAAGTTTCGCATTAGCTTAGCTCGGGGGCGTTCAGTCCGAGCAGAATTAATGGGTAAATAAACGGTATGAACCATTACAGGTAACGTTCATTGTGACGAGTTTCAACGTAAAGCCTGTAGAACGATTATATTATTATTACAAGCTTTTATTTAACAATGTACCTATGTATGTATGTAACTACATATGTTTGTACGGGTCAAATCTTGCAAGTTAAATTTCAGCCCTATTCGAACAATGAGATACGTCAAATACTAGATATTGAAACGATATGGGTTGGATATGTCAGTGTCAAACAAGTGTCAAAATTGACGTTTCTTCTAACAAAAACGCCACTTTTGACACTTGTTTGACACTGACATATCCAATCCATATCGTTTCAATATCTAGTTTTTTTTTTTTTTTTTTTTTTTTTTTTTTTTTTTTTTAATAGAGTAAAACTTTATTTTATAATTTTATTAATAAAACAGAGATTAAATAACAAAATAAATAAATAAATCATAGATCTAGCCCTAAATTAGGTTGTGGCATTGTTCCCAGGACGCTGGCCGCGTTCCCCCTCTGCACAGTGAGGCTGAGTTTTTGAGCAAAAAAAGGGGCAGCTCGTAGGTCGCCAGACACCCAGACTAGTTTGGTAGAAATTTCTTTTACTAGTTTTTTGGTGTCTGACGACCAGGGACCGAGAGTTTCAATTGCAAGTGCCGCAAATACATAATTCGGTTTCAAGAATGCGTATTTGCGACACTTGGTAATTTGGGCGTCGTCTGCTGCCGTCCCCGGCCTCCTGGCAGAGCCCAGGACGTGGGATGGGGCCAGCGTATCAACACATGTTACATCCCACGCCAGGGGCCGTCCCAGGAACCAGGGTACGAGCGAGCAGCCGTCGGGCCTTTTACCATCCGCCGCAGATAGACCGACTGGCTCCAGGGTTGCTGGTATGGAGGCGGTACCGAGTGCTCTGCGGATTATGTCGTTTAGAGCCGTGTGTCTATAAAATCGGCCGGCGCTTGATTGGCAGTGGAGTCCGTGGTGCCCATAAGCGTCAACATGGTTTCCACAGCGGGAGCAAGCGTGTGGCTCGCAGGCTTTCAAACCTAGCCTGAGGCATACGGCTACGCGCAGTGACGCCGGGTCTAAAAGGGAACCAATGTTCCGCGAAGGCAAGGCGCGTAGCCAATGCCCTGACTCGGGTTCTGATACTGCGAGCAGTCTAGCACGGTCGCGGGGATTCGAGTTATTGTCCAAAAGGGATTTGTGGGTTGTTTTTATTTTTATCAGGTCCCAGGCTGCTTGGCTGGCTTTTTCGGTAGGTGGGCTCTCGCCGGGATTTCCAGCACTCCAAGTTGACTCTGCATCTGCCAAGCTCGCCACTACCACACCCGTGGGATTGGTGACATTAAGAATGCCACGGATGAGATGAGCGACGCTGTGGACAGACGAGAGAAAAGCGGGGAGAGCCAGATCGCCCGTAGTGCGGATACCCAGGCCACCATAATTAATAGGCAAAGTATTTGACGTATCTCATTGTTCGAATACGGCTGTTTGACCCACTTTCCGAATTCCGATTAACACGTTCGCGGACGCGGATTGCATAGCATCCGTTTTTGTACTCCTCCTGGTGACGCGCCATTCTTTTTAAATTTCTTCGTTGAAATGCTTATCAATCTGCTTAACCACAGTATAATATTATTCACCAACTTTTCCTCTACCAGTCACCAGTCAAATAATGCGTACTGCCATATTACATAGTTTTATCGAAGTTAAAAATTATCCTGTGACGTCTCCAAATTGGCCCCCCTTTCTGTGACGCAGATGCTATAGCATTCGTCTTTGTATGGCAGCTCCCTTAGTAGCCCGGC
This sequence comes from Cydia splendana, assembly GCF_910591565.1. Classification (NCBI taxonomy): domain Eukaryota; kingdom Metazoa; phylum Arthropoda; class Insecta; order Lepidoptera; family Tortricidae; genus Cydia; species Cydia splendana. The sequence goes on from NC_085960.1 coordinate 14,449,242, forward strand.
AGGTGCGTCTGGGAGTGGACACATGTAATTTGGGTGAATTTCGTGCGCGATAGCGATTTTGACGTATTTTTATAAAATCGTAATTAATGTTTTTCTTACAATTTCTTTAAGTTTTTCATTGTGTTTTAATAAACAAACGTGTTTACTTGCTGTTAATTACACTACAGTAAAATTTTGATAACGGTTAATGTGAAAAAGTGAGGCATGAATGTGTATACCTATTATTGAAATAGTTACGTTACTAGTCATAGTTTTGGTCATATAATTGTGAATTATAGCCTGTTGGCGCTCGATGATCACCTCCCACAAGGTAAGCACCTTATGACATGCATTTGTGGTATCATTCTGTGTATATTTCATGCCTTGTATTTGGTGCAGATGCATCCGAAAAAGAATATAAAGATGGGTGAATCATCGCTTGGCAGGAAAAGTGGTGGACGCTTTACGTCCAGAACTTAACGCGGCGGTGCGTTACAGGGAACTCAAAAAGTGTAATGCGGTACATATTGACACTTTTGAGAAGTAGTGTTGGCGTAAAATGCTGCGTATACCTTGGACAGCTGGAAGAACAAACCTCTCATTTTAAGAGAGCTCAACATTGCCACTCGGCTCTCTACAACATGCTATGAGACCCATGTTTGGGCCTTTAGATTAGAGCCGGTCTCCAACGCATCATTTGTAGGTAGTATCACATAATTTGAGGTCGAATGAACAGCGAACGTGCTTGGGATGGGGCATGTATGAGATGGACTCAATATTACAATGATAAGCAAAGAGGGAACAAAACAGAAGAAGAAAATTGTTTGAAGAGGTCAGCAAATGAGTCTTTTGAGCAAAAATCGCGCCTTTAGAAAGTCAGAAGTCTCAGCCATCAAGTCCATCGAGCACGCTGTATGAATGCTATAACATGCGATGTCATATAAGATCCCATCTTGACTACGTCATGTGACAGACATGCTTATGCATCCGAATTGTATAGCATTTGTTGTCACATAGCGTATAAAAAATATACTTTATATTGACGCGGATTGCATAGCATTCGCCTTGCATAGCATTACGCGTCATATACAAACCTAAAAGATATATTTGTAGTGACAGAAATGCTATAACAGTCCCAATATTTCCATACAAAATTTAGGTGTCCAACTGGTGTGACTGAGCGTCCGCGAACGTGTTAAGCTGAAAATTTGCATGCATATGTAAGTCGGGTGTCAATGCAATATGATGGTACAATCGAGCTGATCTGATGATGGAGACAGGAGTTGGCCATAGGTACTTTGTGATAAAACAACGCAACCTAATTGTGTTTGGGATTCTTAAAATAGTCTCGATGAGTATTAGTTGCCAATGTAAAGAAAAGTACAGTCAGCGATAGAAGCTTGTACCAAAAATAAAATTTTTGCCAAAACTTATTAACTGGTAATATTTAACTTGGGGTAAATCACATAAATCTTATTCATAATATTAATAAGACAAATACAGTCGTGATAGCATTATCACGCTGTCACGCCTCTATTTTTCTTATTCGAACTATGTATTAAAATGTAATCTTATCTTTATCACATGAATGCGTCCATCATACATCTAGGTCAGGTAGCATTTTGTAAAATACTTCAAAACAATCTAAACAAATGAATTAAAATTTAATCAAATTGTTTACAATAACCATGAGTTTTTGAATTTAGTGACATTAAGTCCGGTTATTTCATTCGTGCTACTTTAACTGACATAATTATGTCGAAAAACGAATAATTAGGTACAAGTGAAACGCGTCCTTTATCGTATCTCCACCCAGACAATGGACGGATTAAAAAGCCATAACACTTTTGTGAAAATCCTAATTACTACACTTAGTGTGGTCACCGAGCGTGGCAGATTCGGATGTCAAATTCGAGTTAATTGCAGAAACAAGGTTAAGTGTGACTTTGGGCCACATGAACAGGGTTTCCTTGTTTTATTTTACAAGTTTTTATTTAGTTTCACCGGTTTCACTAAAACTTAGGAAATAAATGGCTATTACTAAAATTCGTGAAATTTTTACTTTACGTATAGGTAAGTTAAGTAGTTATAGGTAACAAATTTAGCTCTTATTTGTATGTGTTATGTGTTTGGATAGACTTTCCATAGTTGTAATTAGTTATTATAGGGGTTTGCAGACTCATTAAATAATGAATTGCTAAGAAGTTTATAATCCTGCCCGTGTCCACTAATTTATTTTATTCAACAGGAATACATAGTTGGCAACGTAATTTATTTGATGCGTTTTTGTAAACTATTATACAGCTACATACAAGTGGGGCTTAACTAAGTTTCTTACCTATCATCATATATATAAAATTGAAAAACCAGAACGGGATAAAAAACGAGGGAAGAAGCGAGATGGCGCCTTACAAATTTCTAAAAAAGTTTTTGACACGTTTCTCAAATACGACGCACGTATGATAAGAAAAAACTGTTCTAATCTATTATCTAAGTATGAGAATATAACTAGAGCATAAAAACTATCGCTTTCGATGCGTATTTAATTTACAATAAGCAAAAGAAATTTTCATAACATTCTTCATTTTACGACTATCGGCTATTTTCGGAAACACTCGGTTGGTTTCGTTTCGAACTTCAAATAACCAAAATTATGTTTGTTATGTTGGTATGCAGTGATTTCGGCCTTTTTTACTCGAAGTAAAATAAAAAGTGCTGTCAACCTCAACCTTTTACCTTAGTTTATGCCCATACGAGTGACATGCCATATAATGACTGATAATTACTTATCAATATCAATAGTAATTTGTATTTTGTTGTTTTAAATTTCTTTTTGAGTTATGTTATTCAGATTTACTTTCACAGCTTCGGCAAACAAATTCGTCCGGGGACCGGGCTGCCGAGATGGGCCAAAAATACAAAGTTGATAGCAAGTTATAATGTAGGTAGATAAAATTTAAGTGCATGTTCAGATATTTTTGAGCGAAACGACCTGGTGAAAATAAGCAAACGTACAGTCAGCAGTCGGCCAAATATCGTAATATAACTCTGACATACAGGTATTTCTGAGTTTTTTTACACGAAGTAAAATAAAAAGTGCTGCCAACCTCAACCTTAGTCCATAGCCCATACGAGTGAATTATGCCATTTATGACATATCAATCAAATTAATATTATCGTATGATTATCGTGTTAATAATTTGTATTTTATTGTTTTAAATTTCTTTATGAGTTATTATTATTCATATTGATTTTCATGACTCGGCAAACATTGTCATTCGTCCAGGGAAAGGGCTGCCGAGATGAGCTAAAAATACAAAGTTATAGAATGGGAGACGAGCGTACTTGGGACAACAAAATGGGAGACGCCCGATGGCGAGAGCTATCGCAAGATCGCAAGAAACATGACGTGATCTGGTATCGGAGGCCAGGTGAGTCCTTTGGATCGTTGCGTCACCTTAGCCGTAGTAATGTTAAGATCCAGAAAGGGAAATGGGGGCTACCTACGTTTGTATGAAAAGGCGATTTATGGGTGGTGGTCGTCCATATTCGTGGCTTAAAGCGGAAAATAAGTAATCTAATGAACGTTTTTGCAACTAGGCTTACAACAATAAGTAATAATTTTATGTTAAAACAAGTTTTAAATAAATACCTACGTACGTTATAAGAAATTTTCGAATTAAGTTATCCAAATAACGGCTACCTACTTGACAAATAAGAAATCCTTATCACAGTTATAAACCCTGGCAGGGATACATAATAATGTCGGTATTTAACTAAACATAAGACAAACTCTTTATTTCATTTACGCGAGCGGAGCTGCGGGCCCGTCTAGTATACTATATGTATGCATTATGGGTTCCAAGTATTTAGTCGCATATTTCAAACCCTTAAAACTGTTTATCGCCTTTAATTTGCTTCCGGACAAACCAAAAACAAGTAAAACAACTAACTGATACCGTAAGCTCAAGTACTAAGGTTCAAAATCAATTATTAACTTTTTTTAATATATAATTGAGTTCTGCGTATTAATGTGTTACTACATGGTCATATAGGCCAAGGGTGTGAATCTGATTCCGCTAATCCACAATGATGATCTGTTACAAGAATTACGTTTTCTTTTAATTAAAACAAACGGTATTAAGGGCATATAATTTGTATGTAAGATATCAATTCGTATTAATATTATCTGAAAATATTATAATGAGTATCTATACAGTGTTGTGAAATTTGTGAAGTATACTTTTAATTGTAAACTTTTTTCGTATGTTTAAGAAACAATATTTTAATAATTACTTTTATTTTCTGAAAATAAAAATAATATTTCATTCATTATTTTGATTCAGAAAATAATATTTGGAGCCGAGATTATTTGTTACTGTTTATAATATACAGTCACGCTCCCTGATTGCTGAGACATTAAGGGGTCTACCTAAATTGGACATTCCATAGCGTAAGTATTAAACAACCAATTTAGCTAGGATCCTAAATAGCTCAACAATCACGGAACGTGACCGTATACGGTGCTAAAAGGAAATACTATGGCTTGAAACCAGGGGCGTATTTACCATAGGGCCAAGGGGGCCATGGCCCGGGGCGGCAGGCCGCAGGGGGGCGGCGAAGCCGCCCCCTTGCGGCTTTTTCTGGGCGCCTTTTATAATCAAACTTAGCAATTTTTTTATTATATTTTAATTGACATTTAAATTAATAAACAAACGAACGCTTCAAACCCCACCAATTGCTAAAAATATCTACCAACAAGTACCTAAATTAAGCAACATTTTCGTTCAAGAAGTATTAGTACGGCGCAGTGCCGGATTTACCACTAGGCTGAGTAGGCTGAAGCCTATGGCGGCAGATTTTAGGGGGCGGCAAATTTGGGTCAAAAAAATATTTTATTAGCTGTTCAGATAGGGTCGACCAGAATTTTGTCGCTCCCCTATTTATTTGTAAAATTTAAATAACAAGCCTTGTCGATTTTGCCGCCCTCTGTCATGTCAAGACCCTTTATATTGAGACAGACAGACGGCCGGACGGACAACAAAGTGATCTTATATGGGTTCCGTTTTTTTCCTTTTGAAGTACGGAACCCTAAAAATTTACCAACTATTTTCTCGAAAAAATTTCGCGCTCGCTACGCTCGCGTTTTCACTTACGTACCTAACATTATTTGTGACCCATCTGACTATATACATACGGGCGGTTCTTGTGTCTTCGTGATATTCAATCTCACTAAATTGTTCCGATCCCATGCCGAAACTCAGTACAGATAGAGTGCTCTCGATATCAGATACAAATACAATACTTTTCATGACTTTCCAGCACCAAAGAATGAGGGATAATGGTACGGCCTGTGTAATACGCATCCCTACTACTGTCGTCTGCATAGCAATGATTATCATTGATATGCAGCAATGACAGCACAGAACCTAGTGCAACGCCAACGGTAATGTCCACACTATCGGAGCAGCTTCCGTCTACTATACGGCTCATGTGCGTCTACCGGAAAAAAAGCTAGCGATCCATTTGTATAACATAGTCCCTCGAGCAGACTCGATGCCAGACCCGACCGAACTCCTTAGCTATATCCAACCTGACTGCCATGTCTCACCTTGATTCTCAATGGCCAAAACCCAGCAGTACCCACCGGTCACCGATCAGATCAGGCAAATATCAGGTCGCATCGTCATTGAGTGACAAAAACGGCCCATATAAATCTGTATCTAGAATAGTGACATTAGTGACGTCACCTTTCTGCACTCAAAAGAATAAAAAATTATCTACGTTCCACTATCAGCGAAGAGCGCCTGAATAGCTTAGCTCTTCTTAATATAGAAGCTGAGCTGACAAACGTTTTAAATTACGACAGCGTTATTGATGATTTTGTCAACCAATTTGTACATAGGAAAACAATGTAAATGCCTATGTGAGTAAATGGTAAATGTTTAGTTTTTTTTATTTCACACCCCAAAGGTACTTGTTGCAGGTTTTTTTTTTCTTAAATAAAATACTTTATCGTCATTGTCGTCACTGATGAAGGGGGGCGGCAAATCAAAATGGCCCGGGGCGCCAAATTTGTAAATACGCCTCTGCTTGAAACCTGCCTACGCTTTGAATTAGGTAAGTAGTTATGTTATCGGAAGGTGGTACTTAGGTATGCAAATTATAAAAACGTTACCTATGTTATGAAACAACATATACTTACAGCATCTTAGCATAATTCCTAACATTATACCAGTATTAGGGTAAACATACCTACTTTGGATATGACTATACTCACGACTAGTTATTCATGGTTAAATCTTTAAAATTTGAAGGGTTCCGTACCTCAAAAAGTTAGTGCTCCGTAGCTCAAAAGGAAAATCGGAACTCTTATAGGATCACTTTATTTTCCGTCCGTCCGTCCGTCCATATGTCTTTCAAGACCCAAAGAAACCCGAGGAGGTATCGAGTTAAAAAATTAAAACCATATATACTTACTCAGGTCTACACTCTACAGCCCCTTAAAGCTGTGAAAAAATAAAACTTCCATGTTAACGTAATAAAAAGATACGGCCATTCATGCCGTAAAAAACGTATATTTCGACAATCCCAAGGGAATATAAATTTATAGAATACTTCCCGTTGAAATTTGGCAAGTAACATCGTCTTACACTACAAGTACAGGTACAGTCAGCAGCAAAAGTTGCTAAGCGGGCGAGGTGTTCAAAATGATCTTGACGCGACTTTATTGTTAAGAGAATAAGAACGTGTCTAGGTAATTTTGAACACCTCACCCGTTTAGCAACTTCTGCTGCTGACCCTACGCTAATACCAAAATAAATTAGTCTGAAAACTTGCTACCATCCATACTAATGTTATGATTTTATGATTTACCCCTAATTATGTTGTATGTCAATATGTCAATCGACTGCTGTTTTTAGTGCTTACCTACTCGTTTTAATCTGAAAACCATTGTTTAAAACGTACCTAACTGTAACACAATACCCCATGGTTTAGTTTACATAAATCAGACACATCAACTATATGAGAGCTTATAGGACACCTATAGGAGGCCCACGGATAGGTCCATGGTACTTAAAAGGGCAACTTCGAAAGATGTTTACAAAATAATTATGAAAACTCATAGTAACAAAGCGCCAGGAATAGATAGTGTTCGGGTTGTGGATCTGAAACTAATAGCAGACAAAATTTCGTCTGCCATAGCCCATCTCATTAATAGCAGTCTAGCCGGTGGCTTGTATCCCGACGGTCTTAAGGTAGGGCTAGTACGGCCAATATATAAAGGTGGCGATACAACAAACTGCACGAATTATAGACCTATTACAATGCTCCCTATTTTAGATAAAATTGCAGAGAAGTATGTGAGCAACGAGATACACAATTTTTATAACAAACATTCTATTCTTTCTGCTAATCAATTTGGATTTCAGCCCAATAAAAGTACCTCTCTGTTACTGTCTAGGTTTACTGACGAAATAAATCATCACTTAAATAATAAATGTCATGTATTAATCATTTTTATAGACTATAGTAAGGCCTTCGACACATTGCGCCACGGTACACTGATACAGAGACTGGAGGAGACTGGCATCCGGGGAAAATTGCTAGATTGGTGTGGGAACTACTTGCGTAACAGAATTTATCATGTTAAGGTAGGGGATGCTCTTAGCAACAAAGTATTGGTTACAGAGGGCACAGCACAAGGCTCCGTGCTCGGCCCACTCCACTACTTAGCTTACGTAAATAATATGGACAATTGTATCAAAGATTGTAGTGTCTACCAATTTGCGGATGACACTTGCCTCATTGCTGCAGATAAAAACGTAAATATAGCAGAGAGGAAATTGCAATTTGACTTTAACAACATATGTAAATGGTCTCACGACGCAGGGCTGGTCCTAAATGCAAATAAAACTAAATTGCTTCATATACATTCTAGCCAATCAAGATCGGTGAGAGCAGTAAGGATTATAGGGCACGACCATCAGTGTCTCCACTCTCTACCGAATGTTGACCAAAATTGCAAGTGTACGCCTTTGGAACAAGTTTGTAAACAAAAATATTTAGGTGTCATAATTGACAACCGCTTCAACTGGGGTGACCACATTGACTCGGTATGCACTAAATTACGAGCTGTTATGGCAAAAATATATATTCTACGAAATAGAATTCCATTGTATAATATTAGACTGGATGTTTATAATGCACTCGTGGAAAGCATTATTTCCTATGGGTTAAGTAGTTACGGCCGTACATTTAAGTCATACCTTGACAAAATATATAAGCTGCAGGTTAGGCTGCTAAAGTTAATAGTACCCTATAAAATTAAAGAGGATCGTGTGTGTGATAGTGACCTGTTCACTTCATGTAAGGTCCTACCCGTTCACACAAAATTTAAATACCATATGTTAAAAGAGCAATACTTTAGAAATGAAATCCAGCATTTAATCTCTCATCCAATAAATACGAGGCAAGTAAGAAATCAAATGCTTCGAAAGCCCCAATTCAATAATTTTTATGGCAGAAGAACATCAGATTATATCATACCAGATTTAATAAATAAGTTACCTAAAGATTGGAAAGATAAGATAACACCAAATAATATAGGATATATTCTTAAAAAAGAAATGCTTAAACAATTAAATTATTTTAACTAAAATGCATAATTATGTTATTCCATTTAGCGTAAATGGAGCAGCCTGTACCGAGTACCTATGCGCCGACCGGTTCTTATCTTGCTCGGCCGGCCGGTGTGATAACGATGCGCTCAATTTTTTTGCAATCGTTATATTCATTATGCTGTTTACGAATTAGATGTGTTTTAAGTGTCTATTGTATATTTAAGTATTTAAGTACTGCGGAATGGAGTATCGAGACAAACCATTCTGGTTTAACGATGCTTTTGGATCAAAATATTATGTAATTGTGATTTATCTCTAATAAATAAAAAAAAAAAATGTTACATAAAGTAATAATAGCAGAGTAATGTTAGAACATTAGCTGCATTGTAATAGATGCAAATTGCAAACAATGGACTTGGTAAATATGTAGCTGCTTGATATGCCAGAAGGTCAATGTGATAAAATGATAATTAGAATAAAAGCGTAGCAGGATAGGATATCGTTCACGCAACACCTAAACCATACACAATATCGCATACAATAAGGTGCAGGGGGGGCATTTCGACTGCGGAATAATTTCAATTAATCGAAATAGCTTCCATGTTTTACATTATTAATTAGAGTCACACACAACACATCTTTTTCGCTATCTGGACATATATGGCACTCTAGTTAATAATGTAAAACATGAAAGATAATTCGATTAGTTGAAATTATCCCGCAGTCAAAATTGCCCTCCTGCACCTTACAAGTCTTAGAACATTATTAAAATAGTAGTTAAGCCTTGAAAACTATATTTACCAATTTTGTCTTGCGATACGCCTAACTATTTATTTTCCCATTTTTTTGTTACGCACAACAGTTTAGTCCTGTCTATTATGGTTTATATTTTATGAAATTTAATGTTTAAATCTAATGAGATACAATAAATCCTACAAATTTGTATAATCGGTGTATCTAGTATACGAGTAGCTTAGTACAATGAATGTAGTTTCACGTTCAGTTAACGCTTAACGCCTGCAATTACTTTTAGAGCAAATATCTCAAAAGTCCCCGTAAAAGCCTTCGCGGTTAAGGACTCACTGAAGCCATACAATAATATTGAGTAAAAATTTAACACTTTAAGTTAACACACAACATAAACGTACTAGGCACTCTATTGATCTTAAAATATATATGTACTAGCGATACGCCCCGGCTTCGCACGGGTTAACAAATTATACACCTAAACCTTGCTCAAGAATCACTCTATTGATATGTGAAAACCGCATGAAAATCCGTTGAGTAGTTTTTGAGTTTATCGCGAGCAAACATACAAACAGACAGACTCGGTGGGGGACTTTGTTTTATAAGGTGTAGGTAGGGTTACCAGATGACAGGAATTTTCCTAACATGTCAGGAATTTTGGCCTTTTGTCAGGAATGGAGACGGAACACGAAAATGTCAGGAATGTTTTGAATTGATAGACTTTTTTATAAAGCACCTTTTTATTTACTTAAATCAATACATTTTATAAAGCTTAAATTAATAAATCGGGTGGCCATCGCTAACAGCTAGACACCCCCTCCCCCTCCCCCCGTCGTCGTCGTCATAAAAATTAATGTCAGGAAAAATATTCGGAAATCAGAAATTTTGTCAGGAAATTTTAAATTTGTATCTGGTAACCCTAGGTGTAGGTAGTGATATTGAATCACTATAATACCGGGTGTGGCCTGTAACACGAGCAAAGAATTAAAACATAGATTGTACTCCTCAAACCGTGACACTTTTGTTCAACAACTTTTAAAAATTATGAAGTATTTAGACTCCCTATTTTTCATACAAAATAAATATTATCTTCAATGGACGCCATCGCCATGCCATATCATTGTGATTGACGTTGCTTGTCACGTCTTAAACATAACAAAATTCGCAATAGGTACATTGCGTCTTAGAATAAACTTTAAAGTGTATTGAAAATCAAACCACAAGTTATTTTTAAAAGTCGCTGAACAAATATTGGTCAGTATGAGGAGTACAGCCTACAGTTTAATTTTTTGCTCATGTTACAGGTCACACCCGGTATATTATGTTCAAAACAATTGACTGGTAATTATTATTTTCTTGTACTTACATAATTTGCATAGAAATTTCTAAGAATCTGAAGCGAGCATATGTGTAAATGAGGCTCTTGTAATGTATGATTACTAAAGTTCCCTTATAGTAAGTATACTAAAACAAGCAAGATTGATTTGATGATGCTCATATTATTATAATGCTCAATCATCCACAGTAACGTTACCAGGTTAAGTTAAATAGTAAGTAGTTAATAAGATTGTTTGCATGATGTAACTTAGATCTCTTGTTACCACGCATGAGTAATATTAAGTTGTGTCAAAATCACAGAGTAGGATAAAGATACAGGTATTGAATTTTAGTTTAATTACTAGAGCCAAAAAGAATAGATAGTATAGAGGGGTCCTGTCATAGTAAATTTTGTAGTCACAGTAAATTTACTGCCATCTATCGACACACGACTGAAACTCAAAATGAAAACGTATAAAACTATCGAAAAATGTATATGTATGGATAAATGATTTTATTATTTTTATATCATTTTGAGCCATGTTCATTCACTGATACCTATGTATTAAAATTGTTAAATATGAAACGGTGTCGTCAACGCCATCTAGCCGACCATAGGCCAAAGGTGTGTGCGCCATCTATCCGAGAATGACTTTTTCTTGATTTCCGAGGCACGTTTTTTTCTTAGTCTTTATTCTTTCATCTTATACGGAGTTACATATGTCTTTGCTAGAGCTTTAATGGTACTACTACAGAGATTGACTTAGATTTAGTTTTTCATGTTACAAGTATGCACACACTTCGGGGGTGATTTGGCAGATATCATTCACAGCTAGAATTTGGTTCCAGTATTCGTAACTTTCGGGAACAAAAATACTGTATCATCAAATACTAAAAATTTAAACTGAAATATAATTGAAGTAGGTTATGTAATCACATGATTACCTACATATTAACCTACTTCATTTATATTTTCCCATATTGCCCATGTGTGCCCATAGTGCACACGTGTCGAAAGAAATATAATTGCTACTTACCTTTTTTTTTGTATACCACATCGGTGGCAAATAAGCATACGGCTCGCCTGATGGTAAGCAGTCACTGTAGCCTACATATAATTGCTATACGTATTATAGATATTTGTATTGCGCTAGTCATAGTCATAGTCATTTATTTATAATATTTTAAATATTACATGTCAAGTTATTAGGCAATAGGTATTCAGTTTTATATAACATTCAAATTTATTAAATAATCAGCTTAATTAAAATATCAGGATAGGTACAATGTCAATTATTCAATTAAATTATTAAGGTAGATTTAGCTTACATTACATTATTATCAATAAATTACATTTATAAATTATTCGGTATATCAAAGAAATCTTTAATATCGTAAAAAGAGTAGTTTAACAGCCATTTATGCAGCCATAACGAGCAATAAATGTATGTAAATGTGCAGATTGGCTAGGTACTCTGTATCGAAACTTGTTGGTGACTTGGGGAGCAGGTTGATGACACACTCGCTCTTGACTTTCGCTACGTGCCTGGAGCGCACTAGTTTGGCAGAATGACTCACGCCTTGGTCGATGGGCGGCAATTAAAAACCTAGCCATCAACAATACACGTGTATATCTTTTATTACGAAACTGTCTAGGTTAGAGGATAGAGCAGTGAGCTCATATACGTTATAGAACAACATCAGGCCTGGCTCACTCCGCGGTTTGGTCGCTTTGCTCCAGGTAGCTAAAAGTATATCCGTTCGGCCCCAATTTTGGGGTTTGCCATAAGCCACGCGTGGCGCTGTTGCCACCTAGCGGCCATATCTGTGCTGATCGTAACAGACGCGTTTTGTTAGAGAGTGAGTCTTCTGTACCTAGTAATATTATTTATTCTGTGACAACATAATTTAATGCGGACCTCATCGGTAATTAATTTTCAAATTCATAAACATTAACTAATAAATTAGAGGTGTACTTTTCATACCGATGAACGTTTCTCTGTACAGACAAATACAATTAAATTGGTACTAGAGTTGAGAGGTCCTTACAGAGGTTGTTTGTTTTTTGCAAACCATAATCATCCACTTTAAACAAGCCCGTGCTTAAATAAATCGGCCCCATACCTACTAAACGCATACAGATAAACAATTCAAAACATCTGTTTTATTATTCGAAAAGGTAAAACGATATAGCCAATCAGCCAATTAACCGAGAACCGACTAAAGTATACAAAACGTAATATTCATACCACATTGAGTAAAATAATATATTTGAAAATTTTAAGTTGTCTTGTTATTTAATTCCGTTTCCCTCTTTACAAAATACTCTTCAGAGAGATTTTTTATACCTACATAATATTATATTGAATCAATATAAACGTATGTTGTTTGTAAATCAGTCAGTATCAATGACAGTTTAATGGAGTAATAGAGGGATCTATGTTTAACAAATATGTCGCTAAGCATATCATGATACCTGTTTATAATGTAATAATAGCCTCTTTAAATTGGTGACGACAAATACAATGCAATTCAAACAGTGGTTTTTAACATGCCTGTTAGGATAGGATCACTCGTGCGTCTGTCTGTCCGCCAACCCCCCCCCCCCCCCCTTTATCTCTGAAAGTACAGAGTCTAAAATATTGAAAAAAATACCAAAGTAGTTCTTTACCTATTAGATGATAGGAAATCCTATTATAAATATGCAGTCAAGTGTGAGTCGGACTTAATTACTTAGTTTTTGATCCGACCCCTACGGGTTTTTTTGTAATCCGCAATAAGTTACTGTAATATACTTTTCATTACTTAAAGGATATATTATTATACAGGGTACTACTAAACTAAATTAATAACTGGCTTAAATCTAAAATAGGCCCTTGAGGCATTGTACCAAGGATCCTGGCGGCATTTCCTCGCTGTATCGCAATGCTGATACGATGACTGTAATTAATTATGGATATTGGTACTATTTCGAAGCGACTAGTAAACCCCCTCGAGTTGGAGCTCATGTGATTTGTTTTTACTGCTCAAAAGTCATACTCATACCTTAAAATAGTTGAAAGAATGGTCTAATGACCATTGTATGTTTATTTGTATTTTAATAAATACAAATAAACATACATTCGTAAAAATATTCCCCGTTGTTAATCACACGTAAAGTTGGTACGTTGGTTGGTGGTTGGTCGTTACTTAGGTACTAGGATATTATAAGCTGGTTACAAGAACCACAAAAATTTTATTTATAGCAAGATACGTGCCTCACCCTACATTTATTAAATATTTCAAACAAAATGAGTGCCTTTTGAAATTGACGAAACCGCAAAATAATGACCGGTGTGAGTTGAAAACTTTGTGTTTTCACATTACAGGCTTCATTCGTATGCTTAATTATTTGAAATATTTTTAATTAACTACATGAAATTGTTTGTTGGTTAAAAGGGAATTTAATTTTTGGGGCCGTTTTTGATGACACTTAATTTAATCATGAACTTTTGTTGTAAATATTAACACTGACACTGGTTTATTAAATAGCAAAAATCTTAACCTAACAGTACTAAATAATAAGTTTGTTAGGACCGAGTATTCTAAATATCTCTGTCTCATTTTTATAGGCGGTTTAATTATTATTTTGTAAGTAAAAAAGAAACGGAGTCCATTATACCGCACGAGAACTCGGCTGAGCTTTTTGTAATTTACTCTTAACTCGCAAGTCTTAATTTGATAAAGAAGACCTATCGCTTCGAGCAATTTCGTCCAATTAATTACGTGAACTATGGAAATAGGTCAATATCGTCTTGAATATTATTAAAAATAAAACACGATACGTAAAGTTAGCTCGTTATGATAAAAATAAAAACAAAACGGTTGCCCCTACGTGTACCAACAGCTAACTTTCCCGATATGTGGAAATATGACGATTCAGTTAAACTAACCAGACGTAATCAACACCACGGCAGTTTCATTAGAAGCCTGCGAAGTTTGAATTGATTAAATTTAGTTCGCAATTGCACTAATTGAACCGTCCTGAATGTCCATTGCTATTGGAAAGGGGAGTATCGCTAAGCGAAGTTGAGTATGTTTAGATTCGTGCTAAGTAAAGTTTTGAGATTGTTTACTATTTACCGAATATGGAAAGTATTTAAATATTAATTCGGCTAAAGCCAAGAATTCATTGAAAGATTAGTCCTAGTGATATGAATTTAAATGTTTTACAATACAAGACAATCTTCTCACCTACTTTATCGGCATGAATGTTAATCAACGCATGTTGTTGCTTTTATATTTGAATGTAATATAGATCTACTTACTCGTATGTGCAATGTAATAGTTAATAGTATTAATAATAATTCAGCCTATATACGTCCCACTGCTGGGCACATGCCTTCTCTCATGCGCGAGAGGGCTTGGGCTATAGTCCCCACGCCCACGCTAGCCCAATGCGGATTGTGGACTTCAGATACACCTTTGAATTTATTCGCAAATGTATGCAGGATTTCAACCCGCGACCTCCGGATTGAAAGTCGGACGGCATATCCACTCGGCCACCACTGCTTTTTTTAGTTAGTTAATAGTAAACTTTAGATAAAAATATTACGAGATCTCCAAACGAAAACATCCACCAATAAGGAACCACTGGTTGTCAAAAAAGTGTCCAAGACCCACCGCGCAGCGTCACCCGTCCGTGACAACGGCTCCATCATCATAATGTCCCACAATTAAAGCTAATTCATCATCGCCACACGCATTTTAAAAGTCATCTCAGGCTTCTATTAACCCTTTCAGAAATTATATTGAAATTGAAATTATTATAAAGGGTTCTGCAGTTTGACCTTAATTACTTGACCCTTTGGAGTAGGTAGGGAAACCAATAATAACAATTTTATTTAAGTCAGTTAAGACTGTAGGTAAAATAGCCACATAATTAAAAACTTTACTTTTGAACTGGAAATAGGCAAATATGAAAAAATATAAATTGATATCGATACATTTTTGGACAAAGTATAATGCATCTTTGAGATAGCACATAGTCCTTGTTGTTAAAGTTTATAAAACTAACACAATAATAACGCTTTTAATTAATTGACGATGCTTTGACGATGGTACTACATCTAACTCTAAATTTCATTAGTTTGACAATAATGGAATTCAGTTACAATGGTTGACATCTTAAGATTGATATTGGTCATTTGGTTCATATTAACGTTATCTGGACAACCGTTGAACAATTTAATATACTATATTACCATCTATAC
This sequence comes from Cydia splendana, assembly GCF_910591565.1. Lineage (NCBI taxonomy): Eukaryota > Metazoa > Arthropoda > Insecta > Lepidoptera > Tortricidae > Cydia > Cydia splendana. Next base: position 14,465,161 of record NC_085960.1, read on the forward strand.
TACTTAATCACAAACACGTACACCTTATCTACAGTTAACAAAATCCATTATAGCTTAAATTAAACTTTCGTGAAGACCTCAGTGTTGTGGTAATTCTTTACTATTCAAAAGGTCCTAATTATAATCTGAATCGTTTAAGAAAATATTTTCGGCGTCAAATAGAACAAGAAAAAATGTTTGAAGACATCGTCTTGAGTTTAGCCAACCGAGCGGAAGAACAAAAGTCGATGGAGTAGCATTCAATGTAAGAAAACCATTGTATACCAAAGCAGTTTCCGTTTAAGTAAATGCATCTCGAATTATAAAACTTGTACTTTTAATAATATTTACAGTGTAAAGGTTGAGACATGAACACATCAAGCTCCTATTAAAAAGCTAGTTTATCTGACATACATAATGTTATAGATTGCCTTTAATACTAATCAGCATTCCATAGGTTATCATACAACATTTCGCATACTTTTATGATACAAATATTTTTTGGGATGAACATCTACTATAGGTACTACGTAAAAAAATGCTTTATTTATATGAAACAATCAAAATAACTTGTGCCTACTTTCAGATTCCCTGTTTCGACGGCATGAGTCACTGCAGAAGTAGAACGGTGGTACGGGTAGGTACCGCCATCGCTTGAAAAAAGCTAACGCCCTGTGTATACGCGTTATCTGTTGCATCAGATATTATACAGAGTGTGTCATATTAACAAATAATATACAAACCATCTATCTGTAGTTTTTTTCTTTATTTAGTTGTATCCAAATGTAAGGTCATAAAATAATTTAGGTTCTAATTATTTTTTAACAACCTGTCTGGCCTAGTGGGTGAACTTGCCTATGAAGCCGATGGTCCCGAGTTCAAATCCTGGTAAGGGCATTTATTTGTGTGATGCGCACGGATATTTGTTCTGAGTCATGAGTGTTCTCTTTATGTATTTAAGTTTTTATGTATTATATATTATTATATACAAACCCAGGTTGTCAGGTTACCCACAACACGAGCCTTATTATTGAGCTTACTGTGGGACTTAGTCAATTTGTGTTAATGTCCTATAATTTTTTTATTTTTTTATTTATTCTGTCTTGTTTTTAACATGGAGTGGGTTCATTGAATACGATATAACATGAAATTCCACAGGTAACACAGGTTTTAAATTAGGTTTTTTTCGTCCGTGGAATGATTGTCGGACAAGAAAAACCTAATAAAGCTCAAACGACACTAAACCTTTAACTTGTTGACTCTCCAACAGCGTTGTAACATACACACTGTCTAGACAGATACGATTACTCGCAAATACACAATATATTGGTAGAAAAGGGCACTATCAAAGAATTAATAATATAATTAAATTATTTATTTAATGTTTATTCCAAATATTACGCAAAAAGTGTCCGTTGGGTTTTTTCTGTGTTAATTTATTTGTTCTTACCATTAGGAAAATCACATGTATCTGACAAAAATCTTTGGACCTACACCACACCTACACATATGCTTGCTAGTAAGAAAATCTCAATGTGTAACAAAATGCCTATCTAAATTTGTACTCAAAATATCATCATCCAGATTTCAAAGAACTAAAAATCATCCTATAGCCACGCGCCGGCGCAGGCGCAATGACTCACTGGCCGATCGTCAAACACTCTCACGACAAAGGAATAGAATTAAAAAATAAACACCGATCTCTGAGTGAGTATTTGTTAATAGGTCGCGAGTCGCGAGTAGTGTTCATAGAATTGTATAATGTTTGATGACTATAATTATGAGAGATATTATTTGTGATGGACTTCTTCTTCTTCCTCGCGTTATCCCGGCATTTTGCCACGGCTCATGAGAGCCTGGGGTCCGCTTGACAACTAATTCCTAAACTAATATTATTTGTGATGGACGTGATAATAAAATATGTCGCAGATTAGAACTGAATATGTATTACAATATCAAACCTAGGTTATATAATATATGTCATAGAAATATTCCTAGCATCTATCTAATTAAATTTATTAAATGATACCTCCATGATATGCAGTTATTTGCACATTATTGGACTACATTCACAGGAGAGAAAAAGTATCTGGACAAATCGAAGAGGAGTTAAAATATTTAAATATTAATATACATAGTATATTTTTGGTCTCGGATTAGTGTTGTGAATTTAAGCTTCGAGGCGTAAACTACAAGACTCGAGTCGCGACTTCTGAGTCTAGAAGCCTCGAACCTTAAAGCCTCGACCATATAAGCCTCAACTTAATAAGTTCTCGTTGCTGCTTACGAGCACAGAAACCTCGCGTCTTTAGGCCTCAAGCTTTAAAGCCTCCTAAGCTTTGAAGGTTTAAGTCTATAAGGTTTGTAGCATTTAAGTCTTAAAAGCTTTTAACAAATTAGATTAATCTATGCCATATTTGATAGTTATACAGGGTGCCCGTGAGGAACCCGAGAGATTTTAACAGCATAATCCTGAGGTCGTTAGAAGTAAAAAAACCGGCCAAGTGCGCGTCGGACTCGCCCACTGAGGGTTCCGTATTTTTTAGTATTTGAGGTTGTAGGCAACAGAAATACATGTGTGAAAATTTCAGCTGTCTAACCTAGCTATCACGGTTCATGAGATACAGCCTGGTGACAGACGGTCATTTTAATCTTTAAAAATGGCCAGGAATACTCTTTTAATGCTGGCTGAATATCCTCCAAATATTACAAAAGAATATATAATGATGGCTTGTCATAAAAACTATAGCAACAATAATACTTTCTGTCTATAACGCTCGTTGTTTGAGCTCTTAACGCTTGACTCAGGCCTTCGAGGTTCGGGGGCTTGAGCTTTCAATAGGCCCGAGTTTTTAAAGCTTGAGCTCTCTATGAGGCCCGAGGCTTAAAGACTTACTCTTAAGAGCTCATAAAAAGCTTGAGTCGTTAAGGTTCTGAACCATTTCTGAGCTCAAACCTTTAACGCTTGAGTCTTCAAAGCTTGAACCTTCAAGGTTTGCAAGTCTTTAAGGTTTAAAAGTCTTCAAGGCTAGTCTTTTAACAACACTATCTCGGATACCTCCATATGGTGAAGTGTCAATCATAAAAATATGGATGTTTTTAAAATGCTACGTTAAAGATTATTCAAATAAGTCAAAAACATCTTTATCTTTATCTTTACCTTTTCTGGGAGATTTTGATTGATTACCAGAAAATTTGTGACATTGACGTTCCTATAATTTTATTTACAGTACCTATAGGTAACAGTTAATCATCTATTTCACACACCGATTAGAAGCTAAAATGTATTTACAATGTATTTTACTGTCACTAAAAATACCGGCAAAATGTCACCATGATAAATTACAAAATCATATTTTACAAAATTAAGTTTACAGTTCAATGCAGAATCAAAGTTTGGAGTCTAATATGCATTTACGAGTAACAAACCGCAAAAATGTTGTAGTGTCTAACGGTTATAAGACGTGACGTATGGATTATTGCCCTATTTAACGATATTTAATGTCATCGGACTATGGTGTTGCCAGTTTATAGACGCGTAAATCAACTGTCACATAAATCTAGTTTTGCTTGAAGGACTTTTATTGTGAGAAAACGTTTAAAAATTATCGTAAAAAAGTTTTTCAATCGGTGAAAGACTGAAAGTCTTTTGTGCATATATCGGGAGATACCTGATTGCATTATATCTGAATCCAGCAGCGGTATTCAAACTGTAATTACCACTATTGCATCCACTTTTTTATGGTGCAAGTAAGATGACTGAAGATAAAGTCAGTATGTTCATATGCCACTCCAGTAGGAGATTACAGTTACGGACACAATTTAATATTTCAATGACATAATCACATAAGTATTCAATATTACGTACCTAAATGTATCTACATCAACCTGTTATTGTATCATTATTTCAACCCTTACGTGTCCCACTGCTGGGCAAAGGCCTTCCCCCAATTTCTCCACAGATCTCTTTCCAATGCTGTGTCTGGCCACTCCTTCAAAAAGGAGGCTAGTTCATCCCGCCATCGCCGGCGGGGTCAGCCAAATCCCCGATTTGAGTTTTCGATGTAGGGTAGGGATAATGTTATTGCAGTCTGCATTAAAAATTCACATCTAGCCAAAACCAGTTAGTTCACTCTAAGACTTTCGTCCAGCGGAGTCAGCAGCCAATAAAAATATCGTAATGGCCAATAAACCGCGCTCCATTACTTACACGTTTAAACTGAATAGAAACATCTTACATTGTAGCTTAACTATGGTTTAAAATACCATAGGTCTTTGTTAGCTTCTTGATTTAGGAGTTCGTTTTATTTTATGGGACGCAGAGAAATTTAAATCACGAGTACCTACTTACTTACCTGATTTATACCATATTAATTCACAATTCACAAAAAAATAGATTTTTTATGTTAAGGTCAAAATTTTGATGTTCGTACCCTCTCAGTCAACTGCAGAAATAAATGCCTTTACCGGGATTCGAATCCAGGACCATCTGCTTTATAGGCAGGGTCACTATACAAACTAGGCCAGACCGGTCGTCAAATAGATCTTAAAGGCTGTGGGAAATTAAACGACGAGCTTAATAATAATATGGAACAGCGAAATTGAACGGTAAATTGGGGAAAACATTGATAATTCTTTTTATAAACTTTGTATATGTATATCATTGACCTTTCATCTGATTTCTTAATCACGGTGACAGCAACACTTGTTTAACATAATTATCAAGTGTCGTTATCGAAATTGACCGATTAACAGGTTTCGTAATTTCATAATAAGCGTGAACAAAAGATCTTATCGTAATGACGCATCGGGTGTTTACGGACTACTTGGAATACCTATTGTTTGCTAGATAACGGAGCTTCGGCGCAAGTGATAAGAGCTTCCGGGCGAAAATAAAACTTATTTTTAAACTAGCCATTGTATCTATTTTGATGTGCCTATTGATGGAATTATGGCGAAATTTTTTGTTAGTTGATACTCATGCGAATTCTAGCCGATATGTATGTATGTTCCTTTGTGGCACTCAAGGGGCCAAACGCGTGGGCCGATTTTGATGATTATTACGTCATCGATTCGTCTTGATTGTCCGAGTGTCACTAAATATATAACATAATAGTAAAAAAATAAACAAAATGGCTACAGTATTTGAAAAACACCTTTAAACTTCTTAGATCCATTTTCACTTTGAAATACCATTAAGGATCTATAATTACATATTTAAAGTTAGGCTGTCGTCTTTTTTATTTATTTTAATTATATTGATATGTCCCATAAGTGTCTTCAAATACCTTAGGTTTAAGCATTTAGTATGCTTGTTTATCGCTATAATAATTGATTATGATTATTATCTTTGGAAGTACCGCAAGTATGGGAGCTGTAGAAATTTTATACCTAAGTCAAATAATCTTTGCTATAAAGATAACATTGTTATTTTTTAAGCTGAAAGCTCGTAGGCAATACAATTTGCTTAAACCTTATACCACGATCACATAGTCCGTAGATAAAGTTACAAGCTGTCAAAATCGAATAATAACCTCTTTGTGAACGTTTAAGTGATTACGTTATTTTATGGGTCATATTGTAAAAATGTCTGATAAAGCTCGAGCTTTGTAGGTTTGTTGACTCGTGATTCATACAATGTTAGGTCTTGTAATTATAAAAGCATAGAAAAATATGGTTCCGACAAAAATATTTTTAAAACTTTTTAACATAAATGTTTCATCATAGTCATCATGTAGGTACAGTTATTCTTCAGTGAAGACGTAATGCTTGCTTTCTAGCCAAGACATAATGCCCGAGGTTCTACTAGCCAAACTTAGGAGTGCTGGCACTTCGTGTGCCTAATATATAGTCTGTCAAGCCATTTCGGTCAGTAGAAAAAAGCGGCAAATTAAAAAAAATGTTTTTTCTACGGACAAAGTTGTTTGACCGGCTATATGTGTACACTTCGTGTCTTATCGAAAACTTAAAAAAAAATCCCGCAGTCGTAATTGACCCCCTGCTCCTTATGCACTAATATTGTTAACATGATTTATAACTACTAGGAGCGAGTTAGGCAAGTACTTGAAAAAGCGTTCATTTAATACGGCAATTATTTAATTAGAGACTACCTCTACACATATATTGAAATATCCAGTAGCCAGAATAACTCGTCGTCAGTGAGTAACAAAAACACACAGTCATATTTCACACAAAACGATAATGGGTTTAAAAGTAGCATAATTTATGTCATTTCCTGATGCACAATTAGCATGTGCCGTATATCCATTAGCTAAATGACACTATAGTGCGCAGAACCTGTAGCTTTCGTCATTTAGTATCATGTCATTTTAACATCATGTATGGAAACACTATCGGGACAGAGGAGAGTTTATTGTGCAAAGGTTTCAGAGGTTACACAGGATACTGATGAGTATCACAGTTTATTTTACAAATGAAAACATACACCATTTGCATGCATGGTTTTTGGTTACCTACATTATGGCCAATTTCCATATTTCCAGTAGGCAATCAGAGCTATGGAATTCATATTATCTGCTTTATTTACTTTATGTTTTTGTTGTTAAGTAAGCGGATATACAAAGTGGGATTACATATGGGTGAATAGCGATAAAGGAAATGTTATTAGTTATAAGTTCATGATTCCATTGTGTTACGACAATTAAGCAGTTTCTATTAAAGTTACCTACATTAACATAATACATGACATGACCGTGTGTTAGCGTATGCTATCAACATACCTATATCAATTAAGTACAATATATACACAATACAATTTAAAAATAAATTCTCGTAACACAATTATAATATATCTATTAACTTATGGCTTATGTCATTGTTATATTTATTTTTTATTTTTTAGTAATTAAAAAAAGTAATTAATATGTTCGACCAAGAACAAAATGGCACAAGCACATTATTGAACGCAATTTTCGTATTTTTAGCGTTTTTGCAAAAATTGTTACCTATGCTTAATGAAGTGATTTTTTTTTTCTTTCGCTCCGTAGCGCACGAAATAGTAGATTCTCTCTATCACTTTTCCTCTAATATGTTAGAGACAGAGACAATTAGCGTTTTGTTCGCTACGGGGCGTAAACGATTGGCATTTTGGCTAGGCTAGCAATAGGCTAGGCCTATTATAAATATTATAATCTAAAAAAGCGCTTCGATTTTACAAAAACTGTTAGGTGAACCCACGGCACTTTAATCACAGGTCCTTAACTACGCAGAATGGGGGCTAATGTAAAATTGTAGTTCTAATATTAAATTATTACACGGTTTAATAAATTCAATTCATATTTAATTGCACAAACGGGTCTACCGCGATATAATTTCATTGTTTTTACCTTTAATTCCGACGTTACTACACTACACTATTATCCGCGGATCGTGAGAGAGGCGATTGAAATTAAAAAACACCCTAAAAATTTCAACCGAGAGGACGGGTACAAATTATCGTCTACTTGGGGACCAGTGATTCAAATGTTGAAACCAGCGGATATATCTTCGGACCAGTGTACGGATACTGTGAGTGTTGCGTGTCGTGCCGTGGACAATAAACATTAAACTTTAACGGGTAGCTGCAATTTCTTTGTCTACCCCAAACATTTTTATAAACTTATTTCGGGTAGTTTAGTGGTGTTTTATTAATATCTCTGTTGACATTTGTTGGGACGTCAGTCTTTCCGTGACCACAGCTGGTGCAACTCAGCTGAAACGTCGGAATTAAAGGTAAAAACAATGAAATTATATCGCGGTAGACCCGTTTGTGCAATTAAATATGTGTACAAAACGCGAGAGTTTAAAGTGTTAAATTCAATTCATTCAGAAACTATATTATACTCGACATTTCTTTCGGCATTCGATAGCTATTATTCTAGTTATCTTTGCGAAAACATATATTATTTTATTGCACAAAAAATTGTCACTTGTTTCTTAGTTACACATATTATTAAAGTTTTCCTGTTGGTAGTGTTGTAATTCAATTCTTTATGGCGTCCTTTCCCATAAATGCATTATCGGTGACTCAAGGTCGGCGGTAAGTCGTTTTCCACTTGTTACCGCGACTGAAAAATAATAATAATGCATTGAAACATTTATAGCCATTACATAGCTAATATTATACTTTATAAATGATATTTTATACATTCTTTGAACCTTTGAAACTTTCACAAAATTGTAAATTACCGCGAAATCGCCAAAACGAGCTAAGCGTCTCCATCTTAGCTTGAGGAAAAAGTGCTTTCGTATGTCCGGCTGTCATCCTCTAATACAGACTCTACTTTTAAATTCGTACGTAAGTGTGACAGGGAGGCAACACGTCGAACGTGGTTCGTGGTAGGCCCTCTGATCGCATTACTCAGCCGTTTCTCGTGATTTTTTCTGAATAGGTTTGGTAATTATATACAGGCCTATTCGGATTTCGAGATAAGCACAAGATCTTGAGACGATTTAGAGATCAACTAGATCTACATTAGATATCGACTAGATGTGACTTGTATATCTAAGTCATAAGTAGTCATAACTTGTCGAAATCGTTCAAGAGGGCCTCCAGAACCGCGGAAACGTCAAATTTGACATATCTATCTTACAAATATCTTTCAATTATCCGTATCGTAACTTGTTGAAGTCTAGTAGAAATATAATTCATTTTCCGAATCGAGCCGATAGAGTTTTTAGTCTATAGTTTTCAGGAATATAGCTCAGAAAACTACTAGTCATGATTAATGAACAAACAATTGAGGGTGCATGATATTTCAATGTGTGGTAAGATGTGATATGACTTACTTGACTTAGTCTTGACTTGAGTCCTATGTCCCCTAAGATGGGGCAGAGGGCGTCCACAGGGCGCCGTCATCTGGATCGGTCTTGAGCTTCGTGCTTGAGTTCGCTCCAAGTCTTCCCGATAGCCTTCGCCTCTGCAACAATAGTCCGGCGCCAGGTCTGTTTGGGCGGCAACGTTTCCTCTTTCCTTGGGGATTCCAGTCGAGGGCTTGCCTCGGTATGTGGTCAGGATCCCTTAGGAGTGTATGCCCAATCCAACTCCATACTATGTGGTATAGTGTCCGTCAGATAGAACTTTACAATGTCGCTTCATTCAGGATTCAATTTGGTTGATTGCTATTCTCCATATTTTACGTCTACAATATCTGGGAGACCGAGCTTTGCTAGGAAAACATACAAAACTCAAAAATGCGCGTTTTCCCAGAGATAAGACCTAGCCAGATCGATTTCAATATCGCTCCCGAAAACCCCCAAATATAGTATCGTTATCAGTATCGTCATCGAAATCGTTAGAGCCGTATATAAACAATATGAATTGCTCGTTTAAAGGTACATATAAGATTTTACTAAATCCTGAAATGACCAAGCGAAACGTACCAGTTTCGCCGAGGCCACTATATAATTCATAATATTCGTTGGTGTCATCGCGTCGAAGGTCGCTTTTGTTCCATGTGACTCATACGCGCACGCGCACGCACATTGGAAATGTGGAAAATGTGCATAAATGTGCATACATTGCATTGTAGAACATCGCGCTGCTTTTCTCGAACGAAAGGGAACAATTGGCACAGTTTCGTTCTAACGAAACGCCTTTTGTATAAGGGTGGCCTTGTTTAACTAGCTCACCTGAGTGTTTGTGCTGCTAACCTAAAGTCAAGGCCGATATTCTAGTGAACTTCAATTGTTTTATTAAAAACTTCTTTAGGATAAAATAAATTAAAAATATAATAAAATATTTTCAGTATTTTATTATCTGTTTTATATGCGCTAGAAAGTGATATGTTTGGAGTCAGTGCCATGCTAAATCTTTAAAGCGTCGTTATCATTTATGTCATATCACTTATTAAATCTCGTCAATGTCGATTCGAATACCAACCATTCGATCATTTTTTTGAATTATGCTCCATGTCCCTTCTTAATTAATATAACATTTCTTAAAATCTCCAGACCACCTCCATTTCTACTTAGAGAACCTGGACAGTGTCTAATTTAAGAGTTGTATCAGATGCATGCCCTTCGGTTGGCTATAAGCCGCTTCTCGTGGATGAAAGCCTGAAAGAGAATGTCCTATAGTTAAGAATAGTTTTCTAAGCTAATAGCAATATACAATGTGATCATCTCTTATAGTATATATCATCATCGTTTTAACTTGGAATGGTAGGGGAGTAAATACTCTGTCATCGAGAGCATAATCGATGTAGAATCGATGACAAAAAGGCAACTAATCCACACAATGCATGCATAGAAATCGAACGCAGGTGGGCAAGTGATTTGAATTTTTTACCCCTTTCGATACGTAAAAAAATGAAAAGGAAGGGACAGTTAGAGAATAAAAGGTAGTGGGTTCATTCACGCGGTGTGACGAAATTTATGCATAATCAGTCTAGTTGTAGGTGCAAATGGATATTAATTGTTAACGATTGTTTGAAAAAATAACAATCTTTGTCATCGTGACTAGTGAAATTAAAACTACACTCTACTAGACTCTACTAGACATTAGACTTTTTGTAACTTAAGAGCATTGTAATTATGGTAAAATTACCAAAAATGACAGTTGTCATTTTAAGATATAAACACAAACTTTAATATTGTATACGAGGAACCAATATGTACGGTAATACGTGTAACTGCTATGGATAAACATTTAACATGTACACTAAATGACAGCTACTATTATTGTCTAGGAGTCAGGTAAGACATTAGCATTAGCACTAGCTTACAACGCCGTCTAGGGTACACAATAGGCGCTTAGTAAGTTAATACTGCCGAGTCTTCCGCTGAAGGTTCAATTTTGTTACATAATTTATCGTGTGTGCTATGCATCTTTCATATAGTCAATGAATGACTAATTTCATACAAACTAATTAAAAACCACAAATAATTTATCTTTATGCTGGTTGTACTGTGGGGTTTGAACGCATCATTAAGTGTTTATGACATGTGTGTAGATAAAAAATAAATATTGTATTACATATATGTATTAGGTTTTGTTTTATAATCTTTTTATGTTATGTTGCTTTAAATGTGGTATGCTATTTAATTTATATATACTTAATACTGGATATAGGTACTTAATAGGCAAGAGAAGTACATGTTTTCTGGGAATTGCCCAAATACGAATGATCTGACGGATAGACAAACTGACATTGCAGGAATACATAGGTACCCATAAGGCTTACGAGGTTGTAGCTCTATTTTTGTGAACTAACTACATATCATGAATGCCATGTTAAAATAAGTATTTTATATACTACTCCTCGACTAGGGGAACACAAAAAAAGGTTTAGTTACTGCATTACAGCACCTAAAGTTATTTCAAAATTAGTACATATAATAAAACTTTTTTTTGCGTTCCTCTAAATTTTTCCATGAGTGTATATCGATTGCCGTCTGTTTTTTTTTCTTTTGCAGCATATGTATAGGTATGTTCTCGTAGGTACCTAGTATACCCGTATACCTAGATCGACTTCAGTTGTTGTACCTACCATAATTTTTCACCAAGTGTAATGCTAACGAAACCAGGCAGTACACTGGCAGTCAATATAATTGTAGCACAAAGCCGGCATCAGTCACCTCGCATTTGGCGCAATATTCATTAAACACGGCTTACTACGCCGCTATTAATTCGCCCGACACCGGTGCACGCCATTGTACTAAAGTTGCACTGAGTTGCATTGTTTTGGTGAAACAGGGTTGGCGGTTTTTTTTTAAACGCAAGACCATTTTTTTTACTTATATTTTTAGTGAGGCTACCACCAGTTTGGCACTGACATAAATGCTATCGAGAACGTAACTCATAACTTATTCTTTATTTTTTATTCAGGTAAACACTAAGTATAAGTTTACAGCTCCAGCCAAGGCACTTATACTGTTATAGTCAAATTACTTAGACGTTAGCGTATATGTCAGTTTAGACACTGTCAGTGACTCTTGGTAGGGGTATAGCCTAGTACCCGTGCACCAGTTACTGATCAACGACACTCAGCATTAACTACGAGTATGAAGCTTCCCGTACAATAAACGCTAATACAAATTTATCGAACATTTTAACGGTACAGATGGTCTGATATTAAGGATATAACCGAAGTTGTCTCTTAATTTTACAGTCTGTGCGCAAAGAGAAGAGTCGTGAAATGTATGGGATCCAATACATTGTTTGACTCTTCTTTTTCCACACGGTTTTTCTATTTGTTTGCCGTTTGTCGATGTGCGATTGCCATCTTCGATAACTTTCCCAGGAGACATTATCTGTTATAGGTTGAAAAATAAACTTTTAATTATACTTTATTTGTTAAACACTGATTTAAACTTTCACGATTATTAAACATTATCAAACTGCACAACGGGACTTAATCGCGTATTTAAGTTTTAAGATTTATCTCCGACGTTTCGAGGACGGCGTTGTCCCCGTGGACTCGGAGAAAACTCTTCGACTCTTCGAGTCTTCAGTCTTAAAACCTAAAATCTTAAAACTTAAATACGCGATTAGGTCCCGTTGTGCAGTTTGATAACTTTATTTGTTGTTGAATAGTTTCAACCCTTCTTGTTTTACTTGGAATATGTGTCTGTTGTCCCGTAATTTGACCATATAGTGTCCACCATAAATATGAATGGTTTGTGAAAACGTGAGGCAGTCGTGGCGCGATCTTGACCCTTGCATGTATGAATTGTTTTATGACCGTTGGCGAGTTCTCTTATGCGGTAAACAAGGCTAAATTAAGTGCCTTCATTGTCTACATTATTTTATTAGGTGGTACAAAAGTGTTGTTTTAAATTAACATCATCATCATCAAAGGCCTAAAAGATAGGTCACACTTTTGAGCGTTGGATTTCTCATCTCTTCATCACCACGTCTGTCTTATCTGGAATAGGGACGTATAACACCTGTTTATTTTTTAATAGCAGATTAAGTTTTCCTTATGGTTTTTTTTTTCAGTGATACGTAAAGTAGGTACCTTAATATTTTCTTTTTAATATTCCTTAACCACAACTACCATTATCTATCTTCTATCTTTCATTAAGGTTTCAGTCGACATGAACATAGTTGATGTTAACTTGAGCTTTTTAAAGCATTTCCCTGTATATTTCGTTTAAGAAATCTGATATCTTATGTGAGTTGCAAACTTTGTCTTAATTTTCTATGTAAAATAATTACTTTTCCTGCGCGTTTATCTCGAAACTGCTATATCGATACAAGATTTCCAATATCCTTCGAGCAAATTCCAACCCTACCCAGCATCACATCCTTTTGTTCAGCCCTGCCGCTGTGGCCATGATTAATTGCATCTATGAAGGCTGTTCCAGCCCGATTTCATCGCGAAAAACTACTGAAACACAAACTTTAATTAAATTAAAACGTCAGTACCACGACCCGCCTTTTGGTTGTTCGTGTAACGAGGTGGTTTGTAAATAAGCAAATTATTTTGTATTACTTACGCCGTATATTTGAAGTATTTAATATTTCAATACCTATACTTATATAATTATTATATATTGAAACTGAGATTTAATACTCAGTTCTTGATGTCTATAATTACCAAATTAACATGCTTCTAAATAGTTCACCTTGTCAATAACGACATGAGTATTAAGAATCAATATAAAATCTTAGTTGCTTGACAACATTGCTTACTTACTTGACTAAGGCAATTTGTCACGAGAATAGACGGATAGCATAGATACAAATAATTTATTTTTTATTCAAATCCTACAAATACCAACCTGCCACGATTCAATAATATCTTCCTCTGTGAATGAAGCAAAAATTGAATTCACACACTTGTCGAAAAATCTACCAATATGAATTTAAATATTTAAAAAATCTACACACCAAAATTGCAAAAGAAGATCGTAATGGGCAAACAACGTTGGTTATCTACTAAATTTGAATATGTCAATAGATAAAAATAATTTGCACAAAAAATATTACCGAAGATCATTTAAATATTTCTCACACGGTCAATTAGACAGCAGCTCGAGTGAAAGAATTACAATATTGTAATTTGAGTACATTTGTCACGGGCGAATTATTTAAATTGTACACGATTTGGGAACGAGAGAATATTAAAAGACTTCGTAGAATAATGTTCAAAGAGACTATGGCATCCTATACGGTGATATGGCATTGTTCTTTCAAATGTGCAATATGTAAATGTATGCGGCTGCAATCTCCACTGATCAGGGTCTAAATGAGAATTTTATGCAACAGTGCATGAGGACTGCAGTATTTTCTCGGGACGCCTTAGTTTTGGAGAAGGCAAGATGTAACTTGGATTTTCTGTACGTTTAGCCAAATGGCGTGGCGAAGTATGGAATTGTCTCCGTGCTCCGTTATCTTTTATCTATAGCAGATAGCACTTAATTATAAATAGGTAATAAAACTGATAAAGCAGTACTTCAGGAAGTATAAAAATGTTAATTAATTGATACCTACTCGAGCGAGTATGATTATGTAGGTATATTAAAAAATAATTGAATAGCGAAAATCAATTTGATCTTGGTCATGTGTATACTTTTTGTTCATTTACTTGTTTACTCATACATCCTCATGTGATAATAACAAAATGAAGCATATTTATTCATGCATAATACAAGTGTAATTTAGCACAAACAGCTCCGTGCGAATCTATAGGTATGTCAACCCTATTTGAATATTTACATGGTCAATTTGATAAGTCACCGCAAAGAAAAGATCACAATAGAATTTCAATGCAAACGACGATTATATTAAAATCACAGAACATTTTGTAGGAATTTGACAGATTGATGATGGCGAAGTATAAATAGAAGAAGGTGGATGTCAAGTTGTGGGTAATGATGCAAATCATTAGAATAGCGAATAAGTGAATTTGCATAGAAAATTGTTTGTAAGTGCAAATTTGAGCTTGAGAACTTGTTTGTGTATTTGTTCACATAATATTTAAATAAAATAATTTGAAATATATACTTACAATAATTTAGACAGTGTCATTTTTTACCAATTTCTGCAAACTGTCACTATCAACATTTAAAAAAAGCCCCATAAGACGGTTCAAGAACTTGCATGCAATATTTCGATACAATGCTCAATTTAGACTAGGTACAATGAATTCAGTCAATCGACCAAATATCGCAATGCCACGAAATTCGCATACAAGTTCTTTAACCGTCTAAATGGGACTTCATTAGTTCATTACTTATAAATGAAAAAGTACATGTTTTATTTTTAGTTTACATAAAAATATAGTTTTTTAATAGTATAATGTAGGTACATTAAGCTGCAGAGATATAGCTTACTGTACACTTTTTTTACATTACATCGTTATTCTACACATTCACATTTATAAGCTTAAAGTTAATTATATATTTTGATCTGTTTCCGAGAAAATATACATTATGTGTTACTATAAAAATACCCAAATTAATTTAATGTTTGACTCTTAAACATTCTAAGTAGTATACACCATTTAATATAAATAAACACAGGTATTTATTTATTGTTCAAGGTTTTTAGGGTTCCGTAGCCAAATGGCAAAAAACGGAACCCTTATGGATTCGTCATGACTGTCTGTCTGTCTGTCTGTCCGTCCGTATATCACAGCCACTTTTTTCCTAACTTTCAATAGTATAGTTCTGTTCTTAACTATAAGAACTATACTATTGAAACTTGGTAAGTAGATGTATTCTGTAAACCGCATTAAGATTTTTACACAAAAATAAAAAAAAAAACAATAAATTTTGGGGGTTCCCCATACTTAGAACTGAAACTCAATTTTTTTTTTCATCAAACCCATACGTGTGGAGTATCTATGGGTAGGTCTTCAAAAATGATATTGAGGTTTCTAATATATTTTTTTTCTAAACTGAATAGTTTGCGCGAGAGACACTTGCAAAGTGGTAAAATGTGTCCCAGCCCCCTCCCCCCCTCCCCTGTAACTTCTAAAATAAGAGAATGATAAAACTAAAAAAAAATATATGACGTACATTACCATGCAAACTTCCACCGAAAATTGGTTTGAACGAGATCTAGTAAGTAGTTTTTTTTAATACGTCATAAATCGACTCGCACTTGGCCGCTTTTTTTTGGGTTACTGTTTGAAAAAAAAAGATAGGTAGTAAGTATGATCACGATCAAATTACCTGCCAAGAAAAATTGTCCCGTTTTATTGCCTTGATTTTTGAAGAAAAAGCGCCGCAGCTGAGACGAGTGCGAAAGCACCGGAAGTCCCTGCGTTCCACTGATTTAAGAGGAAATTGGAGCTGCAGTATCCCCGTTTAGAAGTCCTTTACATTATTTTTTCAATAGCTATTATTTTACGATATTTTTAGAAATCTACTTTAGAAAAAGGAAAGAGTCTTATAAAGGGAGAAAAGTGCCTTTTAAAGCCTGACCTGTAATATATGATCATTGTTAAGAGGGCGTTCAGTTCAGTATAGTATGAAATAGTTCCAGTGAAATTCCGCAACATAGCGCGTGATCGTATGTTCCTGGTCAGACTTTAAATACATACATACTTTAAATCGCTAAAAAAGACATAGGCGCTCTTAGCTTAAAAGTTTAACATTACATTTTGTTTTATACCGTACAAGTTTAACTAGAAATTCAAACAATTGAATCAGTAAAATTATCATATCCTGTGCGAAAAAAAATCAAGTAAGGAAAATGCCGGCAATGGAGCCACCAAATCAAATTCCCCTTAAAGCGACTGGAATCGTTTCTAAGACAATTGGGTTATTCTACTTTTCTGTGTAACAGAAAATTGAAGAGTCAGGTACTCCATTTCACGTTTCAATCCTTTGCGAATTTACCACATCAGTAGGTGCCAGTCTTAATTTGCCTTAATTAGCACTGCATACCTTCTGTCAAACAATAAATTAGTCACGGGTAGGTATTTCATTTGGTCCGACACTTAAATTGAAATGGCAGTCACCAAAAGCAGAATGGCCCAATTACACTGAAATCAATATCAAAACAAAGTGGTGCATCAACGCGTTTTAGCCTTTGCACTGTAGTAATTAGGGTTTATTTTACAACAATGTACACAAGTGACGTCATATAAGGATAGTCGCGGCAATTCGCAACGTTGTTCAGGGTCAGTTATGTTTTGGTTTTTTTACAAAGCACGACCCATCGTTTAAATTTCATCTTAACTGCAGAGCCTCGCGAAGAGCAAGTTTTTGCATGGTCACGACTGTTTTGTGGAATATCGTTTGTAATTTGATAACTGAGCTCAACTTTATCAATTGTGTCAGATTCAGTATACCTTTCATCACATGCAAGTGATGCAAGTGTGCATGTAAAATTAGATTTAAATTTTTCTATTCTTTAGATGCCCATGGACAACCATTCCAATTTTGGTATGATTGAATAAGGTGGTATGACTTGCAGTGGTTACCCTATACCCTGATTGCTAGTTAAATTCTCTCTAATCTACCAAATCTCTATTAGAACCGATGTATTGTAATCTTGTAAGTAATATCAGTACCACTGTAATGTTGTGAATGTTGTGACTAGTTATCCTAACATGCAATGATTGCCTACAGCCTACACACTAAGTTCTTCAACTTGTTGATTCAAATTGTATGTTTGAAAGTGCCATAATCAGCATGTAAATATAATACCTATTACCGTAAGCAAATAAATATTTTTTTAATATTAGATTTGATAGAACTTAATCTTAATTAGAAATCATCCGATATGAAGTAACTAGTGAATTTTAATATGAAGTGGTGTCATGGACATAATTCAGCTCGGTATCCCATTAAATGAAATGTATTAAATAACTTCCTTTAAATTTCGACCATCAAAACAAAAGTGTTTATCAAATAAAAGCAAACACGTTTCGCTTCCAAATAAGTGTTTCTTGAAAACACTCCTCATTTAACTTTCCTATACAAATTCGACGAACCTTCAGAAAAAATGTCTACGCTAAAATGTTAACTATTGGAAACCTTGATTCGAAGAAATAAACTCTGATTTGGTTTATTTTACGGAGGTACATAAGATGTTTTAAAGTCTGTTTTTCTATAAAGAGCACCCAACGTTCAATGGTGCAGGTGTTCTGAGAACAAAAGGGTTTTGGTTCGATCCCTGCGCTGTACTAGGAGCGAGTGTTTTGCAAAAAAAGACAGGGGCAACAGGCACGTTTAATGTGGTGGATTGTGAATTATTATGGTTGTTGGTAGTTTGAAGGGGTATCAACTCTGACCCCATGAGTAAGGGGAGATCTACCTACTTGGTGAAATTATGGTTTTCCTTAGGCACTGTGTAAACAATTAAACATAAAGTTTTATTTAAGCAAATGAAAGTATTTCGTGGGACCTAACAAGTTTTTGTCAGAAAAATATTACAAACATATTACATAATAATCATAATATGGACGCAGTAGTATTGATTTTTATATTATATTGCAAACATAAGAATGTAGAAAAATTCAAAGAGTTGGCAGAGGTATTTTACGAAATTAAAACGCTTGAACACTTTTAAAAAGGTCATGAAAACGTCATATTTATATTTATTTATTACGTATTTTAGTATTACATCGTTTACTGCATGTGTTAGGTATATATTGCTCATAGGTGTACATTGCGACGGTGGAATCTTATAATTTTCTCATCTATACTCTTTATTATGTACTAAAACGCACTAATATGTACTACCTAGCTAAAGCTAAAACACATTACAGGTCTATTCGGATTTCGAGATAATCACAAGATCTTGAGACGATTTAGAGATCAACTAGATCTACATTAGATATCGACTAGATGTGACTTGGATATCTATGTCATAACTTGTCGAAATCGTTCAAGAGGACCTCCAGAATCGCGGAAACGTCAAATTTGACATATCTATCTTACAAATATCTTTAAATTATCCGTATCGTAAGATCGTAACTTGTTGAAGTCTAGTAGAAATCTAATTCATTTTCGGAATCGAGCCGGTAGTCACAGCTATTAATCAGAATCCTGAGTTGAGATACGGCTTATTTGATGGGGTTTAAACATTAAAATGGCATTTTACAATATTGATTTGTCATTATGATTGATGTCTAGACTAGTTAAAAAATCGAAAGTTTATTTATTCTGGCCCCAATTTCACCACGGTGACAGGTGAGACAATTGTAAAATCACTGTTGCTGACGTCACAGGCATCTATGGGCTACGGTTACCACTTACCATCGGGCGGGCCGTATTCCTGTTTGCCACAATCATTGTATTATTTAAAAAATCTTTATTATATCGGAAAAAAACAGATATTTCTTTTGCGAAGTTTCTGACAATTGTCAAGATTTAGAAGAATTGTAGGTAATTCTTGACAGGTAATGAGTTATATGTCGGAATTTCGTGACAATTGTAGTGTTTCTTGTGACAATTGTCATACATTTAGCAAGAGAAATATCTGTTTTTTTCCGATATAATAAAGTTTTTTTTAATAAAACAATGATGGTGGCAAACAGGAATACGGCCCGCCCGATAGTAAGCGGTAACCGTAGCCCATGGATGCCTGTGACGTCAGCAACAGTGATGTTTTACAATTGTCGCACCTGTCACCGTGGTGAAATTGGAGCCTGGTGGCGGATTAGTATATAGACAACTAATTAGTCGCGAATTAACTTACCTGCTTCACACTGTAATATCTACCTACTAGTATAATACTCGTGCGTACGTAGGTATATAAAAGTACATAAATATTCGTAAGTACATATTAATCATCACTATTCACAGAAATTAGCGTCAGATAACTCCACTTAGCCTGACCTTTAAAAGATATCAGTATATTGTTATTTACTTTTCATACCTATAATAAGTAATAACTGTTTCTAATTTATCAATTTAGTTTAAACTGAAATACATAGATGTCATATAATTTAATAATTAAAAAACACAAATCTTTTTTTATCTGTTAATTCTTTGCCACGAACAAACTACTTCTATTTCTATAAATCAAAATACCTTTTGAAGAAAATAATTTGATTTGTTCTCAAATTTGTGCAATTCATTTTAGTTTTTTACTTATTTTGTGTACCTAGTAAATATTAGTTAGAAATAGCTAATAATTAAAATTGTTAAACGGCACCCAGCTCCAAAATAAACATTAATTTTGTGCATCGCAAAGTTAGCAAGAAGGATTTAAAAATATTGATATAAACGGGCAGATATTTAGCATAACTCGACAACATCTACACATAAAATGTACAGACTAACAAAGAATACTAATGAATCTATACAATTTATATACAGACAGACGGGGCGACCTTAATTTGAAAATAACAACGTCTGGCGGCATTCGTCACATCGAGCAATTTTTGTCCGATATCGATCCCAGAAATTATAGTAGCGTCTGCAGATCATACTTATACATTTCGATCTCAAATGTACGGAAAACATTTTCCCTCATATTTGTTACTTTTCTAGTGCCTAAAAGAAATGTTTGCATAACAGTAACAAAATATTTTGTTTCAAGTTATTATTTTATGTACCTTCTTAAATATTATGTAGGTATGTATAAATGGAAATCGCGAACTATATTTTATTTTTGTAATCGGTTGTACTAATAAAATCGGTTGTAGTGTTCAGTTATTTTTGAATTACTCAATTCATTTTTGTTAAATACCTACTATTTTTCCGTGTAAGTTGGCCTCGAGGAAGCTTTAGATCCTGAGATAGAAATCGAATCGATATAAAACAAAATTAAGCATATTGGCATAAAAAAAATTAAGATTAAGTATGTTTCTGGTTGTACCTTATGTATTTTCCAAAAATCTGTAAATAGCCGTATTTGTTAGTTAAAAGGTTATGGAACATCTAAGCCTTAACTTGATAATTGAATTTCAACCAGCTCTTAAAAGACCAGATTGACTCGAACTGTGACGAGGCAATGAAACTTTAATTAAAAAAACTATACATAAGTAGTTTAACATAATTAGAAGTTATCCTATAACAATATCGTGTCCCTTTTAGTGGTATTTGTAAACGGTACGTCCAATACCAAGAATCGCATGCGGTCTGTGGCTTTAAATGTTTCAAAAGGTACGAGTAATTAGGGTCTAAGAATTCCTCTACTGCGGTAATTACTCGCGGTTTTATTAGTTCCATTAGTAATAGCCGCTTGCTTATTTAATTGTATAAATAATATCTAATTATTACGGATATCATGTAAGTATTTATATTATGCACGGATAAGTTCTCGGTAAGGAGAACAAAGACATATGTAGTCGTTTTTAGGGTTCCGTACCCAAAGGGTAAAATGGGACCCTATTACTAAGACTTCGCTGTCCGTCCGTCCGTCCGTCCGTCCGTCCGTCCGTCTGTCACCAGGCTGTATCTCACGAACCGTGATAGCTAGACAGTTGAAATTTTCACAGATGATGTATTTCTGTTGCCGCTATAACAACAAATACTAAAAACAGAATAAAATAAAGATTTAAGTGGGGCTCCCATACAGCAAACGTGATTTTTGACCAAAGTTAAGCAACGTCGGGCGTGGTCAGTACTTGGATGGGTGACCGTTTTCTTGTTGCATTTTTTCCGTTTTTTTTTTTTTTGCATTATGGTACGGAACCCTTCGTGCGCGAGTCCGACTCGCACTTGCCCGGTTTTTTTTAACCATGCCATAAATAATGCACTTTTGTAAATTAGTAACTATGTAATATAATTTTTATTATTTATTACTATAAGTATTATCTTCAATACTAAGAACCTTATAATACAAACATGATGTATTTTTAGGGTTCCGTACCTCAAAAGGAAAAAACGGAACGCTTATAGGATCACTCGTGTGTCTGTCTGTCCGTCCGTCCGTCTGTCCGTCTGTCACAGCCAATTTGCTCCAAAACTACTGGACCAATTAAGTTGAAATTTGGTACACATATGCAAGTCTGTGACTCGAAGACGGACATATAATGAAAATAAAAGAATTTTGAACATAGGGGGCACTTTTGAGGGGTAAATGAAAAAAATTAAAAACAAAGTTTTGCAAACCATATTGTGTTACATATTAAATGAAAGGGCTTATTTAGAGGATCTCATATATATATTTTTTATAATTTTATATTAAATAGTTTAGAAGTTATTTAAGAAAATAGGCAAAAAATGACCATTCTCCCCCCTTAACTCCGATATCATATCATATCATATCATTTATTCAGTAATGGTCATACATTGTCATTTATATATACAATTCGGGTTCCCCTCTTCTGGCATAATATTGTTTGTCAGAAATACACTTCGCATAACATGTATCGCAGAAACACTTTTAGTCGAATGATAACTTTGCATAACTATTACTTGGCATTACTATTACTGCGCATACAATACATTTTGCAGGATATTATTTTGCAGAAGATTACTTTCGCCGACTTTAGTTTAGCATAATTTTATGTACCATAATCATCCTACAGCATACTCTTATTATGGCATAGTGTTATTTTCTGCTATTAGCAGAAAAGTGGGTTAAGTAAGAACCGCGACCCCAACAAAATAGAACCTGTGCCAGAAAAGAAAGTTATATTAGGTTGTAACTGGGGCCTCCTATAAAAACGAACGGCGGCCGGAATCTTAGGTTATGTTAGAACTGCGACCCCCTACAAAAACGAACAGCTGCCAGAAAAGTAGGTTAGGTTAGGTTAGAACTGCGACCTCATACAAAAACGAACGGCTGCGATCAAAGTAGGTTAGGTTAGAACTGCGACCTCAACAAAAACGATCACATGCCAGAAAAATAGATTAGGTTAGAGCATAACATTAAGATAGGTTAGGATACCTATCATTAGATTATGAAATTTATTTCATAATGTTTTTACCCGACAGACTTTATAGTTAGTGATTATTTTACCATAAAAACACACTTTAAAAACTAGAAAACAGCAATTCCATCATAACTCTATCCGTCTCTATATTACCTCTTCACGCTTAAACCGCTAAAGTGATTTACGAGTAGATGGAATTTGGTCTGCAGATAGTTTTCTGAGACTCGTGAAAGGACAAAAGGTAGTTTCTCGTAGACGAAGACTCAACTTGATAACTTTATGCCACCTAAATATTATGCAATACATTTATCTGCGAAAACAATATTCGTTTAAAATACTATTATGAACATCAACAGTATGCCAAAACATGGTTCTGGATTTTAAAACTCTGCGAAATGATTGTATGCTAAATTATATATGCGAAAGGTAGTTCTGCCAAACGATATTTCTGCCAAGTAACATTATGCTATACAAAAATATGTCAAAAAACTTTCTGCAACACATTAGTAAACCCTACTGAGTCTAAAATTTTGATAAAAATACACAAAATAGTTTTTCACCTCTAGATGACAGGAAAACCTATTAGAAATCTACAGTCAAGCGTGAGTCGGTCTTAAGCAAGAAAACGCGGTTGGGCTGTTTTAGGGACACAGCCTTAATGGTTTACGTGAAACGTGGTGTGGACAGCTATTGCGAAGGCCGAAGGCCGAGCTAAGCGTATATGGCCGAAGGCCCGAAGCGTCCCGCAGAGGCTTTTTGAAACGCGCGGCCGAAGGTCGAGTTGTGGGAGGTTAGTGCTCAAACACAGAACAAAATTAACTAGTACAAGTGTCTGAAACTCATCATACTTAATTAACTCAAGAGATTTTCTTGTCGGTGGAGTATCTTCCAGCTTTTCCTATCTTGCGCCAGCTCTTTGACTTTTTGATACGACACGACCCCTACTTTTTCTTTCACTTGTTCTAAAAAGCTGCATCTGGGTTTTCCTCTACCCCGCTTGCATCCTATCCGCCCCTCCAGGATAGTTTTAAAGAAGTGGTCGTGTCGTATTAAGTGTCCAATCATCTGAAACTACTAGGCGTACATTTTGGAAAAAAAAACACTAAAAATAGATTACGTTACACCTATTTACCTATAGATTACTGGAAAACCTATAAGAAGTCTGCAGTCAAGCGTGAATCGGACTTAAGATTAAAAATTGCGGGTAGGCTGTATCAGGGCCACAATCGCAATTGTTTACGTGAAACGTGGTGTGGTCAACTAGTGCGAAGGTCGAAGGCCAAGCTCTGCGTGGGGCCGAAGGCCTGAAGCATCCGAGAGAGGTCCGCGCTCAAACATAGAACAAATAATTGGTTTAAGTATATAGCTAAATCACACGGCCTAACTACCGTGTCAGACGTACCTATATCTGTTATCTTGAAATAACAGAGATACGCTTAACCAACGCAAAAATAATATAGACACTATGCTTAACATAATACTTGAACAAAATTTTGGTTAAATTAGAACAAATTTACTAAAGTTATTGCGTAACTAACTATCCTCTGACAGCTCAGTTAAAAAACATGGAAATACCTGGCCGTGCCCCTAGCCAGCCGTGTGTTGTAAGTAAGTTGAATGTAAGAACTTCGCTTTGCTCGCTCGTTCGAAAATGAGTGCAGTACGGAACCCTTGGGACGCGAGTTCGACTCGCACTTGACCGGTTTTTTTATTTATCCTTCTAGTCATATATTATGTAGTACTTTTCGAAGCAAGTCATCCATGTAACGAGTTTTTCTGATTACATATTTTGACATTTTGATGTAATATGTTAAGGTCAGGTGTTATAAGGATATACTATATACGAACATGCAACGTTAACTTGAAATTCTTGAAACTATCGCCTCTTATCTCACCTTAACAGCTTAGTTACAACTATTAACGATATAAAACGGAACGGTTAATACAAGCATTATTACTTTTACGGCAAATTAGCCCGTCGTGGAGCAAACTTGTTTACTTGTTTACCGAAAGTCGAACAATAACGGCCAATAAACATAAACAATTGCCCGGCGTCTGCGACTCGCTAAGTGTTAGTGGCGGTGTGTTCTTCTTGGGGCTTGATGCTGTATTTTAAATGATTCACTGCCGATAACAAATGTGTGCTTTCATTTTACATAGGTACTTTGTGCCTTCCGGCAATGAATACTTATATAAAAAATCCACTTAGTGTGCAAATATTGTAGAAAAATCATACATCCTAAAGAGTGGGTTAGGTGTGATTGTAATACCGGCTTTTTTTCATCAAAACATACTGTACAATATGTACTCTGATCTTCAGATCTCCACATAAAAGCAAGCAGCGAAAAATAAAATATTATTTAATATATATTCGAGAGGCATGTAAGGAACAAACAAGTCGGTCGGTCTAATTGAAGTTTACAGTTCGCCCGCTGAAATTAACACCTTTTGTCTCCCGTAAATAAATGATTCGCCTGGCTTTGTGACTAGTCTAATATTTGCCTTAACTTTTAGGCGACGACTTGGCATTTGGATACGTTTGTGACATGCCTGAAGTTTGCTACAGACGTACAAAGATATCTGTTAGTTTTAATTAAGTATAAAACTTATGACATTTTTTTATAGTATACTTAGGTAACCTATTATTGTAAGGCATCAAGCAGATGACAATAGCTTAGGTATATATTTCGACGAAAAATCTGCCTCAGCAAAGAATATAACAGCATAGCTTGAGAGGAGGATAGGGTAAATTAAAATCGACTACGAGTTTAAAAAATATCAACAATCGACAGCAAACTGCTATCTAAACTGCTAGGTTTGTTTGTACAGTGCACCTTTGGCAAAAGTGCACTTGCCTTTCTATATGTAATGTTTGATACAATAAGTACTTGTCTCCTAAAGTTATTCAGCAGACTGTACTTACAAGAAAACATTGCGAACAGAAAATTGTCGAGACGAATAATTGTGAAATATTATGTTAACTTCAAAAATAACGACAGCCCATTAACAACACGATAAAACAATAACAATCTTAGCACTCTCTCAAGAAAATAACAGTTTTATACCTACATAACTAATAATACAAAATATACTAGACTTATATGAACCGTGAAGTGAGGTGTGGTGTTCATATCCCGGTCGATATTAAGCGCCAATTGCACCATCCCACTAACCCGGGGTTAAGCGGTTAAACCGTTAACCCAGTGTGAAATTCTACTAGTAACCATGGTAACTCCAGGTTTAACCGGTTAACCCCGGGTTAGTGGGATGATGCAAGTGGCGCTAAGTCTAGTGAAACTAACCGTGAATCATTCAAAAATGTTAATACTAAATATGTATTAAAACCAATATTTAACCATCTTTTCAACTTCATACAATTACTCATTTCAACACTTGAAGGATGTTTTCCCTCCCTCAGCCAACAAATTAGACGGTTCAGTGTTATTGCAGACGTTTCAGCGTGGAGTTGGCTGGAACTGGAATATCTAGACGTGTTGTTTTTAGAAAATTGAGGGATTATACGATAAGTCCTAATTAAACAATGTATAATTCTAACAATTTAGTCTTACTGTTTTGAAATTATGCCTTATTTATCTTAGAGTCTGTTCGGAAAGAGAAGAGTCGTGGAATGTATACATTCATAAATTCTACGACTCTTACCGCACAAACTCTACAAAGATTTGAAAACTGTTTCAGTTTTTTATATCACTATTTACCATATAAAACTAAATATTTTATAAATCATAAAAAGATACCATTGTATCATCATACCATTACCGTCGTCGCATTTTTTTCGTAAGTAGGTAACTGTTTTAATAAGCAAGTTCTGCAAAGTGTTTAAAGTGTCAGCATTGTATGTATATCTTATCATCCTAATATTGTAATGTATTACTTTGTAGCAAATGTCTGCTTTGTACGAAACAACTTTTCCAAGTTCATTAATTTCCTCATATATTAAAAGCGCAACTTTAATAATTCAACTGTAAAAACGTGGCTACAAAACAAGCGAAAAATAGCTGATTAAGAAAATTTTAAGTCAAAAATTTTATATAAGCAATTTTAATGAACAGGCCCCGAATACGAACTTATCCAAACTAAAATGTATGTTATTTAAAGTATAATATTGACCTATACATCTATAGTAGGTACATATACTCGCAGAGCAGTGTTTAAGTATACACCTACGACAAATAATGACAAAATTGAAACGATTCAATTTGTAAGTACCTAATGTACGAGTATGTTCAATTCGACCGGCCTACTGATACCATTTTTAATGTTGAATTAATCATAGGTACAAATATACATAATATCAATAAATTGCCTTAATAACTAGTTAATCGTTTTGAGTATTATCTACCAGCATTATACTAACATATACGAGTACATGTATGTACCTTCTTACTTAGTTCGGCGACTGGCTTCGTGGCCACACTTTTCGTCGGTAGGATTAAGATAAGAGGATTCCTGGCCATTTCCATCAAATGTCCACATTTTGAGCGAAGGATTTACTGACTGTGTGAAATTAGCTTAAAGCGTGAGGAATTATTAATAGATATAGAGCATATAGACAATTTAGCCGTAAATTAGGTACATTGAGGTACATACATTCTTACTGACTAGAACTGAAGATGATTCTTTTTGTAATTGGCAATAAAAGGTTTTCTGTAATCGTTACTTAATCTGTAACTGCTGAAAGTCAATTGTCATTAACTTATGAAATGTCATTACAAAAAAAGTAATGAATACTTTGCTCGGAAAACATATAAAAACTCAAAAATGCGCGTTTTCCCAGAGATAAGACCTAGGTAGATAGATTTTTTGCCCCCGAAAATCCCCATAAAGCAAATTTTAACAAAATTTGTTAGAGCCGTTTCCGAGAAATATATAAATACATATATATATACAAGAATTGCTCGTTTAAAGATATAAGTGGTAGTAGTAAAACACTTTATTGTACAAAAATCTAAACAAAACAGGAAAAATAACATAAGATAATTCCGCTCAAGTTGTGTATGTCACATTTACTTAATTTAATCGTTAGAAAATTATTTAAGTAGACTTGTTCGTTTATTTTCATCCACAGTTTAAACCTACTTCAGTACTTACCTACTTATGTATACTTTATTTACATTTAGTATAATAAAGTAGTGCAGCTCCAAACAAAGAACATCAGCCAACATGTAACCGGAAACATGTTCACGCGACTATCATCATTATTGTTTCAATGTTATGGTTTAATTTCCTGAAAGCGAACGATCCATTCGCTTAACGTACGTATGCACGTGATATCAACACTTTATGACACCGGGCTATGAAAATATTCATTGAAGTGCGCTGCTTTGATTAAATTACAGCGTTTTGTATATTAGGTCATTACCTATGAAATTGGCGTTTTGTTCGGAGAATTTCAACGAAACACGAATTTCCATACAATTAATTTTGCGGATATTTTTTTGATGGCTAATTCAAACCAAACAAAATTTTTCCAGTAATTTTTGACACCTTTAAGGTATGTTTTCAATATCTCCATTTCTTGAAAATTGGTACCATTAGAAAAATATAAGTAATTTTAATACTCGAACCGACAGCACATGAAAAGACCTATTTTCAAGGCTTAATTCTGAACACTTAACAATAAAAAATAACAATTAATTGCTGTCAAGCAGTTTGGCGAAATCATATTGTAGTTTTATTGTAATTGTGTATGTACTTTTGTAAAAAAAAAAAAACTAGGATCAGACTTATATCTATGAACAAAAACGCCAATTTCATAGGTAAGGACCCAATACAAATTAGTATCCTGTGTTTTGAGTACTGTTAGAAACGAATAAAGTTTGAATATAATATTATTTTGCCTGACACCCATATTTATAAGATTAGTTGCAGTAGGGGAAATTGAAACTAGAAATTCGTCGAAAAACGAGTATTCGTCCACTCTCCGGCATACTATTAATTTATACATTTGTAATAGGGCCTAGAAAAAGGCTCCAACTTTTTTTTATCTACTTTAAGACTTAACTTAAATAATTTTCTTTTAAAACTGATAATCTTGAGCACAGATTGTTCATAAATATCTTCTGAACTGAAAAAAATCGAATGATCTGAGCGCAGCATTTTAATTCATCTAAAAAAACACTTTATTCTCATTGCAAACTACAATTTTCTCATAAAACATCAACAAACTGTAATAAATGGTTCTAAGGACGTCTTTTTAATTCCGAGAGGAGCAGGATTGGAAGTTCACCGTACAATGGCGGACAATTTTCTGTCATTACACTCGCGGCACAAAAGATATCGCTGCGATGAAAAACATTGAAACGCATTGCATATTTTGTTAAGGAGAGTGTAGTGCAAGAAACGTTATCATATTTTTTATTAATGTACTAGATCTTATTTATTTGAGACCTAGGATATTTATAATCTTAAAACCACTTAACTGTTATCTACTTATTTAAACCATTTTAAAAATGGCATTACTTAACAGTCTAAAAAAGAGCCAGACAAATACAGATAAGTAAAATAACAGTAATTAAAAATTAAATAAAGAGTTATAGGTTTAGATTTTTTTTAGATTTAGATATTTATTCTCATATAGGTACTCGTATACACGTACCGTAAAACGGGGTGAAAAGACACGATTTTCAACTTCAAGGACGATTTTCGCCAATAATCCAAATTATAAAAGTAAAAAATTTGATATCATTTTTTGAGTCTAGGTTAGTTATTCAATTTTGCATTTGTGAAAAAAAATTTTACCTACCCAATTCAGAGAAAATCGAAGAAAACTACCTGTTTTCTCCATATCCTTAAAACGGGGTCGATAGACACAAGAAAGGGGTGAATAGAAATATTAAGTTTTAGGTGTCATAGGCATCGAATTTGGTCATTATTATGTTAATACTCTATTGGAAAATGGTATATATATATGTGTTAAACAGCTATTTGACACAAAATTATTTTTTCGTGTCTTTTAACCCCCAAGGCGTGTCTCTACACCCCATTGTGGTAGCTAATCACCCCCTATGGCGTAACTACTCACCCCATATGCGTGTCTACTGACCCCTTTATCACGTAAAATTACTTGTTATTAGTTTTTGGCAAAAAAATGCTTCATTATAGAGAAAAGTTGTGATATTATTTATTATTTAGGTACTACAGATACTATATTACCAGGTTAGCTAACTTTTACTTAGTTAATGTCAAAACATTTACCGCTAGAACAAAGTTCAGACAGGCTTCATTTCTTACCTCGGCGAGACCTTACTTTAGAGTCAAAAAAATCTAACTTTTAGGCAGTTTGATTGAGTTATTTTGGTATCAATGTAGAGAATAAATAGTCTACTATATACGCATTCCAACAAATCTAATTTTAGAGATGTACGTTTTTAAATATAACAACTTGAATTCAATTCAATTCTCTATTCACCCCGCGATTTCTGTTGACCCCGTTTTATGGTATTTAACTATTATACCTATATTAACAAATCTCAGCTAACAATAATAAAATTGTACTGGCCCTTAACGGAGCATTGCAAATTACCCTCTAGTACCAGTAACTACCACAATTAGACCAGACTCTGCTTAATTTTTATCTTATTTGACAAGACACGTTAAAAAAACCTTGGGATTAAATATACCTCGGTTTTATTTGCCGGGCTTTGTAACATCGGTTGAAGGCCAGTTTACCGACACTTACGGCCTGATTCGAACGTTGATATAAGTAAGACAAAGTATGGTCTAGAATCTAGAATGTCTAGATACGTTATGGATCGGATATGTCAGTTCAAAAGTGACATTTTATATGAAGAAACCTCACTTTTGACACTGACATATCCGATCCATATCGTATCTAGACCTAATATGTAATATGTGACCTAATATTTGTATATAATAGTTCGAATCAAGCCGATTATTTAAAGTGAAGAGAAATACTTACTTAATATATAAAATATAATAATAAATAATAACTTTTGTTTTTTGTTGATTTTTCCCGTACCTACTTTTACATCTAAAAAGACATCCTAGTATTTTGTTTAGTAAAAATCTTGATTTCAACAATTACCTAGCTTTATCAGCGCTCTTAGGACCTCGTTCAACCGGGCTTAAACGACAATTTCAATTGAACGAAATGCGCGTATAATCCCAGTTAATCTTATAAGAAGAATTCGCGAAATGTACGTAAAAACATCGTCGGGGTATTTTTTAATTACTGTCCCATAAAACTTGTTTGCTAGGACATAATTTAAGAAGTAGATCAGATGGGAGTAAAGACATCGATTAAAATTGGTAAGTACAGGGACTGAGTTAGCACTTAATTATTTTGTATTATTCCCATAAGACTTAATCGACATGTAATTTAATTATAGGAAGTGCACTCTTTAAGACTCTTCCTCATTTATTTGGTGACAATGTGTTTTATGCACTCATATGTTATATTGTTAATTAACGTCTATTCTATTCCTCATCGCGCGATCACTATCCATACTTAATAGTAATAGTACATTAGCTGCTCGGCTTAAATTTACGCGTCCAGATTCTTTTAAAATAACATAAGGCGGTACCACTATGATGGTAATGGTAATGGCTACTAACACTCAGCAACTAATAACTTGTTGTTTAACACTTATACGAACATAAATAGCGGTTATTAATTAATTTACTTGTAATACCCATGGTTAAAATCTCATTTCTAAAAGAAGTTGAATGACCCGCATAAATTTAAATTGATATAGAGACACTGGAAGATTCGTTCGATTTGATAGCAATTGAAGAGTCCTAAATTTACCTATTTTACAAAATGAATTACATGTCACGTTGGATTGAAACTCGACATAATAATGGTTAAACTAAACAAGCACAAAATATCTAATATGTAGTAATCATAGATAAGTTTAACGTAGGAAGCAATTAATGGTGTTCTGGTACGTTTTCAGGGAATAAAAAAACGATTTTAAAAATGCAATTATGTCGCTTAACTTCAAACTTGTTTAAATCCATTCGACCCTCTCAGCAAATATCTACCCTATTACCTATTCTATATTATACGTAGGTAGTGACAATTTTAACTTTTCTACTTTGGGCCTGATTCGGATTTCGAAATAGATATCTATTAGATATCTTTTAGACATCACCAAGATACGATAACGATATGTTTAAGATCTAACCTGTCAAATTTGACATTTGCGCGATTCTGGAGATACTCTTGAACGATTTCCACAGGATATGACTTAGAGATCCAATTCACATCTAATATATATCTTACTCTATCTAACGTAAAAGTGACATTGGTTGCCCGAATTGCGCTGCAAAAGAGAACTAGTTGATATCTAAACTATAACGTATCTAGAATGGATCTAATACCTACGTGTCGTCTCTTGTGAATATCTTGAAGTTCGAATACGGGAGTTTGTAACTATTTCGATTAATGTTTAACTATTGAAATAAAATACTATTGTATATTATCTTTGGTAATTAATAAAAAGTTATGCTTGATAAATTCCTCAACAGTATTCATAATCATTCAAAATATTGTACTTACCACAATTTATGAATTTACGCTTTAATAATAAACACCTGATTTTTGTAAAAACTTATTACTCTTGTATTTTTGTGGTGTAAAAATACCTGCTCCTAAATGAGCGAGAAAAAAAAAATACTATTCAAGTACCTAATCTTAGTTTACAATGGTAGTCTCTTCTAGTATAAGCCATATACTGATCACTGGTACACTAGTAGAAAAAGTGAGTATGGGTTGTTCTATGGGTAGTAATATACCATGGGCGTAACAGTTCGTGCTTAGAGACAATAAATTAGTTAAAAACAAATCGGTGTATTGAACAGATAAAGCTAATGCTTTGATGTGCAGTTATGTGCCTCTAGATGCATAATATTATCGTAATGTTTGAATTGTTTTTTAAAAGCTGCGGGTCGGATTTAAGTCGTTTACAAATTGATTCTAAATGAACAGTCATGAGTAGCTAGGGATTTACTGCGATGTTACATTTTAAAATAATTAACTATCTAACGAGTGAATTGCAAAAATTTGTACGTATTTAATGAAGCGCAGTTAAGAAGCTGTGATTAGTCTTAACTTAATTGATTCATTTGTGTTACGAAAAAGAACTGTGTAAATTGTATTGTATTGTATTTATTGTACTTAATTCGTACACATATAAGTCTATAGCATACGCTAACACACTTTCATGCATCTTACTTAAATAGAAATGGCTTGAAACAGTGGTAACACAATGAAATCAATTAACTTTAGACTAATTACAGGTGCTTAACTATGTACAATTTTTGTGCAATTCACTCTAACATTTTGTTAACTTTATTATTGTGATACGGCTGAAGTTTTGAAAACTCGTAAATTGCCTATTCTATTTTTCAAATTGACCTCCCGTTTCATTTTAGCAACTGTTATCTACCGTTTCAATCAACATCGCCACACCTGGCTAACAGTATCGTTCTCACGCAAAACATTACGATCACTAAACGTCACAACTCGCAAGAGTCGATCGTAAAAATCGCAAATCATCTCAAAAATTCATCGATAAACAACAATGGGGCATTACTTTTTTATTACCACTAATGAATATACTTTTTTAAAAGCTCTCTTTCAAAAAAGCAAGTTTATTAAATAATAAAGTTTAAATTCGGAACATAAAAATTTGTAAACGGTGTTTTGTTATTTTTTTTGCAAGCATTATCTATGGTTGTAGGATGGGGTGTTAAATAAAAGTTTGTCATTTTGTATTTGATCTTGCCCCTTTTTTACGTGCCCTTTGACAGTTGACACAGTTAAACGGTAAATTTTCAAAGAATGAATACAAAGTCAGCTTTATTTCATAACTTTTAAAATTGATAGTGCCCTGCTTCAAAACATAAAATGTTTTTTATGCCATATGTCATATATGTCCCAGCGAGTTCAGAAGACGACATGTTGGTATCCGTGGCGAATATAGAAAGGATGTAGGTCACTATTACTCTAAATGTGTTTATGTCGAGGTTATTGACAAACTTTTTATGCTAGTGGAAATTCATAAAACGATACGCTTAATTGGAGTTTTGATATTTACCTAGGTACGCAAGTAAGTAGGTAGACCCTGATTAAAGTCAAAGTTTTTATCAATTTAATTTTCATGCCACTGTTCGGAAATGTGGCAATAGATGGTCTAAAACCAAGCTGGAAAGTAGGCAATAGCTGTAGCACCTGAACCACCACTACTACAATGTTTCATTGTTATCATCATCTGTCATTGGTGACGGTTCGCTACAGCAATGAGTATCATTTAAAACATAAAAATCAATAAAAGGTCTTTTTTGGCGCAACTTTTTCCTTCAAAAATAAAATTAGGTTATTTATAGGACCAATTTCTTGTTTGAAAAAAAAAAAAGAAAAAAAAAGAAATGTCATAACTATTCAGTTAATTTTTTTTAACAATTATCCATTCAGTTAACGCTTAAGGCGTTTTTTACTTTTGTAGCTGTTTGTGGTTTTTTTTAGCAAAAACGCATCTAAGTTTAAAGTCGGTTTGAAGCAAATAACAGAAAAACGCCTCTTAAAAGTGATAAAAAAAGTAAAAAAGGCGGGATTTGAAAATACTTACTGAATTGGATAGTGTAAATTGTGTTTGACTAAAAAATACAAGAAACGCGTATATACGCTCGCTATAAAAATGAGTTCTTCTAGTGAAGAAAATGATATTCTTACGCTGACGCCTACCATAATTCAAGAGACAGCACAGGCAGTGGCTAGTAATTTGCTACCTGAGAAATCGCGGGCAAGTACTTATAGTTATGCAAATGTTTTCTTATTTCCTCGCAGTAGTCGTGAAAAGCACTATGCAATGCCTCGGCCGGAAACGCTAAAGATGGACTCGTATTATTTGAGGGCCTCCACTAGCGTGTCGGCCCTCAAACGACTCGTCCATCTTTTAGCGGTTTTCCATCCTCTCCTACAATGTACTATTGTTCTTCAATATTTGGAGACCAAATGGCATTTTTCCCGTATACAGTAGATAATGAAATAAAATGAAACATTTAATTTAGCAATTCTTTGATTATCACCACGAATCGTAATAAAATATTTGCATTGCTGATTTGAGACATCTATAATATTGTTACCTACATACCTAATAACTAAAACATTTACTTATGTCACAAACTACGCCAAGGATTTTTTACTTCACTCAGTTCTTAATTAAACAACAATCAAATGCCAATCACTCTAAATCCTTCATTCCTCTGTTTACCACACTTTAATTAAATAACACTTGTCACCACATTATTTCCATGTTAACCATCCAATTTGCTGGCATCACAAAATCATTCACACCGCTTAATCAATGCTTTAAACAGGAATTACAATATTCATAACATTTCATTCAGGATGCGCTGATTTCGATGCAATTAGCATTCAAATGACGGACAAAAGGTGGTAGCGAGATTCGGTTTAACGTGTGTCAGGCAAGGGGATGACGTGTTCAGATATACGAGTATGGAGGACGAGTTTTATAGAATAATATAAGAGTTGTTAATATTGTTATAGTACTTATTCTGGTTTACGTTAAACTTCGATATACCATGGCACCATATTAAAGAAAAAGATGTCATCACAAGTAATTCGAGCTATCATTTTAAAGACTAATGATCGTCCAGATAGTATTTGTTAGGACCTCGGAACTTTTACTCCTTACTCTCTTTAAAATAAACTCAAACCAATGATTTTTAATATGAAAAAAACATATTCCTTGGTAAACAATGAAAAAATAGGAAACGATTTATAGGTACTTACGGATAAAATAAATAAATAATACATAATTATTATAGGACTATGGTTGGCATTTTATTATCAACTGTATTTCTCAAACGTTTATTTACATACTTGATAGAAAATTGGCAAGTGATAAAAAGACGATCATTACGCGTGAGTCCTTATAGACCACCTATATTAAAAAAAATGTTTAAAACGCTTAGCGTAACTATCATCTATAAGTCATCTTAATACCTAAGCTGCTAAAACTTACCTGTTCTGAATAAGACGCCATGAAATTGTAGCATGTTCATCCCAACCGACTCTCGCCCACCCGTCCCCGATCCTGAGTGCTCTGATTACCCTATTTATTCTATTATGCCGTAATTGTTTGCTGAATGAGTTGCGTAGTTGCTTCGGCCATTAGCTGCATTGTGTTAGGTTTTAGACGACTATTTTGCATCACAATTCTTAAAGCAATGTAAACTCTAAACTTAATATATAAGGTTGAGTTTTGATGAAACGGAAGGCTTAACAAATGTTTGCAGAATATGTAGATTCGATGATATGTGGTTGTGATTCAATTTTTGAAATAAACAATAGACGGGTTAAGACAGCTTGTGTGTATTGGGACTGTTGGTATTGTTACAAACTAGTACCTTCCTATTAACAAACTGAGAGTTCTGTTCTGTAGTGGGATGATAATGGATAAATGTCTTCAATGCTTTCCTTTGTTTAGAATGATTCATTAGACACTCTCTATTGTTTTTTGAACTCTTAGTCAAATATTAAGAGCATTTATTCATTAACAATACCATTTTTTTATAAAACTGTTATACTTAAGTGATAAATTCTTCCGTAGATATATCAATCGCAAATAGTATTTTTTTCTAATCTGTGAAATTTTACCATAAAATAACAATTTCATGGCCCAATAAAAAGTAAATGTCATCATTCCTTAAATGTTAAAAATAGAAAATAGACAATTCCCACGCTAAACAATAATCATTCAATCAATAACATAAAATACTTTGACATGTAATAGCAAACACCCCTGGAGGAAATAAAAAAACTGCTAAAAAGGGGAAATGAGTAAAATGTGTAACCGCTAAAATAATGAATGGTTCGTTTTTTACTCCTGCAGTATTCTGGTGAGTTCATATGACACAAATACGTACTTTTGATAGTCTCAATATTATATTATTATGATCGTTCATGTACTCGTAATTAAACAAAAATATATAAAACAGTATTTTTTACTTGACTGAATCCAGTTATTATAAATCCATTGGTTTAATAAAATTTACCTTTTTAGATTAATTGAATATTATATGCCTCAGGTTTTGTATCTAGTCTTATGTTTTAATAACACCCACCAGTACCCAGTGCGATGTTCAACGCTATGTTCGTAGGTTCAAATGTAGCATTTACCTAGATTATATAGTCTTTCATTATTTTAAGGGTTCAATTGTAGTAACTTTTATTAAATCTAAGACTTAATTTTTATGTGTAATACCTTGCCCGCCATGTAAACCAACTGTCTCCTTAAAGATCATAGTGCAAACGATTTACCCTCGCGTGAGGCATTAGAAGAGAAAAAAAATTGTATTTTTTGTAATCATTCTGTTCTGACCCTCCAAACCTCATCATTTTGGGCGCGTCCGACCGTGTCTTGTTTATTGTGATTATTGTTATTAAGATTTGAGTACTTATTAATAATGTTTTTTCTCTTTTGCGTCATTTTGACACAATGCATTAAATTATTATGAATATCATTGGATGCTAATATTTATGTAGGCATGCTCAACAGTAGGTCTCTATCTAACAACAGTTCTTTGAAAAAAAAAACACAGTTCATCCACAGCCAAAAGAAATAGGAACATAAGTAGCCATACATAACTTTTCAGATTATCCAGTTGGCATCATTTTTTACCGTTCTCTAAGACAAATGTGATTTCTAATTTCTAAACAACTAGACCAGATTTTAGTTTATACTACAAATAAGTCCAATGTTTTTTTTTTACTCTTTGCCGCCACTTTAAACCCCTAAACTAAACCAAAACAGGTGTTTCCACACCCAATTCAAAAAGGGGAGGCAAAAACCTTTGATATTGAAATTGAAGAGCTTAACAAAACAAGGAAGTTGTTTTAAGTAGAACAAGTGCAGCTACAGTTAATCTGTGCGATGATAAATGACGTCCCATTTTCTTGATTCGTCTAAAGCATATAGGGTGATACAAGCTTTAATACGTTTTAAACAAAGTACGAACACACATTTGCGGTATCGAATGCATTAAAAAAAATCACCAATTATATTTTTAGTACAACTAGAGCTGTAAACGTTATTCCTCAAACGTTGCTAGTATTTTTTAATCGTTTACGTAAATAACAAAGGAGGATACCTGGAGTGGATTTATCTCGATCAGGGTCCTTGAGTTAGTACTTTAATTAATATTTTGTAATTTCTTAGTATTAAATATACATACCAAGCGAAAGGTAAATAAATATGTGCTCTAAACGGTAGGTCTAGGTAGAATGAAATGTGCTCACATTTTTTATTTTATGAATGAATTTTGCTGCTTACAAACGAGGACAACATTTAACCGGTACTCTTCCAACCGCTAGAACGCGACTTCAGTAAATGCAAAATTAAATCAATGTAGCTCTGCGCGGTCACTTAAAACAAGCATAAATAAATACCATTACACTCATGAAATAAAACCTTTGAAACGGATTATATTGCTGACCACGAACGCTGTAAAGGGTTCGAAACGTCGGGATGTAAGTATGAATTTAATATACGCGATATAATCCGTTTCAATAGTTTTATTTCATGAGTAACCATCGCGGTAACCGAAGACAATATTAAGCATTACACTCAATTAGTTTAATGTACGAAATTGTGCCGAAAATTTACTAAACACAACCTGTTCCACAACTGCATCACGCTGTAGATTCGAGGCGTGACTTCGCGACCGGTCCTCAGATTATGCGCTACGCACTGCATAATAGTATAATAGCGACTGCATCGATTATGGACGCGCATTACGTCAAACAATTATCAGCAGGTCGTCGACCCTGGCTGGTGACTTTAGGAATTTTATTTTGATTTGATAAAACAATTGCACACAGTTCCGTCGGAGTTGGCGAATGTATTGGCATTGCAGATGAATTTATTATACCTATCTAAACGACAGCAAATTGTAGTAGGCTACCTCACTAGATAAATTGGCTCGTAGTCTCATCCGCAGGAAGTAGTAGATTTCTATTATATTATCTAAAGCTAATTCACTTTACATTAAAGTATAAAAAAGACTCGAGCGAGTTCTATACACTACTCGCTTCTACTACACAAAGATATGGGGATTTATTGTTCCACCACTTTGAATAAACAACCCAATCTCTATAACCTAGACTAAACAATAGGTCATAATTGCTTACTAACCCTAAGGCTAGGTGGCGTGCATTAGTTGAGTCAACACTGGCGGACTTAATCCAGCGCCCTCTGTTGACAGTCAGTTCAAAATCCTGTAATAGTATAACCAGGCATCAGCAACGAAAATATCTTTATTATAAAATAAAGGAATATTTGGTGTATACTAGTACTTATTAATGATCTAGTCTATGCGTTAATAAAATACTGATATGTATTTATTCATTGTTTTATTCCATTATAATTCCGAAATGATCGGCTGGGTTTTGTTATACCTCTATGTACTTACCGAAACATAACAAAATGTGTCTAGTCGATGATAAATAGTTTCTAGATGTTTTGTAAAACTGAGCCTGCATCATTATCAGCTGAAAGGCCCCATGCGAGTGGACAAATGCTTTCTCCACGAATCTCCACCTCCACAACCCGTTCAAGCGCTGTTGTCTACATCCAAATGGTTTCCTGCAATCTTGACCAGATCGCAAGTCTACCTTGATAGGTGTGGATACTTATGCTGCACGATCACCATTCAATATCCTTCCTGCCCCAGTGCCTATAAATCTTAGA
The DNA here is from genome assembly GCF_910591565.1 of Cydia splendana. NCBI lineage: Eukaryota > Metazoa > Arthropoda > Insecta > Lepidoptera > Tortricidae > Cydia > Cydia splendana. Next base: position 14,504,627 of record NC_085960.1, read on the forward strand.
GCATTCAGTAACTGGAGACACCTTAGCTGTCATTTTCTGTACAAAACAGTCTGCCGATTTTTGCGGGGGAGGGGACGTCAAATGTATTGCTATTTCTACATGATTTGTACGTAACGTGCAAATAGTCATGTCAGTCCATACAAAAGTTTGCACAAATTGTGCAAGGTTTTCGGCAAGCTCGTAAAGGCGACTCCGGTTATTAAATGCTCTAAGCTATAAGTACAAGTAGGTACAAGTGTATAGTCATCGTACTTCACCATCAGTCTGTTTGATAGTGCGAAACTGGCAAGCATCTCTGAACTGCGTTGTGGCTGGAGCCAATGCAAACATGTAGATCAGGCAGGCATATGGAGCAGCGAGAGCTTCAATCGACCGTTTTACGTGCTACCTGCCTCGAGGCGTAGCGTCGGAAAAAAAAGCAAATGGTAACTGAATATATTCTTGCTAGTTACTGTAGGTTTTATTTTAGGTATATACCTACTTAGCGCGAACAGTAAGTAGATACCTACTTTATTTATAGTAATTTTTATGTAAAACCCAATTGTCAAATAAAATTAGTTCAAGCTTTTACGTAAGTTGTTTGATCGAAAAATGAAAAATTTGCGCTGATTGATTTTTTGTAGGCGAAGTAATACTCACTCTAATTGTGCATTTCTCCCCAGAAAAAGTGGGGATGATTTTTTTGGTGGTATCGTCATGTTATGGTGAGCCCAGAAGATCATATGACCAGACAAGTCTTGAGCTTAAACACCGGCTCCAGATAGAAAAAACGATTAAAAATCGGCTGTTTACGTTCGGACTACCGCATTTTTTAATTATTATCCTTATGACGGATTTACGAGTAGGAAGAGTATGATATAAAAATGTATACCTGTCATGAAAACAAATGACAATGTTGTAATAAAGTAGGTAATAAACTAAAAAAACAACGGGTTGCACTCCGGGAGTGCCGGCAGAAGTGAAAACTCAACGACATTGTAACTCAAAATATTAATAACAGGGCCATATAGTGCAAAATGTCTGCATCACTATGTATAATTGAGGTTAACGCCATCTAGCGTTGTATCGTCGCATTACTTGAAACCCCTAAGCACATCACTGAGTACTACTGGTACTACCATTATATTAATACTAGTTTGAGGGAAACTCACTAGATGGCATTTAAATAAAAAAACAATGACATTGTCCGTCACACATAACATAAGTCACGCAAGCGCCCTGCGCCGCCTACATGAAACAGCAGGCTCAGGCATACATTTTCGGCGTGCGGTAGAAAGAGAAGAGAGACGCCTTACGCGTTACGCCTTACGCTGTCTCGAGTTTATCATTTTTTCCCCACCTCAAAAAGTGCACAGCGCCGCTAAAGAAGTTTTCACTTCAAAAAATATGTTAATTTTAAGGTAAATTCCACATACCTCCGCTCGGAACTGTTTTCCCCGCCAGTACGTAAAGCCTGCTTAATATCGGCGTGTTTACTTTGATATTTGTGCGGAGGCTTACCATGCAGCGCTATTTGCCTTTCGGTAATACGGCTTGTTGCACCGGCGAAGGCCTTCCGGTGCGTGCTAGTCTTACCTCAATGATTGTATAAAACCACTATTCAATGTGATAGTACTAAGAGTGCAGTCAGAAGATATTATAGCAAAGTGAACTATATGTAAAACCATATTAGGTACTCGTAGGTATACATATACCGATAACTTTTATACTATAAGTAATAAGTAAATGTAAGTACATACTATTTTATTTCTTAATAGTTTGTTTTACCGTTTTATTGACGTGATTGATTAATTAAATTAGGGATAGCATATTTTTTAAAGTAGATATTCAAGGTCACTTGACTAAGCCTCTACAGGCCCTGTATGGCTCACTCAGACGGGCGGTACCAGGTCCTATGTGCTGCCCGAAAACTCGTAAAGATTTTTCATTTCATTATAATTCACAGACCGACAAAGAGACATAGACTTGTATATTGACTACCAACGGCATTCTAAAATTAGGAATAATTTTGAATTCGTATCTTTAGGCCACATTTTTTAAATTTACGTTTGATCTTAGTGTGGTTCTCAGGATTTGACCATGGGCTAGTTAAAAATTACAATTTCATACATACCATTTTAATATGAACTACGGGTAGAGTAGGTAGTTAACATTTTCTTGAAATCACGTTAGTCATAATTTGTGCCAATTTAATTTGTCAGATTTTTTTAAATATTTTGTTCATAATACCTTATTAATACACGAACAATAACAGGGAGTAGGTACTACACCAGACTAAATAATACCATTGATATATTGTTCGCAAGAACTACTTATATAGAACCTGTCGCAAGCTATAAGAGGATGTAGGGGAAAAATGGTGCTAAAAATATGTTGAAGCGAAAATCGTATTAGCAATGATTTATATGTCAGTCCACTTTGCCAGGGGCAAGTAGTCACTAGTCATGGGAGATAATGTTCGGACACCGGCTTTTACTACATCTTTCTTTTTTTTGACAACTTGTTGTATCATGCTCGTAAATAAACTGTACTTGGGTGTAGCAAAGTATTTAATATTGATTATGGAAGAAATAAAACTTATAGGCAAGCACGCCGTAAATATGCTTTAAACAGAAACGTTATTTTCATAAAAAACAGGGCTTTAAACAGTAAGTACCTATTTATTATGAATTAAGACATTGATAACTATTAAATTAGTGATTTGTCAATAGAATAAGTAATGGCATTCATTACGTTTTTTGTTATTTTTAGGGTTCCGTACCCAAAGGGTAAAACGGGACCCTATTACAAAGACTCCGCTGTAGGTCTGTCACTAGGCTGTAACTCATGAACCGTGATAGCTAGGCAGTTGAATTTTTCACAGATGATGTATTTCTGTTGCCGCTATAAAAAAAAATACTAAAAACAAAATAAAATAAATATGTATTTAAGTCGGTCTCCCATACAATAAACGTTATTTTTTGCCGTTTTTTGCGTAATGGTCGGAAGTACGGATCGAACCCTTCGACTCGTACTTGGCCGGTTTTTTACTTAAATTCAGTGCTAGCGCGAGATACGCGCTACGAGCGTAGCTGAAAACACGTGAAAACCGTACATAGCGGAAAGCGTCTACGAACAAAAAACCCGCCTAGCGATAGCGGATCGCTGACAGTGAATGTGTTAAACATATAAAATTGGACGTTATGTTATTAAAAAATATCTCATGGTCAATATATGTGTCAATGTTTTTGTACCACTGGTTGGTATGTTGCGTATTATTTCTCCATAAAATAACACTCTCTTTACATCCATAACTCTCCTAAAGCAAATATTTTAATGAACGATCAACACATAAATAGTAACAATGCATCCAGTTGAAACTAAAGAAGGAAATCCTCAAAAACACTGCAGTGTGACGTCCATAACTCTTCATTTCATATCGTTGGGGGCCAAACTGGATCATACGACTAAATGTGGTGAGCCGTGAGAGTTTCGATTAACCTTTGTTAGGTGCGTGAAAAAACAAATTTAAAAACAATGGACATTTACTATATGTAAATATCTGTCTCATATTAAGGTCTTAATAAAATTAGAAACTAAGTAAATAAATACACATTTGTAGTTATATTACATAAAAGCATGCCTACCTAATTATTGATGGTAAGTAAAGGTGTTAGGTGTTTACAATAAAATTGTGGCTTACCTCCGCCTGCGAAAGCAGGCCGCTAAGTCAATGATATACCTAGGTGTCACTGTAATTATCTAAGGTATGATATTCTTGCAATGTCAGAATAAATATTTATACGCTTTAATTTTACGTGATTAATTATTTATTTAATCCTAAAATAGGAGTCCCATACAATAATTAAAAACGTAAACAGTAAAAGGTGCACATTCATACAAAGAATTCTGTATAAAACAAGTGGCATATTGCGCTAGTTGGGAAAGTGCAGGTGTACACAAACTTTAGGGTGGTGCTTTTTGTGGCCGCCACAGTAAGCGTAAAATGCGAACCGACTTAATAAGTGGTTATTTAGCGTACACCTTAGTGCAGATTAGTGGATAAATTATGTTCATTTTGACATAAGAAGATTATGCAGATGTGAGTTTTTCGGGATATTAAACTAAGTATAAATATACTAAGATGAAAATGCCGTACTGTATTGATACAGTAATATTAGAATAAATTTCATTATAAGTATAGTCTTTAAATTTATAACAATTGCCTAGTAGTTTTTACGATTTATTTGTTATACAGTTGATAAAAAGGTGATTTTTAGGGTTCCGTACCCAAAAGGTAAAACGGGACCCTATTACTAAGACTTCGCTGTCCGTCCGTCCGTCTGTCTGCCACCAGGCTGTGTCTCACGAACCGTGATAGCTAGACAGTTGAAATTTTCACGGATGATGTATTTCTGTTGCCGCTATAACAACAAATACTAAAAACAGAATAAAATAAAGATTTAAATGGGGCTCCCATACAACTAACGTGATTTTTGACCAAAGTTAAGCAACGTCGGGCGTGGTCAGTACTTGGATGGGTGACCGTTTCTTTTTTGGATTTTTTTTCCGTTTTTTTTTTCGTTATGGTACGGAACCTTTCGTGCGCGAGTCCGACTCGCACTTGCCCGGTTTTTTTTGTGTTGTTATTAAAATTCAGAAAAACGAATAAATGAAATGGTTGAATGAAATGTATTTACTTAAATAAAGATTTGTAGTCTTACGTCAAATGTCGCTCGTATTTTTACTTCATTACAAGATAATAAATATTTAGAAGTATTTAAATACGAGTACCAACTACCAACTAATTTTAAATTTCGTGACAATATGTGACATAAGGTTTTTGAATAAAGTACTTTAATAAGCGTATGCAAATTAAATGCAGGTGATTGCATTCGATTTCACCCCATTTCAGATATAATCTAGATTTAAATCTGACTTGCCAAACGAGTTGGTTACAAGTATTGTATTTTTACTTATTTTATACATATTATTAGGTTTTGCCTCATATATTAATTAATAAAGTACGTAAGTAAGTAATGAATACTTTATATACGAATGAAGTATATGTAACAGCAGACATACAATTTAAAATGCAAAGGCGAACTTAGCCCTATGATTGGTCTCTTCCAGCGAAACTGAAAATGTAATTAAAATCTATACTTAAGTAATCTTACATTATTTCATGCTATAAAATGAAGATGATAAGCAATTAATAGGTATAATTTGTGAAAGTAAATCCAGACCTGAGATTCGGTTTTGCTACCTAATTGTTGTATGACTATTGTATTCAAAAGCAATCGTCTAACATTAATAATAAATTATGTTATTGATAACCTGACATATGCTTCAAAATCAATCACAATGAAGCCCAATAGCAATTCAACCAAAAAAGTGTTTCCTTTATTTCTACAAATCACGAACACTGAGCGTTAGTAGACACACACTTCGGCAATCATCGCGTTTAGAACACCGCCATATGTGCGAGACAGACATACACACCCACCGGTCAAATTTGATTTACGCACAAATTACGTGCCATAACCGTGAGTGTACATGTTACCCTCTCTTACTCTATATTCCAAACCACAGACTAGAATAAATGCTATGAAAAAAATTACGCGCTGCCAATTGAACGCCATGGGGTTGTATTATACTTTTTTACTATGTCGTGTTGGACTTGGAGGTAGTGTAGATGTGTAAGGGTGACACACCTCCCTACTCAGTCAAGTGCACCTTTGTTCATATCGATAATGCACTAATTTGAATATTCGCGGTGTCAGATGTCAAATGGTTTATAATTTACTGTTTTTTATATGATTTTGTGTTTAACGAACGTCTGTAGGTATATTTGTTTGAGGGGTTCGGTATGGAATTACGTTAATGGTAATGACAATGACTTATGAAGAATTTTTAACACTTATGCTTGAGCAGGCGTATATGCTATTTTAATGTTGGACTACGAAGGTAGACAAGTACTCATTGTTCCAATGCCTTTAAAAAGTAGGTACAAGTTTAATCTACATTAATATTATCATCAACACTCAACAGTGCTTGAGCCAATTCACTGGAATGACCAACTGCAATAGTAAGTAAATTATTTTACTTTTTATACTAATAATGGAGTTGAGTTCAGTGCACATAACATCTAAATTAAGGAAATGAAGTTTCTTTGAAATTAGAGTTATGGTAATTCTAGATTTTGTTTCCTGAAATATAGTTAATTGTCTGAAAAAAAAATTGATTGGCCGCAATTTGAGCGGTAGGTAGACTACCGCCTACACTAAGTCACAGTATAATAAATAGTACTGATAGTACTAACGTACAGTATGGACACTCCCTGCCTCCCGTTGAAAGTGCCGCCCACCCGCTCTCGGTTACCTCTCAGTTACCGGCTGGCAAGGACGCGACGACGCGGTGCGCAGAGCGGAGGCCACGTAAAATATTAAACAAATATTTACAAATCCTTTTGTAATGGGCGTGTGTTGTGGTGTGTACGGTTGTTTAACCCTTCGGGTGGCAGCACCTCCGGTTGAACGGTAGGACAAATGGCGCGGCCATTTTTTTAAATATGCCTCTGCGTGGCAGAGGCCGCGAGAAGGTTCGGTCATAACAAGCCCGTAATTGGCAGAGACCGTCTCGAGGCATCTGTGCGACGCTGCATTTCGCGCCTAAAATAAAACCGTTAAAACTATGCCTTGCTTGCTCACTCTTGCAAGATGCATTCGTCAATAAACAAGGATGGTATTCCCTAACGGTCGAATTCCCGCGTAAAACAAAGTTTGTTAGAAATGACGTGATGTTCCTGCCCCACCTCGCCCATTACGCGCCGACCGTCGTCGAGCCGCGAACATTCAAACGGAATACGCACTGATAAAAAGTGAAATAAACTGTGTGAATCGTGTTAAATGTATTGTTTTGTCATAAAGACTGCTTTTTCTACAATAAATTGTTTTATTTCGTAATTATACGTATTTTTACATGAAAGTAGAAAAAGTCTAACATAATTCACATAAATAGAATAGAATTCATTGGTATACAATCAAATAACCCATTTTATGCCGAATTCAGTGATATATAGTTTATATATATCTTTCATAAATTTTTTTTGGAAAACGGTCATATTTCTAACACGCGCCAAATTCGCGATGATCACCCGTTGAGGCGCCGCCACTTGACGTATATTTTTCCAAAATGGCTGCGCCACTCAACCGGCTTGTTATGTCTGTCCGTCTCGCGGCCACCGCCACTTACCGTAGAGAGAGAGAGGAGGACAATGCCACTCGAAGGGTTAAGCTCTATAAACGACAAAACTAAAAGAAAGTTCCACAGATTCCCATTGTATGAATCAAGGCAAGTACATACCCAGTTATTTTTAAAGTGTTTTATGTTTTAGTAGAATACCAACTTACAATAGGTACTTATGTTTAGTATTTCTTTTACCCTATCTGTTTTAGACCTAAACCTATCAGATCACACTGAAAACAACACAATATCTATATGAACAAAAAATCATGTTTTCAACTTACGTAATATTTTGGTGGCCTGAATTTTCTTACAAAAATTTTGTTACTTCGTTTATACTGATTCAAAATAGGAAACTATTGTATAAATCGAGCTTAGATATCCATATGATTCTTATTTCTTCCTAATTCGCGCAATGAGTTTTGGGTCATTGAGGTCATCGAACTTGTCAACAAAATGGCGGGAACCCTAGCACGTCTTATCTCACTCACACAAGCATGGTACGCGTTCACCTGCACGAGCTTAGACTGTGTGCGTAGGAACGCGTTTGTTTCATACATTTGATCGCCAGTGTCCGGGGTGTGACTAAGTGGTACATAGGTGACATTAAATCTAATATTTTCAATGAAATGAAAAAAGTAAACAAGGTGGGATTTCCAAACTTGTTCACTTGTGGTTTTGTAGCTTTCTTGGCATTTTATTTATTTAAACTGGTACGTATAAGCCTAGCGATGCACCCTTTGACAGGGAAAATTAGTAATTACTACAATTTTCTAGAAAATGTCACGTTTGCCGATCCGACCAAAGGAGTAATTTATTTTCATACATTTTAAATGAACTTTCACTGTAATTGCTTAGGTTTAATTAAGTAATTAATGGTCAAGAAAAAGGGGACACATAATTTTACGGGATTCATGCGTGTGCGATATTTCCTATTATTTTATTGCCTATATAATTGCAAAGATTGGTTCGTAATAGCGATGAAGTCTTGCCTTAATGGACCGATGTGTCATTAAGAGCTCCCTTTGGAATCTTATATTTACCTTGTAATTGGCAAAGAAAAGAAGTGTTGATTTAGCAAAAATCGCAATAGCTTGTATAATGCTTATTGTAAGCATACACATTAAATTGAGTTATTATTAATTAGATATCATATATGTATATGGATGCAGGTAAAAATAACTTCGTAATAGACGTATTTTCTTTTACTAGTGTTGATTTCTAAGATAAGTTAGTGAAAATTTAATGTGGTTCGGTCGTGTTTTTATGTATTGTCACTCGTTGCGAATTACCTACTTCTCGCACTTGTATCGTAATGTATTAATATATTGTATGTCCTTAGCAGCGATTATGTTACACTTGACGACGCTTTATAATATGACGTAGTTACTAAGGATTTAGTTCATAAAATAATTATTCATTATAAAGTCAAATTCTAAACCCTAATAGGAATAACTCACTGTCATATTGCACAACAGGTGAGCTCATTACAGATTATGTTCGGTAATTTGCTAGGACGCCATCTGTTGCCACGCCACGTCGATCACAATCTATCATTCACCCATTCACTCACTGACCGGTGAATCATTCACGTGTCAAATAGGGTTAAGTCTGTGTAATTTTGTCCGTACCTAATTTTAATAAGTTAGCACAATAATGGACCAATGACGCCTTTGTTTTATTCAATATAAATTAAGCAATGGAATTTTTTAAATAAGCGGTTAATTCATGATATTTTTAGACATTACCTATCGATAGTCTCACCTGATAATATCTGATAAGACAAATAGGTCTAATTCTATTTATTCTTACTTTAATGATACATAGATTTAATATTTCAGGAAAACACCCACAACATTGAGACGTTTACCCTGGTACAACTACCTACACCGACTGACAAGTGGAATTGGCAATTTTCCGAAGAATTTGTATACATTTTCTCTAAAAATTTTTTGACTTTGCTCTTCTTGTGTATCGCTGCACTTAGTTCGCTTACTGAGTAATCTGTCAGATCATCTTATTAATCAAACTGCAGGAATATTCGTCTGATTCGATTAAGGCATCCAACCATTAGCCAATAACAGCAAGTCAGTGGGCGGGCCATTTTTCTTCCGCGTTCCAGCGGACCCCTAAATCATTTGCTGAATTAGTTGTATTATCTACGTGCCTAATAAAATTCATAGATAGGTAATGTTGCTTCTTATTTAAGTAGGGACCTAGTTAACTTTAAAGAATTGATAATAATCTGCACATTAATGGACTCAAGTGATAAATATGAGTAATATTATATAACCTTAAGTCTGCCCCTTAATAGGAGTGCAGATTTTTAGGGAACTCTTAAGATGCGATGCGATTAGGTGCGTAAATATCTCGGGAACTACTAAGTAATGCTATCAATTGAAATTTGGAATAGTTATAATCAAATCTAGACGCATTGAAAGTCTCCACAGACAGTCTTTTATATTCATCAATGCTTGTTTTTTTTTTTCAATATTTTCTTTGATTTTGAAACCAATTCAGACTCCCAACGGCAACTCATCACATCCATTACTTCGTACTTACATCTGATGGGTACCTATGAAAGTCATAAAGCGGTAAAGCCGGTACACTCCCTAAATACAGCATCATGCCCTCTCGGTCCCGTGAAACCTCGTCATCATGACTCGAACTGCAACATTTGGTATCTATCCATCGGTATTAAGTGGAATTGATTGTACTGATATACAAGGGTGGCGATACACTGGTATCATTATTAAATTGAATTTTAATTGTTGTTTTTTGCTTATATTTATGCAATATATTAAAACTACCTAATCCAAAAACAATAATTAAAAAAAACTCTACCACACACACGAATATCGAACCATGTGTTCAAACACATAACACCCTATTTCAATAGGTATTTTTAAGACTCCTTAAGTTTTTGACATAGTCCCAATTTTCAAAGTATTTTTTTATAGTGGTCAGCTTAAAATGGCCAATATTTAATACTGAACGATGAATTTGAACGACTTATTAACCGCGGAAATAACAAAATTATACATAATTATATTCATTATTAGCGAAATTGTAATATTTTGTTTATATTCATAGCATGAAAAAAGCTTTCTCGTCTCGCTTTGCAAGTGAAAATCAGTTGAAACCTCGCTCGATATTACCTCATGAGCTTAAATATGATAAGACAAGACGAGTTTTACACACAGCGTGTTTAAAATTAAGTACCTAATTTTAAGTCTGTTACCTATGTCTGTCGTTAACCCTATTTGCTACTCATTGTAACGTTTACTTTACAATTTAAACTTAAAACGTTTTATCAAATCACCACCGACCAAGGGTGAAATATGAAAGGGGACAGGTTCATACTATGACTTTTTTCGTTGTGTGTTCGAGTAGAATTAAGGATTATGTTTTGGAGCTATTTAGATTTAAATAAGAGCACATGGCGGTCTGATAATATACGAGGCTTATAGATTATAGTTTGATACCATTTGTAAACTTTATAGGGTTGTTGAATAAATAAAGTTAAAAGCGTCGTGCTCTTTGTACCAGATTGTTAGTAGCATTATGGCTTAGAAAGAAAGAGAGGTTTTCGCATGTCTAATTGATAAAACGTAAAATGATCAACTTTGAAGTGAACTATTTTACAAATTATTAAGCACATGTTATTCTTAAATACATTTATTGACTTGAGCCCGTTGTTGCCTGTTGAAAAGTATTGTCTCCATAGAAAAACTCAATCCCACTTAATTGCAGTCCATGCATAGGTACTGAATTTGGGTATTCCAAACTTTTGCACGAAAGTCATTCATCCATTTTTTGCTAAACTTTAATGGGCGGAGCGTGTCATAATTAGAAACGTGATAAATATCCGGAATGGTCCAAAATATACAATAAACATGTCAACAAAAATACCTCTATTTTGGGCAAGCGAGCGATTCGTTACGCTTAGACTGCGTCTGGACCACACATTAAGCACTTTGAGTATTTAGTATTGAGTATTTAGTCGTATGTAAGTACATAAACGTACAGGGTGGGCCAAAAATACGTTGACAACGTTTATTCTAATTATTTTAATTAAGTACTTACGTAACTAGTACAAAGTAAGTTAAAAATTAAAACTAGTCTTTTTATGCAACAAAAAATAATTGTCTTCAAAATAGCCTCCTTTCGCTTTGACGCAAAAAAAAAAACGCAAACGTTTGTTAAAATATTCAACGAAATGCCGCAGCTATTTTCTCCCATTCTTTGGCAAGTGTTGCTTTTAGAGCGTTTACACTTTTGTGTTTAGTACCACATGCTCTTGTCTCTAAGATTGACCACAAACTGTAATCCATTGGAGTTAGATCAGGCGAGTAGGGTGGCCACTCTTTTGAACTTATGAATCCGGGAAAATTAGCAGTGGTGCATAGATAATTTTTCCGGATTCATAAGTTCAACAGAGTGGCCACCCTAGTCGCCTGATCTAAATCCAATGGAATATAGTTTGTGGTCAATCTTAGAGACAAGGGCCTGTGCTACTAAACACAAAAGTGTAAACGCTCTAAAAGCAACACTTACCAAAGAATGGGACAAAATATGCTTGGAGGAGCTGCGGCATTTCGTTGAAAATTTTAAGGGGCTACCCGAGGTTTTCATCGATTTTTGACGTTTTTGAAGTTTTGAAACATATCTCCTTTTTTTGCACTACAGATAAAATTATAAGCCAAACCGTTATCGGTTTTTCAATCTTTTATCTCCGGATTTTGAAAAAAATTAATACTTATTTTTTTTATGAAGTTTTTAAACATTGTCTAAAAAAACACATTTTTGAAGTGTGAAGGGTTTTACATGTACGAAATCTACATATGTGGGTTCGTCTTTGACGTCTCGAAAAACGTGTCCAGGGTTTAATTCTAAACTAATTAACACAAAAGTTATGGCCAGAAATTTAGCCTAAAATTGTTCAGCTTTGATGCCAAATATCTCGAAGACATGGAACGTTGAAGTAAATATAGGATACTATATTGCTTAAAGCCGTTGCTGTTAATATAATAAGCTACAAAACACATTAGAATACTAAGGGATTCAGATCGAAGGTCATTGGCGTGGGGTAGCCCCTTAACAAACGTTTGCGTTTGTGTATCAAAGCGAAAGGAGGATATTTTGAAGACAATTAATTTTTGTTGCATAAAAAGATTGTAGTTTTAATTTTTAACTTACTTTGTACTAGTTACGTAAGTACTTAATAAAATAATTAGAAAAAACGTTGTCAACGTATTTTTGGGCCACCCTGTATATTTTCTTACTTACATAATTTTAAAAGTAACTTGCTGATGACTTACATAGGGACTTTATAAATTACAGCCGATACTTTTGAACTTGATTTTTCTAATTCACTAAACATATCGTTATGATCCTTACTTAGGTATATAAAAAAACGTCAGATTTAAATAATAATTTATGTAAAAATTGTTAGCAACACTATTAAGAAAAACGGCGATGGTAAAAGAACAAAGTCGATTACTTTATCGACTTTTTTACTTAGTATAACAGAATAAACGAATATTAACACGCTCTGAAAGTGCAAAATCAGCGTTTGTCAATGTCCGATAGAGTTATAAAACGTCGCTGCTGCACAATGGACATTGCGCCGTAAATTTAATTATTGACGGACTCGGCCATATTGGTGCATGTTACTTTGTTGGCAAGTTTGTTCCGGAATGAGGCCAAAAGTTGGCCGAAACTTAGCCGAACATTTATCCTTTAAAACTTGTTAACCCTCTATTAGAGATGGGTAACTACCCGGGTAAATACCCGAGAGCGGGTATTTACCCGGTAAATACCCGATATTTACCTACCCGCGGGTAAATACGCGGGTATTTTCGTTTTTCTTCTAAAGTTGATGTGTTTAATGGTATGTGAGTATAAATAAGATTAATTTAAGTATTTTTTTATAATGTTACATAAAATGTATGTTCAAACTAATTACGAAAAGGTTGCTATGAGGTGAAGTTCGATTTTAACATATCAGTCCAATTAGAAAAATCGTGTAAAATCATTCCCTGGCTTCCGGAAATGTTTTAAAATGCTTTTAATATACATTAGAAAGATGAAAATAAAGAATACTTATGAATGATAATAAAAAAAAAATGTGCAGTATCCCAACTTGTGAAGCTTATAAGTCAAACACAGTTAGTTTTAGGACAAAAATGTATATAACCTTTTTTGTAGAAAATTATGTCTAGTTTAGTTTGAACATACAACACTTTTCGATATTAATGACAGATTCCAAGAAATATGAAAAAGTTCACTTTTGCCCCCCTCCCCCAACAACACCCCCCGCCGACCGAAGTTGGAATGTGTATTATCAACGTATAAGTACGATAATTTACTCAAGTCTAAAAAAATACTCTTATGACGGCGTTTTTTTAATATTTATCAAAATTGTACTAAAAATTCCTTAGTTACAACTGCAACTGCAACTAAACCATTTCATTTTAAATGACACACAATAATTACAGCCATTAACTCGGTTTATATCTCCATTTTAACACAAATCGACATGTGCAACAAGATATGAATCTACCCGTCCATTTGGGTAGATACGGGTAAATACCGGGTAGATGGGTATTTACCGGGTATTTACCTGGGTGGGTAAATTGGGTAAATACCCGCGACCCATCTCTACCCTCTATCCATTTTGTGTTTAAGAAACTGTTTTTACTAATAAGTTATTTATTGTTTTTGTGATTCCTTGTACATTCATAACCATCTCAAGATTGACTATAATTAAATATAATTATGTAAAATAGATTTCACTTATTGAAATCATTCATATCTGCCTTATTGTATACTTAGATACATTAGAATTAATATTCAACTGACTATTATTGGCCCATTTACGTTTTGAATGCTCCTTAAAAATTGGTATACGACAATGTACGACGAGAAACGCGCGTTCCTAACGGCGACTGTGCTACTAAAGAATAAGAACTTGTAATAAATCTAAAAGTGAAAAAGTTACTGTCTTGGGTGAGACTTGAACTCACGGCCTCTGGATCGATACTCCAGCAACCTGCCATCTGATCCACCAAGACCATAGAGATTAATTCTAAGCGTATTAGCATTATACGCAGACGTTTCTGCCTGTTAAAATTTAATAAGAACTTGTAGTTTCAATTCACTGGTCATGAGTAGGTGTACTTGGCGTAAAACTAAATTGTGTACTTATGCCCTTTGAGGACTTGTTTAACAGTCTAACGAAAAGACTGCAGCCACAGAATAAATAATAGTACTAGGTACAGAAGACTCACTTTCTAACAAAACGCGGCTGTTACGATCAGGACAGATATGGCCGCTAGGTGGCGACAGCGCCACGCGCGGCTTATGGCTAGCCACCAAAATTGGTGTGGAGCGGATGTACTTTTAGCTACCTGTAGCAAAGCGACGAAATCGCGGAGTGAGCCACGCCTGCTGCAGGTAACAAAATTTAGTGGAACGGAAGAGGAATTTCGTCAAGAAGTGACAAATTCAGCTTAATATTTAACAATATATTTCAGAAATATTAAGCCTCTGTAGAGTGAACCTATACTCGTCCACGTGTGGACAATGTTTGCCGAGTCGCCTTAAATTAGGACCATAAAATTAAAGTCTTAATTTACTGCCTTATAAATTAAAGGTGACGGCCTCACATTCGACTTTTACTGTTATGCCTTTTGGATTACGTATGAGGATAGTTTTTATATTGACAAACCCATTTGTGTTTTGATGTAATAAAATATTAAATTTATTATTTATGAACATACTCATTATTACTCATACATAAGTTTAAAATGTTATTAGTATCTGTACAATAAGGCAGATATGATTGATTTCAATAAGTTAAATAAATTTTAGATAACTATTGTTAATTTTAGTTTATAAGACTGAAATTGTAAGATAAAATCCGGCCAAGTGCGTGTCGGGTCACACAGCAAAACGACTTACTTACTCTTAAAAAGAAGAGGTTTTTTTAACTCTTTAATGTGTCAACCAATCTTGTTCAAAATAACTTTCGTGGAAAGTGTTTATTAAGCTTTATTGTTTTGAAGGTTTTTTTAACCTTTTTGTTAAATAGGTAGTCAAAATACGTACGGTTGGAAAGATAGGATTATAATATTTAAGTAATGGAATATAGTGCTAAGTATCGCCTCTGATTGTACTCCAAAGCTCATAATCATTCATTATTAGCCAGGCATGTGGTAAATGAACACTTGTGCTTTATTATATTGACATTAGCATAAATAGGTAACGTCGGGTGTGTTCCTGTTTTATCTCCAAAACACATGTCCACTCGCACGCCAATTGAATTCGAATTAGAATAATTCTGCCTGTACGTATTCTGCTACTTAGTAACACATACTGTATATTAACTTTTGTACGCATCTCTGAACTATTTTTAAGGTTAAAAATGTGTCCGTAAATACACATTTTTTTTTTCAAAGCCCTTTCTTACAAAAATGGGTCACTCTGAACAAACAACGCTATAGCGTAAAACTGTTCCATATGTAACCTTGAAATCTAACTGAAATGTATGGAACAGGAATTTAGTTGTAATAGAAATAAAGTGTGTTAATTATGTTACATGTATTTCGAATACACTGAAAAATAGGTCCGGATATCGGGCATGGTGCATAGTTGAAGATAACACGTAGAGTTTCTTTTGTCAATTTTACGTATAAACATACGTAAAATTGACCGGTATTAAGTGAAAAAACGTTTTCACTGAGGCGATACGGAAAACTAGTTTTTTTACGGTAACAAATAAATAATGCATAGTGATTATATATTGTGTTGTACTTACAAAATTATAGATTTAATATTGACCTAAACAGTTTGAACACGGACCAAATCTTCAAAATCGTAATGTATTGTAATTTTATTCACCTCACCCGTATCGTGGCTATAATCACACGCGCACTTGTCCGAGCCACAAACAAATGCTTTAGTTTCCTAAAAAAATTACACATCACCTAAATGTTCTTTTTTACGGTCAATTTGTTATTTTATTAGCGTCGTAAAATCAGGTGTCAAAGTTTACACCAGTTTGATTAAGGTAATTATGGATAATATTTTATTTTAGTGTTTCCGTTTCATTTATTACATTGGAACAGTTGGGGGATTATGGGATCCGTTGAAGTGCGGAACTTCAAATACTAGTCTAACGTGTACCCAATTTTTTTATTATGATTCATCCTGGTATCTCTTCCATATGGTTAGTGGGCGTTAAGGTGCTGGCATTTAGTTAGATGTGTTAAAATTTGTCAAAATCGTACTCATCCCTATTAGAGCATACTACATTTATTCTGATGACAGGCGTCATTACCTTGACAGTCCGCTTGTGGTGAGAGATATGGTAGTTTTTGGAGGCAAAAGAGGCCGATTACAGGATATTGGCTGCGAGTCTTAGGGTGACATCAGGACGGTAACTGTAGCTGCATAACTGTGGCGGCATTACTGCTGCAGTGTAAACGCGGCCGCTATAACTGTCAATTCCCTTGATATATAAGTGACTTTCTCCACCGCATTAAAGGATGACTCACGCTAGACTGGGCCGGGGCCAGGCTTGAGCTTCCGGCGCTTCGTTTTCTAAGGAAAGCACCACGTGATCACCGATCAGCCGTCATAGAAAATTACATGTTGGACGCCTCGGCCCGGGCACGGCCCGGTCTAGCGTGAGTCATCCTTTACTGTCACGATTAGAATGTTCTCACGCATTTTATCTAGGCAATTGACAGTGACGGCACCTGCGGTAATGGCGTAGCAGTAATGCAGCTGCAGTTTCCATCTGAATGTCGCCTTTAGAGGTTGATGTTCTTTGTAATAGTGTTTTCCAAATAAACTATGATCTAATTCGCAATATACTTATACATATGAACCTGAACTAGAATTATGTACCTATCATAAAAATGTGTTATTTTAATATGTGCCTATTAAATAATATTCCAGTATTTTGTTGCAAAATATTGAATAAAAACTCATCCATTCAAGCTCAGCTGCTATGCATCACAACAACAAATCCTAATAAGGGGCATGCATTTGACTCACTTTCACTTCTCATTGAAAGGACTGTGATTTAAAATTAGTCATGATTAAACGAAAAATATGTTCACATTGAAATTTTTAACACAAGAAAATATAAATCAACACGATGTTGAACACAAAATTAAAATACTAAGAATGATATTGAAATGCATCTTTTAATGTACTTCGTACATTTTAGCGCTGAGGGTCCGATGTGTCACCCTGTATTACTGATCCACTGACCTTTATAATCTTTGGTGCGAATCGAAGACCGTTATAATAAAAACATCTTACTCTTCAAAATTGCATACAAGTCTTGGCTCAAACAATTTTGGTCGGGTAATAAAGGAATCACGAGCGGTCATTTAGCACCTTTCTAATTAGTTCTTATTTGGAGGAATTAAGGTTGTAAGGTAATCTTATTGTTTTGCTTGATAGGACGGACGTTCGGAAGTGAAACTTAATATAAATGTCTGTTTTGGACTTACCAGTCTCGGTATATACGATGTTTGAGAGCAAACTGCTGTTTAAGATGATCTCAATAAACATTAATTCAATTTGTGTATAGGTAAGTTAATGCCTATCTTCTCCATGTTTTTTACACCATACCTACAAACACGTTGGTCCTAAGCAACATTATCCCCTTAAAGTCTCACCAATTGAGATTTTTTAAAATGACAAATTGACGTTTCCGAACATTACATGTTGCATGGAACCTCAAGACTGTTTGCTTGTTTAGGCTAATTAGGCATAAAACGTGAAAGGAACGAAAAAGCTTGACAAGTCGGATTGCCTATAATTGTAATCACCGTTAAAAATCACCTTCCTCAAAATATTTCTCTAACTATTTATCCCAACCCCTGAACCAAGCAGCAGCATTAAATAATCAGACATCGTTTTACAACAAAAGAAATATCCCTCTGTATAAATAACATGTCCCTGAGTCAATACAATTGTGTCACATAATTCACAAATTTAAATCATTCAGGTTTAAAAATGGAAAAATAAATATGTACATGGAGATAAGGGCGAAATTTGAGTAACATAAGTTCAAAGTTAAAATTGTAATGCGCTGTGAAGTTTATTTTTACAAACTTACAACAAACAACTCGAAAACCTTGTGATGTTATGTGCGTGGAAGTATTAGGGGTGATATTGGTTTAATTTTGCTGCAAAGATATTCTCGCAGTCTCATGTCGTGTGTAAGGAGGTGTCATTTGCATCAATCCACGTCGAATTAGGAAATTCTTACGCTGTTAAAATAAATGGGATAAGTAATTGGGAGGTACTGTAATGGCCTATTTACTTGTCAAAAATAAATATTGCTTGAAGATGCAATAAGAATAAATGGTACCTAAGTAATTTTACTTTAGTAACCATGGTGGATTGGTAACTTTGTTACTTATATTTATTTTAAAAAAAGAACGAAGATATTATTTTACAATCGGGAGCCTTATTATGTAAGTTTTAAGCAAATTTGCGTCAATTTGAAATTATGTTATATAATGTCATACCTAACTGAAACCGGGCCCATTAACCTATATCGGTTACGCAATTACCCCCATATACGACAAAGAAAACTAGAAAAATGTTAAACCATCAAACCCTGAAAAAATAACACGAAAGAAAAAATATATTTACCCGTTTTTTCGACAGGGGTGGCAATTAAGTGAATTTCGGTTGCGTTTAGCCGTAATTCGACTTGTTCAAATATTGAACGACCTGTATCAGACGGTTTATAATCGGTTTTTAATATTCTATTTGTTCGCATCATCGTTACTCTGTCGGTGACAGTGTTTTGCTCTGTCTGTTTGTTATAAATAAAAAAATACAAAAAATTACAACACCCATCCAAATGTTGGCCGAGCTTTAAGGTTAACTTCGCTAATAGAAAGAGAGTCTGTGTATGAGTATAATATTATATGTATTTAAAATAGTATTCACCAAGGCACTTTGTAAAAAAATAGTTTTAACTAGTGACAACGCGTTTTTACCGAAGCTTTACGGAAAACTAGTTTTAACTAGGGAAAACTCTGTTAAACTAAAAACGGATTTTTAGTATTACATATGGATCATATACTAGTCTGTTAGTCTGTAAGGTATTTGTAATATTGGCCTTGTTGCCTGATTTAAATTGCTGCAAGAATATCTTTAATAGTTTACTAGTACCTACCTTAGACATGATGCATTGATTTTAAAACATAGCGTAATATAATGAATTCTAGTCCCCCACGACCGGTGCTGTTTAACAACTGTGATTAATATCGCATCCTATGTGGATATATTAGAGGTAAATAGTTATATCTGAATCACCGCGCCATGCGGGTCGCGTGCGGCTGTATTACGTCGAATTTAAACTCTAGCAAGTGAAGGTAGAAGCAATGGTTTCTGGTGTAAGTGACAGTAGAAAAGCGCAAAAATTAGCTTGGGTCTTACGTTGATAAGAATACTTAGTTCCTGTTTATTTTGTGAGCAGCGTTTACTTCTTTAACATTATTAAGACCTTTGCTTAACCTAGTTACTTACAATTTTACACTTCGGTACATTTTTCAAATAAGTAATTAACGTAGGTAAAAGCACATACTTCGATACTTAATATTCTTATTAATTACTACATAATTATTTCCCTGGATCTCGAAGTTTAGCCATTTTTTTACCTACCTATTATAATAATGTAGAAAATGGAAAATCGTCACTGCCAGCCCGCACGTTAAGGGGGAAGTGTTTTATTATTGCTTTTATCTTTGGGAATCTCGTTTTTTTTCGTCCATTCCATTTCTCGTCATTTATATCGCAACGGCTAACAATTAATTTAATTAAAGTTGTATCGTTACGTTCGCTGTTTTGATGTAATCATTTATTTTTTGATGCAATCATTTATTAGCAGGTCCACTTTGCGCCGTGTTTAATGTGACGAAACGAGGGGACTCTTTTGAAAAAAAAATGCATGATCAGGTTTTTAATTTTTGATTGTGTGAAATACAAAAAAAAAAATCTGTAACAACGGTTTCCACATTATCCATATAGCAAAATATTTCAAAAGTATATTACTAATTGGAATTGCACCAGTAGAGTTCATATAACCGGTTAATATAAGTCACATAGAAGTTTTTGTGGTGAAATAGTAAATTTATGTAGTATGTAGATAGGTACGTTATTTGAAAGTAGGTCGGTAGGTCATTAGAGTATTAAGAGTATTTCCGAATATAATAAATAGGTTGTACTTATATAAACCAATTATTGTATGATTATTAAGATGTTTTTAATTATATCCCTAACATTGAACTTCATGTCTAATTAGGCATGAAGTTCAAAGATAATGAACCCCAAAGCTTACTCTAAATGTACAATACCTATCTAAATTGTACGAGGTATAAAACTAATTCACCGCAATTTTTAAATTGGTTTTTATAAAATAACCGCAAAACGTTTTGCGCCCTTTGATTGCGTGTGTTCCCACAGAATATAAAATAGAGCATAAAAATTGATGATTCATTAAAATGAAGGGTAGATTAATAACGAATGTACCTACTACTTAATCACGTTAATGTTAAATACTAAATAATCTTTCATGCAGATGATTTTTTTCTACTTAAGTTTAAGTGCAGTCTCCTCTTGGATTCCACCTCTACTTTTTAATTTCTCGCATGATTTGAACAGACTAATTTATAATTTTGACCTAAAAATACGAACATGAATAAAACTGAAATATTGGCATAAGTTAGTTGCTGCGGTCACATCCCTCAGGTTCACTTAACGATGTTATCTTACCAGCGGCAGCAAACCTCGGAAGTACAAAGAGCCGAAATTAAAAACAAACATGGCGCCCACTGCGGTGACGCGCTCAAAAAATACTTATTACGGAAATAAAACGCAATCCCACCCAGGCCAGCTATTACAGAGTGAAATAATGGAGCGTCGTAAAGCTTGCGTTTTGTCCGTGTGAAGCGACGACACCTGTGCCGAGGGGCATGGTGACCGTTCCGATAGTAGACCTAGGGATGTATAGATCTACCTTAGTCCTTTATCTAATTATAATTAAGTGCTTGACGAAGTTCTACGTTAAAATGTTCATAGGTGTGTTTTTTAAACAATAATCATGTCTATGGTTTGTAACTTGTAGATGTCAGTTATTTCAACAATAATCGACTAAGTAGTTTATTAAACTTTCATTTTCAGCTAGAAATCAACCTACCTATAATACATCTATGTAATTACGTTTAGGTACTATTACATTAGAACGTAAGATTCCGTTATATTGATAAAAAAAATCGGGCAAGTGCGAGTCGGACACGCGCACGAAGGGTTCCGTACCATATAAAAAAAAAAAACAAAAAAAAAGCAAAAAAAAACGGTCACCCATCCAAGTACTGACCACTCCCGACGTTGCTTAACTTTGGTTAAAAATCACGTTTGTTGTATGGGAGCCCCATTTAAATCTTTATTTTATTCTGTTTTTAGTATTTGTTGTTATAGCGGCAACAGAAATACATCATCTGTGAAAATTTCAACTGTCTAGCTATCACGGTTCGTGAGGTACAGCCTGGTGACAGACGGACGGACGGACGGACAGCGAAGTCTTAGTAATAGGGTCCCGTTTTACCCTTTGGGTACGGAACCCTAAAAATGGGCATAACAAAAATACAGAAACTGCTCTTTCTTAAATTAAAGTTGTATAAAGAAGGTGTCTTGCCACAAACCAATAAAGTTTTTACTTTATTGAAATATATAGTAAGGGATTCAATTTAAAAATTGAACAAAAAGTCGATTCTATACATTCACTGGCACAATTGTGTCCAATAATGAGCCGTCACACACAAAAGCACCGGAAACAAGCTCGAAAACGTGACGAACAAAATTTCTTAGCGATTTCTCATTTCACCCTCACACCATTTGATTTGTGTAATCAAATGCGGGCATTGAAATTAATTAGTTCGTTACGCACCTGAGCCTTTTCTGGTATTGTATCAATCAACCCTCTAAAACACTAAAACGCGGAACTCAAATTCAAGCCATATTGGCCCCTAGTCCATTCAGAATAGGATTTTGGGGTCTGCTGTTAAATTTTATGTAGTTTTACTCCAAAAGCATGTACGATTCAAAATAGTGTCCCAGTTTTACTCACGTCGAACTAAGTTTTAGTGAGTTTTAAACCCTATTCCATTAAATATATGACCATGACTGTTTTTAACGACTTTAAAATGATTTCCTGACGGACTAATGGTGGACTCCGTGTCTTTTTAATTCATTTTAATTAAATGTTGACAGTACAATCAGTGAGTTTGTTTGTGGAATGCGTAATTATACGTTTAATGCAATAATGTAAATAGCGGTTTTGATTTCGAATTACTAAAATGCGGAAATTTAAACAGGCATATGACGTATCCGTTTTTAGGAGATAGTTAGGTATGGGTATGTTTGTAAGTCAATGAAAGTGATAATTTGTGTTTTTTTTTAAGAATGGCTTATTAATCAGTTTACAATCATGTACGTAGTTTTTATGATATTTATAATATGTTACATAAGGTCACGTGGGGTAAGAGAGGCTTTATTTTGCTCAGGGCAAGATAAACCGTATGAGGAAACTCCTTCTACGTAAGTATTTTAAAGTTAATTTTATTTATGCATTAGTTTTATTTTTATTATTATCATTTAATTTAACTTTTAATATCTTTCAGTATCTGTAACTCTTTATTTTATCTACAAGTGTTTCTTTTACTCCACCTAACCTTACCTATATTAAGATATGTAGGTATATGTTTTTAAAATTATAAAAATATAAAATTGTGACATTATGTAGGTGCGTATTTTTACGTAAGTACTAATGAAAATGTACATTGCATTATTTATGTGCACTTTTTGAATCTAATTTTTTCGAGTTGTGGACGGAATATACTTATACTACGAAAAGTAATAACTTTAAAAATGAAAATGAAAGTCGATATTTTACGACTATTCCCTTTACGTAATGTTTAACAATCTGTTCGGCGTACATCAATTTGCTCAGCCTACATATCATGGCTTAGTTTTTACTGTCCAATCTACCGTTTCATTTGCATACTCGTAAAATTTACTACCGATGCATTTTACCCACTAATCCGAGCATTGGGCTCACTGTGCGTTCGACGGATGACGTCGGATACTTTTACCATAATAGTTGTGCCGCCCCAAAAATATAATTCGTACCTCTATGATGCTCACTGTAAGGGCGATATTTCAATAAAATAACTTTTTTTGGCGACGTGACTGAAATGGTTTGGGTGGGAAATTGGCAATTTGACGCAGATCTTGTAGTTCAAGAGATAAAGGTTTTATGCGTTGTTTACCTCAGATTTGTACAAGCTTGGGTGTTAATTTCCTTTGTAACTTTTAATAGGCGAAACATTCGCTTAACTAGCGGTTCCGGCGAACTTGATACCGCCAGTCAATGAATGTCATAAAGGTGGCCACTGACGAGCCTTCCAACAGACCAAATAGCGTGGCTGCAATCCAAAATCGGTCCGTGAATATCAAAAACGTACAATGTTTAATATTAGGATGCCGTCCATTAGGGTGATTCACTTTTGTATGGAGAAAAAAAAGTTGTAATATTTTTCCTGTATTTGCTCACCAATGGAGTCTCCCCACCCTAAAAACTATCTATTTCAATTTTCAAAAGAATCGAATAACGTTTAGAGGTTGCACAAGTTGAAAAGGTAGAGTGAGAACCCCATACATTGCGTGAAAATGAACTATGTTCTAAAATGACAAAATATAATGAACGGATACTAAAATCGAATGACAAAACTAAAATTTGCGTCTAAAATACGATAAAAGCACTTTTCCTTTGGAAACAGGTGGAAAAACTGAAAAATCTTAATTAGAACATTTATCGAGTAACCAAAATCCAAGTATCCTACTAATTTTAAAATATATTTATATGTAGAAGGTTCAGTATCACTCTACTCTCCACTTCGATGGTAGCCGCTTAAACCATTTTCTACCCTCCGATGTAGAGTCGTTGGTTATTTGAAAAATCTTTGTTGATGTTGTGCAACCTCTAAATGTTCACCGATTATAATTTTTTTTAACGTATAATATTTTTTTATCAGTTAGAACAAGAATTCGAGCAAAGTCAGATGAAAATCGAAAATTCGGAAAAATGAAACACCCTACCGTCCATTTGGATGAATCCATTGTATCGGCATCCATTTGGAAGGCTCGTCAGTGGCCTGCTTAATTTTTGAAATCCCTACAACCTAGGAAATGATATCCATGACGATTGCATGAAACACACATCCCTCATACATCCATCATCTTGGATTCAAAAATGGTAATCATTTTCAAAATCTTTACCCCCCATAACCTAAAAAAACGATAGCTATGATGATTTTTACGTGAAAGTACGTTCGCCATCTTGGATTCCAAAATAGTCATAATTTTCGAAATCCGTACCTCTGCACGAAGTATTCGCCGTGTGCCTCCTATACGGCCACAATTCAAAATTTTTAATTTTCTGGATTATTGCAGATTCGTATTCAAAATTATTCAATTTACGACCTTATTTCGAGAGCCATAGCACAAAAGGTCTTTAAGAGCCTTTTTCTCACAAGTGGCCTTATGGATTTGACCATAAATTGTCAGACGATTCCCTGCAATACAGCCACTTGCCAGTCTGCCGCCTGCTCCCGTGGCGTTCGCACGTGAACTTGACGGCCCTTTTGAGTTGTGGCTATATAGCACACGTTTTAAATGAAGCTTTTGAGTTGCGTCCTAGAAAATAATAATTAGATAATGTTGCTGATTATAAGCTAGTTACACATATGTGACGTTCCACGGGAAAAGGTACCTTATGAGGGTTTCTAGTTTCGGAGATATGAAATGTTTTGTAAAGAGGTGAAAAAATGCTCAATTTTTTTTTATTGTGTGATCTGAAACCTTAATGCGTAACGTTTGTTTACCTGTTTTTATTTTTGTTATAAGTTAGTTATAAGCCTAGTAATGTCGTCTCAGAGTTTAGTAGAAAAGGTACCTTATGGAAAAAAGATTGAAAATTCCCAAAAAAACTAGTCAATACGGGAAAAGAAGTTTGGTAGAGAACTGTATTAGCATTCTGCAAAACTAATTTGATAATTTCAGTTCTGGTTGGGGCGCCTCGCAAATATTATAACCGTACATAGACCGACATCACAAATCCAAGTAGACTGCTATTATACCAAAGTTACTCTCGTCAAGTCTTTCTTAACTAGAATAATCTTCATTTGGTTTGGTCGCATGCAGTAAATCAGCCATTGGTTTGCTGAAAAATGCCAATACCCGACGCATTACCTTATGGAATATCTGAGGTCATTGAACCTCAATGCCGCTTATCTTCAATTGCAACCGAAATATATTATTGATAAGAAATAGACGATTTATACCATCTTAACCCCAAAATATTATTAGTTTATCCTAACTGTTCCATCATCATCATGCCTCATCATGTAACTTGACCACAAGGTACCTTTTCATTACATACAAATTATTGGTCTTTTTTAAGATTATTATGACGAAGAACTAATTAAATTTGGGGCAGTTTAATGTAAATTAATATTTTCTATTCATAAAAGATAAACTGTAATATGATTGATATTTTGTAGTGATGTATTATTAGATTTATTTCCATAAGGTACCTTTTCGTAAATGTATGGAGCAAATACTGTTATTGTTATGTAAGTTTAAAGTGGCATAAGGGGTTAAATATAGTATTTAGTTGGGGTTTTAGGATTTATTTCATTTGAATGACAGAATTTCTTTCATATGTGCTCAGAAAAATTGATTGTGTGTCACATTAAAAGTAAAAATATTCAATTTTGTGATTTTATATGAAAAAGTCAGAAAATACATTTTCACCTCTAAATCGGTATTGTTTTTTGCTTAAACTGTCTGTCAGTGTCGTTTTCTAATAGATAAAATTTAAATCTTGAGAGCTCATTGCAATCAATCGTGAAAATGAAATAAAACTTTATTTTCAAGAGATTGGTTAGTATACACATAAATCAGTCGATATCAAAAGTTTATATTTGCATTACAGAACAAGTCGCAATATTTTTTTAATCTCAGATATATAAGGTATTATTATTTGTAGTCAACTATGTAACTTACTTCAGGAACATAGTTTTTTAGGCGGCTAAACTTAAAACTTCTCTATCGTAAAGTTGCTCATTTCACAACATTATTTTCAAAAAATCATATCTCTGTAACTACGCAACCTAGAAGGTTGGTCTTTTGTGTTATCGATAGCTTATTTATTGTAGATTACTGGGGTATGCATAACTCCATACCCGCCATAAGGTACCTTTGACCGTGGGACGTCACATATTATCGCGTACAGTGATCTTGTTCCTATCAAAGTTGATAAAATAAAGGGATTTTAACTAGTTTGGTGTTTTTATTTATATTTGCATGGTAACCTTTATCCAATAATTTTGTGTTTAAATTTGGCCGCATCCCAAAATCTTTAAAAAAACGTGTCTGCAATACGGCCACAACTCTAAATACCTGTCTTTCGGGCCTTGTGTCTTAAAAAATATACATTTCTTTTAAAAAGTGGCGTGGTCATAAGGAGGGTTATATCATTCCGAGTAAAAAAAGCTAAATTTTAAATTCATAGACCTAAAACTAAAGGAGTAAGATCCTATTAAACACCCTGAACTATACTCTCACAACTTTGAGACGCGATTTCTCGAAAAAACGGTTTTTTGAGATGTGGCAGTGTAGCAGGCACACGGCGTATTGTATAACTGTTTGACCTAATGTCATGAACACATATCTCATTTCTGGATATGCCTTTTATCATAGAACAAACACGTTCCCAAAATTTTCAGTAACATGCTCGTGCAAACATCTTGTCTTTGCTCGTAACTCTTGTAATCCTTAATCCTACTCTGAAGATGCGCAAACAACACTATAAAGTCAAATGTCAAATGACTCTCGTAAAACAACCCCGAATTAAATTCATGCAAATAAGAGGTAGTAAAATTTCTAGAATGCAATGTAAATATACTAAATAGTAGTAAGTATACTAGTAGTCAACGGGAAACTGTACATACTTCAAAATCAAAGTTTTGATATGGGTACCTATTAAAAAACCGTGCTTACCTATGGTTGTCATTGTTACATTTATTGTTTATGTAAACAAGACCGGCTACCATGACTTGCGTTCTCACGCGCGACTCCATAATAATATACCTATCTAGCGCGACTTCAGGTATGGATGCGCGCGCGAGAACGCAAGTCATGCTAGCCGGTAAAAAAAGCACTTTATTATGTAAGTGTTCCTGAAAACTGCATGCAAATTTGCTAAATTTTCCAAATCTCCCTTATAGCGGCAATAGGCTTACGAATGTCGTCATCAATTTTACGATCCCGTGCGAGTTGGCTTAAGCCACTTTTATAGTTGTACTAATTTTACGCGTTGTGATTAGTTTCTTAGTTTATTTTCGAGGCCTTAGGTACTAGGAAAGTTTGTCGTATTATAGTAAACCCATTTAAAACGTAGCCTTTATCATTTCTCATAATGCTCAAACATAGAAATATAAATTACTTAATAAAAATGCACTAAAATTAAGATCCATGATTTGACTAGATAGGTATGTTGAGTCAAACGCCTGTAGTGTAACTAATACACACAATTTGTCTTCAAATATCTAGTAATGAAGATAACAATGTTGAAAAACCACATTCAGAACCGTGACATGAAATGTGCCATGTGATTGAACACACGTGTGAAACGCTAGTGAGTTGTGTGTGGTGACAAAGGCAATTAGTATAATGTTCGCTCACGACCAATAATTAGGCTAAATTTAGACATACTTTAATTCTACGGGAAAGGTTTAATTGTTGATATGTGTAGAAACTCTTTGTATTTTAACAAGGCGCAAAGTAGATCACAAAGTCGGTGGAGGTCCGCTGGGCGGTTTTCAAACATAGCCTACATAATGATATTGTAAGACAATTGAATACCTTATCTCACAGGACTTAAATAAAAAGCAAGCTCAATTTCGAGTAGGTCTAACGGGCATGCTTGTCATCACGTCACTGTTATCTAAAGAAAGTTTAACTAAATAATAGCCCTAACTAATACATAGAAAACACAATTCGGTTATTGCTTAGGTATTTTCCTGCCTCCCTTCACCCCGGATTTTTGACCAACGAAAGTTAAAATTTTATTCAATATTTTGAAGGTATATTGTAAATTGTAATTGACAATCAGCTTTATTAACGTTAATAATTTAACGTCTACCTGCACTTACTTATTCACCATCACATACAAGTAATCAATAATGCAAGATCCACTTGTCCGCCTGTCATCGGCTAATCTATCTCAGGGTTGTCAATTTTGCTTCGTTACCGAGAAACTGCTTTGATAAGACATGCAGATAGGATTATTGCGGTAGCACCCCTAACTCAACGCAATGTGCGCAAAGCTATCTGTCGTAACACAACGATATCGCTTTCGCAGTCTTTCTCTTACGGTCTTTCTTACATTAGTAAGGACTTTTAAGGCATGAAATTGTTTTAGTGGAATATGAGAGAGTCTATGTTCAGTAATAAATCGAGTTCTCCTAACCCTATAATAACAAAGTCATGTCATGAAAATCAATGACCAATAGTATATTTGATATATGTAAGTAATGTACATAGAATAAATAGGCAAATATTTAGCTACATACGTACATATTTAGAAATACTGAATTTCACTGGAGCTACAAATTACCTTACTTACTTAGGTACTTAAAGGCTTAATAAAGATATCTATCGATGCATTGGCCACCAACGCCACCGGCCAAAAGACTTGTTGAATTCTGCAAAAGGTGTTGTTTCTGTTTCGTTCAGTTCTTGGCCGCTTTCGGAGCGGTTGATCATAAGACGTCCCTAGACATACCTACCACGCGATATTATGCTGCGAGTTCCGAATACGCACGCAATTCTACCGCGATAAGCTTGCAGCTTGTTTGGCGGTAAGCCCTTTGTCTATTACCGGCTTAGACTGCATCGATTAGTGCGATTCGGTCTTAATTGGACGTGCGTTGGTTTGTCTAATGGACTTAGCTGAGGTTGAGGAAACGTGAAGTGACTAACTATGATTATTACGATTAAAACGCTAGTATACGGCTGTGTGAGTAGAGTTGGGCCAAGATAAGTCTGCAGCGCTTTTTGATAGCATACGCAGTGTGTTATTTATACTTACGTCATAATTCATAGAAGTTTGACGTTAAAAAAACTTGCACTGCGTGTGCTATCAAAATCCTTGCAGACTTTTATTGGACTAACTCTATACATTTTTATTTGACCTACTTTAAAAATGTAAAATTAATTATTAGACATTTTAATTACTGATCTGTTAATAATATACTGTCATTAAATATTTAGTAGAGCATTTATTCCCCGTCTGCGTGGAATGATGATTGATAAAAACTTCTTCTTTGTCTTGTCAGAGAGGACGGATGACGACCACGACGTCATATCAGGGCCGTTGGCAAGCATCACAATTCGTCGCC
The DNA here is from genome assembly GCF_910591565.1 of Cydia splendana. Lineage (NCBI taxonomy): Eukaryota > Metazoa > Arthropoda > Insecta > Lepidoptera > Tortricidae > Cydia > Cydia splendana. The sequence continues at coordinate 14,534,413 of NC_085960.1, forward strand.
ATTCTTCCCGTACCGTACTCCTTCTTGATCATTCGTGAAGTGGTCGATTAAGTGAGTCTTTGACTAGGTCTGTCCAATGCATCGGGACCGGTAGGTAAGAATACGAAAGAAAGTGAGAATACGACACTTGACGATGGAAGAAAGACGCTGTGGATACCAAGTTCCTGGAGGATTAAGACGTTGGTTCGGAACTGTGTCCAGGTTATGCCAAGCATTCTTCTCCAGCACCTCATTTCTAGATCATCGATCAGATAGACAAACAGATAGAGTTACCTTAGCATTTATAATATTAAGTAGGGATGTACATTCCTTTTATAAAAAACATGGTTGATGTATCAGTTAACTTAGTAATTATTCTTTTTTTTAGACCATTTTTTTTATGTAGGTAAGACAAAGCATGTATACTTAGCGGATGGTACTGAGAAAAATGTTTAAGTAGGAACTTAATACTTATTTTATTAGGATTTAAAAAAGGAATATGAAATAGTCAAACATACATCAAGGCAATATCGTATTTATGTAAATAAGTTACCTATATGAATATTAATTTATCCTCATTAAATGACCGTCATTTTTATTATGTCCGCAAAAATTAGAATGCAAGCCACGATATGTGACCCTTTTAGGCGGAGTGTGGAATTTTTCATTTGCAATGAAATTAACATCGCTTATAAATTTTTGCACGTATGCAACGCATTTACGCTATTTATATAGATATAGTCACTTTATTACCACATATGACATTAAATACAAACAATTTAATTTTAGAAGATAACTAAACGGTACAGTGTTATATGTGAAGTCTAATACTTGCTAATACTAAATTAAATATTAGTATAATACGATATTGATGTTACCGTAAAAAGCCGTTTTTAATGAAAACGCGTTTTCCCTAGTTAAAAGTAGTCTTTTCCTTAGTCAAAAGTGAAGTTTCTGGTTAAAAAAATGTCACTTTTGACACTGACAGATCTAATCCGGATCTAATTGATAACCTGTTATTAAAATGAGAGTATGCCTGTACCTATCTTAAGAAAAAATAGCAAACTTAAAAGTACACAATGTAGATAAAACATAAAACGCCTTTCCTAAACGTCCGATATATTACGGCGGTGACTTTGCTGACTTAGGGCCACTTGCACCATCCCACTAACCCGAGGTTAAGCGGTTAAAATGTTAACCCACTGTCAAATAGTACTGGTAACCATGGTAACTCCAGGTTTAACCGGTTAACTCCGGGTTAGTATCATAGTGGCGCTTAGTCTTATGGTATGATTGCACATGCAATTATTGTGTCAACTGTTATTGAATACGCTTTATGCAGTGGAGCCCCAAGCCCAGTTACCGCCAAAGGTCTTTGACAAATGTCTCAAATAAACACCCGGACAGAGATCAACGACGCTACGTCTATTTTGACTCACAATAAAACATGCAGGGGTGTGATTCCCCTACCCAAAATATTGTCATTTAGCATTATGCAAATGTTCAATATTCCCTTTGAAAGTATAATTTTACTAATTGTTAATTTTGCCTAAAGCTATTTACAATACTTCAACTTATATTAAGAAACAATTTTCCTGACAAACAGATAGTTCGCTTTAAAAACAGAACCTTATTATCACTGTAGTAAATGTTAAATTTGTATTCAAATGTTAAGCAGGATAAATTTGTATTTTAATTCTCAAGTAATAGCTTGATGTCATTAGAACTAAGTTATTCGTTTATAAGATTAGCCTTAAGGCTAATTTGCGTTCAAAGGGTCTCTGAATGCATTAATTTATGCGATTTTATGACTACTTAACGTGCCTGGAGCACACGAATGCATTATCTCTGACTGATTTCAAAAAGTAAAGGATCTTACTTCGTCGGGATATTTTTTAAATCCTTATTTGAATGGAACGGCTGAAGAAAACAATACAATTATCAACCACTCCGTTATTTTATATCCTGGGGCTCAGCTATCTCTGCATTTTACTGTACCTTTTTAAGATCCTGCCTGTACCTTATTCCTAATAATGGGAGGAACCCGAAAATATAACGCTAACAAAAAATTTCATTGTAGCATGTGTGATGCGCCTATGTTAAAATTCAAAGCAAGCGACTGACAAATCTTATATCAGCTGGCTTCTTTAGGCGTTTGAAGTTAAATTCTTTATTTTATTTATTTTATTCTATTTATTTTTCTTCTTAAGTTAGGTTGTTTATAACATGAATATAAAAGTAAAATACAAGAGCACATAAAAAACAATAAAAAATACATATAAACACATTATAAAAAACCTAACCTAGGGTGCCGCCGGCAGCGGGGCAGCATTATTCTTTGTTATGTATTTTCTAATAAAAGTGTTTATTGGCAATATATATTATACATATTAGAAAGAAAAGAAAGAATGAAAGAAAATACATTTATTTACGTCATACTAAACTAGTTAATTAACTGGTGGAGAATTTAATTTATTTAACAAATGCTGGAGTACCTATTTAAAATATTTAAAAAATGCATTCAAAATTTCATGTTGATTTCACAAATACATAATAAGGCAATGGGTATCATAATTTAGTAACATGGGTTTAGGTTATTAGTATACTCCTCGTATAAGTGCTTTTATGTGTTTTACGGGTGACTGAATTATCGCATTTGCTGCGTATTATATGACAATCTCCCTAATGTGTTGGTTAGACTTGTTGCCTAATGTATGTGTGGCAACACAATTAGGTAAATCAACTATCAAATTAAATTAGTGTTAGGGTTCTTGGCAGCGAGAACAATTATTGAAAACGGTCAATTATTTGTGAGTGAAAAAGGTTATTTACCAATAGTTTGTGTAAACATTTTCCTTCTTTTGACTAAGAAACGAGTAATCATTTCGATTTTTTATGTCATAGATTTCTTTCAAAAACTGCATTCAGATTTGAGAAGCATTTGCATCGTGGAAATTTTACTGTTCGTTATTTTAGTAAAAATAGTATCAGGATTAGGGTATTTTAAAGGAAGTAGTTAAATAGTTGGGGGTAGGTGGTAGGTAGGTTCTTAACTCAATGGAGGTAGTGTAAAGTAGATTATATAAAATATTAGGTACTTACCTATGTTTGTATGATATTCAGCAAACGCGGGTTCAGTGTGTCTTTCTTACAAACGACAGATTCGTAAAACAGCAGATACGGATCTTAAATATTCAAACAGCATCTCTAGTATGTGTCCAAGTTTCCATAGTTACTCTAATTGATATTATAATTGGGTATATTAATTGTATCTAGGGATTAGTTTACGGCTGCGTGCATTAAGAAGCTTATTCTGCACATTTTAGTCGTAATTGACATGATTATTCATGAATCTTTATCAATGAAGTAACTAAATATAATGCTTGGAAATAAAACAACATATGTGAAAATATGATTGGTGAACCCAGCGTTGTGTTTAGAGTACGTGCGGAAAGAGAAGACTCGTGTGTTGGAAAGTGCTGGCTGTCTACGCTGTCATTGATATTTGAATTTGTTCTTGTGACATGTTTTCTACTTTGATGCATATCTATCAATCGTGTAACACGTAAGAATGTTTTCTCTCTAAAATAAAATCATATTAATATTGCATCAATACACTTGTATTATTCTATCACTGCTTTCCACCATCAGTGGTAGCAGAGCGTGGTTAGTAAAAAATAAAAGTGATAAATAATATGCAAGAATAAAAAAGTGTAAAAGTGAGAAAAGAAAAATGGGTTCGAATTTTCGTAACATCGAAACATTAACGAAATCCAATTACGACACATGGTGCCTACAAGCACAAGCAATCTTAATAAGAAGCGACTTGTGGGAATACGCGAGCGGCGAAAAAAAATTATTGGAGACCGCGACTACTGAAGAAAAAAGTGCTTTTGAAAAAGAAGATAGAAAAGCAAGGTCTGAGCTATTACTGCTAATATCTCCAGCAGAACTTAAGCAAATTAAAGGTTGCAACACGTCAAAAGAGGTATGGGACAAATTAGTATCCATCTATCAAAGCTCGGGACCAGCCAGAAAAGCTACCCTATTAAAACAATTAGTTTTGAAGAAAATGTCACCTCAAGAAGACGTAAGAGACCATCTCAACAACTTCATGGATGTCGTAGGTAAACTAGAAGACATGAAAGTCACTATCAACTCAGAGCTGTTAAGCATAATGATGTTGTATAGTCTGCCTACAAATTTCGACAGCTTTAGAACGGCGATTGAGTCGAGAGATACTTTGCCTAGCCCTGAAACTCTCAAGGTAAAAATAATCGAAGAACATGAAGCAAGGAGGCAATCTGAGCCCCAAACTTCAGAAGCATTCTACATGAAAGCAAAGAAAAAGAGTTTAATGTGCAGCAATTGTAATAAAAAAGGGCATTCAACGGAAGATTGTTGGTCGAAGAAAAAACAAAAGAAAAACGTAAACAAAAATCAACAAAAGAGCTTCAATGTATGTCTGACAACTGAAACGTCAAAATTCAAAAATGGATCGTGGTGTCTTGACAGCGGCTGTACGTCGCACATGACAGGAGAAGAAGATTTGTTGACAAACCTAATCCCTGCATCTGATAAACTACGATTGGCGTCAGAAAAGCATACTGCAAATGTAGAAGGTAAAGGAAAAGTGGTACTACATGCTGATGAGTACGAATATACTTTAAAAAATACGCTTTACGTTCCGGACTTGACAAATAATCTAATGTCAGTAAGCAAAATAACAGATAATGGCTTTAAAGTCTTATTTGAAAAGAATGAAGCTAGTGTCCTAGAAGACGAAAGTGTAATCTTAAAAGCAAAGAGAAGAGACGGGTTATACTACCTTGAACTTGAAGAGCCGACGGAGACAGCAAATTTCACGCCTGTAGTAGAAAGCGAAATTATGAAGTGGCATAAAAAATTAGGTCACGTTAATGAGAGAGACCTGAAACTAATGCAAAGAAATGAGATGATAAGAGGACTTGATTTCAAAGAAAAATCTCTTGAACCGTGTGAAACCTGCATCAAAGGTAAAATGTCAACTCTACCATTTCAAAGCTATGGTGAAATATTCTCTACTGAGCCTCTACAGATAATATACAGTGATGTATGCGGTCCTTTTGAGCATCAATCAATGGGCGGTTCGAAGTATTACGTCACGTTCATAGACGACTTCACAAGATATTGCTGTGTATACTTCATGTCACAAAAAAGTGAAGTTATCGAAAAATTCAAGGAGTATAAGAAGAACGTCGAACTATTCCATAAAACCAAGATACAGAACCTCCATACAGACAATGGTGGTGAGTACCGATCAAAAGCTTTCGACAACCTCCTCAAAGAGTACGAGTACGGTATAAACAGAAGACTGACTACTCCCTACACACCTCAATCGAACGGGTGTAGCGAGAGAAAAAACAGATCTCTGATGGAAAAAACAAGATGTCTAATGCTTGACTCCAACGTCCCTCCATATTTATGGGCAGAGGCAGTGAATACTGCTAATTACCTGATAAACAGGAGCCCAGCAAGAGCTCTGAAAGGAAGCTCGCCCTACGAGAAGTGGACAGGAAGAATACCATCAGGAAATCACCTACATGTATTCGGAAACAGAGCGTTTGTTTTGAATAAAAATCGCAGAGGAAAATTGACTGCGAAAGCTATTGAAGGAGTGTTTATAGGATATGCGAGAAACGCAAAAGGTTTCAGAATATACATACCGGCGAAAAATGACATTGTTATCAGCAGAGATGTACGAATAATGGAGAAGATGCATTTCAAAATGAATACTGATGAACAATATGAAAATATTCAACGGGAACGTTCAGAATCTAAAAAAGAAGAAATTGAAATTGAATTAGAACCTTGTAAAACTAATAATTACTTGCCTTTTCAGGAACCTAATCAATTTTCTTCTGATTCAGAGTCTTCTTTCCAACCTGCTGTTGCTGATCCAGAAATTTCAGAGCCATTTGAGATACCTGAACCTGCTCCAAGTGCAAGACCACAGAGAGTAGTGAGGCCGCCAGAATGGACACGAGATTACGAGCTAAGCAGTTGTGTTACTATGTCTACGTCTGAAAATAAAACTGACTGCTCGCTACTTACTTATGAAGAAGCTGTGACAAGCACGGACAAGCGAAATTGGGAGAAGGCAATTCAATCTGAGAAGGATTCACTCGAAAAGAACAACACGTGGGTAATAGTTGACAAGTCAGAAGCCAAAGGACACAAGATTCTGTCCAACAAATGGGTATTTAGAATAAAAGATGACGGTACGTACAAGGCGAGATTAGTCGTACGTGGCTGCGAGCAGAAAGGTAACCTGGATTTTGAAGAAATTTATAGCCCAGTTGTAAGTCAATCTGCTCTAAAGACATTATTAGCAGTTGCCGCATCTAAAAATTACTACTTCATGACTTTTGATGTCAAGACCGCTTTCTTATACGGCGAACTGACAGATGAAGTTTACATGAAACTACCTGTTGGCTATGACATTGGCCGTAATGGAACGGAAAAAGTTTGTCGATTACGAAAATCACTATACGGATTAAAACAAGCTCCGTTCACATGGAATAAAACCTTTACCCGAGCGATGTTTGATTTAGGTTTCAAGACAATCAAAACCGAAAGATGCGTATTCGTAAACGAAGACAAGTCAATAATAATCGGATTGTTTGTTGACGATGGACTTGTCATAGGAAAAGACCGAAAAAAGATAGACTGCATTTTGAAAAAACTTGAAACCAAATTCGAGATGAAAAGAAATGAAAATCCAAATACTTACCTGGGTATGGAAATTCATAACTCCAAAGAAGGAATAAGGTTGACGCAGAAGACCTATATTAACGATATTTTGGAAAAATATAATATGAAAGATGCTAAATCTTGTGACACACCTGGAAGCAACGATGCCAAGTCGACACAGGAAACTCCTCAGGAGAAGGAATACCCCTATAGAGAGGCAGTGGGGAGTCTACTGTATCTATCGACCAGAACGAGACCTGACATCGCACAGGCTGTAAATTTAGTTAGCAGAAATGTTGAAAATCCGACTAAACAAGATGTCGTAAAAGTGAAGAGGATATTCAGATATCTAGTTGGAACTAAAGAGAAGGGTATACTGTTTAAAAGAAATAGCCCGTTAGAAATCATAAATGCTTACTCGGACTCTGACTATGCGGGAGATCCGAAGACGAGACGAAGCACATCTGGCTCAGTACTTATGATAGCAAATGGACCTGTTTCATGGGCATCCAAGAGACAACCCATAGTGTCCCTTTCATCTACAGAAGCTGAATTTATTGCTGCAGCAGAATGCTGTAAAGAAGCGTGATACCTAAAATCGTTCTTAAAGGAAATAACAGATATAGAAGCAAAAGTTAATCTGCATGTTGACAATCAAAGCTCAATACAGCTAGAAAAATCTGGATCCTGCAACAAAAGATCTAAGCATATAGACGTGCGATACCATTTCATACATGAACACTTTGTGCAAGGGCTGATCAATATAAACTACTGCCCAACCGAAGTACAGCTAGCGGATATAATGACAAAGCCTTTAGGTAAAGTGAAGTTCGCTGGACACTGCAAGACACTAATGTGTGGATAGTGCATACTGCAGCCACATGAGCATCCATCAGGAGAAGGTGTTGGAAAGTGCTGGCTGTCTACGCTGTCATTGATATTTGAATTTGTTCTTGTGACATGTTTTCTACTTTGATGCATATCTATCAATCGTGTAACACGTAAGAATGTTTTCTCTCTAAAATAAAATCATATTAATATTGCATCAATACACTTGTATTATTCTATCACTGCTTTCCACCATCATCGTGGAATGTATTCGGCCCCATAGGCATACATTCCACGACTCTTCTCTTTCCGCACGAACTCTGCTGCCTAAAATTTTTGTTATTCAAATTCGCCTTTTGTAAATCCCGTATAACAGTGACTCGCATGAACGCATAGGTACATAAGTAGATGCACACATGAACAATGAGTTCCTCCGATCGATTACTTATAAAGGGTATCAAAAAAGTTATTATAGTCGGTCAAACCAAATTTGTCAGGAAATCATCATCTTCCTCGCGCTATCCCAGCATTTTGCCACGGCTCATGGGAGCCTCGGGTTCGCTTGACAACTAATCCCAGGAATTGACGTAGGCAGTTATTATGAAAACAGATGTCATCTGACTGGTCTTATTAGAATTAGTCCGGTTTCATCGCGATGTTTTCCTTCACCGAAAAGCGACTGGTAAATAAGAACAAAAAAATATACTCATCCTTTTCTTTTGGGTGCCATTATTAGTGTAAGACAAATATAGTATGATTCTCTCTGTCTATATGTGAAATGAGACAGTCCTTTGACAAACTATATAAGGCTTGAAGCAGTAGGAATTATTTTCAACTTGAAGACTAATAAAAGTAATACAAACTTATTATAAAGGTGACAGGAATAAAAAAGGTCATGTCAACTTTTTACCACAATTGTCATCATTAAAAATAAAAAGAAGACACAGTTGTCACTGTCTTAAGCGAAAAAAAATCAAAAATTATTTTGTTATGGGAAATTGTAGAGCTTATAATATTTTACTTTTAGAATTTTGGTGAATGTAATAAAATGATGTGTATTGTGATGAGCCATATTATACGGTATTAAGTAAGAAAGATATGCTTACACCCGACAAAAGAACATTTGAAGAAAGATACAATTCGTGTTTCGTCGACCTAGGAGTAAAAACTAGTAAGTGCATTAATACATTCGATAAATATGCATTCAATCACGAAAATAACAACACAACAACAAAAGAAGCATTTCAAATAAAGTCAACATTAGAAAAGTGTATACTAAATAGTTTATAGTTGTTTCTCTGCTTGATCTATAATTTTCTTTTTTGTGTTTGTGCTAACGAATAAAAATATTTCTATTCTATTCTATTCTAAACATGAAGGTAATACTTAAACCAATGCAACCATACTTATTCTCGTGGTTGTGTGCATAAAACTGCTAAGCAATTTACCTCTAAATTCAAATACAATACATAGGTACAGTCACCTGCAATAATATGTTACTCAACGAAGGCTGCAAAGATATCTGACACGATCTTATTTGTAGAGCCATAAGAGCGTGTCACATATTTTTGCGGTCTTCTAAGAGTAGGTAATATACTAGCAAAAAGCAGAGCTTTGTAAGGGCTCGCGGAGTTTTTCTGCCTAAACCTATGTACCGGACCGCGACTTTGATCCAATCCGAGGTTTATTTCATGTTCGATCGAGTGGGTGGGTATGTAATAAGTCAGTTAAGGCCGTAACACACTATCGCACCGCACCAAGGTCGCGGTACGGTGCGATAGTGTGTTACGGCCTTTAAGAACGCAATTATAAGTGATAGCAAGAAAGACAAATACTAACCGGACCCCGGTTGCTGTCAAGTACGCCTGTTTGTTACAGCTTTTACTTTGTCCATTAAAAACGTCTCCAGACGACAAAATCAAATTGCCAATATCATCCACACGTAATATACAATTTCATAAGCGCTTATTAGATCCTACACGGTCGCCCAGTACTTTTTGTAAGGATGCCAACTGGCTTTCCTACATAATGTTGGATCAGCGAGCCAATGTCCTTGAATTTATTTTTGCGTCCACACCACACAATTCAGGGAAAATCTATCCCGTCTGGACACCTACTGGCGGTAATCACACTGCTCCACACATAAACACACACACACAGTTCAGCATTACAGCCAAGGTTCAGCATTAGCTCTATCTTGGGTCCTGCTCTTCTAAGTGCTCGTTAAGACGTGTCAGATGACCAAAACAGCGTGTGCCTATGTTGCACCAAACCTGAGTTCCACTAGGTACTGCCAGGGTTCAGCATCAGCTTTATCTTGGGTACTACACCTAAGTGCTCATCAAGACGAGTCGGATGACCAAAACAGCGTGAGCCTATGTTGCAACAAACCTGAGTTCCACTACGTACTGCCAGGGTTCAGCATCAGCTCTATCTTGGGTACTGCTCTCCCAAGTGCTCATCGTGACGAGTCGGATGTCCAAAACAATGTGTGTCTATTTTGCATCAAACCTGAGTTCCATTATACCTAATGGAACAATGGCAGTACCCTGCCAGGGTTCAGATCCGCTCTATTTTGGTTACTGCTTTCCCAAATGCTCATCAAGACGAGTCAGATTACCAAAACAGCGTGCGCCTATGCTACACACCACCTGAGTTCCACTATGTACTGCCAGGGTTCAGCATCCGCTTTATCCTGGGTACTGCTCTCCCAATTGCTCATCAAAACGAGTCGGATGACCAACAGCGTGTGTCTATGTTGCACCAAACCCGAGCTCCACTAGGTACTGCCAGGGTTCAGCATCACCCATCAAGATGAGTCGGATGACCAAAACATAATGTGCCTTAGTTGCACCAAACCTGAGTTCCACTAGGAACTGCCAGGGTTCTGGGTCATTTTGTTGAACTGCACGCCGTCGTTGCAATTGGCGTGCAGTCGGCGTGTAGTTCCCATACAAGTTGCAGTCGTGTGTCGGCCCTAAGTCACTGAAGTTTGTATTAATATGCTTATCTTTATTTATAATTTTAGAAGTTCCAAGCAATAGTAACACTAAAGGCGCCATTCATTAATTACGTAGGACAATTTTTGCCAGTTTTTGACCCCCTCCCTCCACTATGTAAGAAATAATAAGAATAGGCTGACCCCCTCCTTCTCCCATTCCCCTATATTACCATATATTACATAAGAATCTAAAGGAAAAATTGAGTACCTACACGTTTGGTTTGTATTAGTGCTTATTTAAAAAAAAAAAATTTTTTTAATGTGATATATGTACCTGTACAAAGGTACTTGAGCTCGTTTAAGCTAACTCTGCACCGTGTTTGATAGCATAGTGTGGAAGTATTATTATTATGTATTTTAAACGTCATAATTTCATAGAAATTAAATAAAAAGTCGCATCTTTGTGATCTTACGTAAGAACTATGAAAACCCCCTCCCTCCCCCATGTAAGAAAAAATAAGATATGTTCGACCCCCCTCCACCCCAAAATCGTCTTACGTAATAAATTAAAGGCGCCAAAACTGTTTCTCGAACTGAAAATACCCTGATTTAAGTTTGCTAACACAACATGATTGATCAGTTCATCAGCGTCACAAAACCAAAATTGACCTCCGCAGTGAATAGGTATACAGCAAGATTGATTGTTCTAGTAGGTATTCACAGAAACTTAATTGCTAAATTGGGAGTCAAACCAAGCGAAGCGAGGTGGGTCTGAATCCAAAATTTTAACCCACTTTTGTATTCATCGTTGTTAATGGCGTAAGCGCCATCGACATTATTGAAATTGAAAACACCACATAGGTATCGTTGTCTGAGTACCCACAACACAAGCCTCCTTGAGATTACTTTGGGGCTTAGTCAATTTGTATGTCCAATATTTATTTATTTTTTTACTATAGCTGGTCAAGCAAATCTTGTCAGTAAAAAAAGGCGCGAAATTCAAATTTTCTATGGGACGATATCCCTTCGCGCTTACATTTTTCAAATTTGCCGCCTTTTTCTACTGACAAGATCTGCTTGACCAGCTATAGTAACGCCATCTGTTAGAGAAGTAGATAATTCATTATTTTGCCAACAGATGGCGCTAGTAGTAATACAAAGTGTTATTACTTTATTTTATTTTTTTAGGTTTATAAAATTATATTTTTATGTTTGATAACACATCTAGACATGAATTTACATTACTATGTCAAATTTCAAACCTAACAGTGCAGTAGTTTTTCCGTAAAGTGTACCACAAGAATGCATAGTTCGTCGAATAGTGATAGGGCTCGCTTCGCTCGCCCTAATTATTGCCGGTGACTGTACCTACCTATGTATGACACATCCAATTGTGTATAGGTACAGACACATGAAAGTCAACACAGATTACTTCTGCCTATTTAACAACATTACTACGACGGTATGCGTACTTTTAATTAGATTATAAGACCGCCGGTGTAGTATAAATTACACATTTTGAGGTTGTTAATTTGTCTATTATAGACTTATTAACTTAATGTCTTATGTTTATTTCAAGGTCTGCTCATACTACGCAAATAGATTGTGTGCGGCAAACTGAAGGGTTTTTACTATTCAAGCCAAAAATCAGCTCCTTCGAAAAATAGGTGTTTTTAGCATAGTAGTGACCATAGTCAAACCCCAGAAAAGCCTATGTAGGTACTGATTTGCTGCTAGAAAGTTTCCAAATTGCTAAATTTCTAAAAGGATACATTTCGGAAAGGTTCATATTTATGTGAAGAGATTGAAATGTTTCCTATTGCGTTTCCAAAATGGAAAGTTTCATAAAATTTTAGGAATATTTGAGAACATAGTTAGGGTTTTTTTCGCAACTTGAACTTCTGTACCTAGATACACAGGTATTTAACATAACCTTTCAGTTGCCGGACTTATAATTGGCGGGATGCTGGGCAGCTTCTTTCTGCGCAGCGCTCGCAAATGGCCGCTTTTCATCGGTGGCGGCACCGGCGTCGGCATGGCCTACGCCAACTGTGAGAAGAGCCTCAACGAGTACCTCCTCTCGTTGGAGCCGGATGCCTGCTTGATCAAGTAAGTTACTAACTTTTTTAACAGTTTTATTTCCAACACCTACGAAGTTACTTCATGTTGAAGCTTACCGTAAACTTGCTCTACATTGCTTACTATACCCAACACTGCCTGGCTTAAAAATATTCAAAATTAAATTAATTAAAAAAAAACAAAGCATCGCCTGATTTTATTCACTATTTAAAAATATTATTTACAAAATAGTTGTTTTTGTCTAATTCCTAATGGGCATGACTCTCTCATAAAAAATTTCATTCATTCATTTTCATTAATTCATTATTTTACATAGGTACTTACCAATAATGCGAGAATCATAGAAATAGACAGCTGTTTTGTTATGCTGACTTATTTACTTACTTATAAAAAAAACCGGACAAGTGCGAGTCGGACTCGCCCATCGAGGGTTCCGTACTTTTTAGTATTTGTTGCGGCAACAAAAATACATCATCATGTGAAAATTTCAACTAGATATCACGATTCATAAGATACAGCCTGGTGACAGACAGTCGGAGAGAATAGAGTCCCGTTTTTACCTTTTGCGTACGGAACTCTAAAAAGAGTCTAGGGCATGGCAAAGTTAAGGCCTTCTGAATACTGTTATTGGCAATTTACAGTGTCCAATAGTGCTCAAATGGAACGCTATGCACATGGACCATAGAGGTGCTGTTAGGCAAATTTAGTTATTTAAGGAATAGTTTTAGTTTAATTTAATTTATTGTATTAATTATGTATGTAATGTCATTATTGTATGGATCTTGTTATCCGAAATAAATATATTAAAATAAATAAAGTAACTAACAGTAATGATAATCGCTAAACATTTTAACAAAAACAGCGAAACTAATTAGCAACCCTGGTGCACTTACAATCTCCAAAAACCCTGACATTGCCTTTCATAGCCTTATTACGTATTTACGGTCTCAATGCAATCGCATTGAAAGGAATTACCGACAGTCTGGCGACAATCGATCCTTTCTATCCAGACAAAGGCGACGCGGACTAATTACCATCATAAAACGCTAAAGGATACTAAAAACGGTTTCGGTTGGTAAAAATATAGTAGCCACATTGTAGGGGTTGTAAATAATTTGGATATTGATGAGACTTTGTCGGGTTCACGTGAGAAGTTATAATGACGGTCAATTGTGTTAACATTCTAGGGTTGTCAAAATGAAATCTCGAAAGCTTTATACTTTATTGCTATATGGGGGTTTTCGGGGGCGAAAATCGATCTAGCTATGTCTTATCTCTGGGAAAACGCGCATTTTTGAGTTTTTATATGTTTCCCGAGCAAAGCTCGGTCTCCCACATATTTTAGTTTATTAGCTCACGTATTTATTAGCTCACACATTGCTTATTTTTTCGAAAATACAGTATATTTATGTACTTACCTGTAAGATGTAAGTGTAGTAAATGTGTGTATTTGACCAGAAGAAATTTACCTGTTCTTTGAAGATTTTCTATTAGTTCCAACGTCGGCTGTAATGGCATTTTACCAATTAAAATAAAAAAAAAACAATGTAACCCAACATATATCCTATAGCGTTATCAAAATAAGTACTTTATAAACGCTATTTATATTGTAGAGTAGCAACCCTAGCTAGTCCAAAGCTTTCGATACGGTCAAACGGTGAAGACGTTATTCTTGCTATACCCTCGCCACAGGAGACTTCCCCTGCCATTTAGTTCTTTGTCTCCGAAAAGGTCACTCACTATACTTACTGTTGCTGTTCAATTTGAAGTTTTTGCCGTCACATTTGTATGGGCACCGCCCTGTTCTTTACTATCCCGAATCACTTATTTTGCAAACTTACCGCCTCTGTAGTCTTTGCCACCCACCGTGATTTCGTACATTCTATTTTCTCTCTTTAATGTTTCTTTTTCAATATATTTCTATTGGTTTAAAATCTAAATTGGCTTGTTGGAGGTATGGTTGCGTTTGTCGGTAAATCGTCACTTGTTTTTTTGCATTAACAATATTTTCATTCGGACCAACGTTTCAATCGTTTGTGAGTCATGTCCGACTTTGAAGCCGCCTTTGCAGTTCTATGGCTTTTTAGAAATAAAAAAGTTTGTGTCAATTACATTTTCTGTTTTGTCGTCGGTCGGCCCTTTTGTTCTTTGGCTTTGGAAACGTATGTTTTGGATGGACAAGCGGACAATAGCTCCAGGGCTGCAATTCGTTATTGGATTTGTGTGTGTTTTTCAAAGGTTTCGTCGCGAATGATTGAATTTGTTTGTTTACGGGTTAGCAAAACACTATTTTGGATTTACATACAGAATGAATTTAAATTGGTTTTTAGTTTTATTATATTGACAATGTTTTATTTATTTATTTTATCTCAAAGGCACTTATGTTGGTAAATGTAAAGCACAATATATTGTTCATAGGTAGTTTTGTTAACAATAATGAAAACTGGGAAATCGGCCATAAAAGTGGAGAAAATGAGTGAAGGATCTACTTGAAAAGTTACTAGGTATTTCTTCTATTTTTTTTATTACATATGTACCTATGTACATAAGCTATGTACATGCATGAAGTTTCAGGCTTTCTTCCGGCAAGAACAATATTTTTGAAATTTACCGCGCGATAGGATAAGCTTTCTAAAATAGGTCCATACATTTCTGAATTATTTTCGGCGCAATTCGGGAAATGAATTACAGATTAACTAGATATGCAATAGTAAAGATATGGGACGTTCCACGGCAAAAGGTACCTTACTTATTTGACTACTGATTGTTTACTTCATTTGTTTCGCTTAAAACATGTTGTTTATTTAATAGATTAATAAGTAATATAAAAATTACTGTGCAAATGCTGTACCAACCTACCTACTACTATTACTAATTTATTATGTACTGACTTGTAAAACATTGACTTTTATCAATAAATATCTTGTATCTTGTATGGCGGCTGGCGCTTACGCTATTATTAGCGCCGCTCCAATATTCAGCTGGGGCAATGGTACCTTTTTCCATGGAACGTCACATATCTTTACTATGTCATATCTAGTGAATCTCTATTTCATTTCCCGAATCGCGCCGTTTGACAGCAAATGCAATGGGCTGCGAGTATGACAGTTTAAAACTACTATATTAGACTCTTAATTTGTATACTGTTTTCTTTGTTTCCAGAAAGCAGGCGTGATTCGGACCACAATATCCTCCTACTGTGATGCAATGTATGTAGTTTTAATGATTTTTTTTAAGTGGATAAGGTTTTTTTCACTTTTTTATTTACCTCTCGATATCTTACTCCATATTAAATTATATTAGTTAAAAATGTCAGTTTTTCCTATTTTTAATCACTTTTCTGTTTTGGATAAGTTTCACGCTTATAAGTAAAAAAGTTAAATAAAGCTCCCGACGCATTGTGTGTTCCGTTTCTTTTTTTCATTTGAGGTACGGAACCCTAAAGAAACCGGCCAAGTGCGTGTCTGACCACACATAAGGAAGGTTCTGTACCTTCATACAATACAAAGAGCCATACAAGCAACTAGACTAGACTAGTTTTAATAGGACCTTTCATTGGGTGTATTGAGACTGAATCTACAGCTCAATAGAATATCAATGTCAAAGTACTACAACAACAAAACCAGTGCTTCAGCAGGTGAGTGATCAAATAACATAACATTACACACTTCCATATTTACTGTAAGTTTAACACCCCATGATGACACCGGGTCATCGTCCGCGGCGATTTCATCAGGTTCCGCAGCAGCTAACGCTATGGTGAGCCGGTGAGTCACTGTAATGAGTCATTGGCCTACAGGTGGCCTGGAGTCGCCGTTGGCCGTTTATTTTAAACTAGCTCACAACTTAGTCCGTCTTAAAGTTCTTTAAGGAATTGAAAAGATTGTTAAGAAATATGTCATTAAGTAAACACTTTATTGTACGTATATAAAGGAATATTGGTTACATCAGATAAAACATAAATATGTAGTACAAAGGCAAACTTATTCCTAAAAGGGATAAACATAAATTAAGCATGAGTTTGGTTTTTTTTATAGAAAGAGAGTTAAATAGAAATCTTTCTGTTTTACTCTTACTTGACTTTAACTCGAAAATAAGTATTCTCCATGTGTTCTCTTTTTTACAAAAAGGACTGTTCTAGTTTCTATATAAAGGGTCGTTACCTAGCCTAGAGCATGACACGTCTAGAAATGTAGGCATTCATAGACTACGATTAACCTGTGATGCGATGAAGGCGTGCTTGTTTGCCACAAATGCGGCAAAAGAAATCCGAAATCACAGATGCTGCATTTTGGTGAAATAAGTTTCAGTGACATGCATGACTTAATAAAATGATTTACTAAATTAATTAGATTGACTGCATACAAAGTCTGCATATAATAAACTTTATAAAAGTTGAAATAACTTTAAATACAGTAAGTACATATTTATTTGCTCTATACCTCTCTTAGGCAAAAAAAGGATACGCGGGCCGTTAAAAGTTGCAGTTCGTGATGTAAAATAGGTCAAAGCACGTCCATTGCAAGAAATAAAACATTGAATAACATACCTATAGAAAAACAAAGGCAGTATAGCCTTGGTTCGTGGAATAATAATCTTTATAACAAAGGATGAAGAGTTTGAAGAGTGCAACATTTGAGTGGTGTTATGTACGCAAACATTACTTTATAGCCCTTTGTTGCAGTCCTGGACATTTTTATGTCCTTTTAAAATTTTATGCGTAGGTAATTAATTAAATAGATACCTACCTAACTGCTAATATATATTTAAAACCAGGTTTTAATTATGAAACAAATGTCTCGCGACAGCAGCCGGTAGCGAAATTCTCAAATGCTTGATAATGCTGGTGGACATTACGCGACCTATAAGGTCAATGTCGTCAGGTCAAGTAGTTGGCAAAGAAGTCAAGTGACTTTGCGAAACTTTTTTTGATGGTCTAGGGGGCCTATCGCAACTTTGCCACACCAATAAGACAAGAGGTCGGAAAGGTAAACGATATTTTAATTTTGATGTTCCCGATAGCCTCCCGTTTCATGCCGTTTCTTTTATACCTAGATATCACGAGTGTAGTTCGTTCGCAGATTTTTGTCACTATCCCCCAGAGTCGTTGACCATCGTTAGTAAAATAGGTACGTCATTCGATGTTTTTAGAGATATGTATATTCAGCTAGAACGTGATTACACCACATCACTTGAATTTGTCCCCCAGTGAATCCGTAGCTTATGTTTTATGTTTATGAAACACTTGCCATATTATGATTTATATAGGTTTGAATTACTGTAGTATTTTAAATGGATGTACTACTTTCTGCAAGCTACTGCTACCTATTACAATAGACCAAAAAAAAAATTATCTTTAGGAAAACAATCGTACGAGACTAAGTAATAAAATCTTAGTACCCCTTAAAAAAATAAAAATTAGAGTAAAAATATAAATATTTGCCTAGACTACATTGCCCGAAGTCACCCTAATTCTTCACGATATTTGTAAGTTTGATTAAAACACGTTATTCAAGTAATAATCAATCAAAACGCGATCAAATTGCTTATTGCACCAATATGCACGCCACTTAGCTTAATGCGCCCGCCAATATTTGCCTTGGCTCCAACCAATAAGAAACATTTGGTCAAATGTACCGTACTTGCAGAAGCACATGACGATATAACACTATTTACCAATATTTGTATCGAACGTTGGCATGAACTGATGAACCTTTTAGTCGGTGAAGCTATGGGCGTGGCAGAAATAATAGACAATAAAATCTACCACGCTATTCTCGTATTAACATTATGGTTTGATTAAACCTTGAACACATTTTCTGGAAAATAGACAACTAATGGTAATACAGGATGGCCCAAAAATACATTGACATAGAATTTTTAGGAATATTTTTTTTTATCTTACAAGTTCACTTACAATTACAATTTAGTTATATGACATGGTGTACTTAGGTCATTAAAAATAAAACTACAACCATTTAACTAAACCAAAACGTATTATCTTATCTTCTTTAGGTTTGATGCACAAAGAAAAACGTTTGTTAAAATTATCAACAATATGTTGTAGTAAATTCTTTGTTAAACATATTTTTGGGCTATCCTTATCCTGATGTAAAAAAAACTCAATCTGCACAAATACACATGTCGAATTTAATTTGTTTTTTTTTTTATATAATTTTCATGATATATTAAAACGATTGAAAACATATTAAGGGGATGAATAATATTACCTGGCAGAAATAAAACAATATCTCACACTGCAGACTTGAAGGCAAGTTAAATTGGCCCACAGATTATCACCATCATATTATCCTGTCAGTTGTTTGGAACTGTCAAAATTTTGTTGTAACTGACAGGCCGATACCGTCCGGCGGACTGTTAATCAGTGGGCCCCTTAACTGACAGGCCGATATCATCCGGCGGACTGGTAATCAGTGGGCCCTTTAACGCTTATGTTATGGTATTTAAATATAACAGTAAGATAGAGTAACTCATCTTACTATTGGGTATTAAAAGTGACAAATGCTTTATCAGGTCGTTATGGACGCAATCAGCATGACCGTCTTACGTCTGAATGTCAATAATTACTTTATACCATTCAGTAACGTAATACTTATCATGCATTTGATCGAATTTAAATGTGTAAAGCTAACTACATCCAGTGCGTTTAGCCAGCTTACTACGTAAATATGAAAATCCCTCCTAAATTTCCGGCGAAACATACAATGTTGCCGTCACTCAGTCCAATAAGTATTAAAAAGTTTTACAGAGACGCGAAATTGCTTATTTAAACAGTAGCTGTCATGGCGGAGAGTAATGAAAATATTCCGCGTTTTATTACCTCCATATTAAATCTATGTTCAACAAAACAAGGTCCGTCCGTTCTACACCTACCAGGAATTATGTGCATATACTTAAAGAATGAAAATTGACGAAATAATACACTTACTTACAATTATACTTATTTTAACAATGTACATCATAAGCCAATTTAAAGGTAAAGTGAAGGTAAATTCACGTGTTTAGGTATATTAACTTATAATATAAAAAAAAAAGTTTTCTTAAAATAAACAATTCTGTGATCAATAAAAAATATGGTTATCGATTTCGGGTTTAATGCTTCGACCTTAAGGTAAGTACTTACCGTCGAAAATATTAGTTTCCAGATAAAACAATGTCTGCTTCTAACCGACACAATGGATTAACGGCAAGTCAACTTGTTATATTTTATTGGGGCGTAAAGCTGAATACAGCGTGATTCAGTTTGATTTAGGTCTAGCATGATCTACGACACCGATCTGCCATTTTAATCATGTTATAATAATACTCATGAATAAATTGGATCATGAATCTATGAAATTGCATCTAAAGGAATTTCAAACTTAGTAATTAACCTTTTTTTGCATTCCTCTAAATTTATCCATGAGTGTAGTTATTTGTTCAGTAACCTACTCAAAGATAGTAACACTGAGTTGCTTACTACCTATGATTATAGGTATGTTTCGCCAATTAAATTTGTTGTAAGTATATTGCCAAATACATACCCCCACATATTTTTTTAATCGATTCATGGCTACAACTTATTATGTATTTCAATGAACCCTGATTGGTTTTACTTACCCATTCAGCGCTAATCATAATCACAACCCATTGTCGTTACGCCTCTACAAAGTAATTTCGGTACCTTCCGGAACAACTATACAACGTAGCACTTAAATCGTAGCTCATGCAATTAGGTGAAGAATGAGTTAAAGATTTTGATTCGTAATATCTATATAATTAAAAAAATACTAGGTATAATGCTAAAAAAACCTAAAAGCGCTGGTAACCTAGAGGTAAGAGCGTGCGACTTTCAATCTGGAGGTTGCGGGTTGAATCCCAGCCGTAGCGAGTTTTTCGGGACTTATATATGAAATATCATTTGATATTTACCATGCGCTTTTCGGTGAAGGAAAACATCGTGAGGAAACTGGACTAATCCCAATAAGGCCTAGTTTACCCTCTGGGTTGGAAAGTCAGATGGCAGTCGCTTTCGTAAAAACTAGTGCCTACGCCAATTCTCGGGATTAGTTGCGAAGCGGACCCCAGGCTCACATGATACGAAACCCTTAATAATTTCAATATTTTGAAGTAAATCCATGCTAGCCCTAAAAACTGCCTTAACTGAAGTTATGTGAGGCAGGTCAGGAGTCAGGAAGGTCCCTTTACGACGTTGTTGTGAAATGTTACTGATATTGAGAAGATCCCAACTCACAGATTGTTCACTTAAAAGTTCCCAACTTGTTTCCAAATTGGCAACTGGTCAATTGATAACATTGTAGTTTATTTGATCTATTATAGACTATAAAACGAGTGAGGAAAACAAGATTTAGCGCTTTTAGATAATATATGATGTCTCGACTTATTTTGTAACAATTGCCTTACTTAATAGTGACGAATTTATTTTTATATTAGGTGTAATTTAATATTATAAATAATGTTTTTGCTAACATATTTAAATTAACACAATGTGTTTTTCGCCACAATACGAGTAAACAAAACATAAGTTAAGTCGTTCTTTACTCAAAGTTTTTACAGATTTCAACGATAGTGACAGATTTATTTGTTTACCCGTTAATCTCAGATATAAGATAAAATGGGGTAAGTAGCCACGAGCAAAATAAACTATGTTAGTCTTACCCCACCTTACCTTACCTAAATTTATTCTAATTACTATTCTGGAGAACATTCCAATCACTTCTTTTCTTTCAGCAACCAAAGCCAGTACTGGTGTACTACGCTATTATTCATATGAGTACGAGATTGAACACATCACCCCACGAAAGTTCACTCCTTCGACACGCCGTGTGTTTTCATTGCTTTTAGTTCCCCAACCATCTAATTCACGCACAGGGAATCATACAACAAGTGTTAAAGTGGCACATTGAAATCCGACTGTCAGAGTAGCAGCTAATAAGTCCCACCACAAACCGCAACACTGTGTCAGTGCAGTGCTTCCAAAAATTGAATTAACAGTGACACGAATTTTGCAGATATAGAGGAATTAGAATAACCGCTGTAACAGTTAGTAAATATATGAAATACTGAGAGAGTGACACACATAAGTAAATATAAGCTATAAACATAATAACAGAACACCGATACAGACTTATACATATAATTACTAGCTTCTGCCTGCGGCTTCTTCTGTGTGGAATGATGATGACGATGATTGATGAAAACTATCCTTTGTCCTTCCCGGGCCTTCAGCTATCTTCATACTAAGTCATTTCATCTAAATCGGTTCAGCTGTTTAAGCATGAAGAGGTAACAGACGTCATAGTCAATTCTTACTTTTTGCAGTGTCCTGTACATCGCTACAAATAAATACTTTTATTTGTAGCGATGTTTTGTATTTTGTTGCTGGTTCTTGAAATAAGAATGCTTCATAGAATAGATACCAGTAAATTTCCTGTCTCAACAGGAAGCACAACCAGTAAGTCTGTACAGACAGCGGCAGAAGTTGCCAAGCGAGCGAGGTGTTCAAAATTCCTTTGACGAGCTCTTATTATCTTAACAATAAAGTCGCGTCAAGATCATTTTGAACACCTCGCCCGCTTAGCAACTATTGCTGCTGACTGTATTACGAGAAGATCCTTGCATCTGCCAACTGCTAACAAATGCCACTTTCACGATAAAATGCCATTGCCCCCGATAGTTTTTTTTATGTTTTTGTCGTTTTTTACAGACAAGTTGTAAATCAGTATTACGAATGTAGCTTGGAGTGACTGACATTTTTATACAAAAACGGTTGCCCCTGATAGTTGTATACTTTTTGCATTTCTTAGACGTTAACTGAGTAATGTTTCTTCCAGTGACTTTATACGCATAATGCCCTGTGCAATAAAGTGCATGCAGTGACCATAAAGTCAGTTTAACAGGTTCGTCGCCCGGCGTTGACAAATAATAGTACTCATTCACGGCGGATTTTATAACAGTACGACGGCAAAGAGTACTATGTAATTTTATAATTGCAAGGCACAAGTTTTAATAATTCATGTTTGGCTGCAAACGTGTGTTCAGAAACTAAAAAGTTATATACTTCCGTACTTTAAAAAAATTGCATAATTACATAATTAGCATAATGTATGTCCCGCTTTATAAAAAATCTAGCTATTGATCTTCTTCTGCTTCTCCTTGTCCTTTTCCCATTATTTGGGGTCGGCTACTTATGTTTCGCCAGGCTTCACGGTCCTGGGTCATGTGTTATTTGGGCTTCTTCTATATCCCTCTTCACTGTTGCCAGCCATGTCAGTCGCGGTCTTCCTCGTCGTGATTGTGTGGGGAACATATCTAGCACCTTACGTGTCATGTGTTCGGATTCTCGGCGCATGACTTAAAAAATCTAGCTATTGATATTGCGAAAAATCACGGGCTTCAAAATTTTTATTTCACGTAATAACACCAACATACATTTTGAATAAAGATTGCTTAAATATGAATGGCGTCATTCGTTCGCGCTGAGTTTATCGCGAACATAAGTACATACAAACAGGCAGACGCAGCGGGAGACTTTGTTTTATAAGGTGTTACTAATAAATCCACTAATTGAGGCTGGTAAAGTTTTATGAATAAGGGGGTTAAAACTTGACATTCTCTCTTGGTATGACTCTATTGGCTCTTGCTAACTATGTATGTAAGTTTCTATTTTGACCTATAGTTTCCATACACTCTCATTATCACCGTTAGTTCATTTAATGCAATTATTTATTCAGCGTGTAATTGACCAGTCATCTCGGATAGCAATCATCACTGGCAATTACGAGATGTCCGTAATTAATTTGTCTTGATACGCTTACAGTAATTAGTTTCCGGTTCTGCGGGAGACAATGAGATTGTTAACGTTACTAGTACTAATCATACAAACTATAACTATATTATATGCTACTCTCCTAGAAAGTTGTCAAGTATTTATAACTATACTCTGTATCTTAGGTATTTAAATAAATGTAAACAAAATCTACAACACATTACATTACATGATCAAATAATGTAGGTTAAAGTCAGGTCGTTCAGTGACTGATCCAGGCAGTTTTGTATTTGGTTGGTTAACCAATAAATGTTATAACTAGGTACCTGAAAATGTACAAATTGTATGTTTACTTTTATTTAAATAGGTACCTAAAGATACAGACTATAGCTATATATAATACTATAAAAGCAACGTTTTATGTCGTATAGTCATAAATACTTTGAATTACAGCTAAGAATTCAGTCAACAAATCATCTTAAAGCGTAGCAATTTTCCTCATCCATTAAATATTTTTCTCCGTACTTTAATATCGAAGTAAACATACAATCGCAAATACCATTAGCGACCTTTTACACGGGAAATTTATGGGGACGTCTACACCATAGCACGTACGAATTTTTACTTATAGCCACAGTGTATTCGAGAAAGTAAATCATATTTACTAACATTTATAGAAAAAAATATTTTAAATAAGTTAGTAATACCTTTCATAATTATATAATCATGTTTTTACCCAGCTGTTGGAAACAACAGTTTATTTATGTTGGTATGTACGTAACTATGTGGGAATGTTTGTGACGTTTATTCCGTAGTAGTGTCAACGTTACTGAGTGGATTTTAGTGAATCATTACCTAATCAATCTATTTGATTTTATAACGTAGACTGTACCTTGGACGGACATTGTAAGAGTATAAAAGGTTTTGCGGGAAAAAAAATCAAGACGTTTTTTACCTGTTACTTTAACAATATCATTCTTATTTATATCTATCAACAGTGTCACATACCCATACGTGCTTTGTAAATGTCTCACAAAGCTCCGCAAAAATAGACTATGTCATCTAAATATTACCTCCGTTCTTGTCTCGGTCGTAAATAATATTCTTTTCAGCGAGCTTATTGCGAGCTTCCGTACATTCGGGGAAGAAACAAATAGGATGTATGTAAGAAAGCGCGGCAATAAAGAACTAGAATTTGTCGTTTGAGCATTGTCCAGTGCCATTGTTGGTGAAATTAGACTCTAGTCCATGACGACGTGTCTTTTCTTTGTTACGAATAAAATTCTAGTTTTATACAACTCTGAAAACTACAATTTGTCAACTTTGAAGACATTCATCTTGGTCACACTGCATCGTGTAAATAAAAATGACCAAGTTCGAGTCGCTATCACGCAGATGTGGTAGTGTAGGTACTTTTTCTACATCTATAATTGTATTGTTTATCTTTTAATTGTAATTTATTATTACCTACATAAATTATGAATTGGGTGAAAAAGAATATTAAGCTGAGAGTTAAGTAACCCCCCCTGACAACAAATTGACTCTTCAGCTTACTATACATTTTTTGCTAATATTTTGTGTTACAGAAAAACTACTGTTCCCGAAATCCTGTTTTGGCAATACTTCTGCAAATATATTTTCTCTTTTTCGATACTGAACCCTAGAATTATTTAAACCAGTCTTCCTTGTAAATATTTTTATTTTAGACGGAATCACTAAAGTTCAGATAAAGTCATATTAAATTCATGAAACTTATATACTTCATCTCAGATAAATCATCTCGTCATCACAGCAATTAAATTATGATTTGCATTTCACTTACATTGACACAATATAATACATATATTACATTAATCACCTTAGGAAAAAAATCGCTGTCTTAGCTTAATTTTAATTCTCACCATAAAAATTTTATACTTTACAACCATGAGAATCTTAATAACAAAACTTCATCAAACTCCGATCTTATCACCAACTTAATGATGCGTAAATAAATTATTGTCCGTCACACAATCTACTATTGTCATTAAGAGGACCAATGCTTTGTCTATTTTTTACCGATTTAAAATGAAGTGTGTAAAGAGATCATCTTGATTTGAATGTCATTGTTTAACCCCTGCCCAATAAAAAGGTACCACACACAATGCATATTTTGAATATATTTAAAAAAATGTGACGTTTGGTCCGCTTCAGTCCTTTTGTCATGTTTAAATCACGACGTGCTCCTATTTGAAAGGTCGTGAACCTTTGAGATCAGATGCTTAAGTATTAAGATGAATTGTAAGGTGAGTCATGTTAGGAATGTAAAATGGTGAGCATAGTTGCATAAGTTAAGAATTTATAAATTGCTTCCTATGAGTTAGTTCTTCGTCGAAACAGCCTACCTAGAAGGAATTACGAGACGGATATTTAACTTTTTATCTATCTGTTTTTTTTTTGTTTTTCGTATAATTGCAAGTCACACTTATTTAATACGTTTATAAACATAATTCTGAGTATTTTACTACCTACGCTATATCGTTGTAAAACGTACATAAGTAGTTTATAAAATCTTTGACATTTTCCAACAAAAAGTAAAATAAATATTATACTTAGGAAAATTTTACACAGATTGGCCTAGTCCCACAGGTAAGCCCAATAAGGCTTGTGTTGTGGGAAGTATTCTTCAATATGTTCACTTTTCGTTAATATATCCTAGCATCACGGTATTATTAATCTCATTCAAAGCTTCTTGCACACAAAAGGTCCAATCACACACTTCACAACATTATCTGTCTCACACATCAAAAGCATGCTTTGTGTCAATTTTGTCACGTACAATTAATACTGGCCCAGAAACGTCTCATAGTGCGACCCCTGATCTTTTGTTATGATTTAACCCTCATGGACTTCCTTATCTCACTCTATTATTTATTCATGGTCATTATTTGACCATTTTGAAACTAATGATGTGCCATCTTTGTTCTTCTGTGTTAATGTGCGATCGTTAAATGTTTGGAGAGGTGTGAAATGGGATATTAAATGATGTAACGTATACCTTTTGTACAAGTGACCCTACTTGGATTTATTAAAATATTTCTTACAAAAAATGAGACAGATCGTAAGTTTATCGTTAAGAATGTTTCACATTTCATGACGGTACATGGTACTTTGGGATTTACTTTATGTTGGAATTATTTCAATCAATAATTGATTCAAATATTTTTTTACGACAACGTATGCATTCATTACCGAATTCAGGTTTAATTCTTTTTTTATAATATGTTCTATCTGCCACTGGACTTTGGATTGCGTTTAAACAGTTAATGCATTTTTTTTTCTACACAAAAGGTATTTCAGAAACTTCTGAAAGAAATTTCTAAAAACAATTATAATTATTCGTATGTTATCAACTTATTAGGTACCTATACATTGTATTTTTATTTTTGTTAGGTACTCGGTACAGGTTTTGACAGTTATTTCTGCATGAAACCGTAAATGGTTGGATGGGCGTATTTTGTATTAATCAACTGAATATATTTACTTACTACTAGCAGCAAAAGGATTAAAGTGTTACTTAGTCGTGGAATTCAACCGTTAGCTTGTTTTCATGGTTGTTCCGTTCAATTGAGTCTCCCATGGTCATAAAACAACTAGGCATTAAACTTGATTTCACAATCCGTTCCTAATAAAAATTTGCCCAAATTAATAACCTATGTTCACATCGAAACTGAAATATTAAAAGGAATCCTTTATAGACCATTAAAAATGTGTGCAACATTGCAATCTATTATATAGACAAGGGTATTAAAATGTACTTCTGGTTGTTTTCATTGTTAGTTTTGGTTTTTTGCGCAGTTGTCACTTGTTTCTGAAGGGCTTCTGACCCTTCGTTATAGTTTAATCGTTTCGGGAACTGGTTCCGTAATAATCAACAATGTTGCAATGTTTATTAAACAAGGTAATAACCGTGTTCAATAGAGAATTGCTCTTTTGCTAAACCAGTTGGAGACTTCTTTAATAGTTCTGATTTTTATCTACCTATTCAGTTGGAATGGTCATTAAATTTGATCGTTGTTCACAGTATAGTAAAGAAGACGCCTAAAAGAAAGTGATACTATAGCTGGTTTCCCTACAAATCATTCTGGTTCGATATCATTCCTGTCTAATTTTTTAAACAACTCAACTCCATTGGGATCTATGTACCTACTCCATAATTTTGTGTAAGTAGATATTTCAAACTTAATCTTAATGAAATCATAGAGATTTTTTTTATTCTGCAATTCTTATGTTCTTTAAGATAACTAGGTACCTACTTCGTACTTATGAAGTTAGAATTTTCACCACCTATTGAACACTACTTCTATTTCAACAGTACTACATTCTATGCATTTATTGTTTTTACGACATACTAACACTATACTTGCATAATCACTGTTTTCATGATCCATTTCTAAAAACATTTATCTCCTTTATATACCTCTGATTATCATGTCCTATACAACCCCAAGTGCAGACCTGCATCAATTACAAAAGACGCTACGGCGGCCCTCGCTAAGTCACCCCTTCTTCTCCTTTCACACAGTAATTCTTAGTTGACCCATAAACAAATACGCCAAGAATAGCCAGTAATGAGCTGAAAGCATTAATTCTAGATCATAAAGTAGCGAATTTATGGCTAGAGGTAGTCCTATAAAATGCGACATGGTTTCTTTTAGACGCATCGTGTGTTACTTTTGACATTGTTGTTGAGTAACGACGACAAATTTCGTTAGAGTATAAAATACATGGAGTTGATCTTATTGTAGGCGATTTTGGCCACATGATTAAGGATTAAGAATAAAATTAATTACAACGCTAAAGACCTCGCCAGTCTGCCCTTGCATAGCAGATCTTAAAACCTAATAAATGTATGGATCTGTCGTTTCTTAAAACTGGGTAGACAAGTTAAATCTGGTATTGAAGCTGTTCATAAAATTTCAATAGAGTCTGCAATGTATGGGGCCCAATACATTCCACGACTCTTCTCTTTCCAAACAAACTCTAGTATCGGTTGAGAAATGCGAACAGCCGGACAGACATACGAAATAAGCATTTTTGCTCAAGCTGAAACAGATGATTCGCATTCGTTCAGTCAGCTTTAAAAATATTACTCAGTAGCAAAGATCTTATTCATAAAACTTAACAACATTATAACAATCTCTGTTAAATTTAATCTCTTTCTACCAAACAGAAATGTCGACTCTACTGCATCCCAAAACTATACTTACCTATACAGGACAAGACAACTAAATCCAACTATACCTTCGTAAATAACAGAAACAGCACTAATAACCATCCATAATTGTATTCACAAAGTCCGTTTGCAGGACATAATTGACCATAAATAAAGAATATACACATGTTATGAGACCCCGTATATTTCTAACCCCTTTACTAGATGAATGAATCTATCTCTATTCATACAATTTGTAACTTCAGAACGGACAATATTTAAATATGAACAATGACCAGTAAATAATTTCGCATTGTATTTTTTCTTATTATTAGCAATATTAATGTCATTCTTAATTGTAAAAATATTAATATGGTTCGCATTTGTACTAAAATTACTTATACCATGTTTTTGAACAAGCCGGGCCCGTGTTAAAATATTTTTTTATACTTCATAGTATTATTATTACTAGGAGGTGACACGATCTATTTTTCAAACAACTGGTGCGATTATGCTGTGTACTTCCCGTATTTAATTAACATTAATTGCAAGGCTTTAAAACAAATAATGTGCACCAAGGCATACCATTGTTACGAACAATACTTTTACTCGTAAATTAGCAGCTTAAACAATAGTTACTCCTTGCGTGTCTGTGTTTTGCCCCATTCGAATCCCCACTTTGACCTCTGACATCTTTAACTGGAATGTCAGGGAACATCTAGGTACCTATCATTCATATTTATATAATTATATACCTATGCATAATATTGCATTACATGGATTTTAACTATGTAGCTAATTTTGGCAGCGAACTGTAGGTACATACGACATTAAATGATATTTCATAAGCATGCATTGGATAAATTTGCAATGAAGGCAATGTTGGTTGTTTTAGCAGGGTTTCAGTATCAATTAGCCGAGGCAATGTGGAATACAAACCGCGTTTTGCGTACACTGTATTGTGTAATTAAGGCTTTTGACAACGGAATTGGTCTGTTTGCCAATGCACAAATACCCACGTAATATCCACGTTTACAGCTAAAGAAGAGACGCGTGCCATATAGATTTTCGTACATTGACCTCACTCGTATAATTATGTTGCTGTCCTGCCCATGATGCCGGTTGTCAAGCTTGACAGCAATATAATAATGCGAGTGCAATAGAGATGTCAACAGGCGGGCCAATATACGAAAATCTAAAATAAGTATATGGAACGCTACGGACTCAAACTTCAGTCTTCCGTGACTGACGAAACTAAACTGAAATTATAAATCTTTATTTTTTCCGTCCCAAAGAGAGCTGATGAATCATGACGAAAGCGTAATCTGGCGAAAAGGTCATTAGAAGTTTTCCACATCGGTCATTCCTGACGAAATTAAACTGAAATTAGAATAAAAACTGCTTCTGGTGAAAGAGTAAACTGACGGACATGATCTAAATCGAAAAAAGGTATAATAATGGAATTTAATCTCGTGACATTAATTAAACCTCCTCCTTTAAGTCGGTTAAAAATAATATGAAACATCAAGCATGTTATGTTTAATGTGTAATAGTAATTAAACTAAAGAAAATAATACTTAAAATGTATGAGAGATAGATCATTTAGTATTTATATTATATCATGTAAATACATCAATCAGTAAGTAACTGGTAGTCAGTGGGGTAGCGCACGAGTAAGTTTTAACAAAAGTTGAATAGTTTGCGTGTAAAAACCCCCTATTTTGAACTTTGACATCTCACAAAGTAAATTTAATGAAACGGTCAGATTCTTAACTATGTAATTTACGTTAAATTCTTTTAATTTATTTGAGTATGTCAAACACAGGTGGTGGGATTAACACTACGAGTTTTCTAACGGTACCTACTTACAATTATTAATTTGTAACGTATTTGCGTGATGACTATTTAACAAAGTTACAGTTACCTACATAAATTTAAAGCCTAGTTAAATTGGTAAAATACTTAATAATCATAATATAAGTGTTTTTTTAATTAAAACTAGTAGATTACAATGTAAACACCTGAAATTGTTAACATATTAACGTAGAGTTAATTTTAAATATTTATAGGTTTTAGTAGTGGTAGTTAGGTAACGTAGGTAGGAAAGCAGCCACAAAAGGCCATTTAATTTTTTAAACAAAATTATCCCAGGTACAGTTGGCAAAACTATAAGCTTAGCACACCCAACCTTGCGTATATTTGTATGCTAACATGCTCATCTACGTTTTCATTAACAATAATTATAAAGTGCAGACCGTATTTACCAGACTGCTACACATAGTGACGTGCCACGATATCGACATGTCGAAGCGACAATAAAGGGTGACCGCCGACGTGTCATCGCCGCTTAGGGCGATTCTAGGGTTGCGTAGTATCAAAGTTTTGTAACAAGAAATGTTGAACTTTACTGATTCATTGTCAATTTAAACAGGCCTACACGAACAAAATTAAATGTTCACGTCGCAAGCATGGCAAGTTAAATGGTGGAAAATCCTAAAAGAAATTCTGATGAAAATACAGGAACATCAGATTACCCGGTTATTTAAGTTAGGTAATTACGCTTACGAACTCTTGCAGTGCTTAATTTTTGTTTTTGAGCTGTTTTTAATTTACACACACACACACACACACACACACACACACACACACACACACACACACACACACACACACACACACACACACACACACACACACACACACACACACACACACACACACACACACACACACACACACACTGTCTAAAAAAATAATCTTAGCTGTGGACATATGGACAGCGTATGCAGTGTTCAAGTACATATTTCCCTACATGTTATCTTTTATTTCAGCAATATTGCTCATAGCCTATATATTTGTTCAAAACCATGATATCACCTAGGCAGTAAAAGTAGCTTTACAAACACTAATCAGAATAAAAGTTTACTAGATTTCAGCCGTGTGTGATAGCCCTGACCTAAGCGTAGAAATATTCGCCTCGGCCCTATTGTCCGATACCCCATATATCACCGTCGCATTGTACGTCCACCTAGAGCGTCACTTATTAGACAACATTTACCTCCTATGTGTCTATAGTTAATGCATGCATAACAAATATATCACTTCTGTAATTTTGCAAGGAAACCTGTGTAATCAAAATAGTTTCTGGTAGAAATTCTAAGCTCACCTTGATGGTATGTTACTTACATTAAGACCTGTAAACGTTACCCTTTTTCTGCAAATAAATAATTGTTTGTTTGTTTGTATGTAAATAGTTTTGTTAATTTACGGACGCCTACATTTCAAAGGGTTACATAGGTACATCATATGCTTGTTTGAGCATTAAAGAGTATAAAATTTATTAAGAAACACAGGTATCTATCTCTTAAATATAAGTATCCCATTATTCCACGCATGCGTAGTCCCGACGAATTGTTTTGTAATTTTAGCATCTCCTAATATAAAGTATATTTAATTGCTTCGCGTTATTATTACCTCAAACACAAACATGTATGTAGCGATATTATTCGAATAGTTCTTTACGTGCATATTCTAAGAATAGGGGATACTTAATCCGTTTTCCTGAGAATATAAAACATGTCCTCAAACAACCTGTAATTTTCACACCTATGTGTCGTAAGTAATGAGTGTAATGACACAGAACAGAAAAAAAACATGCAACACTTCGTTAGGTTAGGACGTAATTACTAGTTAGACACGTCAAAAATATATGCATGACGTTCACCGCAATTTCCTGCAACAAAGAACAACAAAGTACCTACCTACTAAGTTTTTTCAATCTTTTATTATTTTATTCAAGCCGCATATTTATATATTTGTAGCTTCAATATTAAGTACTTAAGTATTTTTATATGACTGCCCAAAAAAGGAGTGTATTGTTTTTACTTTCATTTATTTAGCTTCACTGCGTATATTTATACGTACATATACTTACTCGTACTCGTAGGTACCTATATACACCGTGTTTTTATTGAATTCCGTTAACTTCGGGGTATGTTTAAGAGCGCTATTACATTTCGGCGTTGAGCGAGTTTAGGTATTTTACGCGCTGCGGCAGGCCGTGCGAGCTCAGTACGCCGATCCCTTCTACCACACTCGCACTACAATGATGGATTAAACATTCTTGATCCTTCGCGAAGCATATTGAAATCAACCATAACAACACTAACTGTACTTAACTTTTAAAGTTCTAAAACTGTTATTTGGTAAGTACGAAAATACTAAATGCAGTGCAAATGTACATAGGGGCTGTTCATAAATTACGTCATCTATTTTTGACGATTTTTGACCCCCCCCACCCCTCAAATCATCCAAAAATCAAGCTTCGGATGAATCTGTTTCCTCCTACGTCATGTTACCATCATCCGATGTCCAGACCCCCCCCCCCCCCCACTCCTCCCATTTGAAACGACGTAATTTATGAATAGCCCCATACTTGTACTTATGAAGGTATATTACTCGAAAGAAATTATAGGTACCTACTCGCTTATTTACATGTTTCGTCATTGCATTTGGTACCTATAGGTTGTAAAGTTTGTATCAACGAGGGTTTAAAAACGAACTGGTACTGAGGATCTGATGATGATTAAGGTGGTCACGGATACCAATCAACCATGTAGTAACATGATTAGGCTCGTTTGATTCGTCTCAACAAGATCTTTGACACTGAAGATACACAGGGTCTGATGATGGAGCTGGAAGGTGGCCACGGGTACCAGTCTATCATGTAACTAAACAACTTCGTGTTTGGGCTCGTTTGATTCGTCTCAACAAGATCTTTGACACAAGACAGTACTCAGGGTCTGATGATGGAGCTGGAAGGTACCATTACCAATCAACCATGCAACTAAACCACATCGTGTTTAGGATCGTTTGATTCGTCTCAACAAGATCTTTGACACTAGGTGATACTCAGAGTCTGATGATGGAGCTGGAAGGTGGTCACCGGTACCAATCAACCATGCAACTAAACCACTTCGTGTTTAGGCTCGTTTTATTCGTTTCAACAAGATCTTTGACACAAGATAGTACTCAGGGTCTGATGTTGGAGCCGGAAGGTGGTCACCGGTACCAATCAACCATGCAACTAAACCATTTCGTGTTTAGGCACGTTTTATTCATCTCAACAAGATCTTTGACACAAGGTAGTACTCAGGGTCTGATGATGGAGCGCGAAGGTGGCGACGGGTACCTGTCTATCATCATCAGCTCCATCATCAGACCCTGAGTAGTATCTTGTGTCAAACATCTTATTGCGACGAATCAAATGAGCCCAAACACGAAGTGGTTCAGTTACATGGTAGACTGGTACCCGTGGCCACAGTCCAGCTCCATCATCAGACCCTGAGTACTAACTTGTGTCAAAGATCTTGTTGCGACGAATCGAACGAAGCCAAACACGAAGTGGTTTAGTTGCATGGTTGATTGGTACCGGTGACCACCTTCCGGATCCATCATCAGACCCTCAGTACTACCTTGTGTCAAAGATCTTGTTGCGACAAATCAAACGAGCCCAAACACGAAGTGGTTCAGTTACATGGTAGACTGGTACCCGTGGCCACAGTCCAGCTCCATCATCAGACCCTGAGTACTAACTTGTGTCAAAGATCTTGTTGCGACAAATCAAACGAGCCCAAACACGAAGTGGTTCAGTTACATGGTAGACTGGTACCCGTGGCCACCTTCCAGCTCCATCATCAGATCCTGAGTACTATCTTGTGTCCAAGGTCTTGTTGAGACGAATCAAACGAGCCTAAACACGAAGTGGTTTAGTTGCATGGTTGATTGGTACCGGTGACCACCTTCCGGCTCCAACATCAGACCCTGAGTACTATCTTGTGTCAAAGATCTTATAGAAACGAATAAAACGAGCCTAAACACGAAGTGGTTTAGTGGCATGGTTGATTGGTACCGGTGACCACCTGCCGGCTCCATCATCAGACCCTGAGTACTATCTTGTGTCAAAGATCTTGTTGAGACGAATCAAACGAGCCTAAACACGAAGTGGTTTAGTTGCATGGTTGATTGGTACCGGTGCCCACCTTCCGGCTCCATCATCAGACCCTGAGTACTATCTTGAGTCAAATAAATACATATAGAATGTCAGGTCGTTTCAAATATTTTTAATCCTGTCCGGTAGTTTATTAAACTGTACCATTATAAATTATAATACTATAAAAACGGTGCTAGGATCAAAGTCTCTCGTTGCGGTTTACACGCACACAGTATAGCGTTTTACACGGCGCCCGCCGCACACAATGATAAAAAACCTCGTCGTCGCCGTTGAAAATGTGCGGAGCCGACCGACACACGTCCTGCCTCTACAAGCTCTGCCGCGGCACTGAGCTGGCGCAGCGCGCGTCATCGGTAATATAGAGTAGTTTTCAAAAAATTGCCAAAAAATTATAGTAGAATTTCATAAACACTAATGTATACCAACAGTATAAGCAAACGTTGCAGATTGCTTGAGTATGAAAATGACTTCGATATTAAGTAGATTTTCGTAGGAATTGACACTTGTTTCGGAGAGAAAATCGAGTTCGTTTTACTTTGATTTTCTCTTTCTCAAAGGTATGTAGGAAAAATATAGTTTGATATGCCTAAAGTACAGGGTATTAGTAATACAAAATAGCCAGGTTTAGCAGAGTAAAATTCTCAACATTTCCAAATAAGAGCTCGCCATTCAGTGCTTCACGGGGTTTTTCGGAAACGACCATCAGAAAAAAAATCATTACTAATTTAATAAGTCCTTTTTCTAATATTTACAACGACATTTATAAAGATAAGAAGACGCTTTTACTGGAACAAGTACTCATTGTTTCTAATAATGAGCGCAAAGTCCTGAATTTCGTCGACTAGTATCATCAATTTTGCATTATTTCGACTTTTCTTGTAAGAGCGCTCTTAAGTACGTTTAAGAAAACTAAATGGCATAGGTAATTTTGAAAAAAAAAAATTTTTTTTGCTTTTTTTTTCAGAAAAATTAATATTAAAAAGTAATTAAATGTAGCATATAGCGTTGTTGTAACACGGGCATTACATTTAACTAAACCAAACAATTGAAATCTGTGACATATCAATGTCAATTCAAACATCGATCGACCGAGATTTTACTTAAGTTTAGTAGCAAATGTATGAACTCATTCTAAACACTAATCAATATGTAAACCGGCCTTAAGGCGAGTGTACAAGCTTGTAGAGGCCTTATAGGAAAAAAATAAAATATTGATTATCTTCGAAATGGAGTTAATTAGAATATCGGTGTCTTTGGGAAAGTTACTTGATTTAAGCTCAGGTATGCACCCTTGAAATTAACGGAAATCAAAAAAAACACGGTGTATAGATATGTGTTTCAAATCTTGTAACTTAAATTTTCGAGTAAACCACCTGGTATCCGATTCAGCTGAACTTTAAATTATTTTCTTACTGCATCACTTGTCAAAGTTTTCGTAGCGCTACGCTCGTAGCTGATCCCAGTGTTACTATTTATTTTGGCGCCAATATAATAAGCTAACTTATGTTTCACCAATAAGTAAGCATATTTTATTTTTACTTACTCCCATGTCTTTGAAGTTTACAAGAATTTTGCCTGTCCATAATAAACTTGCTATGACCGTATAAAGTAGCGATTGCTAAATGAGTACTAAGAACCATAGTCTAATAAAACATGGTCTTCCATTCCCAGAGTGACACGGGCCTACGTCACAACAACATGGCCGCTATATATAGCGCTATCGCATATTATCATATAGCGCTGTCGCATGATGACGTAGGCCCGTGTCAGTTAGGTGACCTAGAAAAGACGGGAATGGAGTACCAGGCGGAGTATATTATTATACCATGCTAAGAACTAAGGCCTGAATAATGCATTCCGACGCTAGCGGTGACTCATATTAGTCGCAGCGGTAGCTAACTGGAATATATTAACGTAATAATTCGGAGCTGTAAAATTTTAATTTTTCTGGTCTGCTAAGTTGAAAGGTGTGGTTTCTTGAATCTTCTGCCAGTTTCAAAAATGTCTAATGATATTTTAAAAAAGTTTTTTTTCAATAAACAAATGTTAATTCGTTTTCCCATAATTATAACTTACAACATGGGCTCAGATCAGAGTTCTTTTTCATATAATAGAGTGTGTGCAATGTAGGTAAAATAATTTAGATATACACCGTGTTTTTTTTGATTTCCGTCAATTTCAAGGGTGCATTCCTGAGCTTAAATCAAGTAACTTTCTCAAAGACACCGATGTTCTAATTAAGTCCATTTCGGAAATAATCAATAATTTATTTTTTTCCTATAAGGCCTCTACAAGCGTGTACACTTGCCTTAGGGCCGGCTTACATATTGATTAGTGTTTAGAATGAGTTCGTACATTTGCTACTAAACTTAAGTACAATCTCGGTCGATTGATGTACGAAATGACATTGATATGTCACAGATTTCAATTGTTTGGTTGAGTTAAATGTAATGCCCGTGTTACAACAACGCTATATGCTACATTTAATTACTTTTTAAACAAAAAAAAAACAAAAAAGAAAACAAAAAAAAACTTTTTTTTGAAAATTAACTATGCCATTTAGTTCTTATAAACGTACTTAACTATACCCAGAAGTTAACGGAATTCAATAAAAACACGGTGTATATGGGTGCCAAGTTCTATTTCACTTGGGATGTAAATAAGTTCAAGATTTGTCTTGACTAATTTTTATATGTACTAACAAACTAAATTATGGAAAAGTGACATAGCAAATAATAAAGCCTGTTCGCAAAAACTAGCCAAGTCAAATTCTGAACTTTAATTACATCCCAAGTGAACAAGAACTTGGCACCCATATATTCTTTTGCCGTTGAAGTCAACAACGACGTATCAGGGCCACCCTACACTAATAGCGTCCCAGGCGTCAGCGTCTAGTCAACTCTATGGCTGCTGCTCGACGCAACGTTGGCGCAACTGCGCAGCGACGCCATTTTCCACAACGCTAGAGACGCTGACGGTCAAAAGACGCTAGTGTGAGGTGGCCCATATATTATGTATTAATATTCAACTTTGCGCTCATTTCACATTAATGTTTTTGATGGGATAATTAAGTGTAGGAGTATTTCCGCTTCCCGTAATGTTGCCAAATGTAAGTAAAATTCTATCTCCAAGAACCCACAAGAACCTCATTTGAGACTCTAATATTTATTTCCCTAGAACACAAAAGGCTGCCACAAGAAAGGAACATCCCGCGCTGTCCACACATGATATTTACGATTTCAATTAAAGGCCACCGTCGGCCACTTGTCTAATTGAAATACCGATGTCCCCGGCGACGTGTGGCATTCTTACGATCGCCGCTGTTGTGTGTGGATTTTGTCTTTGCCAAAACAGATATGTACCTAATGAATTTGTACATATGTACCATCACGCTCCGCGATTGTTACGCCATTTATGGTCCTAGCTAAATTGGTTGTTTAACTTATACGCTATGGAATATCCAATTTAGCTAGAATGCTAAATGGCGTAACAATCACAGAGCGTTACTGTACAAGCACTTCCGTTACTTAAATGCTGACTAATAACGCGCAACTTATTTAATAACTGTTTGTGTGAAAGAAAGCGCCAGTATGTCCAATTGTATTACTCTTCAATTTCGCTGAAACCTTTTTTACCAAACGGACAAAAAAGATAAGGAATATTTATATACTTCTTATTCCTACGAGGTTAGTACGTTATTTTTATTGAGATAATCCCGTTGATTTATTGCGTGAACGTATGTGATTTATTTGAAAAGTTTGTGATTAGAATGCGGTTCTATCGGTTTCTAGCAAATACTTTGTGGGCCAGGAAGTTTTTAACTAAATGTAGGTACTGTTAGATAGGTATGTAAAAATACTATAACCGGCTAAACGTTAATATACTGGTTGCATCGTTTATCATGAGACTGCATGCCCCTTGATTACAGTCTGTTTATTTAGGTCTGATGGAACTCTGCGTATAGTGCGACATAACCTATTAGAAATTAAATAAAATGGAACTACAAAAATTCTATACTAAATTGTTGCCATGTTTAATCATTTTACGTCAAAAAGTGGCGCCTTCAATAATTTTCTACAATTTCTTATCGGACTAAAAATTATAACAGTTTTAGCGCCATCTATCGATACTACTATATATTACTACTTACTACGATTGTACTATAGGCATTATGATTGTGAAATAACTACATGTAATTTCTTAATTGAAGAATTTAAACATTAGGATAAGTACATTTATTTATTTTTATTATTAAAACAAAATACATAAAATTTATGCTTTATATTAAATTTTTCGTACTTTTAATTTTTCTTGCACCTATTAAGACTTGTTCTCTGTTTGGCCCGAGGGTTAACTGGTAGAGAATGCCTTCTGGCATTAAGTTCGCCTTTTGTACAATTTTTACTGTGCAATAAAGTTTAAATAAATAAATAAATAAATAAAATAAATACATAACAAAACATATTACGAGCTAATGAGGTTATAAATAATTTTATGTAGTTGCAAGTTGGGTACATTAATCTCCAGGTACGTTCTGTCATATAAAGTCATGCAAATTATTTACATTTGTAATTTTATTCTAAGCTTAATTCTAGGTGGTGCAGTAAATATAGGCCGAAATCTCAAAGCTACGACGACCGATACCAAGCAGATTAAAGGCGAGGCTGAAGTGCACATGATTAATGTCCAAGCTGCCTGCCGCGATAGCGCAAGACCTGTTATTGATGTGCTATGGATCCACTTAGGTTTCAGTTTAGTGGAATCTGGGAATTTTGGGGCAGCTTGACCAGCATTATATTTAAAAGTAGAGTTAGGCCCAGAAAAGTCTGCAGAGATTTTGACAGCACACACGTAGTGCCAGTGTTATTTATACGTGATAATTTCATAGAAGTTTGACGTTTAAAATAACACCAGGGGGGCGATTTTTGAATTTCGATCGCTCGATTTCGTCACTGGAAAATCGGTGAAAATGCTAATTGTTTAAATACAAGCGATAATAAAAGTGTATTGACCACTCGTTTTCAATTATATTAGTAGAATTTAAATGCCTAGTAGTGGAGATATAATTGAAGGAAATACACGAAATCGGGCGGTCGTAATTCAAAAACGGCCCCCTGTACTGCACAGACGTAGATTTGACGGATTTAGGCGGCCAAAAGTCGATTTTGAAAAAATCAACCTATTGATAAAAAAATATCACGTGGGGGTAGCCTATAGACCCAGGTATATTGTGGTACCCTCCCTACTCCTTATCGTCAAACCTGAGTCGCACAACAGGCAGTCGAACTTTGACTATCGCTCAGAGCGCACGTTTCTGTGCTCGACGCTCCTAAAAGTTACATGTTTTCCAAAGTGTATATATTTTTTTCTGGTATTTTCATAAAGTTTTATTGATGGAATCCAGTTACTCAGGGAAGAATTTATATATTTAAATCATTTGATATTATATTTTTGACGTTTATCATATATTTTGAGCCAGTTAAATATGACCTTTCACAAAATGTTGTTTTTTTCATAGATTTGGTTTTTCAAACGTCTTTTTGTTGTACTTCAGGGTGCGTCCCTGTAGTGTATTGTATATATTTGAATAGAATGCTTATTCCTCTTTATGCTGTTTACAAAATTAGCCGCAACTAGCCGCAACTTCCGGACTTAGACGCTTTCAAAGAAAATTCCTTTTCGTTTAAATTGATTAAAAAAAATATTATTTTTACAGGTAGGTAAACCTAGTGCTTCGGGGAGAAAAGTTCTCACTCGAAAATATATTTTAGAGTAAATACAAGAGCAAAATTTAACTGTTTTTAATTTTTTTTAACTTTTTTTTTTTAATTGATAAAATATAATTGTCTTTAATATAAAATCACGTTTTATAATGTTTTATCCCATTTTGAACTAATATAAACCCTAAAATAATATTGGCCGCCTAAATCGGTCAAATCTACGTCTGTGCGTGTGCTGTCAAAATCTCTGCAGACTTTTCTTGGTTTAACTCTATTTGACATGTTATTTACTAATTTGTAAAACAATAAATTTGATAGGCACTATTTAACAAAGTTAACGTTATCATTATAACAGTTTGTAATGGGTTTCAAGCAAGTCAGTTTAATTTCCCATTGGTAAAATTATAATTTATTGATTAATAATAATAAAGCATTTTTAGGTTGTTCTATAAAATATGCTTTCAAATACTGTAGGTACTTATGTGTTAAAATAAACCATTATTTAATAATAACTAGCCTGAAAAACTTGACTGAGCATCGAGGTATGATGATTTTTTACAAATAAGTAAGTATAAGTATTCTATTTACACATAACAAAGTATCGAAAGTACTACCTGGACAAAAAAGTAACCACAGTGCAATTTTTATTTCACAGGTTCAAATATATTTGATCAATAACATGAAGATTAAACAATATAATATATATTATTTAAATTATAAACAATGGATTCGATTATATCAGATGAATTTATTTAGTGGCGAGAATGTCATATAAAATATATGGTTTAACTATTCACATGAACCTAGATAATAACTTATGACTCCATAACTTATATATTAAATCATATAATACTTACGAGTGCCACCGCAATACGCATTCGTTGCATAAGGTCGTTATTGCATACATTGTCAGACAAAGCAAGTTACAGCCAAGTAAACCGGCGGGAGCTGTTAACAGAAATTCAATTATAACTTTATTCCTTATAAGACAGAGAGTAGCTGTGAGAACAGATGCGTTCTTATGGGATTATAGACTTGTGCATATTTTCTTATTAGCAAAATTTATGGTAACTTGGTATAGAAACAAAATATAACATTCCTTATAAGTAACGTTTGGGAGAATTTTGGGATGTTATTTTGACATAAATGAATTAATAAGAATAATATGCGATTAACGCGAATTCCCGGACGGGCGAAAAATAAATGGTAGCACCTAGTCGTTCTGTCATAATAACTTTGTGTTTTTTTGGTAGATAATTATACAACAAAAATAAAAAAAAAAACAACAGGACGCAAAGTACCTTTAAATATAGTTTTAAAATAAGTTCCTACTCGTGTCTTATCAGATATCTTAACTAGTAAGAAATTATTTTAAAGCAAAACGTAAGATAACGCAATATGTGGTTTCTGCAAGTAACTAATCTTTACACATCCTTAAAGGCATACATCGCCCAGTTGACTCATAACCTGAGTCCGAGATCGCTTCCAGTTAAACTCGCGTCGTCTTGACTTGAGTGCTAAATGCACACTACACAGGTTATAAGCGTACAGCGAAGTACAGATGTAATGCATAATTGTTTTCCTTCGTATTTTCACGGAAACGTACGAACGTGTCTTGCTATTTTAGTCAGTCTCGGTGCAAAAAGTACTGACGATGACTGAAGTAGCATGACAAATACGAACGTTTCCAAGAAAATATGAAGGAAAACAATTATGCAATACATCAGGTACAGTACTTATGATTCACAGGCCATGCTCGCGGCTCCACCTGACTGAGGTTTATTTTTGAAGTGAAAACTTCTTTAGCGGCGCTAGGCACGTTTTGAGCTGGGGGAAAAATGATAAACTCGAGACAGCGTAACGCGATCACGTGACCGTAACGTTTAGATGGCCACTCATTTCGATGGCATTTAAATCGATAAAGAAAAACACAATGACATTACATGAAAAAGGTTCTAATCTTGTATGGGTTGAAATACGAGGATCTCACAGTTACATTCTAACTTTATATCACTCAAATATAATTCAATAAAGCTACATCTTGATGAAATCGCTAATAAAAGTGAACTCTAGTACTGGTGCATAAAACTCAAAATATCATTACCAAATATATTTAGATGTGAGGTCTGCAAGGTAACTTTACAATTTCTATTCGAATTTTAAACAATTAACGCTATAAATTTGAATTTCGAATTTTAAACAAGCTCACTGACCAGCAATTTCGGAACTAAAGTTTTTCAATAGAAAGGAGGATGGGTCAATTATACATAGTGCTGCAGACATTTTGGACTAGTCATTGAGTTTTCACTTCTGTCGGCACTCCCGGAGTGCAACCCGTTGTTTTTTTTTATGATGCAGAAGAAAACGAGCAGACGAATCGCCTGATGGTAAGCGATTACCGTCGCTCATAGACACCCGCGACACCAGAGAGGTTGTAAATGCGTTGCTGGCCTTATTTCCTCGGTATCCTGATATGATTATGAAGTGGAGAAAATACTTACAACATATAACGGCGGAAATATATTCACTGCAGATGGAAAGTCTCGGTAGCTCATAAAGCGACGGGTTAGTACCTACCTCGGAATCGAGTTCGATTCGCCCATGACGGTGAATTTATAAGATTTGCTTCATGTGAAATATCATAATGATTGGCGAAGCATATAGTTGTTTTCTAGAAGAAGTATAAAACAGTAAAAACAGAGAGGTCAAATAAAATATAAACATTAAAAACTATATACAGATACCGAATTACGAGTATCCTATAAATTCCCTGGGAAAAAAAGTCTTGACCAAATACATATGCAGATACTTACCTATCCATCAAATCATAATACGTTTATAATAAATCTATTACTAAATATTATTACTTAAGCTATATATACCTACTTACCCACACCGCCTGTTTGTTTTTGCTGATATAAGCAAACTTCCAGCATTTCATTACGTAGTCTTATAACTTGGACCAATCATAAATACTCAAATTA
This sequence comes from Cydia splendana, assembly GCF_910591565.1. Taxonomy (NCBI): domain Eukaryota; kingdom Metazoa; phylum Arthropoda; class Insecta; order Lepidoptera; family Tortricidae; genus Cydia; species Cydia splendana. The sequence goes on from NC_085960.1 coordinate 14,577,672, forward strand.
ATTGCTCATGAGACATGAATCTGTCGATTGATTCCGGCGAAGAGCCGTAAGCGGGAAAATGTCTTGTTGGGGATATTTACGGTGACGCTGATCTGAGATTGTGCAGGATTTATTATTGAAATACCTACGTCTTACTTTTATGGATTACCAGAACATGTATGAGTATTACTTGGTCCTCATTAAGGTACTCATTAAGTGTATTAGTTACATATATTGTACAATTTTTTGCTTGTAGTGTGTTTGCTGTTTTTAATTCATAGTTAAAAGTAGTGGCTCTGTGAGCTGTAGACCTCGTGATAAACTTCATAAGTTTAAAAATAAAAATAAACTTATGTTGAGTCATTATCACAGCAAACTTACAATGGTTTTAAGTGCCATAGAACCTACTGGCACTTTAGTCTTTTATTCATACCAATTTTCGCCATTTTGAACATTTTTCAAAATACAAAACGACAAAAACATTATATCTAACTACCGAACCTGCTCACAAAGATTCCCGAGATTTGGTTGAGAACTGCGACCTGCAGAGGCGAACACCCGAACATACGAAAGTATTTTTGCCCAAGCTGAAATGGAGACCTTCGCTAACGCTCGGTCTGAAGTCGAAAAGTATTCACTGAAACAAAAAACTTAAGAAAAAAAAAACAAAATGTCCAAGCAATGTACCAAGTGCATGTAAACGCCCTCAATAAAATACTCAATATCACTTGCCACAAATCAAACGTCAGTGATACACTACTCAATAACCATAATATAAAATGATAATAGAAAAAGCCATTACATAAAAGCATTAGAGCTATTTTTCTATGGCCAATTCTAAAGTGTGCAGGATTTTTTTAATCTACCACCAACCTTACACTTGCTAAGTGTCAATCTGATTGCTTTGTCAATGTGTTTTGGAGCGAAAATATCATTTATTGCGCTTCTATTGAGCCGCAGTGAGCTGAATTGATGTGGCCGCTTGAAGCGCTTTTTGTGCTACAATTTAGAAATATTGCCTACGTAAGTATGTCACTTTGCGCGTGTTATTGTAGGTACTTTTACCAAATTCTGTAATTTTTTATTAATCAAATGCACCATATGTATTAGATTTTTATTACAGGTATCATTGTTTACCCTTAAATTAGGTAAGTATTCTGAATGAAACGTGTATTTGTTTCTATACAGTTTCATTAATTTCATCATGCGGAATTAAAAAATAACAGTTTAAATGGCTAGTCTTAGGAATCGTTTTTTTTTTTATAATGAATTAAATGCAGAACCTTATTTATTTTTATTTGGTCAACCAAACATCATCAGTCATGTCAACATGACTGTTAAAATATAAACATACAATTCCTTTAAAAAATCTGCTAAAGCGCTGACTGGTAGGTACCACTCGCGCGAGTGGTTTCCAGTGACAAGTGATTTCAAAAGAGGGATTACAATTCTTTGGACGACTGTATTGGGATTAATTTTCGAGTCCGCAAGTCAGGACATCTGTTCAATTAGGGTAGATAGTTTAAGTGTAAATATGTAACTAATTCAACTTATTATCCAAAGGTTAAAAAGTGCAACTTCTACTCTTTACCACTTTCTAAAATTACGAGTAGGTACGCATACTTTTTACGTTTTTATGTACCTATCTCACAAGATTTGTTTACTGCCTAGACCACCTAAATCCATAAATATTTCAACTACCATAAATAAATAACAAATTCTAATTACTCTAATACTAATTCATCTTATCCCTTTATCATTATCTTTCAACAATGATTAATACGCCATCAAAATTATCATTGCATTTCCTATCATAACACAATATTCATGCAAACTGTCAACTTTTACCTTACTTATTAGTTTTATTACCTACTTTAGATATGTTACTCGTTGAATCGCTAGTTAAAATTAATATACCTACATGTTTCTTTTTTTTTATTACACTGGTTTAAAATATACTGAAAGAGTTCTGCAGTAATCGACGATCTCCCAGCATATTAAATTATAACTGTCACAAACGGCTACAAAGCCTGTTTTCCTGTACGACACATAAACACATGATGTTTTATAAAAGACCGACGAAGATCACGACTGTGTGTTTGTCTATCAAACACTTAGGTCCGATATCGGAACGACGAGAGCTTAATTGCGTTTGTACAACGACCGGGTAAACATACATGGTGAAATGAAGGTGTTGTTTTGTCTCGGTTTTGAGAGGCTAACAATCCTTTGTCTCTTTACCTCTTTTGCGGACGTATATTAAGTCCACCAATTTGTAAAATCACTGAATAATGCAACAGTGTTATCCTATGATTGGTTTAGAATTTATTATCATTGATTAATATCGCTTAGATAAACAATTTTCTTTTTAAAGTAAATCTAACTTATGGTTTTTCTGATGAAACTGGAAATAGTACAATAGTACAAAAAATGTATAAATGTTTTTTTTTTGCTATGATGTTTTCGTTTTGCAAATCAGTGCATTTGAGAAAATGTACGTCGTTAACATCAAAATTGTTCGCAAAATTGTAACCGAATAAAACAATTAAAGTATGTAATGACAAGTATAATCAAAATCACTTAAAACAAGCGCTGAGTCAAATGTTCACAATCAAAAAGCCATCATAAACCTTTTTGGACAAATTCATTTTTAATTCTATAATTGCAGTCTCCTCTGAATTTCCATAATGGCGTCAAATTAAATATGATCACGTGACAAATACGTCAAAGTGACAGATGCTGGGCCACCTAAGTTAGAATTATGGTAATGCAACTTATTATTTCCACTTTAAACTATATCGTAAACAGTATTGTGAAAGAGTGAAGGTTCATAATTCTATCTTTTATTTAGAATTGACCGCAAAACATAATGTGCGAAGGGGGGTCAGATGAGTGTGTCATTAATTTATTACGTAGTTGTTTTAAAATTAGCTTCTAGTTATAATTACATAGGATGGCCGTTTACGCTGTTATTACATAAATGGGGTGGAGATCAGATATTAAAATTAATGATTTTATGTTGTACGCAATATTGTTCTGCCCAACACTGTAACATTTAAGATTTTAATATTAATATTATGTTGCATTTGTCATCACTAAGACGTATTATTAAATGTTCTCAAAAGGTAATACTACCACATCGTACGTAATTAGTTTTACTTTTACTAGCGTCGGACCAAGTTTTTTTTTGCTCCAAGTTTGTGCAAAGTTAGCGTGGTTAGGGTATAGAATGTTTTTTCAGATTACGGGAAATATTTTAAGTGACATTTTCACCAATTTACTTACACTGTTAAGTTAGTGTTAGACCAAGATAAGTCTACAGCGATTTTGATAGCCCACACAGTGCAAGTGTTATATATACGTAGAAGTTTGACGTTTAAAATGACACTTGCACTGCGTGGGCTATCAAAATCGCTGCAGACATTTTTCGGTCTGACTTTAGTAACATTATTTTCGAGAGGTTTTTGTATCATACTTATGGGAGCTATAAAACTATTTAAAAGGGTCACTATTTTACATGATTGAATAACACTTATAATAGTAAATAATGCAGTAATAACAAGTTGCACCGCAATAAACCACCGGTATCTATTTCACTTAATTAAATGAAGACCATCGCGTGACTGCATGAAAATAAATACTCTTGCGATGTACGAAATGGTGAAATAACAAGCATTATTAGTAATAAGGGGCATGTGTTCCGAGGGAGAAATAAATATTTCATTGCATTTTTTCTATTTACAAATGTGCAGTAGTGTCGGAATGTTTTCAGGTGATTAATGAGTCTGATGCACCCGATAAGTTATCTTTCAGACATTTAATAACGTAAGAATGTAAATTTTCCTATAAGATATTTTTAACATAATACCTGCATGATACTCTCAGTCTAGAATGTACTCATATAAAAAATTCTGTATTCATAGAAAATTAAGATTTATTTATTTTAAGTTTGCCTCGTTTGTTAAGCCCTTTCAAATCAAATCAAATCAAATATTTTTATCTTTGTTTTAAATTAAGATATTATCAGCTACCTCTAAACTAAAAATAATATGCTGTTTTATGTATAATATACAATTTAAGTACCTACCCCAATGTTTTGAGTATGTCTTCATTCAGGTACATTTTTTTCTTCGTCGTGTTTCTCGGTAATTATTGCAAAGTCTTGACTTAATATCATAATAGGAATCCATCAGCGTCACTGCATTAATGACAATGGAACAAAAGATTCCACTCCCCTGGTAGACAAATTATAATTAATTAACCGGTCACCTAATGTTGCCGACCCCTGTCCACTCGGAACTGGTGCGAATTATATAACCCCGAGCCAACTGTGCTTAACCCGCGATCACACTGAGGTAAAAGTGACAAGAAACGGAGATTTCAATATCGTACCTATGTTATTCCCCAAGGGTATGTTGATTGGAAGGAGTGAAGACACCTAAGGTGTTCAAAATACAGTTTTATGAGATATGAGTACTTAACAAATACTGTTTTTTATTAAACTTATTTTCAGCTATCCCAAAAGTTGGGATTGTATGAGAATTCTATTAATTATATTTTAAGCTAACTAGGTAATGTCAATTTTTCTAGGTACGTATAGTCAACAAAACTAATCGCTTAGCACCTCTGCATACAAATAAGTATGCAGGGATGCTAAGTTAATGGTTTAGCAATCGGTACCTACTTACGACTTTCATGAAAACTAAAAATGTACCTATGTATAGCTATGCAGGTTGTTAACCAATAGTTTTTTCTTAATTCTTGTAAATTAGACCAGCGAGTTAATGTTTATAGCATAAGCGAAGAGAGAAAAGCACTTAAAGTAATTAGATTGCGGAAAACGCTCGGACTTTACCACGATCAAACCCGTCGATACAGGCTGATGCAAATTTTATCTTTATTTCTAATTAATATGAAAAACTGAAAATATTAGAGACATGAATTCAATATTTTTCTTAACACTTAGTCGCCAGGAAAACTAGTAAGTAATTAACCGCTTGTTTTAAGTATTGAATTGCTTTTTCTTAAACTTTAACACAACTTGTTTAAATTTAACATTAAAATTAACTATTAGGAACGTATCTAATTTTATAAACTAGGTACTTTATTAAATTTAAAAGTTCGGTAGCAAAAACAGAATTTAAACACAAAATTAGAAGCAAATTACCACTTAAAGTTAAACACTACTTCTATTTAGTTTTCGTGCCAAAAGCAAGGTAAACACGAAATTTAGATTTATTTAAGTTGAAAGCGTTCCCTGAAAATTGTCTGTCCGTATAACTAGTTAATTAAATGCCAGTGCAGCGCCTTTATTCCGTGCACGTCGGCTTCTCGGATTAAATAATTGAATATTGTACGAAAACCGAATTGTGGATTTTTGTGTGTAACTACAGCTTCGTTTCCGTGTGCAGATTGAGCTGCATATGAAACCGTACCAATTGTTTTTTGGTAATGAATATTGTATGTGCAAACTTGTATTTAATGTAAACTTATTTACATAAACTTACTTGTAAGTTGACAATTTAGTAGTGTGGTTTGTTGGTTATTTCATGTAAAATGTAAAACCAATTGTTTTCTGGTAATGAATATTGTATGTGAAAACTTGTATTTACTGTAAACTTATTTACATAAACCTTTACATAAACTTACTTATAAGTTGACAATGTAGTAGTGTGGTTTGTTGGTTATTTCATGTGTTATGTAAATTTTTAAGAAATTTACTCATATCTAATTGGAATCGCATCCACGAAAACTGTTAGCACTGTACCGGTTCTTCATTAAGGGGCCCACTGATTAACAGTCCGCCGGACGGTATCGGCCTGTCAGTTAGAACAAAATTTTGACAGTTCCGAACAACTGACAGGCCGATACCGTCCGGCGGACTGTTAATCAGTGGGCCCCTTTACACTTTAGTAATACGAGAAAATAATAAAATCATCCTATAGCACCGCTACATCAACGTCCCCTGGGAGGTATTACCGTCCATCGGCGAATCCGCTATTTTTTGCCGTAAATCTAATTTATTTGTATTAGTTAATGACTTATACACGTCTACCCGACGACCGTATAACTCTTTCCCCTCGATAATGTCACACCAGTTAGTAGTCTTGATAGTTTGGAGGTTTTCTTGCTAGTGGAATCATATCTTATACCAGTGGGACAAGATGTAACTAATCTGCCTTTCCCTACAAATTGTTTAATCGGAAGGGATGCATTAAGTACCTATACTGTAATAGGTACTGTAATTTGACACCCGGCCGCGTAGCCAACATGCCAATCGCTTAAGCTCCGTAGCGAACAAAACGCAACTGTCACTGTTGCACTAATATGGAAGAGTGATAGAGAGAAACAAAGCGTTTCGTTGTCGAAGCGCAACCGATTGTCACCTTGTCTAGGCCGGCTGGTCTACGCAATGCGACGGATACATCTTAAGTCGCTGTCACGGGTGCATTCTCACGTAAGTCACTTAGAAATAACATTCTCAAGCTGTCAATTACAAAACATGTATATAGTAACATCCAGTCATTTAAACATAAATTAAACCTTTATGCTAGCATAGTTAAGAGTAGATATGGGAACACCACTGTTGTGTTCCATGATGGGAAAGAATGGAAAAAACTTGTAATAAAAAAAATGCTTTTAAAAAAAATTGTAGTAAAACAGAACTGTTATTCATACTTAATATATTAAAATACTCTTCTCTGGACTCTCTGGTGCTTTTCAATTTCTTGTAAAAGTATCAAAACTGTTAAGTCTGCAACAGCCAGGCACGGGCACCAATTATTTTAAGTTTTGTTCCGTGTACGACCGGATCGCCACAAATAATTTAAATAAAGCATGTGCGATTTAGATTGGTTTTAAATTTTAAAGTTTGCCCGGAATGCAATTTGGATTCTAAGGATTGTGGCTTAACGGAAGTGAGAGAAAATTGCTCAGCCATTGGAAATTTGAACAAAAGTTTACAGAAAATTCGTGCTCATGTCAATAAGGGCCACTTGCACTATTCACTAACCCGGGGTTAACCGAAAAACCTGGAGTTACCATGGTTACCAGTACAATTTGACACTGGGTTAACGGTTAACCCCGGGTTAGTGGGATGGTGCAAGTGGCGCTAAGGGGGATATTATTTGGTATATAAGTGAATTGCAAAAAATTTTTACATAGCTAAGCACTTGTAATTAGTCTAAAGTTAATTGATTCCATTGTGTTACCACAGTTAAGCCATTTATATTTATGTTAGATACATGAAAGTGTGTTAGCGTATGCTATAGACTTATATGTGTACGAATTAAGTACAATAAATACAATACAATTTACATAGTTAATTTTCGTAACACAAATGAATCATTTAAGTTAAGAATAATCACAGCTTCTTAACTGCGCTTAATTACGTACAATTTTTTTGCAATTCACTCATATTAGAAACAAAAATGAAAAAATTACACTCTTTATTCACAATTATCAATTGAATACGTAAAGAAAGATCACGTGCCAATATCAAAGTCAAAATTCCGAAAACAAAACATAATCGAAGCACGCGAATAGAACAATAAACACAAAAGCCCTCAAGGCGACATGTGGCCCTTTAAGTGGCGGTGACAATTTAACAAATACAGTTACGCTTTACAAAACTAAATTCATTTATTAATTTGTACAAATCCATACCAAAAATCACCCTAAAAATTTTGAGACTACATTGAAAAATATTCCTTTTGTATTTAGTGAAACGGTTATTTTTTACTGAGACGGGTTTTACTAAGAGCAGAAACGACCCTTATTTGAGGCAAGTCAATTGAAATGAGACCATATTCAAATGTATGGGTGGGTATCGGTAGAAACGTATGCAATTATTGATGGAGGGGGAATTAACCATGCGTGATGGGTTTGTAATAATCTTTAAATGATTTGATGAGAATTTTAAATCGGTATACCTATGTTTTAAGAGTATGTACTCTATGAACCCACAGGGTGTAAAAATGACAAATCAAGCGTGCAGAATAACCTTAATATCAGATTTTACACCACAATAAATCCCTTAACCCTTCGAGTGGCATTGTCCTCCTCGAGGTCTCTACGGTAAGTGGCGGTGGCCGCGAGACGGACAGACATAACAAGCCGGTTGAGTGGCCAGGCATTTTGGAAAAATATACGTCAAGTGGCGGGGCCTCAACGGGTGAACATCGCGAATTTGGCGCGTATTATAAATATGACCATTTCCCAAAAAAAATTTATGAATGATATATATAAACTATATATCACTGAATTCAGCATAAAATGGGTTATTTGATTGTATACCAATGAATTCTATTCTATTTATGTGAATTATGCTAGACTTGTTCTAATCTCATATTACCAATTTTTTTCTACTTTCATGTATAAATACGTATAATTACGAAATACAACAATTGATTGTAGAAAAAGCAGTCTTTATGACAAAACAATACATTTAACACGATTCACACAGTTTATTTCACTTTTTATCAGTGCGTATTCCGTTTGAATGTTCGCGGCTCGACGGTCGGCGCGTAATGGGCGAGGTGGGGCAGGAACATCACGTCATTTCTAACAAACTTTGTTTTACGCGGGAATTCGACCGTTAGGGAATACCATCCTTGTTTATTGACGAATGCATCTTGCAAGAGTGAGCAAGCAAGGCATAGTTTTAACGGTTTTATTTTAGGCGCGAAATGCAGCGTCGCACAGATGCCGCGAGACGGTCTCTGCCAATTACGCGCTTGTTATGACCGAACCTTCTCGCGGCCTCTGCCACTTAGAGGCATATTTAAAAAAATGGCCGCGCCATTTCTCCTACCGTTCAACCGGAGGTGCTGCCACCCGAAGGGTTAAATTACGCTTATTAGTTTCTTGTAAAAAATGTATTTATAGTATACACTTGTAACGTCTTACCCAGTCTAAGCTCTACGATAGAAGCTTTATAACCTGAAATACTGAAATTTTCCTCAGCTTTCTCTATTATTGAAACCTTTGGAAAATAATACTGAAATTTAGTATATAAGGGTCTAGGCTAGAGGGGATGAAATATAAAATAAACAAGGTATTGAATGCTAACGAATTTGATTTATTGCATTCAAATATATTAAGTTTGTAAGCTGAATTAGTTCAATAATTTATAAGCTCTATATCCAATGACGTCTGGTTAGAACGCATTAGGATATACCGCCTTGATTGCTAGGGCCAAATACCTAAGTCAGGAAAACAAGACGGGACAAAAACCTGACTGCCCAAGTTTAACCTGTACACAACCATAATAAAATATGTCACAGTAATAAATAAAACCTTATGTAAATATATAAGGAAAGTATGCCAAGATCATCTAGTTGGGAAATATAGACCAACATTATGACAAGTAATAACCTAAGCTCTCCGAGGTGTGAGACATGTTACTACATGACATAAAATCTGGAATATGTTCCAACAAGCGCAATACATAATTCTAAATATTTCCTAATACGTAAATAACAACCTAAAATACGAGATTTAACGGATAACGCTCCTAAAATAGGATGAAGCTAACATATGTCACAAGGATCCTAAATATTGCCTAATAAATAAAAACCTCAAGTATTACCTAATAAATAAAACCTCAAAGAACTAGAAATATCAGGTAACGCCCCTAGAGAAGAATTTATAAAATCCTATCCAAATAATTGAATATTATTTATTAACAAACGGCTATTATCAACCCTACCTTCTTTAAAATGCCATTGTGAGATATATCAGAAATTAATATATTTCTAATTTATATAAAAGGGTGCCTGAAAATTATGAAAACAAGTAAAAGATTTAAATGTGTTTCTGACAAAATGATCAAATATGAAAATATAAGATTTACTAACAAGTTCAGATATAATATATAACGATATGTTAGCATGAGATAGGACTGACGGGTGAATTCTGGCATCGCACGATTTTATTATCTTAATTAAGTATATTGTAACATAAAATAGCTGGTTGCAGTCAACTATAAGGCAACCTTTTAAGTCTCATAAAATTATCATGCATACGTCGATTCATGGACAACTCCTATATGTCGAGCCGCAAGTCTCTACGAGAATATATCCATAGGTATGTCACTAGGACCTGCACCGTCTGCAGTACCTTAGGCCCGTCGCCTAAATGGAATATATCACGTAATGGTTTATACTATCGAGTACAGAAACCGAGACTTATACCAAGTAAGTAATTGACATGAGTGCCCAAGAACGACCATAAACAAGACAATGATATAAGCGTTGCCCCTACTATCATGAGATCAGCCATTTTATTATATTAATATATTACGCAATATCACGCAAAGGGTAAACAACTGTTATTTAAGTTAAAAGCCAGTTGTGGATAGGATTTGCTACCTTTACCCATTAATGTAATTAAAAGCCAAGCATTTGCATCACGGCTTGCGTCCAGATTGAATCATACTCAATGATACATGCACTCATGCTGTACTCCATCAACCTGGAGTGAAACCATCGCTTATTAGCGATATTTAAAATAATTGAATTATGGGTAATTCAAAGAACCTTGAAGAAAGTAAATAAATATAATATACTTTCAATTGGACGTAATCCAAAATGGTAGTAATAGGTACTAATAACCACACTAGTCAAATGACTTGATTCAATATGACAAATGAATTTGGGGCAAGTATAAAATATTGACTAAATATAGATCGAACTATATACCAAATATTCAAAATATACACCCACAATAGCTTTTCACGACTCTTGAACTGTATAGCATATAGCTGTTTGCGAATCACACGGACTCGTAGCTCAAGTATAATTGTAAGACCATAAGAAATATACCAATCTGTTTATTACCAAATATTATCAGTAATAATAGATAAAATGATACGCATTAGCAATGTAACTATATACAATGCTTTACAAATGATACAGTGATTCGCAACCAGCTAAAGCTGAACCAGATCGTAGGAGAGAGAGATATATGTATATGATTAGCTCAAAGTCATAAGTTTGTATGAACTGGTAAATACTTGCATTAAAATATGAATACGTAATCACGATCATTAAATAGGTATCAATTATCACACAGATGGCTGTACCGAATGTCCTAGAAGTCTCACATCGTCAAGGAGTCATATGCTTTCAAATAAATCATCAGATAATCACAAGAATCATAGACTAGATTTTAAATCAATAATCAAATGAACGTTAAGAAATAAAATCCTTACCTACATTTTAAACCAAAATCCGTAATAAAATATATCTACCTATTCTCATATTAAAACCGCAATAATATAAACCTACAAATATGGCGAATGTCCTACATAATACTACCTACAAATAAATACACCGTAATAAATCAATAATCCTATTTAACCGTTTTAGGACACCTAACATAATTGGTAATGATCTACGTCACCGTTTCCGTGTTAGGATCTGATTGGTGGGCTACGATGCTCTCACGTCGTGGAGAAGCCAAAGCTTGCTCATCCCACGCAGGTGAATACTGCACCGGACCCAATGAGTAGAGTGAAGGTTCAGATGCGGCGTAGCGCTGCCGGTCGCTTCTTCATGTAGAAGGTAGGGGCGCCCGTTGCAGCAGTGGGATTGGTCAGCTTCAGACGAGGATGCTCTGAGACAGCCACTCCGAAGCCGCCGATGGAACAGGGCTAGCTGCCGCACTCACTCGTGAACCGGGAATTGAGAAATAAATAGTGTTTAATAAAGTATTAAGACGTTGGTTTATGTCCCTGAACACTGGTATACTTTCTTATGCAATTAAACAACCAATTATTATTCGAACTATGGTTAAAAGGTAAATTATATATACATGAAAGCATAGGGTATAAAGGCATGTCAAATCAACATTGAGATAACATTAAATCGGAACCAACGCACCGTTTGAACTAGCTTCGGCCACCTTGTCCACAAGTAAATCTCCTTGATGCCTTATGTGCGAAATCTGCATCTTGACTTGGAGCCCATGCAGAGGAGTTTCCAAGGTGACGAGTATACTCTCGGAAGCGGAAGCAGTCTGGAACCGATGGCGGGACTCGAAGCTCGAAGAAGTCGTAAACCGAGAATTTGATAAATAAACAGTTATAGTTATATGCTAAAACATTTAATGATTGTACCTACAACGTTCGTTAATCTCGCGCCCATACTATTTATAGAAATCTACGAGTGATATTTATGGCTAAAGTAACTAAATACCTACATTCAATGATAAAAATATAGCTTCATTTATATCTAAAATCAAAGCAAGTCCCACAATTACTCATTAAATAAAACGTCAAAAATACATACATACACACTAATTATTTCCTTTCTGAATTCTCTATCGATAGTGGTAGATATTTCGATTAACAATAAATATTGAACACTAATTACATATGTGGTATTCGTAAATTGAGTAACACCCGTAACGTAACCTGTAACACTAGAAGGGTTGTTAGTTAACCCACAATAATAACCACGCTCATTTGCTACTAAGCATACTTTAAATTACAGCTAAAAGATTCACAGCTCAAATATTATGTACTTGACAAAACATACCAGCCTCTCTCACGTCATTGCAATTGAATGCATATATCCTATATCCACATTTCACACGAACACAAACACCTATCTTCAATATTGAGTTAATGTAAGCACATAAACACATACACGGTTTATGTTTTCACCAAATAAATATATTTGAATATACTAAACTCCTACCCTCTCTGTCATAGTTATTAGAATAACACTATCGTATGAGGATCGAACTTACAATAACCATGAACAGATATTGTACCTAGGTACTTCTGTCGCACAATGGAGGGTATAATGTAACGCGGTCTATGCAAACTACCCGCTATATTCACACAACGATAATATAAAAATAATGATTCTATTTTTAACTCGCCAGTATCAAACAAACCTAAAATTCTACGGATAGTATGCCATCAATGCAGCCTATGGACGAACGCAACATGTATGTAGGCTTCCTCAAGATATAAAATGACATGCAAATAATTAAGTTTAAATGAATTAACGTACCGTGACAAGTAGTCGATGGACAGCGGTCACATGATGGATTCGTGTAATTATACACGCCCACGGCCCGGGTGAAGCTTCGCTTGATGATTGCGAAATGCAGTGCTTTTGGTAGCTGCCCCTCGGTGACCACACGCCCAGTCTTCACGTCCATCGTACCAGGGTGCTGTAAGCGGCGTCTCGCCCATTGAGTTTCATATCTGCAAACAAGCTTAAACACATGGTTTTCCTTACAAACTAACACTCACAGGACTCCTTATTGACTCGACGCTCTGCTGACGGAAAAAGCCTCGAATCCTCTTTTTCGATTCCTTAAATATCCTCGCTCGCGGGTTCCATGAGAACCCCTAAACCGCCATGTTAATGCAAGTTCCTCAATGGTTGAACCAAAATCGAAAGTTTTGATTGGTTAACATTTGCCACCCTTGCATATGATTGGTCTACTTCATTCCCGCGTATTTTGATTCATCTACCTTACAACAGATGGCATCTCTAAGGATAACATGAATAAATTAAAAAGCACAATGAAGTATTAGTAGTATTTAATTAACTAAACAATAAATATTGCTCTAATAATTTTCATCTAAAATATTAAATTATATAATTTTGCAGGGTAGCAAATAGTGAACCAAAACTAAGCTACCTACTAGTTTACCCATTGAAGGCCAGATGGCGCTCCGACTCCACTGTCGCATTAACAGTGCCAATATAACGCGGGAAATTCAATCCTAACAGATTCAGTAATTTCCGAGAGAGTAAATAAATGAATGTAGATGTCAGTCTGTTACAATCGCCCTTAGTATATTTACGGAGTTTACCGGAGTAAGAATACTAATAATAAATAACAACTGACATCGTAAGTAATTACGAGAGAACGAAACAAAAAAAACTGTTGTATAACTGTATTATTTATTTTATTGTGTATTTTCTCGAACTCCCCATCGGCATACAAACCTCCTCAAGGTTTTGCCCACGATGGGTCTTGTAATAATAATGTACTTTAATTAGCTTATTGTTCAATAAATTAAAAAAAAAAAAAAACATCACTCATATCACTTAACTAGAATACTAAATGAACTAAAAAACCAATTCAAAACAAGAATAAACTTCCTTAACTCAATCACTGATAATGTCTTCTTATACTCGCAATAATATCATTTGGACGTAGTCAATTACCGCTCTTAAAACATGTGGAATAAGCCCAGAAATAATTAGAATCCTAATAAACATCTACTCAACCCACACTAGTAACCAGAGGGAATGAGTTTCAAATAGATAGAGTCAGGCAAGGCGACCCACTGACTCCTAAGCTTTTTACAGCCGTTCTGCAATACATAGACGCCGAACTGAACCGGGCAATGGAAGGAATGAACAATACACATCTTCACCACCTCAGATTTGCAGACATTGTAATTTTTGCTAAAACCTAATGAATACGCGAGCTTATCATAGAAAGCAAGAAAGCTAGTCCGCACATGGAACTTAAATAAAACTAAAATAATGACGAATAGCTAAAAATTCTATTTTATTAGATGATGTAGAAATAGAATACGTGGATAGCTACAAGACGAGCAACGAAGAAGAGGTTAATAGGCGAATCACCTGTAGTTGGAATAAATATTGGGCGCATAAAGACATTGAAAGGAGACTACAAACTAAGTATGAAAAAACTGTGATGGATACCTGTATTCTACCCTGCTTGACGTATATGTCCCAGAGTTAGGCCTATACAAAAACATTAAAAACAAAATTAGTCAACGAGCCATGGAATGAAGCATCCTAAACCTAAGAAAAATAGAGAAAAAAAAGACAAACAATTAGAAAAAAGACTAAATTAACAAATGCATTACACCAATCCTTAAAACTGAAATGGCGATGAGCCGGACACGTAGCAAGGAGCACAAACCAATGTTGGACCCTCGCCGCTACCAAATGGGCGCCGGTTCGGTTGGGAAAAGAAAAGTCGGACATCCATGACAAAGTTGGGCGGACGATATTGTAAAAGTAACCAGCAAAAACTGGAAAAATCTGGAGGGGCCCCTATAAATTAAGTAAGAAAAAACTAAACCGATATTAACTTTGTATAAGATATTTGGAAAATAAGAAAGCTTTATTATTATTATTTATTAATATTCTCGCGATAAATTAATAAAATCACTATTTTGTCAAAGGAATCACTAATTAAATCACCCGCACTAAACGAACTCGTGTCACAAATCGTAAGACAACCAATTTTCAAAAACACCTGCACTAAATAAAGTCACAACTAACACACATACAACTGAGAGTCTCAGATATACCGTCTTTAAAATTAAATTTCCATTCATTTAAAATTCATAAAATTTTAATACTCATGTATAAATATTACATCACTGACTTGACACACACGCACTATAAATAAACAAAGCAAAGCACTAAACAATATGATCACTTTTTAATAAATCACTGATAATTATCTTGAAAATACATGCTCTAATTAGAACCACTATCTCAATTAATCTAAAAAACAACTGCACTAAATAAAACACTAATTCATATGACTGATAACCACAAAATACCGGCACTTAATAAAATTACCATTCTCATAATTATTATTAATAATTTCAACACACTTTTATAATATACACTTAATTGACACAAAGCACACTATCACATCATTAAACCGGTTACCTTTTAAACAATATAACCGCAACGGAAATAATCAATATAAAATGCTATATAAAATCTCCACTTGAATCTTAATTTACCCGTATCGACCTAACCAAATACAGAATGACCGTAATTTAAAACCAGAAAAATTACACTATCAAATCTACAGCCCTTTAACTATTTCGTCCGCGAATACACTATAAGTATTTAAGTACCGTTATACGTGTAAAACAAGACTAATCATTCAGATTACGATAAAATTATTTATGCGAAAAGAAACAAATGCGATAAAAAGCAAAGACCGATTTTGAGTAAACATATCCAAGAGCTATCATTAAAATAAAATAACCGCATCCAATTAATATACCTAAACATTTAAAAGTTACTGTGTCACGGACTGGCACACACAAGCCCCAAAATACAAGACACACAGCGGCAAAACAAAAATAAAACAAGTAAATATTGATAAATAGTACGAAATTATAAAATATTACATGTAAACGGAAAAAACATGTATACGTACCAAGTAATAAAATAATCCCTGAAAATTATCAAATTTTATAAACACACAGCATAAGTATAGCAATATCTATATAGCTTTCGCTACAATACTGATTACCTTAGAATCACTATGCACTTAATAAATTAATTTTAACTAGACAAATACTATTTACGGCCCAACAACACCAAAACTTGATAAGAATATGATAAAATGACCAGATTTTCGTGGCAATTTATTATTGGCTATACTAAGGTTGATACAATGAATTGTCCTAGACCTCAGAAAATCTAAATATGAACAATAGTGTGACGTAATAAAACGAATTTACATTTTATTTTTTTACTGCGTTGATTTTCCTATTTTATTCGTAATTTAAGTTCAAGTATTAAAACTATACGAAAATATCACAAAAATTTTAAACTAGACTCGAAATTGCAAACCTTGGATTGAAACTTTAGTTCATATTTCATGATACTAAAATGTCTAAAATAAATATAAGCAATATAAAATTAATTAAGGTAATACCATCTGCGAACAAAGACACCTAAAACAAATATTGTTAGAAATAAATTCTGCGACCTAAACACATCTAAATGGAATATTTGTCGAAACAGCTTAAAAGTGAAATATTTAACCTAAAAATGCTTGTTAGAACACAGTACAGATAAAACATGAATCACTTTCAACCTCAGACCAATGCACGAACATCAAATTGTGCCTTACGAAAGGCACGAAAATAAAATAAGTAGTAAGTTAACATCCTGGACACGGCCTAAACCATATTGTAACGTCTTACCCAGTCTAAGCTCTACGATAGAAGCTTTATAACCTGAAATACTGAAATTTTCCTCAGCTTTCTCTATTATTGAAACCTTTGGAAAATAATACTGAAATTTAGTATATAAGGGTCTAGGCTAGAGGGGATGAAATATAAAATAAACAAGGTATTGAATGCTAACGAATTTGATTTATTGCATTCAAATATATTAAGTTTGTAAGCTGAATTAGTTCAATAATTTATAAGCTCTATATCCAATGACGTCTGGTTAGAACGCATTAGGATATACCGCCTTGATTGCTAGGGCCAAATACCTAAGTCAGGAAAACAAGACGGGACAAAAACCTGACTGCCCAAGTTTAACCTGTACACAACCATAATAAAATATGTCACAGTAATAAATAAAACCTTATGTAAATATATAAGGAAAGTATGCCAAGATCATCTAGTTGGGAAATATAGACCAACATTATGACAAGTAATAACCTAAGCTCTCCGAGGTGTGAGACATGTTACTACATGACATAAAATCTGGAATATGTTCCAACAAGCGCAATACATAATTCTAAATATTTCCTAATACGTAAATAACAACCTAAAATACGAGATTTAACGGATAACGCTCCTAAAATAGGATGAAGCTAACATATGTCACAAGGATCCTAAATATTGCCTAATAAATAAAAACCTCAAGTATTACCTAATAAATAAAACCTCAAAGAACTAGAAATATCAGGTAACGCCCCTAGAGAAGAATTTATAAAATCCTATCCAAATAATTGAATATTATTTATTAACAAACGGCTATTATCAACCCTACCTTCTTTAAAATGCCATTGTGAGATATATCAGAAATTAATATATTTCTAATTTATATAAAAGGGTGCCTGAAAATTATGAAAACAAGTAAAAGATTTAAATGTGTTTCTGACAAAATGATCAAATATGAAAATATAAGATTTACTAACAAGTTCAGATATAATATATAACGATATGTTAGCATGAGATAGGACTGACGGGTGAATTCTGGCATCGCACGATTTTATTATCTTAATTAAGTATATTGTAACATAAAATAGCTGGTTGCAGTCAACTATAAGGCAACCTTTTAAGTCTCATAAAATTATCATGCATACGTCGATTCATGGACAACTCCTATATGTCGAGCCGCAAGTCTCTACGAGAATATATCCATAGGTATGTCACTAGGACCTGCACCGTCTGCAGTACCTTAGGCCCGTCGCCTAAATGGAATATATCACGTAATGGTTTATACTATCGAGTACAGAAACCGAGACTTATACCAAGTAAGTAATTGACATGAGTGCCCAAGAACGACCATAAACAAGACAATGATATAAGCGTTGCCCCTACTATCATGAGATCAGCCATTTTATTATATTAATATATTACGCAATATCACGCAAAGGGTAAACAACTGTTATTTAAGTTAAAAGCCAGTTGTGGATAGGATTTGCTACCTTTACCCATTAATGTAATTAAAAGCCAAGCATTTGCATCACGGCTTGCGTCCAGATTGAATCATACTCAATGATACATGCACTCATGCTGTACTCCATCAACCTGGAGTGAAACCATCGCTTATTAGCGATATTTAAAATAATTGAATTATGGGTAATTCAAAGAACCTTGAAGAAAGTAAATAAATATAATATACTTTCAATTGGACGTAATCCAAAATGGTAGTAATAGGTACTAATAACCACACTAGTCAAATGACTTGATTCAATATGACAAATGAATTTGGGGCAAGTATAAAATATTGACTAAATATAGATCGAACTATATACCAAATATTCAAAATATACACCCACAATAGCTTTTCACGACTCTTGAACTGTATAGCATATAGCTGTTTGCGAATCACACGGACTCGTAGCTCAAGTATAATTGTAAGACCATAAGAAATATACCAATCTGTTTATTACCAAATATTATCAGTAATAATAGATAAAATGATACGCATTAGCAATGTAACTATATACAATGCTTTACAAATGATACAGTGATTCGCAACCAGCTAAAGCTGAACCAGATCGTAGGAGAGAGAGATATATGTATATGATTAGCTCAAAGTCATAAGTTTGTATGAACTGGTAAATACTTGCATTAAAATATGAATACGTAATCACGATCATTAAATAGGTATCAATTATCACACAGATGGCTGTACCGAATGTCCTAGAAGTCTCACATCGTCAAGGAGTCATATGCTTTCAAATAAATCATCAGATAATCACAAGAATCATAGACTAGATTTTAAATCAATAATCAAATGAACGTTAAGAAATAAAATCCTTACCTACATTTTAAACCAAAATCCGTAATAAAATATATCTACCTATTCTCATATTAAAACCGCAATAATATAAACCTACAAATATGGCGAATGTCCTACATAATACTACCTACAAATAAATACACCGTAATAAATCAATAATCCTATTTAACCGTTTTAGGACACCTAACATAATTGGTAATGATCTACGTCACCGTTTCCGTGTTAGGATCTGATTGGTGGGCTACGATGCTCTCACGTCGTGGAGAAGCCAAAGCTTGCTCATCCCACGCAGGTGAATACTGCACCGGACCCAATGAGTAGAGTGAAGGTTCAGATGCGGCGTAGCGCTGCCGGTCGCTTCTTCATGTAGAAGGTAGGGGCGCCCGTTGCAGCAGTGGGATTGGTCAGCTTCAGACGAGGATGCTCTGAGACAGCCACTCCGAAGCCGCCGATGGAACAGGGCTAGCTGCCGCACTCACTCGTGAACCGGGAATTGAGAAATAAATAGTGTTTAATAAAGTATTAAGACGTTGGTTTATGTCCCTGAACACTGGTATACTTTCTTATGCAATTAAACAACCAATTATTATTCGAACTATGGTTAAAAGGTAAATTATATATACATGAAAGCATAGGGTATAAAGGCATGTCAAATCAACATTGAGATAACATTAAATCGGAACCAACGCACCGTTTGAACTAGCTTCGGCCACCTTGTCCACAAGTAAATCTCCTTGATGCCTTATGTGCGAAATCTGCATCTTGACTTGGAGCCCATGCAGAGGAGTTTCCAAGGTGACGAGTATACTCTCGGAAGCGGAAGCAGTCTGGAACCGATGGCGGGACTCGAAGCTCGAAGAAGTCGTAAACCGAGAATTTGATAAATAAACAGTTGTAGTTATATGCTAAAACATTTAATGATTGTACCTACAACGTTCGTTAATCTCGCGCCCATACTATTTATAGAAATCTACGAGTGATATTTATGGCTAAAGTAACTAAATACCTACATTCAATGATAAAAATATAGCTTCATTTATATCTAAAATCAAAGCAAGTCCCACAATTACTCATTAAATAAAACGTCAAAAATACATACATACACACTAATTATTTCCTTTCTGAATTCTCTATCGATAGTGGTAGATATTTCGATTAACAATAAATATTGAACACTAATTACATATGTGGTATTCGTAAATTGAGTAACACCCGTAACGTAACCTGTAACACTAGAAGGGTTGTTAGTTAACCCACAATAATAACCACGCTCATTTGCTACTAAGCATACTTTAAATTACAGCTAAAAGATTCACAGCTCAAATATTATGTACTTGACAAAACATACCAGCCTCTCTCACGTCATTGCAATTGAATGCATATATCCTATATCCACATTTCACACGAACACAAACACCTATCTTCAATATTGAGTTAATGTAAGCACATAAACACATACACGGTTTATGTTTTCACCAAATAAATATATTTGAATATACTAAACTCCTACCCTCTCTGTCATAGTTATTAGAATAACACTATCGTATGAGGATCGAACTTACAATAACCATGAACAGATATTGTACCTAGGTACTTCTGTCGCACAATGGAGGGTATAATGTAACGCGGTCTATGCAAACTACCCGCTATATTCACACAACGATAATATAAAAATAATGATTCTATTTTTAACTCGCCAGTATCAAACAAACCTAAAATTCTACGGATAGTATGCCATCAATGCAGCCTATGGACGAACGCAACATGTATGTAGGCTTCCTCAAGATATAAAATGACATGCAAATAATTAAGTTTAAATGAATTAACGTACCGTGACAAGTAGTCGATGGACAGCGGTCACATGATGGATTCGTGTAATTATACACGCCCACGGCCCGGGTGAAGCTTCGCTTGATGATTGCGAAATGCAGTGCTTTTGGTAGCTGCCCCTCGGTGACCACACGCCCAGTCTTCACGTCCATCGTACCAGGGTGCTGTAAGCGGCGTCTCGCCCATTGAGTTTCATATCTGCAAACAAGCTTAAACACATGGTTTTCCTTACAAACTAACACTCACAGGACTCCTTATTGACTCGACGCTCTGCTGACGGAAAAAGCCTCGAATCCTCTTTTTCGATTCCTTAAATATCCTCGCTCGCGGGTTCCATGAGAACCCCTAAACCGCCATGTTAATGCAAGTTCCTCAATGGTTGAACCAAAATCGAAAGTTTTGATTGGTTAACATTTGCCACCCTTGCATATGATTGGTCTACTTCATTCCCGCGTATTTTGATTCATCTACCTTACAACAGATGGCATCTCTAAGGATAACATGAATAAATTAAAAAGCACAATGAAGTATTAGTAGTATTTAATTAACTAAACAATAAATATTGCTCTAATAATTTTCATCTAAAATATTAAATTATATAATTTTGCAGGGTAGCAAATAGTGAACCAAAACTAAGCTACCTACTAGTTTACCCATTGAAGGCCAGATGGCGCTCCGACTCCACTGTCGCATTAACAGTGCCAATATAACGCGGGAAATTCAATCCTAACAGATTCAGTAATTTCCGAGAGAGTAAATAAATGAATGTAGATGTCAGTCTGTTACACACTGCAGTATGTTTCATACATCATGCTCAACTTAGGCATGTATTTTCTAATATTGATAATCCCAAATCACGACTTACCTAAATTTAGGGAAGGTCACGATTAAAGGAATTCAAATAGAAACTTGACGACTCCTTAAAACCGCGCACCCTTTTAAAATTAACGCAGAATTATGCTTAACCCGACATTACATTAAAACGTGACGATTACAATGAAAATATTTAAAAAAATTCTCACGGTGTCAAAATCCTGTCACATCATTATAATGTAAATTTGACACCCAATCACAACAGCCACGCTCCAACACCAAAAACACAGAAAAAGATAACAACAAAACATAAACACAAAAAAAACATTACTACCAAAGAGGTTGTCACTCGCAAATCAAACTAAATAAAGCTCCGCCACGTCTAAGTGAGTGAATGAGTGAATGGATGAACGAATGGAAGTGTGTGAGTAAATTGTATAAAAACAATCGCACGAGTTTGGTTGTTTTACGATGGCTTTGACAAAATCAGAATCGAATCAAACGTACGTGAATGGAAGATTTAGAAGTGTGGGCTAGGGGAGCCGTGGAGCGGATACCTTTTTAGAAATATAACTTGGCAGAATTATGGTGTAACTGTGTATTGGTATTATTGTATGTCATCATTTCTTTTTAGTTTGTTTTAAAGAATATTAAAGGATTTTATTTTACTACACAAGTTTTATTTTAATATTGTGTTATATCTAACAAATGACAAAGTTTTCCAATTCTTTTATTTTTGTAAACTAAGGTAAGGTAGTAATGACACCATTTGCGATCACTGAAATGTGAATGGGATAGTGCTATAAAAATGCATACCACTGTCTCACTCGCAACCGCCGCAGCTTATGGAAATCATAACTTTAGAACTAAAACTTGTTTAACAAACTTTTCTACAGCTACTCCACTGCACCCGCATTGATCCACACATCAATTTTCCGGTGCCCATCACGCTACGATCACGTGTCGGTCACGTGCCGTGTTCCATCACCCCTGCCTCCCCCGACTCCTGCCCGTCCGACTGTCCCCTGCTTCCCCTTTTGTTCTTCGAGAGTTAGGGTGTCCGCGGTCGCCGATTTTGATGTAAAGTTTTGAAAAATGTTGTGATATATTTGATCATTACACTTTTCATATATTTTATTACGTCTGATTTTATAATTTTAACTTTCAATTCAGATTATTTATAAGTATGTAACTCAAACATACTCGTAAAACATTTGCTACGAAATGCGTAGCATGCTCGTCCGTAGCGTAGTATTTTTTTACTTTGCAAAGAATACTACTTACAAAATATTGGGTATATTTTTTTAATAATTTAACAGGACAGTGTATTAAAATTATAATTGCGTGTAAAGATAAATGTGCTTAAAAAATCTAATACTTGAAGTGTCATCAAAGAACACGGATATTTAAAAAAATTATCAGCCTGATTGCTTCGATATGTTCAAAGTTTACCAATCCCCTAATTATCAAATTATAATACAATAAAGTACCATACAATGACAAATAATTTGAACAATAAACTCCTACATTTGCCTGAGGCCACCACACGCCGACCTACGGGATATCTTATTGTAATAGCAAACTACAATTACTTACCCTTGTGAACACGCCCTTGGGTCAAAATACATAACAAATAAGTTGGTGGAACAAATATTGTATAAGATGTTGCGTTTTTATGGTTAATTTAATTTGGAGGGGATGCTTCATAGAAACAAGAAACAGGCGTATTTTTAAGTAAATACTCTTAAGTATTTACCTATCTTTGGCTTGAAAATGTGTAATTTATTACCGTTTAAATATTACTTAGGTACTTACTTACTACGGTGACGCAACGACCCAAAGTGATTCTTGGCCGCCGTCACCAGATCACGCCATGCCTCTCGGTCTTGCGATAGCTCTCGCCAGTCGCCATGGCCGAGGTTGAGCAGGTCTTGAGCTACTACGTCGTTCCAGCGGTACCTAGGACGTCCAATCGGGCGTCTCCCATTTGGTTGGTTTGATTTGGTTAAATATTAAGTTCCTATAATTAATACTACATACTCACTTTGCCGGATTGTACTTACTGTTACAACTATTGTAAACATTACCGAAGTCACGCTCTACCGCAACGCCTCAGGTTACTCGCCTCTCTCCCATGAGTAATACGAAAACAATGCGTATACCAGCAGTTTTTAGTCTTGGGGTTAGTTGTTTTTGTTTTTGAGAAAAAAATCGTATAAGACCAATCTTTTATTATTTATTTATCTAAGTATTGTAACATAAAATTAAATATATTAGGTTTTTTGCCAATATAATATAAACCTATGCAACTCAAACTGCCTTTTTTAAAAAACCATGTTATTGGCAAACAATAAACATAATATATGGCCTTATGAAAAGCGGTCACCGCTTGCAACCCCAGAGGTGTCACATGATCGTTGCCGACCTTATAGAAGCATGTTTACCCCCTTTTCGAAGAATCTCATACCTCTTTGAAAGTGAAGACTTTGCATATTAAATACTTTTGGAATACTATTAATACTGACCGCTACTTCCAGTTATAGAAAAAAAACCTTGAACATACGTTACAATTTTTTTAAAGTTACTTTAGTTTGTATTAAAACGACCCTTGAAATATATAATAAAAATCATATTTACAGTTTGGCCCTCACTAAATGTCGAATGTTTTATTCATCGCCCACTCCCAAAACGTTATTGTTAAAGTTTTTTTGTTGAAATCGCCTGGAGCGCTCGCGTGGCTATTAACAAAGTATCCAAGTCAATGTTTGGAAATTAGTGCACTAGAGAGTTAATAATTTATTTATTTATTGCTATTAACAGCTCGAAGTTACGTGGGAATTAGTTAAGTTTGGTTTGAAGGGTTGTAAGTTATATGGTAGTCTAGTTTAATAAAACAAATAGCTATTTATTATTATCTAGAAATAACATATTTATAACTTTACAATCGCCTACTTACTATGTATAATATGAATTCGATAATCTAGTTAGGATATTCCTGCCGTAATCTGGGCAAATTTCTAGTAGGTACCTATAGGCAAGCTCTTTAAATTAATTCTAGATTGAATTATTCCAGTTATGCGTTATGCTTTTTTATTATTATGCCTGTTCACTATACATGTTTCAAGTTCTGATGTTCGTGAGAAAAAACTTGTCTATGTTCAAACGTGTCAAAGTCATCGGCAAATAAATCAGATCGACGGGAAGACTGCGAACAGTGCCGCGTCGCATGGCACTTTCATGTAAGAATCCGCGAGTAATGGGCCCAACTTATTACGAACGTCTACCCGCCGAATTAAGAACTGAAATATCTGACGAAGCATTTGAACGTCAACTGAGGAACTTTTTATTGAATAACCCATTATATTCAGTGGACGAATACACGGAATTAAAATTGAAATAACTACATACATATTTGACATTATACTTAGCTTATGTAAAATTGATTGACATTCGTTCTGAACTTATTACCTATGATTACCGCTCTTAGTTTTAGTATGATGATCATTATGAGATATTAGACATGTATTTTGTTATTTATTGAGTTTTTTTCAATTTGATGATAGTTCTCCAATTTCTTATTAAATTATAAATTTGTAATTTGATTATCATTGTTGACATTGTATAATTACGTTTGCATGCTAAATTATTGACGATCATAATGTAAATTCATATAGATTAGCGTAAGAATAATTTATACTGTAATTTATCATTATGAAATAAATAAACTAAACTAAACTAATATTATGAACAATTATTTTATGCCAAATCTGTTATGCGAATTCATATTATGACAATTAATGTTAGGCGTATTAAGGGGCACCCACATAAAATACCTAGGTTTGTGTTTAATATAAGTAAGTAGGTAGAGGTAGGTACGAGTACATGATCATCATACAAATACGTAGTCATCTTAGTCTTACGGTAGGTATACATGACATCATACAAATACGTAGTCATCTTAGTCTTGTACACTCCAATTTCTAACTATGAATAATATAAGTATTTTATAAGTTAGGTTAGGTTAGTAGTAGGCTATACCTACTCGGTTGAACGATTGTATTTTAGGCGATATTAATGTTGCTTTCAGCCTTTGATGCCTATGGAATTGGAAATGGTCTATAGAAGCTAAGTTCACGCACTGATTGGGCAAATATCGGCATTGGGCCTGAAGCCGTGGAGGATGTAAGCCGAGCATGTAAAGGGTCTTAATCCGGCTGTGTAGGAGATAACTTCCATCAGAAATTGACCTGAGCAAGTTTTGACTTACAGAGATGTATAGTATTTAGATGTGGCAGGCATATTTACTTACTTACTTCTTACTTCCGTTGGCGCTACAACCCTTTGTGGGTCTTGGCCTCCTCCACAATCTTCCTCCAGTTGTCGCGGTGCCTGGCGACCTTCTTCCAGTTGGTAAACTTTTTGAGTTTTGACTTACATCGATGTATAGTATTAAGTATTTAGATGTGACAGGCATATTTAAATATATAAATTTGCGGTTTTAAATAACTGATAGTTTTTTATATGAAAATGCCTCTTTTTTGTGTACGAGAATATCTGATGTAGGTCTTTCAATGTAAAGTTTAATTGTATGTACTTCTTCTTTTGTAAGTATGTAAGTATTTCGAGGGACAGTTAGTGCCATGAAGCCTTTAGCATTATTTTTTAGTATTAGCAAACTATATTCATTAAAATTACAATACTTTTTTTTGTGTATGAAAAAGATATGACAAAGCGGATAAGTTATTTATATTTAACTGACACTAACTGATGTTTTTTTGCATATGGAAAGGCTTAAGTTCTAGATTTCCCCAAGAATATTCTCAAATACATACTTTTTGTTTTAAATTGAAAGCCATTATTTGATTTAGTATATCTTTGATATCTGTAGGCATTTGCATAGCGCCAAGGCTGGATTAGAACCCACTCCCCGCTCCGGGCAATCGTGCGTTCGTATGTTTGTCCGTGTTTAGTATTTGTATGTCTTTGTGTGCAAACATCTTTGAGGCTCAGCCAATACTCGATGCGTTTGAGATAGAATTAGGGGCGATATCTGAAGATTACTGACTGCAGTGTATTAATCAGTGCTACAGAGAACAGTGGTGTCACGTTTCGAAGATTAACCGATTGATATTATTAACGACTGTGTTATGTGATAACGTTGACATCATTAGTCATGGATCTTCAAAGTACGTAGGTACCTAGTTAATTGTAAACTTATTATACCTAACTATGCGTTTTTTGGCATTCAAAACTCTTACTATGTCATACAAAACTGAAAACCTATATAGTCTAATCAGCTAATTACTAATTAAAAACATTTATGGAGAATAACCGGTAGCCACACCTTTATACATTAAAGGATTCTAAAACTATTTTATTTATAAGTAGTCAAAATAAGTTAAGAAATTGTAACTTATGGATACAGGTACAAAACTTGCGTAAGTACCTACTCTTTTTGACTGGTTTTAAGTATTTCATCAAAATAATGAGGAATGAACGATCCTCTTACTTAACTATAAATAGTTATGGCCGTCCAACCGAATCGAAATCGAAATCAACACATCAAAATTTAATTCACGCGTCTTACTCAAGTGCCCATAAATTATCGAATTTCAAGCACTATTCCCACGTTCTATTAGACACGTGTTAGCGTCGATGGTCGTTTAAGAGGGTCTTGACAAATATTGTCTTTGAGGACACCCTACTTGATTGACTTGGCTGCCGCACTGATGGTGACAATGACTCAAACGTTTGATGGAATCGTTAAACAGAAATGTTCAATTTGCATTTCCTAGGGGTAAGAATGTGTTGTAGCTAAATTGAACTGACCGGGGTCTGAGCTTACTAATGTGTTTACAGTTTGTACTTATACGTATTTGTGCACCGATACTGACAATAACCTCACGTAGTAATAAGTACAATGTGCACACAGACATACAAATCGAAATACTTAATTGTGTACAGAAAACTGTCAAAAGATCTACAGACTTTTAAAATTACAATATATTGTACATTTCTAAAGAAATCAAAAATATCACAATACTAGGTAGAGGGAGTCATGGTATAATAATATACTCCGCCTGGTACTCCATTCCGAGATTCGCGTATGACCTAACTGACACGCGCCTACGTCATCATGCTGTTTACAGGTTCTCAAACTTTGAAATGTGGGAGAATTTTAACCAACGGTGAAAATTATTTTAACGGCATTAATTTTAAGTTATTCATGTAGAAACATAGTAAAATAAAACAAATCTAATGTATTAAATTAAACTTTATTTATCTATACAAGACAAACGTTTGAAAAACTAATTCACAGTTACACATTAATTACCAAGCTTACGGCGTGAAAAGTTTGGAAAACACTGCGACTGCTGACACTGAGCGAGAAGGAAATAACAATTAACACGCGTTCGACAAGGATGACGGTCAGGGCATGAAGTTATCTAGATCCGAATTGTCAAATGTGCACAGCGCTATCCTGTGTTGCCAGTAGTATAAACAGAATTACCCGAAAGTCTGAAATTTCTTTCGTGAATCGGAAGATATTGCTAACGAGTAATTAAAAATGACGTGTTATTGTAAAATTTAAGCTAAAATACATATAAATGAAAATTATAAAATTATAAAGAAATATTTTAACTTATTAACCATAGGTATAATGTACCCATGTAACATGTTATGTTGAAATAAAGTGGCAATGTTATTGTGACGTAGGCCCGTGTCACTCTGGGAATGGAAGACCATGTTTTATTAGACCATGGAGGGAGTATAATAATGTAAGTACCAAATAATACCATCATTACATCCAAATCCCACAATACTTACCATCCTTACCGTTCATAACAATGCCTGGGCTTGCGTGAAAGGGCGTATTTTCAATAAAAATTAAGAGCACTTACATCATTTTACGCGGGATTGATATACAAGTCTCCCTATTAATTATAATTGACATATTTCGTACAATTTGTCGGCCGGCCGCGTGCCAGAGTATTTGTTTTGATGTTCAGTTCTCGTTAAGAGTATAGGGTTTCTATGGCGGCCGTGGTGATTTGGGTGCCGAGAGGTTAGATGTATGAGCGTAATTGCTCTTCAATATAATCTCGGGTGGGGTCAAACGCACTTTTGTTAAAATTGCGGAAAATAAATATGTTGTAAAATAAAGGCGTGGCATGCAATAAAATAAAACAATATTTTCATTAAAATTGCTGTACGAATAGGGCCACTAAATGTGGAGGTTAAATTAGTAAGTACGAAGTACGAACTTTGCTTTGCCTACAGTATTAGAATACTAGTAGAACATGTACAGTCGAGGTCAAAGATATGTTTACACTTTTGCACCTTACTCCTTTGTAATAAGGCGAAAAATGTAAAGATATCTTTGACGTCGACTGTACCTGTCGATGTGTTGTTTCCAATAATTTGATAAACATAATACAATAACATCATTTGTTCATCTCACTCATACTCAACTCAACTGGAACAATCACATCAACAAACGCATAGACAAGGCGGGAGTAGTCTTCTGGCAGTGCAGAAGGATGATTGGTAGGAGGTGGGGACTCAACCCGAAAATTACCCTTTGGCTCTATAAGACTATAATCCGCCCCCTACTCTGTTACGGTGCTCTGGTTTGGTGGCCAAGAACAAACCTAGGCAACGTACGAGACAAGCTACAAAGACTCCAGAGGCTCGCATGCTCGGCCACCACTGGCTGCACGAGGTCCACTCCGACTGCAGCCATGGAGGTCATGCTAAACCTTTCACCGCTGCACCTACACATACAACAAGAGGCCAGTCTCTCAGCGGTAAGGTTACGAACCCTCAATATATGGTCTAACACCACAGGAGCTCTTCACACAGCATGCCTGGAAAAAGTATACAGCGAATTTCCAGTGCTCATGGCGGGCACGGATCGAATTCACAAACAAGCCATCTTTGACAAAAGGTACAAAATACAATTATTTGAGGACGACAACTATGAAGGACTCAATCCCCGGGAGCTGAGAATCTTCACTGATGGGTCCAAAACAGACAGCGGATCAGGCTCTGGAACCTTTTCAGAAGACCTGAACATGTCAATCACCACTCCGCTAGGAGCCCATAACTCGGTATTCCAGGCTGAGTGCATGGGCATCATTAACGCGGCGGCTGCCATCACTGCAAGGAAGGTAGTAGGATCCTCCATCCGCATACTCTCCGACAGTAGAGCAGTCTTAATGGCCCTAAAAAGCCATATAGTCACATCCAAACTTATACACGAATGCCACGAACGACTAATGGAGGTATGTCAGAACAATAAGATCACCTTACAATGGATCAAAGGACACAGTGGATCCCGAGGTAACGACGCCGCGGACGAGCTCGCCAGACAAGGATCGGGTGCGGGGGCGATTGGCCCGGAACCGATCCTCCCGATACCGTTTAGTAAGGTACGCTCAATGCTGCTGGCACGTACAGGGAAACTACACACAGAACACTGGCTAAACCAAACTGGATGCAGACAGGCCAAGCAAGCCATGCCGAGCATGAACGGTAAGCTCACAAGGGCGCTCCTTCAACTAGGAAAGGTTCGACTGAGTATGGTAACCAGTGTCATAACAGGTCATGGACTTTTTAACAAACATCTTTTTATAACAGGTGTCACAGACAGTCCCCTATGCCGTGGATGCATGGAGGAAGAAGAAACAGCCTCTCACGTGGTGTTGGAATGCAGCGGATTGGCCCCATACAGGGCAAAACATCTCGGATCCCCGAGTGACCTCCCCGAGGTCCTACTCAACATCAAAGGTCTGATAGGATTCCTCGAGGAGCTGGGCTGGCAAGACTAGTCCACCCCCTATCACGCAAAATAGGCGCAAGACGTCGAGTTGCGGAAAATCGCCCGAACTACAATACAATACAACATCATTTGTTACTGTATACTTTAGATTATCACACGATTAATGTATGTGCAGCACGATCTATTACAAAAATGCATTCCGCACCATTTAAAAACCGAAC
Organism: Cydia splendana; assembly: GCF_910591565.1. NCBI lineage: Eukaryota > Metazoa > Arthropoda > Insecta > Lepidoptera > Tortricidae > Cydia > Cydia splendana. Next base: position 14,608,547 of record NC_085960.1, read on the forward strand.
ACATTGAAAATAACGGACCTATGCAATCTCAAGAGCGTTCCCGATATCTGTCTAGCTTAAAGCATCCTAACTTTCTATAAATTTACAGGCGCTTAAGGCGTTTTTCTTCAGGGTTCTAATTCAACCCTTCCCCTGCCCGTGATTGCGAGAGTTGTAAAAATTTACAACTCGGCTTCCGCAGCCAGCGCATTGTCATGCTGATGCAGGCTGTTAAATTCTGACAGATTTGTTCTCCTTGCAGTCGTCATAAATAATGATGGTGTATTGCAACAGAAATATGGAATGTTTGTAAAGCGTAGCGTTTCGTTTTCTATTCTGTATAGATTTTGTTTCCTCGTTAATATCTAGTAGAAACATTCAGTTTTCAAAAACCAAATGCCATGCTTTAAAATAGTAAACTCTTTTACACACATTATTTAAAAGATTCCTTGTCACAGCCACATACCTACATAATTTGTCTTATAAAAGTTTACCAACACCATAATATTAACTGAAAACCAGAATAGCTTCATTATCATTATTTGAAGCAAAACAACAAGGTAGTGAGGAAAAACAACCTCATTAAACTACCTCTAAGAAGAATATAACGATACCTTACAAGTTAGGTACCTATAGGTACCGTGTAATAATCAAGCTGTTTGCCGTGTCATAATACTTATTAGTCTCATTACCCTTCCTTCTTCTTCAGTCGGATAAAAGGTATGTTAACACACCGTATGCCAAATAGAATCGTATCTCTTAAAAACGTATCGAGAATAGCTGAGTCAAAGCTTTAACAGTCTAAACTGGCACTAACGACCCCGGAGCGATAGTAATGCAGTTCTAAACGACCTCACTACCCAGAAATAAATTTTATAGATAGGTCTTAACCACAAAAGTCGGGGAGAAATATAGAGTTGATATTATCCCTTTACCTAGTACGAGTTGATTTGCCAACAGCCGTCGGCTAAATATTTCACTAGAAAATTATTAGAAGTGACAAAATAATGAGTAAAATATTAATAACAAGTACACCTATTATTAATATTATCTAGTTATGGCGTAATTAGGTAACCTACTTTATACAATACCATTTCAAAATAAATACTGTCAAACTTACTGTGTCTAATTACACTGGAAAAGTTGCTTTAAAATAAAACATAAATATATGTGCGAATCAAAGTAATCAAATAATCATAGATAGGTAATAAACCAAAAAAGAAATCATTTAAATATTTTATCTTTCCATATTTCTACACAACAATTTTCAGTCGTTGTATTATAACTTTTCAAAGGCAGTAGGTGTTTTTTATCGTAGTGTATGTTTTGTTTGCATAGCGTTTACGAAACAAATACCAACATAAAAACAAATTGGGCGTGTTGCTAAGAACTACATATTTTATTAAGCTTCCTGCTAAATGCCTACGCCGTTATTAGCAAGAAATATCCATTGTGACATTCGGAACCCTTTCGGCAACGCTTTTCGGAAGTCAATCGGCCGTCGTAAAACTTTACGAGAGAGTTCCGCAAATTAACGTCAAGGATGCAGGGACATATTGCCGTGATTTAGTTCAATCGTCTTCTGGACGAGAGCATAACAGACGTTACCCTAACACTTTCAGTCAAAAAATACAGTATTTTATAATCTATAACTATTATTTGTATTACACATGCAAGAAGTCAATCTTCACCTTGCATTTAATTACTTAAAGGCTTCTAAGCATTTTGTTTTAAGTTCCATGCAAAATAACCGTGCTTATATTATATTTCTACAATTTTTTCTAGGCTAAGTACCATACTTTGTTTGAAATCGTAAAACATATGGAAACATTTAGACGGTTAATAACTAAGTATTTACCTAAGTAGTAAGTAAATATATTTCAAATGTTTATGTCTATACCTGACAAGGAGGACCTATGTACCTATGCTAGGAACGCAAAAAAATCACAACAAAATCACTTCCTATGCGCATTAAAATTAAATTAAAAGAAAATCTAACAAATTATAACAATAAGTAATATGAATTGCGCAAATTATGCCAGCTTTAATAATTCGAAATGCATTTTTTTATAACACTTACAGTCATATAAAATACATATGTGAAAAGTGCATAGGTCACATCATTATACTATAAAAAAGACCTGGAGGATATTATACCTACTTATACAATATATAATAATAAGATACGACCATAGTGGCATACCTACATTTCTAATAGTCGATAAATTAAAATGAAATACAAAATAAGCCTAAACCTTTCAAACGACAATTTCGCAAATATAAACCTTATATACGCAAATTTAAGACTATGTCGGCCTTTTGTAACTGTAAATCTACAATGATGTTAGAGTAAAGTGGGTGTTGATATAATAAATTTTAAATCCATTAGAAGCTGCGAGCATACACATGTCGGGGTGGAGGGAACACTCCATTTAACTTTACGAGGTTAGGATTTGGTGAGTTGTTACCTACACGATTCGACTGTAACTGCGTTTTTTGAATCGTGTAATTGGTGTTCTAATTACACATAAAAATATAGATTATAATTGTACCAACTCGATATTTGATTTCGCGTAGGTAAGTGTTTTGTTAGCAGTGTTTAAAAAATATAATATAGGTTTTGAGTCTTCCGATGAACATAACACTAATGTACTTAAATTGTTATTTTCCTGAAATAAAGATCTAAATTCTCTTAAACTCTCCAGTTGGTCCCCAAACCCGATAACCCGAATATAAAAGCAATATTTATTCACTAACCAAAACACTTCCTTTAATCCCTTAACACTCTCAACGGCTCCGTGCCCAATAATTTTCTTATTTCCCTTCGGTCACTCCAATTTTAGTAATATCCTTGCGTCAAAATTCGATTTAGGTGAAAAAATAGTTTTTTCCCCTTCACGTAATCGGTGAAGCGTGAAACGCATTAGCGTCATTGCCACTGACTTAACCCCTTGCAGCCGAAAAAACATCGAAATCACATTTATCTCTTTGCCAATTATTGTCATTTAATGTTTTTTTATTTGATAAATCGATTCTTTATTATTTTCTTAATCGATTGTTGGTGGTAAGACGATGATGGTTGGGTTACTTTCTTTATTGTGTAGCATTTGTATTTTAAATTGCCACACCCTTTCTATTTTATACAAGTCCATAATTATTGCCAATTGAAAAACATTAATAATATTTTTTACATAAGCTCGCAGGGTCCGTCAATTTTCGTATCCATAGAGCGTTATGTTTGTCTCCCAACATAATGGAGATTTACAATTTATCCCTTTGTACAATGTGTAGGGTACACTAAAGTAAAAAAAAATGAAATCTGAGCACCCACATCGTAACACTTGTTACCAAAGCACATAAATATGTCAACTCTGAGTAGCCAAAGCAAAATTTTGGCAATTTTATAAATTTGACCCCTTGTCGTAGATTCCGGAACTAATTTTATCGCAGTTACATTAGTATTGTCCTTAAAAGTACATTGTCCGTGAACGTAAGGGTCATTTCGTCCAGTCACACCTAATATTAGTGATAACTTTAAATGTATCATTTTATCTCATTGACTTACAATTTTATTAATACATACTTTGATACGCCACAGTGACACATAATGGTGTAATTTTAAAACTGTAAGTTATTACTACAGAATTGAAATATAAATGAGTAACTAATAGAAGCTTATGAAATTACAAGATTTATTGTCGTTATTTTATATGTACTACATACCTGCATATTTAACGATTTTTATACAGAAAATGTAATGTCAGTCGAATTTTGGTACGCGCAATTAACCGCACAACTAGCACTGTTTAAGCAAACATACGAGCAGGTCCGTTTTACGAAACGCTCAAGCATTTAAGATGCAAATGAATAATAATATTTTTTTTTCAACATAATGTAGCAGTTTTGTAACAAAATCATACAACCAATTCGGGAAATTTCACAGTTCACTTACCAATTTGACTGTCCACCGCGACATGGTCACGACATATTAAGACGTAGCTTGACCATCGGCCGCAATGTCGTCACATTGAATTAAGACGTCACTGCTTACAATGTAAACTGGACCACGTGCGACCGTTTTAGCGGTCACGGGTCATTTTGGAATCACCGCGGCAGTTGGAGGGTTGGTTGTTTAAATTTTACTTGTACATACATTGTAGAACTTTAATGTGCAAGTAGCTAGTAAATAAAAAATGTTATTCGTATCGTATAGTTATTAAAAAATTACCAGTCTTGTCAAAAAATGTTCCGGAAAACGGGCCTATTTCCTACCGACAATAGGTTAAAGATTGAATACATTTTACTAAAGCTTTTATCATACAAGGAGTAGAGAGTTTGGCCATGTCCATTAGGACTCGGCAAGGAAATTAGGCTTGAAAGTATATTTATTTTATGATGTCCAGATGTCCACAGAAAAGACGTATAATGCTAACTCATAACTACTAAAAAAAGTGGTTGGCCTAGACAGATATCGTGCTCTATTTTGTGATTTAAATGTATTAGAATACTAATCTTTTACAGTACATATGGTGCTACTTTACCGCCCTAGTGCAGTAATTAGCACAAAACGCGCCTATGTCGAAAATTTAAACGGCCATATGTACTCAGTAAAACGTTGTAAGTATAATACACGTGCGCAAAGGTAATTTGCACTTGTACGTAATGTACTATTATTGCAACTTTGTACTTTTGCTATGAAATATTCCATAATGCACGTGAGTTAGATAAGCTAATCAAATTACAGCAGTAATCTCCCTTTAAAATCTAAACTACTAGCTATTACAATATTTACTAAAGTGCGTGTGGTCGATACTGCCCTCACACTATGCGGTGCTAGTTAAGTGCAAAGTCTCGTGGTTTAATGAGGTTCAGTATTATAAGACTATTTAAACGAACAAAAAATTAACATATCTAAATTATGGATTGTGGTTTAAAAAGAGTCTCAAATAGATAATTTTACGGTACCGTTGTTTATCTATACTTACATATATTTCATAGCTCTTCAGTCTCAATAATTTTATAAAGCAGTTATCAATTTTACAAGCCTAGGTACATACTATTTATCAATATTTACCTATTGTTAAATGTGCATCTCACCTAATCTCACATTTATCTAAAATATAATTTAATTATGACGAAGGTACTACTTTTTGCGGTACCATAAAACTAGCTTGAATGAAAGGGTTGAAAGTAATTACGAGTAATTAATTAATAATTAATTTGCGTCCAATCGCGACATCATCTCGTACCTAAGTGACAGTTACATGACAGTTTGACATGATGAGGGTTTTAATTTGAATATTAATCAGTTTATCTATTTTATAATTTTTAATTGGCCGTGTTACATAGTGCACCAATATGAATAGTACGAGTACCTAATCTAGATATTGAATTTGGTAGTATATAATATATATCTCTGTTCATCCTGATAATATGTACCTATAATAATCATTGTATAGTTTTTATGATTACTGCTTTCCACTCAAAAGAATGTTTTTTTATTACTCTGCGAGTAGGTATTTAAAATGCGAAACAACTATTAGTGTGGTTTTCATTATATTTCACTAAAATAAGTTTATTTATCAATAATAGTATTTTACTATTACCATTAATATATAAAAGACTGTATTAAACATCATTAGAAGTCATAAGAATGACATCAACTGTAAAATGCAACTGTCAATAGCAGTCAATCGATGGATTGTAAACTGTCAGAAGTCCTTTATGAAGTTGAAGCTTAATGGTCTGTCAAAACATATAATCGCGTAATGACATTTGATCGCAACATTTATTGACTTTGAGTTTACTTGATAAATGATGTGATGAGTACTTTTAAAGTTTCTCATGAATTGTGAAAGTCAAATGACTGTCAATCCCGGAGTCATTTTATTCTTAACCAGATATTTTATAAATTTACAAACAAATTTGTTTTTAGTTTATTAATTAAATATAATATAACCAGTACCAATCACAAATATGTTGCTTAAATTCACTTGGATATTGATTTAATGACATTATTAATAGAATAAACTACCTACTATTTCCCACGCATCAACGTTTAAACTAAATTCCCTAGTGGTCACGTAAACACGGGATTTTGGAAACAACCCTTTTCTCCCAAACCCTAAACTGACCACTGTGTAGTAATCGGATTGAGCGGCCACCGCTATTTGCTATGGGAATCCATGATAGTCGCTGTGGGCTCAGTTTGAAAGCCATGAGACAAACAATACGCCAAATTGAACTATTATGCGCCATTCTGTAAAATGAAATACGCAATTTGGGTTTGATAAAGATATTATTCGTTAAGGTCAGGTGGGTAGAAGAAATATAGTTTAGGAACCGTATACCGTAACCGTACAGGGCAATAGGAATCGTATGAGGAAAGTCGTTATATATGTAAGTATTTTTAAAGAAAATTTCTTTTTTCATTCGCTTTATTTTTAGTATTATCATTTAATTTAGGTTTTAATATCATTAAGTATCTCTAATTGTTTATTTTCCTTACAAGTATTTCTCTTGTCCCATAGTTTCTCTTACCTCAACGAACCTTATATGAAACGAATCGTTTTATTTGATATTGTTTAGAACTTACAGAAGAATTTTATTTTTGTAACTTTTTACCGTATTTGCTACGTTTCTGTTCATATTAGCTATCCGATAAATAAATGAAATAATATTATTCTATTCTCCTACTCAGCAAGTTAGTATAATTTTACGCATTTCTGTCAAATGATGAAAGGCCAATTATAAGGATTTGACCACTGGCTAGCGGTAATCGGATTTTGCGCTGGTCATCGCTGAATGTTTGTGGTTGGTGTAATGAGGTTAGCTGGTGAGAACCCGGGTTGGATTATATTCTCAGAGAACAAATAAGATTTGGGAAACTTAATAAGTAAATATGTATGTGCATTTCTTTTTTTTATTGTAGGTAGGTACTTTATAACAACTTCGTATTATTCAACAAAATGTACAATGCCTGCGCAACAAAACTTACAACATCGAGTGTTTACTTCAATCGGACTTTAAGTGTGATTTATTTCTTATGACTGAGCATTGGTTGGAGCTGAATGAAATTGAAGTACTTAACTTTGAGAACTATGACCTTATATCTCACTTTTGTCGCCAGACTCGTAAGCACGGTGGAGTATGTATCTACGCACACAATGCTTTAACAATATTAACTATACGCGCCATTGTGTAAAACGACCTATATCTCAGGCAAAATTGACTAATTTCATAAACTATATGAATCAAATAGATTGGTTAACGCTCTTAAATAATAATAACGCAGGTTTTGATAGCTTACTGAATATTTTTATACATAAATTTCCCACTTTTTTCCCACTGAGAAATGTACCAGTATTAAGTAAAGATAAATCTTGGTGCAACACTGAAACAAGTGACAGCAAAGGCTTTTTACAGCTCCTAGCCATGTTATTAAATTTTTATCCTGAAAATAGCAGTTTACGGGATTTATACTTGTCCTACAGGTGTAAACATGATGGCCTTCTTAAAAGAGTAAAGAAAGCGTACCTAAACCGGACTATAAGTGATGGTGCTAACACCTCTAAGTCCCTGTGGCGTATGATTAAAACCCAAACCAACAAAGGGTCGCGGGGCGGAGATGCGCTCGCCGTGCTCCGGCATGCGGTGTGCGGGCCGACCGGCTTAGACGCTCAGTTAGCTGGCTCGCTCAATACCTACTATCTTTCTATTGTGCGCGACACCCCACAGAAGCCGAATATAGCAATGGCCATGCTTAATTTGCGGAGGAACGTACCGCATGTGGCAAAAACAATGTTTTTCGCACCTTTCACTGTTGCCGAATTACTAAATATAGTTAAAAAAACCGGGCAAGTGCGAGTCGGACTCGCGCACGAAGGGTTGCGTACCATAATGCAAAAAAAAAACAAAAAACAAGCAAAAAAAAAACGGTCACCCATCCAAATACTGACCACTCCCGACGTTGCTTAACTTTGGTCAAAAATCACGTTTGTTGTATGGGAGCCCCATTTAAATCTTTATTTTATTCTGTTTTTAGTATTTGTTGTTATAGCGGTAACAGAAATACATCATCTGTGAAAATTTCAACTGTCTAGCTATCACGGTTCGTGAGATACAGCCTGGCGACAGACGGACGGACGGACGGACGGACGGACGGACGGACGGACAGCGAAGTCTTAGTAATAGGGTCCCGTTTTACCCTTTGGGTACGGAACCCTAAAAATCAAACCTAAAGGCACAAGGGATATTTATGGGTTACCTACATATATTTTGCGTCAGCTTCCTTGCAACTTTTTGCATGCATTGTGCCATCAGTTCAATATATCCGCATGCAGAGGGGAATATCCCATTTTGCTCAAGACGATAAAGGTAACGCCGGTGTATAAGGGAAAAGGCTCTAAACGAGAACTAAAATCCTATAGGCCCATATCAATAGTCCCGGCGATATCGAAAATGTTTGAGATGGGATTGTGCGACCGACTAACCAAGTTCCTAACGGCTAGCGGCGCACTCTGTAAGCAGCAGCACGCCTACCAAGTTGGTAGGTCCACAACCGGAGCCGCTCGCCTTTTGAAGCGAACTGTATTGGAACACCTCGAGAGCAGGAAACGCGTAGCTGCTGTCTTCTTTGATTTGTCACGTGCCTTTGATTTGGTCGATCACAATCTCATCGCAAACAAACTTGAACACTATGGCGTCCGTGGCATTGTACTCAAGTTGCTCAATTCCTTCCTATGTGACAGAGAGCAATCGACTGACGTCAACAATAAGAAGTCGAGTCTTGTCCCCATAGGAAACAGGTCCGTACCGCAAGGGTCGAATATTGGAAATAACATGTTCCTAATTCTAATGAATGACCTTCCGTTTGACTCGCCAATAGTAGACTTTATAATGTACGCTGATGATATCTGCGCCATTATTAATGCCGACACCAGAGATCAACTGCTTGCAAACGTTCGCTACGTTATAGATAACCTCTCTGAGTGGTTTGCAGTAAATGGAATGCTCCTAAATCTCGATAAAACCAACCTAGTCGAGTTCAACTTAAAGAAAAGTCAAGAACCTGCTGAGACTAATTCAGTACTTGTAAAAAATATTACAATCCCGATTGTTGACCATGTCCAATTTTTGGGTTTCACTTTTGACTGTGGTCTAAAATGGCAACAGCATATCGACAGGATGTGTACGAAACTCCATTCTGCCTACTTTATAATAACCCGTCTCATGCCTATCCTATCGAACGAAAACCTTTTAATAGCTTATAATGCTTATTGCCACTCCGTACTAACATATGGCATTGACCTGTGGGGCCTAGCTGCTGACAGGGATCGTCCATTTCTTATTCAAAAGAAAATCATTAGAAAAATAGCACGCGTTGCTCCGGACACGCCGGCCCAGCAGTTATTCATACAGCTCAAAATCCTGACATTACCATCTATTTTCATTCTGGAAGTTGGCAAGTACGTCCGTCAGAATCTCGAATCGTTCAGTAAGAAAAAATGGAAAAGCGGTCGTTATCACGAGAGCAGACAACACGACCTGGATGTGCCAAGGCACCGGCTTGCTAAGGCGGCCAATAGCTTGCACGTTTTGGGTCCGCAAATATTTAATAAAATCCCTGCTACCATTAAAAGCACTAAGACACACTTGGGCTTTGCCCTAAAATTAAAATCATTGCTGTTACAGAAGGCCTACTATTCCGTCTCTGAATTTCTATCCGAATGAAGTTAAATAACTTAGACATGCATAATTGTGTGTTGTGTCCCATATTAGTGCAGCATTTTTTATTTATTACCTTTGTTTATTTTTAATTTTTTATTATTATTTTATTATTATTATTATTTTTTATATTTTATCTTTCAAATTGTAATATTTGGCTAGACTTATATCGACCAGGATCTGAACCGAAACTCTGAAAACTGATGTAATATTTGAATTTTTAAATACTTAAATTGACCAAACCTTAATTTATATTATTACTATCTGTACATATTATTGTTAATGTTATTATCTGTTTGACAATGTATAATCATTACTGAATAAAGGAATATGAATATGAATATGAATAATGACAGATAAACTTTACATACAACTGCCGTAGTATTATGGATGGTGTTATCCACGTGATAAAATAACTGTCACTTTTTAACACCGCGGGATAGTGGGAAGGGAAGTGACGGACACCGTTTTATTACGCTGTCACGTAGACAAGAACGACCATCATATCCATACTGATCACATAGTTATTAGTCCAATAATCCTAATCAGTCTAATCCAGTAATCACCCATTTATTCTTAGTTACAGTTTTCTGGTACTAGGCTTAAATAAGCTCTCTAAGCATAAGCAGAAGCTAAGACACGGGCGGAGAAACACATGGCAAGACACAAGCATGAGATTTCCTTGTTGACTACGGAACTCTATAATTGGAGTAACCAAATATCAATGAGCTGACAACGCAACAGCAGCTAGAACCTGAAACATATCGTATCGTACTTATGTCGGAAATTTTATTTTCTACGGTAAATCATTTCAAGCAATCATAATTTGATAAACAATGTGACAATAAACATTGATTAATTAAAATACAAATAAAATATTTTACAACTACAATAAAATTGAGCTAAGCAATTGACGCGGAAAACTGTCACATAAAACTTTAAGTAGTTTGGACTTACTCAAAAATATGAAGGATACAGATCGTAAAAGTGGGTAAATAATACAAAATACAATAAGTGGCAATATTGGAGAGGAGAGATGGTCGTGGATGGGACAGGTTGTGGGCACACTAGGGTGTTGAAATTATAAACAGAAATAAATGTCATATACTAAGAAAAAGTGACCAAGGCCTCCAGTGCCCCAGGCTGGAAACGGACCAGCGTCCTCTGCGGCTGGTGCCTGTAATACTTTCCGAAAATAATTTAATTTGTTCTAATATGTACTTCTAATGGTGTTGAAATTCTTTTTAGCTTTAGTACGAAAAAAAGGTACGTATAGTAACATGTTTACTTTCTAAACTATTTGCAATAAGAATAACTTAATTAATATTTCTTATTGATTGAATTGGTATCAATAGTGTAAAGTTGAGTTTAAATTTAGTTTTGAACCGTTTAGGTTAGAAATAGAAATTTAACAGTCGTTGTTAGCAGTAAATCAACCCCCGACGATTTTTATGAGTTTGTTCATAGAGTCAGTCCATGAAAAATCTCCAGCGGATTTGATAGCCCACGCAGTGCACGTGTTATTTTAAACGTCAAACTTCTATGAAATTATGACGTATAAATGACACTTGCACTGCGTGGGCTATCAAATCCGCTACAGACTTTTCTTGGTCCGACTCTAATCACTTTCGGAAAATATGTAATAGTAGAAGTAGGTACTAACTCTGATAGAGTTATGAAAATGAAAAAAAAAATACAACCTAAGGGACATAGCTATAGCTATATTATGATTAGTATAGGTACATCAGATTACCTACGTAAAAACATTTTCAAAAAGGTCAATAGGTAGCCAGAGAGGAAAATGGGGACTGCGTTTCTATGGAGAAACCGTCATCCACTATCCTCCAAAGTAAGTAGCGTACCTTTAAGGTGACAGTCCATTTCCAACGACAGCAGAGCCTCTACCATCAGTTTTAACATTGACATAACGCTCACGTCTACGTAATTTACTTTCTGTACATCTCGCTTGCACTATTGCTCGCATATGCGAGTACGAGCGAGATGCATAGAAAGTAAGTTACGTAAACGTGAGCGTTATGTCAATGTCAAAACTGGTGGTAGCCGTACAGCACTACCATTTATTTTACTATGGAAATTGACAATAACACCGACGCGTTCGTAGCAGCGTAGCAGCATAAGGGTAACATTCCATTTATGACCGCAGTGCAGCTGCACTACTAGTACGAACACGTCGGTGTTATTGTCAATTTCGATAGTAAAATGAATGGTAGTGCTGCTGTCGTTGGAAATGGACTGTCACCTTAACATTCCATTGCAGCTGCGGTCAGAAATGGAATGCTACCCGTATACCCATAATATGAAGTCGCAGCGACACAGTGGTGTTGTGTCACATGTCACATTGTGCCCCGGACTTGAAAGCGCGTTGGCAGTACGGCGTCGCGCGGGCGCTCACCGCGAGTCGTAAACATTTACGGCCCTACGGGGATTAACGCCCGGGTTTTATTAAAAAAGCATCCGTCGCGATCATTCCGCGTCTGTTTGTTCACGGATATTTACGGTTAATATAAAATAAGTTTCAGGATCTTAGAAATACCTAGCCTTAATGTGTGATATTATCCGGTTGGCGGAATACAATATAGGAAAAAATAAAATAAAAAACTCAAACAGTCGTTTTATAGCGTTTCTTTACATGAAAAACTGTAACATCGTGATTAAATGCGTTATTGCACCGTATTTTAAACACTTAACCATAGAGGAGGAGGATTCGTAGAGGTTGTTTCAACAAATCGAATTAATATGTATGTATGTACATACATACTCGTATAATACGAATACGAGTAGCTGCATTACTAGCAAATAAATAAAACGTTGTTAATTTAAACTCCCTTAACTTAATCAAAACCTTCGGCTAGCGTGTAGCTAAAATAAAGCCCCGCCTAAATATTATTTACCGAATTGCTATTGATACAAAAGAAAAGACAACCATAAATTCGGCTCACCGCGACGTTATCACGTGAACTACTCCACAGTTATTTGTCCAATAACTTAAATAAAACCCCTGAGGAAAACTCAACACAACAGAGATTTGTAGGAAGTGGCCGATAAGTTCTTTAGATCGTACCATGAAGGAAAAACATTACATAAATATAGTGGATGTAATAAAAGTGTATGGCCTAATCTCTGTTCAATATTTTCTTAGCGTTTCGATGTGGATTTTCCTTTTAGGATGTGAGAAGGCTAGTATTGTATGGACATTCTTAGCTTTGGAGCTGTAATATGTAATAAGAATATAAAGAAAGGTTTTAGTTGTGCTGAAGAGGAACAATATCGTCATCGGCTAAAACTACATACAACATTTTTTTTTTATATGGCTTATTAAGTAGGTACAGTAAGCTAGTTCGTACCTACTGGGACAGCAGTGGGTGCGTATCGATGGCTATAAACATTTTTATTATAATATCAGTTGCAATAACGCTTATTTAGTATAATTATTAAATGATATAACAATACTTAATATATTTTCATATGATATATATTATCATTACCAACCGCTACCAGAATAGTAGGTTAGGTTAGGTTAAGAACTGCGACCCCTACACAAAACGAACCGCTACCAGAAAAGTAGGTTAGGTTAGGTTAGGATTGCGTCCATTACACAAACAAACCACTACCAGAATACTAGGTTAGGTTAGGTTAAGAACTGCGACCCCTACACAAAACGAACCGCTACCAGAAAAGTAGGTTAGGTTAGGTTAGGATTGCGTCCATTACACAAACAAACCACTACCAGAATACTAGGTTAGGTTAGGTTGGAATTGTGACCCCTATATAAAATGAAAGGAAAAAAGTTTAGATTAGGTAAAGAAAACCCAATTTGCAAAGAAAAATTTATATATATATTTTTAAATTAAACATTGGATGTTTTTTTTAGATTCAAATTGGAAGCCTCACGATAGTCACGATACTTATTAGTATGTACGTGTTTGCTGTAAAAAAAGTATCAGGCGTTAAACATTTACATATGTCGTCATAAAAATACCTATATTATACCGAATAATGCATATATAATAATACTTGTATAATAAATGAGCATTATATCGCATGATCGTTATAATAAATGAGTGTTATATCAAAAGATAATTATATAAAATGATATTAAACATTTTAATAATATACAGAATGAGTTATTATATTTTCTGAAATTATATTAAACGTTTTTATATCTACAGAAAATATATTAATTATTTTTATATCGATCATTACACACCCGACAGCAGTTAAGTCACGGATTAATTTTTAACTGCCTATTGGTATACGACTAAATCGTATTTCATATTTTTCAATAATATGGTTGTGTTTGTTCAACCCTTTATACACATTCTGTGATTAACCTTTCAGTTTTTATACTATAATACAACAACATTTTAAAAGAAATAAAAAATAGGTAGGTTATCAACGAGCATGTCCGCATTATTATTTTCTACATCGATATGCTTTTATCACAGACAACCGTTACGTCGAGGATACGGGGCGAATATTTGGAAATTTAAGAGTTTTATAAATGATTGTTATAAACAAGGCGAATCGAGGAAAGATTTTACCAAAGTATGCAAAAAGTGAACTATTATAAAAACTTTTTACAAAAAAAAGCAAACCGACTTCAAAAAGGATGAAATAAAATATTATCCTTTTTGAAGTCTATGCGTTACCAACTGATATGTTTGAAGTCGGTGCCAAGCCAAATTTTGAAGCATACCATGATTTTGGTGCGATTCGATAAGGATGTACCTACGTTGGATTGCCTTACACGACGACAATGAACGTACTTTCTGTAGGTACAGTCGACGTTAAAAATATGTTTACACTTTTCGCCTTATTACAAAGGAGTAAGGTGCAAAAGTGTAAATATATCTTTGACGTCGATTGTATCTAAAGCCCCCTTCAGACTATGCGCGTGAATCGCGGGCGAAGCCGCGAACGCGAGTGTGGAGTCGATTTAGCAGGTCTGCGTTCAGGACTCCACACTCGCGTTCGCGGCTTTGCGCCGCGATTCGCGCACGAGTGTGGAGGAGGCTTAAGAACACACGATCAAACCTTCTTGGCGCAGTCTGTACCATGTTTGTCGGCACATTAGTGGAAATCCAATGCATTTTTTTTCGTCGTATTTTTTAAAGAGCATTTCTTACTAATGCTCGAACAGTCTATAGCACGCAAGTGTGAGATTGGGACTGAGTAATTTACCGTCCCTTATCCACAGGACTACATTTCAAAATATAAAACAATTTAAGAAATTTACCTTCTTGCCAAATTTCACCTAAACCGGTTCAGTTGTTTAGCCTTGAAAACGCGACAAAGAGGCAGACAAAATTACTTACACATTTGTAATAGTTATTAGTGCAGTTCTAATGGGATTTATAGCCATAAAGCTGATTATTTTGACTGGTATTGTTACTACTTGGCTTGGCACCGACTTCAAACATATCAGTTGGTAACGCATAGACTTCAAAAAGGATAATATTTTATTTCATCCTTTTTGAAGTCGGTTTGCTTTTTTTTGTAAAAAGTTTTTATTTTTCCATTTTTAGTTTTAACGCATTGTTAAGAGCGCGACGCATGAATGAAAAACAAGATCATGTTTAACACTAAATTCGTGTACCTATTACTTTAATAAATATGTATGTAATCAGGAATTTTCTCGAGTCCGTCTGGGAAATTATAATTCCTGTCACTACTACACTAAATCCATCCTCCGCCCCGCCACTGGCCCAATCCCTCAACGCCCGGATCACTCAACCTCACAGCGCATCAACCCCTGATCCAGGAACCCCTCGACCCTGAACCAGGAATTTTCTCGAGTCCGTCTGGGAAATTATAATTCCTGTCAACTAAATCCATCCGCCCGCCCCGCCACTGACCCAATCCCTCAGCCCCCCGATCACTCAACCTCACAGCACATCAACCCCTGATCCAGGAACCCCTCGATCCTGAACCAGCAACCCTTCAACCGCCATTCCCCGACCCGTTAATCTCTGACCCCTTAACTCCTAACCCTAACCCCCGATCAGTAGCCTTACCAGCTTACCACGAGTTTGACATTGATATATTCGCTAGCATGTGTGTAACTTACTTCCTATGCATCTCGCTCGTACTAACCTTAGTGTGAGCGAGATGCATAAAAAGTTACATTTAGATGCATAAAACGTTAGCGAATATGTCAATGTCAAACTTGTGGTAAGGCTACAGTTGCAGTACATCAAATTGGTGGTTTTCGGAAGCAAATGCTCGAGTTACTTTAGAAAACCCCGAAATCACTTAACACGTGCCTTTAAAAATTGAGGAGTTCCCTCAATTCCTCATGGATTCCATCATCAGACCAGAACCAAAAATAATACGGAAACACCTTGGAGGTAATTTCTTCCAAACAAAAAAAGAATTACTCAAATCGGATCACAGGTGCCGGAGTAATCGGTGAACATACTTACATTTAAAGAAATCATCATCATTATCATCAAAATAATCATCATCATCAGGTCTACTTCATCAAATTAGTGGCTTTCGGGAGAAAATGCTCGAGTTGCTTAAGAAAACGCCCAAAACACCATGCATGTGCCTTTAAAAATTGAGGAGTTCCCTCAATTCCTCATGGATTCCATCATCAGAACAGAACCAAATTAAAATGGGACCAACTCGGAGGTAGCTCCTTTCAAACAAAAAAAGAATTACTCAAATCGGACTACGGATGTAGGAGTAATCGGTGAACGTACATAGAAAAAAAAAAAATATAGCCACAACCGAATACAGAACCTCCTCCTTCTATGAAATTGAAGTCGGTTAAAAATAGCTGTCATTTATTATGAATTGTATGTATTTAGCAGTTCTTAAAATATGAATTATAATTATTATTGATGAATATTTACGTGCGCATTTCATTTTTAAGCATTTCGACGTGTCTAAGATTGATTGATAAGAATAGTTTGATGCATTACCTAGGGTTATTATCATACAATAACGACCTAACTACTTGCAGAGAGGGGCTGGAGTAGGATCACTACTGCCACGGAATCTTAATTTAACAAGCCACGCTGTTACACAAAGATAAATATAAATAAGCTAATTTATTTACGTAAATTTTCTATTAAATATCATCAGAGTTTTTTTACGTATAGTTGAGGCTAGCATATAAACATTCTACAAGCGGTGGTATTGTAGTGGAAATTGATAAACTATTTATGCTTGAGGTATTGAATTATTTTATGATTCTAATATAAATACTACTCAGTCGTGGGAACTCACATTACCTCTAAACAATGACAGGATTATATTCATTTTCACCATAACGCTATTGACATAAATGGCAAATTCGTTTGGGAAGATTTTTGCAAAGCATTCTATTATAATAACAATTCAAATCTCCCACAACGGAAGGCCACAATGATCGCGCGCAATCGTAAAATTTTACGATAACGTCAGTGGTGACGCACGTGTGACGTCACGAGCGGTGGACAGTGATGGTCCGTCATATTTATGACGTCCGAATTGCGGTTGACGAGAACTTCCGCGATTACAGTGCTTGAGCAGCTATTGAATTTATTGTGCCTAACAGTTATAGCAAAAACGACTACTAATGGTAATAATAAATACTTATTTTAATTGCTTTTTATAATGCACTGTTTTAATGTAGGTATATTAGCGGTATATGAAGCATCAATAGTCTTTAAGGTCTTTCGATCGACTATAAACAGTATAGATCATCGTAATCCAAATATGTGAGCCTGGCTATTTCCCACAGACTCGGGCCCATAACCTCTTCTCACCGCGCATAACAGTCAAAGACTAGTCCGGTAATCCAATTTGCCGTCCCCGTGTCACAAATTGAAACCCGCTGCACCATCTTCTAATGGGTTAAGCCTATAGTACAGTTGATCACACAAATCTGCATGCAACATTAGGCACGACCAATGGTAACGTGTAGGTATTTTTGTAGAGCACAAAATAGAACGGCAAAAATGGAAGGCGGCCTACATCTCAAAGATTGAAAAGGGCTAAAAAGAAGAAGAAAAGAAGAAGAATGTAAAAAAGTACAACATTATTATGCTTAGAAATAAATTAAATAGTAGAAAAATTCACCATCTCGGGCAAGACAAAATATACCTAAGTAAATTTCATGTTATTTGTATACATTTGAATTCTATAAATTCTGTAAGATTAGAGTATTTAGTCAATAAGAAAAGTTCTTTTAATTTATGTGGTGCTGTATGTAGCTGGTTTTTGCAATAAATGTTTTTCTATTCTATTCTGTTCTAAATTTATTTTATTACAGATTTTTAATACACGTTAAGATCCTTTCCAAATTAGTTATTAGATTAATTTTAATGAAACATGGTTATATTATATAGGTATTTTAGTTTTTTTCGTATCCATTGCACATTGGTGACAACTTGTGTGCCAGCCTGTACCTTGGAGCGGAGCAATAATTTGATTACGTGATAATTCCACCGTGAAACGCGCTGAGAGACGATAATGCCCGCAAATGGCAATTATTACATATTTATACGGAAATTAGAGGAAATGGCTATAAGGGAGTGGAACAGAATAGTACGGTAGTTCCACAAGACGCCACTGAAAAAAAATATCAGTAAGTAAGTAAAATAAAAACCCTTCAAACGCATTAAAATTTTCTTAAAACATGTTTTAAGAACATTTTAATGCGTTTGAAGGGAATCTACATATTAATTAAGAGATTGGTATGTATTATGCACAATGGGAAATAATAATAGAATCGATTATTTAACATAGTAAACTAGTTGAGAAAATATTTAAATAATTTCGAACTCACAGAACTAAATGGATAATATAACGATGAAACTAAATTTTATCGTTAATTTAGTGAGTAACTCAAAACAAAAGATAAAAGCGGCCAAGTGCGAGTCGGACTCGCCCATGAAGGGTTCCGTAGCAGCAAGTAACATAATAAAATTGCGGTTTACGATTTATGACGCATTAAAAAAAAACTTACTAGATCTCGTTCAAACTAATTTTTGGTGGAAGTGCATGGTAATGTACATCATATATTTTTTTTAGTTTTATCATTCTGTTATTTTAGAAGTTACAGGGGGGGGACACATATTTTACCACTTTGGAAGTGTCTCTCGCGCAAACTATTCAGTTTAGAAAAAAATTATATTAGAAACCTCAATATCATTTTTGAAGACCTATCCTTATATATTTTTGAGTTTCAGTTCTAAGTATGGGAAACCCTAAAATTTATTGTTTTTTTTTTTCTATTTTTGTGTGAAAATCTTAATGCGGTTCACAGAATACATCTACTTACCAAGTTTCAACAGTATACTTAGTTCTTATAGTTTCGGAAAAAAGTGGCTGTGACATACGGACGGACAGACAGACATGACGAATCCATAAGGGTTCCGTTTTTTGCCATTTGGCTACGGAACCCTAAAAATCGTTTTAAGTCGTGAGAGTTACAAAACAGATTGTGATTAGGTGTTAATTCCGTGACAGACCGTACCTGTCCGACAACATTAGCCCCACATGTCACGTTTTGTACAAATGTTAGTTACAATGGAGTCATTATAAAAATGATTGATTTCGCTACATAGAATATTCAATGCAGTGTGATAAAAAAATAATTACAGTAAAAATAATAGTATTAGACTATACCTACATATAATTTTTATCATGCAGATACGTCTCGATCCTACTACAAATTTTATATTAAACGAAAATTTTAAAAATTCTCCGCTTCTGGCAGAACTTGAACCTGTGACCTTTGGAAACCGTCAAATCGCTCTTAACCAATGAGCTACCTACCTACCTACAAATTGGACGGTTTGTAAAGGTCGCAGGTTCAAGTCCTGTCGAAAGTGGTGAATTTTTCCATTTTTCCTTTAATATAAATTTTATATGTATGATGTCCTCAACAAAAGCTTTAAACATTGCTAGCACATCTAACCGCGACTCATAGAAAGATGGAAGATATGAATTCGAACAAGTATTGTATTTGATCTGGATTTGTTAATGATTATATAAGCTGTCAAAATTGACATTTCTAGAAATGTCCAGTTCAGATCATTCAGATCAAATTCGTAACCTGCTATTAAAATCAGAATAAGCCTCCTTTTTTACACAAGTTTTGTTCCTGGTAATAATTGTAAACATCCCCCTATTTTTAGCGTGGGGCGACAAATTGCCATAATTATCCTTTCCCGTGATTTTAAAGATATTCCAAATTATTGTGGGGTAAACTTGCCACTCCAATTGATGTCAATGTGTCACAATGATAAAAATAATTGATTTGATTATTTCTTATCTTTTTTCATCTTTTATGATATTTTTACATGAAAAGGGCACTAATTTATAATTGGTGAGTAGAATTGTAATAATTAAGGATGATTTTGTGAATTACGAATTGGTTTTGATTAGTACCTACATAATTACAAAGGCTCTATAGAAATAGATAATACAATTACGCTAATCAAATACTGACTTGAAGCCTCGAAATAAAAAAATAGGTTGAGTAGATGAGTAGAGTATCCTACTAATATAAAATATGTTTATTCCCTAAACCTACTCATTTATATTGACAAAAACGAAATATCTGTGTTAAGTGTATTATATTTATTTAATTACTACTAAGTAAAATAAGATATAAAGATGTATAAAGGAGCAAATTGTCCATCCCTAACTTGTATGTGCAGTCTCCCTTTCTTTTAATCCCAACATAAGCTTTCCACTAATTTTCTTCCCTTGTCGTCACGGCTATCAGTAGACGTGTCGTAAAAATACGACAATCCTCCTATAAAAGCTTACAACACACGAGCTAACTGGTAAGCTTCTTGGTTTTATTAGTTGTCGGCATTTTGTGCAGAATGTAATTAAGTTTTATTAACCTTTGTCTTTTTGCCGTATGTTCATTTTCTTTACGCTGTATAGCTTGCCATTATTCATAATGTCCGGGCATTATAAATAATGCCCTAATTGATCACTTGGTCCATAACATATACCTACAACTGAATAAATGCAAAATTACTGGCTACAAATATGTAATTACACTAGCTAGCAATCCCTCAGAGACAGACGCAAAACGTTCACTTAGTTCCCGTAAAGGGATAAGAGCCTCTACCATCAGTTTTAACATTGACATAACGCTCACGTCTACGTAATTTACTTTCTGTACATCTCGCTTCCACTATTGCTCGCATATGCGAGTACGAGCGAGATGCATAGAAAGTAAGTTACGTAAACGTGAGCGTTATGTCAATGTCAAAACTGGTGGTAGCCGTAAAGGAGTTACGAGACCGCGCAGATGTATCTCGGTAGTAAAAATTATTGTATACCTACTAGTGTGAACCTCTAAAGACATCCAGGGTTGCAGAGCTAAATTACCTTAACTAAACTATTTTGTTTTTTTATATACTTACCCGTATCCTTAACTATCACTATAACTATGATACTATACCTAATTGTTTAGTTACTTGGTCAACATGTCAAACTGTAGGTAATCGAAGTCATAGCACTTTAAAATACGATGCCTTATATTTAAGTCTTGTAGTCAAAACCTTTAACTGTAAAATCGTACAGAAAATGAAAAAAAAAAATTCTACTTAAATTCAATAAAAGTTTATCTTGCCACATCGGAGTTTGATTTCTACGCCGCTGAACAGGAATCAATAGAGTTGCCGGACGAAATAACTAAAATTTGCTACCTTACATTAGGACATAAATATAAAAAAACCGGACAAGTGCGAGTCGGACTCGCTCACCTACTTTTTAGTATTTGTTGTTATAGCGATACAGCCTGGTGACAGACGGACGGACGGACGGACAGCGGAGTCTTAGTAAGCAGTCCCGTTTTTACCCTTTGGGTACGGAACCCTAAAAACAAATCATCGATTTGTATTTTGAGAATGCAACCCTAAAACTTATTACGCGTTCACTAGATACTTGTAAAATGTAAACGAACGTCAAATTTGATTAAAACCAGTGATAATCTGATTATGGCCACATCTCAGGCACAAAACAGCAACCATAACCCCTTTCTGGATTTTACAACCCGTTTTTATGTCCAACACTAATTACAGTAAAACATAAACATAAACTTGGATGGTAGCGTAGTTGATTCTTATTTAATTAAGCCTTGTGAATAATTCTCTAACTATGCTTTAAAAAAATATGTACTTTAATTCAATTTAGATTTCTATAAGTAATTACAATATTGATAGAGTATTATAATTATTACCTAACAATTTTTTACCAACATTTTACAAAAAATCTTGCAATATAGGTAATCAATTTCACAAAGACATAAATATGGTTTTAGTTACACTTCACACTTTTTAACTATTTGAACTACTATATGATAAATACTGCCGGCCAGTTTTTGCCTGCACAATGCCCGTCAAATAAATTTAATAATTAACACACACTACATAGACTTAAAAATAAATGACAAAAAGAAATATAAAATCGACACATTGTGCTGATTCCATTTGTAATATAAAGCCCTAGCATGAAATTTTAAAAGGGGTACATTGGTACAACATCGTACATTTCCTTAGCCAACCCTATCGACATATTGACAATATGGCACAAAAGATCGACATTAATTTGACGTGCCATTAAAAATATTGCTTTTAAAAATCACCGAAGACAGTCATGTGGAAGATATTGCTACAAATGTCGGGTGGCAACCCTAAATCTGTGACGTAATAAAATAACAATTTATGATCAAACACTTTTATTTTTAAAATTGTAATGAATTAAGAATTCGATATTTGAAAATTTGCATAAACAAAAACGATTCTGATTGATCGACGTCGTAAAAAGTAATCTGTTAAAAATATTTTTTTTGTAAGTTTTATGATGCATTTAATACTGGCACTTATTTTTTTGTATCTATGTCGCATGGGTGACGATGACACGCGTTTTTTTGTAAAAGTATGCTAATGATGGTAAATATTAATTTGTAACGGTTGATTTGTTAATACGAAGGATATTTGCATAATCATGGTGCACTATAAAAAGATGAAAAGCTGGGTTGTGCCGTTAATGACTAAAGGGATGACTTTTACTAGTCAAATGACGTATCGATCGTAAACTTAATACCTGCGCATTAAAAATAACAATGTCTCTATTTCGCCGGTTAAAATATTTGAGCATCTGCGGTTCACATTTGAATAGGGCAATAAAACTGAACAATTAAAGAAATAATTGCGATTTTAAAAACAAAATTAAATTCCCACGATGATAGATTATTACAGAGAAAGGGTTGATAAAGGCGACATTTTTAAAACCCGCCAGGATTCGTCGCGGTGCGCGGAAGAAAGGAGTACTTTCAAATTGCGTCAACCATGATTGACATTTTGAAGTGTGTGCAAAATTGAAACTCGTGCGAAAGTTTTAAATAATGATGCGACATGGTGTAACTAATTAATACATTGCGTCGGCTCAAAATAGTGTATATCTGTAAAATTACTAAATTCTCCTTCAAATCACGATCATGCTTTTCAGAAATTAAAAACTTGTAAGAAAATTAGCTTAGCACCATAATTTAGTAGTTTTAAATAACATTAAAATAACTAGCATAAGTATAATCAAAAACAGAAGGGCTTATTATTGTTTCGTCCTATGTAATGTTAGCACTTTACATTAGGTATCACTAGTGCAAGTAGAGAAATAAATGCTTTAAAAACTTAGATCTACCCTACTTACATACCACATGCTGCTTGTTCTCATAATAATCTAAGAGCTAAGCCAGACTTAATCAACTTATCTTGTATTTTGGTTTACAATTCAATTAGTACATTCAGCAATATCTCACTTCATGTACCTCGTCTGATACAAAACCAATTTCTTAGAAAAACACGACTGCACTTACATACTCCCGTATTGGAAACAAACAATCTTGAAGCGGAAAATGGAAGAAAAATACTCACGCAACGATATTGTATGAAACAATAAACATGAGGATTTGTGTTTGGTAGATGGTTCTTGGTGATGAAGATTAAGGTGCGATATAATTCATATATGGGTACCTATGGGATAAAAAAATTGTACTTAAATTAGTAGTAGTAGTAATCATTTTATTGTACACAACACAGGTTTACAAAAATAAATTACAGTAATGGAAGTACAAAGGCGAACTTATCCCTATAAGGGATCTCTTCCGGCTAACCTTCGAGTATATGAGAGGAAAACTCCAGTCCAGGTCAGATATACAAACTAAAATCATCAACACAATCTCTGTCTAAAATTTTTGTTGGCAATAATAGTACACTGTGCAACGAGGGGGGTAAGTGAAGTATTGCAAACTAGGTCTTTAGATGCCCGACAGTCGCAGGCTAATATGTCTTACTATGTTGAGTACTTAATTATACATAAACTACTATAAGGATAACATGATTCCCTATCCCTTATCCTATTCGAGATAAAAACAAAAAGTGACTTCGAAATTGCTCTTACCTCAAGCCAAACAAAAATGTCGAGTGTCTCTCAAGTTTTGCATAGTCTAAGATGCATTTAACTCTTTAATGTTCAGCGAGTATGCGGGCGATCTGTGTGGAGGGCCCTTTGGCTTACGAGTGTCAGGGGCGTATTGAGAACATTGAGGTTATGTTTAAGTAGGTACGACTTATACGTATTCACTTAAAAGAGATACTGTTGGTAATGTGAAGAAAATGATATAGATGTACGATGTACGGTCGTCGTCTAATAGTCACCTGCATAGGGTATTTTCCTACTAGTCAAATCAGTTACTTTTTTAGAACTGTCAAAACGATTTGCTAATATGGAATGTATATGAAACATTACATCGTGACGTCACGGTCAAATCACCTACTTTTTATATTTCTATCCGATTTATTAAATAGAACTTGTGTTTACAAATAACTCCTATCTGTGTTTTGCTAATAATTATCTGGTGCTTTATTTCATGCATGGTGTAAAATAATTTATTTTAAATACAGTATAATACCCTATTGCTAGAAATAAACACTAAAGTTAGCAGATATTGGTGTGTTGTCAACTTGTCAGTAATTTAGTTCGAAGAAATTATATCAAATTGAACAAAACTTGTCGTTTAATCGTATTTTTACGTATTTTTAGGGTTCCGTACCCAAAGGGTAAAAACGGGACCCTACTATCTATCCGTCTGTCTGACTGTTACCAGGCTGTATCTCATGAACCGTGATAGCTAGTGACAGTTGAAATGTTTACAGATGTTGTATTTCTGTTGTCGCTAGAACAACAAATACTAAAAAGTACGGAACCCTCGGTGGGCGAGTCTGACTGCGATGTTGTATTTTACCTATCGCGTCGAATGATGATAACCCTATGACAGTTAATTTTTGGAGTAGGTAGGTGTTACGTAAAATGTTTATAAGCACATTTTGGAATTCCAGCATAATCTTTTATACAGAAATGTAACTCTTAAGTAATAAAAATACCACAAAAACACATTTCTTCAATTACTTTTTAAATTAAGTCCAACCAAAAGCAACTTGAAGGATTTGTCATAGGGGTCATCATTTGATGTCATCATGCCGTAATCGGCAACGGCGACCCTAGCTAATTACGAGCGTGAGCTCTGATATGGCTGGCAAAGCCGAACTTACTTTTAAAAACTCTATCGCACTCTATATGACGTTTCGCATTTCGCAAGGTCAATGAGACGAGCGTCTTCAAAGTTCTTTACGCTCATCTTAACGAGAACACCATTCTGGCCGCTGAGAAGCAAACGGGAGGAGTTTGTCAGGTGGAAGGTATACCGCAGTGACTAAATAAAGCCCTATGCAGCTCAAAGTACCTAACGTTTCGTTTGGCTTTCGAGAAGTAGACCACTCCAAGACTTATTAATTAGATGGCATCAGAATTAAACTTTCACCCTTTAAGTCGACTTAGGCCAGAGTTAGGATCAATAATCAGAAATTAATTACAGTTATTAGTCTGAGAGGATTAAGCGGGATTGCGATCAATTGACGGTTTGAACTGGCACGTAATTAGTGGGTTAATCTCTGGTAATCAGAACTTGGTTATTAGTGCGTAAAATATTTCGAGCTAAAATATTAAGATTAATTTAAATGAGATATTATTATGTTCTTAAAATAGTGTAAGTGTAGGGTCATATATTTTTACGTAGAATAATAAAAAGAAAACAATCCTAAAAATTCAGGCGCAAATAGGTCACACAGCCTTGGCAAAGAAGTAGCGTACCATATTACATTCACAAAATTTGCACCTATATCTATGGCAACATTTGTACAAGGTAGATATTTGAGACCGACAAAAAGGCCTCTTGCAATACCTCCAGTACACGTATGTTATTCTACCCCTCACCCGTAGCTCTAAATCACGACCTCACTTCAAGTGCCATGGGAGTGACACATTGAATTTGCATACAATTTTGGCGCTCAAGACAAGATGGATGGGGGACAGAAATAGTTCAAGATTGCTCGGGTACTAACGGTTGATTTGATAACAATCAGGTTTATTGAGTGTCTATTATGTTTAAAACCGCGTAACATTGTATGTGTTAAGATTTTATTTAACGAATTTGTATAGTTAAGAGTACTTGAACCTATGATGGTCGCAAGTTTTAAAGATGGAACACATCCTTTTTTGGGTTTCGTAGTAAACTAGGAACCCTTATAAATTCGCCAAGTCTGTTTGTCTGTCCGTCTGTCCGCCCGAGGCTTTGCTCCGTGACTGTTTGTGCTAGAAAGCTGCAATTTGACATGGATATATAAATCAATCCTGCCAACAAAGTGGTAAACTAAAAACTTGAAAAATATTTTTAGGGTACCTCTCCTACACCTAAAGGGGGGATGATTTTTTGAATAGGTATTTCAAAACGAATAAAAGTCTTTAACATTTTTTTAAAAGTATTTTTTAAATCTGTTTGGCTGATGGCGATGGCTAATGCTTATAGTCATTCATGTCCCAAATATGGACATAGATGGACGGGATGGATGTAGGTACTTACCTATAAATGCTCTTTCCGAATCGTAGCCTTTCCATACGCATTCTACTTTGGGTCCTACCCATGACTCTTTATTAATTTCTATCCCTATATTACGTACGACACATACATACCTAGCTACATTTAAAGCAATTGTCAAAACAGACGAACAGACAATGTGAGCCCACTTATGCATACATTACTGATTCACAAAGCCGCGCCTGTGTCAGAGACGTTCGGCCTTGTTTTACCCCGTTGCTATTCCTGTTCAGTAATAATCACGATTTGCCATGACATGTAAAAACGACATTTTAAGGAGTAAACGTATAGCTTTAAGGATGACTCACGATAGACCGGGCCGTGCCCGGACCGAGGCGTCCGACATGTCATTTTCTATGACGCCTGATCGGTGATCACGTGGAAAACCATCCCATAGAAAACGAAGCGCCGGAAGCTCTGGCCCGGTCTAGCGTGAGTCATCCTTTAGTCAACGAAATAAGTTTTAAGCCCCACGAATGGGATACTGACACCTTATTTATTACCTAGGTACCTATAACGTTGAAGCTCCTCAATATTTTAGACTCTAGAGCATATCAATAAAATAGAATCTGCTTTAAAAATATGTAGGTATAATACGGGATTTTACTTACATATATCACACATTCAAAAGTACTTAGAGCCCGATTCTGATTATACGTATAAAAGTCAGACCAAAAAAAGTCTGCAGCGGATTTGATAGCCCACGCAGTGCAAGTGTCATTTACACGTCATAATTTCATGGAAGTTTGACGTTTAAAATAACACTTGCACTGCGTGGGCTATCAAATCCGCTGCAGACTATTCTTGGTCTGACTCTATCTTTTTATAAACACGTTCTGAAACTGTTATTGATTTGTTCTGTAAGCTCTCAAAGAAACTGAAACTCTGTAATGTAGAGGCCCAACGGACCCGAAATGTCTCATTGATAAAGGCTTCTTTTAAATAATAATATGTAGATTTAAAAAAAGCCTATCAAAAGTGTCATTGTTCACAGCTGACAATTCAAATCCATAACAGTTTCAGAATAATTAAATATAAATCAGAATCAGATAATTCAGTAAAAATTTTAAACATGCTGAAAAAATATTATTCCTTCGTATACATGTTTTATCAAAGCAAAATCAAAACGACCCGAACGAGATCAAACCGCAAACCTTTCACCGTTGAAAAACCTCACACCCTTTATCAATATCGGGGCGTCGGGGCGACCAATCTGCCCGCACTTGTGGCCCTTTTGCGGCCCTCGCTGGCCCTTTGAGCACTTTGAGTGGACCAAAAAATATTGGACGTGAATGGAGGTGAGGTTGGGATGCAAATTAGTGTGGACGTGTTTCTAAGAGGAAATCGATTAGCTTTAAATTACTGTTCTGTAGTATTTTGTTGGGTTTATTTACTATAATATTACAATTTATATACCTACTTATATAAATAAGTACTAGTCTACTTATATATAAGGCTATTCGGATAAGAAACACTATAGTCGATGGGTACATAATTAGGTACATATTTGTATAATACACTACAAAACAAAAACTATACCTACTTATTTCACGTTTATGACAAATTTAGACTTGAGAAATTCTTTGGAGTCCATGTTCTCTGAGGAGTCTTCGAGCTCTGACTTTAATAACCTCCCTTTAGTTTAGTATGTAATCATAGTGACACAATCACAGCGAAGACAATTAACGTCTAATCCACATGTCCAAACTTCTTAGTTCATTAATCATCAGGACTCCGCATAATCCGAAACTAATTAAAACACGCAGGTTCTAATACTGACTACTTAATCCTTTGGGACTAACCAACTTCATAATTTCTATCGAAATTCTGAACTTGAGCCTTGCGCGTAAATAACAAAGGCGTTTTTCCAACGACACTCTAGATAAGATACGGACTTGTGAAATTACTGCACAAAATAACTATCAACATTTACTTATTACAGAACAATACGTGTTTGATTGGAAGTGTGTTAGTTATAATTATCAAATCTACAACTTATTGCTACGGAGGAGCGGGGCTTCCTGATACAGGTATAATATACTGAATAGGAAGTCCCAACCTGTTACCTTATTATGTAACATTTATTAATGTAATAAATATTTTTTAATTTTTTTCATTTTTCAAGTAGTATTGAATATGACATATGAAAGTAGTACCTATACCTACACTAGGTACCTAGAACTACATATACTTTAAGAAATATATTTACATTAATGGACAAAACGCGGACAAAACTCTTGAAAAATAACAGCAGAATTGGATAAAGTACTCCGGCATCAATAAATATTAGCAAGGACTTGCTAGGGCGACTAAATACATACTACCGTATATATGTTTCTTTATATGTAAACAGATGCGCACATTAAGAACTGTGAAATACAAAGTACTAACTCATTTAGAGTCAGTATACCATATATTTGCATGTGTGAAAGTCACAATTAGTATCGCTAAGTTTATGCTAAAATGTAGCATGTCTTAGGTTATTTCAGCAATAATGTTCGTTGGCATTAGGGTGTCTGAAGCAGGTCTCGCGTACATTAACTGCAAGAAACAAAGTTTGTTCAGCAAATATTCTCTAGAGACGGGACTCCTTGTCGTTGGAAATATGGACGACCCCTACTATTTGCTTAAGATATATACCAGGCGGCTTAGCACGGTCGCGTTTTTATCCCTTGTCACCATGCCTGTCACGTTCTAACAAGTATGTAAGTGCGAAAGGGACGCGCATAGTGATAGTCGATAAAAATGGAACCGTGCTGAGCCCGCAAGACACGCTTTCATAAAGAGCTTTTTTAACATAAAACATATACGATTACTTATCTCGTTGTGTAAAATGAGGAATTTTATTATCTTTATAGACAACACAATCACAAATTTTAGTAAAATTGTGGGAATACCGTGTAACGAATATGACTTTCTGACTTCAGTGTGTATTATTATAGTCATTAGGTACCAACTAAATTTAATTATCTAAATAACATTGTTAGATAGTACCTATAATAATATAGATAAATAATAATTATAAAAAAAAACATTCATTCAGATGAAATAAACCCTATTATACAGATTTTTTTCTTCTGCCAAACTGCATGGCAGTTTGTTGGTTTTATATTTTTTTTAATAATAGAAGCCTACACGTGCCACATAAGGTTTGTATATGAGAGCTAATACTCAATCACTTACTCACAGACCTTACAGAAACTCATCGGACTTGTGAGATGTCACATATCAAGCAATGCCAATGTGACATCTCAAAAATTCGAAGCACGTGGGTATCAGTTGTTGCGTTACGCTTTGGTATGATAAAAAATAATTACTTATACAATTTTTCCAAACTAGTCTAGGAGAAGGAATAGAAAATATAGAAATGGGAGTAGGGGACAATGCAGGGCTATTATCATACGTCCCCGGAGCAACAAAACGTTTGTCATTTTAGCGCATTTGTGTAAACTAGAATATTCGTGCATTTCCTGAAAGCAGAAAAAGAATTTAAAAGGATTGCTTGAGTCATGGTGTATTGTTAGCGCCGTGATATAAAAGGTGTATATCTACACCAAATGTATTAAAACAACTTACACTTTACTAACAATAGTAAAAATCGATATTAAACTTTCGTGAGACATATTTTACACACATATTTAACAATAGTAAACTTAAAAAAAACACTTATTACAATATTAAATTAATAGGTACATAGTATTATTTCATTGTCACTAGCCTATTTACGTCGCACTCCAGGCCTTAGGCTTCCATGCAAACGAAGTCGCAGACAGAAGGCTAGTAATTATATATTTTTGTATTACATACAATACCTAAAATTTCAGCGTTGACATATTTACTATCATTCACACTATCCCATCTTCGCAATTAAACTAGGGTGACCATGACCATTCAATCAACATCGGGACATAATCATAAAGTGTCCACGCGTTGTCGTAAATTCGCGTCCGGGAGCGCTCTGGGACATTTATGGCCCGGGATATGAACGACATGTTATGACTCAAATCGTAGGGTGATTGTAATTGACACGGAATTGGTTTTTTTCGTCATGAATATTGTGTTGCGGCCGTCGATTGTCTTTGATGTATAGTAAAAATGCAAATGTAATATATTGCTACATCAGCGCCGCTTAGAATACTACTTACAGCAGTAAATGCAATTTTAAAAGACTACCTACCTGCCTACACTTCTCTACATTTCTCATATGACCTACATGTCAAACCGCTCTAGTTTGGATGGCATTCATACATATAAACATACAATAACTTTATAAATAAGGCATGAGCAATGAATATAGATTTACGCCATAATTTATACAATTATAAAAATATTTTATTGATATGGTTACCTATAATCGTAAAAAATGCTGTTTAATGACAAGTACCTAATCCCTACAACTCCTGGATCTTTATACCAAATTAACTGTAACATCTCACAATAAAACATAAACACATATATGTCATTAATAAACCTAGGTCCCTGGTCGTAAACCTTTTACGATCCGTGCACAGTGCATTCGTAAAAATATTTCGGATACGCGCGTGACGTCATTATCCACGCTGACGTTTATTGACGGACAGTCCCGGCTCAGTTCCGTCCGTTACGATTCAGTTTACGGTTTTACCGATAATCGTAACTTACGGGAAAGTTGTTAATGCTGCTTTAATGTGTGCAAATGGGTGTTTATTAACACTGGTACGATGAGAACTGATTTTTTATGAGGAAATAAGCTAAAGTTTGTAATAAAAAATCTGTTACTAAAAACATTCTGATTGATGGACTAATTAAATAATTAAGTATTTGTTCTAACATATATTTAAGTACTAAATATTGTAATAAATAAATTATAATTTTAGACTCATCTTTTTTAATATAAATAGTTTGCGTTAAGGAATTTTTAAGTAGATATACATATATGATGTTGATAAATATCATCAAACCTAATCCTTTTGAAATTTAATTAAAGGACACCTACGGCTACCTATGTCTTTTACACATAATGAAAATTACCCCAAACCAATGACCCCGCAGGAGATAATGAGAGGACAAACACGAAATTCGCTTAATTAAGTTTAATTCTGTCGTATTCAAATTCGTCGCAAATCAAAGTGCCCGTATCTTAGCAGAGTTATAAGCTACTACAAGATAAAACGTCGTATCTGACTATGAGTCGCCTATTGAAATTCGCCTTTTAGTTTTAGGATTATAGTAGTAGTTAGACTATGGGAAAGTGGAGCGGCTAGTGAATAGAGATGATTATTATTTAGGGTCATTTGTGTCGGACAAAAGCTGGACCGCGCACCCCTTTATTGATGGAATTGGGTGGCATGGAGTCGGTTTGTCTAAATTTTTAACATACTTAGTCAATGTAAGTAAATACTATAGTAATATGATATACATATTATAATAGGTAAAGTTTCGGTTGTCACATTGTAAAATATAGTGATTGTTAAAACAACGCAAATTTTATGGTACAAAAAATTTAAAGCCTTTCATGTAATAAAAATTAGTGTGAGTTATATATTTATAAAAAAAAATATAAGAATGGCTTTTTGTCTATAAAGTTTAATTTATTACTTCCTTTTTGGAATTAAACAAGAAACCAAAAGGATAGTTGAAACTACCAACTGTCTGTAGTAATGATTACAGTTTTACCAAATCATAATTATGTCTATTTCGATTTATTAAAAAAAACAATAGGTACCCTTAACTAATTGTTATTAACTAGGCGTAAATAAACGCTACTCTTGCTAGGTATTCAAACCAACACTTTCACTGACTCACTTCTATTTTGTTCAATCTACAATCACACAATACACTCCATTCTTCTCCGTTGTAAAATTCTCAAAACTCAATGGTCCAGCGAGTGCCATTCATCCAGTTTTTTCCTATTTTGCAATTGATCGCCAGCATCAAGCAATTAAGGGGACACGCTCGCCGCATAACTTAAATATTCCCTTTATAATGCAGATTAACGTATTGACTCTTAACCGAGCCTTATTTCGTTGGACCATGATCTGCCAACATAATAGCAGAACTAACCATTCAAAAGTAAACTCTAAATTCTCTTTATAAGGTTCAAATGGAGTCTCTTTTACTTTTTTTAAATTAGTCCTTCGAGCCGGACTTTTGAACTTTTATTTATTTCTGAGCAGTTAAATTTTGAGTCTTATCATCTGCGTACTAATGTTTTTGGATGGGAATATTTACATTTGTTTTGTGTTATTGTTTTCGGGTTACATATTGATGGCTTCCGTTTTGCTAAAAGGGTGTGATACGCTCTAGATTGTTTTGCGTTTTAGAGTTTTTAAGGTTTTAATGGACCGGACGTTTCATGTGGGTGTATTGTTTAAAATGTGAACTGACCAGTTTGTCATCTTTATGGTGGGAATGAAGTGCAATATTCATTCTAATTATATCGTTGAAAACATAATTGAGCTACACTGATTAAAGTGTTTAATTGAGCTATAAGTATTTGTTGTGCATAATGATTATTTTGTATATGTAAATATTTGTAAAAAAATTGTACATACATAGAGGCACAGAAATAAAAATATTTTAATGAGTTTTGAAACAATTCAATTCCTTAGAAATTTATGTTACAATATCTAATTCATTTATATTAATATAAACCATACTGGATAGAACATTACAGTACATTTTCATTCAGCAGAAGTTCTAAGAAAGTCTAGAACAACCAGGTGTGTTCACGGTCGGTAAGGCACATGGGGGTGCATTCGTTTATGAGTCATCCTTAAGGTCAAACGGACACGTGGTCACTTTTCCGTTTTAATTGTTCACACGCGAGCAGATGCACATTGCACCTTTTTTGCATCAAGTTCACCTTTAAAACTGTCAATGAGAATATCGTTACGGTATCTTGAGTTTCTTGAGTTATGTCGCCGACCGTTGTACTTCCTGGTGTAATGTGATTACTTTACTGTGCAAGTTGATATACCTATTTATCATACACATAAGTTCTTTTGACTTATGAATGTAAAACGTGTTTAAGGTTTAAGACGGCGTCAACTGTTTCGTACCATTATGCTAAAAATAAAAATAAAACATTCTGATTTATTTACAACATGTATGGTCACTCTATAATAGAACACTTCCGTCAAATGTTCTTTGTATTCTCTGTAATAGGTTTCAAATTGAATGACATCGGAATCTGGTTACTTTTGAAACTTTAGATAGGTATATCTCACTCAACTGTGACAATTCGCTCTTTGGAGGTATTTATTCAGTATTTGTCACAGAGAATCAAACTGACAATAATCTTAAAAAAAAGGAAAAAACTGTAGTTTATTTCACTTAAACAAATTATTAACATCTAGGTACCTACTGTGTATTTGGGGTTGGGCCTGCTCACGTCACCTGAATCAGCCTGTATAAGTTAAAAACTAACCAAAGAAACCTAATTTTCTAAGACGCCCATACAAATAAATTACCAATAGTCGACGGTTATTCTATTTGGAATAAAAAATGTTCAATCAATTATTCTTACAAAAACCACGCAGTGCATGAGCAGCCATACCGTGCTGTTAACATCTGTCGTTTAACCTTTAGTCATTAAGAAGCACGTGGCAGTATTGCAGTAGCCGCACCTTGCATATCTTAACGCTACGTTAGCTAAGTCAAGAGGAACGAACATTACTAATGACAGTTAAAAACGTAGGGATATAAAGTATCCTCGTGCACCATCTATGCATTCAGATTCAATATTGCATTCATGTTGTAAAAGTAAATTAGGTCTTATATTTAATGAAGTTCTAAACATGAGCTTATTCCAGCGTAGCAATTTACTTATTAATTATAATACCGGGTGTGGCCTGTAATATAAGCAAAAAATTAAACTGTAGGCTGTCCTCATACTGACCAACATTTGTTCAGCGACTTTTAAAAATAACTTGTGGTTTGATTTTTAATACACTTTAAAGTTTATTCTAAGACGCAATGTATTGCGAATTTTGTTATGTTTAAGGCGTGACAAGCAACGTCAATCACAATGATATGGCGTGGCGATGGCGTCCATTGAAGATAATATTTATTTTGTATGAAAAATAGGGAGACTAAATACTTCATAATTTTTAAAAGTTGTTGAACCAAAGTGTCACCGTTTGAGGAGTACAATCTATGTTTTAATTATTTGCTCGTGTTACAGGCCACACCCGGTATAATAAGATAGTCCGGCGGTTCCTCTCTTTTGGGGCCCTGACCACCGTCAGCTAGGGCCTTGCCGCTGCTGGCGGTTAGAGTACCTTTTTAGGTTTTCTTATAATATGTTTATAAGTATACAGTACTCCCACGTAGGGTTACTTCTCAGAAATGCTCTAACGGTAATCTTTTTTTAATTAGAACAAAAGATAAAAAGATAAATTATCAAACAAAAGTTATTTTAAATAATCGACAACAAAAAGAAACATACTGTATTAATAATTGGCAGTGCTTTTGACAATTTGTTTGAAAATGTGCGGCAATGATGACATTTGTGAAAAGTCAGAATCTTATTAATGTCATAAATAAAAAAGATAATCAAAACGGTCGAAGAAGGTTTCATACTATTTATTACCTCATGAGCCACTAACACATACAGGTTGCTCCAAAGTAAAAAAATCGTAATTTGTTAATTTCTTCGTAACCGCTACACCGATTGTTATGATACTGTGTAGGTATACTGGTTCTAAATACCCTAATGCGTATGTACATTTCGGCTTTGTCCAATGGCTAGGTACAACCTGTATATTTTATATTGTGTTTGTATGTGTCCATTTGTATTTTGTTTTTATATTCACATTATAAAATAACCTTAATTATTTGTCCAAATGATATCTTAAGTTTATTAACTGATATATACAGATATTCATATTAAGTAGTTATACAATACTTATATGTACAACACATACGATTACATAACTGCTTATGAGTGCAAATTAATACATTTTATTTATTAATAATTATGTTATCAGTGCCGGTGTGGTGTATTATCTGTTAGTAACAAATTTCATGTTTTTCAGTTTCATTTGTAAACAACATAAGTAGATATGTATTGTATAACATCATTACGTGATTATATTTATTATCAATGACCACTTAATGATTACATTTTAATGAATAGCAACTACAATAATATACCTACATGCCATATAGCTGATGGACCAGAGTCACTGACTTGCGATTTGTCTCTTAAATTATTTTACGAATATGTAGTCCTCTTTTCGTTGGAGCTATGGACACCCTAACTAGTTTTATATAATTATATTTAATGAGTATTTTTGAAGTGAAAACTTCTTAAGCGGCGCTGTGCACTTTTTGAGGTGGGGAAAAAATGTTAAACTCGAGACAGCGTAAGGCGTAAGGCGTAACCCTCTCTTTCTACCGCACGGCGAAAATGTATGCCTGAGCCTGCTGTTTCGTTTAGGCGGCGCAGGGCGCTTGCGTGACATCACGTGTGACGGACAATGTCATTGTGTTTTTTGATTTAAATGCCATCTAGTGACTTTCCCTCAAACTGGTATTAATATAACTGTAGTAGGTACCCACAGTGATGTGCTTAGGGGTTTCAATGCGACGAAAAAACGTCTAAACTAGATATGGCGTTAACCTCAATTATACATAGTGCTGCAGACATTTTGCACTAAATGGCGCTGTTATTAATATTTTGAGTTACTATGTTGTTGAGTTTTCACTTCTACCGGCACTCCCGGAGTGCAACCCGTTGTTTTTTTATTTTATTATTTCATTATATTTAAAGTTGTTTAAAAAAATGTAATGTTCAAACCTACAAATCACGTTCAAGGAATACTAAACCAGCCTTCAAATATGTAATTAAAAACAACAGGTATATCGACCACTTGTTCATAATAATAACTTATCACTATCCATAACCATATTCCCCTAAGTCCCCAGGTCCCCATAGATACATAATTTAAAAAACCCAGTTAACTTTTTATAAAGTCAATCGCCTCACAGATCGATCTCAATTTAAACCCCCACCAATCTAGACAAGAATCCCGACAAATGTCAAAATGCAAAACCTGAACATTTCCATGCAATCAGCAATCGTCAACCGTCGGTCGCAATTCACATCGAGCGAGCCAAAGATTTGTAACCCCCTGCATCCCAAATTAAATCCGCCCGAGAAAATTGTGACAAACGCGATCCGTCATTCGTCCCTTCATTTGCATGATAAAAACTGTAGAAGAACAACTATTTATCAAAATGGCAGAACTTCCGGCGGCCATGACAGTAGGCGCGACGCATTTCCGCGCGCCATCTTTGGCTGAATACTGTGTATCCGGTTGGAGGTCTGAAAATGTATAATTTAGCAAGAAGCGACTCATTATTTCTTTGTGTTTCCCTACTTTTTGTTAGCACATTAATTTTGACTATATTAATTAGATTAATATAATCAGAATGATATTTTTTATTTGAATCATGTTATGTAGTTATCGTGCGACTCGCCCGCGGCGATACATGTACGGGCATGGCCAAGTATGAAATGCACGATAGCTGAATGATATCATTTAGACGTAATTCTGATATCAGTGCACTTTTAAATTTATTCTAAGTTTAATAGCATCGTTTGTAGACGTTTCTGCTTGTTAAAAATTAAATTAGTACGTAATCATTTAGCAATTACCTACTCTTAAAATAATAAGACCAATTTCAGCCAAGATTAAAAAATAGGTTCTGTTCCTTAGATGTTTAAAGTTCAAGTTTATTGCATATCGTAGTGGTATAAATAGGTACCTACTTTACCTATCTAAGCAAATATTCTTCGACTACCCACTTTCACTTTTCTGGTACGTACTGTCGTTTCCAGCGTGACTGCATCCGAAACAACCTCACTGATTGGGGAGTGATCTCTATTTAGATAATTTACTGGTGCTCTTGCGATGAAATATTCGGGGCATTCTGCTCATCCCCGCTGATGTTATTAGCGGGATGTCTCGTTCCATCTTGTTTACAACCTGCAGATATTTTGGCCGTCTTGTGATGAAAACGTTTTGATATGTTTCTATGACTGTAATAAGTAGTGTTATTTTTCAGCTAGAATTTTTTATTTGTTTATTTTGAAATGTTTATTAATTTGATCGCACTGGTAGACTTTTCTAGGCTTGTGTATTAGGTACCTACCCTAATTGTTAATTAAATTAAAACGAGTATCATATTTTATCGGAGCAATAATGAATAACTAGAAGAACAAAGAATATCAACCAGACAACCTTTTGACGGATACGACAGAAATTATAGTATGTACATGGTCTTATTAAATACGAGTACATTTTAATCAGATTTTAATGTACTTATTTAAATAATTACCTACGTTTTCGACGGTGTCGTGCAGTACATACTACGATCACTCGCGAAAGTGAAAGGTAAGTAGTCCGAAATTTCGCCCATCTCATTACCCCTTCGATAGCTCAGTTGGTAGAGCGGTGGACTGTAGTTGGTAAAAGACGGGAATCCATAGGTCGCTGGTTCAAATCCGGCTCGAAGGATCGTGAAAATGAAAAACCCTTTTTTTTCTTTTTTCTTTTTTTTAGTTCATGTTTCTTATCATAATATATTTAAATTATCTTGTTTGTTTAAGTGTTTATTTTTTGCATGAAATTGGAAGGTGGCCAAAGAAAAAACGCATCTTTGCGGGTTTTGGGCTCATTAAAACATTTCGAGGACTCACAGATATGTATAGGAATTAAGGTCAATCATCAACTGTGGGTAATTACGGTCAAGCAATTTGATTTCTGTACCACTACCTACGTACTTTGAGACGCCGAGCGGCTTTCATATCCATTGTCACTGTGGCGCCTACGCCTTGACTGTACCTACCAGAAATTCAATTTTTGTAAGAATCCTTTTTTGTAATCAGATCTTATCAAAACAATATTGATACAGCTTTTCAATTTAGGTATCTCATCAATGTTTCACCTGCAATCCAAGACTACTAAGAATACTTTACCATTGGCAAGTTTTACAAATTATCTGAAAAGTACACAGTAACGCACTGCGTAGGTTATTAAATAATTTATAAGTACCTACTACGATAATTA
Organism: Cydia splendana; assembly: GCF_910591565.1. NCBI lineage: Eukaryota > Metazoa > Arthropoda > Insecta > Lepidoptera > Tortricidae > Cydia > Cydia splendana. Next base: position 14,647,280 of record NC_085960.1, read on the forward strand.
CATACATACATTAATGAACTAGCTTAACATTCACAACTGTAAATACTAACACAATCAAATGCCTCCTCATCCCCCTTCGTCAAGATCCATTTAAAAGACCCAACCTTTAAAAAGTACAGAAATACCGGAGAAGAAATGCAATCAAATTAGTGTAAATTCGATTGTCGAACAATGGGACCTGCGCACCGCAGAGCACCGTGAGGAATCAATTACTGAGACGGGGATGTCTTCTATACAAATTAATTTAAGTTGAAAAAAAATAGGAAATTCTTGTACGGGGATTCTTTTCTTGTGACGATTTAACTCTTTATTCTGGTTATTTTTGTTAAATAATTTAAAATACTTAAATAGGTTTTTTTTGTACTTTAGATTACAGAAAATTAAAAGATAAGTGTAGATCATATAGGTATGTATTAAATTTATTGCATGAAAAATACTTTACAATATTACAATAACAATTTATTGGGGAATGAAATTCACCCATTTGTTCCCATTCTACCTATTAGTCCTTCCTAAATTCAGGAATCTATTAAGTACTTATGTAAATGAATAAATATTATGGAACATACACAAATCGACCTAGTCCCACAGTGAGTTTATTAAGGCTTATGTTGTGGGTACTAGACGGGCGATACCTTATAAATACTTAAATACATGGAAAACATTCATAACTAAGAAGGAACAATGATTACTTAAACGTACAAATAAATGCCTTTTTACCTGAAATTTATCTTTAACTATTTAAAAGTTATTAATATCCCGTATCGTACTCGTCTCGTGACTATCCAAAACATCCTCTATCCCATTTCGACCAGCAAATCTAACCAATTATACGCAAATGAAGTTAACCCTTTCGCTGCTTTGTGAAACTTTTTAATTGCTGTTAAATCGAAAAGGGATCGTATCAAAAAACGGATCCATTGTCGAGTGAATCATTAATCTATGTGGGTGGGTGCGATTTTATACCACTGTCCGAAGAAAAAGGTCATCTGTGCGCTAGTATTCGCATGGAACTTGAGACTTTCTGGATTTAAGGTTCGCGTCTATTGTGTGCGGATTTGGAATGTGATATTGTTGGGAAAGTATTAATTTATTTGTAGTTTTTTTACCTCTTGATGGTCTTGTTAAGGATTACCTTAAATGTCACTTTAAACAAAAATTGATCTCAGGCTTGACGATAGGTAGTCCAAAATAATATTTTGTCTCCAATAATATTACTTTGATTATTAACTTTAAACAAACAGTATAACTGAGCTAAGATTCGTCTTTCTGTGGGTATAAGCACAGCGAGCTGGAATTCATTCATAAAGTGGGTATGCACTTTTGCAGCTGTGTGTGCATCACGTTAAATAAATAGCTTTAATTATGATTTAAAATATGCTATTAACATTCTTTTGTTAATATTATACTATATTATTAGAATAAGGTCACAAAAAACTAGTGTTATTAGGGATAAATGTATTTTTCTATGTACACCCAAACTTTAAAAAGGTACGGGTTTACATATAGTACAGTGAACGCCGTTGATACATACTAGCTAATAATTGTATTTTGTATAAAATATTTAAATGCTGTGATTGATATCTAAAACGTTAACCCTACAATCACACACACGACTAGCTTACAGACAAAATAGCGCGTCACCCCTGTTAACCCTTCCGCCGCTGATTCATCTTAACCCGTCAACTGTTGATGGATCAAGATATTAATACCGAAAGCGTGGCGAATCTGACCAACTATAGGCATTTACTCGGAAAAACTTAGCAAACAAATAAAACCTTTGATGGCTTTGAAATACGTTTGCATTTTCTGTAATAAAATTTTATTGAAGTTACAATTGAAAATGGACGTTACTCTTAGGTAATATGGTAGCTTTTAGCCCGAATACTCAATTTCATAGTAACTAGTGTAACCCTTTTCTATGCATATTTAATTTTGAATGTAACGGTCGGTCTTCCTGACTGATGAGCGTGATTTTTGCTTAAATTTCTAGGGATTAATACTAAGATGCGTTTTGACTGTAATTAGAGGGGCGATAATTGCCATTCCTTTTAGTAGTAATACGAAAATAATTACAACTAATAAATAAAACAAACACAATTAAGGTATTTCCAGACATGGTCCTGCACTCATAAAATGTCATGTAGGTCTAGCACGTCTATCTTCGTCCCGCGCGACTTAAATATATAGATTTAGATATAATTCTTTTATAACATTAAATGTCTGTTAAATTTTAACCAGATTCAAGATTATTATAAATTAAATACGGCGCCTACACTTTTTGTAATAGCAAAGCTACTTATCGTGAATATATTTTATGATTGGCTAGACTAGACATCATGGGATCCTAATGATTCTAATGAATAAAATAATATCTTTCAAAGTTAGCGTTGCTGGCAGTAAATATAGAATTATTACTTTTCATTAAGTTCTAGAAAAGTAATTATAAAGGTCTGTCCATACTTGTGAGGAAAAATTGTTAAGAACCGGTAGTCCGGCAGGCGTGTTGTTGAAGCATCATATCTAATGAGTTGTTTTATGAGTAGTCTCATAAAATTTCGCACGCGGATATGGGAAACACATTCATAGCGTAATTGCCCGCATAGCTAAATATGACCGGTTAGGTTACAACTGAGCTACAGGGTGCACCGTTTATTGCAAACTAACTTCAACCACTACCTACGCAATAATATTATTAAAGAAATTTCAAAGTTCAGTTTCAAAAGACCATTGGGGAAACGTTATAGTCATTGGAAAGTTTAGAAATTGAAAAGAATTTAGGTATTATGTATGTACAAATGAAATATATACGGTTAACCAGCCTTTGTATGATTGTATGTAGCGAAAAGTCGACGGATATTTTTCTAATAGTATAATGTATGGTTTAGTGGCTCTGTGAGCTGTTTTAAAGAATTTTCAAAAACCAAATCGGTACTAAAAATTATATATGCACTCGTAATTATCGAACCTGATTATCAAATTTTATGAGCATCGCATGAGGAATGAGACTTGTAGAAGAGAACAGCCAGGGACGAGCTAAAGCTTTTTTGCCTGAACAGAAATAAAGAGCCTGAAGAGACCTTAGTTTTCGTTCAGTCAATTAGTACAAAGTACAAATTTAAACACCTCGATATGTTCTTAAAAGGTCCGAGGCATGGAATACGATTTTTTTAAATATCTAATAACTACTTATAGGTATCCCTGGTAGTCGTAAAATAGCTCAACCTCTATACACGAAACACGCTAAACCCCTTGCTTATTAAGGGAGCACAGAATTAATATGCAGATGAGCGGAATTAGCCCAAGTTGATCGATTAGACGCGCTCAATGCGCCCGCATCAGTGTTGGGTGTCCACTTTAAAGTCTTTAAACGTGTGCTCTAGATAGAGTCAATTGGCGAAGTAAAAAATTAACTACCTATTTACACATTTTAATGGTCTTCTTTCTAGTCAGTTATTTTTGCTAGAGTAGTCCTGGGCACGTCAAATTTTTACGCCAGTTCGGCTGCGCCATAGCGAAACAAAATAAATCGAAATCACATTTTTTTAAATGCCAATGTCGACACAGGACGACATATTGTTTAATGGTGAATCATAAAAAAAATAAAAAAATACTTTCCTGTGCTGAAATAATTAATTTCCCGGTTAAGGTAAAACTTAACTAAAACTTTCCTTTGACTCTTCTGAAATACAAATTAGTAAAAAAAATTAGTTGCGGTTCAGCTAGGGAATGCAAATCGGTTATTTTTTGTATGGAAATAATCGGTTATTAACCGAAACCGCGGTTATTTCCATACAAAAAATAACCGATTTGCATTCCCTAGGTTCAGCTAAAGAGCAACCCAGTTGTCTCTCATGATTTTATTCCTCATGCAGTAATGCTCTGCAGCGTGATGGCCGTTCTTTCTTTAGGCCGTAGGCACCGCGCTCCTTACGAAATTTCTAGAAAATTTTATTTCTATACATCAGTAGGCAGTTGACATGAGATATATTATGAACTAGAAGAAAAAATACCAATAGGTTGAAAGTGCATAGGCTCTGAAAATAGATAACTGTATTGTAAATACTAAATCGATCGATCGCGACTTAATTACAGTCTATTATTTTACAATAGGTATGCTTGTATTTTTTTTTTTATTTGATTATTAAGAGCGATAGATCGATGCCAGAATATTTTTCATCACTGTTGGTGACATATAAATACAACCGACTTTGCTAAATTGCTAATCCTATGACAATAATTACTGTTAATGAAATGTCAGGAAATCGTTTCTTTCGACGAGCTTGTCTAATTGTTATTAATTGAATGTTGAATACACTACCCCTTTCGTCGGATTCATAAAAGAATTATAAACTGAAAGCTAACAATCGAGACCAAAAGCATGCATATCGAATCCATGTCATTTGTATTCCATTAACATTGTAATATTAGTAAAATGAGTAAAATCATCAATCACTCGTTGATGTCGTAGAAGTTTTTATTGATTGTGATTCATCTCAGTTAATTTAAATAAAATATATACGCACCATAATGTACAAAGTTATGTTTTGGCGGCGGAAATGGGAAGAGCAGTTTCAATTATAATGTATTTTTTTTTTACAAAACATGAAATACATATGTATACACTTGTAGTATTTGTTAAGGGTACTTTCAGTTTCCAAAATATTAAAAATTTATTAAGTATTAAATATTTTTAATATAGTAATGAAAATTGTACGACAGTTTGTTTACGTTTAGGACCGATTTTTTTATCCTAGTTAAAAAAAAAGAAACAAAAAACCCTAGGACCGTACGAATCACTTTCAATCTGCTTCATAGATAAACAATGAACCACATTCAGAGCATGAGAAATAAAAACTGAATTATTATCGCTAATGTCCTCTTAAATTGTAATGTATACTTATTAGTATAGTATAACATACAGCACGACTATAGTACTGCAGTAATGTGTAGTGCAAATTAAATTAATTACAAGTGGTACTAACAGATTTCGTGAAGGCCTGCATTTCTCGACTAACTTTCACGTCTATTTTGTAACTATTAAACATTGCATCTCGTTTCCGTCCACTTGAATCTAAATAAATTAGTACCTATAATTACATTATAACCTCACTTAAATGATAAATCACGAAAATATCTATATTTCTCACAATGTAGACATAAATAACAAATTTTATATAGGTAAGTATTAATCAATAATTAACTTACTAGCACTAGAGCGGGAGATTTTGAAGAATTATACCTATAACATACATACATGGATGTAAAAGTTGGTTGCAGAATATGGGCCAAGAAGTGCAGACATTGCAGTGGCATTACGATACGATGTAACGCTTAATGAACAGATTAGATCTCAGGTAATTACCGCAATTAACAGTTAATACAGCCAAGACTAATTAGCCAAAGATTTAGTTATCGGAGGCATCTACAATGGGTGATTCATTCTGACAGGAGTGAAGGGTTAATCCATTACTTAGTAATTAATTGTAACACCTATGTACCTATGTTTAACACATAAAAATATTGATTGATTGATTACTAAGGTTGACCGTAATATGCGATGTAACTTGTAAATTTATTTATTATTCTTAAATATTGCTTGTGCCTAGATTATATCTGTAAGAAACCGATAGAGTTACATAAATTAGCCGAAAAACGATTATTATTTTATTAAAGTATGTAATAATAACAACGGTTTCAAGCCCTAAAGACAATTATATCTACCAGGTGTTTAGTTTTGTTAGCTAACTATGAATTAAACTATTAATTAATTGTAATTAAACGTTAAAGTTATCAAGAAAAGCCAAATAAGTACTTTTGAATAAATTTGGCTGAAGCTTAGCATCTTAATATTCCTTTCCGGGGTATATCTGTATACAATTATATATTTTAAATCTTCCGTTAAAGAGTAGTAAACATGCATGATGTATTTATTTATTTAAAGTATTCATAATTAAAGTAATACTTGTGTATTTAACTAGGTAAGAGGAGATACTTATTGTTCAAAATAAATACAAAATGTACATAAAATATGCAAATATACTTAAGTTAAGAGATAAGGGCATTTGTCCTGATAAAACCACAAGTGTGATATCGCGTGTGCCTTATCACCTATTATCATTTAATCCTGTCAAAATAATTAATAAAAAGATTGATGCGATGTTTAACAGTAATTTGTGAACATTATCATGGTAATGAATGGGACAAGGCATCAAATTAATTAGGCGTAATCGGGGCATTTAAAATGTGGGTCGTTTAAATTAATTATATACCATACTCTTGGTCTTTTGCACGAAAAAACTAAAAAAAAAACTTAAATACCTAGTGTAACCCTGTGTCTTCTGTTCTATGGAGGTTAAGAAATCGTAGAATTGTATCCGAACTTATCCAACGAAAAATAACGCCGATAGAGATAAAATAAAGACATTAAGCTTCCAAGCAAAGCAAAGATGTAGTAAATATTTAAACAGTCAATACAACAAGTATTTAGTGTATTTACCTAAATTAAATCATAGCACAATATCAACAGTTCAATTTACTAAATCAAATTTATTTGAATATTGGTACTCTGGCCTATGTTCCTGTCAATTCTAACTTACTTGGCAACACAAAAAAATATTTATTTAATAACTTTGTAACATAAAACCACTTCCAATACGGAAAGTTTACCCAATTAATCGCTAGATGGCGCTAGCGTCGAAATAGATCGCGCAAGCGTTGGTCTATCACAGTTTCATGGCGTGTATTCGACATTAGTATGCAAACCGCTCACTAGATGGCGGTGGCATTGAAATAGAACGCGCAAACTATTGTCTTTCGTAGAAGAAGTTCTAAGTAATTTTTTTGTTTATTTGATAGATTCGATAGGTGACACGGGGCCCGATTCGGATTTTGAAATAGACATCTACTAGATATCTTTTAGACGTCACCAAGATACGATAACGATATGTTTAAGATCTAACCTGTCAAATTTGACATTTATGCGATTCTGGAGATACTCTTGAACGATTTCCACAAGATATGACTTAGAGATCCAATTCACATCTAATAGATATCTAACACTATCTGACGTAAAAGTGACACTGGTTGCCCGAATTGAGCTGCAAAAGAGAACTAGTTGAAATCGAAACTATAACGTATCTAGAATGGATCTAGTACTTACGTGTCGACCGTGTCGTCTCTTGTGAATATCTTAAAGTTCGAATACGGCAGACGGTTATTTATATGAAGTATCAGCTACTATGTACTTTCTGTCTAGATCTAGAGATGCTCGGAGACTGATTAGCAGTGATTACCTAGTAACTCAAACCGGTGGTTAAGTTCGTGCTGAGGGTGTTTGCTCCTGCATATTCTTGTGGGTCTACACCTTTACGCGGACAGTTTTACCTTTTTTGTGCACTGTTACAAACTGTATACATAAATTCGCCAAGTTAAGAATAAAATTATTAGTCGTCAAACTACTGCCTTTTTACTTTTTACTGATTGGAACGCCCCATCGATCCCGTCACTTACAACTTTACTTTCTTTTAAGTAAGTATTTTACTTTATTTAGTTAAATAAAGCAAATATAAACTACATCCTTTTACGTTGTAACTTTGTTTCAAAGCTGAGATAATAAATTATATTACTGACGATCTAAGTAATATACTTAACTAGATAACCCAAACAATTTAACTAACAAAACAGCTAATCCCCAACCACGTCAAATTGTTTATCATATGACTAATAGGAAATAATCACAGAGTAATACCATTATGAACAAATTCGATTGTGATGCTCGTCCGATATTGGGGTTGACAATTTTCGAATTGGAATCCGAAATATATTCACCCCACACGTCGGGGTGTCAAGTGAAACTGAGAGGTTGTATTATCGTATGAGGTAAGACTCCATAGCCACGGCGTATAACCATACCACATTAGAGCCGTGTAATTACTACGCGTACCTACTTTACGAAGCTTGCAATGAAAACTAATGATGTACCTACTTTACCTTTGATTTTTTTAATTCAATGTCCTGTTCTTTTTTTTACTTTTTTAGATTTTGTTGTAATATGTAATAGATATATGTATAAATTACAAATATTTTTAAAACAACAACTTTATGATTTATGAAGTCTAAACCGCAACATGCCGTGTAGACACTTTATACAACTTAAACTCATTTTTCGTGGCTACATATTATTGCTATAAAATTTAGGATTGAATTAAAACTACTTATTTGAAGTCTAATACCACCCCACTTACAATTGCATTGCAGCTCTTTGTGTATACGTACACATATGGCACTGTTTGCCGACGACAGATTTTAGATAAAAGTGATACCTCGAATTTCAAAATGGGGATTAGAAAAAAGATACCAATTTGGGGACGATCTATTTGAAATGAAAATTAAACTAAAGTGGTCTAGTATTACGTTTCTAATTGGAGTTGTGGGCTATTGGAGATTTTTATTGGAAGTTAAAATGAGATGAGTTAGATATGGAAACTTATAAGATTGCAATGTTGGTTTACGTCTCTAAACCAAATATGCCTTAGGTGAGTAAAAATTAAGTTGAATTAATTAGCCTGTGTATATAACATGTAGTGTTTACTATGTAGGATTTTTTTGTAGATTTCTTTTGACATAATGTTGACCACATGTGTGTAACAATTATATTGTGTTTATAACTAACCTACCAATTGAAACATAATAAGTAAGTACAAAGTCTGAGAAATCAAACTTGACAAATAAACTTCGAGACCCCCCTCTCATTTTCTATCCTTGCTAATTGCTCCTTAAGACCTCAGGATTAACCGAGTCAGGTCATACACCCTTTTTAATAAGCTCCTACTTAGACCCCTTTCCAAAGATACCCTGGTTATTTGCGAAATGTAATTCAGGGTATTAATTACCGAATTGTGTACGCGTTACTGGTTGCGACGCGACACTTTGTCGTCATATTAAATTTATTCACCCCTTTCGTACGGGCTAGTTGACTGTATATTAATAATTTCTGCTAGAAGGGTAATCTCTAAAGATTTGAATTCTGAAATATGCTGCTTTGGTGTTTTATTTTGTCGGTTTTGCACTCAGTTAGTAATTATATCACGAAATAATTTAGTCTCAGGGAAGCACATGGAAGCAATTGAAATAAATAAACCTAGGTATGCATAAAACAATATTTTCTTTTTCTAGCGCTGTCCTTGCTTTTATTTCTGCCCGCTCTTTGAGTTTGGTCAGTAACCTGAGCACACATTTACGTAAAGAAACTAATATAATGTTCAAACCCACGAAAAAACTATGATTTACTGGAATATTTTTTTGTCCTCGCGAAGATAATAAGATGGTGGTAAACCATACAAATGCAATGGGTCTATTTACACTAGTAGGTATTTTATTAACAATGTTAACAAAATGCGTTACATAATAATTATTGGAATGTTGTTTTTTGTTCATAGGTCTCGGCAGTGTAGCATAAAGTGTGTAATTTATAAACCCCCTCGCATTCACTCCCACTCGATATAATATTATCATATTTTGCTCCTGAAAATAAAACAGACATCAGCGTCGCGTATCAACATATTTATGATTTCCATTAACGACGGCATTGTAACGTACTGCCGGAATCAAAATAAAAATAGGTATCAGTAGATCTTCAATATTCATGAAGACATAACCGCGAATTATTGTTCGACTGGTACAGGAGCAATATTTTTCTCAATCACCATTAGTCCGTATCTGCGAGCCTACCGACCGTTTCACTGCGTACGATAGCACCGTGCATTCTGCCTGTGTTACCCTAAAATCTTTCACAAATATCTTCAAAGCTTACACTGAATTCAACCTAATAAGAAGGTGGTTTGAGTTCATTATAGATTTGTAGATTATCAGGTCGGTCAGTTTACGCTTGACTCTCATTTCGCAGTAGAATGCGGAATATGTCGGCACTTCACTTTTATTGTATCAAATAATAGGGGCGCTCTTATGGCTATTATCACGTGTTTGATCTAAAATGATACTTCGTACGACATGCACTTTGTGGAGGGGTGTCTTTTCTATAGACATTGTTAGCTGCCAAATTTCAACCGATACCGGTGCAATTGAACTTTTTCAAATAAATAAGGTCTATAATCCTCCGTTCTTTTGAACTGTGTCGGTGGTTTTATAATACCATGTCCATCAATGCGGTGGCTAGATAAAGGCCTTTCGAAATTGTGAAAGGGAAACTTCAGGGGCGTTAGCCGTGACAGGTCTTATTTATCTTTCTTTTCAGACGCCTACTTGAATTTCTAATAGAGCTATCACTTGCCAAATATTATTAAATTTTTATGTGACATCAAAATGGGCACTTTAGAAGTATTGTAGTTATTATGAGTCGCTGCTCATGCATGTGCGTGAACCTGATAATTTTATTACCTACATAGGTACATATTACAATTATTTTACAATTGAAACACAAAACGTTAATACAGTGTAATATTATTATTTCCAATATTTTCACAAATCCATCTTTCTTCAATATTTTCGACATGAACAGTTTCGTCTTTATATCCATAGATTTCTCGCTCGAGAGCATCAAAGACAATAAACTTAGTAAACGGAGCGTCTATAACGCCTGCCATTTGGACCATTCAAACTTGGCTTCGGAATCCAAGACATAACCATTTCCTATTCTCATACAAGGATCATCCGTCGACTGAAACTAGTCTGCAAACTGACATGCGCAATCAAAACACAATACGTTATAAATGGTACACATTATATCAAAACCATTTTATTATGCAGTCGGTCTTCGCCACCCCTGCTTGAGTAATAACCTCTATTCCTCAGTTATAAGGTCTAGGGACTTTTGGAATGGGGTATAACATTACCTTTGCAACTTGTACGTCAGGGCTTCTCAACTTTGGCTCATAACCATCCCGCTGTGAAACGTAAAGAGAAGCAATGGTTGTCGATAAATTCTGTCGCTTTATTTATTTGCGTAGTTTGCGGGTGGCGTCGTCTCACATGATTACGTTGACGGCTGCGTATTTGTATCGTAGTGATATATTATAATTAAATAATGTATATATATGATATATCGACTAAGTAGGTACAAGCAAAAAAAGTTATGAAAAGCCTAAGATACGCGGTGTTCCCGTGGTACCATCGAAGTATGGACCGCGCCAGACGTTACTTAAATTCGGTGATCGAACGAGACGAGAACCACTGCATGGACGGCGATTTCTAATCCAAAATAAAATGATGATACAATTTTGACTCGTACAATAATATTTTCTATACTTCGTGTTTTTGGCAATAGCTAGGAAAGGGTAAACATGAACTCTCGACGTGTCTCTTTATTGAAAAACGCTTTAAAAAATACTAACTAGTATAGGTACTTAACTTATGAAACCAAAAGAATGATCTTACTGGAATGATCTTATATGCATAGTAATTTATTTATAATATTTTAAATATTACATGTCAAGTTATTTAGACATTAGGTATTCAGTTTTGTTATATAATATTCAAATTAATTAAATAATCAGTATAATTAAAATATCAGGATACAGGATCTTGCCACCTTTCCAAACTGTAAGCTCAAAATCATCAATCACCCGATCGATATCGCTGTTTTGCAAAGAAGAATAGATTAGCAAAGGATTAGTGCCCTAACATGAATTAAAATAAATACAATTTCGTACGGAGGTACGACTGATTGGGGAGTGACCGCATTTATCGACGTCGAATTTATGCTATATAATTTTTTATATTTACTGTGGCTCATTTTTTAAAGGTAGTTTTCAGTTTTTTTTGTTAATACGATAAGCACATTGAATAGTAACATTAACTTATTATTTGCATTCGCAAAGCAGTATACATTATTAATTAACAAGTAACTACTAAAAACAAACGTGCCCTTAATTGCTTTTTGTGAAGCCCTCTTGGATAGTTACCTACTAACCAAATTATTCAGAAAATAGTTTTACTATAACCAGGAAACTCTTTTTACTAATGAAATGAATGAAATCAAATTAAAAATATTACCTTTAGATATGGCGTAAGCGCCATGTGAATCGTATTAATGTATGTCCTTCTCTAGTTTTAGTGTTCAATACCTACCCTCAAGCGAGTTGAGGGTTAATGCTATGTTTTCAAATATTCAGTTGTCAAGCTTCAAAATAATTGTGCTTAGTGGGAGAAGTAATTTAATTAATTTTGTAAACGAGGCAGTATATTGACACAATTATGTAACTTGCTGGTAATAGTAATTTGTGAAAGTAAGTAAATAACTTATTTACGTACCTATATAGGTATGTAGCCTATTTACAATGATAACTTAGAATTTCACAAGCATGCCTTTAGTTTTGCCTAATGGTCGATGATTGTGACCGTATTAAATATTTTATTAAGTATAGGTATCCCAAGGATACATAAAATTCAAAAAAATGGCGGAGCTCGCAATTAATTTAAGTAGGTACCTACCAGTTAATTCAAATATTTGATTTGTTATCATTTAGCTAATTTTATAAGTAGGATATATCTATTATTTACCTGCCAACTGTTTCCAAGATTTTTGGAAACTCTGTTGCTAGCTTTAGGTATAAAGTACTTACATAATTATATCTATGTGCAACTTTAAGTTCACCGTTCAGTACGTAGGTACTAGTAGAATATTGCTAAAGAACTTTTTTTTAAATTGGTCCCCACAAAAATTGTCTCCATAAACTGGAAGAAAATGGACTCCCCAAAAAGCTCGTGGTTAGCTTGCGTCGCCACGTGTCCAAAACAACACAAATTGCCGCAGACCAATTTGGCACCAATTTTCCTGTGTGCCCACGATTCGGCCGTAATTGATCGTCTTTTGTTTATTTAATTTCGTTATTGTTTTGTCTCCGTGTTTATCGAGCAGTGTTTTTGTTTGATTTGCCTCCTTACTTAGTTTATTGTGTTTATTTTATTTTCCATCCTATATAAGTACCTATTCGTAATAATAATAACATTTTAAGTATTTGTCTACCATTTTTATACTGATATAGTATACATAGTTATAAAAAGAGATCATCAGATCATCACTAAAACAAATTCGTGTAATTGTATTACTCGACATCCATCCACGCCACAACCAACCTTTATCGCAACGCAGTGACGTCACGTATTGCAACGCCCACAGCACGCAGTCGATATTTTCGCCGTTCTGCTCACCGCTCCGATAGCCGTGATCGTCTAGTGGTTAGGACCCTACGTTGTGGCCGTAGTAACCCAGGTTCGAATCCTGGTCACGGCAGTGTCTGACACTGTTACGGCGGAGTTTATTCTTTATTGTTTTTTTTTTCCCGAAATGTTGTAATAAGTAATAACAGAGCCATTAAAGACCTCAACACTCTTTCATTTTGCCTAAATAAGCTGAAGTACATTTAAGACGTAAGTATAACAAATTATGTAAATTAAGACTGTATTATTATGTAATTAGTAAGTATTTAATTAACACTTTTTGTTAGCTTTTCCTATTTACGTTTTCTTGAAGTAGATACTGTTTAGTTAATAAGGCCAGATAACAGATTACTAGTATATGACAACCATTAGTAGTAGGTAAGTAGCTAAATGTAATTTGTAATAATAATAAACCTGCCAAGTGTGAGTCGAACTCGCATAAGTATAAAATTATACTGATAAAATTATAAATGTTATCCTTATGTTTATAACACCAGTTTTCACACTTGAATTTTTAAATCAAATTCTTAATTACCCAACACACATTATGTAGGTAGGTGCGGCATATCAGCGATCTGGGCAACAAAACGGCACAATCAATTTGCTGTCGCCCCCATTGTCTGAGGCCGCGATATGGAAGCGCTTTATGGTTTGTTTTGATTTATTTTCATAAATTATGTTTCTTTACGTAAACAGCGAATGATTTCTAAGTTGTACTTGTAAGAACCCCCACCATTCAAAAACAAAATAAACAAAGTTTTCGTTAAATTCAGTGAGTAGTTAGTACCTTTATATTATTTTGGACATAGATTGGGGGCCTAACAATATTACGCTCTCTGTACTTGCATTCATATTTAAAATAAATAAATATAGAACGATTTTTTTTTCAATTTTTTTCTCTTTATCCTAAAATATATGTTTTCTGTGGTTACTAAGTACTGGACTTTCATAATAAGTTAACAACCTATTAGTAACTATGACTTTAAAATATCAATATAAAAGGTTCCTTATTTGTTCCAAAACATTATGTCACCGTAGAAGCACTAGAACTATTCATCAGCCCAATAACTTCAATCAAAGCCCCTACATACTGCGCTGCTCCCCGCTTTCCACTTGGCTGCACACGTCTTTTATCGTTAATGGCCTTAATTAAAAAGATTTTCCAACAAGGGCCGTAATGAATCATTATTTTACATTTGAGATGATGATTATTGATGATGTTAGAAGTAAGAAAAAGGAAACGTAATAAACCTTTATTAGTAATGGGCTTATATTATTTAAGTATCAAAATTGGTAGAGCCAGGGCGTTATTCTGTGAGCAAATGAAATATACTTACATTTCTAATGAAATTAGTGTATCTATGTAGGTATGATGATGAGGGCGTTCTTGGGAGGACCGACTGGTAGCCGTCCGGTTGGTCGGCCCAGGTATCGCTGGGAAGACAGTGTGACGGCGGATCTACTTCACCTTCGCGTCAGTAACCGGCAGGAAGTTGCGCAGGATCGGGACAGGTGGCATGCTCTCGTTTCGGAGGCCAAGATTCTCTTTGGATCGCTGAGCCAAAATAGTTAGTTAGTTAGTTATGTAGGTACTACTTAATTATGTTTCAAAAAAGGCGCAGAATGCAGATTGCCTATTTTGTTCATTTCTTTTTTATTTCCACCGATTTGAATAAATTGAAATAGTAAATGTCTAAGTCAGATTCAAACTATGCCATTATGTTTACAACAAAATCCATCCGTTTGGTACCTTTATATCATCATCACCACCATTCGCTTGCCCTTTTCTCTTCTCTTAGGGTCGGCGCAGCATGTCTTGTTCTTCCATACCATTGTGTTGTTTGTCTTCTCATCATTCATCTGTATTCTATTCATATCATCTCTAACACAGCCCATATATCCACCTTCTGCTTGGTTTTCATTCCTCTTACATCCCTCCACATTCATTCCTTATAGTCAGATCAAGACAAGTCTGCAACGATTTTGATAGCACACGCAGTTCAAGTGTTATTGTAAACGTCAAACTTCTATGAAATTATGACGTATTCATAACATTTGCACTGCGTATGCTATCAAAATCGTTGTAGACTTTTCTTGGTCTAACTCTACCTATCTTTTGCGTCACATAACTTTCGTCCTACGCTACGCATCACGGCATCCACAACGTGGTAGGCTAGGGGATTTGCAATTTCTAGATGTCCGATTGATTATAAAAAGAATATAAAAAGGTTGAAATTCTAACTAGCTTGCTAGAGGTAAACCCTAAATATGTTTAAAAGTTTGGAAAACCGTTTTTGGTATCAACAATCAGCTCAGAATGTCTATTCTCTAACAAATTAAGCCGTATCATTATGCACTTGGACCTCTAGGTACATAGTCATCCCTAAACAATTCAGACAACAATACTGATTGCCTCATAACACATTAAAGTAAATTACACTTCCCGGTTATAGATCTAATAACTATAAGGGCATATCTACACAATATATGGGTCCATTTTCAATACACCCAAAAACCAAAACACCACCCTTAGGACCTCTTTGCATAAAGAGTCAGTGCATAAAATCTTACGACACATAACTACAAACGTAATACATACGTTGATTTGATTAAAACCGTTCTAAACTGAACTGTATGATTTAGTCAGTAAGGCTAGTACGAAATTTACGGATATTACTCTTACATCACATTAATGCAAACTTAAAATTGCTGCCACATTTGCAGCAGTTGTCCTAAATTGAACCTTGCAGTAAATGTCCTAAGGTATATGATAATTTTATAAGCAGCGCTGCGTCATTGGGTGTTAGGGCCCAGTAAAATCATTACAGTTTAACTCAGCCAGTTTCCCGTTTAAATTAAACGCAGGACAATGGTCAGTGGCTAAACCACGGTTAACGGTCTTGAGCCTAAGTTATGGGGGGATTAGCCGTATCTTAATATCTTGCCTTAACTAGGGGTGATCGTGGATGTGGAGGCTTGACGGTTGGTGGCCATATTTTATGATGCATGCTGATATTTGTAAATACACTATCAATGTTATTATTGTTGTAATCACCAAAACAAATCGGATTAAGTACAATAAAATAATAACTGAATATCAACCTACCAAACGCATCATTTAATTATTAGGTATTCTAAATCTACAATATCTACACTACACACTTAACAATTTCATTTAAATTCTAATTCACAATTTTAATCTCTATGACAAAGATTGACAATACTTAGTATACATAAGAAGCCAAGATTACGGAATAAAAGCTTGTAAAGGGGACAAACCTGAATAAGAATTTTGATACGGGAAAATAAAAAAATTAGCCTAAAATTATCATTACATAGGTACGTATTATATGATTTCGAATTTTCAAAGTAATTAATTATCGCCAACGATTACACCTCCTCCACCATTGAAGTAAAGAAACGTCGGGCGCGGTCAATTATTGGCTAACTG
This sequence comes from Cydia splendana, assembly GCF_910591565.1. Classification (NCBI taxonomy): domain Eukaryota; kingdom Metazoa; phylum Arthropoda; class Insecta; order Lepidoptera; family Tortricidae; genus Cydia; species Cydia splendana. The sequence continues at coordinate 14,663,910 of NC_085960.1, forward strand.
ACCGCCTGAGAAGTGAGAACAGCTACGTGTGATGGCTTTTTGTGATTTATAGACACTCAAAAAAGGCTTTTTTTTACTTCAAGATAAATTAGTTAAATTACACACCATAAACTTTGTGATAAGTATTATTTTCTTAGTTAAACTCTATAAGCTCTCAATGAACTTTCTAACTTTGTTTCCAATGTTGTGTATGCCCATTTATCCCCGCCTGTGACCGCCGCCATACAAGAGGCGGGGACAAATGGGAATACACCAAAAAACGGGGCTTAAATACACTCCTGCGCTCTTTTCACGACACCAAGTGAGAGCACAACTGGCTGCTATTCAAAACTATCAGGCGCTCGATTAAAATATGACCATAGTTTTTCTCTGTTGGTAAGAGTTTGCGACTCCAAATTATTCAACGCTGTTGTTAACATTTGTGTTACTATTTGTCTTAGTATTTTCATTGAGATAAGATATTATTTTGTTTAAAGTTAGGTTAGGTAACTCGTACATACCCACTACATGCCTAATACCGTGCACAACCGTAGAATATAACTATATTACTTAGGTACTCTTTTTATAGGACGATATATTCAAATATCACTAGACTTTAGGTACTACAGACGACATATTTTTTTCTAAATTCTTTGCTATAATACATTTTTTATAACTTTGTCGTTGCAGCTCACAAATTCAGTGCACTCAAAATTCGAAACATTCATAACTGTGACAGAGTTCCAGCCACAATGAAAGCACTTATCACACCGTACTTAGCCATTATAAATGGGGATCATTTATTTCGCATTGTGTAGCAATATTAGTATTGGCAACGATTTCGGTTTGAATAAAATGATAAAATGCGACTTTAAGATACTGTCCGGGTGCTAAATGGACTTTATAACTAGTTTTCGTGCTTTTGTATGGATTAATGGCCTGTCTTAACTACTTAATATTACTTGTATATAAATACTGTAAGTGGGTTATTAGTGATTAGATCATAGCCATTTAGAAAAATGTGTTAGCGATTTTATTACCTACCCCTTAAATTGTCCACAAAGTGCACAGGTTCCATGATAAAAGCATAACTTAATTTCATATATTTTTTAGCCTAAAACGATAAGATACGTAGGTACCGCATTATACCGGGTGTGGCCTGTAACACGAGCAAAGAATTAAAACATAGATTGTACTCCTCAAACGGTGACACTTTTGTTCAACAACTTTTAAAAATTATGAAGTATTTAGAGTCCCTATTTTTCATACAAAATAAATATTATCTTCAATGGACGCCATCGCCACGCCATATCATTGTGATTGACGTTGCTTGTCACGCCTTAAACATAACAAAATTCGCAATACATTGCGTCCTAGAATAAACTTTAAAGTGTATTAAAAATCAAACCACAAATTATTTTTAAAAGTCGCTGAACAAATGTTGGTCAGTATGAGGAGTACAGCCTACAGTTTAATTTTTTGCTCATGTTACAGGCCACACCCGGTATGTACACGTAAATTCAAAAATTTAGGACGTTTAGGTAACTAATTTTGTCTCAACTTTTTCCCGTTTTTTTCCCGTTTCTGCAACGCTCTACTATATGTACCTACACCGTAGGTACCTAAGAAGGCAAGACGATAAAAATAATAGTAAGATATTAAATGAATAAAGGAAAAATAGTAATATTCTTTAAATATAAGTCATGTCATACCTAAATTAATGAGTAAATTAGGTGCAACTTAAATGATTCGATCTATACCTATATAATAAATAATGGTTATGTAGATAACTACAGTAGTCTAGTACCTATGTAATGTCAAAATTTGTTGTCATCTACCATCTATAACCATGGTCAATGGTTCAATAATACCTACATATATTTGTAGGTAACCTACCACTAATATAACTCGCCAAAAAACTGATTCTAGCTCTAGCTCTAAATACCTATTCATTAGATTTAAAACCTAAGACTAAGAGCTAAGCCCACATATGTTTCAATATTACAATTAAAATTTTAATCCCATAATTGCTAGGAGAGGAAAATTTCAATCCGCTAAACACTCCGGCTTACTGTAGGGTTGGAAAATGTTGCACCCTACTTGCGAACTATACTAACATATAATCTACTTATGTGATTGTGCATCTGATATATTGAAATTTGAATCTTTCGTAGAAACCTACCTATATAATAAAAAAAACTGGTCATGTGCGTCTGACTCGGGCACGAAGGGTTCCGTGCCATTACGCAAAAAACGGCAAAAAAATCACGTTTGTTGCATGGGAGCCCCACTTAAATATTTATTTTATATTGTTTTTAGTAGGTATTTGTTATTATAGCGGCAACAGAAATACATCATCTGTGAAAATTTCAATCAATTTCAATCTATCACGGTACATGAGTTCCAGCCTGGTGACAGACAGACAGACGGACGGATGGACAGCGGAGTCTTAGTAGTCCTGTTTATACCCTTTGGGTACGGAACCCTAACAACTTCTAAACAAAGTTAACGACCATACTATTATTGGCTAATCGGTATGTTTTATACCTACTCGTCTTAACAGGTACCTATATTATTATCGTTATGAAATTTCTTGTGGATATTATTCAGCATTCATATGGCAATAAAACCCAAAAGTCGGAAGTAAATTTTAAATACCTGCCCATAAAATGTTCTTACCAGGATTCGAACCTGAGATAACTATTAGTCAAAGACTAGCTTCGTTATATACCTAGCATTTATGTAAATTTTGTAACGTACAAAATAAACTAACCGTATTAATGGGTATGGGAATATAGGTGACGAACTTATTTGTAAGAAAATGCGATTATTATCAAAATAATAACTAATGTACTTACTAAATACAAAGTCAAAATAATATACAGATCAAATAGTCAGGAATAAAATAGCTATGTATCCACTCACATGATTGATATTTTTCAGTGACCTCTGTTATTATGTGAAAATAAAGGGTGACAGCTTGCAACTACAGTTGCATAAAGCATGTGAGTGGTTATATGACAGGAAAACAATTTTTTTAGTTTTTAATGTGAATTAGCTCTAGTTCTAAGTTAGTCAACATTAAAACAAAAATAATTATTTTCCTAAAATTACCTCATGTAGGCATACCTACATGCATCTATGTACATATACTTGAAGATATCTATTAAAGGGCAGCATTACTTGCGTTTTATTTTCGCTTCATTTTCTCACCCTCTGTTCGGATGACACATTTTAATTACTGCGACGCCATTTTAATTTAAATACTAATCCGCTTACGATATTCGGCGATAGTGCGGTTTTAAAACCAACACCGAAGGGATGTCCTCAATTTTGTTTGTTAGGTATAAGTCGATAATACCTATCTAAAATATTTCAATGTTTCGAAAATAGTTTGGAGGTACATAATGGTTGAATTTTCGGGTCTCATCTTAGCTAAGCTAATCAAAATTCATTAAGATATACTTTCACAGTAAAGGTCGTTCAGGAATAAGACTTCGGGACTAGATTTTAGAAATCCATGTAATTAATCTCTTAATAATTGTATTTTTCCTACGCATTGCAAACCTATGCAATATAGATAATTACAACACTAGTCGAGTAAATCGTCAAAGACCCATCCCGCGACAATAATAACATAGATTAACAAACCTTAATCCCACCACGACAGGTTTCTTATTAACGCCATTTGTCACTGCTTGTGTAATAAAACTCCACCAACGGCGTAACCGAAATGAGACCTTAGGTTAAGGACCACAAAGTTCAAAAGAACTTGTATTATTTATTGCCAAAATCACTAAGCTGCCACCATACTAAATCACGCTAACTTGAACCTTACTTTTAAAGCTTAAAGGCTAAAATATTTTTTAGTATTCAAGCTCACATCATTAATTGTAATATATAGTTCATTTAAAATTTCAAGGGATAATGTACGTTATATACATTGACATAAGATTATTTTTAACTTTGCTGTATAATATTTAAGGATTATTAAGTGTAATCAGCAGCGAGACTTAGCGCCTTAATTATCGGGGAAGCTGAGGTATTAACGGAGTTTGATTTAAATAAATAATTTCATGAAGCCAAGGGGTAATTTGTCTGTCTTTTAGAATAAATGAAAACAATTATAATATGACTAACAATCCAAGCTTTTTCCACATATTTCATTAATTCATCGAGTCAAAAAACTAAAATCTAATTTTAAAAAAGCATGTTTTGGACAACTGCAATATAAATAGTTTCAGGTAAATAATATCTAGTGATAGTTTCAGTGGTTTCAATTGAAAGCTGAATTTATGCTACAATGCACTTTACTTTAGCTTTACAAATTAACGTATCTCCTTATTTATTTATTCGTATGGCATTTACAGAGTCGCTAATTATCAATTACAATATTTACAAACGATATCTAAATTCTTCACCCATTGGGCAGCGTGTGCATTAGGCGAATGAAGGTCTAGAGCCTCTCCGACAAATTTCCGTTTCGGGCAACTATGTATAATGTGGTGTATAGTCTGTACTGGGGCCCCGCAGTCGCATGCTGGTGAGTCTCGCCAACCACACTTAAACAGGTAGTCCGCACAGCGTCCATGTTCGGTACGGAGTCTGTTTAATTGGCACCATTCCTTCCTAGATGCTGAAAAGCCATACGGCTTTTTGGTAGGATCGTAGGCATTTAGGCTGGGATTTGGCAGGTTGGATTGCCACTCATCTTTCCAAGCGTCTTTTATATTGAAGCCACCTTGCGTCAGGTTTTGAGCGGTTTGGTAGGGCGGGTGTAGAGACTTCAGACGATGCTGTGGTGGGTTAAGGAATTCCTGGTGGATCGGCAGTTTCGGGTCGTATCTAACGTATCGTATCGTACGTATCGTAACGTATCTCCTAATACATTGTAATATATACTTGAGAAGGTATTGTACGCAGACTATTATACAAATGCATTTTGCAATTTTTAGTATAGTCATGTGCATTTATCTTTGATCCTATGAATCAATGACAAATCATTCCAACCCAAATAAATGACATTTAATTTACATAAATAAATCCTTTTGACTTCTGGTCAACCCTAGCCTACCCCAACCTCCTCTCAGAATCCAAACAACACAAACATAACTACTACTTTGTAAAAATCAACCGTAACTTTAAACGTATAAGATTCAAAATCATTTGACATTGATACTGTAATTTTTGATAAATCGGTATCATCCCATAACGCAGCTATGATTGAGCTGCACTAGTTTCGACAAATTTGAGTCGTTTGACGCATAGTGCACCTCATTTGTATTGGTCAGTGATGTAGTGAGCCATTAGGTTGATGGAGACTTGGTTTGTAAAGGAAGCTAAGTGGATATATTTCATTCATTTGATTCTAGTTATCACTATCATCAAGCCCATTTTGTTCTACGTAATATACTTTTTTAATAATAAATATAGATTAAGCTAAATACCCTGAAACATGTACCAAATGGTTGTTAAAAAGAAGTAAACAGTTCAATTTTTTTATATAATTTACTTACACACACTATATTATTAGGTACACTTCAGTTTCAGGAACTAGAATCTGCTCTCTAAATAGCCTTGCCACCTTCAGTTAAGGTCGCAAGCATGGTGTTCATTATTGAAATTTGAGTTTATCCAAAATTTTACTTGCCTTGATTTACTGCACCTTAACATTCACTCCAATCAGGTATTATAATATCATAACAAGGTATCAAAATGTAATATTAAATCAAAAAGCTCGACACCTACTTTTTGTATCTAGCTAAATGTATAAATCCTTATGTACTATATCACACATCAGTTCCTAAATCAAACCATAACAACACCCAAACCCTTTTTCAAGTAAACCTTTAATACTAGTTAATGGTCAGCTACATCAACCCCGAGAAGGGTCAGCAAAACAAACTCTTTCAATGCAGTCCCTTGTCAGAGAACAAAACGTTTTAAGAATGAAAAATGAAATCAAGTGGACAGTCCGAGGGAGCAGGAACCGGTAACTTGATCTATATTAATATGAAACATGGTGACGTTGATGGATTTATCGGTAGCGATTTAAGTTTAATCTAACTTTTAGGGAGCTATAGGTGTTCATTTATGTCAATTCAAACATAACCAGAGTATCATTCATCCTACCACTTATACGTAAGGTAAGTATATAAGTACGTTTATTCAAAATAAATTCAATTATTTGGCGACAGATAATTATATAAAAAAGCGGATCATTAATAAAGCAATAATTACTTGCCTAGTCTATAAGTACCTCCTATATACCTAACTAAAATCGACGAGGTTGCTCCGCTTGCTCCTCTTTAGGAGTATCGAAATTCGTTATCCTACCTCTCTATCGCTCTTGCATATTCGAACGACAGAGACACTGTAACGTCTTTCGATTTTTCGATATTCGCTATTGGCCCTCAGTTCTTTAAAGCGGCCCTTTGTTGTGTGTATACCTACTTAATTTAATTTGCTCTACTAGTATAAGTGCCTATACATTTTAACCAAACCTGAATAATGAAATTGAAAAATGGGTGAAGTCACAGTCCATTATGGAGCAGCTCGGCCATCTCACTGGGCAAGCTTGACCATCATTTATCAGCACTTAACCGAATTTACATAAAAGCTGATGATTAATGCACGCGTGATACTCTCAGTGTGTGTAGTTAGTTCAGTAGGTACTGGCTGGAGATCCCACTTGATGAATTGTGTTCAAGGGACAACACTAATTGTACGGAGCGTCGTCATCAAAATCTGCTAGAATTTATTTATGGACCAAAGAACTAGTATACAGGTTAGAAGCTTTGTTCGTACGGTATCACATACCCATAACATTTGTAATCATATAAACACAAACCAAAAATGGGGTTAGTAAAGCAAATTACTAGAAGTTTAGGTACAGTCGAGTGCATAAATATTTATAAATTTTTTCACCTTATTGCAATGGGTTAAGGTGGAGAAATGTATACATATTTATGCACTCGACTGTACACGAAGAACTTATTAATAGTGGCTTATTTAGATAACTATAATTAGTCACGGAAATTATTAAATAGAGCAAAAATGTTTGTTGCATCATATTTTTTGTCAATAATTTTATGTAAGATCACTAATCTAATGAAACTGTACAACTTTTGTAACAAATACAAAGCACCTATTCATTGGATATGTTAAATCTCACAGACTTCTCAATCTTCTCATGGGATTTGCTGTCAACTCATATAAACGAACTCTAAATAAACGTCAACTCAGCATTACAATCAACTTTCTCGCTTCTCAAAAGAGAAATGCAAATGAAGGATTATCTTCATTTCAAAGTTTTCAGCAATCAGTTTTCATTTAGCACCATATTACCTTCAATTTGAAAATGGCGCCGGCTCGGAGCAATCAACGAAAATACGAAATAAACCATTGTGAAAATGCGAGTCACTTGTCCAGGCTAACTTGGACTTTTACATCCTTAAATCTTAAAGATTCCTCGAAGGTTCCAGCAATATCAATAAAATTAGATGGGTCTCGATAAATTGGACAGGTTACACATAAAATAGGGAACAGTTCGCAGCATATTTGGAAGGAAATCTCGAATATCACTTAGCGAAAGAGAAGTTATAACAATAAATTCAGGAGAGCATTTGCATACGGGCTTTTGAGTCGCGAGGGTGATTTTGGAACGGGTCGCTTAACACGCCGATGTGGCTTTCAGTTTGGGGATATTTTCCTGTTTTTTACTGGAAAGGTATAGAAGTCTTATTGTTTAGTGAAGCGAAGTAATGCTGATTACAGCTGCGTCGCAATTTCAGGACTGTACTTAACTTATATTACACCATATTTTAGGACTTTACTTTAGGCTACCTATGTACGATTATACCGTCTCTAAGTCATCAAATTTAAAGTAAAAATATAATAAACTGCATGCATGCATGATATCTATCAGCAAGGGCTTTGTAAGTGCGTGAATAATTATGTTTGTATGGTAGTAACTATAAATGAATATTTTGCCTAATGCTACAAAAGAAAGAAAGTTAAGGTTAATTACCTACCTTAACTTTAATTACACGGCTCAGTAAACTTATGTATGCTTTTCCCTAAAACAGAAAACATAAACCGAAACCGTCTAAACAAAGAACAATCAACATTGCTAACAAGTTGACACGAAAAAACAACTAACTGGGTCCAGATCGTTACTCTTAATTTACATCCACCAGATTCGATAAAACCACAAAACTTGATTAATCTATCACAGAATTAGTATGCACTTCGGGGACCACGCTTTGGCAAAATCGAGAAGAAAAACTGATAAACATCGACAATGCATTCCGTGTCCCGACTAATGAAATGAAATGGTCACAGCACGGAGAGTGTTTCTTATTTTTGGAAACGGAAAACAAATAAAAAAGTTCGGTTGATTAGCGAATTCGATAAGGTTTTGTTTAATAAAGAAACTGGTACAACGGAATGAGTGTAACACGGGAATAAGAATTAAAAGTGTCACTATATTGAACCAAATATTACTAGTGGCTCTGTGAGCTGTAGACATCGCGAGCTGAGCTTAAAACGGAGTAAATGTATGGCTTCGTTGTTTAGAAGAATTTAGAGAATCTAATTTGACAATTAAAACCTTAACTATCGAACCTGCTTACAAAATTCGGGAATTGGTTTAGAAATGCGACCAGTAGAGTAGAACAGATGGACATACGAAACAATTTTTGGCTAACAGGCCAATTCAAACGTACACTGATATCAGAATGACGTCTAACTGATGTCATTTAGTTATCGTGCATTTCGCTGGTTCTTGTCCGTACATGTATTGGCGCAAGCGAGACGCACGATGACTACTAAATAACATGATAAAAATATCATTCCGATGTCAGTGTACGGTCGGTGCCCCAACTTAAGTATCCACGTCGCCATACTAATTGTATAGAAAAGTGGATAGAGTTAGACCAAGAAAAGTCTGCAGAGCACACGCAGTGCCAATGTTATTTGTGCCAGTGTCAAAATCTCTGCAGACTTTTCTTGGTCTAACTCTACTTATGTTAGGGAACCATCATTACCTTTTAATTAGCATGTAAACTGCAACTGAGAAACTTCGTGCGCGTTTGGTTTGCCAGTCTTTACAGTCTTTGTTCCTCCTCGAGTCGCAATAGAAGGAGTTTCATGCTTTTAATTTTAGTCGAGTAAGAATTTAAATATCTAACTAATCTAAATTCTAAAGAGAATAGATTGTATAGGGGACGTGCATGAACTATAGGGGGCAGCACAGGAGCCGTCAGATCTTTGGCGCGAAGCGTAGATGTGTAGTTTATGATTCCGATGTAGCCCACAAGATGGCAGAACCTACTATGCACAAGAAAACGTACCTACGAGAACGGTTGATGGTAGCACTTGCTTTGGCAATGTACATGTGCACATATGTTTCCGATTCAGGCCACAAGATGGCAGGCCCTCCAACGCGCACGATCCCTATAGGGGGCGTGCGTGAACTATAGGAGCCGTCAGATTTTTGGCGTGAGGCGTAAATGTGACGTTTATGCTTCCGATGTAGCCCACAAGGTGACAGAACCTATACTATGCATAAGGAAACGTACCTACAAGAACGGTAGATGGTAGAACTTGCTTTGGCAATGTACATGTTTCCGATTCAGACCACAAGATGGCAGACCCTCCAACGCGCACGGTCCCTATAGTAGAGGGTTATTGTCGTACTAAATTTTGTAGTCACTGTAAATCAGCGCTCTAAATTTACTGCCATCTTTCGATACAGGATTAAAATGAAAATGAATAAAAAATATCAATAAATGTATATATGTATGGATAAATGATTTTTTTTATTTTTAGAACGCCATATGATTTTAAAAACGAAATATCTAAATACCGCCTAAACCCAGCGATACAAATTTTCTGAATTTTTGGACATTTAATCTATAAACATATATCAAAAAGAAAAAACTCTTATGATATCGATACGATTATTTGTTTAAGCGCTAGGTATCACGACTCCGCCATTTTTAAAAAATTCCAAAAACCGGATTGACAAAAAATTTTTATTTAGTCATAGAATCTGGTCACAAAATTTCATGAGAATCGGTTAAGAATTGCGACCTGTAGAGGAGAACATCCGGAAATACAAAACTAAATATCTAAATACCGCCTAAACCAGCGATAATTTTTTTCTGCATTTTTTGCTATTAACTCTGTAAACATGTTTAAAAAAGAAAAAACTCTTATGATATCGATACGACTATTTATTTAGGCAACAGGTATCACGACTCCGGATAGACAAAAAAAAAATTTAGTCATAGAATCTGGTCACAAAATTTCATGAGAATCAGTTAAGAATTGCGACCTGTAGAGGAGAACATCCGGACATACGAAAGCAAATTGCTCGAGTCAAAACGTAGACCTTCGCTACGCTTCGGTCAATAATACAATAAATAAATCGGTGGTTTCTTCCAACTAGTTGCATTTTTATTTTAACTGGAATTTTGTTCTTTGAGGTTCGGTTCGAGACTAGATGTAAGGCGATCATCAAGCACATATTATGTTATTGATCGTAGAGCAATACTCGAAACAAACAATATCACTACTTCACTCTACAAGATTAATTCTTGTCACCAAACTCAATCATCCCCCTTTTTAATTCACGCCCCGCATCATCAACAATCTTTTCGCTGACTCGAATGAATACAAATGATATGAACATCCGCCGCAAACCGGAAATGACCGGGGATTTGTCAACGTCAAATTTGAATACGAGAAAACGGATGCGAGAAAAACGAGTGTCATCTGTTTCTCTTGATTGTTGGCTGCATTGAATTGTGGATTTCATTTCCTTGAGTTTTCGCTAAGTGTTAAGTCTGGCGGGGCTAACCCTTTGTTCAAAGTGACTTGCCAATTGTTTGCTCTACAGAACAATTCTACAAACGATATTTTGTTTCCCTTCTCAATATGAATATGCCCTAACGGGTAGGTTAACTCGGGGTTAAAACGTTCGCGGGCTAAAATATCCACAAAATAAGTAATTGTCTAACTCTGAAATCTAAAGTACTCATGTACGGAGTCCTTAAGGTTAAAAGAGCTTAGCTAGATTTTAAAAGAGCAAATAAAATATACTTTTGAAATGTTAATAAAATATTGATACCGATATACACATAAATGTAATTTAAAATCTACAATATAATTATTCCAGTAAATAATAGTTCAAAACTATTTGGAAATCACTTACCAACAATACTATTTATTATTATTTTTTATTTGTTGTAGTGATATGTTGTTTGTTCCTAGTATGTACTTATCCAACGTCATATTACTCGTACAAAAAATAACGTACTATTAAAACTCGAACGGAAAGTCATAAATTCATCAGTGTTAAACTCTCTCATATTCCTTCCTGCAGCAACGCTCATCGCACCCACTATTTCAAATTCAGTGTGAGTAATGGCGTTCTCATAATTCCTACAGGATTTTTGCGAAACTCATCTGTTATTTAGAAGCCGGAGGCTTTAGCTAGATTTACAGATTTCCGTTTGAAAATATATCGAGTGTTTTGTCATAATTTTGCTGGTGGTAGTTTTTTTTCACCTGCTGCTGTTTCGGAGTTTTGTGTAATGTGTTCGTCTGTTTTGTTTCAGTTCATTTTTTACTTTGTTTTGAGATTATTCTGAACCGCGAGTTTGTGGAGATTTATTAATGATATTTTCTAATACTAAACTTATACCTTTGTCATGCTCTTGCATTAGGATTACTACATTATACGACACACCACGACGGTACATATATCAGCGTCTTGAATGGAAACGTCACGCTAATTTCCATACAAGTGGCAACTGCTGGAAAGTAGTTCCTTTGTTTCAGCCCTAACACTTCATAACAAATTTTTCCTCGATCGCTTACACACTAGGATGATCCACACCTGTATTGGACTTGCGAGTATTGTACTTAAATCACCGTTTTTAAATGATAGAGAGAGAGAGAGAAAAAGAACACGTTTGCTAAAAATAACGTAAGAATATTTAAATCACTCCGCAAGTATACTATTCTAAAAAGCAGTCTCTAGAATGTTCGCTTGGGAATACTTCATCTTGTTCTGCAAGGAGTGCATTTGTGCGAAATTTACAATGCTCTTAGTCACACGCCAGTGGTCGCGCGTTAGCCGACGATCTGTTTCGGCGATGCTTGTGAATGGACTAGGGAGGAAGGATGTGGAAGAAAGTCGACGAAAGTTGGATGTGGTAAATTTATTTTCCTAAGAAACTTACACTGTCCCGAGTTTACACGCCAACAGCGTTAAATGAATAAAAATGTCTGACGTGCAGCTTATGTTTTACCCTGTTTTAAGATAACTTAAATGTTGCTTTAATAGCTACTTTCATAAGAAAGCTTAGTCTTAAAATAAGTAAGAAGAACCAAGCATACACAATAAGTATTACAAACGTGTCCCAACACTATTAAAATTGTTCAGATCAGAAAACTCCAAGATGGTTCTGAAAACCACAGCTCTTGATCTATTTCACTGCGTCAAATAAATCAGCGGCGTGTATAACTTAAGGATTTATTCGTGTATAACTTAAGTCTTGACGGGTTTTTACCTATTTGGGAAAATACCTGATCCATTCAACATATTAAAGAGCTTCATGGCCCGTATGAATCTAAGTGTACGCGAGAAAAGGGGAAGATGTAGATTTTCCTTACACCATTAACATGTATATTGCCTTTAATTTATGGGGCAAAGCTTTTTGATATCGCGACAAACGTTTTATTAGCAATTTGTTCCAGAATTCGGTCTTTAGGGACTTCGGAATTTAATCTTGTTCAATAAATTTGGCGTGAATCTGGATTTAATCGCCACTAATAAAACGAATTTAAATAATGAAAATGTGGCATACAAAATATATTGTTCGTAGATTTATATTAATTTGAGACAAATGTGCTGTATATTCACTGGTTTTAATTTGAAATAAAATGTAGCATTAAATATAAATTACGTGTGTATAAAAATACCAATGTGAATTTTTTTTGGCATTGTCGAGTAACGAACTACTTACATAAACATAATTTCCATCACTTGTGAATGTATCCAAATATATTTGCATGCAATATTTCGACCATAGTCATAATATATTTTTGATGTTACTATTTATATAGGCAAATATAGGTAAGTTGATGACGATGCAATTTAGAACCTCGGAGTTCAGTATATCGTAGTACATAACTAGATACGTACCTAACTGTATTTACTGTACTACGTAACTAGCTCTATTTGATTAAGTAAATACGATGACTCATGATGCTTCATTCGTCCCTTAATGACAGTCATCATTTCAAACCATTTCGCCAAAAGCATAATACCATTAGCGTAAACTTTTGATAGCTCGTCTTAACTCAGAGTGGGTTTAACTATAAAACTGTTTATAACTGCTTTTTAGTTTTTATCGTCTTGTTTACGTGTACTGCTTATTTGAAGCAGATTATGTTGATTGGCTGTAAAACGTTTATTCCGTACACTTCTGGAATAACGTTGAAAGAAAAGGGAGAAAACCATTCAGATAAAAGCATATTTACTAAATAGGTTATAATAGAAACTAGTGACCAATCATGTTTTGTTTTCTTTTACTCGATTGTTTTTAATATTGGACTCGGACGGGCGTACGGAAGGTCCTAGAGGTTCTTTCACGAAACCAACCAATGGGATCACATGAAATGTTGCAAATTTTCCTATTTGAATCTAACGCTATCTAACTTCCTAAGCTAATTGCCAACGCTTGACTGTTTTCATAAATACGGCTGCATCGTAAAATAAATCCGGCCTCAACCCGGCCATTTGTGGCGCGGGTTTTAATCAGGCGAAGTGCTATGTGTTTATCACCTTAACCACCCAAATCGAATCATGGGCGGTGGCAAATAACCAGCCACATTATTTAGTATAAAGGTGAGAGTCGATTGGTGCATTTAACTTTAATTTATTTTTCACCTCAGCAGCTCGAACAAGGGTACTTTGCTTCTTAAAAACAGTGAGCAAAATGCGATTTTGCTCACTGAGTCATTTTGTCTCACTCAGTGAGCAAAATCGCATTTTGCTCACTGAGTTGTCTCATTCAGTGAGCAAAATGCGATTTTGCTCACTGAGTGAGACAAAATGACATTCAAGTGACCTTTATAGTCAAATGTCATTTCAACATGCGGGGTCTAATACAAGTTCGATACTTGGGTTCTATTACCTCTGTCCCTCTAGGTATGTTCTCACTGCTTAGGGTGAAAAATTTTGTGTACTACACGAGATCAAAGTTATTTACATCTCGTGCGCTTTTGAATCTCTTACTACGCTCAAGATTCTAAATTAGATTCACTCGCTACGCTCGTGAATCTATTATAGAATCTTTCGCTTGCACGGGACTCAAAATAAGCACTCGAAGAAATATCAAACTTTGATCTCTTGTTGTACAAATAACTATATCTACTTATGTTAAAAATGTTAATCTTCGTATGCTATGCTAGGTACGGTATAAAATGTGACTGTGGGATGTTTACATGTTTGTAACTCAGTCACACACAAAAACGACTGAAAAGATTTGAATAAAATTTGGCACACATTATACTTATAGGTAGTTAAGAGCAATCTGATTCTATAAGTAATTTTAACATTTCTTATTGGTTCTGAATAAAATACCTATAGGAGATAAAAATACTTTAACCAAATTAATCCACAATTTATGTTTATTAGCGACTTTTATTTATATCGTAATTTGAAAGGAATATAAAATATAATTGGAGTTTAAAATAAAGAATTAATGTATAAAAACACCTAAACACCCGGTTGGAATAATGAAAAATAAACGCCACGTTTATTAACAACACATTTTTCCATCAATTTAGAGCCAACTAGTCTGTCTGTCTAAAAAGGAGAAATTTGGTAATTATGGATATAGTGGTAACATATTAATTTTCGGTGGTGGATTAAATAGGTAAATATTTTCGATAATAATCGTTCCAAAGTTTATATAAATGAGTTCCGTAAGTTCCGTTACATTAATAAAATAAAGGTTTTGTCATGACTGCATATTTTTTTTATTTGTTTTATTTTTATGTAAAAAGATACTAGTGTACCTATTACCTAATGAGAACAAAGATGCTCTACTTATATAAAAATAATTATTACAGCGTTGTGAGTGGCTATACATGGCAAAAACCTCTGTTTAAGTTTTAGTATGACATTACTATTAATTTACATTATATCTATTACAAATATTACAATGTAGCAGTGCTAGCACTCTCGGTAAACAAACCTTAACTGTTTCGCTGTCAACAGTATCGAATGTTGTTTTCCCGTTAGTAATATTAGATTACAATTAAATCCAAACGTTAATTAGTTAATTTTGTGTAATCCAAACGTTAATTAGTTAATTTTGTGTAATAATTTCATAAAGTAATCGTATCAGCATGGATAGCACGACAATCAGTTAATATTGTAGAAACGATGATATATTATATTATGTAACCCACCAAACTGTAACTAACTACCAGCTGCAATTAGCTACAATAATTTATGTCATGTATGTAATTTAAATGGGGTCCTACTTATCCTCCGCTTTTCGCAAAGTTACATGTTTTTTTAACTAATTGGTACTTACTAATTATGTATAGAAGCAACACAATTGTCTTCATCATTTAATATAGATTTAATATAGTCCGTGTCTTATCATTTTAATATCTATGTAACTTTTAATCAGGAATACGGGGGTACAAAGCCTAGCGAGCACCTATTAATGAGAATTGAGAATGTTTGTATGAAAATGTCCATATTTCCCACCAGCTTTATGGCAATAAGGAAAAAAAATCACGAGGTAACCTCCGGAGGAAACAAGTCTTAGTAGGAATATTGCCTACGCCCAATTCCTACCCACACTGTAATTTGTTTATTGTAAACCTGTATTGTGTACAATAAAGTGATTACTACCTACTAGTACTACTACCTAGACATGGGTAGGGGTGAGTAAATACTGAGTATTTTTTACTCGGTATTTACTCAAAGCACCCGATAAATACCCGTATTTACTCATTGGTCAGGTGGGTAAAAACGATTGCTTATAAAATATTAAAAAAGTGAGATTTAAGAACATAATTGTCTTTTATTGCAGAGTGCTAACGTGTATTAACAATATCTATAAAATAAAAAGCATATAAGACGCTTAATTTTGGAAAAAAAGGTAATTATCAGTGAGAGGCAAATTGTGATAATGCATAGTTAACAATTTTGTTTTAAATAAGAAGGTATTTACTTAAAAAATATGGTACTTAAATTCTATCGATGTTCTAGGTACCTGCATGTCGCACAAAAGTGCTTGTTTATGCGGCACTTACGACCTTTTATTAAGGGTTTTTAAAGAAAACTCAAAAATGGCTCAACCGATGATGTTCAAAATATTGTTTTTTGTACTCCATACAGCTAATCTACCGATATGTTTTCATATTTTTGCTGAACTTTGGTTCGAAAGTAATAGAGAGAATAACATTATTTTGGCCTTTAGAAACGGTTTTTTTTTCCAAAAATATTAAATTTAACCAAAAAAGTTCTTAGAAACATTCCAGTTATTTTAAAAGACCCATTTAATGATGTGCAACTCGTTGGTGGTTTCTGAATTTTTTTTGTGACAATTAGTTACATGTATGGAGTGCCCCTCTTAAAAATACATTTCTTACAATTTTAAGTACTTAATCCAGTAGCGGCTTACAAAATTTCAAATTTATATGCCCCTTTCAGCACTCTAAATAGTTTATACCCACCAATTTGGGTATAAACGAGTAAATACGGGTATATTGAATAAATACTGAGTATTCACTCGATATTCACCCGTGAGTATTTACTCACTACCCATCTCTACTACTACCACACCCGAAAGCCAAAGCCGAAAGTCTTCTTTATATTAAAATATAATTTAACCGGCAATATTTTGACTTAATTGAAATATAAATAAATAAAGTATATAGATTATAAAAACTAGATCAATAGCACTAATTACAAGTTGCCGCTCCAATGACGCGGCGCAGATGCGACGACGCGATGCGTTGTCTAATTAGTGCCCATGCGTGTGACGTGCCATTCCGATCAAATTGCTACTAATCGTATTTAATTAGTAGTGTCAATGTCTGTGTACTTATGTCGGGATGAGGCTAAAAGATTAAATTAATGGGCTACAAGCTACGCATTAAAGTTGAATCAGTGAAAGGCCTTGGATTACTAGCATACATTCAATCCTTGTAACTTTGTATACTTGGATAGCGTTGAAATGACCTAGATTTATTTAACTTGTTTGTCCATTATGCGTTCATAAATCTTTATTATAAATCTAAATTATTGTAACGAATTATATTACCATACCTAAATACAGTTTTATAATGGTTTATCATCTTGCACCTTGCCGCTGTTTATTTGTAAGTTAATCATGTAAATGATTAAATGAGCGCCCATTAATGTTACCCGATCGGAGCATTATCGTCATGGTACCGTAGCACGGTTGATAGTAGTAAATAATAATAATAATTTAGCCTATATACATCCCACTGCTGGGCACAGGCCTCTCTCAAACACGAGAGGGTTTAGGCTATAGTCCCCACGCTTGCCCAATGCGGGCTGGGGACTTCACATACACGTTTGAATTTCTTCGCGGATGTATGCAGGTTTCCTCACGATATTTTCCTTCACCGAAAAGATAGTGGTAAATATCAAATGATATTCCGTACATAAATTCCGAAAAAGTCATTCGTACGAGCCAAGATAGTAGTACTTATTTTAAATTCTATGCGATATAATTTTGACTGTAAACAGGTGTAGATACAGTACAGTGAGTATTAAAAGATTGCCACAAATATTCTCACCTCGTAGACAAAACGTAGTCCCCTTAATAACTTCACCTTATTAATTCTTCCACCACAGATCCTATAAAAGTAGATGAACAGCCGGCCACTCGGACAAATTGTGTATTAATATTTAATGCTTCGCACTTCGGCGGAGCAGTAAAACTGTCATCGCGCAAGACAAACGGCCGGGATAGGAGATTTAGGCTCGGGATTATGGGATAGCTTGATTATGGGCCAAATAAATGAATTACAAAGTATAATGTTAGCCATTGGAATTACAAGAAGCAGTGATAGACAGCACAGTAATAGAAAATAAATATATATGAAAATCCATAAGATGTGGGATAAACGTGCAGTAGTACCGAGTGGTTCAACAGAATATGTAGAAATCGATGAAAGGTAAAAAAAATAATCAAAATATGTAAATTAAGGTTCAGAAGTTGACTTTGTAATAAAATCTACGTACACAGATATACTCGGTGTTTCAAGTCAATTTCGGAAAAGGTAGGTACATAGGTATTCCGATAGAATAGTGGGATACAATTAGAACTGCGTTGGCGTTGAGGTCTTCAGGCATTTAATTACAACTGTCGCCGCGGGCAACACTATTGTCCTTACACTGTCCAAAGGTTATGCAGGATATTGTATCGCGCAGATATGCTTTGAGTTTCAGCCAATCAAATGCAATAGTCTAATTAGATTAGAAATTGCATACGACTAAGTATAATTCCACATCGTACTCATCCAAAATGTTCCAATTTAGAATTGTAAATAGTACCTACGTAGATAAACGCCTGTTGTCTACCATAGTTTAAGTTATGCTTAATTTGTATATCATGTTATTTTTCATATTGGTGAGCAATAAAGAATATTTGTATTCTATTGTATTGTATAAATGGCTATCTAGTTACAAATAAAGATCTCGTTAGCACATTTAAAATGTACCATATACAACTGATAATTATGTTTACCATGAGTGAATCCATTTCAGCTAGATATCAAAGGTTTAATAAAGACAATATTATGATGCAGGTAAACCAACTTAAATAGATTTGTTTCTAAAGCGATGTCAGATTGTCCTTAACGAAGTTGTGGGGTTGATTATTGATAGAATCAGGGCAATTCTACGTTCGATTCCAATCACTGTTCAATTACATCTGAAGCGTACCTAATACAGTCGTATAATTTGTCATATGAAAGCGTCCAGGCCTTAATAAACCCTAACTTAACGGACGTAACATAGAGAGGGAACGGATTGGATCTAGGCATATCGACACGCTTGAACAATTGAAAACTTACTTTACTTCAAATACAGATTTATTTAATCGTTGTAATACTACACACGTAACCTAGGTGACTGCTATAGTTATGGGCCACTACATAGGAATGGCCATTCCTAACAAATCAGAAAGAAACAAGCCAATTGTTGCCAATTGTTACCTTATTGTTAAGAGCGGCCAATTACTATGTAGTGGCCAATAACTATAGCAGTCACCCTATATATTTTTAGATGAATCAAAAAAGAGGCATATGTAAAAAATAAACGTCGGACTGTCTATTATATAAGAAGAACTTATAACGATGGAACAGGTATTTCTGATACCGACGGTACAAATTTTCTTTAAAATGAATGTTTCATTCATGTGATATCACTCATGTAAATATCTTTTTATCAATATTGTCACTCGATAGCGATCGTCGCAACACTATCAAATGATAATACATGCCTATACACTTTGGCTATCAGATGTCACCATCTCATATACGGAAACCGCATTCTGTTCCTATTCCGGGTATAATATTCCTGCATATCCCCTTTACATCTAGTTTAAAACCAGACTAAATTGATCTACCTCTCTTCTGAATTTCATGTCATTTGGATGATTTCATAAGGGCGTTGTAAGTAGAGGTCAGAGGTCTTCAACGTTTGGTTAGAGCGTATTAGCCTTTGGCGAAATGGACAATGGTCTGTGGAATTCTGAAAGGCTGTTAAGGCCGTCTTTGTTTTGCACAGACGGCTTGGATAAAGCTTTATGGACATATGAAACGGATTTAGCAGAAAATCCGTTTGGAACGACATTCTATTGTTTGGATAAACAAGGGTTAATTAAAATGCTGGGATTTCGTGATTTTATAACATACGGATAATTAAAACAATTATTTCTGTACTGCAGCTTTTATATCACGAAAACAATGATAATATACAATTTATTCTCTTCAAATCTTTTTTTAAATATTAAACAAGAAAATATGTCACAAATATTATATCTTCGACCTTTCTGTCATCGTAATCATCAATGTCGCAACAGTAATGCAGCTGCAGTTAACATATCTTAATATCACCTTCATGATTAATGATTTCAATAATGGAATGAAATTAAATAAATGTCCTAAAGATGTGATCCTTTAGCATGCAGCCAAAAAAATGCTAAATAAGCAAAAAAAAATAGAGCTAGAGTCTGTGCGGAAAGAGAAGAGTCGTGGATTGTATGGGGCCCAATACATTCCACGACTCTTCTCTTTCCGCACAGACTTTAATCAAAAACTTACCCAATATATTAATATCAAAACCATCTAACATACCTAATACTTTTGAATTTACATACAATATTATCATGAGATTATCATTCGTAAGCGTAACTAGCGTCGAGGCGTGCGATATGCAAAAACTCACCAATCTATATGTCATCCATGCTACATAAGTTCGTATAAATTATGTATGTTAGCACTTTGAAAGCAATTACCAGGCTTCCATTACATAACTCACCGATGTCTATTCATTCAAGGTAAGGGTAAGTTATCATGGAAGATACTAATATAAAATAAATATACACGGAGTTTTTTTATATCGACAAACAACTTTACTTATTACAAATGCACAACGAACATTTAAGAAAGGTACAACAGCAATAGGTCAAAATTATTTAAAAAAACCAGACAAGTGCGAGTCAGACTCGCCCACCGAGGGTTCCGTACTTTTTAGTATTTGTTATTATAGCGACAACAGAAATACATCATCACGGTTCATGAGATACAGCCTGGTGACAGACAGACGGACGGACGGACGGACGGACAGCTGAGTCTTAGTAATAGGGTCCCGTTTTTACCCTTTGGGTACGGAACCCTAAAAAATTAAACAGCATAGCAAAGATAGCAAAATCTTAGCACCCAAATATGAAAAAAAAAAACTTAATAAAAGTACGAGTAAGTAAGTCTGTAAAAATATTCGTTTAATTCCGACACCAAAACTCAGTGATAATTAGGTATCAAAAAATTAAACTTAGTAAATATTAAGTAAAAAAAATATTTACCATTAACTAAAAAAAACAGTTTCGACACTAACCTAACCTCACAAAGCCCTTGTCCACTCCTCTAATAGCGGTCTACTGAATAATAATCAAACGCACATAAAATTTCAATAATGGCATCGCTAACTGCTCCCGGATGCAAATGAACGGGTTCACTTGTTGCCAACTAAGTAAATTGTAAGTTTTAATCGGAAATAATATACCAGTGGTTTACAGTTTGACGTAGATTTTTTTCTAATTATTGAAATGAAATCATGGTACAAAGAGATAGAACTTTACAAAAATAAATAATGCAAATAAGAGGTTTACATTATTTAAATTAAAACCTGATTTAAAGAGACAATTCTTTAAAAAAAATGGCCGTAATACCACCCGTCCTTTTCCTAATTTCCATGACTTCAATCAGCCTCAAGTTACATTTTAATTGGCGGATTAACTTCGACATCTGACACTTTTTCAGCGATCCTAAGCTCGGTTTTTAAAGTCGACGTTCGAAGACTTAAACTGCCATAAATAAAGCAAACGTAATTGCTCGCGTTTTTTAGTTATCTGATTTTTCCACGTCACCGTTTGAGCTGCAATCTGACCAAGCAGCATCTGTGTAGCTAAAGTTGGACTTTACCCTCTCAAATTTACAGTTGAAAATTTAATACATATTCCTAGATTGAGATTTCCTTGAGCGTTCTCAACGACTTTCATGGACATCCATCAGAACGGACAACCGTTTTGTAGAATTGGGAATCGGACGTCGGTCGTAGAGTTTTAAATCGGAACGATTTACGTGAAAATAATAGCTGGAAAGCAATCTTGAGGCGAGACAAATGAGGTTTTGTTCTGTGAATGTAGCTCACAGGTGATTGCAATGCGGGTTTGAAATTTTATTTAATTTAGGAATACCTTTATTTTAGTACCAACACAATAACCAAATTATAACAAAGAATACTTATTATTTCATCTCATACGTTCAATAAGGCCCGGGACTGGACCTTTTTACCTGCACTGACAGTGGGCCTTATTAGCAACAAGTACAAATTCAGAATAATAGGGAATAATAGGGAGCAATTGCTATTTTTGAATGCTGGGCCTTGTTACCCGCCGGGCCTCATATGGCTGCACCTCACCTACCTTATTTATTTGTTTTACAAGGGGAAATTGATACCCAAACAAGCGAAACATTCTAAAATTGAACCACGAGCGTAGCGAGTGGTTCGTAAAGTTGAACCTTGAGCGTAGTGTAGGTTTCAAGGGACGAGGGTTGAATAAAATTTTCACCACATCAGCTCGTAAAGGGCCTCTTGACGGTAGTAAAACACACAAATTCACTAATAAAAAATCCTTTCCTTCATGAGTTATGTTGCCCAGAAGGTTGGCAGCGTTATCTTTTTGGATAACCTGGCTTATACTCTAGCCGTCTAGCCGAAGTAGCTGCCAGCCCTCTGGTCGCCTGAAGCATCGACATGTCGCTGAGAGATCTCTATGTAACTTTATTTGACGTTCATAAGCGCATTGTAATATACCTACTTGAATAATAAACTATCTATATCTTTATGTATGAAAATAATTCAGTACATGGATTGAATAAAAATACCTTAGGCAGTCTTAATATGATACCGAAGTAGGCAGTATGTCAAGAGATATTTGCGGGTTTTCATTTCACGAGATTACCGCGTTATCATTATTAATATACATTTTACACTTTATAACAGCCTTCGTACTTAACCTATGTACATAAAATGTATCTAGGTTTGTATTGCTTTATCTATCTATTATTCTGTATTGTACTCTGCCGTACAATACATTTATTATAATCTACTACTCCCAACACAAGCTTAATTAGACATACTCCGACTAAAGAGGTCTTGTGTTGTGTATATTAATCGAATGGTTTTCTATGTTTAGCCAATGGTTTTTTTATTGCTCTAAGCCCTAACCCAACCAATGATCCCTCTAAAATAACTGATGGTGTTTCACAAAACTTGACCAACGATTTATCAGAGCAAATTTACATACATCGGGAAGATTAATGGTCACTTGCTGGTGATCCTGTGCACACTGTATGCATGCAGCATGTGGTAATGGATTAAGTTTTGAGGTTAGATGTATCGTTATGTGCATTGTGCTGATTCGTGTAGTGTGCGATCTAGTGTTGCATTTAATACATTTACGAAAAGCAAAAATGTTTAAATTGTCAATATGAGCAATTTAAATAAAGATAAAGTATTTTTATGATCATCTGGATTATTACCAAATGCGCTAAGTTTAAAGAGTGTAGTTTTTCGACTAAAACTAGCGATGTGACTGAAGGTAATCAGACAAAATGAAATTATAAAAGGTACAAATATCTAATAAAAAAAAAATATGGAAATACATACCTGCTTATTCCTGACGATTTTCTTGGGATTTGATTTATAAATAGGTTAAACAGATTTTATTAGCTTTAAACATAATTATAACTAGCGACCCGCCCCGGCTTCGCACGGGTTACACAAAACTTTAACAAATTATATACCTAAACCTTCCTCAATAATCAATCACTCTATTGATAGGTTAAAACGGCATGAAAATCCGTTCAGTAGTTTTTGAGTTTATCGCGAACATACATACATATAAACAGACAGACGCGGCGTGGGACTTTGTTCTATATGTAAAGTGTAGTGATATCGTCATTATAACCTTTTAAACTTTCGCGTTTGGAGATATTAAATTATTACTTTAGCGGATCCAACGTCGATTTATTTAATTTACGTTTTGATTTCCGACATTGCGACGCAGGCTACACTGATCTTGATCGCTAATAATTATGATTAAACATAGTCATTATCCATTGCTAAGCCCAATTAACACTAAGTACATATCAGTAAGAATACATATAGATAGTTATAGCTATATCATAAGGGCTAGAATGCTGTGAGCGCCATAATGACGGCAATGCATGTCAACCGGTAGCGTCCCTAAATGCCGTCACCCTCGTAGTAACAGATACAATTCGCCGCGGGCCCCCCATCGATTGTGAAGGCGCTAGGGTCAGTGTACTTTGACACCGCAACGATGATCAACAGAGAGCTAGGGAAGATATAAATAATCATGGTGATGACTAATCAATACATACTACAAATGAAAAAGTAATAATAACGAGAAGATTTACACTTTAAAATAAAGAACAGACATTTTTATAAAAAAATCATTCTCATAAATGCTTCATGCAACATGAAGTTTATTTTTTCGTTCACGTTTGTATTTTATAATCTTCTTCCTCGCGTTAT
The DNA here is from genome assembly GCF_910591565.1 of Cydia splendana. NCBI lineage: Eukaryota > Metazoa > Arthropoda > Insecta > Lepidoptera > Tortricidae > Cydia > Cydia splendana. The sequence continues at coordinate 14,688,307 of NC_085960.1, forward strand.
CCCAGCATTTTGCCACGGCTCATGGGAGCCTGAAGTCCGCTTGACAACTTTACTAACCCCATGATTTGACGTAGGCACTAGTTTTTACGAAAGCGACTGCCATTTGACCTTCCAACCCAGAGGGGAAACTAGGCCTTATTGGGATTAGTCCGGTTTCCTAACGATGTTTTTCTTAACCGAAAAGCAACTGGTAAATATTAAATGATATTTCGTACATAAGTTCCGAAAAACTCATTGGTAGGGAACTAAAATAGGTATAATTTTATGATTTTGAGTAAGAGGGTTTATGAAGTATTTATCTAAGCACGAATTCCGATTAAAAACTAATTTGAAATGTTTACGTATCTTTTACACCAGACACTTTTTGAAAAAATGGGAGTTGTTACAACTTACCCCATATTTGGGGCTAGTTGTAACAGGCTCGGGGCAAGTACTAACAACTAAAATAATGGCAACATCTATAAGAAAAAAAAAAGTTTTTATTGGTTCACAGTCTTGTATACATTCTGATTCCATCTTATGACGATTATAATCGTTGACTATAAATAAATCCTGGAGTTATAAGAAAGTCTATCGGAAAAAAAATAAATTAAAATGTTTTTAATTCCCCGTCAAAATTGAGCGTTACTACTTACCCCTGTTACATTAAGCCCCCAGCTCCTCTACGAGCCGGGGTTTGAACCCGCGACCTCTGGATTGAAAGTAGCACGCTCTTACCGCTAGACCACCAGCGCTTCTATTTTATAAAAAAAACCGGCCAAGTGCGAGTCGGCCTCGCGTTCCAAGGGTTCCATACATTACCAATTTTTAACAATGTATTTTTTATATATGAAACGCGAGTGAATTGTCTTTTAAAAACCCGTAGGGGTCGGATCAAAAACAAAGTAATTAGCCCGACTCACGCTTGACTGCATATTGCTAATAGGTTCTCCTGTCATCTATAGCTAAAGAACTTTTTTCAAAATTTTACACCTACATAGTAGTTTCGGAGATAAAGGGGTCGGGGGGATGGTTTCCTACTTTCTTAAATAACTTCTAAACTATTTATTTTAAAATTACAAAAAAATATATTTGAGATTCTAAAAATGACCTCTTTCATTTGATATGTAACACGATATAGTTTAAAAACATTATTTTTAAATAAATTTTGAAATAAATTTAAAAGTGGTCTCCATGTTTAAAATTCATTTGTTTACGTAAGATGTCCGTCTTTGGGTCACGAATTTACATATGTGTACCAAATTTCAACTTAATTGGTCCAGTACTTTTGGAGAAAATGGGCTGTGACAGACAGACAGACAGACAGACGCACGAGTGATCCTATAAGGGTTCCATTTTTCCTTTTGAGGTACGGAACCCTAATAATCTAATAATATATCCAAATTAAGAATCAATTAATCGAAAGTGTTTTCCTTAATTCAATATGTATTATAGTACCTAATTATTTCACTATTCACAACAATACAATCTTTATCGCTTTTAGTGGACAATCTTGCCCTTCCTCGAATGTGCGAGAACGCAGTCCACGGGATATTGAGCTAATATTGTAGGTAATCCAATTAAACGGAGGTATGCGGCTTAAATAGAGGCCTTTGATGTGAGCTGTCCGAATCCTGGGCGACATCTATGTATTTGGTTTCAACAAAATGCTTTTGTTTTCCTCTTCTTGGATATAGATGGTTCTGTGGAAAGCATGGTAATTTAATATTAGATTTCACCTGTATTTTCAAATATTTAATAACTACATGTGCACATTGTTGAATTACAATATGATTGAATATTCAAGTATTCGAAATTGTATGTTAGTATATCTTATTTTATTAAGATTAGGTGCAAATTATACGAAAAATACGTAACGTAAATCAATCATTCCTTTACCTATTGACTAACATAAACATCAAGAGCAAAAAGTTACCATAGAGAGGTAAGCCCGAGTTTGTAAGTGATGATGTACTGCTAAAAAAAATTAAAAATATTTTCTCACGCTGCAAACATTAGCAAATCATCGCATAGCATCTAAACACTTTTAAACATGACAAATGACTATAATCCACTCATGTATGAAGGCGCGTGTCTAGTAGATTTTGACAAAAAACAATTTTGTCAAAAAGTTATTGCAATTTGGACTTTAAAAGGGTTAATTTAGATGCGATTATTGCTTTTGAGATAGAAGATTTAAATCAAATTGGAATGTAAACTCCAGGGCGTGATGTCAACGCTACTGTTTAGCGTTGTTTAATGGTTTCTGTAACACCCAATTGATCATGGATTGAATCACAACTATAATATGGAAATAAATTTTACAAAGGGACATGGGAACGTGAAGTGAGCAAGATTGTGCGCATTAAAATATAATTTAGGACATAGGGTTTTTTTATTTATTCCATGGGAATATCATTTCATCACCTATAATTTGCATTTTGTCAAATTCATATTAATATAATTGAAAGATACTGACAATGCAAATACCTATTAGAAGTAAAGCAGTTTTCATATTTTCTTGATTGTATATAAGTAGGTAACCTGTATACTGTATACCGTTACAAGATCTAGTTATCGCCATCACAACTTCCTTTGTTATTTTGAGTAAGCTCCAAAATGTTTAAAGGTGTAAAAGTAGGTACCTACATATTATGTAAATATCTTTACATCGAAACCGACATATTGCATCGCAACTCGTGCAATTGGTGTACAGTTAAAAAAAAAGTTACCTACACTTTCGACCCTTTGCTTAAAACGATATATTATATACCTATATGAGGGTGTTAGGTTATCAATGTGCTACTTGTATCGGAGAAAAACAACGGGAAACGGAACAAGAACCACTCCATACCCTAAAACATGGTCTATTAGTCGTCGCGGGTCAGTCGGCCATCGATCAATGTCCCGACTAATTCCCGGGCAGGACGATAGGAAAGTTAAACGCCCGCTACGTGATGCTGGCCCAATTGGATGTTTTTCTTCCCCCGGGATTATTTAGGAGTGGACAAATAGAGGATGTGTCACGGGATGATAAGTGAAAGGAGTTGGGAAGTGGATACGTGGTAGGGTTGGTTTTAATTACTTCGGAGTGGTCAGCAAGAAAGTTTATTAATTTAACATAAAGTCAATCGAATCCGTTTTATACTATTTACTTTCGAGCACTTAATTATCTGCGAAAGGAGGAGGTATATTATATTAAGAAATTTAAAGATTCATTTATATTCAAATGTAATCATAAACGGCAAATATAATATTTAATAAACCTACCTTACGTCACAAATACTACGAATATCTATGATCAATCAATATTAAATCCAAGTAGGTACGTCAACCAATTCAATATGTAGATATCTATTTTCTCAATTATTATTGATTGGAAAGACAATACTCACCTCTCTCACCGTACCTAAATACATACATACCTATATTTCTCCTCATTAGTTTCGGAAACAAGCCAAATCGTCTAATGACGTTACAATTCCTCAATTACATCCCCTTGAAGGACTTATCTCGCGGATGCAAATCCGGCTAATGACTTTTACAGCCTCATAACCTATTTTCCTTCATCATTGAAATTGAACCTTCTTGGTACGTTAAAAGGTGTAGTTTACTAAAACCTTTTTCTACACGATACGTAGTTGCGGGAGTAAGAAGTTGGAATCCAGCATCGACGCATCGCATCGCAATTAGTGTAAACGCGGCAAAGCCCTTGATCCGCATCCAGATTCGCGACTCGCTAAGCTTGTGTCTGTTGTGACGCTTGGATTTTAACAATGATATTGTTCTAGCTAAGATCAGAATGGAATAGACAAGACAGTGGGTATTTAAAAAAAATGTAATATTGCTTGTTGTTAAAAATCTAATTTACCTGTAAAATGAACAAAAAATTACAAAATTAGGTAGGTAATTTATACTGATTAAAAAAAACAAAGTTCTCTTAAAAGAGAAATAATCTTTTGTTTATTTTTCACTATAACAAATAAAACCAAATATTTTGTGTCAATAACTTTGTTAGTTACATACTAACTAAATATTTATAAAAATGTTAATGAATTAAATTAATTTCTTCCGTTGTCAATAGTAAATTATAAAGGTTTAAATGAATTAATTAATGAGGTAAAAAAAAACAAATTATAATTACACACAATATGAAGTTAATGCGATTTTCCTGAAGACTTTAAAGCCTAACTTTCTTATTTTATCCTTGTAGGCACGTTGACACTTTCTACTTCTTTGAAGTATTTTGTATGATTCTTAGAAAAATGTATCCAAATCGTTACTGTACCTAGTTCAGATTTTTGACCCTAACAATAATATATTGTCGACTGTGAATGTCTACTTTATTCAGGCCCTCTAATTATTGAACTTAATAATATATTTGTCTTTGTTCCTCAGAATATCCAACACTAGCAACAGGCCGACTAGCTTGTTGTTGTTAATACCTAACCCGAACCCGGTTTACCAAATCTACTATTGTCTATAATGTCTATTCTAGCGAATAAAACTCCTTGTATTCATTTAAGCCAGGACTTTTAGTACAATGATCAAAATTAGATTTCATTTAATTGGAACTCGTGTCCTGCAAAGTTAAGGTGGTCAGAGTAGATTTAATTTCCTTTACCATCAATCATATTTAGCGAAAATATGTATATTGCTGGATAAAGTCTCTTCATCGCTTTTATACTTTTAATAATGTTTTATAGCATTAATGTTTAGCAATAGTAATAGATGAGTAAAGGATGACTCACGTTAGATCGGACCGTGTCCGGGTCGGAACTTCCGGAACTTACTTTTCTATGACATGACAGGCGACCACGTGATGCTTTCCATAGAAAACGATGCGCTGCCTGGAAATTCCGGGCCGGACACGGCACGGTCTAACGTGAGTCATCCTTAATCAGAAGTTTTCTTATTTATTCGTGAAATCTTTATTGACCGAAGCGAAGCGAAGGTCTACGTTTTGACTCGGGCATTTTGCTTTCGTATGTCCGGATGTTCTCCTCTACAGGTCGCAATTCTTAACCGATTCTCGTGAAATTTTGTGACCGAATTTTATGACTAAATAAAATTTTTTTGTCAATCCGGTTTTTGGAAATTTTTAAAAATGGCGGAGTCGTGATACCTGGCGCCTAAACAAATAGTCGTATCGATATCATAAGACTTTTTTCTTTTTGAAACATGTTTACAGAGTTAATAGCAAAAAATGCAGAAAAAAATTATCGCTGGTTTAGGCGGTATTTAGATATTTAATTTTAACTAATTTTAATTTGGGAAGGAGTAGCTAAATTTCGTCAACCCATCTAAGAACTATTTGGCTCAGTTTGTAAACGTTCGCTTTTTCTGTTTGCACAGAGGGTCTGGGTTCGATCCCCAGTAATTGTATGCTGGGATATTATAACTTTTTGTGTTTTTTTACACATAAATTTCGTATTGTTTTTCTTTAATTTACTATACACCGTGTTTTTATTGAATTCCGTTAACTTCGGGGTATAGTTAAGTACGTTTATAAGAACTAAATGGCATAGTTAATTTTCAAAAAAAAATTTTTTTTTTGTTTTCTTTTTTGTTTTTTTTTTGTTTAAAAAGTAATTAAATGTAGCATATAGCGTTGTTGTAACACGGGCATTACATTTAACTCAACCAAACAATTGAAATCTGTGACATATCAATGTCATTTCGTACATCAATCGACCGAGATTGTACTTAAGTTTAGTAGCAAATGTATGAACTCATTCTAAACACTAATCAATATGTAAGCCGGCCCTAAGGCAAGTGTACACGCTTGTAGAGGCCTTATAGTAAAAAAATAAATTATGGATTATCTCCGAAATGGACTTAATTAGAACATCGGTGTCTTTGAGAAAGTTACTTGATTTAAGCTCAGGAATGCACCCTTGAAATTAACGGAAATCAAAAAAAACACGGTGTATTTAAAGCTCTTAGCACCATGTTATTTCAAGCTCTGCTCGCGAGGTCTACAGCTCACAGAGCCACTAGTATACATAGTTATATTTTCCGCAAAATATTGAATATGAAACAAGCAAAATCACTTTTAGCAAACTTTTTAATTCAATTTAACAGTCCGTAGTGCTTTGATGAATCGAGAACTTGATAACGTTTATCAAGACGAAAATGACATATGTTACGGTCAGCGCCAAAGTCACATGCGACATTTTTCTATTAAAGATTTGTAAATTTGATGGATTTGAAGCACGCGGCGCAACGCATCGCTTCCGATGACGCAACGGTACGAACAAGATAATTCGATGATGTATTCGAGTAAAAACCGAATTTTCGTAAAAATAGACACGTGTCATTTCCTGTTATATGCATGGGTAGCGTAGAATTATGTTTACTTTATTTTGTAATGAAATTTGGAAATTAGTTTTCAAAAATTTAGGTACTCACTTACATCCAAGCAATACTGACAAACTTATTACCAAAACATACCTTCACCAAACCACAATAGAATTTACCGCATGAACTCCCATGCCGTAATATCCATATCAATAATGGACTAAACACTTAACAGTAACCCACGTATCCCATAAATCTATCAAACCGATATCCAAAACTTCCCCATAAGATTACCGTTATTCATCAACTTGAAACAATACTTGGCTGTCAAGGAGTGAACAAGTTGGGACTTGGCAATACGTATGTTAATGTTAGCAGTCCCTTTCTGCCGGTTTATTGTTATGGTAGCGGGCCCTAAGATGTTTCTTGATAGAACAAGACCTTCGATACACACGGACTGATGGGTTGTAGAATAAAGTTACCTATATCCTACCTCGCATTGTCTATATTTTTTTCATATCCAATATTATGCCACCTCCTATCGGTGTTAATGCATTGATTTGTAAGTTTGGTATAAATAAAGGTTTTACAGCGTTCTGCGTAAATCACGATATCTCTTTGTCCATACATGCCACAATAATAACTCCTTCCAAACAAACACAACTAGTTGAAAGAATAATTATTATGCTCCAGGTCCAGCTATTATAGTGGTTACCTACATACGAGTAATAATTATTGTTGAATAATGCCTATGTATTTCACTACAAGTAAGTATTTTACAAATGTTAAGTAAAAGTGTTTAAGTATTGGTTTCATGAATTCTGAATCCCTGTGTTTGCATCAAGCGAACCATATCTAAGAGCTTCGGTGCCCGATCCAAATGTTTGTGAAATTCAAAACGGGTCGTTTGTACGTCAACGACTTGGGCCGATTTATTGAAGTGATTTTAGAGTGAATTTCACATTTATTGCACAATTCAATGAGATGTTAACATCGTTACAGCGTCAATCAAATAAAACAAAAGGGGCCAAACAGCCGTTTTCTATCTGTAAATAAGAAGCAAATTGTCCCTTAGGTAAAAGATTGTTCTACTGTGAAAATCTTCTAGAAGAAATATGTTTTATTATTTTTATTATGTTAAAGTAAATATTTATATCTTATGACATGACAAACTTATTAAATCATAATTTTAACGGGTCTATCGCGAATTTTATTTTTGTTTATTTTTATTTCCGGCGTTTCGACGCAAGTTACATATTTTGTCATGGCTGCGAATTAACTGATACTGCAGCAAAATGTCAAAACAGAGATTTATGTAACTACCCGACGAAAAAGTTGGTTGTAGACATCGTCATGACCGCGATGCATATACGTAACCTCACATAATGTATTTTGCGCTTATCCTGTAAAAATCTAGTTACTTGTAGTACCTAATCGATTCCATCTAATACCTTTTAGCGGGCACTATCCGCAGTGCCCATCAATTCCTCTCGCAGCCAGCATTGTGACAAATATCAAAACGTTACGAACAAACTGTTCCATTAGTCAAATTAATTATTTACCATCTCTCAGGCTGAGACATTTGTCCTTTGACCATATTGTAGGGTTTGCAATTTGAGTAAGAGGTAAGTTGTCGATGGCGCTATTAATTCTAACATTGTGATCGTGAAATAGCGTCCCGTTACTAAACTTGGGATGAAAGGTAGTTTATCTAAGAGGGTTTGCTTAATATTTTGGATGAATAATTTTAGCACCTATTTATGATCAATATCATGTAGCATTAAATTGGTTTTCATAGTTATGGAATTAATTGTCTATCATTTATCACTTCCATTATTTATTACATTATTTTTCCAATAATGTTTTAAATCATTAATCAGTGTGTCGTTCAACTATTACTATTAGTAATAGTTAAACACATAATACGCTTGATATGTAGTAAATACCTACTTGAAAAAATAGTTTTTTTCCGTAATCTCGGTATAATACCTATTTCATCTTAAATTTTGCTTCATCCTTCATCGACAATCCTTCCAAGCTCTATTTCCTTAGCAATTTGATATTCAGCGCAATCGTAATCTGTCTGTCTGTCGCAAACAATACTCCGGAATACATTAAGCTGGAGTCACCGGCAAAACCGCGCTTACCAGTTTCAGCTTCCTTTGATAGCTTGCTACTAAATTACGCTACGCTTGGATGACTAGCCGCAATTGTTTCGTCTCGACCAGTCAAATTAAAGGAATCTAGTTTGATATAATGTGTTGTATTTGAACCGTAAACTATTTACCGATACTTACATAGGAAAATACAATAATATACGTCAAAGCTTTTTTTAGCGTGACCGTTATGCATTTTTCCTGTAGACATCATTCAATAAATAGTCTTAAAAGCAAATTTTTTTATCAATCCTCATATGCATATTCAAACCTTATACATACTTCTGAAAATCTGCATGATAAAAAAGTACAATGTAACTTAAGCGTTTTGTCCAAAAGAAACACGCCCGTTTTCTGGAACGTTTTTAACCCATATTTTCTTTCGTTGGTATCTAAAATTAAATGTGTAAATAAATAAATATTATACGACATTTCTTACACAAATTGACTAAGCCCCACGGTAAGCTCAAGAAGGCTTGTGTTGTGGGTACTCAGACAACGATATATATAAGAACGATATATATATATATATATATATATATATATATATATATATATATATATATATATATTTATATATATATGTAAGTACTTAGTAATTATTTATTAAAAATACATATTAAAAGACGCTTTACATTTTATTGCTCCCACAGTGATCATAAGAAAGCCTATACATAGGTACCATTTTTTCCGAAAACATTTATTATTAAAATACAAAAGCTTATCCTATCAATAAAGTAAGAATAAATTGAACCTGTCATCATAATCCGGAATTGGTTTCCAAACATCAAACTTTAAAAAGGAATCTATGATTGAATCAACACGCGATAAATCGGGGTTCGCTAAGGGTTCCCTATTATATTCTTGACGTGGAACTATAAAAATGGAAATGACTTATCATCTAAAATTGGGTATTTTACCTAACGCCCAACAACATACATATCTTCTTTAACACTTTTCAAATTTCCGAGTTCTAAGGTTTTGTGCATTGTTGAACTTTTTTAGCCACTAGACGTGTGTCTAGATTCTAATACCACATATTTTATAAAAAGATTACTATAATAAGCAGCTTTACCATAGCAAAGCATTTCTTGCGAAAGTCTGTTCAAATAAAAAACAGTGCGTTTGAACACATTCCTATTCCAGTAAACTCAAGCCTGCTTACTTTCTATTGTGCTCAAAGCAATATTGAGTGTGAATGTAGGGGCAAGTAATTGTGAAGATGTTGGCTTCGGATTACGGAGGCCCTGGAGGGGACATTTGAGGGATAAGTGATACATCAGTGTCGGTTATGTGGTACGGCGTTTGTCGTTACGGCCACGGCTTCGATGTGATGTGAGGTTTGGCTGTTGTACTAGACTAAAACAATATTGTTGAAATATTTTATTTTCATATTTAGTTTTAATGTTTCATTTGTGGTACTTAGTTTTATTGTTAATGGTAAAGCAATCCATACTATCCATACTAATATTATAAAGACGAAAGTGTGTCTGTATGTCTGTCTGTCTGTTACCTCTTCACGCTTATGTCGCTGAACCGATTTAGTTGAAATTTGGTATAGAGATAGTTTTAATAGGATAGTTTTTATGTCGGAAATCATCCCTGAAGAGAGTGCAGAGGAGGGTGGAATTGAAAGAGTTAATGAATTGCCTAATAATTGAAGTAAGCAATGCGCGAATTGAATGATTGCTATTAGCATTATCCAGGCGCTATACTGCTATTTTTGTATGTAGTTAGAGATACACGCAGTGAGAAGTGAAAAACATTTAATAGGTATATTATTATAAAATTACACTATATCATATCACAAGGAAAAATTATTGTCTAGTGACAGGAAGAAAAACGAACGCCACAGGCCTTGACATATTTTCAAATTCAAATTATGTGATGGCCAGCGTTACACTTCCAACATATACCTACTTTAGCTGCTGTCACTAATTCCACGCAGACGAAGTCGCGGGCAAAAGCTAGTAATAAATAATTAGAATGATAAATACGTTTAAATAGAAATACTATCTATTATTTAAATAGCAAAATATTTTCACAAGTCAACAATAAGCCAAAAACGTGAAAATAAATAAATAAATTAAACAACTTCATCATATGGAACGCATTAAATTAATAACAAATAATATTGTCAAAATACATTTCTGTAGTCCCTTTGTTTACCTACTGAAGGGGAAATAATTAGAGCAGATTCAGAGGAAGGAAGCAAAAAAAAGTAATAATTCATCAGGTAAAGGAAGATAATCCAGAAATTTTAACAATAGAAAACAAGAGAATTTTATACACAAACGGGATATAAGGAAGGGAGATGAGGCAAATTAGCAATTATGCTATGAAAAATTCAGCCGAGTGCCTTGTTTTAAACTCAGAGTAGATTCTCGTTTTATTTTGCGAAATCTGAGATCAGATAAACAGGGAACGTATGCAGATTATTTAATTTTAATTGTGTCTTTTTACGATGTTTTGTTTGGAGCTGGCGGTAACGATGCAGAACATTTCCCTCGAGGGAGCTGTCTGATAATATTACTGTGATACCTGATACTTTAATGTAATGACATACAGCGATGAGACAATATAAGTTGATATAAGTAAATAGAAATATTTTTGGTGATTAGTTTTAAAATTACATTACTTATACCAATCAACTTGGATATACATACGAGTATAGTGTACTTAATTAAGTATAAAATGGATTTAGTTCTTCAAAGTGTTTCTAAGTCTTAGTGATACAAACAAGTCACCAAATAATTTCATGAATACAGTGGTACAAATCGAACTGCGATCAATCATAACACTATAAAAGAGATTTGCCAGAAAATCCCCAAAATTTGCAACAATTTCAGAAAACCTATTATTACACATCTCACCCTACAAGAGCAATGTTATAAATATGCAGCAGGGCGATCGGTCCGCTCGAGTGACATGCATGGTGCTTCAAGTTGTCTGCGAATTAAGACAGATGGCGTTGATCAAGGGCCTCTTGGACTGTAGGGGACAATATTTTCTTCTCGGTTTTAGTTTCGACTTATTTATTTATTATTTTATAGTAGGTAAATATAAAATAACAGGTTAAATTAATGAAAATTGCTATTTTGTACAATTTAGTGTTATATCGTAGGAAAAATACAATTGCAATAGTAAGTATAATGTAGATGATTAATACCGAATGAATAATAAAAATGACGTCGACTAAGCCAATCTGGTTTACGAATTTAACAAAGAGAAACGCATAGGTATGTATACTTACGAGTACTTAGCCAAGAAACACGTAATTTTTTTTATCGAGATGTCCAGCATCTATAATTATCTCAAACTTTTTTTCTAATCACATTCCAACTTGACTTATATCTACGGGGATATGAACCGTGATTACCTTTTGTATTACAAACAATACAAAAGGTAATCACGGTTCATATCCCGGTCGATATAAGTCTAGTGAAACTAACCGTGAATCATTCAAAACTGTTACATTCCAACTTATTATTTTCAACGTGACAGCTAGGTACTCCGTATAAGAATAAACTGTCATGTGGACCATCACTCGACGCCAAGGGTATAATTATTACTAAGCTATTGGCCTAAACTAAGATATTGAAGATTTTGGACATTTTGGATCACAATTATTTAAGACCTTTTTGACTTTAGTTCAGTGGTTTTACTTACATTTTCACCAAAGATATTTTAAATGGAAATCTAAAGCAGGTGACGGTCAAAGGGACTATTGTTCTATTTACAAATTCGAAAACATTACCTTTAGAAAATTAATCCAATCAGCGGACCGTAATTACAAATTTCTTGTTTCGCGAACAATTTCGTCAAAGATGCTGCATTGGCTTTGAAATATTTTCCTTTGAGCGATTCGTCAGTGCTTATTGGTGCATATTAAGATTGATGCAAATTGTTTTGAAAGTTCTACCTATTTATAAAAAACCTGCCAAGTGCGAGTCGGACTCGTGCACGAAGGGTTCCTTACCATGGCGCAAAAACGGCAAAAAATCACGTTTGTCGTATGGGAGTCCCACAAACTAAACATAGTATCGGCATATCGCATGTAGGTATCTAGCGCGAACTTTAACAGATTCCCTGTCCCTATACAAAAATAAATTCTCAAAGTTATTTTTCATCGATATTACGACAAGATTGCGTTTCGACAAGATTGCGTGCGGGTCAAAGTGACACTTACTGAGTGAACACTGTGTTATTTTGTCTCCCAATTATTAAAAATAAATATGTGTTTAAACGTATCAGTGACCGACAAAACATATAAATTACCTTTGGTGAAACACTCAAGATCCGTGTAGATACCTACAAAACACTCTGGTGAGCTCTTTTAAACACATTTTTGAGCAAATATAAATGATAATAAAGTCCGTTATTATAAAAACTACGCACACATATAAACATTTTCAAAACAACAGACAAATTTACCTAATTAACTAAATAAAAACAAGGTATTTACACCAGCTGATTTGACGACAAACGTCTACTGGAGAAATGTCACTCAACCTGCGCGGAGGGATGACAGATGCGTTCAGAAACACGCATACATACTGACAGTGATACGTTTAAGGAGACAGTTATCATTTGACATTTATCTTTAACTACTGATGAAATAAACTAATAATATGATATGTTGAATTGAATGAGGATTTTAATATTTTGTGTTATTCATTGATATTACCTGACAATTATTTATTATAAAAATGGATCATACACTACGAGACGAACGGAATAATGTTACAATACGGAGAAAGATGTTTAGGTCACAATCGAATGATAAATTGTATGATAGTTCCAGCCTTGACTCATCAAACTCTGATCGCGCTAGTAAAAGCTTAGATCTCTCAACATATATAAACTTAAGCGCAAATTACACTGACATGAAAGAAGAAATTGCCAATTTAAAAACTCAAATTGAAAGCACGAAATCTGAAATCGTCAATTTGGGTCTTGAAAACTTAGAACTAAAGAAACTTCTACAGCGCCAAGAGCAGCAAATTTGTAGCCTCAAAGAAATATGCACAAAAAATAATATAACTCCAAAGAAACATCTTACTCCACTGAGGAAACAAAAAAGGCGATTATTAACGGACAGCTTTAGAACTATTTCGACATCAGAACAAGAGACAGACCCAGAGGCCAAAACTTACGTCTCATCACCTGAAACAGAAGCCAGTCAACACACGAATAATGGCATAACTACGGCAGAAACACATACTCAGCCAGAACCAAAAGAAGATGTTCAATTAAATGGGAAAATTATTGTTAATGAAAAGGCGGACATAAATTTAGAACATGACACTGATACAAGTATTCAAATAATACCAAGTCCACCCATACCAGCTGTACTAGAAGAAAAAAACATCAAGCAAAACAGCGAAACTGCTACTACAGGTACACATGTCCAGACAACACCAATAAAACATATTGTCAACGAGACGTCAGACCAGCAGAGTCAAATCTTAGACCGTGTAAACAATATGCAAAGTAAGCCATCAAAATCGGCGAATGCTATAGAAAAGCCAAGGACACCTAGCAAAAAAATTTGGATTTATGGCACACAACAGTGCACAGGTCTAGCACTGGCAATAACAAAGTCGAGGAGAAATACGAAATATGAACATTATGCAGCACAAGCGATGATAAAGCCGGATGCTCCCACGGAAGAGATTATAAACAGTAGTGCTAACGAAAATTTCATGGTAGGGGATAAGATTGTTTTAAGTGTAGGTGAAAATGACTCAAATCCGTTTAAAGTTACGAGTGAGCTTAGCTACTTTGTTATACATAACAAACATATTCCTATCATTATAGTAAATGTTGTTAAAAATGATTATGTAAACCGAAACCTACTAAACAAACATATGAATTTACTATGTAAAAATTATAGTAACTGTCATTTTATAAATATTACTTCACAAAATAGTGATGATTTCTTAAAAAAGCTGTGTTATAAGATAAACATCACAATTGACTTTCTGGATTATGAACGCACATATCTTTGCCCCATGATGTTAAAAAACCGTTTGAGTTGCCGGTATCCTAAATCCAAGTCATGTTCCAAAGCTGTAAACCACTCTGAGCCAAAAATAAAAATGACAGACCAAAGGCTAAAACAAAAAAGTATAGTAGATTATTTCAATCAAAAAGCACCTGCTAAGGTCGCATGTAAATCAAATCAACCAGTAAATGTTGTAAATACTCACAATGATGAAGCTAAAGTTACAGATCCTGATTTTTTTCGTGACTAACACCAGTCTGTTAAATATTATGCATCAGAATATAGCAGGTTTTCTAAGTAAGAAAGATACTCTACAAATAACGCTCAATGAATTGTCGAGATGTAACACAAATATTGACATACTTTGTTTAAGCGAGACCTTTATTAAATTAGGTGACGAGCGAAATATACAACTCAAAAACTTTAAACTAGCTAATTCATTTTCTAGATCAAAGATGAGGCGTGGAGGGGTCTGTATCCTCTGTAGAGAATACTTAGATTTCAAGGACCTTCCTATTTTTGAGACCTTATGTCAAGAATTTGTCTTTGAAGCGTGTGCCATCGAAGTGCCTTCACTCAAAAGTATTATTACGTGCATTTATAGAACACCAAGCTCAAATACTTCTACGTTTTTAAAATTACTCGAAGAAGCGCTGACAATACTTCGCAAAAAAACAAACAAGCAAATTATATTAGTTGGCGATTTTAATATAGATCTACTTAAAGAATCTAATGCTGCTGCTGAGCTAAATCGAATAATACAAAATTATGGCTACATTGTACACAAACGAGAATCCACGAGACAAGGGGCCTGCCTAGATTTACTTATCAGCAATGTTCCAAAGGCCCTAGGTAAAAACTTACCACTTTGTTTATCGGATCATGATACAGCACAATTATTGTCCATTCCAGTAGCTAATAAAATGTTACCTCCAAAGCACTGTTTCATAAGCAAACGTGACTACAGTCCAGAGAATGTCGGTAAATTCTTGCAACATCTGGGTAGCTTATCATGGTCGGAAACATTTAATGGACAGGATGTTAATGCTGCATTTGACAGCTTTCATGACATGTACACCCTCCTCTTTAATTTATGTTTCCCTGTTGTACGTGTGAGAATAACAAACACAAAAAAACAGAATGCTTGGATCACAAAAGGCATTAAAAAATCCACAGCCGTCAAAAGAAAACTACGTTTCAGTTATTATTACTCGCCTAGTGACCGCTCTAAGCTAAAATACTTGAAATACAGTAAGTTACTTAAAAGATGTATCTTAACAGCCCAGAAAATTCAGAATACGAAAGTAATCAACCATAGTAAAAATAAATGTAGAACAACCTGGACTCTAATAAAAAAAGACACCGGTCATAATCTTAAATCAATTCTGGATAAGACCTTTGATAAAATTAAACACGACGAATCAATAATCACGGACCAGAATACCATTGCGGATTTGTTTAATGATAATTTTGTCGATTCAACAAATCTAAATAAGGGAACAAATGGGTCTTACTCTTATCCATACCGTATAGAATCAGTAATATCCAGCTTATTTTTACACCCGGTGAGCCAAGATGAAGTTTATAAATATATAATGTCCTTACGTAATACTAATTCTGTGGGCTTTGACCAAATACCCACTGCTATATTAAAATACTCAGCTTTAGTCATAACGCCTTTGCTGACTCATCTTATTAACATGTCTTTTGCGCGGGGAAATTAAAAATCTCCGTAATCAAACCCTTATACAAAAAAGGAGATAAGCAAAATATTGAGAACTACAGACCCATCGCCCTACTTTCCGTCATATCAAAAGTCTTCGAAAAAGCCATGCACGCCCGTATCGTAAGCTTTATAAATAAATTCAATGTCCTAAAACCAGAGCAATACGGGTTTCAAAAGGGAAAATCCACTACATTAGCGGTTTTCAATTTAGTCCATAAGATATTAGAACATGTAGATAAGAAAGTGCCATGCACATGTATTTTCTTTGATATGAGTAAGGCGTTTGATTTCGTGGAGCATAACTTACTTCTTTTCAAGTGTTACCAATATGGTCTTCGTGGTAAAACCCATGAATGGCTGAAAAGTTATCTTTGCGATAGAATACAACATGTAGATATAAGTACTCTATCCGATAAAAATGAGCTGTGTTCGGTAAGATCCAAAAACAGACATAATAGAGTAGGCGTCCCACAGGGCAGCATCTTAGGCCCGTTACTCTTCTTAATTTATATTAACGACTTACCTGATGTATCAAATCACGATTGTACCTTATTTGCCGATGACATTTCTTTGATAGTACCCCTTAATGATAATTATAATAATGAAGAATATAATAATGACATAAACAATACTATTTATACAATAATTAAATGGCTTAAATGTAATAATTTGAATGTAAATATTAATAAAACTACTTATGTGCAATTTCACAACATATATGGCAAAAAACAGGACCTAAAAGTTGAATATGATGGAAAAACTTTAGTAGAGAATAACCAAGTGCCATTTCTTGGAATACTTTTAGATGATAAGTGCTCTTGGAAATCGCACATCGACAAAGTATGTGGAAGAACAAACAGCTTTGCCTATGCTCTTTGGCGTTTGACTAAAGTAACAGATAGACAAACTGCTATTCAAGCATATCATGGCTACATTTGCTCAATACTTAGATACGGGATTTTGATATGGGGTAACTCGGTGCATATAAATAGACTTTTTATCGCACAAAAACAATGCATACGCAATATTTGTGATGTACGACAGCATGTATCTTGTAAACCTTTATTCAAAGAGCTTAAACTTTTAACATTACCATCACTGTATATCTATGAAATGTGTATTTTTGTAAAGACAAATCCAAACCTATTTAAAAAGGTGAGTGATGTGTGGAGCTTTAATACCCGTTACCCAGATAACTTGTACTTGCCGAGAATAAAAACGAAATTATTTAAGAACAGCTGCTATCCAATGGCCATCAGATTATTTAATGCTCTACCGAACAGTCTCAAAAACTTGTCTTTAAGGGAACTGAAAAGAAAACTTTCGCAATGGTTGCTAGAAGAATGCTTCTATTCTGTTAACGAATTCCTGAAGAGAAATGAAATTGCCCGTAGCTATTAAGTATTTATGTAATTAAATGTATTGATTATGGTTTTGTAAAAATAGTTTAGACTAGAATAAGTGTTTATATTTGCATGTCTTTACTGACAAAGCATGTGAGACTCAATACCTCTGTTGTAAATACCTTTGTAATGACCATGTTTTTAGCAAATAAATTTCTGATTGCTGATTTCTGATTTCTGTTCTGTTTGGAATCCTTTTCCGTCATGCTCCACAAAAAAGGAACTCGTGAATTCAAGATTCGTTATAACAGCGTAAGTACAATGACTCCAAAGTTATGCCATGTACCTTTTACGTTACCGAATTAAGGTATAATATGTACCAATAAAAATGCTTCTTTTATTTTTCCCTTCAAACAATACCGTATTCAAAAATATACCTATCTAAATAAGTTTGACTTTAATCAACATGGAAGATTGAAAATAAATGTAATCCCCGTAACGCTCGAAAGAACACGTGCCGAAATGTGTCCTCACATGCAGTATGCAAATTAAGTCGCGAGATAAATCTGCATTCATAATGCTTTGTGACTTTTTAGGCTATAAATTGAAATGTTTGTTTTGGCTGGGTGACTCTATAGTTGATCATATATTGAAAATATGCGAAAATTAGAAATTCTGGTAATAAATCATGAGAGTGAATTACAAAAGATACCTAATTCAATAAATTTAGAATAATCTTGGCTAAGACCTTACAAAAAGGTATAACTAATCTACTTTATATGTTCTTTTATTTCTTTCATTTAAAAATCTTGTCCATTTTTATTCCATATAAATTTTGCGTTTGTAACTGCAAAAAACGGCTAACTAGGTGGGAGGATGGTGGTTGTTTCCTTAACCTACTTAATGTTTCTTATGGAAGTCATCTAACACATATTTATACTACCTAATATACAATTGTCATATAACACTTTAAACTCTCGCGTTTTGTACACATATTTAATTAAACAAACCACACACGGACACACGGTGTGTCTTTCCGTGACCACAGCTGGTGCAACTCAGCTGAACCGTCGGAATTAAAGGTAAAAACAATGAAATTATATCGCGGTAGACCCGTTTGTGTAATTAAATATCTATACAATTGTCCTTTATCGTGCAACAACAACACCGATGCCATAAAATTATCAATGATGCACATCGGCACTACTTTGAAAAAATCTCGTATTTCACACTGCTACTCAAAGGTGAAAGGCAGTAGGTAACTCTGTATGCATCTCATCAAGGATACCACATTTTTCTTTTGATTGACAGAACAAGATACGAGTTTTTTTTTTTCAAATTTGTGCCGACATCATGTAAGTCTCTTGTCTTGTATTTTCTATTTTAACAAAGTAGTCAGGTAGTAGCCTGCTTTGTGAGTAACAAATGCATCTTTCATTAAAGCACAGCGATATCGGAACAAATTATCCCCGGCTGGAGGGTCAAGCAAAAAACTGAGCGCAAGATGTCCAGCGCCGTTTGTCTTCATTGCGGACAGGTTTATGAGGGGGGTGCGGTAAATAATATCAGCGCGAAAACGTCATGTAACATTCATGGGAATTATTGGATGCACTATAGGCTGTTCTGTTAGTACAGGGTGGCCCAAAAATGCGTTGACAAATATTTTTTACGAATATTTTTTCTTACTTGCACGTCATTTTAAAATTATAATCAAAACCTTACTTTAATCATTTAATTTAGTTAAATAAACGAAACGTATTTTCTTTTAAAATATTTTCCTGTAAATTTAATACACAAAAGAAAATATTTGTTAAAAATACCAACAATAAATATTTATGCCACTGAAAACAATTGTCAACGTATTTTTGGATAACCCGTTTAATAATAAAACCACAAATAGATAAATTTTTCATTGTTTTATGTATGTTTTTAATTGAATAATCAATGATCATTGATCATGTGTAAACTTAGGTATACTTATCGTAAGAAACTCATATTCAGCCTGGTTGCCAATAAAGTAAATTAATTAATATAAACAGATTCATTCCAAGATTTGACTTAGAAATTAGAAAAATTGCCACTTAATGGGAAGTTTTCCGTTAAGCTTTATGAACAATTATTTAGTAAGTATTTATTTATTATCAAGATAATAATGAACCATTAAGAAATTCTTCTGAAAAAAGCATTCAGGAAATATTAAGGTTCTTTATTTGACGACGTCACCCTGTATATTA
The DNA here is from genome assembly GCF_910591565.1 of Cydia splendana. Taxonomy (NCBI): domain Eukaryota; kingdom Metazoa; phylum Arthropoda; class Insecta; order Lepidoptera; family Tortricidae; genus Cydia; species Cydia splendana. The sequence goes on from NC_085960.1 coordinate 14,708,052, forward strand.
AGGACGCAAGTATACCCTATAACTACCTCTGCAAAGGAATTATCTTTGTTTCTATTGAGCCTAACAAGAATTATGGCGGGGCAGCTGGCGCCGCGTTGAGGAAGTGCGCTCCATGTGTGACCAGAGCTGTGCATTTGATTGTGTCTTATAACTTATAAGGATGGAGATTGAGGCAATTTATAGGACAGAACAGGAAGTATAATTCTGTTTTCTGGGACCCCGATTTATAGATATAGGCCGGATAGATCGAAATTCATGGGTAAGAACATACAATGTTACCTTACTCTTAATATTGACTCCGTAAAAATTACCTGGGGCTCAAACTACGTAACCATTTAAGCCCGTGTAATCATTTCATAAAATTGATCCTAAACGTATTACCGTATTAGTAAAAAAAACGTATTAGTAAAAAAAATACTCAAATTGTGACATTGTAATCTAATCTAGCCTATTTTATTTTTTATTATGAACCTGATAATTTATTAAGTCCTATTATTATATTATTATGCCTATTTATAAATTTTGATTTCATTGTTTCAAATATTATCGTCAATTATTTATTTACTGTCTTGAAAATATTTGAATGTACTAACATGTAGCAATAGCGAACTGAACCTTGTTTACTAACTAAATAATGTTCTGAATGTTGTATGGAATTTAATGTTCTGAAATAAAGATATTTTATTTTATTTTAGATTTATTTATTACCTACCTACTTACAAGTGATTCTAAATAATAAATTGACCTTGTAATCTCCAGACCTTTTAGCTCTGCCTCATCCTAGTCAACTCTAGTAACTAAATTAAGGTTCCATTGTTTCATTCATGCCAAGGTGCTAAACGTTTTACCCACTTCTGCGTAAGCCGTTTATTCATGTACGACAATGTAGGTAATAGTAGTTTATGTGACTGCTACATAATGAAAGGCACTAAAATACGAGTGTGGGTTTATGAAACGAATGAAATGAGTTTCATAATAGTATCACACGAGTGTTTTAATGCCTAATTATGTACAGTTACATACACTGCTTTATCTACACACATATTATAACTTTCTATGATATATTCACTAACCTCATATTACAGCCGACATTGGGGCCCTTTCCTCTCTGGCGGAACTCGCGGATATGAGATGGCGTCTCCGAAATATCTTTATCGTACATTTTACACGAAACTTTTGTTATAGTTACTTTAAAAACAACAAAACAAATTATTTTTTACTTACAAACTAATTAAAAGATAAACTGTACGTCAAATGGCGGCAAATGAAAACTTTTTTCACGCATGTCACGCATCCGTAGTTTTTTTTTTAATTCAAAGACAAACTAGAGTCGGGGTCGATTACCATATCGTCCGATACCAACTTACAAGCGAGATTTGTCAATATTGTATGCAATTGCCATTTGATTTCGAATAAAACGTCATCTCGACTGATATTAGAATAGGGGTCAAATCAAATTGCTTTTTTTTTCAGAGGTGTTCGAAATTTGAATGTCATTACCAAATCGATTTTGATATAGTAATGAAACTATTACCACATTTTCACAGATAAGAAATTTGCTGTAACAAAACAGTTTATCGTAATGTGGGGCATTATTTACGGATTTTGAAGGCATCATAGAGAGTTTATGATATGTGTGTAGATAAAATGCCTTATATACTTATAAGAACGTTTCTTTTTTTTCCTTTATGGTAGCTAGATACGTTTTTTCAAGACACTCTTAAGAATAAATCCTTTATCTTCCGACTTTTAGAATACCTAATTAAAACCTAGTAATTATCAGCAAAACTTAAGGATAATGTAAATAAATTCTGGTCAAAGAAACCTTTAACTTAAGTAACATGGTGAGCATTAACATTTCAACAGATGTATCGTTCGCCTCTTAAACCCCGATCAAAACGAGATGTGTAATAACACCAAACGATATTATGATAATGAAATTTGGAAAAATATTCACCCCAAAATTTACTAATCCATAGTTTTGCCCCAAAATGCGGTTGGAAGCAACTATTTCTGCTAAATTGAAGTAAAAGGGAGCTGTAATCAAATCACTGAATGCAGGGATAGAGGGATAATCGAATATTATGATCCACTTTAGTTTTTTCCCCGGTGATGGGTATAGCGGTAGGTAAATGATGAACGTTCATTATTATTCGACAGACATTTTTTTATGAAACTGTAGAGATTTATGATTGAATTATGAGACTCCATGATAAATGATGGTGATCCATGATGGTGTTCAAATTAATTTATTTATTTTATTAATTAGCACTACTTGTTTATACCTATAGGTATGGTTATATTTAGACATGATAATAGCCATGTTGTAATTGGTATACTAATACTTTAATTTCGTACTGAAAGGTAATTAATTTTAGATAAAAAATATTGAATTTCCTTGTAGGTACGGTTTTTTAAACCTAATAACCTACAACGTTTTGTAGCATTGCTCAGATATAAAAAGCAAAATTCTATTTGCAAGTCATAAATCACATATTACCTGGCAGATTACCAGGCGAGTCGACCAACCAAATTATCATTGCTACATGCTGCGTAAGCAAGAATGGTATTTATTTCAATAGCATAAGATCTTTCTAGTCTCGCGTAAACCGCGTTTAAGTATGAGGATTTGTACTCTAGTACAGCTATAAAAGGTAGTAACAGTGACAGAAAACAGACTTTCTACTGACTTTTTGTGTAGGATACAATCGCAAGGGTTGAGCCGCAGACAATTTGTCATGTGACCGGCCAAGCGTGGTGGAAGACGATTCAGATTCCCTTTCGGGGATTTGGAAATTTGTTATTGTTACGCTCATGTGGGTTTGCAATTGTATAGGTTAAGGTACCTATGAAATAATACAAATCTTTTGAGACGGCTATAATCTTAGAAGGGGTTGTGAGAGGTAATATGCAGGAATGGAACAAGAAACCATATTCCTTTAAAAATAAACAATATTGCATATTGCATATTTAAAATGCGTATATTTCCTTATAACATTATAAAAATCAAATGCAATATACAATTACTAGTAATACTTAAGCTAAATTACGAGTATTGTTTGTATTTCACAATTATGTAAGTACTTACCCAAATTACGTAAGTACATTTCAGTAATAAAAATTACATATGTATATGATAAGCGAAGTTTCTATACGTACTTAAAAACGAAAAAAGCATAAAGATTATCAGTTTAATATCAAAATGATTGTGTGCCTGGATGACCATTACAATTTCAAACGTTCCATGCAATAAAGCCCCAATTACTAATAATTGATGCCATAACAAGCATCCAATACACGGTCCCCATCGCTATATTTTCCTAATTAATTAACATTTATTCTTTTAAATCATTCATACGATGCCTCTAATCCCTCATATGGGATGAAATAACATGCGTGTGGGGTAAAACCCGAGTAGAAAGGGGTAAAAATAGGTCATGCGGACATGGGCTTTAATCTGTTTAATTAACATGGTAAAAAAGGTTCGATTTTCACCCTACGGGCTGATCTAATGATGTGTTAATCTTTACCGGATCGAATGAAAACATATTATGAAGCCAACCGTAATACCAGTCGACAGAATGAGGTACGGCGAATAATGACTTCCGGTAAAATGACTACCTATGTTTTTATTATATGATTATTTTATAAATAACTTATTAATGCAACATGTTACATTTTAATATAATAATAATCAAATTAACAAAAAACTAAAATTTGGTAAGCAATACCCGTTTCGTCGACTTAAAAGCAACAACAATTTTCATACAACGCCAAAAGTAGGTAGAACGAAATGATGACCAATTAAAATTAAATGATCGCCTAGGTAACGGGGCCTTAAAATTTGAAGCCAGATGAGACCAAATTGTCTCATTTCATTATATCTGAGGACGTTTGTGAAGGCAATCCCGAGCGGTGGCAGTTTCGGAACACACCTGAGACAGGTTATCAAAGGAACTGTGATGCAAGTAATAATTTGGGAATTTAATAAAATATATAAGGAGTAATTTTATAAAATTAAACATTTATTTACACTAGGTAATCAAATTAAAGGTTTAGTGTAGGTTTCAGGAGCCTATATTAGGTATATCTCCGATCTGATGGACGAGAACTGCTTCTGCCAGGTATAACAGAAAACGGTGTATCAAGTAGACTTACTTACTCAGACTATATAAAACTTGACGGCCTGCTAGCCTAGTCGGTAGCCTACAAAGGAGGTCCCGGGTTCAAATCCTGGTTAAGGCATTTAAAATTGCGTTCATCACAAATATTTGTTCTTGAGTTATGAATGTTTTCTATGTGTTTAAGTATTTATTTATATATATCAATTAAATATATTGCCGTGTGGGTACTAGCCACAACACAAGCCTTATTGTGCTTAGTGTGAGCTAGGTCGATTTTTGTAAGATGTCCCCATAATATTTATTTATTTTACTAGGTACCTACTTAGATACGCCCCTAACTTTAATTATAAACTGAAACGTGCGCCATCTATATACGCTAATAACGCAAATTAAAAATGGCCTAGTCCAGAGCACACAGACACTGTAGCCAAAATCGGTCAGGAGATCATCATCATCATCATCATCACATCTTTAAAATAAGTACCTAGGTATATGTAAAAACAAACTTTTTGTTTATTATTACATCTATTCTTCATAAACTTAGTTTAAGTTTCCACTTTAAGTTTTCCAAGTGTATCGTTCAAAACAATTCTTTTACATCGTATACTTGTAAAAGGTGTTTAGGCATTTTACAGAAGTCCTTAACACAATTTACCCGGAAGTCGTCAGAGGGCCAGCGGGGCGTTCACGCGGAATAGCCCCGTTGCAAATTCAGATTAAGGGTTGGTTACGTGGTTTTGATTTGCAAAGAGTTTGGAAATTTTGAATTATTAGATTGTTTGTAGCTGTTATACATTAAAAGGAGTATATTGCTAAATAAAAAGATCGCCATATCACTAATCTGTTTTGATAACAAATATTACCTAAAGCGTGACAAACAAATAATTTTTGAATTAAATATTTTGTATCCTTCGGTAAATTCCAAATAACGCCATTTTGTGACTACAAAATAATTCAAACATAAAATAAAAATTGTAATCAATACATATTTACTGACATGTACTTACTCCTTGTACAGTCGACGTCAAAAATATGTTTACACATTTGCACTTTACTCATTTGTAATAAGGCGAAAAATGTAAACATAGCTTTGACGTCGACTGTACTTACAACATATTTACCTACTGAACATTTAATATCAATATACAGGAGCACCACGCTACATTTAATCTTCCATGAAAACAAAAACACATCAGAACATTTCATCAAAATTTCATATTCACAGTCATTTGTCTCGAAAGAAAACAAAACAATTCGGTATTCACCGCGTCATTTTCGCCCCTATTTCCGAGTTATGAAGGCAAATGATTTCTTGCTCAACTTGAGCACATATTTAGGAGTAATGACATAAGAATAAAGCGATATGCGATGCGACGGTATGCGTCAATGCACCTTCACAAATAATTGACATAAAAAGTTTCTTGTTAAGTGTTATTGTTTACCTGCATCATCCTGCATCGACGCTTAATAATGAATGTGGGTTACCGTAAACATAAGTATTGTCATGGTGTACGCAATTGTAAATAAACAATTATAATATTCACATTTGTTAAAGTTATGTAATATTGTTGTTTCAAATAAATGTAAACAAGACAAGTTATCATTAACTCAAACTTCTTATAGTATCTATGTATTTCAATTAGCACGACACGTCTTGCGATAACAACCTACGTGGATACCAAATCTGGCATTTTTTGGTCTCCAAAACAGTAACTAATAAGATGCGATAGAGTAGGTAGCTTCAATTATCAGCGATACTTTACAATTCAAATTTACATCACCCGATATTTCTATCCGCTGCTCGTCTATGGTGTACACCATATTGTTTAGTTCATTAAAGGTGCGTGCAGGCGGAAACCGTCTCCGGCGGATCTCTTTGGCGGCAAGATCAGTAGGCTGTAGGTTGCCCACAAATCTCACATTCATACGGATAATTTGGTTATTATTTAATGTTAATATTATACGTAGGTACGTTTTATAAATATCGGGTTGATATAAGTACAATGGATGGTATAATGTGTGATCGATGGTTAATATTTTACGGTAGTTGCTCACGCTAAAATTAGCTTTACAACGCTCATACTTCAAATAAATGACTGCTGAAAAATATTTTTCATAAATTAAATATACATTAATAAAACTGATCTCAGAACAAAAAGCGTGAATGCCCTAAATGGGTTTTATTGTTAGATATATGTTAAACCACTAGTCCCCAAGATTCTCAACGACATGTTGCCCCCACACACCTTTGACGCACCGCACGAACAATCGCATGCAAACAGAAAGCTACCCCAAGGACTGTCTCAAAAAGATCAGTCGCGCTCCCAAAGGAATAAACCATTTTTAAAAGTATACCAAAACCATTAAGCAAGAGTAGTTGACTCAAACAATAATATGCCTTATGTCTGTAACTTAAGAACCATCTTGTATAATAAAGTTGTGGTTTCAAATACAAATTAACGAGATGGGTTTCCATGGTTGTTTTTTTATTGAGACGCCAGGTTTGATGAGCATTTTATTGAAAAATCAAAAGATTTTTTGGTGGCTGGTTCCATTGTGTATGGGTTAATTAATCAGCAACTGTGTTTTTACGGGGATTGATTTCTATTGAATAAGTAAAGAGGTTTTCGTGACAATCTTCATTACAACAGACCTAGTAGTACCTACCCCTCTTTTTAAATATTTCAGCGGTTCTGTTTTTTATTTTCCAGTTTGCCTAAAACGTGTTCAACTGACGCGTTCAAGTTATACCTATTATTTCTTTCCCACTATTTCTATTATTTTATGGATATAAATTCATAAACACGAATTTATATCCATAAAATAATAGAAATAGTGGGAAATATAAATTCTGTATACAATAAACCGGCCAGCGTGTTGGGTCAGACGCATAACGGAGGGTTCCGTACCCTGATATGATATAAAAAGCCACACTCATAAAAGGGCCTATCTTCCCGGCACTCAGGTCCTTTTAACAAAAAGAAGTTTGGAAAAAAATAATTCATGGATCAACCGATTAATTTCAAAAGAATTTAAATGTTATTTTTTAGGTATATCGATATTTTTTGTGCCTGTTTCAAAAGTTAGAGGGGAGGATACATTATTTTCGCCGTGCAACGCGATTATTTTCAAAAGTGTTCAATTGCAATCTAAAATAGTTTTGGAAACCATAATAAATATTACTTATTTTGATAGATCTATCAAAACATGATATAGCATATTTACTGTTTTTTTTTACTTTTAGTTACATGTACGGGGTGCTCCCCTAAAAATATAAGGTAAGTACTTATAAAGAAAACTTTTAGAACTACCTTATTTCCACTCCCCTATTAGGTCAGTAATATAAGTTTTTAAGATTTACTTGGCCGAAAACCCGATTTTCCGTCCATTAACCCTTGTGTGAACCATATTGCCTCATTTCCTCTCGGCGACTCTCCTTATTCAATTTAGACTACGTTAGGGTCAGTTGAGAAAATATGGACTTATTTATTTTACCAAAAGGTATTTTTATTTCCAGAAATAATTTTCCATAAGTGTACAATAAAATTAAACTAAAATCTGCAAGTAATAAATACTAACTAAATAATAATGACAATAATTTCCTTAATATTTCCTCTCGGCGACTCTCCTTATTCAATTTAGACTACGTTAGGGTCAGTTGAGAAAATATGGACTTATTTATTTTACCAAAAGGTATTTTTATTTCCAGAAATAATTTTCCATAAGTGTACAATAAAATTAAACTAAAATCTGCAAGTAATAAATACTAACTAAATAATAATGACAATAATTTCCTTAACATTTCCTCTCGGCGACTCTCCTTATTCAATTTAGACTACGTTAGGGTCAGTTGAGAAAATATGGACTTGTTTATTTTACCAAAATGTATTTTTATTTCCAGAAATAATTTTCCATAAGTGTACAATAAAATTAAACTAAAATCTGCAAGTAATAAATACTAACTAAATAATAATGACAATAAAAATTAAAATTAAAACTTACCATTAAAAACAATAACTTAACAAAAAGAGATAATTAATTATGTCTCTATTATGTAGGACAATTAAACTTTACCTACGCAGGTGAAACTGTAAAGATATATTTTTATTTTTTTTATCTATATGAAAAAGCATTCCAGGATAGCAGATACTTTTGACGCGTTGTTTCATCCTCTACTATTGATGCTGGTTGTAACTACTGAATAACTTGATACGTTTTCATTAAATACTATTTTACAGTATACATAAGAATCACAAGTGTTTTCTTTCATCCACTATTATTATTAGAAACACTAACATTTGAATGGAAACAAACACAAAAATGGAGGACCATAACTGTTTACCCCATTCTAACCATTAGCAAGAACTACGAAAACACTAACAATTGACTTAAGTTACCTACGTACCGTATAAGTCATTGACCCCAAACCCTAGTTAATAAATAACTAGCACCTGAAATAAAAGGACAGTAAACGTGGGTAGTCGGAGAGCAGTTAATCGCATTTCGGCACCGCCTCCGCTCCCGAATGGCTTCATTTACGATTTTTATTTCCGGGTTTCCGAATTATAATGGTTAGCAGTAGAGAGGCGCATTTTTATACAAACACGTTTTGTTACAAAATAGATAATTATGTTAAATTAGTGAAGTGATAAAAATATTGATACCTACACATATCGATGTTATACATTATGATGTAAGCTCTAAGGCTCCAAAGCAGCTAAAACAAATGGTAACCTTGGTAAATACTAAAATTGCTAAAGACAACTACCTATATAAAACGCATACTACATTTAAGTTCATGTATCATATATTTAGGAATGCAATGCACTGCTAGAAAAAAAATTAGCTAGTCAAACTTACGCGATTTCATTACTGTTCTGTATATACACTGCGGGTGTAGTGTCGTAACAGTGCAATTCTATCGAAAAATGTGACACATTGTGTTTTAAAAACTAAAATTCATGCCAAGAACCAAATTGTAAATGTTTCATGGAACAACTATGTTTTAGTTATTTACGATAAAAAAGATTGTAGAAACATTTAATTGTGACTAGATTGCAAATCGGTTAGGACATAAATTAACTATTTAGATACCTAATTATAGCCTGAACGAAAAAAAATGTTTCCTATAAAAATTAAAAAGTAATTCCTAATTCAAAAAAAATCTTTCACTTGAGTTTATTAATTATCAGAATATATCGATATCGATACATTCGGCGCGCGTCCCTAGGCATAATAAGCGCTATCGGTGTATTGAGATTAACTCGGTTTTATAGCATCAGGTTAGTATGCATTAAATTTAACGATTCGCCTTCATTGGACCATTGCTCTAAATTGCTACGGACAAAGATGTTTAAGTACTATTTTAACTATTTATTTTATTTGTGCCAACGGTTGATGCCATAAAAATAACAATATAAAATAGCGAAAAACAAAGGTATGGAGATAACTGCACTGTGGATTTTGGGTTTCATTTTAATGTTTGCCATTTTTAGTGTTATAAATACAAACAACTGTGTTTCAAATACGAGAGTTAAAATCAAGTACCAAGGTGCACCCGTTAAATTTGATTATATATTTTAAAACAACCAATACATGTATGTATATGCTTGTGAAATGAATTTGAATCTAAATACACGTGGACTTTGATATCATTATCCACATCAAAAACCAGACATATAATAAAACAATTGTGATTGTAACGCTAAAGTATTAATTACATGCATAGTCAATTACAGATTCTGCTAAAAGAATACCCGCCTACGGCCACAGACAGTCAATAAGAGACAACCCCTACATATGCCAAATACCAAAAACAATTATCAATGTAATCAAAAGCGCCCTCGCACGCGACGACTAATTAATCGCAAGAGCGATTTTCAATCGCCCGTGCGGTTGAGTTAATGAAAAATCTGCCGGAAGCTGGGAAGAACGGAGTCAAAGGTGATCAGCTGACCGTGGTAATTGGGTGCTATGGGTGACTGGGGGTGAATGAGAGGAATTTGTTTTGTCTAAGGACACGTAATTTTTCGTGCTATATATTGAACAGGTATAAAATCGACTTGAATCATTATGAAATTTCATATTGTCTGTATTTTCATTAATTCAGCAACAATAGGATTTGTATAGGAATAATCATCATTCGCAGTGGACTCACTCGAACTTAGCAATGGTACTAGCGAGATCGCAGCGAGTCATAAAAAATGAAATCAATCTAACATTTAAAACTTTCGCGTTTTCAACACATACTTGTACACTTCAACACTAGGTACTCAATAATCTTAAGTTAGAACGGGTATTTCCGACGTTTCGACGCATACGGCTCAATTAGGAAAATGAATTAGATTTCTACTAGACTTCAACAAGTTACGATACGGATAATTTAAAGATATTTGTAAGATAGATATGTCAAATTTGACGTTTCCGCGGTTCTGGAGGTCCTCTTGAAAGATTTCGACAAGTTATGACTTAGATATCCAAGTCATATCTAGTCGATATCTAATGTAGATCTAGTTGATCTCTAAATCGTCTCAAGATCTTGTGATTATCTCGAAATTCGAATAGGCCTGATAGTCTTGTTGGCGGATTACTGGCAGCCGATTCTGTTGTAACAATTTGTTAAGATTTTCATCTTGTTTTGATGCGATCTTTAGTGATAATGAATCGACTGATTGTAGTGTGATCAGCTCACGTGGGGTGGGTACATTTCTTGTTGATATTCAGTCTTGAAATTGCATTCCGTAGAATCAGATGTTCTAAGTATTCATAGTGTTTGGATAACGATACAAGAAAAACATAAAATTAGAGAACTCCCCCGAGGTACCCTTATCCCTGAGAAGTCAAGCTTTACGATCCTATTATAAAATGGTCTTTATGAGCGATTTTATTGCTAAAAGACTTCAGTAATTTCGTCATGGCGAGAGGGCAAAGATGAGATTCCAGGAGTTAAGGGCCATTAAAAGTTTGAAGTAGATTGAGTTATTTCGGTCACTGAAACTTTCAGGTGTGGGAAAATCTTAATTAGTTGGCTAAGATATAAAAGTCATTCTGATTTGGTAATTTTCCTTTTAATCTAAAATAGTCCATCTTTAAGGGAACTTCCTCGAGAAGAAGTGGGGAAAACATCGACGATCGACGAGGTCCAGAAAGACCTATGCGACACCCAAGCGGCTGAATGGCGTCTGATCGCACAGGATTGGAACGAATGGCGAAATCTAGTGTCGGAGGCCAAGATCCACTTCGGGTCACTGAGCCGGCGAAGTAAGTTGGGTCCACAACGTCTTCCACAAAATTAAAGGTTACACATTTTTAAGTGTAGGTACGAAAATGTAAATAAAAAACGTATGAAAGTCTACTCATATAAGTACATATAACCATCAACCCTTCCACATAAACAATAGATAAAGCGTAGATATAAAGCAGCAGACATAAAGCGAGCGAAGTGGAACGCCCCTCACGCGGACTCAGCACACGTCATGCTTGTCATCGATACAGGGGATTTGCATTTGGAATGCGATTTTAAATTTTGTTCCACCTGAAATATTACTGTGACTTTTGAACTTTCTACCTAAGTTGCAAAGGGGATATTTGCTTTATGATTTTGTTTGTCATTTTTCGTACGTATGTAGATAGTAGGTACTCTAGATTCAAAAATGTTTTAAAATATTTGTGAGAAATAATTTATGGTCGGTATTTATAAAAGTTTTTAAACTTAACAAGAAACCTAATTTTTTTGCTAATTTTTCACCTTTAAAATTATATTATTACCAGACATCTTCAATTTTATAGCATTTTTGCTGCATTGGAGTGGTGTTAACGGAACTGGTATAGATAATTGCAACTGAAATGGTAAATTAAGGTTAATATTAACGTAATTAACGCTAATTAATCATTAGGATTGAAATTGTTTATACCAATTCCGTTAACTCCGCTGCACCGAAAATGCTACAAAATTTACCATGTCTGATTAGTTATTACTTATATCCACTTACATTTCACTGTATAACCGAGGTTCTTGATAGGGAACATGTAATATATTTCAAAATACATAGCTTGAGCATCGTTTCCTGGACACGCTGTACAAATCGTTTTGCGCTCTTGCAGTGATCGTATGTTGTCCGACTCGAAATCAATCACTGACATCTCTTTCCGGCACCTGATGCCATCTGTCTCCCTGCCCATCCCTTTAACTAAACAGCTTCAATAATGGTCACATTTCTCTTTTTAGAGGTATGTTTAGGGTACCCAATATTTTATATGCTATTTATATTATTTTAAACCCCATTTTAACTAAAATAACTATCCTATACAAGTGGCTATCCACTGTTGCTATTACACCTGTCAATCCTGTTATTTAATTTGCAATTGTGTAAAGGTTTTTTATCAGGTAGGTAACTCACCTATGTTTAACATATAGAAGGAATAACTTTCACGTTTCCGTTTCATTCATTGCAAAAAGTACCGATTTGAGATTTATATTTAAATTCAAAGAGGACAGCTCTGAATGAAAATTTTCATAGGATGCATTAAAATCTGTTTCCACAGCTCTGCTCGTGGGTGCAGTGTAGTGCAAGTCACAAGAGAATATGTAGTCTTTATTTACAATAGGTACATATATAGCTAAGACAGTTTTACCGCCCAAAAATGCTTTTAATTTAGAGGTCATATTTTTTTACTTCAGGTTACAAGAAAACTAATTCACGTGTATTTCGTAAGTATAGTTATAAATTATTACATAGCAGGAACGAATTAAACTACCACGACCAAACGTTTAACCTCTATTTCCTTTGATTAATCGTATCACATAATTTCAGATTAAGTAAGAACTTGATACGCCCACCACAATTGTATATCTCGTCAGTATATCACTTGCACTGCTCCTTTTGTCCGTCTGACGGCAATAACAAGTCCATAAACCGTTTTTACTGCTTTTGTTCGAGTAAATGTATGTAGGTTTGACTTTTTAAACAATGACCGTATTTTAAAAGAAAATCCGATAATTCTCAAGATTTCTTACGGCTTTTGAATATTAACAAAAGACGTAATGCAAATAAAATATTTTATATCTTCAGGAGTGAAATAAAGTCCTAAAGTAGAAGTGCCTTGACTAGGATCTGCATAGCTAAGTAAGTAATATAATTCATCCAGCTATTTAGCTGTCGAGTATGAAAGACACTAAAGATGCTAAGTTACTATGTAATATCATGGTATAAATAAATTAGTATTTCAATTTTACTTGAACTTAGCCTTCAAAAACTATAATATATCCAATCCATATCCTCCTTATAATTAAGGAACCTGCGATAGATTGTTACGCTTGTTTTGGAACTAACACGTTGAATCTTTGACACAATATACTTATAAAATGAGTCATTATTATGTTGAAATTCAAATTGTCAAAGATATTTAGAAAAATATATAAATAGCATTAATTAACAGGACATACCCATACGTATCCGAATTGTAGAACATACGAGTACGTAATATGTAGAGTACAATAGAGTACATATGTGGGTGGTACTCGTATGACTAAGCGTATTTCCGACTGTACCTAAATTTGAGACAATGTGTCAGTTTGTCGGTCATTCATCTTTTGTACGTAAATTGGGTTATCCTGTAAACTGTGTCACATCGTCATCGCAGGGATTATCGTGTTACTCGAATTACTGCCTACGCTGATTACTTGTTACTCGAATTACCGCCTTGTTTTAGCCCTAGGAACTTAGAGACAGGACACTTTTATATTTTTTTAAAAATGACCCCTGAAACGAGATTGGTAAATAAAAAAGAATGAGAAAATATTATACTCACTCAGATATTTATTTAATTTAGTTAGGCTTAAAGGTATCCAGTAAGGTGTCGTTTGAGATAAGATGGTCTATTTTACATTAAACATTATTTAGCACTTGCTGTTGTATATATGTATATTCGTATAGGTTGCCTACGTGCTACGAGTACCTGTAATGGCTCCTCTTCACGTTGGGCCAACGCCAACGCCAACGAGGGACGCAGCCATGCGGTAGAATGAGATAGCAATAACACATAAATGCGTCCCTCGTTGGCGTTGGCGTTGGCCCAACGTGAAGAGGAGCCATAACATGCGTAGCATATCTACGCATATTATTAACCAAGGAAATTTGAATTAGAATCAGATTTCAACTCGTATGTCTGATATCGTATTTTAATATTACGAAATCAGACACAAGTTCTATGCGACATACTTTTCTTCCCTAGGTAGTCCATAACTTTATATTTTTTTATTTTCTATTTGATTAATGTGGCTGCGGTAAAAAATATTGATTCACTTAAAGAATTACACAGTCTATGAACTCACTAACTCCACTACTCACTCTATCTTTTCATAACTCTTTACGCCAATCTACGACTCAAAATTTAGTGATCTGTACTTCAGCGTCAAGATACTACATTACAAATGTGCCGTATTTTGTTAGCAGTTTCTCTCCTAGTTGGCTTAAGTTACGTGGAAGCTTCAGGGAACGGTACAAAATGTAACGGTTTTAACGCGAACTTCGATCTTCAGAAAATAATAGGAACGTGGTATGTGGTAGCAATCGTGCCTGAAGCCATGTTTCCTGACAAGCAGAAGGTGCCGTGCTATGAAGTGGAGTTCAGTGAGATTGAAGAGGTGAGTGGGAACTATTTTGTACCCTGACTCTTGCTGTCACAGCAGCGCAAAAAACCAAATCAAGCTTTAAGTTCATGTTAAAAAAATACTTTGAAGAGTTTTGAAATAAGACGATGATTTACCGCGCAAGTCTATGCAACAGTTACCTACCTTCTTATAAACTAAAATTATACATTCAAGTTGCGTTGCACTAACTGTAAATGATATTGAATAATTACGATAAAAGTTATATCCACCATCCTAAATTACAGGTTATGTAAGTTGGGTCCAAAGATTTTCTCTAGTGTGAATGACATTTACTCAAGACACGTTTTTTTTTCAGTCCGGTCTCCGATGGCTCATGAACGCGACTCACATAGCACCACACCCAAAAGATCTATTCGACAAGAAAGGAATTTACATAAGACAACGGTATCACTCGGAGCACTCATTCGACGTCTGGTCTAAATCTCTGGAGGGGGCTAATGGATGCTTCCAGCAAGTTATGTCTTTAAACACCGACCTGAGCGATATAAGTAAGTCTTTCATTATGAGAATTTTAATACCGTCGTCTAAAATCTGTGTAATACTTAGTTTAAAAAACAACTGCAATCTACTCAAACTTTCTTGAAATAGCACTATATATAAGGATTCTGTCTAACCGGCAACTGCGTAATTTATCTCAAATATTTAAGGGCCATAACAAACTTGCGTTTCTTGAGTACGATGTTCAGTTTATTTTATTATATTATAAGATTAAGGCTTGTTCCTTTAGTTGCTTTGTTGCTTCAGCCGACCGACCATCCGAATTTGCGATTCCGCCTCGCCATCGTCCCGGCGATTGGCCTCCGAAACGCTTGAACGCTCCCGTTTCAGTGAGCGTCAGTAAGTATTTTTTTGTAATTTTGTTATCATCATTATCGTCAGCCTATGCCGCATCAAAATCTTTTGAAAGGCTTGCTATAGCGACTAGTAGTGTGCAATTCTGCCTATTTGTAGTGTCCGACTCAAGTTTAGGTTTGGTAGGTTTCGGCATAAAATTCATTTTTCATGCGAAGGTTCGGTTTCGGCCAAAAACCGTCGAACCTTTCGGCCACGCTGAAACTTATTTACACCATTTTATTTTCGGATTTCGTTAGGCTAGTTTACTATAATGATAAATTAATTCGAATTAGTCTTTTCAAATTAGAATAGGCGTGTTCCGACACGCACTTGGCTGATGTGTTAAACCACTAAGTTTGCCAAGATAATAACAGTGAACCATTATACATACTTTGTAGAGCACGCCCTCTCACATGAAGCGAGGATGCAGCTCCACCTGATCGAGACCGGTAAAGAGAGCGGCCCCTTCCTGCTCCAGATCCTGTGGGGAAACCACATCACGGGGGTCATATATCAAAAGAGCCCAGTATGTATCTTTTTTTATAGGACATTTTTACGCAAATTGACTAAGTCCCACGGTAAGCTCAAGAAAGCTTGTGTTGTGGGTACTCAGACAACGATATATATAATATATAAATACTTAAATACATAGAAAACAACCATGACTCAGGAACAAATATCTGTATTATCATACAAATAAATGCCCTTACCAGGATTCTAACCCGGGACCATCGGCTTCATAGGCAGGGTCACTACCCACTAGGCCAGACCGGTTGTCATTCGTCATTTACTCTTAAAATGTTTGAATAATTGCATGAAAGTTTAATTTACCTACCATACGATGTACATTTTTAAATAAGTAATTGATACAGATGTTGTGCATAATTGTTTTCCATCGTATATTCTCGGAAACGTTCGTATTTGTCATGCTACTTCAGTCAACCTCAGTAGTTTTTGTACCGAGACTGACTGAAATAGCAAGACACGTTCGTATGTTTCCGTGAAAATACGATGAAAAATAATTATGCACTACTAATTGATAAAGAAATTGATTCGATATCCGAGTAAAATATTCAATTTGAAGTCAATTAAACATCGACTTTAATATTTTCCAGATTATTACACAAGACAAGCTGAAACCTGTATCTGAAGTTATGGTGAAGCTTCGTGGACCTCAAAGAACTCCGAAACTTTGCGACAAGAGATTGAAAGACTAAATTAAAATCAGTGTTACCTCATACATATCTTGGAACATAATTGGTCAATTTTGCTAAGCATGAAATTAAATAGGAATTTAACTACATACATTTATATGCCATTTTATAATATATCCGTCTTGTAATAAAATAGTAGTTTTCCTGACACAAAAAGTAGTTTTTTGTAGCACAATTAATGTATTATTATTTGGTGCATTTTATTTTTATAAGGTAAAATGTGCATAGATTTAAAAAGTAATGCATCTTCTTTGGACGCTTGTATGTAGCCTGAGCTCAGCTGTGTCCAGTTAGTAACAAATTGTGTCTTCTCACGCCACCATACCATACCACGATACATTATTATGTGGAAAACCGATAAAGCAAAAAGTAGCTGGTCGGTTTACAAAGAATAGGAAATATCACCAGAAAGGATAGATAGAAGGAGTACGATAATTGTATATATTATAGATAATGGCCTATTTTGAGAAAATCATTTTTAGTTTTAACTCAAATTAATTTTCGAATATTAGTTAGCTCTTCTCATTGTCACCAATGCAATACATGGATAATATGACTAAATAAATGATTAAGTAATCTAGTTTGAAACCTGGCATTCAGGAAAGCAATATCTAGACATAACGAGAGACCGTTTAGAAAAATAAGTTTTATTTAGGGAAAACTCGTTTTAATTTAAAACAATTTTTTAACAATAAGTTTTAATACGCTTATTTATAACTATTAAAAGTCACAAGAACCCGCCACCAAAAAGTGTACTGGACTTCAATTGTATGGCTTAACAGCATCACTCTAAATACAATCAAGAACAATTAAAATGGGCCTGTTTGTGTAGAAATCTCAATATAAAACGAGGAATGTTTATAAAACTTGAGATAATGGAACTATTGGAACTTTATACTCGTATTTGACTGAACTAAATGGTCGGCTATTCGGCAAGTATGTACTATCAATGTGGTGTTAGAACGAAATGCACTGTTTTATCCCGTTAGTCTTAGGACAGATTGGTATCGTGATATAATCTTATTAACTACTTTCCTTATGGCTACGTTTTAAAAGTTATTGTTGTTCACTGCGGTCACGCTAAGCATTATTGACTTTTAGTATAACATTTTCAAACGGATGGGAAATGTTTTATCAAGTTATTAGGTAAATTTGGACAATTGGACAGGATTAAATACGGTATGACAATTGGATAGATAACGAGTAGGTAGAAAGTTAAAAACCTAAAATGAACTATAGCATAATCAAGCTAAAGGTTCCAATATTTCTTGAAAAATTGGTGTCAAAAACAAAAATGCCAGTAATTAATCTTACCCTTTCACGAGTTGTTGGTCCCGGAATATTACGTTATCCTTCTGGGACGGCTCATTAACTGCGAATATTCATAAAGTATCCTATAAAAGAGTTCATCACTCAACCCTTTTGGTTGCTAAATGTCGCCAATATTGTTTTTACATCACTCTGTTTTTCTGTTTTGAAGTAAAACCAAAATTCTAATGTAGTATTATATAATACAAACTAATTTTAGTGGTTTATTAACTAAATTAGGTTTGGTGGACAATTATGAATTTACCTAGTAATAGTTCTCATCCCTAAACAAAGTTCAAAAGTATGGTCGCGGCCAAGAGGAAACATAACATACCTACATGCAGCTTACAACATATGCGAGTACGAAAAAATGGAAGCGGAGGTGGAAACAAAGCGCCAAAGTTGTGTCTTCTCAACTACCCGTTTTCTATCCCAAAATGCAGTTATAAATATTTGATAGGTAAAGGCATAATGGTATCGTACATAGTCTACTTGTGTATAAACAACATATTCGGATTTTGGAACTCGCCGCCCTTGAGGAGCCTCATAATTATAATGTTGCGTACAAAGTGGCCCTAAATTCAGAACAGACATTGTGACGACAGCTTATTAGTAATTCAGGTATTTAGTGATAACAGCGAGATATTTCCCAAAATATTATTTCGCTAGCAGATATAAGCAGATATTTTACATAATGGCTAGTATTCTATGAAATGAGTAAAAGGAGCACCACCAATAACGTAGGTAGGTACAGATGAGAATGAGCGTATGAGATTGAAGCTGACATCAGTGATTCAGTCGAGCACTCGTAAAAGTTTACGAAGTACCGTACCGCCCCCGAACTATGGCGCAATCTTCTCGCCCCATAGTAATTCAATATATAGAACACTTGATAGCCGCCTACGATTTTGATCGAGAATGGTAGAGGAGCTTATTCTATACATGTATAATGTATAGCCATATGAAGATATTATTGATTACTGAGATATGACAATACACTCTGTGCAATTTGTTTTATGTTTTAAGTAAATACGTAGTGCGTTTAGATAGGTAAACGTAAAATAATATTCCCCAGCATTGCTAGCTTCGATCTTGACTTGCGATACCAATAATCGGTGATATTCGCGATTTTTTTTAATGTAAGTAGTTATACAAGTAAAATCTGTGTTAAGCAATTCTATAGACTAAAAATCAAAACACAAGTTATTTTTATAAGTCGCAAAACTCGCAAATGTTGGCCAGTTTGAAGACTACAGTCTACAGTTTAATTTATTGTTCCTGTTATAAGGCCCATCTATATGGAACTATAATTACTTAAATTTTTCTAATTAATATCCTGATACAACGTAATATTTTTGGAAACCGCCCGCTAGTCTTTCATGACATTTCTACAGAGCATCGTGTCGTTACGGACGACTATTTATCAACGTCTCGTCTAGGGTTGCCAACCATCCGATTACAACGTGACATTCTCATTTTCCGTCCCCCGCCTTCTTGCTTAGATTTACTTATAATTCGCCTTTTGACTTAGTCCCTTGTTATTAATCTGTTGCATCATTAATTACCATCACTTCAGGTTTATCCATTAAGCCGTGCTTCGAAATGTTTCCTTCTAACGATTTGTTTCTTTTCTTGTTACATTGCTATTCATTAAATTAAGCTCAATCAATATTGCTAGAAAAAATCAAGCTTCAATATCCACATGATTTACTTAACCTCTCGTAACTTCGATCCCTGCGGTAAGTATTGAGTTCTAAACTTCTTTACCTCTTCTTTGCCAAAGAATATAATATGTAATTACTAGGTTACTTACGTTCCGTAATAAAAAAGGTGGAACTACAGTTTAGCCAGCTACTTTCGCAAATCACAAGTATTAATAATAATGATATGACCGCTCGCTTTTTTTCTTTATTAAATACTAGTATGCATCTGGTAAGAATTTGCATTTCAACGCGTTGCAAGCTGAAAGCAATCTGCTTAGAACCGGATGAGCACCTGGGTGCAGTTCACCTGCATTTATTAATATTTTCCTTTAGTTTAACCTATAAAGCTATAGGTAGTAAAAAGCAGGTATGCATACATATGCTAGTTATGAATGTTGAAAGGATATAATGTCTACTACAGAGTCTTCTTTATACACTATGCAGTACCAATGAATGCAGAAACGGTTGTTATTGTTTACACTCTGCGTTAAAACTAATAGGTAGTTCATTATTAATGACCCGACATTGTATACACTGTTAATCCGATATACCTACTTAATCCCCGCAAAACTGAAAAAGGGTAATTTTAAATGGACTACCTACCTTCATCATTATGATGAAAGACGGCAATATCCAAAAAGTAATGTGCATCGTTACCCTTCGATATATAAAACGATGAACCGGGTACCTACTCTTTATGCAAAACGGTGTCATCCGAAAAACAATGCGAAAAAATATTTATGTCTCATGCGTACCATTGAACATCAAAAACGAGGCCTCAAATGAATGCAAATTTACTTCAATGAGCGGCAAAAAATGCATTTGCATAAACGTCCTGTATAATATGCATATTAATAAAGAGCTTAGTAGGGGATGACTGACCGGCTGCTCAAAGTTGGCTTTGTATTGATTGAACTAGTAAATTTAACGCAAAATGTAACCGGTTTCTCTATAACAGTCTATATGTACTTACCCTAAATGTTAGAAAATCATGGAGGTTTTTTTGCAAAAACTACTTTCGACTTTCGAAAAAAACTGCATGACTTAATGCAGTGTTTTCTGTCTAATCAGGAGTAGTGAAATATAATTTAACTACAGGCCAATTCAAACTTATACTAGGCGTGGCTCACTCCGCGATTTCGTCGCTTTGCTACAGGTAGCTAAAAGTACATCCGTTCCGCCCCAAGTTTGGGGAAAGCCATAAGCCGCGCGTGGCGCTGTCGCCACCTAGCGGCCATATCTGTCCTGATCGTAACAGACGCGTTTTGTTAGAGAATGAGTCTTCTGTACCTAGTATACTATTATTTATTCTGTGCTTATACTGACATAACTAACATGATTTAAATATCATTCTGACATCAGTGTACGTTCGATAGGGCCTGATAGGGAAATAAGTGCCACACTATTAATTCCAACCAAAAGCACGCACATTCAGAATGCTTCGTTTGTATATATGCTAGTGACGCTTACGTACCCATATGGCAGTTAAGATAACGGAACCATAAAAGTAGATGTTTTATTATTCAGCAGCCGTTCGGAATACACGGCAATGCACTTCACATAAGCCCTGTGGCTCTATGGCCAATAAAGTCGAAATCGATTGTGTCAATTGTGTTTTATTATTTTCAAGAGTTCAAGACAATCTCGTTTCCGATTGCGACTCACGCTTTAAAAATCTTAGAGCTTGCTGATACCATTGTATTCGTGAAGTCCGAAATCCGCACTAAAATAAAATTATAAATAAAAAAAAATACAATCAAGAACTAAATTTCATGTTATTAAGGCCATTTTTTGCCACAACCAGGCCAGCTTGAAAGCATCTATATTTTTTGAAATCAGTGTAAATAATAACACAACGCACACACAAAAAGGCACATTTCCAAATCCGTGTGTAAAGTTACATTTTATCTTCTAGAAATACAAAGTAATCTAATGTAAGTATGAGATATTCGTTTACGTTAGCTAAAATAATGAACTTTAAAGATATTATTTTGAGTGATAGATATGAAGAAAAATGAATTTGGGTGAGACCGTTTTATATTTATAGCTGTTTTAGATTTTCTCGGAAATCATAAACATAGTTCTTAGACCGCCCAAAGACTACAAAAAGAACTGTCCTTACAAGCAAAAACACAGGAAGTAAAATCAGTTAACCCATTCAGCGCTAATCACGACATGTCGTTATGCCTCTACGTACCGGGAAACCCATCGGCTACGACGTAGCGCTACGCCCATGGTTCAGCGGTAAATGTGTTAATAACAACTCTAAAGCAAACATTCCTCTCATCGACTGCGGCTTTTCCTTAATCAGCCAATCTATTTAAATATATATTTATACTTACATTAATTATTAGTCATCAATTTGCATAAGTATCAAATATATATCGGCTCCGAAACGTGGTCTTTCACTATCGGCCTCATCTCAAAACTCAAAGTCACTCAACGAGCTATGGAGAGGGCTATGCTCGGAGTTTCTCTACGTGATCGAATCAGAAATGAGGAGATCCGTAGACGAACTAAAGTCACCGACATAGCCCACCGGATTAGCAAGCTGAAGTGGCAATGGGCAGGCCACATTGCACGCAGAGAAGATGGCCGATGGGGTCGAAAAGTGCTCGAGTGGAGACCACGGACTAGCAAGCGCAGCGTAGGACGTCCACCCACAAGATGGACAGACGATCTTGTTAAGGTCGCCGGAAGACGCTGGATGCGGGTCGCTTCCAACCGGCACGTATGAAGGTCCAAGGGGGAGGCCTATGTTCAGCAGTGGACGTCTTATGGCTGAGATGATGATGATGATGATGATCAAATATTAGTTAACAAAATAGCTAAAATTATACCCAAACTGCTTTTTAGAATACATTACGAGGCTAAAACTAGCATTAAAACTACTTATAAGTAAGTTATCTAGACTTACTTTTAATTCAAAGAAGTGTGGCAAATTTGCACAAATATAATCTATGCAAATAAATTTAGTTATGTGGTTGAACCCCCAGCTCCCTGGTCCTTAACCAGGTAAGTGTCAAAGTACTATGGCACATCTTTAACACCCCTCACAAGTAATACTACGCCACTGACCTATATGCACCCTCTTCTTGAGGGTTCTTTCAATTATTCAGAGTACTCCAGGAGGGTAGGGAAGGGTTGCAGATTTTTTTTACTTTACGGAAGTTATGAATAGGACCTATGCTTACTTACATATAAAAATAGGAAACGGGCCAAACATCTCTTTGTAGACACTAAGGGCCAGTGTTGCACCAACCACACTGAACAGACTGATCAACATCACTCACCAGAGTACTATAAAAAATCCCATACAATAAAATTTAGCGAACACTTTAACGGTGACCGACGGTTTGGTGCAACCGACCCTAAAAATGCTGACGACATTCGGAATTAGAGTCAAATTCATACGAGTATTAACAAAATGTTATGGCCAAAGAGGCCAATTCGAATGTAGGTACACTGACATCAGAATGATATATATATATGATGTCATTTAGTTATCGTGCATTTCGCCCGTACTTGTCCGTACATGTATTGACGTGAGCGAAACGCATGATAACTAAATGACATCATTTGGATACCATTGTGGCGTCAGTGTGCGTTCGATTTGGCCTGAAAGCAAAGATTTCAAAAGTAAAGATAGGCCCTTTCATACATATAATGCCGAGCGAAAATGCGCACCAACGAAATGTGCACAAACGCCATTTGCCACCAACAAACTGACCCACTTCGTAGTGCCCGTAAGGCTCGTCTTTACGAAGTCAATGCCTGAAAGTCAATAAAAGAGAATTTGGCTTCCAATTCAACACTCTTGACGTCTAAACTTAGAGCAAAATCTTCTTTCTATTGCCCTTGGAACCTTATTTAGCTCGATAAAGTTGCAGGTATATTCAAAAAGGGGTATCAGCTGTTCTCTGCCTTGAACATAGCTGCAAAAAATATTAGAAATTTTAAACCTTGTAACATGTTAAGTATAAAGAGGAAGATTAATTTTAAAAATACACTATGCTCCATATAACGACAATGGACATTCGTCAATAAGACGGGTGGATTATTGGTGGTAAACAAGCATATTTGCTGCTCTCTTATGAAAATGTCGTATCTCGCCATTTCTTTCCTTTGCAATTCAACTAAAAGCGGTTTAAATTAAAATGAGTAATAAAAGTTTGCTTTAAGTAAATATAATTATAATCTAAGTAGCTAACTCAGCTCTCTTAAGGCTCCCTATGGTTAGTATAATAACATCAATTTCCTTTAAGAACGCTCTCCATCTTACAAACTAACATTAATTGAAAATCATAACCCAGCGTTCCAATATAAATTGAAATGTTTGCCAAGCGAAAAAGACACTAATGTATATAAGTTAAAGTGTATCTGGAAATTATTTGATTTCTGGATATTCTGGATACTGCAGCACGTGTTTGGATATAGCCTTTGTTGGAGAAAACCTTGGTTGAATGTCAAGGTCGAATTACGTAATAGGGAGCATATCTAATTCTACCGTAACAGAAAGTAATACCTAATTATTTGTATGTACTCAACATAGAAAGGCGTGCGCGGAGCCTAAGCCAACACGTAGAGGTTCTTTTGACACTTCAATAAAATGTAAGGGGAACACCGAGCGGATGCTGCTCTTGCAAGTGGCACACACGCAGAGGCAGCATCCGCCAGGGTATAACGACTGTTGAGAGTTGATGGAATCTAAAATGTACTTAGCTATCTGGTGAAAGCGATGGACTAGATACTGGGCTATGGGATATAAAACCGCGAGACGGTGACACGCCCCCATAAGATGGGCCCACACAAAAAGTTTAAGGACATCTGAGGATAGAGAGGTGTCACTGGACTGTAAACATATAGCCTACTCACCACTTATGTTTCCGCATGTACCCTCGAGAACGCAGCTCTGTCGGCTCTACTCTGGACGGCCGGTTAAGACAAACTTCTACCGAGTGACAAAATCCCCAGGAGCACTCGAGTAGGTACATGGTGTCGCTACTCCCCAACAGCTCGCCACATGCTGCCCTGTGTTGACTGATTGCACTCAAAAAACCAGCGGGTGAGCGGGTCGTCACATCTCTACGCCATGTACCTAATTGTTTTTATTATCAAACTAGTTGATTAAGGCTAAAAGCGCAATTTTGTTAAATCATGTTAATATTTGTGTTTATTAGGGTTCCGTACCCGAAGACCCTATTACTAAACCTCCTTTGTCCATCTGTCTGTCTGTCACCAACCGTGCTGTGTGTCTGTTCTCATGAACCGTGATAGCTAGACAGTAGAAATTTTCACAGATGATGTATTTCTGTTGCCGCTATAACAACAAATATTAAAAACACAATAAAATACAATACAATACAAATACTCTTTATTGCACACCTCAATAAAAGAAAACAATACAAAAGAAAACAGATATACAAGCAGAGGTAAAAAACAGGCGGTCTTATCGCTAAAAAGCGATGTAAATAAAGAAATAAATATTTAATTGGGAATACAACAAACGTGATTTATTTGCGTTTTCTGCGTAATGGCACGGAACCCTTCGCGCGCGATTCCGACTCGCACTTGGCCGGTTCCTTATTAATTTGGTATTGGCTTCAACATTGTAAGCACGTCTATCGTCAGTTTATACGATACACGGATACATCTTACAAAAAGTGATTTAACAGATTTATGTTACGAGTTACCTGCGTGTTAAATACCTAGGTACAGTCACGCTCCGTGATTGTTACTCCATTTAGGGTTCTAGCTAAATTAGACATTTCATAGCGTAAGTATGGTTCAACCAATTTAGCTAGGACCATAAATGGCGTAACAATCGCGGAGCATTATAGTACTTATGAAACGTACCAACTTTTATTCCGCAATAATTTTCATACTTGCAGGCGAGTTAGGAAGAATCCTTACCAGCGTGCAAGGCCAAGGTCACCTACGATCTCTAGATATTCATTCTCTGGAGAAGTTCAAGGTTTATCTGCTCAGCTACAAAGGGATAGAGAATTTATGCAGCGAATGTTGGGAATTGCAAGGAAATAACTAATTCCAGAAGTTATGCTTAGTTACACGTGTTAACCTATTGTTACTTTTATTTTTTCTGAATTGGATTTCTGAGTAAAATTCACTCAGAAATCCACAGCTTTGTTATATGAATAATATAATGAAAAAATATTGAACAACAAAAATAGAGTAGGAATGTTACAACCATGCGAAATTCGGAATATTTCGATCCCTATATCTAATCATAACAATACCCAAACATTTAACTGCAAATTGATACGCACTTTTATAATGTTTTTATCATCATCATCATCATCGCCTCCATGACACTTAGCCTTTACGGGCAAGTTTCATTTTTGTTTAGCTGATCGAACTTGTCTCTATGTGGAGACGTATTCGAACTTTAAGATAGGTCAATTAATAGATCTAGAAACGGTATGGATTAGATATGTCAGTGTCATATGTGACGTTTCTTTAAACAAAAACGTCACTTTTGACACTGACACATCTAATCCATATCGTTTCTAGGTCTATTAATTGACGTATCTTAAAGTTAAAATCGGGCAGGTAGTAAAAAGTGTGTACAATTTTGCTGAAAAGGCGACTTATAATCGTTTCACATTTGTCACATAGGCAGACAAAAAATCGAATACTTATGCAGATTAAACAATCCCACCATTGTCATTTGAAACATTCCCGTTTTTTTCATGCCGCGTGCATTTGCAAAATTACAGAACCCTTTGCAAATGCCGTCCACAACAACGCAGACGGCCTAATGTCCGTCCATCAGGACCCTAAATGACGCCCGTCAGTCGCCAATCAAAATGCCAAACCAACTCTCAAAACGCTCCCTTTCATTATACATTACGTGCTCTTACTTGTTATGTATATGTTTTTACATTGCAAGCGTGCAATGGACATCGAATATTGTATTAGCTCGATTCGTTACAATTTTTGGTACAAGGAGTTTTGTTCAGGAATTATGGTCGAAATCCATCTCTGGACGCAATGATGTCATTTGGCATAGCAATGACGGTGAGAGGGCAAACGCGATGGGTTCGTCGATACTTGGCCAAGGTATTAAGGGCATAAATTAGATTAGGCGATACATACCTCTATAGGTACAAAGTTAATTGGAATATTTATAATCTCATACATTATTTAGGTTGCTTAAATAGGTTTTGACATTGAAATTACGTACTAATTACTTCTAGTTCCTTTAAATGGATTAGACGAGTTTGTGGATTAAATGCTGATAAAGACAGTAATAGAGTTTACACTTATAAACCTTATAATAGTTATAGTACCATCGCACACTGTTAACTACTGTCCATCGCTAAACCTTATTACAAAAGACATAAAGTCCACCAATATTCAGTTAAGAGTGTTGCTGTTTTGTACAGGTACTTACGCTATATTTCATATGTATTTATTTCGTATATGCACGGATAACACGTCAAAACATAAGGTTATAAAACGTGTTTTTATTTTGAACATTGTAATATACTTTGTTACAAGATGATTTAGATGAAATTTGGTATGGATATAGTTTGAGGCTTGGGGAAGGATATATTTTATATCTTTACATTATAGACCTACTCTTTTGACTCTCCCAATGCAACACGCACACAAACACGCTGACCCAGTTATTCCCCATTTTTCTGTAATTACTCACCGCTCTTTGTCGACGTCCCCGGTTGGGGGAGCGAGTGTCACCGCTGCAACTACACCTACCACCAGTTCCTCTAAGTACAACTTTGCATTTTGCTGATTTGATGATAACTAACCTGAGAAAATTCCTGAGCTTTACTTTCTTTTAGTATTATGCCCATGCAATCATTAGGTACGTTACGTACGTATGTGCAACAAAAATAATGCGGTTAATTAGGTAAATATTTTACAATACAAAAAGCAAGTAGCGCAAACATAGTTTTGTATGCTTAAATTTTGCTCTCTGTTAGTTATGGTTCTACTTTGAATGTAACCGTCTTCTAACCCAAACACAATATTATTTACTAGTTTTGTGAACGTATTTACCATGAAAAATGTATCTTTATATCTAGAAGCAAATTTGTACCTACCTACATTTTGATGCCAAAATTAAGTAATTTTGTTATCATTCGCCCGTGCTTTTCGCTCGCGCAATACATGTATATAGGTTACTAAAAACCGGGCAAGTGCGAGTCGGACTCGCACACGAAGGGTTCCGTACCATTATCTATAAAAACGGTCACCCATCCAAGTACTGACCCCGCCCGACGTTGCTTAACTTCGGTCAAAAATCACGTTTGTTGTATGGGAGCCCCACTTAAATCTTTATTTTATTCTGTTTTTAGTATTTGTTGTTATAGCGGCAACATACAATACATCATCTGTGAAAATTTCAGCCGTCTAGCTATCACAGATCACGAGATACAGCTTGGTGACAGACGGACGGACGGACAGCGGAGTCTTACTAATAGGGTCCCGTTTTACCCTTTGGGTACGGAACCCTAAAAAGTACGAGCGAAATGCTCACCCGATTGAAAGATAACTTTGACAATATTATCATCAACATCATGTTGAAATTGGCCTCCTGACCTAACCTAACATACTGCATAAGTACTTGCACAGGTCTGTAGTTTAAGTATTATAACTATTTTCTAATAGTTAAAATTGTTCTCAACCTAAGTTCAAACTTACAGTACCTGCACTAAGTTCTCTATGGATCATCATCGTCACCTCCGTTATACGTACTCCTATATTTATACTTATATTTACGTGTTACGTAGAGTCTCCCTGGTTGTTGCAATTATAATGGAGGTAGATTGTAAGTGTCGGATAAAGCGAGTGTGAAAATTATGACGCTTGCTTATGTAATAGCTATACAGGTATTGAAAAGTGGGAATTCTCATTAACAGTTTCTCCATATACCTATTTATGATATATTTAAGAGTACCTAGAAACCTAAAAGTCAATAAGTTTAACTTAATTTCATTTTATCATACAGATAATACTTATTTACATATTCGAGAGGAAAACTCATTTGTTAATGAATAACGTAATATCACAAGCCTTTAATTTTAAATGTAGGCAGTGGATTAAAAAAACGTACAAAAGTGTTAAATTGACAACTAGTGCAAGTGATGGCATGGGAATCCAATCAGTCCTTTGTGGTGACGCCAAAATCGTGTCGGTTACATTGTTACTTCGTAACAAGGCTATTACGAGCTTGTGGCGGTTAACATGGACTGATACGAGAATATTAATATTGAATATATATTACTTATACGAATCATAAAGAAAATAAAATTAAATAGCTGTAAATGAAAATAATATAAAGTAGATTTCCTTAAGGCCTCGGTATAAAAACAATACACTCTTTTTTTGGGCAGTCGTGTAAAAACTAGTTTTAACTGGGATTTCTCAGTCAAAATTAGTTTTCGCAAAGTCGCTATAAAATTGCAGTTAAAACTAGTTTTCACCGAGACACTTTGCCAAAACTAGTTTTGCGATACTGTAAAATAGTTTTAACTACCGAAAACGCATTCTCACTGATGCGATACCGAAAACTAGTTTTAACTAGGGAAAAACGCGTTTCTGCGGTAACATTTACAACTAAAACTTATTTTTGCTGAATATACAACCATAACAAAAGCCATGAAAATATGGAATATTAACATGAACTTTCTGAACACCAGCCTTAACCTTAACACTATAATGCTTAAAATCCTGCACCAGTTTGAGTTATCGGTACTAATATCTATACCCTTCAACTTACAAAGGGTTACGGGGGGTTTGATTGTCGAGATAAAATGTGTGTTTGCCTTTTGACATATTCAGTTTGTTCATAGAATTTCGATGTGGGTTGTGTGAATGCGTTATCGAGATTGTTCAAGGGTTCCTACATATATTTATACTAAATATAGCATGAAGAAACTTTTTTTTAATGTATTTGGAGTTAAACCAAGAGAAATCTGCAGACATTTTGACAGCACACGCAGTGCAGGTGTTATTTTAAACGTCAAACATCTATGAAATTATGAAGTATAAATATAAAAAACACTAGCACTGCGTGTGCTGTCAAAATCTCTGTAGACTTTTCTTGGTCTAACTCTACCAGTACAATAAAACATAGTTACGAAAAAATGATAACTCTCCGATTAAAACAATAAAGAAATATCATGACTTTTTTTTCTTATACATGCTGCTCAAAAAGCCATAAATGTAGGTATTTTATGTATAATTATGTACAAAGAAATGCCGCTAGGCACGAAGAATTTCGTACACTGACCCGCCTGTTCCTATCTCTATCGCATGCAGATAATTATATTACCTACTGTCCCACTCGCACAGTGTCATTGACCGCCGGCATCATGGTCAGCAATACAATTACGCGCGTGCGATAGAGTTAGGAATAAGCGGGTCAATATACGAAATTTGTCGTTCTTGGCGTCCTTACTTTACTCTTGATCTACAGTTCAAATAAAATTTCATTCCATATACAAATTACAAGCACCTTCTTTCAATACTACAAATTAATGTGATGATAAAATTATACATAGTGACTACATTACAAGTTCCTCTGTAAAAATGTAGGAGGTTTAGTCATAAATCCGTGTTCGCCAAACTGCATGTTTGCGTAACTATAGCACTGTATGACTTTTTGTCTACTTTTCACAATAGTGTTATGCATATCCCGTGTTCCAACAGCGATGTTTGTGATGCCATCGGCGCAGCAGCTTTAATGGGTTTCGAGTGCAACATTGTGTTCGAACGCGCAACAATGCAAACAACGCTGGACGCGAGTGGTTTTATGGAATGATGCGTCAGTTTTAAGGTATATGTCGAAGTGGAAAGTTATTGACTCTCATAGTGCGTATTTGGTGACCGATTTCGTTGGCAATTGCCAAAAATTTGCTTTACGGTTCGACGCAACATAAGACGATATAGTATCGTAATTACAGATGATATTAAACAAATGAACATTGTTTTTTATCATTTATTTACATACAAGATATATACAGTGGTACTACTAAACGAAATTAATAACTAGCTTAATTCTAAAATAGGCCCATAAGGCATTGTACCAAGGATGCTGATGGTATTTCCTCGCTGAATCACAATGCTGATACGTTGTGCGAGTAAGCCGCCAGCTCTTCGGTCACCAGTTACGCGATTTCTGCGAACAACTTGAATGAGAAATATATAATTAATAAATAATGTTCAATGTAAAAGCACTATGTTTTGTTCTATGAATCTGGTATATCGAAACGGTTCTAGAAGTTCTTTGATTCATTTTCGATTTTCATTCGATGACTGACGAAGACAATGAAGAAAAATGTAAGAAATTAATTATTGTTTGTACTTATTTTCATTTTTTAACGTATTCATTTTCACGAGCTGTCCTAAACAAAGCAGAACCCGAGGAGCGTTTTAATCTGTACGCAGGTTCATATTTCATAGACTGCAGCATTAATAAGAGCACAGGTAAAAAGCGCGCATTTATCTCAACAACAATGGAGTGCATTAAACGAGGAAAAACGAGCATCGTATAAAATGCAAGATCTAGTGTTAAACTTGAGAGAATAATTAACTGAACTTCCAGGGCTGAGTGAGATGAGAACGTAATTAGCCTACTTGAGATATAACGAAACTGAAACAGTTATGATCTTGGAAATGAGCTTTATTTCAGAAATCCTTAAAAGAAAAATATAAAAACATATACATACTCGTATATATCAACATCTGTCCATATTTTGACTTTTAAATTAACCATGTCCTACAATTCTATACCACAATCAGCTTTTGTCAGGTGAAAGTAAAAAAGAACCGGTCAAGTGCGAATCGGAATAGCGTACCGAGGGTTCCGTACAAACTTACTTATGAAAATAGTTAAATTTCCGATCCTTTAACGAAATAAAAACTTTTACAAAAAAAAAGAAAACTGACTTCAAAAAGGATGAAATAAAATATTATCCGTTTTTAGGTATATGCGTTACCAACTGATATGTTTGAAGTCGGTGCCAAGCCAAACTTGATTTTAGGGTGATTCGAATGTACGTTAGATTACCTACCTTACACCACACGACAGCAATGATCATACTTTCTGTAGATGCCTAAGAACACACCGTCAATCCACCTTGGCGCAGTCCGTACCATGTTTGTCGGTACTAGTATAAAACCAATGCGATTGCCGATATGTTTTTTACAGAGCAATTTTTACAAATTTTCGAACTGTCCATAGTACTCTGGTGTGGGATTGGGACTGAGTTATTTCCCGCCTCTTATCCAGAGAACTTGATTTCAAAATATAAAACAATCCAAGGACCATCTACGGGGCTTTAACTTTTTACCTGCATGGCAAATTTCACCAGTTTACATGGCAGTTGTTTAGCCGAAAAGGTGACAAAGAGACAGACAGAATTACTTTCACCATTATAATATTAGTAAAGTTGTAATGTGATTTATAGACATAAACCTGATTATTTCTGACCGGTATTGTTACTATTTGTCTTGGCACCGACTTCAAACATATCAGTTGGTAACGCATATACTTAAAAACGGATAATATTTTATTTCATCCTTTTTGAAGTCGGTTTTCTTTTTTTTTGTAAATGTTTTTATTTTTCAATTTTTAGTTTTAAGGCATTGTTAAAAGCTTATGAGTGACGTGTGACGCATGAATGAAAAGCATAATAATGCGTATCACTAAATTCGAAATCATTCCTGTCACTACACAAACACAAAATTCATCCCCCCCGATCACTCAACCTCACAGCACATCAACCCCTGATCACGGAACCCCTCGACCCTGAACCACCAACCTTTCAACCGCCATTTCCCGACTCCTCAGTAGCCTTACCATAAGTCTTACACTGACATCTTCGCTAGCGTGTGCGTAACTTACTTTCTATGCGTCGTGCTGGCATCCTATTAGTGCGAACGAGATGTATAGAAAGTAAGTTACGAAGACGTTAGCGAATATGTAGTAGTGTCAAACTCGTGGTAGGGCTACAGTTGTACTTCATCAAATTGGTGATTTTCGGAGGGAAATGCTTAAGTTACTATAGAAAACAACGATGTCGCCATACTCGTGCCTTTAAAAATTGAGGAGTTGCCTCATTTCCTCATGAATTCCGTCATCAGATTAGAACCAACAATGTTATGGGAACACCTTAGAGGTAACTTCGTTCAAACGAAAAAACCGGGCAAGTGCGAGTCGGACTCGCGCACGAAGGGTCCCGTACCATAATGCAAAAAAACGGCAAAAAAAAACGGTCACCCATCCAAGTACTGACCCCGCCCGACGTTGCTTAACTTCGGTCAAAAATCACGTTTGTTGTATGGGAGCCCACTCAAATCTTTATTTTCTTCTGTTTTTAGTATTTGTTGTTATAGCGGCAACAGAAATACATCATCTGTGAAAATTTCAACTGTTCTCACAGTTCGTGAGATACAGCCTGGTGACAGACGGACGGACGGACGGACGGACAGCGGAGTCTTAGTAATAGGGTCCCGTTTTACCCTTTGGGTCCGATTTGAGTAATTCTTTTTAGGGAAAAAGAATTACTCAAATCGGACCACGGGGTTCGGAGTAATCTACATTTATAAAATCATCATCATTATCATCAACAATCATCATCATCAGGTCCACTCTATCAAATTAGTGATTTTCAAGAGGAAATGCTTGCTTAAGACAATACCCAAATTACCATACATGTGCCTTTAACAATTGAAGAGTTCCCTCAATTCTTCATGGATCCCATCATCAGAACAGCACCAGATTAATGTGGGACCACCTCGGAAGTATCTTCTTTTGAACAAAAAAAGAATTGCTCAAATCGGACTACGGGTCTCGGAGTAATCGCTGAACGTCCTACATTTTAAGAAATCGTCATGATTATCATCAAAACAATCATCATCATCAGGTCCACTTCATCAAATTGGTGCTTTTCAAAAGAAAATGCTCGAGTTGCTTAAGAAATCACCCAAATCACCATACATGTGCTTTGAAAAATTGAGGAGTTCCCTCAATTCCTCATGGATCCCATCATCAGAACAGCACCAGATTAATGTGGGACCACCTTGGAAGTACCTTCTTTCGAACAAAAAAATAATTACTCAAATCGACCCACGGGTCTCGGAGTAATCGGTGAACATACATAAAAAAAAAACATAGCCACAACCGAATACAGAACCTCCTCCTTCTATGAAATTGAAGTCGGTTAAAAATAAACTGTACTGAGGGATAAAATTATCTTTGCTGTTGGATAACTATGTATTGACA
This sequence comes from Cydia splendana, assembly GCF_910591565.1. Taxonomy (NCBI): domain Eukaryota; kingdom Metazoa; phylum Arthropoda; class Insecta; order Lepidoptera; family Tortricidae; genus Cydia; species Cydia splendana. The sequence continues at coordinate 14,742,179 of NC_085960.1, forward strand.
TACTTCGCGGCTAGCTTACGAACTGTTAAAAATGTTTATAATTCCAAAAATGTAATTATTTTGTGATGTACCTACCTATAATTATAAGTTAACGGTTATCGAACTTTTTTCTTTACTAATAGGTCATGGTCATGGTAGGTGTAGGGAAGATTTTTATTCCCTTGCGAGCGTCAAAATATGCCATAAACGGAGCATAAACGACAGACGGACAACAAAGTGATTCTATAAGGGTTCTGTCTATGCCGACTGAGGCACGTAGATAACCCTAAAAAACTGAAAATATTGCGGATCTGACATAGTAATGGAATGGCATTACTATTAAATGTTAGTAGTGCTCAAAATTAAGTGAAATAAAAAAAAGAATGAGTCGAAGACTTTCTAGCATTTCTTTTGCAGAATATATATTAAATATGTACGTTTTATATCTTATAAACCTACTAAGGCCTTATTTATTCTAAACCTAAAAACATAAATGCTTTTAAAATTCAAATTTCATTTCATTGGCATATTTATGCAATCAAAAAAATACGATACCGCTTCAGGCTAATTTCTGAACCGTATAGACAAACATTTTGTCTTTATTTTAGAATCCACAAAAACATGAAACCAACCCCGGAAAGCCATAGCAAATTCTAATTATGCTGCCTTGAGGGCGTTTGTGGAATATCTAACCGGGTATTTTGGTGGTTTTGTAAATCGTTTTTGAATTACAATGCTATTCGAACATATGCAAGGTTTTATTCGGTATTTTGCAAAAAATATAAAACAAAGCTATGATCAAGCTGATTCAGTGTGCTTCGGCTGCCTTGTACTAAATTTTATTAGGTAAAAAAATTACAAATCAGTGCAATTGCATTTGACAACGTTTCAATATTAATATTGATGACAGTAATAACTGTGTTGCTAAGAATTAACTTAAATATTCTGTATCTTTAGGTATATAAATAAAAGTAAACAAACAATTTGTACCTACATTTTCGGGTAGTTATAACATTTATGGGTTAACTAACCAAATACAAAACCGGCTGGATCAGAGACTGAAGGACCTGACTTTAACCTACATTATTTGATCATGTAATGTTTTCAACTACCCTCAACTAGCTTAAGGAGTAATATGTAATAATTTAATGAGATGAATTTGTAGGCAGTACCTATTTAGTAGCCAACTAATGTAAGTACTTCAGCGTCATCTAGATATGTACCGTTAAGCTTAAACTTTCTGTCCCCCTTTTCCGCAACTTCTCTTGCAAACGTGTCATTTCGTTCCCCAGTAAGATGTCACTGACACACTAACATACTACCTACAACTAAGCGCACTAGCAAACAGAGGGGACCGTAGATTAAAACTGACTAGTAAAACGCAGTATTACGATACGAGATTTGTGTACTTACGCCTCTATCGGTTTGTGGGCTCAGAGAGGCACGTACTGTACACAAAAACGTAAAATCATCCTACGACCAGACATTTAAGGACTTACAACTGTATGGTTATGTGCCGTAACAGAGGCAGGTGCATTGAACTAAGGCTGCGCCAATTATTCATCGCCATGCTTTCACGGGAAAAATCCCTTAGAGACGTAACCCTTTTTGCGGATTTATTTTTGCAAGATGTGGTCACCTTATGAATCATGGTATACTCGTTTAAATAACATATCAACATATCGACAATTTATGAGCCTCAATTTGTTTTGAAACTGAAGGATGCATTAAATATTATGGATAGGATGCATATTAGTGATGTCAATTTATGTAGTAATTCATATTCACATTCATGTTATTTACTCAGGGTAGAATACGAGTAGCTGAATGTAAGTACATTTTCAAAACTGTTTAATCACACTCGTTTTTTATCATTTTTCGAAACTTTCTATGTTACAGTCATATCTACGGTAACATAAATAACTGTAAATTGTATGTTTTACTTAGTATGGCAATACTTCTCGAAAATACTGACACATCTAGCCTTATAATCCCATGTAAGAATTATTATGACTATTGCATATTACGCGGCTGTAAATAGAACTTTTTTCCTTGCCTTCATCAAAGTTGTAAGTCCTACCCCTGCCATCTAATCATCTACCTGTATACATACATCTAAGTATGATTACCTACTTCCACCCATAAAAGACATTTAATTTCTATACATAGTAGGTTGCACGTTTAACACTGCTTATAATATCAATGTAAGCAGTCTAGTCATGACTCTTATAAGATTATTTTTTAGGCGAACATTAAACAGTAGGTACTCTTTATTCTCTTAGATAAAAAAAAAATAAAATCATCTTTAGTGAGCGTTACGTTTTACAAAAAAATTACCTTAAGTAAGTGTGTACCTACTTAATAAATTCATATTGGTAAAAAAAAAACTTAAATTAACATTTTTTCACTTTTGATTTTGTAATATTATGTACTAAGTCCAGTTACTGGGCAGACGTTAACTTTGTTCAATCTACACAGACGTAATGAAGGTGTAGTCTCATTTGGCACGTCCAAGACTAATGACGCAAATTCGTCTGCGTGCAGCGGACAGCGCAGCGTTATGTGCGGACGTGCGCGCCAATGAGACTGCACCCTTATTTGCATGTCCTATACTGATGATTTAATATTAAGTTAATTTTGAAGCCGAAATTCAAGAAAATACAAAATCACTTACAATTATTATAACTATTTAATTACGGCTGGTTTACAATTTTACGTTTACATTAAGGCATAATGTAATGTTTCGCCCAACTGTGAAGCAGTGTGTGTGTAGGCCGCAAATAGATTACAGGGCTACTCTTTCAGACACTAGATAAAACTATCTATCAAACAAAGTCAACTCTCTCTCTATATTATATACCTACATATACCTATACGAAAAAGAACACACCTATAGATAAAACTCTCGGTTTGATAGCATTCATCTGATTTACCTTATTAAGTACCTATTTCGCGAAAAAGAAATCAACCGTAAAATAAATACCGAAACCATAAAGTAAAAATATTAAAACGAACATTCAATCAATTTAGTATAAAGAAGTGCGTAATATTAGAATAATAGTATTATTGACACATAAGTGCCAACGCAATGCAATGTTTGCCAGTAAAATGGTACGTACATTTGGGAAACGTCTTAAGATAATTTCCATGAAAGTTCACTTCCCAAAGCTAACAACATTCACAAAACACAATAAAATGCGGTTACGCTAACTGCGGGGAAGTTGGAGGCTAACGATATCTAACAGTTTGTGCGACTCAATTTGGAACGTCGGCAATTTGTGCAAATTGGACTGTGAAGGAGTTGGCGCAAAGATCTTATATTGGGGCAGAAAGGTTATTCTGTAAGGACCACACCAAAGATTTAAGCTGTATACATGTATGTATGCATGCATAGACTTTTGACATTGGAAATGTCTTTTCGTTCGCTCCAGTATACGGTCCGATTTCACGAAAAAGTGCGATCCCCTTATATCTCGGAAAGTTGTGAAGATATGATATTAAAAAATAGGCTCAAAAGACGCATAATCACGAGAGCTGTAAGGTGCAAAAATAATTATTCGAGAAAGTCAAAAACAAAAAAAGTTATGGTCGAAATAGTGAAAATAAAATTCAATTTTTTCCGAATTTTTGATTTTGGTGCTCGATAATTTGGAAACGAAGAATGATATCAAAAATTTGAGAAAAACGGCTCTGGACAATTTAGTCAGCTACAATTTGAGCCTAAAACAAAGACGATCGGGTTAAGGGTTTGCCCTGTAGCCTAACCTTAAAATAGTCAAAAAGTCAGAACGACATTTTTCACAGGACATTTATGACTTCATGTTTCGCAGAGTTCGTTATCGGTGTTTGTTGTGAAAAAAGAGGGAGAGGGAGAGGGAGAGGGAGAGGGAGAGGGAGAGGGAGAGGGAGAGGGAGAGGGAGAGGGAGAGGGAGAGGGAGAGGGAGAGGGAGAGGGAGAGGGAGAGGGAGAGGGAGAGGGAGAGGGAGAGGGAGAGGGAGAGGGAGAGGGAGAGGGAGAGGGAGAGGGAGAGGGAGAGGGAGAGGGAGAGGGAGAGGGAGAGGGAGAGGGAGAGGGAGAGGGAGAGGGAGAGGGAGAGGGAGAGGGAGAGGGAGAGGGAGAGGGAGAGGGAGAGGGAGAGGGAGAGGGAGAGGGAGAGGGAGAGGGAGAGGGAGAGGGAGAGGGAGAGGGAGAGGGAGAGGGAGAGGGAGAGGGAGAGGGAGAGGGAGAGGGAGAGGGAGAGGGAGAGGGAGAGGGAGAGGGAGAGGGAGAGGGAGAGGGAGAGGGAGAGGGAGAGGGAGAGGGAGAGGGAGAGGGAGAGGGAGAGGGAGAGGGAGAGGGAGAGGGAGAGGGAGAGGGAGAGGGAGAGGGAGAGGGAGAGGGAGAGGGAGAGGGAGAGGGAGAGGGAGAGGGAGAGGGAGAGGGAGAGGGAGAGGGAGAGGGAGAGGGAGAGGGAGAGGGAGAGGGAGAGGGAGAGGGAGAGGGAGAGGGAGAGGGAGAGGGAGAGGGAGAGGGAGAGGGAGAGGGAGAGGGAGAGGGAGAGGGAGAGGGAGAGGGAGAGGGAGAGGGAGAGGGAGAGGGAGAGGGAGAGGGAGAGGGAGAGGGAGAGGGAGAGGGAGAGGGAGAGGGAGAGGGAGAGGGAGAGGGAGAGGGAGAGGGAGAGGGAGAGGGAGAGGGAGAGGGAGAGGGAGAGGGAGAGGGAGAGGGAGAGGGAGAGGGAGAGGGAGAGGGAGAGGGAGAGGGAGAGGGAGAGGGAGAGGGAGAGGGAGAGGGAGAGGGAGAGGGAGAGGGAGAGGGAGAGGGAGAGGGAGAGGGAGAGGGAGAGGGAGAGGGAGAGGGAGAGGGAGAGGGAGAGGGAGAGGGAGAGGGAGAGGGAGAGGGAGAGGGAGAGGGAGAGGGAGAGGGAGAGGGAGAGGGAGAGGGAGAAAATAAAAACTTATACAGAGAAACATAAAAAAGAAAAAATGCCACGAAATGGTCTCACCTCAGCATGTTGCTGGCGGCTGCTAGCAGATAGCTGATGCTGAACCCTGGCAGTACCTAGTGGAGCTCGGGTTTAATACAACATAAACACACGCTGTTTTGGTCATCGGACTCGTCTCTATGAGCACTTAGGAGAATAGTACCCAAGATAGAGCTGATGCTGAACCCTGGTTGTACCTAGCGGAACTCAGGTTTGGTGCAACATAGGCACACGCTGTTTTGGACACCCGATTCGTCATGATGAGCATTACCCAAGATAGCTGATGCTGAACCCTGGTAGTACCTATTGGAACTCAGGTTTGGTGCAACATAGACAAACGCTGTTATGGTCATCTCTCGTCGCGTCAAACTGCTGTCAAGAAAATTTCATATCTTGCAGCAAATGGGCCGCTGCCGATCACCACTTCTCGAGTTGACTACGGATTTGCCGTGTAATAATTTTCTTGTACTTTGAACATTAATATATCCTGCTTATTCATCGAAAAATGAAATATGTACCTATACTTATGCGCCACGGCGACAATTATTCAAACTTGGATACGCGTGTGGAAATTTTGCAATTTGTTTGTTCACATGCGTTATGTCCAGGATACTTGTGTTAGTCTAAGAATAAAATAATTATCATTCAACGTTGTAGTTTTATTTTGTAACTTTTTCCTTATCCAGACTTTCTCGTCGCTCAGCGACAATATTTTTTCGAATTCCGTAGATTCATTTCCAATGTGCTCGATAGTCGTGTGAGGCACGAAATCTGTGAATTTTTATATCCTTTTTCTTTCTTGTTTATAGACATAATTATAAGTATGTAAGTTGGTCCGATTTGTACAAATTTCCATATTCTCGACATCCTCGTTTATATAAATATATCTAATTTTAGTATTATTTGATGAAACTTACTATTTTTAAGAAAAATTGAAACAAAAAATAAAAGATTAATGACAATATTCTTAGCTGTTTGAAGCTGAAACGTATTTGGGAGTGACAACTACATAAGTGATATTGTTATTCCATGTACCTCATTGTAATATAGATTACCTACTCTTTGCCGCACGTTATCGGAAGCGTCTTGAGAACTCCTAATGCGATATGCAGTCTTGGTAATGTTTAGAGTTCCCAATTGCAATTACACTGAGAACATGGAGAAATGTACATATGTACAATTCAATAAGACTTAAATTATAGAAAAACATAGTTTAAGGTCACCTTGTGGAAAATTTAAGACTTCTGGTCCATGAAGATAAACAAGTTTAATTGAGCATATTTTTATATATACCTATTACCCAACATTATCAAATATTATGCACATAACACAATGACAAAGATTAATTTATTAATTTGAAATTAAGACATAAATACTCCATAGCTTATTGACTGTGTGTGTGTTATTTCCATTCGTAATAACTACTAGGCGTTACACACAATCCCAAAATGGCCAAAAACATACACAATGACTTTAGGTACCCAGATAAGAACTAGGTAAGTTATTGTAACCTGTGTTTAATAACTTTTCAAAGCATTGAAGCTCTGAATTTTTAAAGAAACCGCTAAGGCCACACCCGACACTGCAAGCATTTGCAAATGGCGTTAAATAGTCACATTCGACTGATAGGTGCATTATTACCATGACATGCCGTGCCCAGCCACGGTGCACCGCCTTAGGTGAGCAAACTGCACTTTATCCTCATTAATTTGACATTCCTGGGCTTGGCTCCCACTAGCCGCAGTCTACGGTTTAATGATTGATATTGGGTATAATAATACGATCTCTTAAAAGTGTCTATATATAAAGCTAGTTAATATTTTGTCTCCGCGCTATTGAATCAGTCATGTAGGTGCCTAGTTAGATTGTGAATCCATCTTGATGATATAAATTTATTTCTGAAATTATTAATCTACACTAAAGTCTATTTGATGTAATTATGTTAGGTATACGTTTTTAGGGTTCCGTACCCAAAGGGTAAAAACGGGACCCTATTATTAAGACTCCACTGTCCGTCTGTCTGTCTGTCCGTCTGTCTGACACCAAATACTAAAAAGTACGGAACCCTCGGTGGGCGAGTCCGACTCGCACTTGTCCGGTTTTTTTATTTGCCTAGCAAGTCAATGATAAAATGATGGATCTGCTCATTTGAAAATAATAAGCACTTTTCCATCTTCTCAATCTCAGAGGTCGATTATTTTCTTATAAAGTATTCAACAATCGGTAACGAAGTGTAACACGTTCAAAGTTGACTAATTCGTGCCGTCGGAAAAGGAGGGCGTTCTATTAATTCTATAATAAGACCTGGCAAACGCAGACACTTAGCTAATTTCACACCTGACTTAACCCTTTCAAAGTAAAGGGTGGAATGAAACACTTAAGAACGGTGCTTTTGCATTGTTAATGAGATTTTTCAAAGTATTCCAGGATTGCGGTGATGTTTTAATTTACTACTGGTTAATTGCTAAAGTACCTTAGCGCGTTACTTTAAATTTTGTGCACCATTTTTATAAAAGACCCATTGCATTTCACTTACAAAAAATATTTCCATGGCTTTTGCATTTACACCACCATTTTTTATGAGAGATTTAAGATTTTTAAAATGATACGGACCTAATAAAAATAAAGAAATGCACTGCATAACAAATAATATCTTTTATTTAAAGGCAGGATTTTGCACTAGATAACAGTCCCTAAGATACGACTGCTATTACTTAAGTACTTACGGAAGAAACGTAGCGTCACTGATGCGCAACGAGCTCGCTTTGCTGGGAAAATGTTATGAAACACATCACGAGGTATCTGCTGAGTAAATGTTATTCATGTGTCGCTGTTTCTTTTCTTCTAACATAGAAACAACAAAAGTGATAAAAATAATTTAAGATGGGTTTGTATTAATTATTTGAAAATAATGGCAAATATTTTAAATATTGTTTCATTGTATTGACTTTCGATTGTATTATAAGATACACAAATTGAGTAAGTCCCACAGTCAGCTCAATAAGGATTGTGTCGTGGGTACTTAAACAACGATATACGTACCTACATGACTCTGGAAGTGCCTTACCAGGATTTGAACCTGGGTCCATATCGGCTTCATCGGCGTCGCTATCCACTAACTCAGACACGTCGTCAAAACAAATAGAAGTTTGAACAAATAATTAATGATATAATTTAGATGAAAAAAACCTAAATCTTGGTATCATATTCTAAACAAGTTAGTCAATCTCTAAAACCTCATCTAGCGCTTATTTTATTAAGACTTAGCATTAAGCATATATGTACCTACATGTAAAATTATATTTTTATCAATAAAGAACTGAATTGAATTGAATTTAGGCGATACATTCAGCAAACGTTCACGTTGTTTAAGAAAACTATGTATCCGAGAAAAATATATTAGGATTTGTGCAAAACCATTATCATTCAGTCCACTACAACCCACTTTTACATACAGCACTAAAATTTTTACCGTAACTAAACTAACAATAATTTGCACAGAACTATTTAAATTTTTAATTATCTACAGCATAGCGGCTACAGCAAGGTTTATTGCGACGGCTAAATATAAAACTCGCTCGCTGAATTGTTAATTTCGCGTAACTGTGCATTTTTGATTATATCTAGTGCCTAAGAACTGGGATATACTAGTAGTGGAAACAAAAATACAGGCAAATATTTTGTTTGTAAAATGACTAAAGGCATCTGAAACAAAAATAGGGTTTAGATTTTCATCTCCTTCGTCTAGAATAAAACTTTCTGCAAAAATCTTTAAATTATAAAAATACATAGATGCATAAGATTTTTTTATGTGTTTAGAATAAACTAAAGTAATTATACTTTATTTGCATTTGATTGGGCGTCTAAGGATATTTCAACATTTGTCACCTTAGTGTAAGCTCAACCTACGAACTCCTTTAAAAGCGGCTCACGCCCGTAAAGCCAAGAGATACAACCAACATAAAAGTAATATTTTAATTATATTTTATCACTACTAAAGTCGTGTAAATGAAAAACTGTTTTCGCTGTTTTATGGAAATCGTAAAAAACTTGTCTCTCTGCGATTCCCGAAGGAAACTTTTGATGGTTTTGCATTGTTCGAGTTTCATTAGATGAATTTTATGGCACCTCATTCGAAGGTATATGGTGCTCTTTTGTTATGCAAGATTATTTAGATTTTTTTATGCTTCATGCAGTTGTGGTAACATTTTTTATATCTTCATAGGCGCCAGTTGTATATTGGATTTGATCAGAGAGACAGATCACAAACATGATCCATTTTCACCTACGTCAATTACATTAGTAGGTATCTAAAATAACCAAAACTTTAAAGCAATTGAATAAAATTCGTGCCGTTCCATTAGGTACTTATATCAGATAAAAAATAAATAATATAACTACATAGTTGTGTCAGCGCACGGTCTTGTAACGAAGAGTCTCGACCAACTAGAGTTACTCTCGCTATGGGACTGGATCAAGGGTCAGATCTGATGCAGAAGGCGTTATTCTTAGATACGCGTACGTACGTACATCGGTTCCTCTTGGCTTGGGCCTTGTTGGCGGCACCCTAGGTTAGATTTTTGTAATGTGTATCTGTTTATTTGTATTTTGTATTATTTTAGGTTTTAAATGTGAGAACAGGTAACATTCACTAAAATAGCGAATACAATTATTTAGTTAAGTAAATAGAAAATTTTATGTAGCGTTTACATTAACAAGTTTTTATTTTTAAATTCCGACTCTATTAAAATATTTAACAACTGAGCCGAGTTACCACTGATCAATTTTGAAAGTCAGTTAAAGGAAAACAAAAGACGACAAGGGTAGAGAAGTAATGGGGCTGAACTACTCGTATTCCAATGCATGTTTTATCTCCAGCTAATATCTAGAGCTGCTACTTATGAGTAGCTAAATAATTTTGTTCCATTTGATTTAGCCACTTATGTTGATCGATATCTAGATTCAAGATCACGACCAATATTTACCCAAAATACAACTACGGCATGGTAAATCAAGAAAGGTAACTATCAAATTGTTCAGTATCTTTACAAAGTATGACCAATTTTATAGCTGGAAGATTTATCGCTAAAATACACCTATCATTGTTTCATCATATGCGTTCGTTCTTTTCTTATGTTTTTCATGCAATGGTATTATCAACTCTATGTCATTCCGATCCCCTGTCCTCATCGATTCAACCTGATGACTCCAGATAAGGTACAGATGGGATTGGCCAAGTTTTTCTTCTTTATTTATTGGACCGACAGACAGACAAATGGAGGTGGTGCTACAAATGTGACGCCGTTTTTTTGTTACTTCATTATGTTTGATTAGTAAATTGAGACGTTTTGTAAACGTCTTGTTATTTCGTTGTTACGAGAATAAATAAGAATGGATGTAAGATAAAAGTCTTAATGCTTGACATGCTAGTTAATGCCCTATTCGAATTAAAAAAACTGTTAATGCTAATGCCTAATCTTAGAGCATTTAATAACTGGAGTCGCCTTTAAGAGCTTACACCTCTCCCCTCTGGCGAAAAACTTGCACAATTGTGCAAACTTTTGTATGGAATGACATGGCTATTTGTGACGTTCCACGGCAAAAGGTACCTTATGGCGGCTGCCGCTTACGTCGCATTGCGCCGCAATAATATTGGAGCGGCGTTAATAACAGCGTAAGCGCCAACCGCCATAAGGTACCTTTACACGTGGGACGTCACATTTGTACGTTACGTACAAATCATGTAGAAATAGCAATACATTTGACATGCTAGTTAATGCCCTATTCGAATTTTAAAAAACTGTTAATGCTAATGCTTAATCTTAGAGCATTTAATAACTGGAGTCGCCTTTAAGAGCTTACCCCTCTGCCGAAAAACTTGCACAATTGTGCAAACTTTTGTATGGACTGACATGGCTATTTGTACGTTACGTACAAATCATGTAGAAATAGCAATACATTTGACGTCCCCTCCCCCGCAAAAATCGGCAGACTGTTTCGTAAAGGGGCCCACTGATTAACAGTCCGCCGGACGGTATCGGCCTGTCAGTTGTTCGGAACTGTCAAAATTTTGTTCTAACTAACAGGCCGATACCGTCCGGCGGACTGTTAATCAGTGGGCCCCTTAAAGAAACTGACAGCGATGACATCTCCAATTACTAAATGCTCTAAGTGCCTAATTGATGACAATGATGACACCACCTGTATATAAATGACTTAAGTTTACTAATGACATGTTCCCAATACACGGGACAGTAGCGAATACTCGGATGTCTACCTTATAGGCGTAAAATTTTGGGAAACAATCAACGCTGACTCTAAATTCACTTGATGAAAAATTCAAAGATTCTTGGAGTACCTAACCTCGAATAATGGAGTAAAATTTATATTCATAAAGATGTTGTAAAACATTATACCGGGTGTGGCCTGTAACACGAGCAAATAATTAAAACATAGATTGTACTCCTCAAACGGTGACACTTGTGTCCTACAACTTTTAAAAATTATGAAGTATTTAGACTCCCTATTTTTCATACAAAATAAATATTATCTTCAATGGACGCCATCGCCACGCCATATCATTGTAATTGACGTTGCTTGTCACGCCTTAAACATAACAAAATTCGCAATACATTGCGTCTTAGAATAAACTTTAAAGTATAACACTTTAAACTCTCGCGTTTTGTACACATATTTAATTACACAAACGGGTCTACCGCGATATAATTTCATTGTTTTTACCTTTAATTCCGACGTTTCAGCTGAGAAAAACACCCTAAAAATTTCAATCGTGAGGACGGGTACAAATTATCGTCTACTTGGGGACCAGTGATTCAAATGTTGAAACCAGCGGATATATCTTCGGACCAGTGTACGGATACTGTGAGTGTTGCGTGTCGTGCCGTGGACAATAAACATTAAACTTTAACGGGTAGCTGCAATTTCTTTGTCTACCCCAAACATTTTTATAAACTAATTTCGGGTAGTTTAGTGGTGTTTTATTAATATCTCCGTTGACATTTGTTGGGACGTCAGTCTTTCCGTGACCACAGCTGGTGCAACTCAGCTGAAACGTCGGAATTAAAGGTAAAAACAATGAAATTATATCGCGGTAGACCCGTTTGTGTAATTAAATAAACTTTAAAGTGTATTAAAAATCAAACCACAAGTTATTTTTAAAAGTCGCTGAACAAATGTTGGTCAGTATGAGGAGTACAGCCTACAGTTTAATTTTTTGCTCATATTACAGGCCACACCCGGTATAAGTACCTATTTATTAATATGTCAAAGTACTGAAACTATCTTTATAATATAAACATAAAAAGATGTAAGTACCTAACACATATGTGTATAGGGGGTAGCAGCTGTGGGAAGCTCATAAATATTGACCAAGCAGCAAAGGGTACCTCAAGGTCCATTTGCGGTCCCGCTCGGCTGGTCATTGGGTTTATATGCAAGTGGTCCGGACATTTTTACTGGCATTATTTAAATAAGCAGCAGTGCGTAGGTATTGGAAGTCAGTTTCGCGATACATTTTAATGTCGTCGAGTGCAATTCGTAACCATAACTATAAGCATGAACAGTATGCGAGTTATTCAGTTTGGTAGGTAGATAAATGTCATTGTCTATGTCATTTATTATTATAAAAAATTAAATGATTATTAAAGGACATTCTTAAAACAGAGCATTAAAATAAGCTCAAGTACACGATATAAGTACAATATACAAATACATAAATAGGTAGATATAAAACAACCATGGCTCAGGAACAAATACCTGTGCTCATCACAAAAATAAATGCCCTTACCAGGATTAAAACCTGGGACCTCCTGTTTCATAGAGAGGGTCACTAATGACTAGGCTAGGAGGCCGTTAAAACAACCTCTTCGTTAAAATTAACTCGTTCAACCTAACCGTTTGTACTATCAGCATTCTGTCATTGGGAAAACAGCTGCAGTTCGAGATATCTTAAAAAAATGGATTGTGAACACCCTTAATGGCAATTTTTATTTTGCCATTTTGTCGGCGTGATTGATTTAATATACCCTTGCCAAATGGCAGTTTTCTAGCACTAAAGGTCAGTGAGCTAAAACGCGGACGAAAATACAGACAGACAGACGGACAGAAAGACAGACAGACAGATAGACAGGATAGACAGAGAGACAGACAGACAACCAGACAGGCGAACATGACGAAACTATAAGGATTCCTAATTGACTATGGAACCCTAAACAGATCAAGAAAATTGTAAAACTGTACTGCAATTAATTATGGCTAGAAAGTCTTTTACTCCCAATAGGTTTTGCAAATGCATCTAAAAGCTATAGGTATGCAGTACTTCATTATCTACCAAATCCTAGATTTACATTTACGGGTCACAATCCAAAATGCTATAAAAGCTTTATAGCTATTGTCCCACGTCGCTTCTCTCGTGTCATGCTCTCATGTATTCCTAGGAAACGCAAGGGACGCTCTCAATATACAGGATGGCCAAAAAATAAGTGCATTCCCGTTGCCAGGTATTGGGAATATACTGAGCAACTTTTGCTATGGGACCAATCCCGAAATCGCGAAAAAGTTTGGCTGTTTCATACATTTTGGCTGGCCCATTTTCTATGGGAGATTAAATGTTTTTTTCGCGATTTCGGGGTTGGGCTTATAGTAAAAGTTGCTTAGTATAATCCCAAAACCTCCCTGGCAACGGAAATGCACTTATTTTTTGGCCACCGTGTATAACTACTTTATACAATTAAGTATAGGTAAGTACATAATATTAATTTGTGCCTGGGATTGCACAAAAGCAGAGCAAAAAATGTTTCTTTCTTATTTTTAGTAATATAGTAGTATAGATGAGATGAAACCTGAGATGGATGAGTTGTCTTGTCTAACGATAGACCTAAAAAAATAATTACATAAATGCAAACGAGCTTTGTTAAAACCTGGAGGACGATTCAAACTTTATATTCGTGTTATGAAACGGTTATGAAAATGTCTTTCAGCTGTCAACAGGAACATTTCTGGTTGCAGATATGTCATAAGAGTATTCTCGTAGCACTAGCGTACAATAATAAGCTACGCCGTAGTATTCGCGTAGACTAACGGCTCGATTCGGAAAATGAATTAGATTTCTACTAGACTTCAACAAGTTACGATACGGATAATTTAAAGATATTTGTAAGATAGATATGTCAAATTTGACGTTTCCGCGATTTTGGAGGTCCTCTTGAACGATTTCGACAAGTTATGACTTAGATATCCAAGTCACATCTAGTCGATATCTAATGTAGATCTAGTTGATCTCTAAATCGTCGCAAGATCTTGTGATTATCTCGAAATCCGAATAGGCCTGTACAAAAGTAAATACGCTTGTAAGTAGTAGTCCCATCTTTCGTAGACTATTTTTCTTTAAGTATTTTATTTGTTTTATAATACACAAAAACCATTTTTTTTTTAACATTATTTCGGCATAGAGAGAGTAGTTTATATTTTCTGTCCCTATCCTAACACTAGAGTAAAGCGAAATGCATCTCTTTTTGAACTTCGTAGATTTACCGTTTACGAGGAGATCGATCGTTTATTCAAAGCAGGTAATTTCGTGCGAACATCCTTTACGAGTGTTTCCTTTTGATAGTGCGCGGTGCTTGGCGACGGCGGATGCGAAACTACCTCGTAAATTGAAAATCATAATAGTTTGGGTCAGGTGGCACTGATAGTAACGAACGTGATATTCATAAAGAATCCGTTTGTAACATACGAGTACCTATTTCCTAAATATAATAATCTAACTCCATGTGATTGTAACCATTGGTGAGTAGTCACAAATTGAACTTTCGTTCTAGCCTCCCGCCTCTTCAATTTGGCCCAAGACATAGTATTGTTCTTTGTTAATACCTAATGAAAGCTTTTGAAAGCTTTAGGATACCATAGCAATCATTAAAATCCTTAAGAAGAATAAATAAATAAATAGGTCATTCTCTGAGAATATGTCTGCGGTTACATCTAATTGGGTGCATTACATTTGTTATAATTACTTTTCATATATTATAGTTTGATATATCGTTATTTAGAATAACGTAATAAATGGCATACTACCGTAATACCTAATTAACGGTATACATAATGTTAGTGTTGGTATAATGGTCATAAGGTATATTTACTCTTCGTTTAATATACATTGCCATAATTATTACATAATCTAAAGCATATTATTTGGTATAACAAGAGACATCACATAATTATTTATGTGGCATAATAGTTGCATGACATAAATGGGTTAGGTTAGGTTGGAACTGCGACTCCGCATAAACGAATAACTACCTAACAAAAGGAGGGTTAGGTTAGGTTAGAACTTTGACCCTCCGTAGAATAAAATACTCTAGGAAAAAAAGTGGTTTAGGTTAGGTTTGAACTGCGGCCCCGCAGAACGAAAACCGTGTAAAAATTGGTTAGGTTAGGTTAGAACTGCGACCTCCCTAGAATAAAATAGCTAGCAAAAGCAGTAGGGCTGCGTACTAGTTATAAAAAGTATGTAAAACTTTACGTTATCAGTAAATGAAATATGACAAAAAATGTTATACAATATATGTATTTATACTTGATAAAATTGTATGAAGTATTACGTTATACAAAAATATAATATAACAAATGTCATTATAAAATATGTCTATATACTATTTGAAAATTATATTACATTAGGCATTATATCAATGACAGTTTAGATGAAATCACAATATAATAAAGGGAACGTATAATAAAAATTACATTATAACATACAATAATATATCAAGTGGCGTTATAACAAATGTATGATAGTTTTTTTATAATTATATTAAGCATTACACACCCATCTAATTGCCATGACTCTTTTCATACATTTTGTATAGGTCACGGCAATTAGACCGCATACATATTTTTTGAGAATGACCCAAATACACAACCTTAAACAAAATTATGCTTTATTTGAATGTCTATGTACATTAACAAACAATTTTACGACCTACATATGTACATACATGTACCTACTTATTATTTTGAAGCCATTAGCCACAAACATAAGTATTTCTTATTTATCTAAACTCAAAAAGTCCAGGAGAGCCAGAAGTACAGTGACAAACATTTTATTTCCAACACACTGCCCCCAGTACATTTACGCAAACAATAAAGCCAATCTGTCCCCTACTCGAGCGTCTCTAGGCTTTTTATATCCTCAATCAAACGACAAGTGGCGAGAGCGGAACAACGACCTAATGAATTTCGACAATTCAAGAGGCGGAAGAAACGTGTCTTAAGGCAGCGCCAGTCCCTAGACTAAGCTTCTGTCTCTTTCGTACTTCATCGAGAAGAACAAGAAAGAATCAAAGTGAATGACATAGAGATGGATATTTGAGGGTCATTTTGTTCTTATAGACACTTGAGCGATGGTTTCAAAAGAAGGACTTTACCATTTTTAAGATACAGAGACATAATCGTCTGGTTTCCTCAAAATATTTGATGTACTCTGATTAAGCTATATTTAAGTCTTCGTCTGTACTTAAGAATCATGTTCTTCACTCGTCACTTATCTTTGTCATCTTGTTTTTTTTTTGCTTCGTACATAGCCAAGCTAAGTCGATGTTATATTTATTAAAAAAATGGGGAAAATAGATAGCCGAGTGAGCTGAAAAGTGACGATGCCGACTATTATTGGCGAAAATAAAGCCACTACTTACTAAGCTGTTGGGTAGACACCTGGAAAGGATAGAAAACGTCCGGCTGGTCGCTCGAAATATCGCCGAAATGATGATGATGAACCATTCAGAAATTATCACACCTTTGGAAAAATCCAATTAGTGCGATGTGGCTCAAGAGGAACATTCGAACTTTAATAACATGGTACTGGTTTGGTAGTAATATATAAAGCGTGTCCTGCTGGCAACAATAAATAAATAAATATTATAGGACAATTTTTACACAGATCGACCTAGTCCCACAGTAAGCTAAATAAGGCTTGTGTTGAGGGTACTAGCCGACGAGACATATAATAAAATACTTATATACATAGAAAACATCCATAACTCAGGGACAAATATTTGTGATGAAGACACAAATAAATGCCCTTACCAGGACTCGAACCCGGGCCTCCTGCTTCGTAGA
The DNA here is from genome assembly GCF_910591565.1 of Cydia splendana. Taxonomy (NCBI): domain Eukaryota; kingdom Metazoa; phylum Arthropoda; class Insecta; order Lepidoptera; family Tortricidae; genus Cydia; species Cydia splendana. The sequence continues at coordinate 14,759,251 of NC_085960.1, forward strand.
CAGGGTCACTACCGACTAGGCTAGGAATCCGTTACACAACCACGTAAACAATATACGAGATGACTACAATTAATTACGAATGTATCTACCTTTAACAAAAGTGCCATTATTAGTTGCAAAATATATCCGGGAAAAGAGAAGGAACATGTTCAAGAACAGTCTTAAGCCTTGTCTCGTTCACAATTTGCCTCAATATTGCCACCACCCGGCACTTATCGCGTTCTTAAGGAATTTATCCGTGCTCATTCCCTTGGACCCAAGTGGAATCCGGTAGGGAGCGAAACGTAACTATAAACATTATGTAGACATTATGGAACTGTTGCAATACTTGCAATACCGTTTTCGTGCATTTTTATAACTATGTGTTTAGATAAGATTGATTTACAAATGTAGCTTAAAATAGTCTGTTTTTTTTTAAAGACTAATAATGTCAACGATTTTTACATGAAACGGAGAACCATCCCCTTTATACACCTATACTTATCATACGGTAAAGTAATTTACAACATCATAACGATAAAAATTACTAGGGATCATTTTCAAACACGGAATAAAGTCATTACAGGACACCACTTCATTACCAAACTTACTTACTGGGAACGTTATAGAAAAATGAATCCCATGTTAAAGCTTATAGGTTTTAGATTCGCCACAACGCTTTACAATGTAGAATAAAATTAAAGCATACCGATTGACTGAAATTATAGGTGAGATAGTTGAGTTGAAAAGTTATTGAAGCAGAACGACAGTAATTTAAAAATCATTACCATCTTTTGGTAAGTTCGAAACTTTATTAAAAATTTAACCCTTGGTAAAAAAGTAAGAGCTCAATCAATCAAGATTACATTTTCAATTCAAATAAAAGCATAAACTTGTTTTGGAACACTTCCTTTAGGCGAATGTTTTAATTTTACGTATTTCATAAGTACACCTTTATTTATTGTTTCAAATAGTTAACGTAAAGCAATTATTTCAAAATAAGCTATAGTATTTGTAAGCCCATCTGAAAACAATGGCTTACTAATCTAAAGGAATTACTACTATGCTCTAGTCATCAACGAGCAATCATCCCCTGATGACTGGCTAACCAGATTACAATTCCATCACTACTCTCCATTTTTACCCCCCTTAATTGAAATAGTCAAACTTGTAACTAACGTGTGCTTTTGACTACACAGCGATTGAAGCGCTTGACAGGGAATATAAATATATTTTCAGTTAAGTATATCTTTAGGTTTATTGTCATAGTGCTATACTTTTTGCATATTAATGAAGAATCCTGGATTAACCAAAAGTTTTTTTTAATATCACTGTAAATAACTAAAGATTTTCCCATATAAAGTTTCGCATTAACTAAAGTCGCACCAAGAAAAGTCTGCAGCGGATTTGATAGCCCACGCAGTGTACGTGTTATTTATACGTCATAATTTCATAGAAGTTTGACGTTTAAAATTACACTTGCACTGCGTGGGCTATCAAAATCGCTGCAGACTTTTCACGGTCTGGCTCTACTTGTATACGTTTATTTATACTGCTTAAAATAATTCATTCAAAAAATAATAACTTGTAATTATTATATTATATTATATTGTTTACATAAGTACTTATATAGGCACAGGTTTAAAAGTGAACTGGAGATTCTGATTATTATTTCATTTCCTGAAACTGTTATTGCTGTCTGTATTAGTTCTGTTTCTGGACCAGAAATATAATTTTTGACTACTGACAGATCAACTGCATAACAGTTTCAGATTAAAAAATTAAAACAGAATGGTACATTTTCAAATAGATGCTATGGTGTTGCTATAAACTGTGTTTAAGATTTGTTACATCTGTAAGTACAAATATAAATTATCAGTTTACCTATAAAAAATACGGTTTTACCTAAAATATCGTTTCTTTTTAATAAAGCGCTGCAAACGGCTACCAATCGAGAAAATAATGCGATTTTTTGCACCGGCAACCCAAGCCGGGTTCGATCTAATTTGTTCCATTTTACACGCGTCTGCTCTTAATAGTTTTAATTAAACGAATAGTTTGAACACAGAATGAAACGTCATCATCCTGAGGCCGACATTTTTACCCGTGGCTAGTTTTGAAATTTAATAAGGCTTTGCGCTAATTGAAGTCTAGTGAGATTTGTTACTTAGCTTACGAGTAGTAGCTAAGGATGGGTGAATACACCGTATTTAAAATAGGTACGATATTTCGTTATTAAATTTAAGTAGTTGGTAGAAAAGACAAGTTGTAAAATTATCTGATATTATTTTGTCGATATGTAAGACACTTTTGTTAAGTTATTTGATTTACTGTTAGGGAAAACAGTTTTTTTTATTCAGTAACAAAAGTAAAAATGTCTAGCTGAGAACAAATGAATTTCCTGTACCAAGTTTTCGAAGACTGTGTTCATTTTATTTTATTATTTATAAAATAATTCATTAAATATATCATGCTTTTATTGATAATTTGATTCATTTTAAGATAGAATTAAACGATGATTCACGTTAGACCGGGCCGTGTCCGGCCCGGAGCTTCCGGAGCTTATTTTTCTATGACAGATGATAGGTGATCACGTGATGCTTTCCATAGAAAACGAAGCTCCAGAAGCTCCGGGCCGGACACGGCGCGGTCTAACGCGAGTCATCCTTAAACCCCACCCTTCAGACATGTAAAATAAATTCAATTAACGTCGGGTCGCAACGATACACTGCGCAAATAGAATACTATTGACTACCAATAGCCAGCAGTGCAGCCTACACAATACGTGCACTAATGGATTATCAGTGATTTGCATTTAGCCAGATCCGCGCGATGGCGGTATGCGAGAGTGGTTTTTACTTGTGCAAACAATTGATAGTAACGGGATAGCGAGGAAAAACATATGCATAAGATAAAATACTACTAAATAAAATTTAACTAATTTTAAACCTTTTTTTAACTAATTAAATTTGAAAGTAACATTATAATAAAAATATATAATAATCCGTCTTTTTGGGGTTATAATATTAGCATAAGGAAAAGACAGTATAACTTTCTCTTAAAAATTAGATATCTGATAAATTTCATAGATTTACGGTGACGTATGAAACAAATTATTTGGATTGAAATTATAAAAGTACGTACAAATTATAATATAAATACGTTGCGTTTACATAATGCCTGTTCAGAATATGACGAACAATATGTTTCATTCTATTTAACCTCGTCCACTTAGGTGGAAAGTAATAACGCGAAGTCGCATCCAAACATGCCTGTATTTAGGGCAAAATAATTATCTGGCTGATACGATGCTACTGGCTGTATTTGCGATTCCACGCATAAAGATACGTAGCTTATTATACTATACCCAGTTTTACGCTTTCACATAGTCCTCTAATTATTGACGTGACATTTCAAGAATCCTTTTGCCAGCATAGCAACAAAACACTTTACAACAACAAAATAAACATACGACACGAACGAGCAGGGAGTAATATTTAGCTGATATTACTCCCAGGTAAAAAAAACACTTTTCTTAGAAATCTCTCAAAATGGTTGAACCATGGGGGTCATACAGCTAACAAAACCACTAATATATTTATGTTTAATCTAAACTCAGTTTTGCTAGGAAGGCGTTTATATTGGCTGTTGTTTCAGCATAAAGTATTGCGGCTGCAAACGCCGTGTCGTGGGCAATCAGCCATTTTACTGCCCTTTGTCTTCTTAAATCGCCGCTCTGAGACCAATGGTGACTCTCAGTAAGGTGGAATGATTCATTTTTTAAAGTAAATTCTAACAACTTGAACGTATTTTTTCACGTGAAAGAGGGAAACAGATGAAGAAGTGATGAGGGTACGGTCTGCTTAAAACGCCACCCGTGACAAGCGACTAACGGCCCGCTGTGGGTGCCTGGAGCACACGTCGTCCGCGGGCGACTGTCATGCACAAACACTTATTAGATAGCACTTAACTCATAAGTAGCCCATTTTTCTTTGGTAACCAGCTTACAATAGATACCACGGCTGTATTGCTATGATCGAATGCCAGCCACCTTCCGCGGCAGGTGACCTTGATCCGCTACAAGTGGATCAGAGGGGCTACCGCGAAAACCGAAATTCGCAAATTGCGGGGATCTTTCTCTTTTACTCCAATGAAGGCGTAATTAGAGTGACAGAGAAAAATGCCCGCAATTTACGAACTTCGATTTTCGCGGTTATAGCCCTGATCCGCGTCGCCGGCGGTGGGAGTACCAGACCATGCACATACATTTCCGAATATAGCATCCGGACGTCGTCGGTCGCGGGCGGCGGCCAGTCTCAGACCACGGATGGCGTCCAGTCAATCAGACCGCAGCCTAAGAGAAAATTCTTACTACTGACGTGAATGCGCCCAGGTAAAATATCTTCTGTTACACATCTTATATAATGCTTCTAATTCTAATATAAAAATAAGCTAATTATTTTGCTAATTAACTTGTCGCCGCTTCTGAAATAAATCATCCGAATACTAAGTCTAGAGGAACAGTATCGAATATCTTGTCATTCACAGCAATTTAACGTGCTAGGTGGACGATGTCCGTATCAGATTTTTGCTCGGTCGTAAACCGTCGCAAACAGTCGTGTAGTGTGTAACGGCGTGGAAGCGTAAACTGCCGTAATTCGCCCCGTCTCTTAACTCGTCATCTGATTGAAGCGACTAGTCCAAGCAGTGGTAGGTCGGTGAACTAATAAGTAGGTAACAAAAAAAATCTAATTAATATTTAGTCACAATTGTTCAATTATGAAATTTAACGAAGGTCATAAGCATAAGTCAATTGTCATATAAACTGACTCACTTACCATTTTCTATTTCGAGTTAAGTAGGATTCACTTATTATTTTAGAAAATGTTATCATAGAGTTTAAACATAAGTAGGTACCTCATGTAGGTACCGATTTTTATTTCATACATTATGCATACCTACTCGTATTAATGTTTAAAAGTTGCAGAATAGTGACCAAGACAAGGTCACGAAACTGTGGTAAAATATTAAATTTTACAACTATTTAAATATATATAAATAAGTATAACTCAATTATGCTGTCATTAGGCTTACCCCAGCCTACATCATTTGTGTTTGTGACATTTCCAAATATTGTATAAAAACAGGTATAGCCGTGTAGCGGGAGGGCCAAAGTGGCATCATGATTTACACCCTCTTGTTCATGCTAAATAGGAGCACAAGTAGCTGCCTTGATTTACGATCTGGATTAATATAATTATTTCACTCCGAATACATTTATCACGGATTTTCCAGAGATTTCTTATCTTTGGGTTTGTCAGGCAGGATTATCTACTCAACCTGACTTTCCCAGAAAAAAAAGTTTGATACGTATTCATATTATTAATACGATATGATAAAATGTACGTAGTTTAGCGAAATTTCTAAATTTTGTCATTTAAATTAATGCCTTTGTTTTTAGCCGAAAGTTCCAATTTTATTAACAGATTTTTTGTAGATTAATATACGGCCATTTTCAGTGTTCACACAAAACATTAAATCATTATTTTGAAATAATTTTATTTAAGCTTATTATCGATTTATGGACTTATATTTACATAAGACAAGTAACTACTTTCTATTCCCATGACCTGAAATTTACGTAAAGACGCATATAAAAAAAATCGGAAATTGATATTTTAACGTTTTGTTCACATTCACCCCCATTGAGCACTTCCTTAGACAGCAGCTAAGAGAGTTATAATTTTAGAACTGTAATATAATATAATCGTAAAAAGATTGAGTGGTTGCATACGACACTCACTACGTCTTTCGCTAAAGGTTCGTTCACATTAACCATCGCCGTATTACGCAAAACATTATCCAGCTAGAAGGCACTGACCACCACTATCACGGTTAAAACAACCAAAAGTGCGTTCTAGAGCGTTGTGGAGCGAAACATGTCGAGCAATCTTTGACGTCAAATACGCGAGTGGCCCATTTTACATATATTTAATATGTCTGTGTCTCACGGAAGTTTTGTTAAAATGTTGCTACCTAAAAGGAACACGAACTCTAAAGTAGGTATACAAATTAAAAAAAAACGGTCTTTAAAAATAGCCAACTCGTATAGTCGCACAATTGTAGGTATTTGTAAAAAATATTTCATTTACTAACTGTAAACTATACTCATAATAACGAGAAACAAAAATAACATTTTACAGGACTACGAGCCAATTCCCCAACGGTCATGAATGTTAAGCAAATATGTATGCTACTGTTGTAACAAAGGCATTTACATAATTATGATCAGAATGGAAAGCGCTTTACGAATATAGGTATAACTTTTGTCTGATTCAGATGTTTTCATCTGTAAATTCTGGAAGATTTTCAAACTTATTATAGAGTTGTAAAACAATCACACAATAAACGCAAAGGCAATAAATAAATTAAGAAGTTTTTTCAAGCAAGTATGTAGGTGTAAGCTGCAGTTTTTACTGCACAATACATATACATTTGAAAGAGATAGTAGAGAAAAGTCCGATACCTTAATCCAGACGAGGGTAATGATCCGCGCTAGCTCATTTGACGGTGCCCGTTCCTATAATACCTAAAAAGACAGTCAGTATTTTGAGACAGAACTTTGTACTCTTCAAGATCACAGTAACTCGGGGAAGCACGTTTGAAAAGACTAGTCGAAATGCAACTGAAAGAGAAAAAATATACATTTCACGAGTAATAAAGCAGTAAAGTATACGTGCTGCATCCGTTCGGAAATAGGTATATACATGTTTTTATAATTCAATATTCTTGTTTAGACAATATATTTATGAAGGAAATAAAAATAGAACACGAATTAAAACAATATTTACGATAGAATGCATACAAATAAAGCACTGGGAGTAATATTTTGATTGTGACGAAATCAACCTAAAAGTTGGCTGCTGCTCAATAAGTTGTACAGTTTGCGGCTTACTTATAAAAAAGAAATTCCAGACATGCATTGCATTGGAAATATTACATGAAAACCCAAAGGCTTGTAGGTATTGTATTATTCTATATTTCAGTCCTTATTATTAATATTTAAATGGTTTTTCCACTCCGACTGGTATAATAAATATAACAATAATAAATGTAACCATTATTTTTATCTTCTCGGCGTGGCCTCTAATGTTTTTACGAAAAACTACCTCAGTATATACCAAGTATTTTATTGGAGAGTAGGTTCGAGATAATATTTACTTACATTTAAAATTGGGAATTTATGACCGATGCTTGACATGATTAATAATATATCAGTAACATTGTTCGACTCGTTCTGTCTCCCTATTCAACATTATACATCATCAACATTTTACACATATCAAACTGAAGCAGATATTGTTGTAAGTACGACATTAAAGATCACTTAACACTCATCGCAGGCGTTACCTACGCGCAAATGAAAAATGATTCCAATGAGGGTAGATCGTCCGTCCATATCCGCTTCCGCGCCGCATCCATCACCGTCGGATGTTAGTCGACACCCTTTTTAAATCACGGGGAGAGGATAGCTCGCCGCGCTCTGTGGAATCGGCGGTTAATTTCACTCGGCAAGAATCAATTCGACGCAATTCTTTAACTTTGGCATCGTTGCATTGATTCCAACGGAATAGAGTTCCTAAAAAAATTGAGAATCTGATCATGCAGTGATGTAAAAGTATTTATTATCATAATCAGCAATAGCTTAAAATGTACAACTAAAACAATTCAATTCTATCTGAAAAAATATATAAGGAAAAATCCATCGGTCACGGCTGCATCCAGTCAGTTGGCTGTATAGGTACAGGTAAAGGTACAACTAAATTATTGAAATCGATAGGAGTACAGTAAAACCAAATTATTAATAGTACCTACTTACTCGGCTGTTTGTTGCTGTCCTATTCCCACTTGCTCCTAAAAATATATTTGTCACTCATGTATCATACAACACAAATATTGCTGAATAGGTACCTACGGTCTTTATCTCAAGCACTCTTGAAATATATAAGAATTCGAAGATGGCATCAATTCAGTGAAATGAGCACAATACTAGTTAAGGGGCCGGTATATGACGTTTTCGATTTAGACCTCACTTTGTAACCATAATTTGTTCAATAAATGTTTGATAATTGCATTAAATTACACGTAAATTTATTCATGAAGAAACCGTGTACCGACTCTTTATGCCATTATATTTTTAATTTGCTGTTATTCTCTACAAATCGACACTAAAAGTATCAAAAAATCAAAATATGGAGTTCCGTTTGAGACAGAAGCAAAACAATTTTGTCTTTGACAGTAATTGAATTATTGTATGATTTTGGAAGCTAGATAATTCAGCTACCAATTTATTATCGATTTATATTTTTACTCACAAAGACAACACAGAAATTCAATCTCAAATGTAAACTTTCGAACAATTTCCATACATTGACGACATCACTCAAAATTCTTCTTCAAGTCAGATGCCCGTTGGGGCTACACCGGAGCACACGTGTACTTCTTCAAATGAAAATGACAGCTTGATTTTCTTGCTTTTGACAATTATATTGACATTAAATCATATACGCACACGAGAAAGCATACCAGTAGATAAAATGTATTTCAAAAAATAGGGTACATAAATATCAGCTCGCGTCTCATTTAAATTTCATTTGCTGTTATTTACGGGTCATTAGTGTTGAAAACCGCAGTAAACTATCTTAAAATAATACGATTACAGTCGAATTTAAGTATTATCTTCCTTCAAAACTCGCTTAAAATGAAAAAAGTTTAAAGACTCATCTTTACTGATTGGGATCAATTTTTATTATGCTGGTATCATTTTGCGTCATTTTAAAAACGTATTTGACTTCTGTATGTCAATGAATTTTGATGACAACTGTAATCTTGTATTATATTATAGAACTTTTATATTAAAATATTGCCTATTAACAGGAAGAGTTATGTAATTCGTATAAGTAATACCTGAAAGTCTTGTAACTAGATCTGTAATACCATGGATTGCGACGAATAAATTATTATGATTATGCCGTTCGTTCCGTCTATATGTATAACTAGATGAAAACCCGGCTTCGCTCGGGTAAAATAAATAATAGTAATAGGTAATACTCATTTTGAATTAAGTAATTATTTACTTTTAGACTTCATACCTTCATCAAGGCGGTTACAAACCTATCTCATCTCAGAAAACTTTAAATCCGTAATATACAATCATAACTCGAAAAATTTACTATTCCGATATATCTAAAAACAAATATGTAATTAAAAAAACCTAATCCGCTTTTCTGGTAGCAGTTCGGTTCTGTAAGGGTCGCAGTTCTAACCTAACTTACTTCTGGTTGCAGTTTGGTTCTATAAGGATCACAGTTCTAACCTGACCCACTTTTCTGGTCGCAGATCGGTTCTGTGAAGGCCGCATTTATAACCTAGCCCACTTTCCAATCTCAAAAGAGGGAACCCTTTTGTACCTACCCTTCATGGCACTAAAGTGAAAGTATGGAAATTTTCATTCTTTAATATTAATGCCTATCCGTTAATATTAAATTCGTTTACAAAAAAAAAACTGAATAAGTGCGAGTCGGACTCACCCATCAAGAACGGAACACTTTTTAATATTTGTTGTTATAGCGGCAACAGAAATACATCATGTGTGAAAATTTCAACTGTCTAGCTATCACGGTTCATGAGATACAGCCTGGTGACAGAGGGACAGTGGAGTAAACTGAAATAAAGGTTCCGTCACACCGGCGCGATTTCAGAGCCGGGCCTGAGCGTTTTATATGAAAAAGCGGCGCGCCCCGCTCACGCGCCGCACGCGAAACGCGCCTGTGTGACGGAGCCTGAAATGTCAAACCGGGCAAGTGCTCGCGCACGAAGGGTTCCATACTTTTTAGTATTTGTTGTTATAGCGGTAACAGAAATACATCATCTGTGAAAATTTCAACTGCCTGGGAGGCCTATCACGGTTCATGAGATACAGCCTGGTGACAGACAGACAGACAGACAGACAGACGGACAATGAAGTAAAACTGAAATAAATGTCATATACCTACTAAGAAAAACCGGCCAAGTGCGAGTCGGAATCGCTAATAGGTTCCCGTTTTTAGTTACCCTTCAGGTACGGAACCCTAGTATGAGTGTAATAGATTTGTAACCGGTCAGCAATGTGAGTCCCTTGGAGAAGCAGAGGTCTAGTCTAAACCCCCACTTACCATCGGCATTAACAGCCTTGTATTCTTGTTTGCCACCAACATGTCATATTAAAACATATTAATAAAAATTTACTCGGTCAACAATGTGAGTCCCTTGGAGAAGCAGAGGTCTAATCTAAACTCCCACTTACCATCGGCATTAACAGCCTTGTATTCTTGTTTGCCACCAACATGTCATATTAAAACATATTAATAAAAATTTACTCGGTCAACAATGTGAGTCCCTTGGAGAATCAGAGGTCTAGTCTAAACTCCCACTTACCATCGGCATTAACAGCCTTGTATGAGTTGTATGCTTGTTTGCCACCAACATGCCATGTTAAAACATATTAATAAAAATTTACTCGGTCAGCAATGTGAGTCCCTTGGAGAAGCAGAGGTCTAGCCTAAACTCCCACTTACCATCGGCATTAACAGCCTTGTATGCTTGTTTGCCACCAACATGTCATATTAAAACATATTAATAAAAATTTACTCGGTCAGCAATGTGAGTCCCTTGGAGAAGCAGAGGTCTAGTCTAAACTCCCACTTACCATTGGCATTAACAGCCTTGTATGCTTGTTTGCCACCAACATGTCATATTAAAACATATTAATAAAAATTTACTCGGTCAGCAATGTGAGTCCCTTGGAGAAGCAGAGGTCTAGTCTAAACTCCCACTTACCATCGGCATTAACAGCCTTGTATGCTTGTTTGCCACCAACATGTCATATTAAAACATATTAATAAAAATTTACTTATTTCATCAGTCATATCCAGCCTAGCATTGCATTGGCCCCGCTTAAATATTTCTTTAATTTGTTTTTAGTATTTGTTGTTATAGCGGCAACAGAAATACATCATTTGTGAAAATTGAAACTGTCTAGTTAATCTAGTTATCACGGTTCATGAGATCTTGAGATACAGCCTGGTGACAGACAGACGGACAGCAGAGTCTTAATATTTAATAGGGTCCCGTTTTTACCCTATGGGTACGCAACCCTAAAAAGTGACCAAGGCCTCCAGTGCCCTAGGCTGGAATCAAAGCAGCGTCCTCTGCTATTGCAGCAGGTGCCTGTGCCATTCTGCCACCGGGCCACCCACGGCGGCATAGGTCGAATTTTTCCAAGGATACTTATGCACTACTTACTGAAGGTTTATGGAGCCTCGCCATCCCTAAGCCTAAATTAAATATTTTCTGAAAATAATTTGTTTTGATCTAATAACATATTGGAGTCCTCGTAATAGGGGTCCCGTTTTTGCCCTTTGGCTACAGAACCCTAAAAATCACTATGACTCTGAAATTTTAGCAGGAATTAATATTTTTTTTGTTGTCACCTGTCAAATTAGAATAGAATAGAGTAGAATAGCCTTTATTGACCAAAAAATTAAATTTCAGCACATATTACATTTAAATAAATTCACATTTCATTTATATCAATTAGTTTCAATATTTTTTCCTTAGTAACTTTATTAAATAATTTTTATGTCATTGCTTTTTAATAATTATTTCAGTCTGCCTTCTTGGCATAGGCCTCCCCCAGCTCTCTCCACAGCTCTCTATCCCTTGCCGTCCCTATCCAATTAGGTCCCGCATGCTTCTTTATGTCATCCGACCACCTCATTATTGGTCTCCCTTCTCTCCTTTTTCCATCTCTAGGATACCATTCCGCTTCCTCTCTATCCCACTTATCTTTACCTTCCCTTGCCATATGTCCAGCCCAACCTGTTGCAGTCAAAAGTGTGAACTGGCCAAAGAACTTTTAACCGACAAAAACAGGCAAAACTGCTTTGACTGAGCATGTTGGTCAAAAGTAGTTTTACCTGAAAATCATACCTATTTCTGGCAGCAGTTTCGTTTTTAGGGCGTAGCAAAAAAAAAATAACCCTAACCTACCTATCTCTGGGAACAGTTTAGTTTTTTGGGCGTAGCAAAAAAATAACCCTAACCTACCTATCTCTGCGAGTACTTTTGACTGATAGTAACAGTCACAACACAATTACTATTAACCAATGATTTTCAGGTATAACTACTTTTGACCAACATGCTCAGTCAAAAGCAGTTTTGCCTGTTTTTGTCGGTTAAAAGTTCTTTTGACCAGTTCACACTTTTGACTGCGACATATATACTATCTATATATCTTATTATATTTAATCTTATATTCAACTTACATTGACTCCGGAGATAACTTATTAGCTTTATGCAGTTGACTTTCCAATTCACCGATACACCTCAAATTTGATTCATAGTCTAAAGCACAGTTATTAAATATGTCCACAATACACTGTAGCTTTTTGCACTGTTTCACACTGGCAATGTACTTAATTAGAGTGTGTTACAGTCAGCTGGCACTTAACTCAAAGTTTCTTTGAACAACGTCATTTTCATCTCGCTCACTTATTAGTTTATCACAGCTGCTTCAAGGTTGCTTTCACTTGCATTTCCAGGTAGCTAGTAGTGCCTTGACATGTAAGAATATTTGGAATCATTCTGAAATATTAAAATACAACTGAGAGACCGATGTTTATACTAAACACAATACACCCATGGAACGCTTTGAAGTTCAAATCTCGTTACGTTACGATGGCGTTTGCACTTTGCACTATGTTCGGTGACTATTTTTTATTGTTAACACACACAATACACTATTTAACAGGTTTTTATCACGTCTGGAGTACCGGATAAAGTATTTTCGAATAACAGCCGTCGTTGACGTCTAGGCAGTGTTGCTATCGTCTTAAAAGCCGTAACAGACTATCGCACGTTCTGGCTTAAAAACAAATTTATGTAATAATTATACCGGTATACATATCCATATGAAACGAAACTTAATGCAAATAATAACCATTATACATACCGGAAAGTCATCAAATAAACAGTAATATTCGTCTTGCTTTTTATTTAAAAAAAAAACGACCAACCTAACTTGTAAGCATGTTTGCAGTTTCTAAACGCAACGCATAGCTGTCAAATGTCAACCAACAAATTGAGCCTTTAGTATTGTTTGTCGAAATTTTTTCACTTTTAAATGCAAAATACGCGACAATACGAATTTTGCGGATATATGTTCTCGATTCAAAAGTGTTATTTTTTTACGCTCTTTTGTTTGAGCATAATTTAATTTGTTTCTACCGTCAAAGCCGCTCGCGTTTATATATAAGGATGCGTGTACGTGCTGTTCTCTGAAAATCTTCAAGAAAAAATAAAGGCTAGACCAGCACTAAGTACTAGCAAGTTTTTGCGGCTTTGGAGACCGAGATGAAGCTTACAGGCCAATAGCGTTGTGGCCTGGTTATTGTTATGTATACCTATGTATCGAATGTTTTATAAATTTACTATAAAAAGCAATGTTTTATTTCGATTAGGTCTACATTTTGTGCATATTGCATATCTGAAGTATTTTCGTACTAAACTTGAAACTTTCGTTGAAACTAAATAAAATAATTATTCCAAATGTACAGTCACCTGCAATTTATGTTACACAACGAAGGCCGCAAAAATATCTGACACGATCTTATTTGTAGAACCATAAGAGCATGTCACATATTTTTGCGACCTTCGAAGAGTAGGTACCGTCATTACTCATTATCATCAACTTTGCCCGCTTTTTTTTTTAAACACGAATTTCTCAAAAAAAATCACATCATATGACTTTTTTTGCTCAGCACGTCCATTGTGATCAAACGCATCAGTTTATGTGAAGAAAACATTTTTTATCGTGTTTTTACCTATTTTTTGCGTTTTAGAGGGCGGGCAAATAAAAAAATATCCGGGGTTTTCGCCAACATTGCCCACGTCAATTTGGTATTCAAATACAGCTCGTATATATGATGATGATGTCTAAGGATCACTTAAAGGTTTTGGGCAATCCTACCATTCCCTGTTAATAACTTAGCGATAAGTGTAAAAACTTTTAAATAAATTTGCTGGGCAATGTTGCCTACCCGTTTTTGCCCATTTCCAAATAAGGCTCGCCTAAGCATTTTACAAAGGCTAGGGTTGTCACTTTTGAGAAAATCTGTTACAATAGTTTAATGACCAAAAATATGATTTTTGTTGTGTTTTCATTCGTTAACGGGATGAAACATCTAAATAAAGGATAATAAGACAAATTAAATACAGTATATATTTATAAACTTATTTTATTATTATTATTAATTCATTTATTCATATAAACAATTACAATGATACATATATACAATAAATGCGCCAAACTGTAGTAACCAGTTTGTTGGCGCGCCGCCCTCAACTCTTACTTAATATTAAGGTAAATGTTTACAATCTTGACTTATATACTATTGTTAGTAGAAAAGAAAGCATGCATTTTTTAACTATTTATATTGTTATTGATATTTTAATATGTACATGATTGTGGAATGATTTTATAATTTTCTAGGTAAGTATGTATTTGAAATTATTACTTTTTAGGTAAGTATATTTCCAACATCTCCAGTTTTAACTTTCTTTTAAACGCTGCTTTTGTAATATTTTCATTTACAGACAGAAATCTAATGTTATTATAAATCCGAGGAGTTATATAGTGTAATGTTCTTTCCCCATAGTAATTACAACATTGTGGTTCGAGATATTGTGCACGCCTGTCAGCTCTTAACAACCTATCGTTTAGCCGTCTAGGCATTTTATGGTCGTTGCACCCATATTGGTCTACGGCCACAAGATACCTAAACTTTTCTTGAACAGGGAGGACCCCACACTTCCCATATAGCTGATCGTAGTCACCTTTACACTTATTCTTTTCTTTTTTACCTACAAGCATTTTTAAAAACCTTATTTGTAATGATTTAATCTTGCTTATATAGGTAGGAAAGGTCCTCCCGTACACACTTAGACCGTAGGTTATTAATGATTCTACTAGCGCATGGTAAACTACAAACAGTGTTTTTTTGCTGACTACGTTTTGAAGGTGGTAAAATTTCCCTATCAATATTCTAAGTTTATTACATAGATAATAAATATGATTTTTCCAGCTAAAATTGACATCTACCGTTAGCCCAAGATATTTATACTCATTTACGGATTCCAGTCGAGTACAGGTACAGGCAGTTTTATCATTATGGAGGCAGCCGTAGGTATGACCAATAATTGATATTTGTGAACCTTTTTTTTGCATGTACGGCGAGCACACGTGCATTATTTTCGTTTTGTTTATGTTTAAGATAATTCCGTTGTCATGTGACCACATTAGAATATTATCAAAATCGATTTGTATTTTTCTTTCGACTTCATGTAGGTCCTTGTCTGCATATATCAGACATGTATCGTCAGCATACATGTATGTCTGGCAGTACTGTATGACATTACTAAGGCTGTTGACATGCATGATGTATCCAACCGGGCCATAGACTGACCCAGTCGGCACACCAGACGTCACGCACGCGAGCTCACCGGACACTCCGTTTACAACAGTCTGCAGGGTTCTGTCACTTAGGTAATTTTTAAAGAAGGTATTTACTGGGCCTTGGATTCCGCATTCAGACATCGACTTTAATAAGAGATTATGGTCCAAAGTGTCGAATGCTTTTTTGAAGTCAATAAATAACATACCAACATGCATTCTATCGTTGAGATATCCATTTACAGTATCGGCAAAACGGGACAATGCCGTTGTTGTACTTCGGCCCGGCCTAAACCCATGCTGCGAATCCGCAATAATGCCGTTTGTTTCTAAAAAAGTACTGATCTGTTCGACTAGAACTTTCTCGACAATTTTATTCATTATTGACAGAATGGCTATAGGCCGGTAGTTAGTATAATCGAGGTGGCTTCCTTGTTTGTAAATGGGCCTTATAATGGCAGTTTTTAGCTTAGTTGGGTAATCTCTTTAGTGTACAAACATAACCTTCTTTTACTTGCGAAGTTGGGTAAATTAGATGAAAGTGACAACCCTAATCCGTTTTTGGTGGTGGGCAATGTTGGTATGGATGCCAAATTACCGGATTACTTTGCCCACCGCTAAAACTTTTGTGTATTTAGGCCTTATTAGTTTAAATCTCAATAGACATAATCTATGCTTCATGTGTTATAACTGAAACCCGGAAATATTTGTCAAAGGGTTCTCAATTTTTTCTACTTGCACTTGCAAAATTGATAAATAATGATTTATCAATTTTTTGCCCGCCGAAATATACCCTACATTAGACAACTCGCTCAAACTCAAAATTCCCAAGTCAAGTTATGCACAAGTTTGGCATATACTTTGTCAGAAATATAACCAATTTTCTACTAAAAACAGCAGGGTGGCCATAACTATTATCAATTTTTCTTCATTAACGAATTTGTTTAAAATTGTCGTTTTGGGCAAAGTTTCCCTGGAGGCAAAGTTGGCGCTAATGACGTAACATATTATTGCAGGTGACTGTACATAAATGTTTCGGTGATTTTGAGATTATTTTCCAGGTTAGTTTACTAACAATCAAGTTATGCAGATACCGATTTCGTGAACGTATAAGTAGTAAGGTACCGCTATTGTTTAGCGATACCGATTAATTTTGAAGGTAAAACTATACCGGTTGAAATATAAAGATATTAAAATTACAGCAGGGACAATCATTTTTTATAGGTGTACCTAAACCATCATTGGCCGAGCGTTAGCAAAGGTCTCCGTTTCAGCTTGGGCAAAAATGCTTTTGTATGTTCTCCTTTGCAGATCACATTTCTCAACTGATTCTCGTGAAAATTTGTAAGCAGGTTCGATAGAACTATTCTGTTTCGCTTTATCCGCCAAAATGGAATTGCCACCCTGCTGAAACTTTATTTATTTAAATTCCTATTGTTTGGATTTTGCACCTTATGAAAAACCGTATAGAGTAGTAAATAACATTTTACATCTGACTTAATGACATCTTGTTTTATTCGCTTTAATTGTACAAAACGCGTATCTCGACAAAGCAATAGTAGGTAGTAGAACAGTCAACAATCAAATGAATTAAATAGGTACGTCACGTGTGACATGAACAGACAAGGAAAGCAAGATTTAATGCATTGTTTCTCTTTCATCTTTAAATGGAATGCTTTTACCCTCAAAGGAGGCTAGTGGTCAATACTAAACTAAAAGTCCAATCTTAAAAAAACATGATGGGTCACTGACCTGTCCCAGTAAAGTGAGGTAGTGTGCGTGAAGTGCGCTTGTGTGTGAAATGGGGTAAATTGACAGAATCTGATATTTTACCCACCGCTACCGTCGCCTTAATAAACGAGGGAGGCTCCGCCGTTTGAAGTATGCGAGGACTTACTACCGTTAACAATAGCAATCGAGTGGCCTGTAGTGGATAATAGCGATCATTACATGGACATCTTTTGTCTGTCCGTATGTCCCTAATTGACCAGCAGCCATGACAACGGGTGGTACCTAATTGGGACTCATGCGAAATTCTATTATGATTATGACTATCATGTTCAGTTTTAAGAATTGACTAGTTGTAAGTTTTATTCAATTGTAGGTAAGAAACAATAACTTTCCTGACTCCAATTCTACGTGCTATTGAGAGTAGCCGGCTATTATATTATTATTGTTATATTATTCTGAAATTATGGCGAACATCCTTTATTCTTTATTCTTTACTCTTTATTCATGCAAAGACGGAGTATAAGTTTACAGCTATAGCCAAGACACTTATACTGTTAATACATATGTAGTCAGTATCATAAAATTTGTACACTTGTGTTACGCACAATACACTTTTCGAACTATATCTAGAGTTAAACATACCTACATATTATTATTACTAAGTTACATAGAGATAAAAAAAAACTGATAATTATTAAGTGACATAGGTAGAGTTTAAAAAAATCCTGATACTACGTTGTAGGGACGGCCACTTGTCTGCGAATATGTCTGCGTTTTGGACTGTAGCTATGAATTTATTTAGTAATTCTATTGCTCGTATCCTTAAAACTTGTAGAAAAAATAATAAGTAAATACGGAAATTATTCTAGAAACGTCATTTTGTCATACTTAACCTTAAGGTACATTTTCATTAAATGAAGAGTGTCTACAGCATTAAATAAAAATATGTGTACTGAAACGAACTAAAGGAGAATCAAAGTACTGAGACAAAGTATGAATTATTATACCTGTGATTAAAAGTAAAGTAAAGTTTTAACCCCTTACTGCATATAATAAAAAATATTTGTTGAAATTTGAACTTTAATAGCTGTCAATAGAGTTAAATATTTATCCGCCATATATGGCTTCGTATGCGGTAAGGGGTTAAAGTAATGTAGGCTTTTTGGACGTACAATAATCTGGCAATTTCGTTAAAGCGTTTAAAGTAACGTATCACGAAATATCCTGTCCTTCCCTACCTGTAAAACGAAAGACAAAGTGAACTTACCACCAAAGGGATTACCGCGCGGATTACGCTTTCTTTTACTTTTTTTATATAATTGAGCGCTTTGAGCTTGAAAGTTTTAAAGTCCTTTGCTGTTTGGCGGAGTGTTTTGCAGGCAATGACCGGGAAGCCATCGCGGTGAGTTGTGCAAATTTCAGGTAGAGGAGAGTTAACCGCCTGATTCAAAATTTAATATAAGTCAAAAATTAGCTCTAGATACGATATGGATCGGATATGTCAGTTGTTTCTTCAAACAAAAAATAAGTAAATATACGTAGTAGATTATAAGAATTATTTACTAAAATGCCGTGTCCCGAATTAGTTATGCCTAATACTACTTATAGATAGCTCTCAAACACGCAATACTTAATTATAATGGTTTAGATAATTTCCCATAGTGTTTTACTAATATCAAATGAGTGAAATATAAATTAATCACAATTGTCAGGATCGCATTAATAATATGTAATTTACACAAGTTTTGTGGTTTTGTAAAACCCGCAAAATAAAAATAGTACAAATATACCACATCTAACCTAAATTTTACTCTGCGTATGCACAGACGTAATCCGGCACTTGTGCCGTAAGTAGAAAATTGTACCGACTAACTTCCTTTGTCCGCTGACCACTCGGCGATTTTTTACTATTTGGCTCAATGACTAAGAAACTTAGGAGCTATAACGTGCACTCGAGTATTTCCCGTGAATAGCTCACTTATCTTATGTTGCTTACTTATGTAAATGTAAGTAATATTATTTTACTTGATACGTATTCTGATTGTAATAACAGGGCATGAATTTGATCTGGATTTGTTATGGATATGATTAGTTAGTGTCAAAAGTGATGTTTTTGGTTGAAAAAGTGTCACTTTTGACACTGACAGACCATATCTAGAAGAAAGGCAGATCAAAACCATAACATATTATAACAGTCAGAATACGCATCCTGATCTCCTTTTATTTCTAGGTTTGGTACGAATGAAATTCATTCGAGCATTGTATTTTCCTATTTTTATTATTGATCATTATTTGACTTATGCTACTATAGCTAGAATTTTTGATATTACACTTTAGAATATTTACCTACATAAATGTTATAAGCAAACGTCGGACTATAGCGGGCAGTTTGAGGGCAAGGTAAGATTTACAAAAAAATCTTAACTTACGAGTATTATAATGTACCTACACTACATACTAGACTACATCTACACTACATCTTACATTATAATGTACCTAGTATTTGTAACATAGTTAATTAAATTAATTACCCGTTATCATTTATTCATCTTTAATGTGTAAATACTCTTTGAAGTGATGACTGATAGCCCACTGAAGTGGCCACTTAAAAAACAAATAAATAGCTGACATGCGTCATTATGACTGTTGTTCATGAATGTAAATTAAATCAAATATAACACAGACTATTCAATCTTATTTTTATTTAAAATTTAAAGGATATAAAAAAAATAAACACCTAACTAACGTACAGCTTTAGAGCCGTGTTCATAGAACTTGACATGCCCAGTTAACTCATTTGTTCTGTTCTTTTCTCACAGCTGCAATTGTCTGAGTGACGGATAAAGCCAAACGAACTTTTTCGCCATTTTAACTTATGTGTAGTCCAAGTACGTTTATAAATAACGCAGTTAGTTGCTATGATATTTGGAATTTCACATTATAAATACTAGGTACCAAATACTAAGTACAAATACTCGAGAGTGAATTGATTGATTTGCGAACCTTACCTATCATTCTGACATGCCACGAAAATGCCCGCTGGAGTCCGACGTATGGTTATAAGTATGCATTCTCTTATTGACTGTAAAGAAGACAGTAAAATACCTTTCATCCCTTGTGCGAGCAAATTGAAAGCAATGAAGTCGAAACCGTAAGCTCTCAATCATTCAAGTTAACGACAGTAGAGTAGAGGGTCGGTGTGAGTAGAGCGTAGAAGAGACCTTTGGACCTGGCATTTCTTCATTTCACTATGTATGGAATGTACAGGTTTACGTACATTTTGTATCTAGATACCTATTCATTATTACATAAATTCTTAAGAGCACATGGTTTTAATTCACAAGTGTCTTAACTTATAAATTTGCTTGACGTTATATAAAACGGATATTTTGGCAGGTATAGTTTAATTTTAACCGTTCATAAAAAATGTCCTTTAGGGTATTTTTTGTTAACTTTTGTTGGTTATTGATATTCAATGATAGATGCATAATTTGCCGTTGTTTTAGTTTAAGGATGTGACTAAGGGTCGGTTGCACCAAATCGTCTGTCACTGTTAAAGCGTTCGCTAAATTTTATTGTGTGGGAAGTTTCATAGATCTCTGCTGCGTGACGTTGATCAGTCTGTTAACTGTGGTTGGTGCAAAGTTGTCATTGGATTATCTGATGTAAAATGGGTGTGCGGCAAACGCATTGCGTTTAACGCTGCATTTATCGCATAAAACAACCGCACGAGTTTATAATCTCGTGCACTAAAGCTGAAGTAGGTAACTTTTGGCATATTTAGCTATATTTAATTACACAAACGGGTCTACCGCGATATAATTTCATTGTTTTTACCTTTAATTCCGACGTTTCAGCTGAGTTGCACCAGCTGTGGTCACGGAAAGACTGACGTCCCAACAAATGTCAACGGAGATATTAATAAAACACCACTAAACTACCCGAAATTAGTTTATAAAAATGTTCGGGGTAGACAAAGAAATTGCACACAAACAATATAATAAACAATGCGTTAATATGCAATGCGTTGCGGGGTAAACAATGAAATTATATCGCGGTAGACCCGTTTGTGTAATTAAATATGTGTACAAAATGCGAGAGTTTAAAGTGTTATATTTAGCTATGTAAGAGATACCTAGAGTAAGTATTGTAGCGCTAACTCATCCAATTTATTTCGGACATATGCAAGATTCACAAGGCAACAACTTAATAATATAAAAGCCAGCGAAATTGTCGACTCGTTCGACTAATGGCAGGCCCTAAACTATTTATTTTGTCTCGTTTAATGGTTGGTTTTTCTTTTTATTTCATGTACCCGATGCATAATATACATTATGTAGATAGTTAGGTATACGCAAAAAAATACACATGACCCAAAAGTGACCGGTTATGATTGTATTAATTATAGACGTAAATTGAGGAATATTACACATTTTAGGTAAACACGCTCTGCAAAAAACAATCTATGTCAATTTCCTTGATAAAATGGGTGACGTTCGCATGCCGCAATTATGATGTTGAATCCGTCACTCATTTTATGAAGACACCGTCATGTCATGGTATAAATACAAAAAAATATAAGGTTCAATATTTTCGTTGTAAAATACCATAATTATTATCATAAAATCAACATTTGAAGTTTTCTTTGAGACCTTTCATAAGTTTCTTATATGTAATAAAAGAATTGTCTTCCAAATTCTATCAAAATGTCAAGTGCAGTATTGTTCAAAGGCCACCTTTGTTAAACGCAATACATGCCACTCAAAACTGATAGTTGTGTATTGTCGAATAAGGTTCATTTTGTATAAACACGTCGTGCAAAGGCTTTGTGACTCGTGGTCAGTTGACGTCATTTGTATGTGATTTTCGACAGGCTTTGACTATTTACGAGGCATTTACATTACCGTTACTGTATTTAAACCAAATTCAAACATAATATATCAATATTATACTGTAAGTAACACACTCTTGTAATATGTCGTAATGTTGAATACAAACCAAGAACATCACTCTGCATAATATTTTTATTTAGTTAGAAGAAATACACGTAAATACTGTACACAACACAGGTTTACAAAAATAAATTAAAGTAATGGAAGTAAAAAGACGAACTTATCACTATAAAGGATCTCTTCCAGCTAACCTTCGAGAAGGTGAGAGGAAAACTCGAGATAGACAAACTTACGGGATGTACAGTAATATTTAAAATGTACAGTACAGTATTATATAAAATCAGAAAATATTCGATGTCTATAAGTAAGTAGGTTTCTACGGTACCTCGTATGTATGTTTGTTTAATAATTGGGCATTAAACATAAAGACCTTAACAAGAAAGCAAATAGGTATTTTCAACATGTCAGGTCCAACTTATCGTCAAACCTACCGCAACACTGCGAGTAGTACAGACCGCGAGCAACGCACCAATTAACTTGTTAAAATTACGAAATGCCCCCCAAAATTGTGAACATAACATCACAATCAAAAATTAATCTTGTGAAACTTTATAAATCAATATTAATTATGCTTCTTATATGTGGATTTGATTTCAATGTCTGGAAATTCAAATTACTTTTGAGAATATGTGTGACATTATATTGTATTTTTCTAATAACTGTTAACATAATCACTAATTTCACTTGTTGCCCTGGACAAGAGTTTCCTGTGGCTTGGTCTGTTGTGGAATACACAGCTACGGTGATACTGACCTTGGTTTTTAAGAATCAAATCGCCAATTACTTTAAAAAATTAACTGACCTTGATACGTACTTGAGAATCGGTAATAAATACTACATAAACTACAAAACGAAAATATTTTTTTACACATTTGTACTCTGGTCGATTAGATTTATTTATACTATCTTGTATTGGATCTGGTTTCCTTATTACGAAAATGTGACTTTATTTGTGATCTCCCAGTTTTCATTGATTGCTCTCGATTTAAATAGAGTGTGGAGGTTTGTGTTATTTGATATGACGCGTTACCGACTGAAAATGCTCCGCCGTCGCGTGGAAGAGCTGAAAAATCATAATTTCTTTTGTTACGTAAGCAATTATAAAACATTAAAGCAGACGAGGATACGCTTTTGTTTACATTTGTACAAAAGCCTAGCCGATGCAGTTGATGTAATAATGCCAGAACTACATGCATCAGTAAGTAAATAAATGTATTTTTATTTCTCTTAAAAGACTGCAAAAATTGTCGTTAATCGCTATGAATGTTATCAGTAAAAGATGAATTGCAAATTTAATATCAGCAGGTACTTATGTAATAATGGCAGGCTAAATTCATATTACTACAGTGTTACGTACTGTTATATTTCCTTTATAAACAAATTTCATAAACATCATCTGTGTGTTCAAAAGTAATAAATGGATATTTTACTATTTCAGCTCTTCATCAGTATAGTGTGCACATTGCCAAAACTAATAATGAATGCTTATCACATCTTGCTGGTAATTGAACATTTGGTACGTATTTATGATTGTTTTGGCTCGTTTTTTTTTGATAATTTTTTAGACAGTTACAACCTACTTTACTAAATATTTTCACTATAGCACTCACCTTATTTGTTAACTATTTATCGCACTTTTTAACTGAGTAATATGTTAATCACTAAAAATGTAGGAAGACTGCAAGTATACAAGTAAACTTCATGGTGTTTAAATCGTAGCTCCAAAATAAAAGTACATACAAACAAACAATCCTAGTGACCATTGTAATAAGTAAAACTAAAAGGTCAAGGTTCATTCGCTTAACTTATCTCTGTCATATTTTACCATAAGTTCTAAAGGGGCCCACAGATTACCAGTTCGCCGGACGATATCAGCCTGTCAGTTGTTCGGAGTTGTCAAATTTTGCGTTTAACTGACAGGCTGATATCGTGCGGCGAACTGGTAATCTGTGGGCCCCTTAAGATTGCAAAACTCACGACATAAAACAATTGCTATGAGGCTAGGATCTTACTTCTGGAGGTGAAACTCTTGTGACGTGACGTAGGAGCCGTACCCGACCGTGGGGTTCACGGCCCTCCACGTGACGCAGGTGACGCTGTTCATCTTCGCGCCGTGCGTGGTGGTGGAGCTGTACGCGGTGGAGGTGGAGCGCATGCGGCTACTGCTTTTACACAAGCTGTTCGATGATCCTGGTAAATAAAATCCTATTCTATTATGTTTATGCTTTGTTTCTTGAAATATTTAAATAAAAGTAATCAAAATTTACCCTCAAATGGCTCCTTAACATTACTTATACTTACTTACGTTGAGGGTAGATGAAAACATTACATGATCAAATAATGTAGGTTAAAGTCAGGTCGTTCAGTGACAGATCCAGGCGGTTTTGTATTTGGTTGGTAACCCATAAATATTATAACTACCCGAAAATGTCCAAATTGTTTGTTTACTTTTATTTAAATACCTAAAGATACAGACAGAATACAATTGTATGTTATATTGTATTATAGTTTTATAGTGTTATTGTAGTACAATTAAAATATATTTGTGGGTTGCGAAAATAGAGTATGAGTAACGGATTGAACGTTCAAATCGCAACACCAACCACATCGCCCGCTTCAGGGTTGCAACAGTAACGCTGCAACAGTAAAAGTGACATACGAATGTCAACTACAGCTACATTACTGCTGCGGCTTCGTTGTTGTCGCCACATTATCTGTCAATTTCAATAAAATAAGTGTCGAGTGCCGCCGCATTACTTCCGCGATTTTGACGTTCAATCCATCACACATTTTATCAAGGATATTGACAGATACAGCGACGGCAACAACGACGCCGCAACAGTAATTCAGCTGCAGTTGACATCCGAATGTCACCTTAATGCTGCTGCGATCGTAATCCGAACATCACCATTATTTGCAGCAGAGATGTGCAAGTTCCAAAAAGTCGGAAATTCTCTCGGAATCTTGAAGAGTTTACAGAAATATAAGAAATTTTACGTTTCGGAAAGTTATAATCCCCAATCCCCATACAAAAATGTGAGAAATTTGTGATATCCTCCTATGTGAAAAACTTCGCAATATTGGAAAGTTTCTGTCAGCACATCTGTATGCAGCTCAGTCGCCGCACCGTTGGAAAGTGAAATTAAAAATCTAATCTAATTATTTTTCAGATGAGACGGTGAAAGAAGACGTGAATTTATTCCTGCGTTACACTGAAGTTCGTCCGTTCCGGTTCTATTTGTGGCGCGTGCTTCCCATCTCCATTATGCTGCCGCTGGAGTTGCTCAACTTGTGTACTACTTACGTCATAGTTCTTATCAATTTCACTCATCTTTATGGTTGAAATATTGTTACATCGTTTACAATTATTAACTCTTTAATAGACCTGATCTACAAAAAAAACAACTTTATCACTTCATAATCCTTAAACTTTTGCATATGAAAAAAATACATAAAGATTATGTCAAACTGTAGTAATTACTGCCTTAAAAAATTGTGGTGTATAAATACAGATTTAATATTCGGTAGGTAATTTATAGGCCAGTTTACTCAAATAAATTCAAATTGTAGAATAATCTTTGGCACTCGATCAAGATGAGCTATTCAAAAGAACTGTTATTATTAAATTTGGACATTTAGTTCACGTGAAATTAGCAGAAATCATTTGAATAACGGTTCAAAAAAACACGATGAATAGTAACGTCGCTACTACTTAACTCTACATTAGGGATGTTTTTATCCACGTGATAAAATAACTGTCACTTTTTAACATCGCGGGATAGAAAGTGACGGACATCGTTTTATCACGCTGTCACATAGACAAGAACGATCATCATATCCGTACAGACTACGACTTTTGTCCTTCAGTTGTCTTTTGCAAAAGGTTTACCTTCTACCTTAACAAAGGTAGACAATTTAAACAAAAATATTCAAGTGACAGGCAGAATATAAATCCTTAAAACTTCTTAAAGCGGGTTTGATGGATTGAATGCACATTTCGCTAACGATTGACCGAGACTTATCGATAGGGGCGGCTTTTTCTCCAGCCAGGGACAGGAACCGGTTACCTTAACCGGGGTTTTTCATAGGGTTATTTTAGAGGTGTTTATAAAAACCCCTACCATAACGGTAACCGCTTAATAAGGTAACACTTTGATTCGGTAACCCTATCAGATCGAGTTAACCTCTGTTACCGGTAACCGAAATAAAAACCCAGTCTATTCAGTTACCTCATTATGAGGTTTTTGACCAGTTCAAACGATTGTAATCTTTACGCACACTTAAATTCAACTTATTATTGAATAACCGAGGTTGGCATGGGCGGTCTATGAAGCCTCCAGCACAAACAAGTTTTTTTGCCTTTCCTTTGTTTATCTTTATACCTTACCTGTGTGGTGTGTTCTTAGGGGCTGTCCATAAATTACGTCATCGATTTTTGACCATTTTTGACCCCCCCCCCCTATAATCATCCAAAAATCATGCTTCAAATGACCCCATTTCCCCTACTTTATCCCCTACATTTACCCTACTTCATGCTACCGTCATCCGATGTCCAGACCCCCCCCCCCTAATTTGAAATGACGTAATTTATGAATAGCCCCTTATTATAAATATTATTATATTATAACTAAAATAATTAAAATAAATAAATTAAATGAAATAAATGAAATAAATGAAATAAATGAAATAAATGAAATAAATGAAATAAATGAAATAAATGAAATAAATGAAATAAATGAAATAAATGAAATAAATGAAATAAATTAAATAAATGAAATAAATGAAATAAATTAAATAAATTAAATAAATTAAATAAATTAAATAAATTAAATAAATTAAATAAATTAAATAAATTAAATAAATTAAATAAATTAAATAAATTAAATAAATTAAATAAATTAAATAAATTAAATAAATTAAATAAATTAAATAAATTAAATAAATTAAATAAATTAAATAAATTAAATAAATTAAATAAAATAAATAAAATAAATAAAATAAATAAAATAAATAAAATAAATAAAATAAATAAAATAAATAAAAAAAATAAAATAAATAAAAAAAAAAAAAAAAAAAAAAAAAAATAAATAAATAAATAAATAAAATAAATAAAATAAATAAAATAAATTAAATAAATTAAATAAATTAAATAAATTAAATAAATTAAATAAATTAAATAAATTAAATAAATTAAATAAATTAAATAAATTAAATAAATTAAATAAATTAAATAAATTAAATAAATTAAATAAATTAAATAAATTAAATAAATTAAATAAATTAAATAAATTAAATAAACTAAATAAACTAAATAAATTAAATAAACTAAATAAACT
The DNA here is from genome assembly GCF_910591565.1 of Cydia splendana. Classification (NCBI taxonomy): domain Eukaryota; kingdom Metazoa; phylum Arthropoda; class Insecta; order Lepidoptera; family Tortricidae; genus Cydia; species Cydia splendana. Next base: position 14,786,799 of record NC_085960.1, read on the forward strand.
AAATAAATTAAATAAATTAAATAAATTAAATAAATTAAATAAATTAAATAAATTAAATAAATTAAATAAATTAAATAAATTAAATAAATTAAATAAATTAAATAAATTAAATAAATTAAATAAATGTAATAAAAATTCCTTCTTCCATAACAGCAATATATTTCCTGATCACAATATTCCGTTACAGTTCAATATCCAATCACCTCATGCACTTCACAATCGTCCTCCCTTCACCTCTGCCCGTAACCGAATGCCCGTTAACCGCCATGCCAGTCGTCTTTTATTCTTTCTTCCAACTACCTTCTATTTACAAAGGTCAACTATCAATCACGTTACTTTTAAATTTATTAAATTATAGATTACCAATGATTATTCAACTCTTTATTTCATTAAATCTGTTTCTAATAATTAGTAATTTTAATGAATCTTACACTCGCCCATCCTGACATTGTGCATGTCCTCATGCACAGTCATACTAATCGCGTCTGTCATCTAATCTTACACTCGGCATGTCAAATCATCGGGCATTCAGTAAGAAAATTATTAATCCTTCATTACCCATTTAATACAATTTCTTTGTCTGTCTATATACATTTTTCTTATTATTTATTGAATTAATCTATATCTTCACATAATTATTTCAAATCCAATAAATCCATCTAAATATTTAAGTTTCTATTCAATAATTATACAACAATATACAAAAATTTTTATGCATAAATACATATAAAGTACATTACTTAACATATTCGATTGCTATGTTTTTTTTTTCACTTATTATTTCTCGTCTTTTTTTTTTTTATTCCGTTTGTTTTTTTTTTTTTATCACTCATGACACAAACGTGTCTCACAACATACCATTTTTTTAATCAAATTTTACGTGTAGCACATTATTTCTCTTGTTTTTTTGACATTTTTATTTTTTTAATGTGCTACTTACTGAATCACTCTCATGACACAAACGTGTCTCATCACAACATAACATTCTCTATTTCCGTCTTTTTTTTCATCCAATAATCCAATAATTTAATAATTTAATAATCCAATAATTTAATAATCCAATAATCCAATAATCCAATAATCCAATAATCCAATAATCCAATAATCCAATAATCCAATAATCCAATAATCCAATAATCCAATAATCCAATAATTTAATAATTTAATAAACCAATAATTTAATAAACCAATAATTTAATAATCCAATAATTTAATAATCCAATAATTTAATAATCCAATAATTTAATAATCCAATAATTTAATAATCCAATAATTTAATAATCCAATAATTTAATAATCCAATAATTTAATAATCCAATAATTTAATAATCCAATAATTTAATAATCCAATAATTTAATAATCCAATAATCCAATAATCCAAAAATCCAATAATCCAATAATCCAATAATCCAATAATCCAATAATACAAAAATACAATAATCCAATAATCCAATAATCCAATAATCCAATAATCCAATAATCCAATAATCCAATAATCCAATAATCCAATAATCCAATAATCCAATAATCCAATAATCCAATAACCCTATAATCCAATAATCCATAACCCAATAATCCAATAACCCAATAACCCAATAATCCAATAACCCAATAATCCAATAAGTCAATAATCCAATAACTAAACTCAATAATCCAATAACTAAACTCAATAATCCAATAACTAAACTCAATAATCCAATAACTCAATAATCCAATAACTCAATAATCCAATAACTCAACACAAAAATCCAATAACCCAACACAAAAATCCAATAACTCAACTCAATAATCCAATAACTCAACTCAATAATCCAATAACTCAACTCAATAATCCAATAACTCAACTCAATAATCCAATAAACTCAACTCAATAATCCAATAAACTCAACTCAATAATCCAATACTCTACTCAATAATCCAATAAACTCATCTCAATAATCCAACAAAAACTCATTTCAATAATCCAATAAACTCATTTCAATAATCCAATAAACTCAACTCAATAATCCAATAAACTCATCTCAATAATAAAAAAAAAACTCATTTCAATAATCCAATAAACTCATTTCAATAATCCAATAAACTCATTTCAATAATCCAATAAACTCATTTCAATAATCCAATAAACTCATTTCAATAATCCAATAAACTCAACTCAATAATCCAATAAACTCAACTCAATAATCCAATAAACTCAACTCAATAATCCAATAAACTCAACTCAATAATCCAATAAACTCATTTCAATAATCCAATAAACTCAACTCAATAATCCAATAAACTCAACTCAATAATCCAATAAACTCAACTCAATAATCCAATAAACTCAACTCAATAATCCAATAAACTCAACTCAATAATCCAATAACTCGATAATCCAATAACTCGATAATCCAATAACTCGATAATCCAATAACTCGATAATCCAATAACGCGATAATCCAATAACGCGATAATCCAATAACTCGATAATCCAATAACTCGATAATCCAATAACTCGATAATCCAATAACTCGATAATCCAATAACTCGATAATCCAATAACTCGATAATCCAATAACTCGATAATCCAATAACTCGATAATCCAATAACTCGATAATCCAATAACTCGATAATCCAATAACTCGATAATCCAATAACTCGATAATCCAATAACTCGATAATCCAATAACTCGATAATCCAATAACTCGATAATCCAATAACTCGATAATCCAATAACTCGATAATCCAATAACTCGATAATCCAATAACTCGATAATCCAATAACTCGATAATCCAATAACTCGATAATCCAATAACTCGATAATCCAATAACTCGATAATCCAATAACTCGATAATCCAATAACTCGATAATCCAATAACTCGATAATCCAATAACTCGATAATCCAATAACTCGATAATCCAATAACTCTATAATCCAATAACTCTATAATCCAATAACTCTATAATCCAATAACTCTATAATTCAATAACTCTATAATCCAATAACTCTATAACCCGATAACTCTATAATCCGATAACTCTATAATCCGATAACTCTATAATCCGATAACTATAATCCGATAACTATAATCCGATAACTCTATAATCCAATAACTCTATAATCCAATAACTCTATAATCCAATAACTCTATAATCCAATAACTCTATAATCCAATAACTCTATAATCCAATAACTCTATAATCCAATAACTCTATAATCCAATAACTCTATAATCCAATAACTCTATAATCCAATAACTCTATAATCCAATAACTCTATAATCCAATAACTCTATAATCCAATAACTCTATAATCCAATAACTCTATAATCCAATAACTCTATAATTCAATAACTCTATAATACCTGATCAATCCAGTAACTGATCATTCCAGTAACTGAACAATCCAGTAACTGAACAATCCAGTAACTGATCAATCCAGTAACTATTCAATCCAGTAACTGATCAATCCAGTAACTGATCAATCCAGTAACTGATCAATCCAGTAACTGAACAATCCAGTAACTGATCAATCCAGTAACTGATTAATCCAGTAACTCACTAATCCAGTAACTCATTAATCCGTAACTCATTAATCCGTAACTCTTTAATCCGTAACTCATCAATCCGTAACTCATGAATACGTAACTCATTAATACGTAACTCATTAATACGTAACTCATTAATACGTAACTCATTAATACGTAACTCATTAATACGTAACTCATTAATACGTAACTCATCAATCCGTAACTCATTAATCCGTAACTCATTAATCCGTAACTCATTAATTAAAATAATCCAGCAATTTTATAATTTGATAATATTATACTTATCATCATATGTAGGTATTATCATCATATCGTTATATTACTTGCCACTTAAAGCTTCAGTTGCACCAACCACAATTGACGAATTGATCAACAGCAATCAGCAGAGCTTTGCTTGCTACAATAACCAAGCTAAAATATTTAAAATGCAACGAACTTCTTAAAACCAAGGATACTGAAAGCGAATCAATACACGGTTATAATGAATACTTTACTAGTGTAGGCCCAACCTTGGTTATTCAATCAACACCAGCCACTGTCTGTGTCTGCTGTGTACGCGGAACTGTCCTGTTAGGCCGCACACTTGTGTTAGGGTTAAAGAACAAGTCGGTAATTTTAACCAAACAACTTTACATATACTTGGATTAACTTTGTTTCTAATCTACATTAACGACTTGACTTTCTTGGATCTGACCAATGCAGACGTTGTGCTACGCAGATGACACGGCAATACTATTTCACGGTGCTTCCTGGGATGCAGTAAGCGCCTTCACAGAAAGCGGTCTAGCTTTGGTGACGAACAGGCTTCAATACAATTTGTAACTCTAAACGCAGACTAAACGAGATATGTGTGCGTGTATAAAACAGCTGCTTCCGCCTCGTGATCTCTAAATGTGTCAAAAGTTTATTCATATATTAGTTACCACTGGTACCCTACCAGACGTCATGTAATTGTAAAACAATAGAAAAACTTCGTCTATAAAGTACTTAGGTGTTATTCTGGATGAGCAGACTGACAACCGACAGAGGAAGATGAGAAACTCAACTTTACAGCGTACATTCAAACCACTGTTAAATAGTGTCAGGAAATAACCTAACACTCATTTAAATATCTTCGAAATATCATGGATATACCACAGCGCCAATCAACCTATATTGCCCTAGCTCAACCCATTATTACGTAGGTAGGTACTAATATCGGTGTATAGCGTATAGCGCATCGATCGTTATTGTTTTTTTTTTTTTTTAATATACTAAATTATGAACAAATACTGAAGAAACGTAACTTAGTCTTTCCTTTACCAGCGTTAACGTCACATTTTGCCAAAAGAGGAAACAACCAAGATCAAAACTTATAAATTAGGCTAACGAGCCCCATACAACTAACTTGAGCGAACTACAGGACACCACAGCATTGCTTGGACAACGATTCCACCCCCATAATCTGTGAACCCGTACCTCGAGACAACTTTCGTCAATACAAATAACTTTAAGGTACTGTACCAAAATATTCGCAGTTTAAGCAATAAACGACATCTATTAAAATCTACAACTGAAGACGACAAAGATATACAAGCCATCCGTTCCTGTCCTGTGCGGCTTCCACGTGAAAGCGATCCTGGCCGTGTTGTCCTTCCGTGTTTATCTTCGAAGCCACCTCTCATTGCCTCGGCCGTGTCTGCCGCTGCTGCGGCTTCGCTGGTTGCGACTCCGTCTGTTGTTCCGACCGGGGACTGGCGGCGGTTGCGACTTCGGCTTCGACGTTCTTGTCCATCATCAGATTTCGATTTTCGGTCACGCTCAGGAGTTTTCAAGCGCCGCCTGGATGTTTTTTTTTCCTCATGGTCCATAGTCTGGAACTCGAAAACAACACCAGCAATGGAAGAATTCTAAATCTTTGGATTGTTAATAGTAGACAAATATAAATTGTTCTTATTAAGCTAAATTCAACTGTTTTATTTATTTATTTAATTTACGTTACTGCTTCCGGGGTAGAATGCGGGACGTTTAAAACAGATCTTAAATCCAAAACAGATCCGTATCCCGGTACGGATCCGGAACACAGACTTTTCGAAACGAGAAAATTCTAAAACTGGTACAGAAACGGAATCTAGAACAAATTCGGGATCCGGCACTGATCCGATACCAATCCGGCACGCATCCGGTTCAGATCCAGCACGAATCCAGCAAATGATATACATGCGGTATTAATCCGGCTCAGATCCGGTACCAATCCGGCACGGATCCGGCACCAGTCCGGGACGGATCCGGTACGAATCCAGCACAAATCAGGTATGCATCCGGCACGGTTCCAGTATCCGGCACGGACCCAAATCCAGGAACGCGAGATGGATCCGATATTCGAAACGGTATCCGGAATACAAAACGGGCCGCGTAGCCAAGATGCCAATCGCTTACGCTCCGTAGCGATCGGAACGCAACTGTCACTGTCGCGCTAATATGGAAGAGTGATATAGATACATAATGCTTTTCGTTGTCGAAGCGACAGCGATTGTAACTCCGGCTAGGTCGGCGGGTCGGTAACTACCAGTAAACGTATCATTCCTACTTATTTACAGTCTGAGTAGTTTATAATTTCGAAAACACTTAACCCCGCTATATAATACTGACGTATTGATAAGTAATATTTTGAAAATATGGTAAAAGTTGTAACCAAATAAGCGGTACATACATAGACTAAAAGAATCCGATCTACACCTGTAAATAATCATAAAGGTATCCGAACTATTCAAAATAAAACGGTGTTCCAAAGGTTTCACGCTACCCGCGATGTAATGAATGCTTTAATTATATTATGGATAGTCATTACAGCAAACACTAAAGAAACCTAACTGTTGGTCTTGAAGAGAATACTTGCAGTATAATGCTCTCGAGTGAACGACTAGGCCGAAATGGGTTTACCCAATTATTTTGTTCTTGATAAAATTAACGGTGTCTTTGTTTCTAAGCGCCCGTTAAACATAAACTTCCTAACATAGGATATACGAAATGATAATTAATTTCAACTAAACAACAACCAATATAAGTGTTACTAATATATGTATAGGTATATAATTATAATAATTTTACACCACTGTTACCATTGTAACAACTTAATTGGGCAATTAAGATTTAACTCAATCAGTTCTAATATTAATACCTACATAATATAATACATTCAGGAATACCATACTGACTTGTAGGTACTTACCACTTCTGATCTGTAATAAAAATTCCTTCTTCCATAACAGCAATATATTTCCTGATCACAATATTCCGTTACAGTTCAATATCCAATCACCTCATGCACTTCACAATCGTCCTCCCTTCACCTCTGCCCGTAACCGAATGCCCGTTAACCGCCATGCCAGTCGTCTTTTATTCTTTCTTCCAACTACCTTCTATTTACAAAGGTCAACTATCAATCACGTTACTTTTAAATTTATTAAATTATAGATTACCAATGATTATTCAACTCTTTATTTCATTAAATCTGTTTCTAATAATTAGTAATTTTAATGAATCTTACATAAATTAAATAAATTAAATAAATTAAATAAATTAAATAAATTAAATAAATTAAATAAATTAAATAAATTAAATAAATTAAATAAATTAAATAAATTAAATAAATTAAATAAATTAAATAAATTAAATAAATTAAATAAATTAAATAAATTAAATAAATTAAATAAATTAAATAAATTAAATAAATTAAATAAATTAAATAAATTAAATAAATTAAATAAATTAAACAATTAAATAAATTCAATAAATTAAATAAATAAATTAAATTAAATAAATTTAATAGATAAAGTCAATAAAATCAACAAAATATAAATAAAGTCAATAAAATAAACAATTTTTTTAGTATTTTTTTTTAGTTCTGACGGCACATCACTAAAACTACTTTAATGTAGCAAACCAGTAAGCAACCGATAATAAAGGTTACCATAACTGAATGAAAACCTGTTAAAAACCCTTAACAAAAACCCTATCGCGATGGGGTTTTGAGATTAACTCGGTTAAAGGTTAGGGTTACCGTTTCAATAAGGTTACCATTACAATCAGGTAACAGTATGATAGGGTTACCGAATGATAAGGTAACCGAATCGATTGGGTTACCGAATTGATAGGATTAAGCGTAAAGAGGGGTTTTCCGGTCCTTGTCTCCAGCATATCATAAAGTGAGCATAGCTTTCCTTTGTGGTATTCCATATTTACCATTTCTTAAATGTTTTTACTATTATTAGGAGTTTTTAGAACCTTATAATATCTGTTCTTGTGCTTGGTGTTTGGATTACTAATAATGCTTGCGTCAATATGACGATGGCTAATATAGATATGAATACAATATTAGCACTAATTGACGACTAATGATGCAAATCACTGGATCGGAATCTATTAGCGACCTCGTTACTGAATTTACATAATGTATAGATGTACGCATCATTGCAACGTCATGATTATCGACTTACTTATAATGAGTATGCTTACAAAAGTAAGTGCTAAGTCAACGCATTAGAGTCCTCATTCATTCGAAAGCAGTTTGATAATTTGATTGAATTCAACATGTAACTAGAGCTAGCTGTAAGATGCCTCTAAGCAAGCTCGAGGTTTATAGATAATATTATGATAGTCATAATTGTATACTTAATATTAAATTATAAAAATACGAGGGCGCTTAAACGTCCTCAGGTTGAGACAGATGTAAAATATCTATTCGAATTTTCTACGAGTGTTACGTATTACGGTACAAACTATGTATTGGCATAGTAAATAATGAAAACGAGTATAAGATGCGCCTTACAAAGTGACTAGTTATTATTACTCGTGACTGTAGTAAATCTTTCTTCGTAATTTTCAAATCAACTTTTTCGCGTGTGGAAACCTATACACACTAGTTACACCAATTCAATTTACCAGCTAACAAAGACAAGAAGCATGAAAAAAGATGAGTACGAATTCGCTCCGTTCGTGGCACAGCAATCGAATATCCTGCATTTTGCTTGCATTTTTGCTTGTATTTGTAAACAGCATGTAAACGACTCCTCGATTGTGCCAGTTCTGTTTGCATTTCGCAATTGACTTAGGTTGTGACTTACAGTTATTTAAACATGGCATGCATTGAGTTTAACTACACGTAAAAATTATATCTTGAATATAAAACAAATGTTGTTTGGCCATTTAAATAAGGTATAAAATTGTAAACGTATTGACCGCACTCAATGCATTTCACTAACTCGTAGGTATCGTAATGAACATATATTAAAACACTATAACACGCATATATATTTGATATAGATATGTAGGTCTAGCGCTTAACGCAGACGGTTGTTGAGAAGATATTATGGTTGGAAATGATATGGTTGAGGTAAAATTTACGTAACAAATTTACCATCTACCTTGAGAGAAAACTATCTCCCACAACCATTTAGTCAAATAGCAAATCAGAAAAACGGAAATTTAAAAGGTAATCCTTAGTTGCATTCACTTCAGAGCAGAGTGTAGTTGACGATTCATCTGTATTCAGAATAGTGTTTCTGTAACTTCCTTCTCTTCTGGAACTAAAATCATTGTACGAATTGTCTTGATTTTGAATTTCATTAGCAAACACAGCTACATATATATATATATATTTATGTTCAAGTAAGATTAGCTTTTTAGGCCGAAAATTTCGATGGAAAAAAATCGTATTCATTCGGCAACTGGAGCATTCCACGGGCTGTCCCGTCCAGACGCATTTTATTTCCTGCGTTGCAACTTTTTTGTCGGCATTTAAAGCAGGCGATAATTTTTTTGTGCCTATTTTTGATAGCCAGTCTTTGTATTTCGAAGTAAACGTCTCCATGTCATTGGGGCGATTATTGCAATTTCCATACAAACTAACTGATGATGATTGCTTGTGAGAGAAGGTATCTTAACGATTTACCAAGTTGCAACTCTAACCGCGGTACATCATACTACAAAAGTACGCACAATTTGTTTTGTCTATCGATATGACTACTTACAATGGTGTCAATTCATTTTCAGCGACGAATAACTTTAAAATTATATATTTAACAAAAACATCACGTTACTCACAAAGCGTAGATAGGAAATACGCTGCCCATTGGCAGGGATTAATAACCTTCAAATTGCTATATCACCATCGACTATTAGAGAATGTATTCAGCCACCACAATACAGTCTAGTCTAGACTGATAGCTCCTTGAGCTATTAATCACTGCTTTTTGTTGTGAGCTAGCACTTAGCATAATTACTCTATTTTAGCAAAATTCAAAAGGGTCTAAAAGAAAACGAGAATCTTGCCGGTATGCTAATCTAGGTTCGGTAATGACATACATTATTAAATACTTACTTACTTAAGCATAATTAGGTACATTAAATTTGTTATAAAAAAAATATAGCAATTCCTCGATATCTTTCTGAAAGATTTACATACCTGACGGACGGCAGTGGTCATCGTTTGAGATCAAGTGCGAACCTGACTCTAGCTGTACCGTGTAACAAGACCCGGTCGTACTCTAAGTCATTTACAGTGCGCGCTGTACAGTTGTGGAACAAGTTGCCGGTATCCCTTAGACAGTCACCGTCGGTAGCTTCACTCAAGAAAAATTTGCATAAGTTATGGCTCTCCAATGACTTGTGTTCTGGTTGAGTACTAAGTATTTTTTATTAAACTGTGATAGTGTATATATTTATATTTATGTATGTATCTTTATTAATATGTATTATATATGTGTATAATATGTAGGTATATATTATTATATTATAGGCTATAGGTTTTAATTATTTACTTGCGTAATAATTGAACCATAGTTTACTTTTTTGTACATAGTGTTCGTTTGTCTATCATGTTTGTTTTAATTTACTCCCAATTGCTCAAAGGTTGACTGGAAGAGATCCCTTATAGGGATAAGTTCGCCTTTGTACATTATATATATTTTTTGTCCCATTGTAATTTAACCTGTCTTATGTACAATAAAGTGTTTACATACATACATTTCTTTGCTAATAAAAAAAAATTATATTCGACCAGTAAGTAATAGAACACTGCTAATTTACATCAAATAATTGCATCAAAATCCAACAATTATGCGCATGTGATAGAGATAGGCGAGTCAATGTACGAAAGTTTCGTGCTAATCGTCCTTTCTTTAGAGCCATGTATTCTATGTACAATGTCAATTCACAGTAGTTTTCAATGTTCCATAAAAACAATAAAGTCTTGCAAAGTAACAAAATAATAACTTTACTACGCTTTCGAGCTATCATTTTCATTTCTAAATAGAAGCGCCCAGTAAAGGCTAAACCTCCCTTTATCTTAAACTACGTTATTAAGGAAACTCCTTCTATTGGAGTAATATCCGGAGTGACTGCGCGAGCTTCATTATATACGTGTTATAGTTTTCTTATCGCGCTACTTTCTTTTCATGGCTGCGATTTAAGAACTTTTTGCTGCAACCGTGTCTTTATATTCACACCTTTAATACAAAAATGAATTAAGTTCTATTACAAAATCAATGAAATGTGACTCTTGTTACATAATAATACAGTATGAATTTGAACTAAAAATGATCGCGCTAATCTTTATATTCAAAGGTGCATTTTGTTTGTTAAATGCTGTTTGTAATAACCTGAGTTGACTTTTTCGCTTGTTAAATTAATTATATTTTGTACAGTCAGCATCATTAGTAGCTGGTGAAACAACACGCCAAAAGTACGCTGCCACCCTGGAATGCTTTTCCAAATATGTAGAGATATATTTGTACAGTTCGCATTGAACAGTATCTGTTACAATCTAATTGTTCTACATGTATCTAGAGACATTTCTTCTTGTTAAGTTATTAGAGAATGGTAGGTACAGTACCTTCATAACGTTTCCCATTTGCAAGATGGACCCAATATCTAACAAATATCATTGTAATGTTACATGAGTCTACGGACTGTACCTTAAAATCTCATCAATTTTCCAACCATTAAATTTGAAAATGCTACTTATTTATTGCCTCTAGCCACTGTTTTTTTTATATCAGCCCTTTTACCTACCTACCAGATTATTTTCTACTTATGACGCTAAAATGAATGAAGAACAATCCATTCAATCCAAGTATTCAAGGCAACCAATCCATTTGCAGATGCTACTCAAATTTGCTAGGTTCATTGTCGCAAAACATTACAGGCCATTTATTTAACAACTACAAGTCGTTCTAATAACGATTTTGACGCCTGCAGCATAAAGGTTATGCATAGTTTTAGGAAACGCACTTCGGTCATTGCTAAACACAGCCGATTACTTCTTGTTGTAAACTACAAGTTAGTCAATATTGTCATCTATTACTATAGCAATAAGGTTAACAACTCTTTAGCACCCTGAAAAGGTATCGTGGTTTTGATTTGCTAGTGTTGCGCCGCAAAATACGAGTATTGTTCATTCCTTCTAGTGAATTGGATTCAAGTGAAGGGTTTTAGGTGCGACGTTTACGCCTAACACGTTTCTATCAATACCTACGAAGCTAGCGGCAGTATAAGCATAGCTCCTGGAGGGGAGTAAATCTGACTGATGTAACATTAGCTTGAGGTTAAAACAATTTAATTTACTAACATAACAAGGACCTAGATTTCCTACCTGCCAAACCTGACTATAGGGGTCAAATTATTTTTTTCCATAATAATTAATAATGTACTTAATTTCAACGGAAAGTTTTGAACACTATTTGTTTTTTAAGTTTCTGTAACTCGATTTGAAGTTTATACAAGCTGCAAAAGTGCATACCTACTTTATGAAAGGTATCAATTCATAAAGTGAGTATGCACTTTTGCAGTTGGGTGTAGGTACAACAACCAGTGATTTAGCAAGTGCTTTCGTTTATCTGCAGAAAAAAAAAATATCGCATGGGCAGTCCATTACAGTTTGTAAGATCTCAACACAAATTCCAAATTCCCTCCGCATAAGGTTTCCCTTATTATTGGCAAAGCGATAAAATACACCATAACAAGACAAATACTACCTACCTAGTTCACTGCAAATACGGAGCTACAGTTAATAAGAACAGTATCGTAACTTTTTTGCATTTCCTTATTGTATAAATAATCGAGTGGTGGAGCAGTATTAATGTAAATACTTGTGTAGACTAGAATGCGTAAATAGTTAACATTTTCATCAATTCATAAATATAAATAGTAAAAATTGTCTACATTTACATGTACAACAAATAAATGGTACTACCACTAGTAATTGGTATCTTAAAGCTAATTTTGCCTGGGTGGTCGCCGAGCTAGGTTTTGGTATGTATAAGTTTATTTTAGTTTATAATAGGTATATTATTATGCTTAGTTTAATATAAAGTTAATTCATATTTTTGTAATTTTGTAATGACAATTTTGTATCCTATATGTGTACCTAATGCCGCTATGACATTTAGTAACAATAAGTGTTGGAGATAGTAAATATAATTCAAATATAATCATCAATCAGACATATTAGTCCTGACATGACAAAGACTCTACCGGCCATTGATATATTTTCTAATATAACTTACAATACTTACAAGATAGTTATTTAATAATTTTTCAAAATGATTAGTGTTGGTGTTTATTAGGAATCAGGTCATGTTATTATTGAGACAGACTCAGAGTCAGAATACTGCGCAAAATACTTTCATTACGTAGAAACGTGATATTTTAAAAGAAAAAACCGGACATGTGAAAACCTTTAAAGCAATCGCAGGGGAGCGCAATTTAATTTTCTTTCGACGGACAATTGAAAGAAATCCTAAACATATTGGGTAAAAAAAGCTTTGATGTAATTCTATCCTACCCCTTGTTATTTTTTAAAATAAAGGTTTTACTGATAAAAAAATATCTTATTTATTATTGTATGGATTTAATACCATATAATAGTTTACTCGTGTTTCTTCTTACCTTATACATAAGCTTAGAAAGTTTTGTGTTTATTTAAGTAGATTTAACGTAGCAGCCATTAACTTTATCTAAAATGTCAAGTAGGTATTTACTTCTATCGGTATTTCTTAACTAATATGTATTTTTGTTTAATTTGATATGATTTGATAAATGAAAATGTAATAAAATTTAACAAAAACTTACTAAATCAAGTCAAACACTTTACACTTTACAAATAAATATTTCTATTAAGTATTTGTTGTTAAAACCCTTGACTGATAACGGAACCCTTGTAATTAACATACGCGTATTAACAACAGTAAAAAAAGATGAAACAAATCTTGAAAGTGATTTTCACTTTTTGTTGCTCACAGAATCAAGCTAAATAATTATACTACAAAATATCAAACGTAATTGCAAATTGCAAGTATTCATCTCGCATCGGATGGAAATTATTAAAATTTAACAGGCTGTCAAACATGGCGCCGCGACGAGGCGTGACCGAGTCAAAGAGAATCCGCCTTTGACCGTCATTACGATACATTTTTTTTCATTCCCAATGTGCTTTTGAGTAAATTTATTGTTATGGTATTGTGTCGCGAAATCAAATTAGATAAATAATTTGATGTTACCTAAAAGAAAAACGAGTAAAAAATGTATTTTACTCGTATCGTCTAAAGTCAAACGCAACATTTAAAGAAAAAATCAACACATGTAACTATTTGCATTAGTTTTGCTAACCGTGTAATAATAAAACTCCTTAGAAGGTAGTGCACCACGCAAGTTATATACCCCCTCTTTAAGAAAATGCCAAAAGCAGCATTGTTAACTTTTGTCTAGCTTGTACATATTTGTTTATAGTAAAATACGATAGAAGGACGTCAACACCATTACCGAAATGACGACTTCTAAAATGCTACGAGAAAAGTATGTGAAACACTTAAAGTAAATACCTTCACACATGTAATAATACAGATAAGAATAACTCTCAAAATGTTAATTAACGACGCTATAATAGTAAAGATATCAAAGTCGACACATCTTCCAAGTGTAACGCGTGCACCGATAACGTTTACGCGTTGCGTTTAGCGTACGTTTTACTGGTAGGATTATGGGCTGACATTAATGCGTACGTTAACTTCACGCGTAAGTGCTAATGAGTTTTATTTCAAGAGTAGTTTTAATTGATTAAAAGAGATTTGTACCTTGTTGGTTGTGGTAGAAGTAAGTTATACAGATGTTATACAGACCTGTTCAGCGTGTACAATTAACAATTTCAATTCGGATTTAATATTAATCTAATATTAAATATCAGCGAGTGTATCTCTATCTATACGCCTCATGAGTTATTCCTATATTATCTATGTATACTAAATGCCTACATTATCTTATTCCATCCCTTCATTCATTCATCAATTCTACGCTTTTGCTACGGCGCGCGGCGTAGCACGTTGTTATTCATGTGATACTGTCCAGTACTGGGTAGCAAAATTCCTCCGTGAACCTAACCCATTTTTTCTTCTACTTGGGCCCTGTAGCTAGACAATCCATGTGTAATTTTTCTTAGGTATCTAACATATAATGTTGGTTTGAATTAAATAAAAGAAAGCATATA
The DNA here is from genome assembly GCF_910591565.1 of Cydia splendana. Classification (NCBI taxonomy): domain Eukaryota; kingdom Metazoa; phylum Arthropoda; class Insecta; order Lepidoptera; family Tortricidae; genus Cydia; species Cydia splendana. The sequence goes on from NC_085960.1 coordinate 14,801,858, forward strand.
TCTCATAAAAAATACAACGGATTTATCACGGATATTTTGGATCTCTTTGGTCGGTCCCTCATGTCTGAGGATCGTGGTCAGTATCAGGGTTGCATCTGGAGCGGATGATCTGTCTCCACCGGTTTCTGTCCAACGCGTCTCTGACGACCGTATAGAAAACAGAGGATGACGAGTCTTTAACTTGATCGGTCCATCTTATTGGTGAACGACCGCATGATCTCCTGTATTGTCTCTCTCGCGTATTCTGGATCAGAGCCTCTACCATCAGTTTTAACATTGACATAACGCTCACGTCTACGTAATTTACTTTCTGTACATCTCGCTTCCACTATTGCTCGCATATGCGAGTACGAGCGAGATGCATAGAAAGTAAGTTACTTAAACGTGAGCGTTATGTCAATGTCAAAACTGGTGGTAGCCGTACAGGATGTCATTAAAAAGTTTAACACTGAGGTTCTTACTAACTATTTTACTTTAAAAGCAAAACATAACGAATTAATTTGCTGTTTGCCCCACTGATCCTTTGATCATTTATTTTGACGACCACGTTATTACAAAAGGGCATCCTACAAATAATAATTATTTTGTTTTTTTTTTTTTTTTTTAAATAATCTTAATCCACCGCTAAACCGTAAACAGAGCGCGTATAATCGCGAGTTAATGTTTCTCATTAGCGGGCGCTTACGACGCCGTAACTCCACATCGTAAGTTTGTACGTTAATGTAATGGTGACGTGCGTTTTATCTTGACTTGTCGTCGAACTGGGTAGATTCACTGGGAAGTTTAAACAAAAGATACGTCAGATCAGATAATTATTTTCTTAGATTTTAATTTTTACTTAACAGGCGTATTCAGATTTTAATAACAAGACACGAATTAGATCTGGATTAGTTATGGCTTACAAAATATCATACTACTATTAAAATCATTAAGGAGAGAAACTAGAAATCAAAATGTCATACAAATATTTAAACGGTTCTAAACGGTAGTTCTGATTTTTAATGGAAGAATACAGTAAAAAATGTATATACTTTTCAATGTTTACTGTAGGTACCTGTACATACATATAAAGTTTATATGTAGCCTATATTTTGTAAGAAACAGCAAATTACCGATACAGTAAGCAGCAACATTTTAGATAACTATTTAGAAACGAATTAGAAACAATTATTTTGTTTTTACATATTTATATGACAAACAAAATCTTAAGATAAATATTTACTTATTCGAACATCTCATTAAAGAAAATAGGCCCGTAAACAAAAGGTAGGTTACTAACATAGCTTTTAGATCTGAAATAAAGATTTTTTTATATATATGTCGAATACCGATGGTCCTAAAAGCGGTGGGCGCGTGGGGTAGTACGATAATGTATTACTTCACAGCTAAACCAGTATGCTACCATTGCTACCAGTGCACGAAATAAACATTAGGACTCGTTAACCATACTAGTGCCTACTATACTTCAGTACTAAATGTTTAAAAGAACTAATTGCTATTTTTAACTCAAGGGAGCGATATGAAAGTAAAAAGAAACCGTTTAAATCTTTATTCAAGTCAAACTAGGCCGGCTCCAACCCTACATATCTGACATGAGAAGATTTAGCCCTATATGGGACCGGCAACAAACACAGAGGGACAAATCTTTTCAAAACAACACATAACACATCCTTTCTTTATTTCACAAAAGTAAGCTTCTAATGAAACATAAGAAATCAAAATAACACTTGAAATAAAACACTTAGCTAAATGGTTAAAGAACGCGGGATTCTATAAGCTATCAGAATAATCCTTCAGGTATAAACCTTCAGGAACGTAACGAGTTAGGCACGAGGTTGGCTAACGAGTACGTCCGATCTCTAGCGCGGGCCGATCAAGAAGAACTACCAGCGGCGGAGCCTCTCCGCTCCCGCCTCAGTCAAGTTGGCAAACCTGCTCGACCAGTCTACCAACATACCGACAAAAACGCCAACTCGTGCCTACGCTCACTCGAGAGAAACCTCTCGACGTTCCAAAGCCTTCTACCTGTCATTTTAGTTCAACAACACGCCAATAGATGGCGTTACTCTCTACGCAACTTTATTTCAACAATGCGCCAATAGACGGCGTTACTCTCTACGCAACTTTATTTATTTTGTTACAACCAAATAATACGTAGCTCAACATTGCTAATCGATTTTATACAGGCGTCTAAAATAATGAACTATAACGCTGCAAGACGTCTTTCTGGTGTCAGGTTCCTACATATATATATATATATTTTTTTTTTAAATAGTCTTAGATATGCCGCATCTACACAGTACAGTTGATCTTCTGTCGCCCTAATATTTTATCCTAAACGAGTGTTTTGCAAGTTTGACGACTGACTTGCGAGAATTGTGATAGACAGACTTCCATCTCGTGGATTGCGCAGTTAAGGGTTGAAGTTATTGTTAATGTAGCCGACTTTGATGACGGGGATGTTGGTGTGTTTTGATAATAACATCTTTAATGTTTTGAGTTAGTACCTAATCATTCTTGAAAATTCGTTTGTTTTGATGAGTAACAGCACAACTTCTGTATAGTGCAAATGTGGGTTTACATACATTTGATGATCACGCTGTTGTTTTTTACAAGCTTTTTTTTCGTTATAGATTTTTTAGTTTGTTGGTATTTCACTGGACTCAATGTACCGGTGATCGAGTAGTAGAGTGTTATATATTTATAAGTCCTAGTACTAATTAAATACAAGTATAACAATTTTTCTTTGCGTTCTTGATTTTGTGGTTCTAGCTACTGTACGCAGCAGACTAATCAAGCATAAGGTGAAAAAAATAAACGTAGAAAACAAATGAGAATCGCAAGCCCGGTAATTTTTGTTAAAGCACCTCAGACTGACAAAATATTTAATATTAGCACAATTCTGATGGACCATACTGAAATAAATAATTTTTCCGGCGACACCAGAACAAAAGGAAGTCTCACACACGAGACACTATTTGTCATGGCAAGGATAGAAACATCTTAGAACAGCTATTTCTTTGCTAACAAATACCTGCGCCATATACAAAATGTATGTAATTAAAAATAATATACCTACTTTACTTTGGCTCTCTTTTTTGTTGTACTGTATGGTTCACTATTAGGTATAGGTACTTGACAATTCATACGAATACATATCTAGGCCAAATACCTCGGTTGCTTATCGATAAGACACCTTAAGAAATCCAATTTAAAAGTGACTAAGAATTTTATCATTGTTATAATATATTAGGTACGAAAGGGAAGACGGCGCACAATATTACGAGTATATTATTGTCTGAGGAGAGTGCTGGGACTGCTAGGTATACTTAAAAATACAAACCCAGAGCCAGGACTGTGTTGTTCTCTGTGGTAGGATACCGAGCACGTATGAAGCACTGATTGCACGAACACGTCTCGGCTTTGTGAGCTACCTAGATTTTTCTAGAGTATAAATCGTGATCTACGCGTTGAAGGTAAATTTACAAATTGTAAATAGTTTTTAAGTTAGAATTACTAGTGTCCGACCGAAACATGTTTTTTTGCCGAAACCGAAACCGAAACCGAATGTTCGGCTTTGGCTCTAGTTTCGGCCGAAACCGAAACCGAAACCGAACCTTTTGTAGACTTGATAAAATCGTTGAAAAAATGTCATAAAACCGCTTTTACACAAATATTATGGGGCTGTCAACACCCAATGTCCTTGAAATTGATGTTACTTAAGCAGTTTTTTTAAGAAAATTACTAGAGTTAGACCAAGATAATTCTGCAACGATTTTGATAACACACGCAGTGCGAGTGTTATTTTAAACGTCAAAATTTCTATGAAATTATGACGTATAAATAACATTTGCACTAGTAGCACTGCGTATGCTATCAAAATCATTGCAGAATTTTCTTGGTCTAACTCTATTCATTCACCAGTCAAGCTAACATGTAGATCAGATACAGGGTCAACCAAAAACGCGAGCGCAGCGAGCGCGAAATTTTTTGTTAACAATATCGCAAGGGAAGTAACGGGAGTGGAAAACCGAGAAAAAGGTGGATGGACTGTGTGAGAGATGATATGAAACGAACGCAAGTGAATGATGAGATGACGGGCGAGAGAGAGGTATGGAAGAAAAAGACATGCTGCGCCGACCCCAAATAAATGGCATAAGGGCAAGTGAATGATGATAATCGCAAGGCCGGGTACCGATCTTCACCTTGGCCTAAAAGTCCGAAGTGTCCCAGTGAGGCGAACTTTCATGCGAAGTAAAAGCCGTGCTTCAGGCTTCAGGATAAGTAGTTGAGCACAGACTCCAACCAATGTCCATTGTATTAAAAAGCGAGACGCGCAGGCCGAGCATGGCGCAGCGAGGCGAACGGCTAAGTTGAAGTAGAGGACATGTGGAAGACAAACCAAATGGTAAATTGAGGTAAAAAGTGAGGCTAAGGTCGAGCATTCGTATGAAAAACTGTACTGGGGATGGAAGGGTTTTATCTTTGTTTTAATCAATAGTCAGAAAATCAACTTTGCAGCACTACTTGAGTGTAGCCTTTAGCCTCGCTTAAAATTTGCCATTAGAGGTAGATAAGGAAAGTGACTGAATAAGAGCGAAAAAGACATCGTTCGACTGGGGCCGAGCTGATACTCGGCCAACGGCTACGTGCGATAGTGCTATCTCATTCACTCCGATACAATGCGTGCGATAGACAGTGTGCGCGTTATAGGTATTGACAGCCTCATAAGACTGCGTTGACCGTCCAGTGGCGCCCTCATTGGTGGAATTGTGTTTTATAATATACCTATATACCTATACATGATTCAGTAAATGTAGGTTATTACTATTGTTGTCCTACTTATTCACCAACTTTTGGTCTTTGTCCGAAGTGCAATTTCGTAAGTTTCGGCCCGGCCGAAAGGTTCGGCCGTTTTTTGGCCGAAACCGAAACTACAGCCGAAACATGATTTTTTGGCCGAAACTGGCCGAAACCGAAACCGAAACCGAACCTTCGGTCGGACACTAAGAATTACATGCACTCAACATTTTTTACAACATGACAGTATAAGTACGGTGACAGATGTCATTGCATTTCAAGGTTATACATTTTATGAAGATGATATCTGTCACCGTATCCATGCTGTTTTAAAAATACTATAATGCGAATTAATGATTCCAGATCTTTATATTAGATTACTTGTGCTTTATTACCTGCTTTTTAGGTACCTATGTTTAGTAGTCAATATACAAATGATTTCTAAGTACCTACCTATCACAGGAAAAAAGATATAATGTATGTATTAATAAAACTTTATTTTATGTTACTTCGATACTCGAAGCGTTTATAAATTTAAATTACAAACCGAACATAAAACCAATAACTTAAATTATTCAACAATACGTGAACCATTGCATGAGATCCATTGTTCTACCACTCACCAGCTAGCAAGCAGCCCATAAAATCCAAACATATAACATCCCCACATCCACATAGAAATCTTTAAGCCCAGCATTGGCACTCGAAAACAAACGACCTCCTAAGCCAGGCCCATAAACTGTCCGATTCACTATTTAAACGTGGTTTAATGCGGGTCGTTAACTCACTTCAATCTGCTTAATTGGGAATGGTTTTACTGGGCTTTTAATTGCCGGTATATTAGAAAGAGGATATGAGAGTAACATATGGATAGGTATTTGTTGTATCAGAATATTGATGTGATTGAAATAATTGTAAAAATATACTTAACCTTAAATTGGATAGATTTTAGGTTACCGAAAAAAAAAACATGTTAAATAAAAACTCCAGACTATCTGTTACTGGCACATATTTGTGAAATATATATTTTTATTGTGAAATAGAATAACAAAACGTTTTCACCTCCATAAAAAGCAAACCTCAAACCCAAAACCGAAGATATTGCGTGCCGGACAGTCATCCGGAACTATATTTTTTATTATTCGACGAGTCGGTCCGGTGCAATTTACTGCCCCCGGTTTATGCTTTGATACCCGCGCGGTCTGCTGTTATTACGGAGCCCTTAGATTGTCCATATTGAGGGATCAAAAATTCTTATCTAGAGTAGACTCATCAATTTGCATGTAATATTATTTTTACAGGCGACCCCCAGTATGTATAGGAACACAGAAAAAGATGCAAATTAAATATTATCTGTGCGTCAAGATTATTAACAAATTACGACAAGCAACACTATGTATGTATGCTCCGCCGCGCCGTAGCCCATAGGTGCATATTTTCACTATAGTATTTTTCAAACTGGAAGCGTACTTCCGCTAATACATGACAATTCAATACAATTTTGCGACATTTGGCATTTTTAGGTTATAAATTGTTTGGAGATGACACCTTCCAGTACCCTTCCAGTTTGAAAAATGTTATAATTCGTCAAAAGACAGAAGTTAAAAGTGTGGTCCAATTTTTTAAATGAGGCAGCTAATTTTGTGAAGTTTTGTGTGTGTGTGCATCCAAATACCTATTCGCCCTTTACAGTAAACATTCAATATTATCATTATTATCTGGTTGTATATACTTGTAATTACAACACAAGGTAATTCTTACCTAATTAGAACAAAATTCTACACAACTATCTAAAATTTTATAATAAATTTGTAGATACTCGTAACTGTATACCTATACTTTTTTTAAATAATTAACTAAGCTTTGCACGGGTTAACAAATTATACACAAGCCTTCCTCAAGAATTACTCTACCGACAGGTGACAACCGCATGAAAATCCGTTTAGTAGTTTTTGAGTTTATCGCGAACAAACATACAAAACACACAAACAGATAGACGCGGCGGGGTAATTTATTTTATAAGGTGTAGATGTAAGTTTTCAGAAGTCACACAATGTGGACTATTTTCTTAGGGCAGGTTGCCGAGCGACTATTTCTTTGTCCATTATTGTGTAATCCGATATTATTGGGGCTCAAATTGAATTGTCATACAACACACGGAGGCCTCATAATGGCGCCCGCGCACGACTTGGCAACGGCTTTGTGCAGAGTTACAGGCAGGTTTGTAACGACGGGGATTCTGTTACGAATAGTGCGGTCAAATAAGAATATACTTAATGTATAAGAAATATTTTATTGAAAAACATACATACGCGCTCAAAGCGGAATATAATGGGTGCCTTTCTGCCTTTCTCTCTGTGTCACTAATATTCATGACTTTAATGTAATGTTTCTAATTAAAATTAAGTATTTCCTAATTTACCTATAGCTACACAGAAAGTTCTGTAAGTAAATCACATATTCTTAACCATGATAGTCTTTTGTAAAAACCTTAGCGCAAATTATATTAGGTAAATAATTATAAACTTTAAATTAAGTACATAGGCAATTGGCCATATAGGCAAAAAAGTACTGCTGCGCGTTCGCTAAAGCGTTCATTTATAACACTTTAAACTCGCGTTTTGTACACATATTTAATTACACAATTGGGTCTACCGCGATATAATTTCATTGTTTTTACCTTAAATTAAATATCGCGGTATACCCGTTTGTGTAATTAATAATTAAATAGGTAACCGTTCATTTAGATTTAATGTGTAATTTTTTACAGTTAATATTTTCCTCGCCTTAGTGAGGTGAAATTTCATGTTTCACACGGTAGCAAAATTTGTTTTACCCTAGTGCCTTGATTTCACCTTTCACTGAGTGAGCTGCGATCGTTTTTCATTTACCCTCCTTTATACTTAAACGGACGGGTTGATACGATATTATGATTGAAAAAAGTACCTTATAAGCGATTGTTCTTTATATGTATTAAGTATACTGCTATCCTTGTATGTCGCAGTGCTTATGTAAGCATTATTTTTTGCTGTTTCCTTAGCAAGGAGAGCACTCAGATATATTGCAATGCACTCAGTTGTCCTCAGGAGACACGCCAACTCAAATATTGCCGTATGTAAACGCTATTGTGATTTTATCGAACAAATTTTAATATAGAGTGTGTTACTACTGGAATCAATTTGCAAGCACACAAGCAAAATACGTACTCGAGGGATTTGTTAGAAATATTTATATGTGCTTACATATATTTTTATATAATAATGTCATATTTATTATTTTTCTTTGGATGCATTGTACTTGTTTAATGAGCATTTTTTTGTTTGAGAAATAGTTTTTTTTTACGATGTTATATATATATATATATATATATATTTTTTTTTTTAATTCTTAGGTATAGTAGAATCTTATTATTGCATTCCCAACTACATATATATGTAGTACGAGTTCCATTAGTAGAACCCCAATATGCACGACTTTACCGGAAAGTTCTCAATATTTTAGAGAAGAAACTTCGCTTGAGCGACGGCTCTGCCTGCATTAAGTGATTAGTCCCATTTGTGAGGAACACAGACTGAATCGAAACTGTTCATTTATGCAAAGTTTTGTCCATTGTTAAATGTTCGGCACTTGATGAATATTTATTGCTTACTTCATTAATTTATTTCAGTTAGGTAAGTAAGTTTACGGACATCCTTTTAAGGATGACTCACGTTAGACCGGGCCGTGGCCGGAGCTTCCGGAGCTTCGTTTTCTATGGAAAGCACGTCAGCCTTCATAGAAAATGACAAGTCGGACACCCCGGCCCGGGCACGGCCCGGTTTAGGCTGAGTCATCCTTTACGTATAGTTTATCTATTTTATATGATTTTTTATTTTATTATAAGTACACGTGTAATAAACTATCAAAACAGTAGGTTGGTGTAGGTGGTTATACACATGGTGTAAGAAATATCGTAAGCTATTTTTTAATGCTAAAGGATCAAAAAACTATATTTTAAAATATACTAGACACTAGGTACTCATATGAAGAAAGAAAACGTCGAGTCTACGCAGTAACTCGATGGTGTTGGGGGAACCATATTGCTTTATAACAGCCAAACCATTTGTTTGAGATGTGTTATAGATTAAACACTTCCTTTACTTGTCAGCAAAGATCATTAGCCATATAAGCGAACATTAAGACTGCGCGCTCTATCGCCCTCGCAAGATATACACTGTACCATAGACTTAGATAAAATGTATACAACATATTTAAGCTATTTAATGCATAGCAAACGTGCTATCTAAATGCAAGAATTAGGATCATTATGAGATATTAGACATGTATTCTGTTATTTATTGAGTTTTTCTTTTTTTTTTTACGATAGCTCTCAAATTTCTTTTTAAATTATAAATTTGTAATTAATTGATTATCATTGTTGACATTGTATAATTACGTTTGCGTGCTAAATTATTGACGATCATAATGTAAATTCATATAGATTAGCGTAAGAATAATTTATACTGTAATTTATTATTATGAAATAAAAAAACTAAAACTAAACTAGGTAGTTGTCACAATCAGACATAATATAAATACTGATAGGTAGCTACAGCAGAGACGTTACTTCGTTGCCGCCTTTACAATTTTTATCGACATATAATATATTTAGAAGTGTTATTTTTGATGTGAAAACTTCTTTAGCGGCGCTGAGCACTTTTTGTGATGGGGAAAAAATGTTAAACTCGTAACAGGTGTCACGTGACCGTAAGACGTAAGACGTAACCCTCTCTTTCTATCGCGCGGCGAAAATGTATGCCTGAGCCTGCTGTTTCGTTTAGGCGGCGCAGAGCGCTTGCGTGACGTCACGTGTGACGGACACTGTTACAATGTCATTGTGTTTTTCTTTTTTTATTTAAATGCCATCTAGTGAGTTTCCCTCAAACTGGTATTAATATAACTCTAGTACTCACAGTGATGTGCTTAGTGGTTTCATGACAAAATAACGCTAGATGCCGTTAACCTCAATTATACATAGCGGTGCAGACATTTTGCACAAAATGGCGCTGTTATTAATATTTTGAGTTACAATGTCGTAGAGTTTTCACATCTGCCGGCACTCCCGGAGTGCAACGCGTTGTTTTTTTTATTCATAATATTTCATTTCTACTGATATCTAATTTGAAAACATAGTGGCATGGTCAAATATGCAGTATTAACTTGCCTAGTAGAATAATCGAGAACAAAACTGACAATTTATTGTATTTATCCACTCAATTATTTGTTTACTTACCAACAACCATTTTACAGAGCACTCTAAATATTATATTACTTACTCATATCATATAAACTAGGTAACATATCCACTATTTTACGATAATATTATAAAAGCTTTGGGTATAAAAATATCAGGTAAAGCAAATTATTGTCATCGTAAAGTCGGCTCGGCGCGCCGCAAAATTATCACTTGTTTACCGCTAGGTTATGCGAGGGAAAAATTACATTTTTCATAGTCTGGTCGCAAGTAGATTGCAATAACTTTTCTGAAATGCATGCATGGAAATATTTTCGTTAGAATCGAATTTTCATTCTTGATGAAAATAACACTACAAAAACCTCGACATTCGGGGAATTTACAAGGGGAGATGTATTTATGGCATGATACATTTATATATTAACACTGATTTTTATAATACTGATTGAAAGAAAAAGCTATTTACGAATAACTAAGAATTAGGGGCCTAATCTTCGAATGGGCAAATGCACACTCACAAACTCTAACCTTAAAAAAACTACTTTTATAGTGAATAAGTAGGTAGTCGTTCACTATTTTGCTCTATAGTACGCACTTATGCTATGTATATGTAGGTATTATGATATTTGGTAAATATAATTTCGGTTTTGAATACGGCTCCAGTGTTCAATATTCCCCTTAACTAGAAACAATTTGAAACCCCATACAAATTCATTACACACATCCACAAAATAAAATCCGAACGTGCGAATTTTAAATTCAATTTGAAAATAGAACGAAGCAAGAACAGAGGAGTGTTTTCTGTCAACGACTTTTTCACTGGTTACTTTCCGGGTTTCACATCTCAATCAACTCTTTTAATGCAAAACTAGCTTTTATTCAATGGGGATAAAGTGTAAAATTCGAACCTGTAACGAATCGGTTCTCGTTGCATATGGAATGTGGCGATTCACCACCGTTGGCAATGGCCAGCGTCTCTGAAAAAGAAAGAAAATAATAGTTGGATTGCATTGGTGCATGTGAAGCCAAGCAGATTAGATTTTTTCATCACAGGTGATGGTACAGTTAATGGGCAAGAGAAACGCGGGCGGGCGGTAACGGTATTGGCGGAATGGATATTTTATCGTATTGCATTGATATTATTTTGGACACATCCGTTCCGTACCTAGAAACTTCTTTATTATTTACATACTGCACCGATTCAAAATTACAATTGGAATTCGTATATATATTTCCTTTATTCTTCAAATATACTTTGATGTTTCTTTTTGCAAAACCCAAGATTGCTACTTGGTCAAATCTGCGTAGCTTAATCAAAAAGCAAAAGGACGAAGTAAATTTCCTGTCAAACCCTTTATTAACGACACTTCAATAACCCGCTATTGAAAAAACTCTAAAAAGCTTTAATAGCACTGCGAAGCGACTGACATCAAACGCTTATAATTGCAATATTTCAACGTCGCCATTCTAAACGAAAACAATAAGTCGGAAAGAACACTTTCAAAAGAACACCGGCGTTACTCACGCGATAACTCCGGTGTTTACTTCGTTTCTATATTAAGCATATGCGTATAGCTTAGAGCGATTTTTACAATCAAAGATAGGGTTAAAAGATTTAAGCCATTGGCGTTCACTGTAATTAATGGAGTTCCACAGAGTATTCAAATATTTTTTTCTTTGATGCTTCTGTTTATTTCTTGTTCATTAATGCTTGGTCCTTGTTCAATAAATCCTTTAACATGCCTTTTATAGAGTATAGATAAAAGAAGGTAGGTAGTAAAGGACCATCTATATAGTTAGCTTATTAAAGCAACCCGACATCCATCTACCTTCGCATGGTAAATCATGGCCCGCTATATTTAATATATACCTATTAGTAAATTAAAAAATAAATCATTGTATAAAAAATGCCCGTCTAATATAAACTTAACAGTAACATTTGCAAAAAGTTGCTGAAGTTTCTTTTTGTAATGTTAAATTGTTAAGGACGGACAACTTTTTAAACAAACTAATTTGATTAGGTATTGAAGAACACTTTGCTTTTGTACTTCAAACTGAAACATCTACAGTCCTCTACAGTCTCAATTATGACAAAAACGCAGGCGCTCTGTAACTTCGTCGCTCCAAAGAGCTATTAAACCCTCTCGTTTTAATGGTTGTCCATGTATCAAAATTAAAACAACACCAGCGGGCTCAGCACGGTTCCATTTTTATCGACTATCACTATGCGCGTCCCTTTCGCACTTACATACTTGTTAGAACGTGACAGGCATGGCGACAAGGGATAAAAACGCAACCGTGCTACGCCGCCAGGAATGATATACATCACAAGTAGCATATAAACTATATACATCATATAAATTCGTATATAAACCAAGTCAACAAATTAGCTGACGCCACAGAACACCGCCTCTAGAAACCTAATATTGGCCATTTTGTTCCCGACGCAAATCACCAAACTGTGAGGTGCGGGAGGGGTGCTCACGGCGTTGCGATTGGTCGTTTCAAACATGGCGCGCTGACACGTGTAAGCGTAGGGATGGGACATGTTCATCACAGGTAAAGTGGGTGATACCGAAATTTATTGTGGTAAAATTGTTACCAATTTAGTATACCTAGAGTAAACTTACTTAATAATTATATTGATTAATTTAATATTTCATTAAGTAATTTAACAATGTACCTGAAATTTTTACTTAACATATTAGGGCATTTCTGTTTAAAGTACCCAGAACATGAATTTTAAAGTTTAGAATTTTTATATTATTTCCACTCAGAATCGCAATCTCTTTCGATACGCGCAAAAAGTGTCGCCAAAATCTCATACAATTATTTTCTTTTGTCCGTTTTATTAAGGTCATAGAAGGTTGTATTGAAAACATATTCAAATGGACCAATAACATATGCCTATTACAAATCAACTCCGACTTCTCTCGCACTTCTTTGAAGTTCATCATCAGGTCCATCTCGTGACATGAGACCTACCTGCTCACCTAGAGGATTCTAAAAACCCATACAACATATGTCCTTCTATCACAAACCAAGATCGAGTTCCCTCGCACTTCTTTGAAGTTCATCATCAGGTCCATCTCGTGACATGAGACCTAACTGCTCACCTAGAGGATTCTAAAAACCCATACAACATATGTCTATCACAAACCAACACCGAGTTCCCTCGCACTTCTTTGAAGTTCATCATCAGGCCCATCTCGTGACATGAGACCTAACTGCTCACCTAGAGGATTCTAAAAAACCCATACAACATATGTCTATCACAAACCAACACCGAGTTCCCTCGCAGTTCTTTGGAGTTCATCATCAGGTCCATCTCGTGACATGAGACCTAACTGCTCACCTAGAGGATTCTAAAAAATCCATACAACATATGTCTATCACAAACCAACACCGAGTTCCATCGCACTTCTTTGAAGTTCATCATCAGGTCCATCTCGTAACATATATGCGGCCTAACTGCTCCGCTAGCCTAGAGGATTCTAAAAAACTTACACAACATAAATTACCTATATATTATGTCTAAAATGGTACAATACGGTATGACGAAGCACGAAGTTTCCGCAACTGAAAAACCATCATCGTCACATCACTAGTCGAAAGGGAAAGGGATAGCGCATTGCATTTTCAAGTTGACGAAAAGGGACGGACATACTTCGCCTCTGCTTACTGACCAGTATAAAATGAACCCCGCGGACAAGAAACATTATTCAATGAAATAATGAATTTGACTTTCCCGTGGGATGTTATTCCATCTGTTTCGTAAGTAGATGTTTTAGATGACTTGCCACACCATATTACGCTGCAATATCCCATGATTTCCCAATGAATTCAATAGTTTACGATTTATTTTCTTAGACTCGTGCACACTGCTAACAGGTCGTAACCTTGGGCGCAACTGATCGGAGCGGCGCGCGAACAATCTTATATTTGACCTATACACCATACGGGCGGTGACCGCGAGTCGTCCTATAAGCTCGGTCTATAGGGGTTGGTCTGTGGCTGACGCAAATATTGACAAGCAATATTCACGCCATAAAGTGAGCAAATTATGATACCTGTAATGGCTGTAATACTTACAACGCACAAAAACTGAATTAATTTTGTAATAATACATAGAGAGGATAAGACGTAATTAGTTTTATGCTATGGATTATTTCGTGATCCCATATTAATATAGGTACAATGTTTATTATCATTTAAAAGAAATCCAAAACAGTAGGCAAGCATAGTTTTCATTAATCACTTGTAATGTGACACAATTTGCAATTAATAATAGGTACCTACATAGGTACTAATATAGGTAATAATAGGTACCTAGGTACCTATTATTTTGGGTACATACCCATTTATAACTTACGTGTACCAACTGATATTATTAATTTTATGATCGTATAAAGAGCCTGTAAAAAAATCATGCTTACCTACTACTGTTAAATTATTTCGAATGCTAAAAATCGTAGCAATTGCAAGTGTAACATGCCGAGTACACTTCATTAGAATGCCGACATCGGTTGCATGATTAAACGCCATAACGGCCATAAAGCGGCGATGCTCAAAATACAATCCGATTACATGCTAGGGGTGACACAAACAAAATAAACATTACCTACATTTTATTTTTGGATTTGGAAGAGGCTAGCATCTTAAGCAAAACCTCAATAACAGGGAGACATATATCAGGGAGACATGTTAAATAGCTGCACTGTAAAAATGGTATAAGGGTAACAGAAACAAATCCAATTAACGCCAACTACTTGAATTATTCTGAATTGTAACAACACGTATTTATTGTGAACACTGTCCAACCCATCATTTATAAAACATTATAATATTATGCTTTTAAATATGTAAGCTGTCTTCTGTAATATTATTAGTTGTTAAACTTGTTATATGTAATGCTAACTATGAATAAAAATATTTCTTTTTATATAATACTTTTGGGCATATAGTCTAATCTTTTTGTCTGTTTTGCTTAATATTTCTGGTAGCAGCCAACCCTAATCCAGTACACTGGCCGTGGATCTGTTAATCATCGGCTCCTGGTGCCATATATTTCCTCAATTGTTATTTACAGCTCCGATCCCGATCGGTATGTGTGGTTTTTAATTGTCACAGCGATTTATAGACGAGGCCATAAAATTAATTAAGATTTAATAGGAATTACATGATTCCGAATACTTTATCTTTTTCAATTACGTACCTAATTGATCTGCCATTTTTTACCATGCCTCAATTTTCCTTAAATCTATATCTATCTCTCTATACATCTTATAAAACAACATCCCCCGCCGCGTCTGTCTGTTTGTATGTATGTATATTCGCGGTAAACTCAAAAACTCCCGAACGGATTTCATGCGGGTTTCATCTATCAACAGAATAATTCTTCAGGAAGGTTTAGGTGTATAATTTGTTCAGATTTGCCCGTGCGAAGCCGGGCCGTGTCACTAGTATTATTAAAAGAATCTAGAATCAAAATTATTCATACACTTTAGAAAGTATTAACTTAAATCTAATAGGTAACCTTAAAATATAGTCATGATATTAAAGCTATATTTATTACAAACTTTAAAAACTGTGATGGATGATTATAATGCCGTTCAACATACTTGAACATTTGTTGTCCCGAATACAAAAACAACTTAAGGAAATGAGATAGCTTGTGATATTGGCAGGGATTTACATCACATCATTACGCGATGACAAATGATAGCATGGCAGCTCAATTTGATGGTAACCGAGACTACCAATTTAGTTTAAGTTTGATTTTCAACAACAAATAGAGTCGGACTAAGCATAAAGCTAACTCTGCAGGCATTTGCAGTGACCAACTGTGGCAATATCATTATAAAAAAAATTGAGTTTTAATGACACCACCTTACATTGTTCTATTTAAAGAATGACTCACGTTAGACCGGGTCGTGTCCGGGCCGGAGCTTCCGGCGCTTACTTTTCTATGACATGATTGGTGATTACGTGATGCTTTCCATAGAAAACGATGCGACGGAAGCTCCGGCCCGGACACGGCCCGGTATAACGTGAGTCATCCTTAAGTCGGTGCAGCGCGGCGCAAAGCTAGCTTAGATGACTATAAACTTTTCAAAAATATGTTTAAGCTTTTACATATACAGAAAAACAAAACTGGAGCCTAATTTGAAAAGACCTATGTAACTTATCGACGATTAGTACAACCTTTGTGGGAGTTTGATTTTCTCGCGTACTTAACAAGTTCCGGGTGTAAAAAAGACAATTCTGAATCTAAATTTCTGTATGACCAATATATAGGAAATAATACGTTTGTTATTAATTGAACTTATATACTTCACCTGCTTTCAAATATATATTATGCAAATTAATCCAGTCGCTATAAATCATTTAAACAGGATTTCAGTAGTCACCCCGTAATATTCGAAAAAAGTAATACAATATTTATCCATTATAGGGATTGCATTCCATTCGGCCCATAAATCAGAGTGAGTAGTGACATCCGAGTTTTTGACAAATGGCGTGCAGAAACAAGTGACGTGTAGGATAAATGGTGTGTGAAACTGGGGCTCACCTCAGCGACGTTCGGTGAGGATGATCATTCGAGCTCCTACCCTATTGTTTTCGAGTTACATCTTATTAATCCTGTCTCTCAGTGTTATGCGACTAAACCCAACATCAAAGAAACTGGTTCGTTTTTCATAACCTAATGGTGAACATGGGGCATCTGGCAACAATTCAAAAATGCGCTTGAATTTTCTCTATTTGATCAACATTTCCTGTACCAACTATCTGTCGGTATATTTGAGCGTTTTCTATTATCTGTTACAGATGTACCAACATGTGGCCTCCCGCTGGGTGCAGTAACCGAATTGCGTTGGATACGAGCAGCACGCGTGACTAGGGGTTTTAACGCTACTTTAACTATAAACCTAAAGGAATAGCGGTCTCGGAGGTCTATTATTGGAGTTTAATTTACCTTTTATAGCATGGTCTAGTAAACGTAACACAGGTGTAGGTATAGGTAGTTCGTTAAAAGGGTTGTTTTAAAATTCTACAATCACAAATTCTACAATTCTACTTCATCGGTACAAATACTAATTGGGATACTTGATCGTGATTCTCATTAATATATTTCCTAATACCTACTCGTAATCCAGAGAAGTTTCAAAAGCAAACACGGTAGGTAAATAAGGATTTTTTATGTAGCCATTTTAAAACAAATAGGTATCTTCAATGCAATGAATCTAAGTACAAGTAAATAGGTAAGCACTGGCAAATATTCTTTATTTATTAATATCAGCTAGAACAATATACTTAACTTTTCTTAATATGTTTGATTTGTACGTCACGTCGTAAGACGAATGCATCAGAAGATAGGTATTATAGATATGGCGGCCAAGTTAGTGTTATATCGGATACCTAGAGCGAGTCTAGCTCAGACTGCAGTGATTAACGACGTCCTGGCGATGACAGGGCGAGGTGAAACGATATATTTATATACAGCGTGTTGCGATTAATGAGCGACCTTATTTCAACGAAATATAAATTCCTACCTCAGCTTACTCCTATAAATGTAGTAGGTAACTCCTATTAAGTAGGTACAATCAATCTATTTATATTTAAAAAAATAAAAATCTGACATTACATATACATATGATTAAATTGATGTGTGTAGGTTCGTCATTAAGAAACTGGTGATTAACAAAATCCGAAAGGTTTTTTTAATTGCCGTACTTTTTAACTAAGGGTAGGTGTACACTGTTACAATAATGTTTCAGTGTTCTGACTCAAATTCATTTTACTATAACTATCTATCTAGTTAAATAAAATCTAGGAAATATTCTAGTAAAGTTGCTGACACACCCTGTATGTGCAAGGTATATCTTAGATGAGTTGGCATGTCTCGCGCGCCACTTGCCCTGTCAATTACCCGATATCGAGACCGGGTGATGGACGACTCCTGAGCTGGCAACGCTCATCGCTGCTCTTATGTTACGTCACACTGTGTTACGTTGCTGCTTCGCCACAGACCACTTGGAAAAAGTAAGTTACTGTCGCGTCCTGTATGTGCAAGGTACATCTTAGATGAGCTGACATGTCTCGCGCGGCACTTGCGCTGTCAATTACCCGATATCGCGACCGGGTGATGAATGACTCCTGAGCTGGCAACGCTCATCGCTGCTCTTATGTTACGTCACACTGTGTTACGTTGCTGCTGCGCCAAAGACCACTTGCAACATGTTAGTTACTGACGCATCCTGTATGTGCAGTCTTTAGATGAGCTGGCATGTCTCGCGCGGCACTTGCGCTGTCAATTACCCGATATCGAGACCGGGTGATGGACCACTCCTGAGCTGGCAACGCTCATCGCTGCTCTTATGTTACGTCACACTGTGTTACGTTGCTGCTGCGCCACAGACCACTTGGAA
Organism: Cydia splendana; assembly: GCF_910591565.1. Taxonomy (NCBI): domain Eukaryota; kingdom Metazoa; phylum Arthropoda; class Insecta; order Lepidoptera; family Tortricidae; genus Cydia; species Cydia splendana. Next base: position 14,820,320 of record NC_085960.1, read on the forward strand.
CATGTAAGTTACTGACGCTTCCTGTATGTGCAGTCTTTAGATGAGCTGGCATGTCTCGCGCGGCACTTGCGCTGTCAATTACCCGATATCGCAACCGAGTAATGGGCGAAGCGTGATCCTACACAGCCGGACCACCTCGCCTGATTGCGGTCAGGTTACAATGGTAAAATGTACCCTTAATGTACCTTATGTACCAAGTCGGAAAACGAACGTACCTCCGTAGTTTGGCAGATATAATTATGTGTTTACTTAAAAGGGGTCCGGCTGGGGAGTAAAATCTGCAGCCGGACCACGCGTGTACCCGTTGAGATCTGCGACTTTTAGATATAATTTAAATAACAGATGAATTTACCTGTTACGTACCTCTGAATAAATTGTTTTCTTATTTCAAAAATGGTTTTATAAATTATTTTTCATAAACTTTATTTTCTGGGTATACGGGGAATCGTAAGAGAGACTTTTTATTATTCATTCGTGCCATCAAGCTTACTGGGAAAATAATAATGAGATAAGCCAAACCATTTATCCTAAAATATTCAGTAATGCCCCATTTCGGGATGTCATGTCATCCGACATGAGCTCCGTCAGCGCGGTCTCTAAACAAGACCGCACTAATTACGCGAACATAATCCAAGTATAATTAAGCGACCAATCAGACAGCGGCCGTATTGACAGAAGCCATATCCGAGTTACATGATTAGGTTGCTGGCATTCCAATGTTGATTCATTGGTCCAATTATTGGTATTAACCTTGTTATTGTTATTGAGTTCCGAAGCTGTAATGCAGTGGTCACTGTAATGTGTATAGATATGTATATCCAAACATGCAGTACGTTGTATGTTTTTTGCACCTCTAATATTGGCACTAAATGTGGCAACTTAAATTTAAAATAAAAAGAATAAATACTGATTTAAACTTTCATGATTTTTAAATATTATTAAATTGCACAACGGGACTTAAACTTTCAAACTGATACAAGTGCGGGTAGTTCGGAAAACTCGCGCGGCTAGAAGATGTTGATGTCAACTTTAGCCAGTCTTCTCCGAGACCACGAGGACAACGTCGTCCTCGAAACGTCGGATGTAAATCTTAAAACTTAAATAGGCGATTAAGTCCCGTTGTGCAATTTAATAATGTATAGAATAAAGTCCGTTTGTGCGTATGTAATCACAAATAAAATCCAATCAACTCTAATCTTTTAACGCTCTAAATAAATCCATTAACACTATAGAAACAAATGCTCTCAAGCAAACTTAATCTGCATACAAAATATCCCATTAAGTGTCTTTTTGTCACCGGTCAGTAGGGTACCCGAGCCTATTGTTGGTCACTCCAATGTCCATTTTAGGTGACAATTTAATGGAATGAATAATTTAATGGGGCGAGTGTTAAGATAATTGAGCGTAGTGTTTATTTGATTAGGAACGATTATTAAAGGGTTTGCAAACGCAATCTGGTTTAATGCAGTAAGTGTTTTAATATAATTAATATTGATAACTGCAATCTATAACCAAAATTAACTCCTAACAAGAAATTGAACAAGTCAAATAATTTTGTGTAATAAAATATATATTATATAATAACCTTCCTTAAAATTATTATAATTAAAACATAAATTGGCACATAGAAGCCATATCGCCAAATCGTTGTAAATCTTCATGTTTTTCACCTCCTAACCCTAGAAGTGCGTGTCGGATTCTGTAAGATTTTATTGCACGGAAAAGGGGAAAAAAATCTACCACGGGGTCAAGTGATAAGCTATTGTTACTTAAAGGCTTGCTATATTTATAATTTCTTGCTGACTATAAGTTTATATTTTTATATAGGTTGTCACATTTAAATATATTTTACGTAGGCTTGTCTAATAATTAAAACGTAATAATTATAATTAGGACCTTAACCAAACAGAGCAATGTATTACAATTCGATCTGCTATTAACGCATTTTATTTAAGTACTGCAAATGATATTTTAACGTGCATTCAAACAATACACATTGAAAGAATAATTGAATTGACAATATCATTCAAGTTCAAGGGAAAATTCATAACCGTAGATGTAATACTTATGTAACCAATATCAATATTTGTTTGAATATATGTTTTTTTTTATAGATTTTTTCACAAATGTATTAAAAATTACGATTATTGTAAGTGTTTAAATGTCATTATGGACCTACACCCGTGCCTTTTATAATCGGCTGCGGCTCATAAAATACAAAATGACACACTTTAGGCACTAATAAAATTTACCATTATGACGTAAGCTTGTAACTTAAACTACTCCCCATCACATCACTTATAAGAAAATCGCAGTAAAGGAAACGCAAAAGCGCAAAATATCCCAATGTCCGCCACAGACCCTCAATGGTCACTGACGGTAAATTTAACATTTACCCCAAACAGGGGTAACGTCAACCCTTCCGGCGCGCATTCAATACCTCGCTTGTTATGGTAATGCAGAAAAAGGCTTGACCCTTTTGTTATTATTTATTATGTTCTCAAATAATATCAATAAATCGCCGTTTAAGGTACATTAGCTTTCCTCTTTTCTGGAATATAATTCATGGGGATATAATGGCGCCATTTTTCAAATTACTAAAAAAAGCGATAAACATTGCTCAGCAACGAAATAGACGCTAAAAAGGATATTTCCAGAAATCTTGGGTTATTTCGCCTCATCCATCATGCCCCGACGTGCATTAAAGTAAGAGAAGGTAATTAATATGTTCGCTCGACAGTTTTCACGACTTTACTTCTCATTAAGACGCCATTTCGCGTCTACTGGTTGGTATTTTTCACCTACACTGCATAGTTCGGTAACATAGAGTAAATCAGTGAGATTGTAGATTTAATTTCCGTAGTTTGGACTACCATCAAAAATAACTAACATCCAATCTTAGATATAACATTCTTCATACACGCTCGCCGGTTTAGGGTGCTCTTGACAGGTCAAGAAGGCCAGGGCCTTTCTTCAGGATTTCCCCGATCTAATCAGAGAAAGTCCGCCGAGGTCTACCCCTTCCAACTCCCACTTCTACTTCTCCCTTATCCACTCTCTTTGTTAGCCTTTTTTCACTCATTCTTCTTTCATCATTCATCATCACCCACTCATTTTCTTTTTGAAAGTGAAGGAAGCGAAAGAGGTATGTCAGGATCGTAGCAAGCGGAAATCCGTGGTCTCTGCCTACCCCTCCGGGAAATAGGCGTGATTATATGTATGTATGCAATAGGTATACATATTTCGTCAAACGAGTTCAATCTAGTTACCGACAAATTTAAGTCAAGCTTCCTAATAATAGTTAAATACTCACCCCCAGGGTTGCCAAATCACTTACAGCCCACAACAATACCCTGTAACCCCAAGCGTAGTATTCGGTCCCATTTGCGAGTGCTCGTCAACCCTTAATCTGCTGCGTTTTACGATTGCTCAAGCAATATCTGTCAATGTCCTTATCAATAAATTTTGGACGTTTAGTGCAAACGAGGTCGTTCGACGCCGAGTAAGCCAGGCCCCAGCTGTGTAAGGGTTAAGTCGCGACAAATATACCATTTGCAAATAATAAGACGCGATGAGAGAATAAATTAAGGGTTTTGTAGGGCGGGGCGTTACTTGAAAGTCTTATAAAGGGATCAGCGGTAACAGGTTCTCATTCGGAACAAACGTATCTACGAGCCTTATCTTGGATTCTTACTAATCGAACAATAAAGTTTCTACTGACAATCCACTAGCGTTTTTCTCGAACAACGAACAACATTGATAATTTCGTCGACAAAGCAGCGATTACTTTTAGTTTCAGCAATCAAAAGCAAATGGCTTTTTTTCTACGATTATAAATCAAAAAAATTGCTCGTGGCCGGCATAGACCCAATGACGGAACTAGCTACATTGACCTTGCCTATAGATTTTTCAGTTTGTATTGTTAGTTGTAGTGTAAATTTATCGAGCAAATATAAGACATATTTTCTTGAGCGTATAAACCTCTTTTACTACATTATTTTGATAAAGAAAACCTGGCCTAGGTTTTTCACAAACTATAACCTCGAACCTACGGTATAAAAGTAACGTTCAACAAAAATATATTTTTCCTTTTTCTTATTATTTCATGATAAATCATGAAATAAAATGCGTAAACGCACTTTCGAGTCATTAAATTTTACTTTCAATCAAGTAGAAAATCCAAATCGAATTAATTATTTTCATCTCATAAATAAAATCAAACTCTTGGACACCCTGTCGTGCAAATGTCTTAACTAAACTCTTAACTACAAGGACAATCTTATTAGTGCTACCGAGAAATATAAAGCATTTGATTTACCAGTGCAAAATGGTACATCATTGAAATCACTCTTACGGCAAAATATAAGTTTGCGGCTCCATATCGTAACGTCTTAGAGATTCGCAATTAATAATTATTGCACTTCTTCCGGTCACATCCGGTTCCGGCGATGGCGATGGCGGCACTTCCGGCGAAGGTGGGGGAACAATGTCTGACAATATCCTATGCTAATAAACATTATTAACAATTGAGGAGCTTTGATAGGTTCGAAGTCGGCATTGTTTGTTTAAAAGGAAAAAGTTGGAGGAAAGTGCAAATTACCGTCTTGTGTCAGGTTCTTTATGCGATGAATTATATCTTTTTTCCTTAAGAAGTTTTATAAAGTAAGCGATTTCATTGCGTAATCATGTTGCGTAACTATACTGTTTGACATAAAATAGATGGATAAAGTTCTTACAATTTAATGTTCTGATTTATTAATGCATACCTACTGCCGTATTCGAACTTCAAGATATTCACAAGAGACGACACGTACTAGATCCATTCTAGATACGTTATAGTTTAGATATCAACTAGTTCTCTTTTGCAGCGCAATTCGGGCAACCAATGTCACTTTTACGTTAGATAGAGTAAGATATCTATTAGATGTGAATTGGATCTCTAAGTCATATCCTGAGGAAATCGTTCAAGAGTATCTCCAGAATCGCGCAAATGTCATACTTGACAGGTTAGATCTTAAACATATCGTTATCGTATCTTGGTGATGGCTAAAAGATATCTAATAGATGTCTATTTCAAAATCCGAATCGGGCCCCTAGTAACTTACCATTTATAGTAAAAATATAACCTGAACTCCCAGATTTCCACATATCACCCGCCATATAATACGAAAATGTCGTTAAAGTCCGGTTTTAATTAGCGAACTTTACAGCACAGTAGTTTATAGCCAGAGGACAGTAAACTGACGAGACGGGCGGAATGATAATTCCAGTCTGATTTAATATTTAGTTGGAATCGCTGTGCTTTATCGTTAAAATTGCTGTATAGGCACGTATCGTTTTATATTCATACGAGTATAAATTGGTATCATAAATGATTTTCGATCGTATAAAGTTATCAGAAAAAAGTAATTCGTTTTTATCTACAATCAATCAGTAAAGACAAATCCAATACAAATCAATAAATATTAAATCAACTTTTTCCTAATCAGAACACGATAACGGATCCTCACTATTTTTGTTACACCCTGTAATTAAAATATAAGTTTTCTGAGCAATAAAATTGTGTAGATGACAAAACTTGTTATATTATTTTATTTCTGCTACAATTTATTAGAAATCCGTATCTTCTGTCACTAAATTTAGTAAATCACATTAAATAGGAGTCGATTATCGTTCAAAAATGCTCCGAAATGTTTGACTTGGCAGAAAACCAAGCGTCTGAAACTCTGATCACATGTTGAAAATTAAAAAAATAATAATAATTCGCTTCCCTCAGACCAAAAAATTGCCTCGGGTACAAATGGGTCACTTTATGCCCTTGTTGTACAATCTACTATTTTTACAAGCATTCTTCATCGGCTTCAAGTTATCACTCACTATACTTATTTATTTGCATAACTTTGAAACTACATAAAATAGAACCAAGATTTCGAAGAGCGTGCCGACCTCACGGAAATGAATCGGCCCCCACATCAACAACACATCGTAACACATCATTAATCTCTGATCTATGTGACATTTAATTACCTAAAACACCGTTATATTACACTTTCTTCCGGCCTTTTGGGAGGCAGGAACTTCCCAAACAATTCTGATACAAATCTCGACTTTATTCTTCTGAAATACGGTACTGAAGAGTTCTCTTAGAAATGCAAGCGTTGACGTAATTAATATTGTTTTACTTATTGCTTCACGCCTAAGATTTTATTGCTTCTTGCTTGATAAGATAACGATTAAAAGAAAATTGGGCCTTAATATGTCTTAAGCCAAAAGCACATGTTAATGTTTATGTAAGACGTAAAAGAGAAACTTAAATCTTTTGACAAAGGGCCCGATTCGGATTTTGAAATAGACATATATTAGACATCACCAAGATACGATAACGATATGTTTAAGATCTAACCTGTCAAATTTGACATTTGCGCGATTCTGGAGATACTGTTGAACGATTTCCACAGGATATGACTTAGAGATCCAATTCACATCTAATTCACATCTTACTCTATCTAACGTAAAAGTAGTTACTAGTGCATACAAACTTAATATACATAACTAGAAAAAAAAACATAATTAAATAACTAACCTACAAAACTTAAAAACTAAATCTAAAAATAAATAAAACTAAACTTAAAATAAAAAAATTACAAAATATCCCCCTGCAGAATGGTGCCGTAGATGCTGGCAGCATTTCCTCGCTGTATCGCAATACTTATTCTTTGTGCGAGGAAGCTGCCAGATCTACGGTCACCAGTGGCGTCAGCTATCCTTTTTGATAGATCCTTAAAAAGGGTAGACGCGTTCGGACCCCACGGGCCAAGGGTCTCGACACCAAAAGGTACGAAATCGTATTCGGGGCCGAGACCCCTATATTTGGTCTTTTTTAATTTTTCGGCCGCCTCTGCTGCCGCGCCGGCTTTTGAAGTAGTGCCGTGGAGATGAGACGGGGCTAGGGTGTCCACACAGGTGGCGTCCCACACCAGCACCCGACCCATCTTCCACGGAATTAGTGGCATTCCGTCTGGTCTCTTACCATCGTCTCTTACAATACCAGGAGGCTCGAGAAGAGCCGGTACGTTGACGCTGGTAAGAGACCGGCGGAGAATATCGTTAAGCGCGGCGTGTCTAGAGAAGCGGCCGGCGCTCCTTTGGCAGGAGAGCCCGTGGTGTCCGAAGGCGTCGACGTCAGTGCCGCAGGGGCACCTATGTGGAGCACAGACCCGGACGCCGAGTCGCAGGCAGGCCGCAACGCGCAGAGTGTGCGGCTCCAGGAAAGTGCCGGTATGCACCGATGGGAAGGCGTGCAGCCAGGCGCCGGACTCCCTGGAACCGGCTGCTAGCAGTCTGGCGCGTGCAGAACCTGTAAGTGACATTGGTTGCCCGAATTGCGCTGCAAAAGAGAACTAGTTGATATCTAACCTATAACGTATCTAGAATGGATGTAGTAAGTGTCGTCTCTTGTGAATATCTTGAAGTTCGAATACGGCAGTAGTTTTCATTAACGTTTATGTTTCCCGTGCTACGACGTAGCTCGGCTTATTGCTACGATTTTCGTAGCCGTGTCAAGCGATATAGAAGTGTATTCAGTTAAAAAAAAATATCATTTAATTACTATGTTCAGTTGTTCACATTTTAATTAAACATTTTTTGAAGATGCCTGTTTTACGCCAGTTTCTAAATATATCATACTAACATCACAAGCAAATTCTGATGTTATATCTTTAAAAAGTCTACAGTTATTATCATCGCACAATTTCGACAGACATTTGCTTTACACCAGAGGGCAGGGGCCCGTTTCTCAAAAGCTTGTAACTTGTAATACAAGCGGAAGTCACTTTTTGACAGCTTTTGTTAGAAAGGGACTTCCACTTGTATTACAAGTTACAAGCTTTTGAGAAACGGGGCCCTGGAGCTAAGGCATAAGCATAAGGAAAACAAAATATTTTTTCATTAGTCTACCCAATCTGGAAGTATGGCGGTTAGATAAATGTGATATAACATACTTAATACGCAATATAACATGCTTAATAAGAAATTTGCAAAGCCTTTTTGCATTCAGTTAGCAAGATTTAAAAATAATTCTTGTCTTGTCTGCCATCAGAAAAAAAACTTTGAAAAGGACACTTAAGTTTTGTATCAAGACCTATTTTATTGTTAGTTAGAGTTACTTATCGTTAAAATATATTATTATAATGTAAATCATATGCACATACATGATGTATCCAACGATTCAAAAATGATAATGATAATAGCACCTAATTTCAACTTCCTAATTTACCTAATTTATTTACTAGAAAAAGATACATACACATATTACCAACGTTGCATAAAATCCATACCGCATTTTAGTGTAGACTAGTTGACAAATACCAACACATTTAACAGTCTGGTTCACATGTAACAATGAAAGCCGTTCTATTTTAAACTACAAACGATGAATATATACCACCATTTAGCTAATGCAGCGATCTCAAAATCTCACTTCTTTTCAATGCTGTCTATGCCCAGACCTCAAAAAAATAACGTAAGAAAATTTATAAAATGTAACACGCAACATTCATAAGTGTAGATACTTTTTATTCTAGATTGAAGTTTTTTTGTTTTCATTTACCTACCTACTTAAGTAGGTACCTACCTGCTTCACTTTGATAATCGAGATTGAAAGTTACCTTGGTGTGCGTAGAACGTTAATCACGTCGACTACCTATCTACTGACGTGTATAAATAATTCTAAAAACAATATCCCATTTTTCCGAAGCCAGCTATGTGCCACAAATCACGCCGCTAGAGCAACACGCTCGATATCGAGACTTGAGAAATGTCGCCGGTGTCGGACATTTATTTGATGTCTACGAACCCACGAAATAAATGATTCTTCTGCTCTCACTAGACTTTCATAGATTTACGCCGATGTTTTAAAATGATATCTAATACAGGGGGATTATCGCCGACACGTTTTTGTTGACGAAGTGTATATTTTGACACAACAGGGCATAGAATCGAATGATTTTTGCCTTATTTAATGGCCCAATAAGTGTATATTTAAACTATGAAATGATTTAGAAATTATGTAGGTTCTTTATCATTTCATTTTCCGCAATTTATCAGACAACAATAATATTATATTCACATGATTTGGCAACATTTATACTTCTAAACTATTCAAACGATCCAAAAACCCTTTTCACGGTAACATCCTGTTGCCAATCGTAAATTTATCTCGCAAGCTATTAGTTCGATAAAATTCTCGAACGATAAATAAAGAAGACTTTGACGGATGGCCAGTTTCCCCCGCAATGTATGAGTCTACCAATATAACGATATTGCCTAATTTGAAAGACGATTTCCTGTAATATGCCGTATACCAATGGCAATTAGGATCATTTTACGCGAGTGCAATTTGACCAGCGGCAAATTTTGTTTTTGTAGCGTATCGTATCTGTGTCACTTGGGAACATTTTGTCCGAAACTTAACTTATTTAGTTCGTCCACTGAATAAAACATTAGTCGAAAAAAGATGTTTGTGAATCGAATAAATATTAAATGTATAAATAAGATTCATATATTATTTTAATGTCCAATACCATTTTTATATAACTATATATAATTAGTAGGTACTCTAAGTAATTAACAAAATTTGGTTTTAAATGCGGATGTAAAACTTGTGCCCAAATATATGGGGTGAAAATCGAACATACATTTTTTTTCTTATGTGTAACCACTGCAATATATCACTAAACGACACATCGATTTTTGTCAAAACAAAAATGACAGCCAAGATATAATAAATTAATAATAGAGAGGTATAAAAGCTAGTTAGCCCTTAGGAACTTGGGACATAATTAGACTTTTGTTTTACTCATTTTACCATTTAAGAAAAATTTAAATCTAGACACTAAAATATCGCCATTACGCTAGTACGAGCTGTGCATAAACAGACGCGTAAAGCAAACGTGTCATAAACAATATTAAATCCCAAAGTTTCCTGCTTCCTCGCCGACACATATTAGCTTTACCTTCGACTTACAGAACGAGACTTTTGCATTCCCATAACAACGAGTTAGTATTAAGAAGACTATCTTTATACGAGAAGATATATAGTCATTTATTTTATGAGATATTATTGGTCTTTAGAAAACATTTCATTTTTACAGGCAAAATTTAATTCACTCATAACAAAAATCGACACGGCTCGATAACATTAAAAAAATATTCTAAGCTCTTGAATCTATATTCAGCGTCAGATTTCAAAGGAATTTACATAATTAAAATATTAAAAGGTAACCTATGCTTCATTTTATTTTTCACCGTAGACCCTGTGAGTTGCCTTTTATACAAAAATATAGTTATGTACATATATTTGAAAACTATCGTTTATGGTTTTGATTTGAAGCTTACTCCAGCCATTTCCAATTTCGTACTCTTTGAATATCAAAGATCACTTCAATGAACTCCGTATTCGTGTATGCAGATCATATGATTTATGCACCTTGAGTGCAACGCCGGCTAAGGTAAGGTTGACGCGTCATATGCATAATATATGATGTGTGGAATGTTATGTGAAGCTCTTCCATTTTCCGATAAAATAGAAATATTCACATTAGGTATATGAGTTACATGCAGGAATTGAAATGCATATATTCGGTTGCGTATTTACAGGCGAGGAGGAGTAATAAGTTCAATACGAGTATATATATTACACATACATAAATACTAACATACAACGGACCGTTTTAAAAATTGGCATCCACTATTTTTTGGCTTTGTAACGGTAGGCATTAATAGGCACAGCAGCAGTTTCCACATCGTTGTATATGTATATATTTTTCATACAGCATCGGTTCTAATCATTCTTTAACAAACTTATCGAAATCTAGCGATAAATAACTCGTTAAAAATCGATACCTAAATATCGTAAACGTTAACGTATTCACGTGCACGTAACGACATAATATAAAGCCCGCAGAACGTGTTAAACAGTTATTGCGCATAAAACTGTTTCTAACTGGTGCGCAGTTATTGCCACTAACCGTTTACCGTTAAATTTTAACGATGACACGCGATTTGGTTATTTTTCAGTTGTATTGTGGTTGCTGTAAAAACTGGGGACATTTGATCGCATCTTGTAATAACCATATGATGAACATAAAAGTCGTCACTGGCTGTAAATTGGAAAAGACAGAATAAAAAATAAAAACATTACTCAAATATCAGGGTAAAACAAAGTATAAAATAATTTGATTATCCGCAGTTGTAATTTTAAAATCAAGTTGTTTAATTTTATACCAACTACATACTTATAAATTAAGTAAACTTTTGATAGATATTTAAGAAACATCAGCACAAAAAATGTGCAAAATTAATTATATTAATTCTTTAACAATGTGGAAAGATGGTACAATTAAGTTTTGAGTGAAAAGAGCGGGCGCCGATTTCACTTTTTAACTCTCCAATTTTTCGGCTTTTGACTAGAAACAATTCCATTCCGCCAAATAATCAAATACTTTTATAGAATAGAATAGAATAGAATAGAATAGAATATTCTTTATTTGCTTAAAATATGGTACAATGAGTTGGTAAGGATAACATATATCTGTGCTTAAACATATTTTGCTAGTTTAGCATGCAAATGTACACTTAAACTAAACTTAACTAAATACCTATTTAACTTAGTCTACTCAATATTGTCTAACATGCAAAACAGGTCATCTGTAGTGTAAAACATCTTAGTTTTTAGCCAACGATAAAGTTGTGCTTTAAATGAATTAAGAGGGAGATCCTTAACATTATCAGGAAGAGCATTAAATATTCGTATACACATATAATAGCTACTTTTCATGAAAAGGGAAGTATTTGGAACAAAATCAATTACAAGTCTGTTTGGGTTCCTTGTGTTTCTATGATATATATCTTTAGCTTTTTTGAACAGATGTGGGTATTTCTTTACAAAAACAGCTGCTTCAAAAATATACATACATGGTAATGTCAGAATTTCATGCTTTGCAAATAATGGCCTACATGATTCCCGTTGTGGCATCCCACACATTGCCCTTAAACATTTCTTTTGTGCTATGAAAGCTCTAGTCGCGTCACTGGAATTGCCCCATATATTGTTATATATCAATTTATGTATATAATAAAAACAAATATATTTTAACTTTATATCCTGTAATGGTGATTTTTGGACGTAATAAATGTCGAACAGCGAAATAAAAACATATATTATTTTTTGTGGAAAGGACTAGTTCCCATAAACAAACTTGCCAATGCTAAACCGCAACATAAAGTATCACTTTATGAGCAACTTTAATAAAAATACATTAATAAAGTCGTACCTATTCTGGCACTCACATGGCTTGAATCAGTCATCTGTATAGCCGCAGGGCAAAGAGCTAATTCAATAGAGATGACATCTAAATACGGTACATTTATCAGCACATCTCTTTGACTCCATAATCGTGTTTACAAACCAACGTTCAATATTCATATTTGTTCTGGATTTACCATACACGGTTCTGTATCATCTACCATTGAACTAAAACGTCTGTATCAGTACAATTTGAACCTTATGTCATTAGTCTTAAAGTATCATCAAATGACGTTTGCAGGTCAAAGTACAGAGTTGGGATTATTGAATGATTCCCTTTGATGTAACGGTTTTTAAGTAGGTAGTTGCTTTTGAAATGAAGATCAGTGTTATGATTGTTTGTATCAATATGTCAATTCAATTTAAAATAAATTATATTGGGTATTTATGAAAATATAGCTACTTACTGGACTAGCTGAAGCGTTAGCGAATATGAATTTAGGTGTTATTGCTAAAATTTCTTAAACAGCATTAATTTACCAAAATGGCAAATTTAGTTTTATGAATGAAATGAATGAATTAATGAAATTAATTTATTCCAAAAAATATTTCCATAATGAGATTGAAACATTTAAAACTAATTACATAATAAGATATAATTAAATGAAGTTAAGACGTACACAAACACAAAAATTAATATAAATATATATTTATAAGGTTTTTTGCAGATGGGAGCGATTATGTAATTGGGTAATAATAAAACGGGACACGGACACAAAATAATTCCAAAATTAAAAAATCACGTATTTAACATATGCAGCGACATTTAATAGACGTGACTATGGTCAGGTTGGAATAGATGTAGTGTAAGTACAGTCAGCATCAAAAGTAACGGATCAGACTGCGCTTCTAATTTCATAAAATATGTCTGTATATGTAGAACAATTAAGCTTTGATTTGATAGATACTTTTGAACGCGAACTGTAGAAATATATCTGTATTGGAAAGAGTATTTCAGACGGGCAGGTACTTTTGGAGCGTGGTTTCATCCCCCACTATTGATGCTAACTGTACGTGATCTCACAGACGCGCTTGACTGCGTTGCTATGATGTATCGTCATTTGTTTACTCGCCCTTTTTTGTATCAATCATATTGAATCAGTATGATTGAACTGCGAGATAAAATCTTATGGCGTCGAAAAAAACGTCTAATTTCAAGTATATTTTCTTTTAATATGGTCTATGTTTTGGTTGCAACTCGTATAATAAAACTTTAGGGAAGAAAACGATACAAGGCAATTATTTTGAGGGGTTGGGGGGAGTTAACCCCTGGAGCGCCCCAGAATTACCATAGTATGGAACTCCTATACTAGTTACCAGCACACGTGTCTGTTTAGGGCGCTCCCCGGGTTAATAGATTATTACAGAACTTAAACTTAACTTTTGAACGTTGGATGTAAGAAAATCCATCCTTCTTAATAAAACCTTTACCTACCTACTTGTCTACGGTGTTTGATGAAGGAAACAACCATATTGTTTGCCAGTCGGTTATCCCGGTGTCTAGGTGCATACGCAAACGTTCCATATTATTGACACCCATGCTTTGGGCCGGTCAGCAAGCAACGATCTTTCACGTCTACTCTGCCTGGAGCATTAGCTAGTGATGGGAAAAGCTAGTGTCGGGCGATATAAATATTATGCTTAAAAAATAAAGGACAAGTAGGTATACAAACTCCAATTGAACTTTTTTTAGCTCCACTACACCTACCCAAAAATGTTACATGGTATTAGCTCTACTACTCGTAGGTATACCTTGTTACAACTACTTACAACGATCGATTGAGGAACGTATAAGGATCTCTCATTACCGCTCACACAAAACCAATTGGGTAAGAACAGACACATTGACGTGACTATAAAACCTGATGGTAAGCAGTCTCCTTAGCCTATGTACGCCTGCAACTCCAGAGGTTTTACATGCGCGTTGCCGATCCAAAACTCTGCACACTCGTTAAGCTCTGGCAACCTTACTCACCGGCAAAAACACAACACTTTGAGTAGGATCTAGTGTTATTTGGCTTTTTTCTTTAAGTTTTTGGCTTATTTGTTATTGTTATTTCTTGACTCAATCAGCAGCTAGCCAGCTTAAGTTGCTACATAATCGTTTTACTAATAATCTAGTTGTTTCTGTTCCCGATATTCATTGATAAGAAAACCTGGTAACTATCCCATCACTATTAAGGCGTAATGCACACTGCATTAACCAAGTACACAACACAGGCTCCTCAAACAAGCGTCAGCAGCCGCGGGCTGCAATTGGCTAAGTGCTAACGTTCTTGTTGGTGTTCAATTAATGCCCAGCCAAGTAACATACGAATTATGTGTATACTTGCTCCTATACCTACTTTGCATTTATAAAAAATATATATAAATTTACTTATATTCAGATTTTTGCGTCGTTTATTGATGACTATTTTATACGAACAATAAAATTACTTTTAATATTTTGCTTTTCTATAATATTAGAAAAGCTATAGGTTTGTTAATTAAAAGAATAACTTAATTTGTACGTAAATAAAATTAAGATAAGCCATAAAATTCTATTATCCTAACTGTAAAGCCTCAGCTACCGACTGATAACTGAAATGTTTTCAAGTAAATTCAGCAAATCGTCCCATTTCTAGAAATCTCTACATAATCACCGCTCCGCTCAGCGATAGTTCTGTAAGAAACCAAGGGTTGCCAAATGGGAGAACAGACGATTTTATAAAAACTTTATTTATACTTATTCGATTGCTTCGGGGTATTATCTCTGTTTTCTTGTTTGGTTAAATGATTTTGGAATTTACAATGACTCATATGATCGTAAAATGGCTTTGAGCCCATGAATGTAGAAGAGCAGTAGGAGAGGACATACGATTTGGCAAACGTTTTTTAAGTCATTTTTCAACTATAAGTCTCGTTTTTTATTATACGATCAGAATACTACATTAAATATTACTTTTATGAGTCCCATTACTAAGTCGTTTGATTCAGATGTGTAATAAATATTTAATAAAAAAATATTTTCGTTTTTCAGCAGACGAACTCCACTGCATCGGGGTTTGTACTTTGACTACAACTAACAATACTTAGGGCCACTTGCACCATCCCACAAACCCGGGTTAACCGGTTAAACCTGGAGTTACCATGATTACCAGTACAATTTGACACAGGGTTAACGGTATCACCGGTTAACCCCGCGTTAGTGGGATGGTGCAAGTGGGTTAGTGTTCTAAATATAACCATGAAGCGGCAACCTTAGGATCGCGCCTGGCAATAGCGCCGAGATCGCGCGGCGTATTCACAGGTTAGGATATCTGCATCTTTATTAATGCGTTTTCAATCGTTACTGTTCACGTTCAGTTTTAATATTTGCCGTTAAGATCGCAGTTGGAAATAAAACGCTTTTATACTGTTTGCAGTTAGAATTTGTTTGTTTGCCGCTTAAATAGTTAAATCTGAATCAATACAATTTTGATAAAACAAATAAGTAGTTTCATTTGAACTACTTAGCTCCGGATAATTTGTAATTTTGTACATTTTACTACTTATCTACGTATTTATTTATCGAATGGCGGTTACACACTGGAAAAACATTAAGTACACTAAGTGCCAGTTGCATCAAACGGTCTATCACCGTTAAAGCGTTTGCTAAATTTTATTGTATGTGAAGTTTCATACTACACTGCTGATCGAAGTAGATCAGTCCGCTAAATGTGGTTGGTGCAACTGGCCCTAAGAATTCAAAATTTACAATTCTGCCGATATAAACTCGCATCTTTCGTCAGGTTCTTGAATTCTTACCTCTCAAAATAATACCTAACAATGTAATAATCAGGTTTATTCAATTCATAATTTAACAGACCCCATAGGCCTCCCGAAACATGAATTACCCATCAAACCAAAGCCTCGTAATTCTACATATAAAACGTATCCACATTTATGGCTCAACTAAATGAGACATTATTAGTTAACGTCTTTCCGTATATTAAGGACTGGTTAGTGGGGTATTTTATAGTTACAGCTATTAAGGTGAACCTGCTAGCTTTAGTAGTACCGAGTAATTCGGTCTTATGTTATAATGATCAAGGAATTTATTTAATTGGATAAAGAAATATCCTATAGTTTAGATATTATTTAATATGGACCGTACCGCTAATATGTATACACTTATATGCAAACGAAACGTTTTGATGTGGTGTTAAACAAAAAATACAAACCCTTTTGTTTTTATACAAACAAGTATCGAGTTCTCTTAATCGTCCAATTTATCCTGCGTTTTGTCCAACCATTTTAACCTTTCTACCCTCGGAACGACTTGAAAATTAGGAAAAAAGGAATTTAATTTTTCGCTTCCCATTTGTGGCAAGACAGACCATTCTTAACCCCCCGCTGCGTGCCAAGAACACCCCGGGGATAGTAAATTTCTTTCAAACACCTCTCATTATTCGCAATAGCCACATAACAGTTTAACCCTTCAATGCAGCTGGGGTCTTTTTAACCCAGTTAGGGTTGACACCTGCTATCCAACGTTAATTATTTGCAAGATGAAACCGTACTTGATTGCAAATGAAACAGATTATACAATTTTAAACTAAAAATAGAATTTTTCGTGTTCCTTTACCAAGTGCATTTTGTATTTGTGTACAGTGTATTTTTGAACTTCATTCAATAATTTTAATTTGAAAAATGTTGTTTGAAAATTTTTTTTCTTAGACTTAATTGTAGAAGAATATTGTTGGATAACCGTAAAACCGTAAAACTCGTATGGTCTACGAGTACTCCAGCAAATGTAACCCCATAATGACTCTCAGTCCGAGTGAGCACCCTAAGCCCTATATTAGTTACGTCGAGATGAGGTGACGTCATGGCGTTACAAATCCGCATTTTATCGTATTAGGTTTTGACAGATATTGTGGCGCGTCGCATAAAACGCACGCTGCGTTCTGTCTGATGGGCATTGATGGGTTAAATTTGGTTTAATCGAGTTAGAAAGGCAAGGGTTGAATTAAACTTGACTGGCTTGTGTTTATGACGAATGTTTGTAATCAGTTAGAATCAAATGTTTTGTTATCATACTACCAAACACCTTCTTCAATCCTATTACAGATGATATACTTAGTTCGTTTTTTAGGGTTCCGTACCCAAAGGGTAAAACGGGACCCTATTACTAAGACTCCGCTGTCCGTCCGTCCGTCCGTCCGTCCGTCTGTCACCAGGCTGTATCTCACGAGCCGTGATAGCTAGACAGTTGAAATTTTCACAGATGGTGTATTTCTGTTGCCGCTATAACAACAAATACTAAAAACAGAATAAAATAAAGATTTAAGTGGGGCTCCCATACAACAAAGGTGATTTTTGACCGAAGTTAAGCAACGTCGGGCGGGGTCAGTACTTGGATGGGTGACCGTTTTTTTTGCCTTTTTTTGCATTATGGTACGGAACCCTTCGTGCGCGAGTCCGACTCGCACTTGCCCGGTTATTTTTTTAACATTAGAAAAAGACTATGCGATCTTGATGTGTCTATAAATGAAAAACGCTTTTTAAAAATCAGTAACTATTACTTAAGAAAGCAAAATAATGTAAATAATCGTATATGATTCATAATTGTTACATACTTGCCGTGACTTATTTTTCAAAAGTGTTTTTCAATAAAAAGACACGTCAAGATTGTTTACCTTTTTTCTCATGCTAAAAAAACGAACTAACCTACCCAACGTTGGCAGGCAAAGCGAATCAATAAGGTATGACCCAACAAGTCCAACAACATGACATTCTAGATCCTTCATGGTGTAATTATTTGATAGGTACCTAACTTCGTTTTGTAGTCAGTTAAAATATTACAATGAATACATTCTCATTGTCTAACTACTACTCACTCTAGTGCAGTAAAGTTGTTAATCATTGAAGATACAGCACGTTGTGCTAGCGTAGCTATTTCACTCATTGTAACCCACACAGGTTACAATGAGTGAAATAGCTAATCCCCCATATTTTACACTGGTAGCGCCATTTCGAAATATATTAATATACATAGTACATATATATACATATAATAAAAAATATATAATAAATAATAATAAATATTAGGGGACATCTTACACAGATCAACCTAGCCCCAAACTAAGCAAAGCTTGTACTATGGGTGCTAAGCGACGATATACATACTTATATAGATAAATACATACTTATATACATAGAAAACACCCATGACTCAGGAACAAATATTATAGTGTTCATCACACAAATAAATGCCCTTACTGGGATTCGAACCCAGGACCATCGGCTTCGCAGGCAGGGTCACTATCCACTAGGCCAGACCGGTCGGATATATATAGATATAATAAAATATATATATGTATATAAATATATATATATATTTTTAAATATACATAGTTTTTTTTTACTATTGATTTATTTATTACATCTTATTACAGACTTAATCTGACTAGATATATACCTACAGTGGTATTACTGAACGAAATTAAAAACTAGCTTAAATCTAAAATAGGCATTTCCTCGCTGTATCGCAATGCTGATACGTTGTGCGAGGTAACCGCCAGCTCTTCGGTCCCCAGTTACGTCAACCAGACGCTTCGCGATTGCTGCGAACAACTTATACATAGTTATAATTTTATGATAAAACACCATAATTATTAACCTCATAATTAAGTCCCACGGAATAACTTAAAAAATAATTTGGTGGAAAAATATCTCATTCAAGTGTTATTTCTTGCCCTCCTAGATACAAGATACTACTAATACTACTAGATCTGACTGTAACTAGCTAAAACTAGACCTGAGAACAAATAATTTTCACGAGAAAATATAATTACTACAAACTATAAAAGTGCTTTAATGTCGAGAAATACAGATGTCACATGTCATCAATAAATACACCTAATGCCCACAAATTACACATCGCTAGTCGGGACAGATGGCTCGAAATACCAATTAAATTGATATCAGTGGCAGAAATAAGTTTGATGTATTGGTCGCCATCGGAGGGAAACCTGTGGTAGGGTGACGAATAAAAAATAGAAAGCACTATACACCTAATTGATACTTATGAGTAATGACTTCATTTTTGATTAAGGCGGTAGCGGTTATCTCTTAATTACTTACTAAATATAAAGCGTTAAATTGCTTTATTATTTGGGTTATCGCTGTCCACGTTATTACAAGTTGTAATATGTTGTAATTTACAACCACATAATTAGATGTAATTTAGTTTTACATGTAAAGGGATTTCTTATATTAAATATTTTATCTCAATAAAAAAGACTATGTATTCCTTTTTACTCCTTGGTGTGTGTTTATTATACATAGTAATGCTCAGCCAAGGTATGGTTGGACCGGATCGATACAGCGATTGCGAGCACAATGCTTGTTTTATGTATTAAATAATCCTAATTGTAAAATAGTCGTTATATTGTATCTTCTTGCTGTGTAACTTTTTTCTTATTTAACTTTTTGTTTACTGTATGTTATGTCTTTTTCTTCTTGTCTGTTACCTTCCGTGATTCTTCTCAGTTGATGGTCTCATCGGACGATTGTATGTGCTTACGAATAAATCAATTCTATTCTATTCTATTCTTTATGTATGTTTCTGTGGCTCAAATCTCGGAAAATATTTTTTTCTGACATTCGTCTGGGATCTAATTTTGTAGGTATATTTGCGTATTTTTGGCTCGACACAAGGTTTAAAACAGGAGTATACCTATGCAAAAGAACACGAACAATAAATATACCTGCATGCAAACAATGCATTATTGTCAAAATAACTATTTCTTATTATATATTTATTGGCCTCGATATCTACTGCGCAATATTACAGTAACTTAACATTTTGGAAGTCGCACTTTATAATTGCTAACGCCCCGTGAATGTGTTTGACGCTTGATAATGAGTTTGGTCCAAGTTGATTTAACTAAGGTGGCAAGAGCAACGTCTTATTGCACTACATAGTATGTCTATTCAATAGAAAAGGTTCGACGCAGATATCCATCTTAAAGTAAAGCGCAAAGCATTAATACCTAATATGGATATTGTAAAACAACTTGACCATGTTTAATTTAATTTTGCTCAAATTAGTGGTGATGGTGTGTATTCTTTTATCCCTACTACTTAATATTACACATACTTAAATGCGAAAGTAAGCCTGTCTGTAAGCGTGTCTGATTTAGATGAAATTTGGTATGGAAATAGTTTGTTTAGTAATTTTTGACAATGATCATCATTAATCATTTCACGCAAACAAAGTCGTAGGCAGTGGCTGATACCTATTAAATAAATATGCCACGAGTTTGGCTGAGCTTGCGCTTACAGCCTTAATTTGGATTTTATTCAAAGCATACCTAAGTAATTTTATTTGTGCTTTTGGTTGCATTCGATACCTGAATTAAGTAAGTTATTTAAGCTTAATTAAAGTAGCCGTAATATGCCACGATCATATAAATTATTTGAATTATGTATGCATTATGAAGCTCGATCCGCAACTCTGTACGGGGACTTAGGAAGTCAAGCTAGGCGAGCCGTCGAAAACAAAGGCGATGACGATGTGCGGTCGCCTCCGTTACTTAGCTTACTGTTTTAATGAGACTCAAACTCACTTAATATTATGTCATCAGTTCGAGTTGGTTTCAGTTAATTACCCAATCGTCACATTTGTCAAAATATATTACAAAGAAAAAAATAGATACCGACAGAAAAAGACGACTTTAATTTTGAAGCACCGTAAACTCGTAAAGTACTTACAGGTAACTTTAGTCCCAAATTTACAGTCCGTGAGCTCTAGGAATGATCTTCGGTTTTCGGGTAGAATCGGACGTAATTGTACAGGTAATAGAAAATGACAACGCCTTTTAGATCTAGTTGGACTCCAATACGCAAAGATAATAGTCGCCTATTTAAACGTGAATTATATAGAGCAGTTAATACGACCAGTCCACAACCATAATATTATTTATTTGATATTTTCCTGCAATTGATTTTCGCAGGCATGAAGTTTCAGAAAGAATATATATTTCTGTAAATAGTTTTGTAAATATAATATTTTAAACTTTCGCGTTTTGAACACATATTAACTCACATTTATAGACGGGTAATTCGCGTTAGACCCATCTATAAATGTGAGTTTTGTAAATATTATGAAAGTCCCGAAGTATCTTTCTACAACCAGCACGTCATTTTAAAAGCTCACGGACTGTACAACTGTGGTCAAAATTCAAGTTAGTGTTAAATATGTATACATATTTCTGAAATTATATTGAGCATGTGATATAGAAAAACCATTAGTAAAATAAATGTATAATTCAAAGAGGCTCATCAAAAATGCATCGTTTAAAATTGGACTATAAGTTTAGTACCTTACCTAATTGCATTTGAACACTAACTAAAACACAATATTATTTCTTTAAATAGCACACCAACAGGATAGGTAGTCATCCCTGACAGGATATGTGTTTGTATTTGTCAACGTCACATCCCCACTGGTCCCGCATCGAAATAATGCGGACAAAAAAAAACGCGAATTCGTGACATTTTTTTCCACAAATGATCCGTGTCGAGTCGGCTCTCTTATTAGATTATCAGGTCGATTTGCAATTCCGTGTGTTCATACATGTTTATTTTACGGAAATGAATCGCAATTTGGTAGAGGGGTCGTATTGTTGACTCAGGGTAATCCATGTACATAAATTTTCTGATCTACGTGTTGCATAAGTATCATGTTTAACAGTAATTGTCTTATCTTCTAAATATATAAACGTGAAAGACCTGACTGACTGACTGACTTAAATCAACGCACAGCCCAAACCGCTGGGACTAGAAAGTCCAAATTTGGCAACTAGATTCCTTATAAGGTCTAGGGGTCCACTAAGAAAGGATTTTTCAAAATTCATCTCCTAAAGGAGTGAAATGGGGGTCCAAAGTTTGTATGGGGAAACAAGATTAGTTAGACTATTTTATTCCAAATTTCACAGGAGTATTCCTAAAGATAAATGAGTAAACACGTGTTTCAGGTTTTTTGAAAATTGAACCCCTAAGAGGGGGGAAAGTCCCCAATAGGGTTGATATCTCAAAATATCAATATGGGTATCGTTTTCATAGTATTTTGAGACGCTAATAACAAAAATGGCATCAAAATTAAAATTAACGTAGCCGAAGTGAACAATCATCCCCCTGGTGGGGGTGCAATGGGGTTGAAATTTCAAAATATCAATATGGGTATCATTTCTATGGTTTTGTGGGACGCTAATTACAAAAATGGGATCAAAATTAAAATATAACGTAGCCGACGTGAACTATGGCCCCTGGTGGGGAATGCTAATTACGAAGATAGCATATACGGTTGTAACATACACGCTGATTTACAGCCACACGTGATCCAGACTTTTGAGAATGCAATGCCTTAAAGTAAATTTTTTTAGCTATTAGCTCAGGGAAAATTTCACTAATACCTGCAATGGCTGTTGAATTGTTGGATATTGATGGGACCATGTTGGCTCACACCGTAGTACCTATAATTGGAGATGGAGCCTGTCAGGCCGCGTAGCCAAGATGCCAATCGCTTACTCTCCGTAGCGATCGAAACGCAACTGTCACTGTCGCGCTAATATGGAAGAGTGATAGAGAGACATAATGCTTTTCGTTGTCGAAGCGATAGCGATTGTAACCTTGGCTAGGCCGGCTGTTTCGCGCCATCTCCTATCTTCTGTATGATACGCAGGTGATGGCCAGGGAGGTGCGCGAGCAAATCGTTAGTCACGTGGTGGCCAACTGGGAGGAGTTTGTTATTATGTCTCATAACAGTAACGGTGATAATTACTCCAGCTCCGTTGAATACTGCCTTGAAATGTGGCGCCCGTTTACTTTCGATAGTCTCTGCGAGTTGGTAGCGGCAGGACAACTGTTTCCGTGGGTTTTTGAAGTTTACCGCAACAATGAGCTATATATGAGAGTTGGTACTGTGGGTAATCCGGTGGGCCGACTAAGATTTTCAAGTGATTTGTCTAGCGGTCATTTTGACGTATATATTCGCAGTGAATTACTCGTAAGACCCACAATATCAGAGCCCCTTCTTCACTCCTCTCTGTGGTTGCCAAGAAGATTACCACGAGAAGGAATGAAGAGATTACCACCCCACCACCCCATTTAGAATCAGACTCATCATTATCTCTTACCGCTACCAAAACAGTTACTAAAAAACGCCGTGCCAGGTTCACGAATACTACACGGAACAAACAACTAAAAGCTGCCGCAAATAAATATATGCAAAACAAATCATCAGATCACCAAGCTGCCGTAAGCAATTACCAAAAAATGAACCCTGATGTACACAGAGAAGCAGTAGCTATAGGTATCAGCAAGCCCACCCCGAGGTAAACCGTGACACCTCCGCTAGGTATCAGCAAACCCACCCCGAGGTAAACCGTGACACCTCCGCTAGGTATCAGCAAATCACACACACTGATACACTTCATCCATGTAAAACTCCGCACCATTTTGCAATTCTCTCTCAAGTTGCCGTTTAATGTCGTCCGAAAAACTGTCCTTAAGTATATTTTTCCCAGAGACTTAACGGGTCAGTAAGTTGACAAAAAACTAACATTATTATGAAAAGTTCACGCAGCTTGAAGGGAGAATCGCACAACGCAGCTTCCTCTAAAGTTGAGTCCCAATGTTTATCGTCCTCTAGCAATCCAAGGGAGAACCACTAATGTAGTGTATAAGGAGGTGCTATAGGTACAAAAGGCTACAACTACATAAATAAAAAATATAAATTAAAAGGTGTTAGGTACAAAACGTACATTAGATTATATTAAATAAGTCGAGCTCGATTAATCGATATAATTACAATTCAGTACGGTTACCATCAGTTTGTCACTGACATAAACGCCGTCGAGAACGTAATTTACTTTCTATACATCCCGTTTGCACTAATATGCGAGTGCGAGCGAGATGTATAGAAAGTAAATTACGTTCTCGACGGCGTTTATGTCAGTGACAAACTGATGGTAACCGTACTGGTGTCTTCAAGTCAAGAGTGAATACTGTGAATAAGCTTTTACTGAAATAGTGAGCCACACCTTCGGCCTTGTCATCACTTTCCAGCAGGTGAGACTAAGGTCAGGCACTGTTCAGTCCGTAAAAAAAAAAAAAACAAAATTAAAAAAACTCTCCTGCGCGTGCGAAGCTGCGGGCAAAAGCTAGTCTTATATAAGATTATCTAACATTAGGTAGGTACGTTGATTGAAACTTTCACGATTTTTACACATTATTAATTGTACAACGGGACTTAATCGCGTATTTAAGTTTTAAGATTTACCTCCGACTCTTCGAAGACGGCGTTGTCCCCGTGGTCTCGGAGTCGGAGAAGACTATATTATTAAGGGGCCCACCGATTACCAGTCCGCCGGACGATATCAGCCTGTCAGTTGACCGCAAAAGGCCACACACTAAACAGTTCTCTGTCAGTTTTCGGCCTGACGACTTACACGAACCGATAGTGTGTGGCCGCCTGACGATTCCAGTCAGCGCCGACAGATATCCGCCGGACAGTCCGTGGCCTCGAGTCCAGTCAAACACACATCATGAGGTAGCCGGCCGGCGATCGACACACGTTACAGCATTAGTAAATTCTACTTTATTCCTAGTACTTAAGAGTTCATAGTCCCTAAAATAAGCATACGACTTTTTGTCTTCGAACATCACGGATCCAATACTTAATTTATGACGCTGATATTTGCTTGTAATTTCATACACAATTTTAAGGCCAGTAGACCTTATTAACCTTAAATACGGTAGGGCTTCTGTCAAATTGAAATAGAATCAGTAAAAAAAAAAAACAGATATGTACGTTAGTAAAATTCAACTTTAATTCTAGTATAGTTAGAGTTCATAGTTGGTTCATAGGCATCATTTTAATTTTAAGGCATGAATACAACAATGCGAAGGTTGCATAGTATCTAGTTTGTCAAGACTTTTCTTTATTTATCATGTTGTTACCTCGCAACTGTTGTTTACTGTCAGTCAAAAATAAATGTCATAGAGAGAATTATAACATAAACCTTATTTTTTTCTCTATTAATTTTAAATGTGACATGTTATTATTGTATTTGCATGGCTTATATATTTGAAAATACAGACTTGATTATTGATTGCTGGAAGAGTAAGTAACCGAGTAAAAAAGGAGCAAACATTGAAAGATTCAAATAGGGAAATTAGCGTCCCAATATACCAACACTGGTTAAAATTTTAATAGTTCTCAAGACAACGCCGGGAGGTATACCTTCGATGGCGTGCACGGCAGCTAGCAATGAAAAGACTAGCTATTGTGCGTTTTGATTCCTCTATAAAGACACGTGGTAGAAACACTAGCGCAAGTATGGAGGTACCTGCTTAGACAAGAGATAAGACCTACGCTTGAAATTCTTCAGCTACAAGTGGGATCCGAATTATGACATCATTAATTCATTCCGTTTTAAGTTAAGAGAATATCTGGAGCAAACTGTGTTCGGAGTTACAGAGCGTGGCGTGGCGATATTACCTACCCGAAATTCTCGTAATATGTGACAATTATTACAAAAAAAGGATATGGAGTCACAAGCTGCAAGCGGTGGATTCAACATACTTTTACTTACACCGGCTCTTATTTAGGTACTATCTATGTATACCAAATTGAAAAAAATGAAAATACTTTACTGTTTTTGTTATATTCATTCTACTCTTTTAAACCTTTTCTACATAATATTAGGTCTACTTGGCCGTTACCCGAGTGATTTTTTTGTTTGATACCTTGTAATAAATAATTTGGCCAAGCCCGAGATAGCTCGAGGCATTTAGTGTTCCGCTCGCATCGTTATATTTTACAGAGGTTGTTTGCCTGTTTTTAGGATTCCGTATTCAACTACCCTATAGGAACCCTTATAGTTTCACAACCCTTCTAGTTTTTACTATATATTTAATATATCATTAATTCTTCTTCGGCGGGAACGGACTCGATTAGATGCATAGCCTGCATCAAAAGTACGTCGCGGGGACGGTAATTTGTGTTTTGGGAAAGTATCCTATGAAACTCAGTGACACATTCATCCTCGATGTAATCATTTGCAAGTATATACGAAAAGCGAGCCATTGTATTCGACAACAACCTAGTGCGTAGGTGGCACCTTTGTGGCACATACAGTAAACAAACCACATTGACACATCACACGTCACGTCAATCACATGGCCTACCGCGAAACAAGAAAATCGAAATTTCGTTATCTAATCTCTCTATCACTCTTGCATATTCGAGCGATAAAGAGGCAGATAACTAAATTTCGATTTTCGCGTTTACCGGTAGGCCCTTGTTAACAAACCGCCTTGATGCATCAATGTCATATTTTATTGTCTGTGAAAACTTGTCAAAAACAGTTTAAGGCACAGTATGTATAAGTTAGTCTATGAATTTACTGAGTCGGTAGTGCTGCACTCTGGCGGCAGAACATTGCAGTAATATCCCCTTTTAACCAGGTTTCACTATAGTAGTCAAAAATATGTTTACATTTTTTGCCTTATTACAAAGGAATAAGGTCCAAAAGTGTAAACATTATCTTTGACGCCGACTGTCCATTTTGATGAAAAAATTAAACTAGTTGAAAAACATGAAACTGAAGGCTCTCGACTGACAGCAGATGACGGCCAACAGGCCACCGGCCGGCTATCTGATAATGTGTGTGTAAATTGGCCTGCAGGCCACGGACTGTCCGGCAGATATCTGTCGACGCTGACCGGAATCGACGAGCCGTAGTTCGAATAGCCGTCAGTCCAAAATCTGAAGTAGAACTGTTAATGTGTGGCCTTTTGCGATCAACTGACAGGCTGATATCGTCCGGCGAACTGTCAATTTGTAGGGACCTGTCAAAATTATATCAGACTATTGCCGGCGGACGGCCGTACGGTGGGAAACTGACGACTCGTCTGTAGTCGCAGAGGTGGCAGCAGACCATTGCCGGCCGGCAATAATCGCTTATGTTTGTGGACGTTATTGGTCTAAGACGGCAGGCCGCCCGATAAGGCCAGAGACTGCAGGCGGACTGGTAATCAGTGGGCCCCTTTAGCTTATGTTGACATCAACATATTCTAGCCGCCTGAGTATTTCGAACTAGCCGCACTTGGTCTTGTTTATTAACTTGAACGTTTTGCGCACTAGAGATGTTAAATACGCGATTATTTAAGTCCCGTTGTACAATTTAATAATTATCTAACATTATTAAATAGTTATTTACCCATCCTGCAAATAATGTATATTGTGGGTGAGTGTAGGTACATTTATGATTTACGTTATTACTTGCAGTATTATCGGAAATCCTAGTAATTAATCAGCGTGACCATTATATTTACTAAAAATATTTACATTGTATTTATACTACACATTATAATTGTTTATTGATTTCATACTACGTTAGGTATGTTTGACCCTCCCAACGATTTGCCACGTGTCTATTTGATTAGTTCTCAGCTTCATTGCGTTTTAGAATATACTATTTTATACTAATTTATACTTTATTGCTACTGCCGAAAGGCGATTACATTCGGACTCTCCATTTTAAGCGGTTAATTTAATCCCTATCCAATGTTATTACAATTCAAAACTTACCGTCTTAACTTTAAGGGCTGTTCTTGATTGTTGCGATGTCGATAAAAGGGCTTTTTAATCCGTTGTATGAACATTGAATTACTTGACCGCCCGTAGTTTTTGCTACTTAGCACAAAAGGTGCTTTGTCAAGGAAGCGTGCGTCGAGGAAATTACCCGCCGCGCCGTTGTCTCGAACATTGGAGTAAGATTGTATAGTACGAATTATTATAGTTCTATAATTATAAAAAGGTTGAATTTGAATCATAATCTCCCGTCATAATCAAGATTCCCGAATCTTTCAGTGCAAACCTCGTACATTTTTTTTATTACTGGTGAGCTTATTGTCGAACCACTGCAGAGAGTAGCATTACATAATATAATGAATACGTATAGCGGTTTTACACATTTAATATTTCTTTAATTTGTAATGGGTTTTCGTTGAATATTCATAATTGATGTAAGTACCGTATTAGCAGTGCCTGATGCTTTAGTTAATCACTTCCAACGTTGATACTCGTCATTATAGGTATGTCAATTAATATAATCAGGTACCTACCCCTTATGTATAGTAATTAATTAACAAATTAACAAATGACGATAGTTTAAAAATAGTATTTATAAGAGTACATGTCATATCACTAAGGCATTAAAATCAGAATATTGAAGGAAATAGCTCGTCCTCATGATAGATTACACTTTATTAACAAAATAAAATAAAAAAAGCAGTTTTGGTAAAAATTATTTTAGCGGTTGAGCTTTCATTAAATTACTGTTTCTCAAGATGATGTTTCACCGATTAGCTTTACACAAGTAAGTTATCCTACAGAATTAACTGTCTTAAACACGTAATCGGATTATTTTGAAATTTAGATTTTAGAATATACTAATTTATACTTATAATTAGTAGAATAATTAGTTATTTATTTTTTTATTCCAGACTATTGCACCTTTTAAACCTTGGCGATTTTTTCATGGAAGAAGATGAACGAAAAAAGTCGAAACGTCTTCAGAAAACACTGCTCCACGTGGACCAGAAAATGGATATTTATGTGTCAATACTTCTCTCGGTGATCAGCATGTTAACCTGCCTGACGATCCCTATTGCAGGGCTCGAGAATCCCTGTCAAATATTCAAGGACAACAACATGTATATTTTGTATGCAGCAGCATCTTGGTTCGAGAGGCATGCAGCAGTGATAGACCGACTAATCATAGCCCTGGTACTGGTTTTGATCTGTGTTTCGTTGCAAATGGTAATACATGCCATTTCAGCCACCAACATCAGTTTAAGTCCGTGGAGAGAGCGACGGAAATATAATCTGCCTAAAGAATTTAGGAGTTACTACAAAAACAGAATTTACTGAAATAGATCGAGAATAGAACGCCTGAATTAAAATAAGTTTAGAATTATAAAACCTTCCTACCAATCTAGGTAGGTACCTATACCTACACAGTTACTTTGAGTTGTTGGTTTATTTTTATTTATTTGTCATGAGTGATTTTTATTTGGTTATAAAACTTATAAATAATTAAAGCAAGTTAGTGTAAACTTTTTGCTTCTTTTTTAAATTGATACATGTTTGTACTTTATGAAAAGTATTTTATTTACCAAGTAAATATCTAAATCCTAAAATTTTGGATTTTTTGATTCTGTCTAATTTTCTCACCTAGTTACCCAAACTTCACCTCTTCTACTATTGACTATCAATAACTTTTTGATAACAACACTCATATTTTTTACTTTTACTTTACATACATGTACCTAGTTACATTTATGAATCAGACACTGTATTATCAATCATTGATATTAAATCAATCCTACATTCGTAAATTAAGATGTTTTCAAATTACTTTGCTCTCTCATGGCTATTCCAGTATGTCACACTGAAAGCCAGCTTATTCGCTCCTCCGTAGTGGCCATTAAAAGACACCGGATCAGTGGAATCTCAGCCATTCGCGCGGATGGTTTTATAACTCGAATACATAATTTATAGCCTGCCATCTTGGATTTACGAAGACGTGTGTAGGAACCGGGTTCTTTTCGCAAATTTAGTGTGATCAAAGATTATTATCAAGTGGATTCGACACATTCGCATACAAAAGGC
Organism: Cydia splendana; assembly: GCF_910591565.1. Lineage (NCBI taxonomy): Eukaryota > Metazoa > Arthropoda > Insecta > Lepidoptera > Tortricidae > Cydia > Cydia splendana. Next base: position 14,850,394 of record NC_085960.1, read on the forward strand.
TATTCACACTTATAAAAGCGCATCAACGAAGTAGACAATAAAATTAAGCTTGAATAAATTATGTTACTTTAAGGAAACATATTTCATAGTGGTTCTGTGAGCTGAAGACCTCGCGTTAAGCTTAGAAAATGTAAAAGTGAAAAATACTTAAAGTTCGTTGAGTCGTTATCACAGTGAACTCACAATAGTCTTAAGTGCCGTAGACGCTTTTATGAAGAAGTATTTGCCAATTTCCGCATTTTGAAAAAAATACAAAAACTGGATAGGTATATGAAAGCAAAATGCCTAAGTTAAAACGGAGACCTTCGCTAATACGAGCTAATATAAGTAAATACGAGGCAATGTTTACGTGACAAACTATTGCTGACCTCATTGAAACAAATGAGCGCCCATCTGTGGAAAAACTCGCTGCGTTTGTTAAGATGTAACCGAATTAATTGTAATTAAATTATTCATGATATTTTTAATCTAATTAAAAGCTCACTGAACCCAGGGCTTTATTAACGGCACGTCGTTTACACCCTTGTATTCATTGCTAGCGTAATAGCGCTGTAACTGCATCCAACATGATTTAATGCAATTAACAGTTGGTCAAGTGCGGCACACACAGGGTTCGGTTGTACTAATTGAATATTACTATCTTTTGTTCACAACATAATGACGGTTTTTATTATTATCTTTATGTTCAAGTTTTTTACTTTTCATCCCTTCTTTAAAATAAAATTATTGTCAGTGCTATAGAATAAACTGTAATTTTATGTCATTAGTATTGGTTTTTTTGGTTAAGAAGATAAAATATTATTTAATAGTACCTACTTTTTTTTTTGTGTAGTATAGGTAGTTTAATTACAGAATAAAAATGGAAGAAAGATGAAATAAAATTGGCGTACATTCAGCAGCAGAAGTTGCTAAGCGGGCGAGGTGTTTAAAATTACCTTGACACGCTCATATTCTCTTAACAATAAAGTCGCGTCAAGATCATTGTGAACACCTGGCCCGGCAACTTCTGCTGCTGACTGTACGTGGTGTTTTAAATTCAACTGACATAAAATGCATTAACTCTCCAAATCCTCGAGGTTCCAACTCAGCGTAAAGACATCCATGCCGTAACTGTACTCCCGGAACTGCATACGGAAGTAGCAATAAAACTTGCCCGGATTCAAGTTTTTTATGTTATAGTTTCGGTGACTTGTTGATTCCTTAGCTCTGGCTTTGAAGCGCAGCGCCATAAATTGAATTTTCTGCTTAAGGCATTATGCAGATACCTACTAGCGCTTTCTAAAAGTTGACGCGCTTGTGAAATACACTTGTGCAAATACTGTTTGTATTTGCATTTATTTAGGTCTGTACTTTGTAGGCTATAATTATAAGAGTTAAGCAAATGGAATATTTGCCGAAGCTATGGAATAGTTGCCGAAATCAGAAACTATAGTACTCGGTCGAAAAAAGTAAACAGTCATGCACTAATTGATCCGCAATTTTAGTCTTCAAAACTTGGTTCATAACTATCGCATTCATGTAAACAAGTAAGTGTCACGTGTACGTTGAACGTAATCCATATTATTAACATATGAAATACCTACATGCCAAAATGTGTTTGCCTTTGTTAATATTTAAACATTGTAAACCGTCAATAAACATGAGATCGAAAAGGTATCAGTCGAAATTGTGAATAATGTGACATGTAATCAACCTTCGAAATATCAGTACAAAATTATATGAATTATGCATTAAACGACACAACGCGAGACCACCAAGCCACATGCGCTGGTATTCGTGTACAAACCCAAGTAACCAGGGGACCGTAATATGATGGTTGCATAAACTCCTTTGAATACATACGACCCGATCTAAAAGATCTCTTTAAACCTCGCCATCATTAAGGTTGGGGGATCATGTTAACGTGGTCGTTGAAAGCTCATCTAGGGTACAATAGAGAGCACATCAATCATTTTAAGATTAGACCCTGACGTTTTCGAATCAATGTTGTGTTTTGGGATTCACACAAAAATTAAAATGGATTGCATGTTGTCGGTTCGCAATCAGAATTGTGTCTGTAACCGAACGATGTATAAATTTTACAAGCAATCCTAAATAAATCTGAAGAAATACTCTTAGCTAACACTAAAAAGCTATCTTTATTGCACCTTTTGAATACATGTGATTGGGATACACAGAAGTAAACATATAATTATTTTTCAGTGAAGTTTTACCTTATAATTTGTCATTTTTGTTAGAGACCCAGCGCAAATGGAAGTTGTGCATATAAATAGTGCTAGCATGTTTTAGGTACTTATATGTAAATGGGTATCCCAAAAAGACCAACCTGCATTTCACAACAATTAGTAGTGGATTTGACAATTGACGTTCTTAGCATCAATATTTGCCTGGAGGACCATTGGAATTTGAAATTCAGAAATCTGTTTTACTCGTAGTGCGCTTCGCTCACACCAACTCAAAAATACGAGCGAAATGCACTGCAAAATGTCAAAACAGATTTTCAGAGGAATAATAAATAATTCAGATCTAATAAATTCGAATGCCACTCCTGGGCCCTGCAGTGAAACGTGTTGTAAACGTTGGAGATGAGTTGATTCATTTCCGTACAAACGTTAATAGCGAGTCACTGCAATGTAATTATGAGATCAGATTAGGCTGCGGTTACTAGTTTCAACGGTAGAAGCCAAATGTACCTAATATCCCTACTAATATTATGAATGCGAAAGTAACTCTAGTCTGCCTATTTACCTACCTCTTCGCACTAAAACCACTGAACCGATTTAGACAAAATTTTGTATAGAATTAGTTTGAGGTCAGGTAATGATTTCGTATGGAGGGATATATTACAGAATAGTTTTTATCAATAATCATCATCATCATCCCACGCAGACAAAGGCGCAAGCACAAGCTAATTATTAAATAAATAATTTATTTTTTACCATTTTTTATTATCTTATAATTATGAACTTTTTGGATTTCACGGGCCTATAAATCCCGGTCTTTTGATAGGCTTCCGTGGGGATATAGATCCAACACGTAGAGGCCCCTTGGAGAGCTTTAATGTCATGTAGAACGCCAAAAATTATGAACTTATTATTAACCTATTGAACGCCACAGACGGCAATTGACGTCAAAGCAAAATCGTGACAACGACGCCAAAGACGGCATTTGACGTCGATCGTTTTTTGATGAATATCTACTGAAAAACACCCCACTTTTAGGTTGGCTTTATTTATTCACAAAACTATATTTTACCCCCGTGGCGTCAGTGGCACGGCAAATAGATGCGCCGTTTGGCGTTCAAAAGGTTAAAAATAGGTACTTTTTTTGGTAAAAAAATATGATACCTACATATTTGGATGGTGAAATTTAAAATTACCCGAAAAGGGGTTCGTTACAATTAGACTCTTAAAATAATAATAAAAAACAGAAGGGCGAGATAATCCTTTGGAGCAGTTTCTTAGGATTTTATACCTTCTTTATTGTTACCCTTAAACTCTAAATTGCCAGGGGTCCTCTTCTTCCATATAAGCTCGACACTTATAGGGGCTACTGGCATTTTGTGCTTAAAATGGTTCAAATTTAACATCGCTCGTAAAATCTGGATTATATTCATAACAGATAAAATATTTTAACGGCGATTTTGAGACTTTTATTTGCTTATGTAATCCGGATTATTATTCTTAGACAACTTTATAGCATATTTGAAACAATAAAATGAAAGCACTTTTAGAATTTATTTATAGCCAAATGAATTACGATGTCTCATTTATTTTGACCATATTTTGCACATAAAAATATAATTTTCAATAATATTGGTTAAATAAAAATACTAACATCATTCAACAAAACTCTGGATATAAACTAGCACACGCCAAAAATATCAAAATATACTTTAAATAAAATTAAATATATTTGTTAAAATGTGAAAAGGTTAGGTACCTATAGCTATAAAGAAGAAATGAAACTGCACCATCGATCAAAGTCACTGCCCCAAGGGACCGCGGTGGACCAAAAGTTAAATTGCTTTCACACTTTAACTTCATATTGTTTCGTGGCTAAATTAAAACAGAAAGTCAAAGTGATTGTGGCTTTTCCTTATTTTCGCTCTCTGCGGTATGTGCAATCATATTTTTTTATCCCATATTTTTCACTTAGTTTTAAATCCCGTGTGATATTTTTTAAGCTAGACTGGGCCGTGCCCGAGCCGGGGCGTCCGATATGTCATTTTCTATGACGACTGATTGGTGATCACGTGGTACTTCCATAGAAAACGAAGCTCCGGAAGCTCCGGCCCGGCCCCGGTCCGGTCTAGCATGAGTCAACCTTTAGGCTTTGTATAATTGCATGTATTAAAATTGAATTATTTCATTTCTATAAACTACCCGAACGATATTGGAAACCGTCGAGACAAACACACATTAATATGAAATTAGTCACCATTGAGCCAGCGGCCGTAAATTAACATTGGAGTGAAATTCCACCCGACAAGACTCGCAGCCACAAGAGTTTCAGTCTGATAGAAATGCTAAATAAGATACAATATTTTTATGCTTTTTGTTTTAAGCCCTCTGTTTTAATGACTATAACTAAACGGTGAGTAATTATGCCATGCAATGAACGCCACGCATTGCCGATCATTAGGTATATTTAAATATACATCCCTTTGTTCAGTTTTAACTCCTTTTTTATAGTGTGATAGGTAGGTTATTTCATGGTGTGATAGTGTACAAGGTATAATACACTTCATCTACCTACGAGTAAAAATAGTGACGTGTAGATAAAAGGACAACAAAAATATAATTTAAAAATCACTTCTATTCCATTTTATGACGAAATATGACAAAGTCGATACCAATACAGAGCTTAAGCGGAGGTAGACACTGACAAACCATTAGCACAAGCGCATTGTATTGCAATTTCACTGATGCATTTGTATGCAGAACAATTTGTGACTTAATTGACTATGTTTTAACTGCACAAACAAGTAAAAGGTCCATGTTCGTCAGTACCTAATACAAAAAAAGCAATTAAGTTCTACATGCAAGTACTCAGTGAACATTTTTAATACTGTATGAAGCAAAAGCTTTTATATTAAATAAATAAATAAATAAAGCCTTTTTTTATTTCCCAAATACATAATTTACATCGATATTAGTTTATTTTATTACGTTTCTTAATTTATAGGGACCCCTCTTGTAGGGTATAGGCCTCCTCCAGATTCTTCCACCTCGTTCTGTCCTGGGCTGCTGTTAGCCAGCTTTTGCCGATTACTTTAACAAGATCATCCGCCCATCTTTGTCGTGGATGTCCGACTTTCCTTTTTCCAACCGGACCGGCCCATTTGGTAGCGGCGAGGGTCCAGCGTTGGTCTGTGCTCCTTGCTAAGTGTCCGGCCCATCGCCATTTCAGTTTTAATGAATGATGTAATGCATCTGTCAATTTTGTCTTTTTTCTAATTGTTATACTTTTTACTTTGTTTATTTTTCTTAGGTTTAGGATGCTTCGTTCCATGGCTCGTTGACAACTCCTTATTTTGTTTTTAATGTTTTTTGTATAAGCCCAAGTCTGGGACCCATACGTCAAGCAGGGTAGAATACAGGTATCCATCACAGTTCTTTTCATACTTAGCTTGTAGTCACCTTTCAATATGTCTTTATGCGCCCAATATTTATTCCAACTACAGGTGATTCGCCTATTAACCTCGTCTTCGTTATTCGTCTTAGAGAATGATACCTGTTTACCTAAGTAGATGTAGCTATCCACGTATTCTATTTCTACATCGTCTAGTAAAATTGAACTTTTAGAGCTGTTCGTCATTATTTTAGTTTTATTTAAGTTCATGTGCAGACCAGCTTTCTTGCTCTCTATATTAAGCTCTCGTATCATTTTTTCCAGGCTTTGATGGTTTTCAGCAAAAACTACAATGTCGTCTGCAAATCTGAGGTGGTGAAGACGTGTATTGTTTATTTTGATTCCTTCTGTTGCCCAATTCAGATCGGCGAATATGTTTTGCAGGACGGCTATAAAAAGCTTAGGAGACAGTGGGTCGCCTTGCCTGACGCCTCTACCTACTTTAAACTCATTGCCTCTGGTTTCTAGTTTCACTCTGCTTACACTGTTTGAGTATATGTTTATTAGGATTCTAGTTATTTCTGGGCTTATTCCACATGTTTTAAGGGCTTTCCAAATGAAGTTATGGTGTATGCTATCGAAAGCTTTTGTGTAATCGATAAAGCACATATATAGAGTTTTGTTAAACTCACTATGTTTTTCTATGACTTGTTCCATAGTGTGGATGTGGTCCATGGTCGAAAATCCGGAACGAAATCCTGCTTGTTCTACTGGTTGCATGCTGTCTATTTGGGACTTGATTTTGTCTTGTATGATAGAGGTGAATAGCTTGTACACAGTAGACAATAGACTTATGGGGCGGTAATTGGCTATGTCCAAAGGATTTCCTTTTTTATATAGGAGTATGATGTCCGAGCTATACCATTATCAATCTTTTAAGTTTGTCTTGTCCTGTCTCTGTTACTGTGTCTCTCACAGTTACTTAACATGGACTTGGACTTAATACTTTATTGCACTTCTAATAACATAAATGAAAAATTATGTTTCAATTTTAGAATATTGTTCAATGGTGCAAATAGGGTTTAACTGATTTGGATGGAATTTGGCACACTGGTATAGAGGCAGCTTGCATTACATTTCAAATAAAAAAAATGGATGAATAATAATAATAACTTGTGCAAACAGTGTTATGGCAGGTGCCCGGACTTCTTTGCAATAGCCCAGTCTTTTTTTCACCCAAACTTAAACCATAGACCAGTATTCTGACCATATTCTTTACAATAGCTTCCAATGCCTGCTGAAACCGGTTCACGGGTATTATTGATTTACCCGTGAATGGGTTCCAGCAGGCGTTCTACATGACATCAAATCTCTCCAAACGGCCTCTACGTGTTGGATCCATATCCCCACGCACGCCTTATAAATGACCAGGCTCGAAAGACCCGAGAGTTTTAAAACGGAGATACAAATAATAATAATAATAAGGATTCTCTGCCTCTGGCTTGCCTTAGCCGGCCGGCCAGAGTGGAGTCGTTAGAGCTATAAGCTCCAGGGGTGGAAGTGAAATATGCATAAGACGCGAGTTGGCACAGTGGCTGTTAACAGCCACTGGGTAGAAAGCGGCGCACACCTCTCGACACCCCCGAGCCGCTCACACCGGTGTTGCCCTTGAGCCATCCTAGATGTCGCTTTTTGTGGGGGCCCATCTTGTGAGGGCGAGTCACCGTCTGCCGGAAATAAAATTGCATACCGTTTTATTAGGCAGGCGTCCGGTTTTTTACCCCATAGCTCAGTTCTTAGTCCATCGCTTTCACCCAATAACCTAGTTCATTTTAGATTCCATCAACTCTCAATAGTCCTTACACCCTGGCGGGTGCTGCCTCTGCGTGCGTCCCATGACACGGGCAAGGGCAGCCTCCGCTCGGTGTACCCCTTACATTTCATTAAAGTGTCAAAAGGGCCTCTACGTGTTGGCTTCGGCTCCGCGCACGCCTCCCAAAGGTCCGGAACACCATTGTTCCGTGATGGGAAAGACATACAAATTCAGCCTATATACGTCCCACTGCTGGGCACAGGCCTCCTCTCAAGCGCGAGAGGGCTTGGGCTATAGGGATGAATGGTTTGATAAAATAGAATACCTTACAATACTAAGGAAATATACTTGCCAAGTATCCCCAAGTAAACAGTGTGATATTGATAAATGCCGTGGTGTAGCTGTCAATACGCAATGCTAATATATGGCCGCAGTTATGATTTACGACCGAAGCTTCATTAGCCTCCTGCATATAGCATTTTCGTTATCTATAATTATGCGGTAATCCTTTGACAAGCCATTTAACATTGTCAGTGGACGGAACTGTGGGATAGTGTCAATTAGAATTAACGTTATTATTTCGTGTATGTATTAACAATTAATTGTACATAATTATAGTTTGACAGTAAAATAATAACTTTAAATCAGAACAATATTGGTAAGTACCTTACCCATATTTAGAGCATGCTTAGTAAAGACTAGTAAAACCTCACAAGATAAAATTGACATAATTATTTAATTATACTCATTATGAAAAATATTCCTTAAATATTAAATTAAATACAGTTTAGCAAACACACAACCGCCTAAAATAACATAAGTATGTAGCACTGATAGTTTATATTTGGGTAAGTACTAAACCCAATACATATTAAAATTGCTCTAATTTTAGTAAAGACTAGTAAAACGTCACAAGATAAAATTTCCACATTTATTTAATTAAACTTATTAAGAAAAATATTCCTTAAATATTAAAAACAGTTTAGCAAACACACAGCCTCCTAAAAAAAGATATGTATCACTGATATTAGCCGTATTTGGACATCGGTTTAAAGGGAAAAATACACAAAGGCATCCAATTTAGCAAAGTATCGTGCTTTCGAGGAAGCTACCTATTCAGAGCGACAATATTTAGATAAGGTGCCCTATTTGCTTTCTATTTTCTCGAATAATACTTTCAAAAGATCCGCAGACGGATACGTGATTTCTGTTAGTGTATTTTTATCATACAAATATTATTATTTGTTGAGTGCTTCCTTAGTTGAGGCTGCCCTTTAAAGCTTATTTTTAAGTGAATGTATTTTGAGGAGATTTAAGTTAATAATATAGAGCGTCACATATGTACTACCAAAAATCTGGAGGAACTTTAGTAGGTAAAAAAGAATATTAATAAAACGTAGATCAAGATATTTGATACCATCGTTAAAATCTATAATTATCTATAAAAAAATAAAATGAGTAGAAAATAGGTAACTACCACAAATCACTGGGCATATCTTATATATATATATACATATATATATCACAGGGGGCGTGGCCTAGGAACAAACTTGTATGACGGTGGACGCACATGTGCGTCGGGGGCAGCGAAGGTGTTAGCTGTAGAAAAATGAAACGTTTTGTATCTACATTATAACTATTATTGGCCCATAACATTGTACTAAATAGGTGCAATTTATAGATCAATCAATAATTTTATTGGAATGTAGTATAGTATGCCCCACAATAAAATAGAAATAATTTAATGTCAATTAAAATGTGTTGATTTATTAACAGTTAACGATTGGTCCAATTACCTAGCATAAGCCAAAGGAGCTTTTATCTAGGGTCACAACGTTTCAAGCCAATTTTATTTATTTAGTTCAACTAATTGAAATAGAGACAGGGGAGTTACGGTGGTCAACATTCCATCGGAATAGTGAATTAAGAGGAAAGCCTTTAAAAAGGACATATTTATTCAGTACTTCCAATAACCCTGCCGCTGGGACAATGGAACGTTGCACTCGGGCTTAGCGAAATATTGTGGTATGAAAAATAACCGAAAAGCGGTATTGCTCCGGTATACTTGTGTTACCGTGAAACAGTCCGTTTTTGCCCTGGAAGGTATCAAATATGACTACATATTAATGACAGTTCTAAGTAGTGTTTTGATTTCTATGTAATTATGAACGGGTTACTTTCATCTTGCCCAACAATTTTTAGAGAAAAGGCCCAAAATGAAACAGACTATGCTATGTTTCTTGCAGATATAGGTACAGTTGGCAAACCAATGTGCTAATCTAAACGCGTATTTAAAAAAATGTCATCAACGATGTAGACGATGTCAGGTTTTCTTAGAGTTGTTGGATGAGAAAAGTCCAAGATGCAGTTGGCGCACCATAAACACGGCCTGTGTCAAGCAGATGATAGTTAACTGGTGTACAATGACAATGGTCACAATCCGCTACTGCTTAGTCACTAGAACCACATCTCGCCAACATTTCGCCAGTGTACGCACTAACTGTACATCACGACACACGGACGCTCGTACTAGTTGTTAATTTTGCACGAAACGCCTCTGCTCTAGTGGTTTATTCCTATAGATATTCTCGAAGGTATGTTCGCCGAGCCTTATCTATAACGCTTTAAGGATCAAATTGCCTCGGCCATGCGGTAAGGCCTCTGGGGGGTGATTTAAAGTCAACGAATTTCCCGTGACTGGGTAGCGTTTGGTGAGACAGGATGGAAGTCTTCGGTTATATACTGGATGGCAAACTATGCGCTGCAAAGTATAGAATTTATTGTGCACATATAGTACGCTGGCAGGTAAGAGGTACAGCAAGCTGTAACATTGCATGGACACATAATTAATAAAATTAACTCTATAAAGTGCCCATGTACTTTTGCAGCTGGGTATACCTAATATAACACACTTTTTAAACTTTTTCAATAATTTCACAATTTCAATAATGTATGTTGACGAAATAAAATTTGTACCGATTCTCCAAACAAATTGGTCGTGAAATTTGTACAAATTGTATTATAATCGTCAAGTTATTCAGTATGTATATGTATAGAGTCAGAGACTTATTATTTATTCCGTGCTTGTAGCTTTATAAAAACAGGGCAAATTAATTAGTTCACATCAAGGAAATGGCAATTATAAGCCAACAAAAGGTTTTTACCGTGATCTAAAAAGCATCCGCCATACCTGACCTAGTAACCCTTTGTACTCGTCATCGTAACCCTTGAGTCCCCTTGTGTTGGACTGTATAATACTCATACTCACCAGTCGAGCAAAAATATTAACAATTAATATTTTCATATTACAAATTTGAATAAATTACCTCATTAGTATTTTTTTAACAAATTATTTAATTAACATGTGGTTAGGCATAGATCGTTGCGAGCTTATTTTATTTTTGCTTTGGAATCATAAGATCACCATTTTAGTAAGTGTGTAATAATGAGATAATATTTTCACTGTGCAAACTGTGCACTAAACGTGAAATCAGGGCTACGCGCTACGAAGAATTTTAGCTACAAATCGGCGTAGCGCTACAAAAATAATAGTCACGCAAAGAACGAGACACCTTAAAGGATGACTCACGTTAGACTGGGCCGTGTCCGGGCCGGAACTTCCGGCGCATCGTTTTCTATGGAATGCATCACGTGATCGCCCTGTCATGCCATAGAAAAGTAAACACCGGAAGCTCCGGCCCGGACACGGCCCAGTCTAACGGTCTTATTTACAAATTTATTGAAAGTACAGGTACAGATATACTTATTCTACGTAGATGATTAATTTAGCTCTTTCTATTTGAAATACATGGTATAATAATATACTCCGCCTGGTACTCTATTCCGAGATTCGTGTATGACCTAACTGACACGGGCCTACGTCATCATGCTGTTTACAGGTTCTCAAACTTTAAAATGTGGGAGAATTTTAACCAACGGTGAAAATTATTTTAACGGCATTAATTTTAAGTTATTCATGTAGAAACATAGTAAAATAAAACAAATCGAATGTATTAAATTAAACTTTATTTATCTATACAAGACAAACGTTTAAAAAACGAATTCACAGTTACACATAGAGATGGGTCGCGGGTATTTACCCAATTTACCCACCCAGGTAAATACCCGGTAAATACCCATCTACCCGGTATTTACCCGTATCTACCCAAATGGACGGGTAGATTCATTTCTTGTTGCACATGTCGATTTGTGTTAAAGTGGAGATATAAACCGAGTTAATGGCTGTAATTATTGTGTGTCATTTAAAAAGAAATGGTTTAGTTGCAGTTGCAGTTGTAACTAAGGAATTTTTAGTACAATTTTAATAAATATTAAAAAAGGCCGTCATAAGAGTATTTTTATTAGACTTGAGTAAATTATCGTACTTATACGTTGATAATACACATTCCAACTTCGGTCGGCGGGGGGTGCGGTTGGGGGGAGGGGGGAAAAAGTGAACTTTTTCATATTTCTTGGAATCTGTCATTAATATCGAAAAGTGTTGTATGTACAAACTAAAGTAGACATAATTTTCTACAAAAAAGGTTATATACATTTTTGTCCTAAAACTAACTGTGTTTGACTTATAAGCTTCACAAGTTGGGATACTGCACAATTTTTTTTTATTATCATTCATAAGTATTCTTTATTTTCATCTTTCTAATGTATATTAAAAGCATTTTAAAACATTTCCGGAAGCCAGGGAATGATTTTACACGATTTTCATAATTGGACTGATATGTTAAAATCGAACTTCACCTCATAGCAACCTTTTCGTAATTAGTTTGAACATACATTTTATGTAACATTGTAAAAAAATACTTAAATTAATCTTATTTATACTCACATACCATTAAACACATCAAATTTAGAAGAAAAACGAAAATACCCGCGTATTTACCCGCGGGTAGGTAAATATCGGGTATTTACCGGGTAAATACCCGCTCTCGGGTATTTACCCGGGTAGTTACCCATCTCTAGCTTACACATTAATTACCAAGCTTACGACGTGAAAAGTTTGGAAAACACTGCGACTGCTGACACTGAGCGAGAAGGAAATAACAATTAACACGCGTTCGACAAGGATGACGGTCAGGGCATGAAGTTATCTAGATCCGAATTGTCAAATGTGACAGCGCTATCCTGTGTTGCCAGTAATGTAAACAGAATTACCCGAACGTCTGAAATTTCTTTCGTGAATCGGAAGATATTGCTAACGAATAATTAAAAATGACGTGTTATTGTAAAATTTAAGATAAAATACATTATAAATGAAAATTATAAAATTATAAAGAAATATTTTAACTTATTAACCATAGCTATAATGTACCCATGTAACATGTTATGTTGAAATAAAGTGGCAATGTTATTGTGACGTAGGCCCGTGTCACTCTGGGAATAGAAGACCATGTTTTATTAGACCATGTTTGAAATACATATTTTTTATATGAAAGATTTATTCCAGGCTTACAACATGTAAAACCTAACGCGCCACCTGTAAATGCAGAAAGTTGAAATAACTTTCCAATATATTTACAGGCCTATTCGGATTTCGAGATAATCACAAGATCTTGAGACGATTTAGAGATCAACCAGATCTTCATTAGATATCGACTAGATGTGACTTGGATATCTAAGTCATAACTTGTCGAAATCGTTCAAGAGGACCTCCAGAATCGCGGAAACGTCAAATTTGACATACCTATCTTACAAATATCTTTAAATTATCCGTATCGTAACTTGTTGAAGTCTAGTAGAAATCTAATCCATTTTCCGAATCGAGCCGTTATACTTTTGAACACTACCTATGCTAGCGCATGTGTCTAATGTTTGATGTCGGTAGCATTGACTCCCTAAATGCAACACGGTTTAATGCTAGTTATATGAACATCAGTAATAAATTCACGCGTGAATTACCGTACCGGTAATTTGATTTATTGACCGCCGGTAAATTTATTACGTTCAGTATCAATGCTATTTCACGATACATCTCAATTACCGGATGATAATCAGTGCTTAATACTATTTGTAAGTTATATTAACCCCTTATTTACGAAAGGTATTTTGTTTATAATTTGAAAGTTTAAATTCACTTTGTATGCTTGTATTCTAAACTCGTATTAGTTATAATACCAATACATGAATTGGTTGTATTCATAAGTAAGACTTTAATTCTTACTACAGATTCAAGATTCATCTTTACCTTGAAACTTTTCAGGTCTGAAGTTCTTAGCGGACCCCAGGCTCCTATGAACCGTGACAATAAAGATGGGATAATGCAAGGAAGATGATAAAATAACGTTGTAATATAAACACATTATGTTCTAATAAAAGTTATTTTCTTTGCAAGATTTAAAAAATAATTTTAGCATCAGAAAATACGAAGAAAATATTGAATTGATTAACTTTATCTGACCCCTGTAACTTTACTATTTTATATATCCTCACTAAATGCGTTACTTCTTGTTTCAATCGACTAACGAGAATTTAGAAATCTCTATATGAAAATCATTTTGTAATTATTCGCAGATAAATAGGTATGTGCAGGTTTGTGGTGTGTTCAATGATATTCCGGAAATATATTCCGAAAAATTACCCAGGTATTTTTAGTTATTAGTATGTATGTATGTATGTATGTTCTTTATTTGCTTCATAAGATACAAGTATCATGCAAAATTGTATACAATAAAATAAAATAAACTTAGCCTAAATCATGCATAACATTCAAAATGAAATTCAAAATAACATAAATTGACAAATGGCTGATAAATGTCCTAAGTAAGTAGTTTTTAATATTCATTCTTTACGTAATGTGGGAAGCTAAATTTATGATAATTCTACTTAATTTTATTTCCGTTCTGCAACTGTAAATGCGGGCATATTATTTCCACCTGTATTCAATTTTATTCTAAACAACAACAACAAATGAATTGAAATCCGTGACGACGAACTATTCAATTAAGCCATAAAAAAACGAATCGAGACACAAGACAATAGTAGCATACCTACTTGTTCAAGGCTACATATTAGCATACGAAATTAACCCGTCACCGCCCAGCTGTCACCGAGTATGAACACTCGGCTGATTGGACGCGATACGTGCTACGCTACAAGTGATATTCATTTTGATGCTACCATTACTGCGCCTGCATCAATATGGAGGATTAAAATTATAAGTCTTGAACTGACTCCTAAAATAATTTAAGTCCATAACCGTAATGCAGTTCATTAAAAATCTGCTTACGACAGTTCTAGTAATTATATATACACCTCGTTCTTTATTTTTATTCCCACGGAGACCTGAGAGTGGCAACATTAGCACAAAACAGCGGAGAGGGCGAATAAATCATACCAAGTGACGGCAACCACGCCCCCGCATTACCAAGTGCCTTATCTGTGCTTCGGATATTGTATTTGTTTTTACACGCTTTTACAGACTTGCCTTTAGGTTCGGTTGTATATTGAGGCTATCGCTGTAGCTGTACGTACAGAGTTGAAGTTGGCGACTAACTACTTTTCTTTATTTAATTTAGTATCTTCTCATTGTAGGTATTTATTCCTAACTTACACTTAACCCATTCAGGAAAATCATTAGTAGGTACATAGGTAAGTACGAAAGTATCTCGTTTGCAAGTAATAATTCAATGGGAGAAATCAGTAGGTAAGTAATTATATGGATTTCCGTCACTATGGAAAGTGATATTAATACTAATATATCGCATAAGTTAACTTAATGTTACCGAAAGCTGAATAAAAATAGAAACTTCAATTAATATATTTCCTTCATTGTTTCGCGCACAAAAGGATTCATTAATTAGGAATCTTACAATGGCGTCTCCACTGAAAGGGTTCCGCAGTCCGATACTAGCTGATAGTGGCCATTAATCATTCGGCAAGGTTTCGAGAAAATTCCGTATAATAAAGATTGATGTTTAAAAACTGTAAATAATACAATATTACAAAGTCAATTTTAATAAATGTAGATTAAGTAGAATTAACAAATAGATTTGAAACATTCTACGATTGCTAAGACCGAACTTGAGAAAATATTTTTCGTTATACATACCTAAATTTTTTATCTGCTTGTTATATTATACTTAATTTATATCAAGTTTATTTTTATATTTTCTAGAAACACTTTAAGTGCATAATGTTTCTAAGTTAGTTTTTACTCCACATAATGTGCGATATCATGTAATATTAAGTGAGCCGTTGTATAAGACTACAGGCAAACCTTCCATCTTTCTAAATCCTCACATTACGAAAGATTATCGCCCTCACTTTAATTACCTGTTCGCTCAGTATAGAATAGACCCACTAGTCTATTAGGGTATGGACTGCGCCGAGACTAACTTTATTTCGGTCCACTCGACCCTTCAAATCCCTGTTTAATGACCAGCCTTTAGAGCTCTACTCGAGTTGATGACGGTGAAATGAATGCCAAGGCAAAAAATACATAGAGATGGACTTTTGGACATAGGTAACTAGTTATGTATGCACGTGGTTACTGCTTTTGTAGTTTTATCATGCCTAACGTATTTTTTAACGATAGTACAGTATTTTAGTATATTTTTATTTTATTTTTATTTATTTATTGTTTATTAAGAAAACAAAACATTTTAGAATTTTACTAAAACTGAACTGTGACGCGTGACGACTAAACTGTGCACCTAAATTAGATAAAACGTGTAAGGTATCGGCCAAGTGAATATCATAACAATTTTTAAAAGAAATTTTTAAAATAGAGTTAGCCCAAGAAATGTCTGCAAAGATTTTGATAGTATACGCAGTGCAAGTTTTATATTATACGTCATAATTTTACAAAAGTTTGACGTTTAAAATAACACTTGCACTGCGTGTGCTATCAAAATCGATGCCGACTTTTCTTGGTCTAACTCTAAAACGGTATATTATCAAATCAGTGCCTTTTTGGGTACTATGAAAACTTAATTCACATCTATAAAGGCCATATAAAACTTTCCTTCTAAAGTTACCGTGATAGTATCTAATGCAGTCACGAGAACCGCCGCCGCTGCCGTATAATTTTCGCATACGTCTGTCCGAGGCAATATCTCTATATTTACATACGTGCCTTTGTTTGGCACGTAATTACTCCATCTATCCGCTGATATATCGCCGTGGATTTGTCAACGCCGTTTAGTTACATTGTATTTGCTTTAGGCCGAGTTGGGGTTGGGACACGCTTTCAGCCTATTTAATCAAAACTATACTATTACCTACTATAATTTACATATAAGAGTTCTCGGAAATATACGACATTGTAACTATTTTCCACATTATTGTTAACTTTGAAAGTATTGTGTATATTCAAAGTATTCATAACAGTAGAAGATTTAAACGCCGAGTCAGCCAAAGATTGCTATAAAATTGCTTTATACCTACTGAATAATAAATGAGTGGAACAAAATATTTTTCACACAATAATTTGCTACTTCCATTTTTTACATTTTATATTAATTTGAAGGAGTTATTTCTTTTTTTAAATTTCCCATATTTTAATCACCATAAAATTGCCTTGACAGGTCATTTTAAAACAATACTTACATAAAACCTAAAAGTAACAACTAAAACTAAATATAAAATATCTCTCCAAAGCTACCCGCTTCTGGAATGGAACCTAAAGTCTATTTTTTTATTCGGTAGACTAAAATTACATTTCATAGTATGAACATAAAATAAATTTTCATACTTTTTAGAATGCTGGCGGCGTTGCCGTTGAAGGAGTTTAAATTGGACCTTAATTTAAGATATGGCTCACTTGCACCATCCCACTAACCCGGGGTTAAGCGGTTTAACCGTCAACACAGTGTCAAATTGTACTGGTAACTCCAGGTTCGGTTAACCCCGGGTTAGTGGAATGGTGCAAGTGGGCCTAAAAGAGTCAATATACCTTATATATATATATATATATATACCCACAGTTTTAACCCTTAATAATTCTAACCACGTCCAACAGTCCGAGCCACTTCAACTATTTCCAATTTAACCTAGGTTTAACTCTGTTTTAAGTGCGAGATATAGGTAAGCTGGTCAGGTAGTCGTAAATTACGTATTCTCTTACACTACTTTACTGTACACGTAAACAGGATGCAGCTATAGAAGATCCATGTCAGTGCATCCTGCTCTTGCAAACCGAAATGATTTTGCCGACTTTTCCTGACCTAGGAAAACAATTTCAACCTTTGTGAAGTCATATGGGTAAAGCCGTAGTTATGAGGATACAACACTGAAGTCTGAATACCACTAACCATATACATACAATACTATATTAAAAATCTTACATATTATCACTGTATTTTTGAACCTACTTATAATTAAAACCAAAATTATTACTTTGCTAATCCGCGAAAAGATAACGCTTATATTTGCGGTGGGAGGGTGGGAACATTTTTGCATGTCAAAATACGCGAGTAAGTATGACGAGTTAGCACTGCTTGACTAGCACATTATCTAATCGCGGATTAGCAAAGTAATAATTTTGGTTTTATAGAATGGATTTCCGCAAAGTAACGCCTGATTCTATTCACTATTTACCTACTTATATCTAACTTCCAATAATAAGCTACAATCGAAATGTATATATGTATTATATGGCAATAGCAGCATCATCCTTGACATGTAATTTGCCGCATGACTGGCTTGTCCGTGCCACTAATTGCCGTGTGTGGGGAAAAATCAACAAAAGAAAGTATTCGTTTCAAAGTAGCCAACTGACCGGAAAATTGTCCTGATTTAGGGAAAGGATAGCCTGCGGGTGAACAGTGTCACAGATTTTATATGAATTATTTTCTGAGCTGTATTTAAATTCGAATTCAGAATGCCTTTAAAATGCACGCTCAGTTTAAAAAAAAGTAACTTTTATACACTTGACATTTGCTCAATTGTAGATAAAGATCATCACTTGATAAATCTTGCATACTTAGGCCCACTTGCACCATCCCACTAACCCGGAGTTAAGCGGTTAAACCGTTAACCTAGTATCAAATTGTATGGGTAACCATGGCAACTCCAGGTTTAACCGGTTAGCCCCGGGTTAGTGCAATGGTGCAAGTAGGCCTTATTAGTATAGTATTTGCTCCAATCACTAAGTGATTGATGTTGTCAGGCACCAATACGTGTGTGGTACCTAAAGTTTATGTTTGTTTTGGGAAAAACCTATCATAATGATAGAAAAGACATCCTAAAATCAAAATGTATCTAAAAGTAAGTATGAATTAAAGAGAGGCCGCATTTTGTCGACGTCATAAGTTAAGGTTTTTAAATACAGAAAAAACTTACAAAAATCACTTAATAACTAAATTAAGTTATTAAGCCTAAATACGTCGCCACGTTAGTTGAGTATATTTACACACTGTTAAAATTGAGTCTTTCCTCCATGGTGGGGTAATCGACGGCAGCAATATAATTTAGTACTAATTGTGATGAAGACATCGCGTGCGTTATTCGGGTTCCTTCCTTAAAATTTTTCCAATTCAAAGCTGACTAAACAAAACACGGATACGCAATTAATTGCTATCTGTGTTTCTGTGATAATTATTAATTATTTCCTAATTAAATCAAGCCAATCTCTGGGAAAAGAAAAATCTACAACTCATGTATACTCCCAGTATTAACATATGGCCGTGAATCCTGGGCCTTAACCAAGGAAAATAAGCACAAAGTCAAAATCACTCAACAAAATATGGAGAGGAGTATGCTGGGAATAAAACTAAGAGACCGATGCTGACTCTCAGATATTAGGAAAACGACCAAAATAGAAGACGTTTCCCAGAGAATCCGAACACTTAAATGGAAGTGGACAGGGCACATGATGCGCTCACAAAAGGACAAATGGACAAAAGATGTCACAGAATGGTACCCAAGAGGAAAGAAAAGACCACAATGTAAACCGTACAAAAGATGCGAAGATGACTTTCCTGCAGACTGGAGAAGACTCTCAAAAAACCGCGACGAGTGGCGTCGCCTGGAGGAGGCCTATGTCAAAGACAGCCTGACAAAGAAAAATAAACAAAAGAAAAGAGTAGAAACATAAATAAATAAAACATAGATAAATACTTGTATAGTGTAAAAGAAAATGTAAAAATGTATACGTCTGGAATAAAGGCTATTTCAATTCAATTCATTTAAATAAAACCATTACAAATAGCCTACAGAAAATGTACGTAGAGAAACCGGCTTGACCTGTCCGACTGTTATAGTAAGCATCACACCAGACTAGACCCAGGATCGGAGCGGCTCAATCCGGCTCCGGCTTGGCTACATCCACATCTTGTTTTGATTTTTAACGGCCTTTCAAATGAGGTGACATTCTGAAGGGAGTTGCTTTAGGCAGCGTTGCTTTGTAAGGTTACCGCTACAACCATGACGCTTGATAAAATACGTAACAAATTAAACGACACTGCTGCGACAGCAAAGCGGCAACAACAGCAGCAAGGTACTTTATCAAGGAATTTTTCAATGTGGTGTTAAATATTTTTTTTTTATATCTATGTCTATGAATTTACAATGACATCGCCCGCCTCTCTGCTGCAGCAGTAACGTTGCTGATGTAGTGGAAATCGCTGCAAATGTAACCTTTATCGTTGCCATGTTACTGCTGAAGTGTTGAGGCGACCGACGGTACACGAAAATAATTATAGAACCACTTACCTAACTAGTGCACTGAACCCTTATACAATATGTATACCCTATTTGATGGCGGACGTCGGGACGTTCAATAACTAAATGTAAATTAAACGATAAAGTATTTTCATCGTTAATAGCCTATAAATATGAGACACCAATAACCATCCTCAGTATTTGCTCGACTTTGCACCAGCCGCTATGACGGACCAAGTACGCAAAATCTTCACTAAACGGGCTACTGTGTGGCCTCACGATTACCAAACAGTTCGAGCATATAAGTACTTCAGGAGTTCTTACTTAATCTCTGCTATTTTGGGCTACAATTTCTTTCCTTTTACGATTTTCAAGTCGAGATTCGTTAGAATTATATTTACAATTTACGCTTTATCTGTGTCTATTGGATTTTCATATCTGGTACTGAGTTATGTGAAATACATAGACCGTTCGCCATATGTTTACATAGCTGCAGAATACATTACTACTGTAATATTGCTGCTCTTTATGAATGCTGATAATCGAGCTCAATTTTTAAGGAGCCTAGAATTGATTGATGATAAACTCCATGTTGACGGGTCGTATTATTACCGAATACAGAAAATAACTCAAGTCTTCGTTATAATCGTTATACTTATGAGATTTTTTTATTCAATGGCTGTATGTTTTTCATTCAAACTGAACTGTGACGAATCTCCTATAATCGTCTTCACCTCAGGATTCATTTTAATTGCCGTAGACGCAAACCAAATACCACGTTTAATAACGTTTTTCATGATCAAATTTAGGGTATCCCTTCTGAGGAAGAAAGTGGAGAATTTGTTTCAGAATACTTCTATATCTGTAATTGACACAAAAGATAAAAGAAAAAGTCTCCTTTTATATCAAGACATTTATGAAGATATTCTTGACTCCGTCAATATCATCAGCAACCAAGTCGATCCTTTCGTGAGTACATTATTATTTTACAAAGGTAGTACCACTACCGTTATTTATTACGTTATATACCTACGTGTTGCTGTAAATTTTTATTTGTTTTCTGTTACAGTTTCTGTTGAGTTTGGTTTGCAGTTTCCCCAAGATAATGCTTCTATTGTACAACATAATTGTTCTACAAAAAAGAGGGGTAAGGCTCCTATACTTCGGTAATTTGAAGCCTAAAAGAAATAAAGTTAATTATTAAATAAAAAATAAGCAGTTTTGACTTATTTACAATATTAGTGGTGGTAATTGCTATAACTGTTTCTAATTTTGGGTATCTACGTCAAACGGTCTCTGAGAAAAATGCATTTAACTGATTTGCAAGACCGAAGTGATCCCATAAGTGTTCCGGGAACAAAAGTTTTACACGGAACACTAAAAATATTTCATTGATGTTATTGTTAAATGGTCAAAGACTGATAATTACAGAATATAACATTAACTTAAGTAAATATTCAAACGACTTTTATCGCGTATAATTACATAATTTAAAATAAATACCTACGTCTCGAACGCTTTACGGCGTTCGGGGACAATTGGGTACCATCTGTCCGTTCCGTTTGTCAATTTAAATAATTTTATATTATAAGTAACCATCGCGCTAATCAAAGATAATTATTACAACTTACTAATACAGTCGCCATCAGATATAGCGGCTGTGGTGCTCAAAAATATCTGAACACACACTGTAACGCCTTGACAATAGAGGCGTGTTCAGATATTTGGGAGCACCTTGGCCGCTCCGATATATCTGTTGGCGACTGTACTTTACTAGCTCATTATTTAGAGGTGACTTCAGACACGTGTATCCACACAATCTGAAATTCCAAACACATTGCTATTTTCAGGTCCCGATAATTCACTTGGTAGCGCTGGGGTTGGAGGCGATGCAATGGGCTCTAATTCCCTGTCTACCAGGAATCGTGTTCGAGATGACCCGAGCGCATGTTGATAAAATGAAACTATTCCTGCTGAAACACAACAAAAATAGTACGCGTAACAGTAAGCATACTTTTATTCATATAATGCCTTTTCGTCTGAAGAACCTAGATAATATTCGTATTAAAGATAGTAAGTTGATGTCATTTCAAACATAGAGCAATTGTCAAAGTTATTTAGAAAGTTACACCGAAGTATAGTCTGTCGATTTGTAACTGGCCCCGAGCCGCTTTTACTTAACAATAGACAAAGGATTAGCAGTTCGGGGCCAGCTACAAATTGACAGACTTTACCCCATATGCTAAGTATATTTCTGAGTACAATGAATATTATTCCCATCATTGCAGTAATCTGAATGACTTTAAAAGGCGATTGAGTTATTTATTGGAAATGTTTGCAAATTCAAAATGTCCCATTTACCTTCTAGATCACGCTATTCGAACGGAAATAAAGGAATTCCTGGACTACTTGGAGATACGGCCATGTCGCTACTTACTGTACCGTTTCATTCCAGTGGACCTGTCCCTTCCAGTCTGTTTGTTCCATCTCTGCACCACATATCTCATTGTCATGATACAGTTCTCGCATCTGTTCGATGATGCTGCCTAGAGTGTAACCGATTATAATTAATATCTGGGAGACCGAGCTTTGCTCGGAAAACATATAAAAACTCAAAAATGCGCGTTTTCCCAGAGATAAGACCTAGATCAGCCATACTCTAAGTGTTTTCCGCGGAACCCTAGGGTTCCGCAACACCCCTGCAGGGGTTCCGCATGAATTTAGAACACTAGTCTTTAGTCGCCTCGAAAAATTTTACTATGCCGCCACCGCCATCGCCATTGTAGGGTTCCATCAAGTATTTCGCTTTCCAAAAGGGTTCCGTCAAAAAAAAGATTGAGGACCGCTGACCTAGATATATTGAAATCATTAGAGCCGTTTCCGAGATCTATGAATAAATATACAAGAATTGCTCGTTTAAAGGTATACGATTTTGAACGATTACGACTTGTAAGCCTCATTTCGACGTCTATTAGAATAAGGCTCATGAAGATTGTCGAGAAAGATTTTCGGAAACATATTTTATACTAGTGGCACTGTGAGCTGTAGACCTCGTGGAACCCCCGGACTCAGCAATGATGAAAAAAAAAAGCTGAAACGACAAAAAAAGTTGTATTTATTTATTGCAAAATTAACATCACGGAATCATCTTTATAACCAAAACAGCCTTAAGATTAATATAAATAGTTTTTCTACTCGTCGACTGTAATTCTTGAATTAAGATTTCTTATACCAAACTGCAATTGGGTATTTTTAATTTATGGGCTCCCAACTCAACTATAATATTCATAACGATACAGTTTAGTCAACAAGTCGCCGCTATCAAGAGGACGAAACAAAACCATAGCTCAAATTTATTATTTATTTAGGTTGTATAGTAGAAACAATTGCTTCATAAGTCAGAAACGCGCATGTGAAACCCTAAATATAGCAACATCCATAGACAACGAAAACCACTTAGCGTTGCTTCTTAGTCTCCATAGGCTACAGTGGCCAAAATCGAGAAAACGACTGTCTAAATATTGAATTTAGCGCGGAGCAACTTCCGTTACAATGTGGTCTATCAATTGATAAACAATATTGATGTTTTGACATCAAAGTGTACTTTATCGGTAGGTTTCTATGTCAATAAAATAGCTTTGATATATCACGTTTAGTGCGTAGGCAAATAATAAAAGAGTTTTTATCGAAGGGTTGATCTATAGCTTCAAGGTAAGGGGAAGTATGCTGAGTCAACAATAGTTTGTTTGATCTCAATGTGTTTGTTGTAGCCTTTATTTTAATTTTATTAGGTACATTAAAAAAAACTACTTAAGGTTATTTTAATTATTTACATACAAATGTAACAAAGCTTTGAATGTTTATGAAGATGTATATGGTAATAAGCTTAGTAAACTTATCTATATTTATTTGTTTTTGACATTGGAAATGTCTTTTCGTTCGCTCCAGTATAGGGTCCGATTTCACGAAAAAGTGCGATCCCCTTATATCTCGGAATGTTGTGAAGATATGACATTAAAAAATAGGCTCAAAAGACGCATACTCACGAGAGCTGTAAGGTGCAAAAATAATTATTCGAGAAAGTCAAAAACGAAAAAAGTTATAGTCGAAATAGTGAAAATAAAATTCACTTTTTTCCGAATTTTTGATTTTGGTGCTCGATAATTTGGAAAGGAAAAATGATATCAAAAATTTGAGAAAAACGGCTCTGGGCAATTTAGTCAGCTACAATTTGAGCCTAAAACAAAGACGATCGGGTTAAGGGTTTGCCCTGTAGTAGGGTGATTCACTTTTGTATGGAGAAAAAAAAGTTGTAATATTTTTCCTGACTTTGCTCACCAATGGAGTCTCTCCACACTAAAAACTATCTATTTCAATTTTCAAAAGAATCGAATAACGTTTAGAGGTTGCACAAGTTGAAAAGGTAGAGTGAGAACCCCATACATTGCGTGAAAATGAACTATGTTCTAAAATGACAAAATATAATGAACTGATACTAAAATCGAATGAGAAAACTGAATTTTGCGTCTAAAACACGATAAAAGCCCTTTTCCTTTGGAAACAGGTGGAAAAACTGAAAAATCTTAACTAGAACATTTATCGAGTAACCAAAATCCAAGTTTACTACTAATTTTAAAATTTATTTATATGTAGAAGGTTCAGTATCACACTACTCTCCGCTTTGATGGTAGCCGCTTAAACCATTTTCTACCCTCCGATGTAGAGTCGTTGGTTATTTGAAAAATCTTTATTGATGTTGTGCAACCTCTAAATGTTGACCGATTTTAAATTTTTTTAACGTATAATATTTTTTTATCAGTTAGAACAAGAATTCGAGCAAAGTCAGATGAAAATCGAAAATTCGGAAAGGTAGAGGTAGAGGTAGAGGTACACAAAATAAAAACTTATACAGAGAAACATAAAAACGAAAAAGTGCCACGAAATGGTCTCACCTCAGCATGTTGCTGGCGGCTGCTAGCAGATAGCTGATGCTGAACCCTGGCAGTACCTAGTGGAGCTCGGGTTTAATACAACATAAGCACACGCTGTTTTGGTCATCGGACTCGTCTCGATGAGCACTTAGGAGAGTAGTACCCAAGATAGAGCTGATGCTGAACCCTGGCTGTACCTAAAGGAACTCAGGTTTGTTGCAACATAGGCACACGCTGTTTTGGTCATCCGACTCGTCTTGATGAGCACTTAGGAGAGTAGTACCCAAGATAGAGCTGATGCTGAACCCTGGTTGTACCTAGCAGAACTCAGGTTTGGTGCAACATAGGCACGCGCTGTTTTGGACATCCGATTCGTCATGATGATCACATGGTAGAGCATTACCCAAGATAGCTGATGCTGAACCCTGGTAGTACCTATTGGAACTCAGGTTTGGTGCAACATAGACAAACGCTGTTATGGTCATCTCTCGTCGCGTCAAACTGCTGTCAAGAAAATTTCATATCTTGCAGCAAATGGGCCGCTGCCGATCAAGACTCGAGTGACGATAACGGCGATGTGGCTACCACTTCTCGAGTTGACTACGGATTTGCCGTGTAATAATTTTCTTGTACTTTGAACATTAATATATCCTGCTTATTAATCGAAAAATGAAATATGGACCTATACTTATGCACCACGGCGACAATTATTCAAACTTCGATACGCGTGTGGAAATTTTGCAATTTGTTTGTTCACATGCGTTATGTCCAGGATACTTGTGTTAATCTAAGAATAAAATAATTATCATTCAACGTTGTAGTTTTATTTTGTAACTTTTTCCTTATCCGGACTTTCTCGTCGCTCAGCGACAATATTTTTTCGAATTCCGTAGATTCATTTCCAATGTGCTCGATAGTCGTGTGAGGCACGAAATCTGTGAATTTTTATAAGACTTCATCTTTACCCGAAATTTTGCCGAAATTAGACTAGTCCATGTGAACACTGTGTGTATGTTTCTATTAAATTTAATATGAGTAGTATATTGTATACGTAGTGAAGGAAATAAGAGAAAATATAGCCCGAAAGAAAATATGCACGAAACGTTTAGCCATTTATTTTAGAGTGACATATTGTCAAGAATCATAAAAAAATACAAATTTAAATATCTATCAAAAATGTAAAGAGTTCGCAACATCCTCCCACCTTTTGGGCAAGAGGCCCAAAACTCTTCTCTAGATCTCGGTAGAGTCCTGTGTTTCAAGCGGGTACAGGCGTTGAACGGCTCGTGTTAATTGTCCATCTGCTGTGTGCACCTTAGCCACTCTTACACAATCATCCTTAAAGACCACTTAATAATCTGTGTCTAATAAACTACATCACCTACCCTTAAATACGAGTCCCTCTCCTTGCCCTTCTGGATGAGCATGCCCATGTACTCGTTTGTGAACCATTTTCATTTCCACGGATGTTAGTGCTGTTATCCGTGTAATTTGCGCCAACTCTTCCACGTCTTGTGAAAAATCTTTGTACGTCCATAAGAAAGACTTTGGTCGTCAGCGATATGGTCAGTTCGGTCAGATGCACGACACACGAGAATAAAATTATCCATATCATCCCTCCGAACCGCAGGAAAAGAGGACCGGTTAGGTCTATAATGTATTTATAGAAGTAAATAAGTGTACATAGAAACGTAAAATAATCTGCAGTATTGTTAGCGAGCACTACTTTCTTAGTTATTATGTTTACTTCTCTGTCATAAACTTTCAACTTAGATTCTTTTTCCAATACTACGTTCATTAGGACACTGCATGCGTTCATGATAGGTCCTTGAAGCGTCCATCCAAATTTATTCTTTATTGCCACGAGGTTATTGTTCAGTTCCACGAAACTCTCCGTCAGCAACACGCCTGCGTGGTCTGCGCCGATCAAAAGCCCGATGTCAGGTGCGCTCGCATCGCCGACGTCGCTCAGGGTGATATTATGTTTCTGTAACTCTTTGAACATCTCATGATCTACATTTAAACGAGGAACGTACCCGCAGAGCTTAGACTTGTCGCGCGCGGTCATTGTACATTGAAACTTCTTATCCAAATTTGCGACAGTGAACTCGTAGGTATGAAACAGTTGCTTTTCAGTTTCGATCCCGCCAAAAAGACAATTCGACACGATTTCTTTGCCAATAGGCTTCAAATTTAAACTTTCTATTATATCGCGACGTAAATAAGTCTTCTGTGCTCCCGAATCAATAAAGCATCGTATCGGTATACATTTATTATCGCTTATAATATTCGCCATAAACGTTTGCAACAGTATAGTACTAGCCTTATAATGAGTTACGTTATTATTTAAGTCTGACGTTTCAATATCTGAAGTTTTGTCATTTTCATTTCGACTTGACGTTTTAATGTCAGGGCACATCAATACAGAATGACGTTTGGAGCAGAAAAGGCATTTTGTGAAATTTCTGCATGTTTTCGAATTATGTCCCGTTTTTAAACAAATATGGCATGCTCCTTTTTTATTTAGCACATCTTTCCTAGCTTCATACGACATCTTGTTAGCTTTGTAGCACTCGAAGCTGGTATGCGATGCCTTTTCACACCAAACGCAACAAATCTTCTTACCTGCGTCTTCCGTTGACACTAAGCATGCCGCGGTAGGTTGAGTAGAAACGCTATGCAAACTGTCACCCGATGCTATCCCGCTACGCGCAAGCTGGATCCGCTCCTCCGACTCCACTTCGCGTTTCAGGAACTGCATAAGCCGGTTCAGATGATCGTCGCTCTTCTCCTCGAGTACG
Organism: Cydia splendana; assembly: GCF_910591565.1. Lineage (NCBI taxonomy): Eukaryota > Metazoa > Arthropoda > Insecta > Lepidoptera > Tortricidae > Cydia > Cydia splendana. The sequence continues at coordinate 14,878,131 of NC_085960.1, forward strand.
TGGGACCTCTGCCATGCTCGTAAAACAGATTCGGGCAAGGCGGACTCAACTAAAGGGAAAAGTAAAGCAGCGTATTTATCTATAGTGACACCTAAGCTTTGTAATGCTTGTAATTGCGTATTTAATTTATCGTATAAGTGGCCTAATTTATAGGAAGTATTACCTTTTGCTTGTGCTAATACAAGATTAAGCAGTTCACGCACATAAATGTCGATCAACATTTCGTCACGTGCAAACCTGGACTTCAATTGCTCAACAGCCTTCTTATAGTTAGCTCCCGACGGTGGAAAGCTCTCGACGATCTCTCGCGCCGGAGTATCTGGAACAGTGCACTGGTATAAATACTGAAACTTATCTCCGTCGTCTATAGATTCGTCGTCGTCGATTTTCTGAAATTGACACCAAAAACCGATCCAGTTTTTCGTATTGCCGTCAAACTTCCGTAACTCAAATTTCGGTAGACGGAATCGTCGTGAATGACATGCAGAACTGCATGCCGACTTCTCACAACATTGATGAGATTTGTCCGTATTAGAATAAGAATAAGAATAAGAATAAGAATAAGAATAAGAATAAGAATAAGAATAAGAAATGTTTATTAGCACAAATAATAATTAATAACACAAGATGAAATAACACAAAACTAAGATTCAATTACATAAATATTTGTGCCAAAAGGTCCCCACTCAGCTTTTTGTCACGTTGTGTATCCTAGGACACACAACGTGACGCTGATTTTCAGTGAGGCCTGGTAAAAGACTAAAGCTAAAACTAAAACTAGGTATATGGTGGCAGAACCAAAACAAAGGAATTCAACAATGAATAAATAATAATTATAAGGCTATTGATTTTATACATATCTATGTATCTTCTTTTGTCGGGCGCGTATGTGTATGTATGTGTGTGTGTGTGTATGAGTATGTGTGATGTTTATTTGTTGGCACGTTTGCCTAAGTGCTACAATTTTTGTTTATCTAGCAGAAAGTTCTGGAGTTTTACTTTAAAAGAGGCGACTGATAAACAATTTCGTACTGGTGGTGGCAAGTCGTTCCAGCACTTTGTGGCAGCAAAACGGAAGCTGCCACGGAAGGCAGCCGTGCAGTGTGTTGTGCGGTGTGTAAGTCGTGTTGCGTGTCTCATAGCACGTTGGGAAAAGTTTATTTTGTCATAAAGGTATGATGGTTCTCTATTTTTTATAATTCCAAAAAGTAAGGTCGCAAAATGGAGAGATCTACGGGAGGCCATATTCATTAGGTTGTATTGATTTAAAAAAGGAGTGACGTGAGCACGTCGAGGGATGGGAAAGCAGAAACGGGCACAAGCATTTTGAATTCGTTGCAGCATTTTCTTAGTGCGATATAGTAAGCGTTCACAGATGACTACATCTGCGTAATTAAGTTTTGACAGTATGAGCGCCTCACATAACTTAATGCGCATGTCAACGGAGAGACACTCACGGACTTTGTACAGAACCTTGAGACGATAAAAACAGTTGCGCATTGCTTCCGAGATATGTTTCTCAAATCTCAGAGACTCATCCATTAACAGACCTAAATTACGAGCCTCTACAACTCTCTCTAAATGAGATCCATTGATTGTAATTTGTGGGTTATGTCTTGTAACTATTTCAATCTGTTTTTTTGTACCCAACAGCATAAATTTAGATTTAGAGGAGTTTAACTGTAAATTATTCTGGTGACACCAGTTGACTATGCTGGATAAATCATCGTTAAGTTTATTTACAGCTATGCTTGTGTCACTTGCTTTGAAAGATATATATAATTGAGTGTCATCCGCGTATATGTGATACTTACAATTTTGTATGTTACTAATTACATCTGCACTATACAGACTAAATAGGATAGGTCCTAGAATCGAACCCTGTGGAACACCTCTAGTGACCGGTAATGTGCTTGAGAGTAACTCAGTGCCATCCTCATGACAAATTTTGACATACTGCGTACGATTAGTAAGGTAACTATGAAACCATTTCAGAGCCAGTGTGTCAAAACCATAGAAGGCTAATTTAGATAAAAGTAAAGTCGTGTCAATCGTGTCAAATGCGCGAGAGAAGTCAAGTAACACCAGTATTGTTGCCTCACCAGCGTCTTGTGCAGCTAGGACATCATCGACCACATCTAAAAGCGCAGTGGTAGTGCTGCGAAGCTTTCTGAAACCGGACTGTTTTTTTGGCAGGATGTTATTTGCCTCAAGAAACGCCGACATTTGAACGCAAACAATTTTTTCCAGTACTTTTGATAACACTGGAAGTATGCTGATTGGGCGAAGTTCTTTGAATTCATTTGGATTTGGGGTTTTTGGAATGGGTTTCACAACCGCCACTTTCCACTCGTCAGGGAATATTCCAGTCTCTAGAGATTTGTTGACTATGGCAGTTATTGTAGATAGTGTTGTTGGAAGAGTCGTTGATATCATATTTATGTTGAGTCCGTCGTTGCCCTGTGCATTGGTGCCAATTTTTTTAATTATATTAAATATTGTTAATTCATTAACGGGCTCTAATTTAAAAATATTATTGCCAAATTTGTGAAATTCAAAGAATGTCAGATTCGATATGCTAATGCCGTTAGTGATTGGGAGCTTCAAAAAGTGTTCGTTTATTTTAGCAGCATTACAAAGAGATTTAGGTAATTGATAATAATATTATTCGACTCATCGCTGCCGCTAGACTTGCGAGACCTCTTCTTGCGTTCGTTCTTCCGGGAAACGTTGTCGTACATGACTTTTATACGCTCCCAGTCGCTTTCATACTTATCGCTGGTCATGCAGTCTTCGTAAATTTCATCTTCAGTCATCTCGTCCGTTTTTAGCCATTGTTCTTTTATACGTTGGTCGACGTTGAACAAGGAATCGGCTCGAAGCTGGAGCTTGTTAAAGGCCGCGGTGATTTCGTCGATGTCGGTCGACTCTAATTTAGCCTCAATATCGTTTTTTGCGGTTGTGAATAGCCTCCTGGCTATACTTCTCTCTTTTAATAACTTTTCCATAATGTTTAACGGTCGCCAGATGAAGGAAATAAGAGAAAATATAGCCCGAAAGAAAATATGCACGAAACGTTTAGCCATTTATTTTAGAGTGACATATTGTCAAGAATCATAAAAAAATACAAATTTAAATATCTATCAAAAATGTAAAGAGTTCGCAACACGTAGATATTTATTATGAACAGTGTAATTTTAAACGTTGATCTATTTGTGATATTAGTTAGATAATCGTCTATTCTTTCTCACATAACTTAGGCAGTACGTATTAGGTAAGTAAGTACGTTTGTAAGTAAATAGTAAAATTTTGAAGTAAATTACACCAATAATTAAGTAAATTATAAAATTATCAACTGCATTGCAAATGAAACCATCGCGGAGTGACATCAGTTAGCATTGTAATTATGCCCCGCGGTCACTCGCAAATGGCCACCGCGTTACATAGTTGTTGCTTAATTAATACCAAACTAAAGCTACCTATATGCACAAACTAAAGCTATGCATTACTACTAACCTATCAATATAATGATGCTAATCGTATACTAACATTCACTGGGCGGGCGATAATTTGTACGCCTTAGTAAATCGGTGTTTTGATTTCTCGGACATGCATTGTGGGATTTGGGTAACTTGGTCCTTAACCTATTTAGTTGTGTACGCTCTAAATAGTTTGCATTGTGTATATGTTTGTGTTTTTAGGGTTCCGTACACAAAGGGTAAAACGGGACCCTATTACTAAGACTCCGCTGTCCGTCCGTCCGTCCGTCCGTCCGTCCGTCCGTCCGTCCGTCTGTCACCAGGCTGTATCTCACGAACCGTGATAGCTAGACAGTTGAAATTTTCACAGATGATGTATTTCTGTTGCGGCTAGAACAAAAAATACTAAAAAGTACGGAACCATCGGTGGGCGAGTCCGACTCGCACTTGTCCGGTTTTTTTTTTCTACTCTTAGACATACCTCATGAGATAAATATGCATCTACAATAGGACCAAACACAGTCTAAACGAGCCTAAGTACTATTCATACTTTGTTTCTGAATACGGCTTCATATTTTCGCAGTACAAACACTACGTAAAAAATATCCATCCAAGACACACATAGGTAGCCGAAGACTAGGAAATGTCAGATGACTTGCCTGTCATATATAGCTGCCACAACGGTATTTTGTGATAAGAAGGCCTTGTTTCTATCAATATGCCATGTCATTCCTCATTTTCATCTTGCAAATATTGACAGTTTGGCCCTGGCTTCACCGCTTGTCCTAAAGAAGCAAAATGGTAAGCACGCCCACGCCACTTTCTATCACATTCTCGAGTCAAATAAGGGCCCAGAAGTTATCCCAGTTAAATTTTATTTAATCACAAACCCCGCTAGTCATTAATTCACGTTATTATCTACATATTTGCTTTAGCTAATTCGATGGACCTTACGTACTCTGAATTTTTTATAACTAGGTAGGTGCGTGAATTATTTGCTCATTAGATAAAAGCTTTTAAAAGCTTGTTTGAATTCCGTATGTTAGTGTGTAATTGTATTTAGTAATATTGAAAGAATTATGTAAATGCATGAAAACTTAAAGATATTTGTAGGGATATCTACATGCACAATGACTGGATGTTTATAAATCGTAAAACAGATATCAACGTAGGTATTTAAATCCAGGTCATTTTAAAGCGTAAGTATTTTAGATTCTTGACTCGGTTAAGATAGAACGTAACTCAAGTCACAACAGTAATCTCATTGCACCTCCGGCGTCATGAAATCGAGAAACGTTTCATCCGATAAGTCTGGCTGCCGTCAGAGTCCTATCTTTGTTCCGTACTTGTAACTAAGGACCTACTACCGGTCTAAGTTTCAAGGAGTATTCTCAACTTCATGCGCACCTACTACTGCAACTGTTTATGTAAGCGAATATAAATGTATTAAAATAAGTAGGTACTTTGTTTTAAGCCTCGAGGGCATTATTCAAAAGGGTATACAATATCATGAACATGCAAGGGAAGCAATGCCGAGCAACATACTTGTTCCCGATCCATACTTATTCGTATATCTGATGTATTCCCGTTGACGTACTTATTATCTTCTTCTTGTTAAAGAAGATATAAAATGTAGGCTATGTATTCTACTTAAAGAAGATGTCTATCTAACACATCTTACTGCAACTGATTCAAGTGTGACTTAAACTTAGTGAGAGTACCTAGTGAAACTGTAAATGTGAACCCACGGTACGGGCTAAAAGCCAGCTGCAGGCTATCATGCATTATGTATAACTTTTTACAAGGTGCCTCGAAGAATGCAATTTGAAACAAAGTATCAAGTTTAATGCGATACTAGATTAAAATGTGAAGCGAGAATCGTCATAACTGTATATTCATTATAACTTGGGTAGATAATCAGTTAGTATTTGAAATGAACATACTGTAACTTCCACAGGTAGGTACAGTAATTGTTTTATATAATACCAACGATCGGATGACGGTCAAAACAGAAAACACAAAGCGGAACCCTAATTAAACCTTAATCCCGGGCATTTTTCTAATTGCTTCCATTAGCTAATTCCTCTTATTATAATTATGGAGTTCAGAGGAAAATATTTTATTACAATGTAAATTAAATCCAGGCGTAATCCGTCAGAGCGGCGTCATCGAGAACAAAATGGAAGATAAATTCAAAATGGCCGACACAGGTGCAGGGCGGGAAAGTCTTGTTTTTTTTTCGACATGAGCCGGGCTAGTAATATCTTGAAATACTTAATCAGACTTTTAATAGATTAACGATACCATTTTAAGCTCCTGTTAGCTTAGGTTATGTTAGAGGAGAGTTAAGAGGTTAGGTTAGAAAGGTTACTTTAGACAGAGACTAAATCTAATCCTGTTATGTATGCTCACCTACCATTTTTATTGGTCCGAATTATAGATACTTATTGAGTAGGTAGGTACCTATATATAATTCCTTTATTATTTCAAAATTCTGTAAATATGTATTAGGTATCAAAAAGCTTTCAAATTCGGTTAGGGATCCAAAAATCTTTTTAACTGAATTAAATTTACGATTAACTAGCAGAAACCATAAAACTCATTGAGTGCTCAATCGTAAAGCGAATTTCAACGCTATTGCTCTCACGATCTATTCACACTCACAAGTTTTATGATCTTTAAAACAGAGACCATTGAGAGAGTTACACCTTTTAAAACTTTTATATAAAAGATTTTGTCATGTTCTTTTTTTTTTGGTCAAACATCTTTCCTTATAATAATGTACCTACATAACATAGTACTTATCTTATTATCGAAAAATATAAAAAATAATAAAGGTGCTTGAAAGGAATCCAAAGGATTATACCACACATTCCCGAGACCAAAAACGAAAAAAAAGGTTAGGTCGAATTGGCAACGATTTACGTTATAAGTGCATGTATTATTGTACTTGCATGAAAGTAACGTATATGAGAAACGTCTCTTCTTATCAAGAGGAAGCGTAAAGCTAAGAAATTAGAAGGGAACAAAAGATGTCTAGATAAGGATAGTACGAGTACAACATAGCGGAAACCCACGATGATATAACATTTAGAAATATGGTACTATTTCTGAAAATAAGCCAAGTCCAGTGAACTTCACATGACATTTTGATCACCTGATACACCCTGATAACGGGGTCCATGATCTTAGTGACCTTTATTATGGATCTCTCAGTTTTCTAATGGCATTTTTTGGCTAAATAATCTAAATATATAAATGATTCCTCCCAAGTACCCGTTTTTTTAAATAAATTATTTATAAATTCTTTCCTTTAGATATTCTCACTTCTCTCTAGCGCACTTCATCAAACGATAGTTATTCTTGTTTATTGTTCAAAAGGTATGATTTTATCGTTATTCGTCCATAACGATTTACAATAGGTGGACGATGCCTTTGTCAAATTGAGTACCTGAGACCAAACTGAGACCTATGGCAATACGTCATGTTATATCGGCATTTCAAATAATAATTAAGTACGTAATACTTCAGTTAGGAACGCGTGAGGCTTTTAGACATATGAGTTTGCTTAATTGTTATCAAATTGATATCCCGTGGTAAAAGACTGTAGATACCATCCACGATTCCGATATTGCTAAGATGTAGGTACCTACACTCCAGTAGAATCAACACCATCCAGCTTGAAAACGTATTTATTGTCAGGTTTGAGTGCCAAAAAATACAATCTAATTTTAATTTACAATTTGACATACCTAGGTAACATGTTACATATTCTAATACCGCAACATTCGATCCGAATGAACGCTCAATTTAGCCAAATCTTCATCCACTGAACTTGCCTGCGGCTGTGAGGTAAATTACCTAATGGATCCCTTACATTCAACATTTGTTTAGGTTTGTGGTTTACGTAAGTTCTCGTGATATAATCATGTTTCTGTAATACATCAGGGCGTAGAGTCAACTGATTTTGACAAACGCGCAGCACCGATAAATATTAATTATAATATAACTTATAGGTACTAGCGACATGCACTGCACTACCTATTTGGTCGTACTTGTCTACGCGACAGCGTAATTAAGTTTAAGACATTGTTGTCGCTCTCAATCCCTTCAAAAGGTGTCAAAAGTCATCTTGATATCAATAAAGTTGCCTAGGGACAGGGGCGTAGGCGCAGCGCGTAGAGTTAGACCAAGAAAAGTCTGCAACGATTTTGATAGCATATACGAGTATACGCAGTGCGTATAGGGTTACCAGATGACAGGAATTTTCCTGACATGTCAGGAATTTAGGCCTTTTGTCAGGAATGGGGACGGAACACGAAAATGTCAGGATTTTTTTGAATTGATAGACATTTTTTATATTTTTATAAAGTACCTTTTTATGTACTTAAATTAATAAAAATAATAAATTTAAAAAACTTAAATTAATTAAACCCGGCTATGGGCTCAATCGGGTGGCCATCGCTAACGGCTGGACCCCATTCGGAAATCAGGAATTTTGTCAGGAAATTCTAAATTTGTATCTGGTAACCCTAAGTGCGTGTCATTTATTCGTCATAATTTCATAGAAGTTTGACTTTTAAAATAACACTTGCACTGCGTACGGCATTTTCGCGAGAAGAGATCCAATAAACTTTTTTTTTTTAATAATATATGTACATTCATAAAGCGTCCTAAATTTTGTTTTTCCAATCCGTAACCATTTTTCAAACACTTTGTACGGCGGTTACACAATGGAGAGTAAGTAAAATTACTGAAAATTGTGGGACATTTTTTTCTCCTAGATCTAAAGAGCTCGTTATTCTAAATAGGAAAAATATTAAATTTACCTACCTTAGAAAAAAGTTGATTGGATCTCTTTTCGCGAAAATGCCCGTGTGCTATCAAAATCGTTGCAGACTTGTCTTGATCTAACTCTAATCTAACTTCAAAGGTATGTAATGATTGTTACTGACACTTGATAACAATAATGTTAAAGCAAAATTAAATACACACTAATATAGAATCCTATATATGATTATCACTTTGATCAGACTTTATCTTTCTTTTATCAATCATACTAGTATGTGAGGTGTGCAATAAAGTATTGTATTGTATTGTATTCCAACTAAAAGTTACATGATGATTGCCACTGTGCAGGTTCTCTGTATTTCGTATTTACCCTATTTACCTAGTGATCTCGCCTCATCTGCAATACATTATTAACAATGTGTAACTTTATACGGCCAATATCCACAATTAAGACAAATGGAATATTATTTCGTAATATTGTTTACATGTTAAATTCAATCTATTAGAGATAGTTTTGGTTAACATTAGACAAATTGTGCCCCAAGGCGACACTCCGTTTGATATCCTTTCCTTGCTGACGATGCTAACAAGGGATTTCCTTTTACGATTTATGTTATAGGATTATATAGAACATTTTCAAAAGTAGCTTATCGATAATATTTTTTTACTGTTGGCAATTTTAAGACCGTCCGGATTTATATTGGAGGCATTTTAAATAGGAAATTTGTACAATATTTACATAGGTTTTAATATGACGTGAGTGATTAGATTCTTAACTACATAATCTATACCTACCTATAAATACGTATGTCCTGACTGACTGACTCATCAATGCAGAGACGAAACTACAAAATCTAGAAGGTTGCAATTTGCATATCAGGTTATATTTATAACGTGTATCTACAAGAAATAAGAAACGATTTAGAAAAATTCAACCTCTAAGAGGGTTGAAAAGGGGATGCAAATTTTTATGTGGTACATGTCAGACTTAACATGAAGTAAATACGAATGGAATGGACTAACACGTCAAGTACAGACCAAGAACCAATAAATTCTTTGTATCTATCAGAGCTAATGTAGTTCAAAACATTAAAGGTTGTTTTATTAACACTATTTTATTACTTAGGTATATGTTCCATACATTTTCAATGCAGTATAACCGTGGGGACAGAAACGAGCGCGCTCTGTGCATGATAGGTAATAATTCTACAATGTGTTCAGTTGCGAATAATAAACAAAAGAGTAATAAAAATCCTCATAGCAAATATAATTCAATTCATAGGAAGCCATCAGTGGAGATGAAACAAATGACAGGCATCCATCCCCTTCTGCGATAGAGGCTAATGCTCATCACATTTGCACACCGGCACTGTTGAAGAAAGGAAAGTAAGGAATGGAGGTGGTATTTTTCGCAAGGCAAAGTAGTATTTTGGCTACTTTAACAACAACAAAAAATACTATCTCACCTTTAAAATTATTTAGTGAAAACTGGTATACTTTAGGCCTTAGGAGATTTACACTACATACATTAGATGTACAGACGACGTCAAAGATATGTTTACTCTTTTGCACCTTACTCCTTTGTAATAAGGCGAAAAATGTAAACATATCTTTGACGTCGACTGTACATATAGTGTACCTACACAAATGTCATTTAAGATGTTTTATACAAATAGGTACCGATAGATGGATTTTTTTTTATGTACGAGTGTTACTAAACATAAGATACTACATATTTCGTTTTACGCTCTCGTAACATGTTTTATTCAAATGCTGGTTCCATAGCTATTTGATCGATAATATGTCATCAAATCTGATTCAGTTGGTGCAAGAGGTGCCATGCCTGCTCTGTGTGATTATCTATGTTTATATATTTCATTACTCACAACTATAATATTATCATCTTATGCCAATAAACTTCATCGTCTCAATCAGATTTTGCTATCTTTGAAGTGTGTAGAGCCTCTACCATCAGTTTTAACATTGACATAACGCTCACGTCTACGTAATTTACTTTCTGTACATCTCGCTTCCACTATTGCTCGCATATGCGAGTACGAGCGAGATGCATAGAAAGTAAGTTACGTAAACGTGAGCATTATGTCAATGTCAAAACTGGTGGTAGCCGTACAGGAGTTATCGTATACGTATCGTGTTATATCAAATGCCACATCTAAAAAGCAGCGGCTTTACTATATCCCCCTATTTATACCAAACAAATATCTGCTCATATTTTAGACATGTATCTCTCAAATTATTTGTTTTCATCGACTGTAGCTCAACTGACATATACCTTTCGTTATGATGTATTTTGTCTACTTTATTTGATGTTATTTATTTCTTCTTTGTTATATGTGCGTAATGATTGATATTGGTATCAGTATGATTACGATTTTGCAGGATACGAATAACCAGTTAAGGAATATATTAAATTGGTTTATAAAAAAAACACATTATTGCATTTTGCATAATGTAATGTGTCAGGTAGAGTCTGTGCGGAAAGAGAAGAGTCGTGGAATGTATTGGGCCCCATATATTCCACGACTCTTCTCTTTCCGCACAGACTCTATGTTAGGTATCATAGAAATAAAATATTATAATTTCTACTGCTGCATTATAAGAAATTATACTATAGTTAGGTTCCCATATTATTATTATATAGAAAAGTTTAAGTCGGCGCGGCGTAAAGTTTAATTAGGTACTTATTTAAAAAAACAAACGAATTTAACACTTGCCATGAAATTCGGTAGATAATCACTTTGGTAATGTTATATATTAAATTAATTTTGGGTCAGGGGTGTAGGAGGGGGTAGGCACGCTCAGGTTTGCGACGCTGGGCTACAGGTCTGCTCACTCAAGTCCTTCATACACGTCCCCGTCGACCCTGGATCTGCCGCCGCGGACCAGGGTTGAACCCACCCGGGGTTCACTGCTGGGTGGGTCGTACACCCTGGAAATGCTAGTGGTCTTAACGAGCGTCGCACTATTTACCAACAACCTCGGGCCACTAGCAGCTAAGTATGAGGGCCATACCTGGTGTGACAGTCCCACCCGCCAGGTAATCCTTTTCCCCTACCTTATCTCCCGTCTTAACATCCTGTGATCCAAATAGTCATTTCCCGTCTCTACTCCTATCTTTATCCCTCCTCTCTCTAATCCCTCCCTTCCCTATTTCCCCCTCTTTGCTCCCCTTTCCTACTCCATTTCCTCTCCGCCAATCCAAGGTGTCATACGTACCGTGCCGATGGATGCGTGGCTGGTGGCGAGACCAGTCTCTAACGGCGTCTCTACGAAACCGGGGCGAATCGTAGCAGTATCTAGTCCTTCAGTCGGCAAGCGGGGCTCTGCCGTTCTGTGACGAATATTTCCCTTGCTACTCGTGGGACGTTCATGGAAAATAGTAACAATTTAGAAAGTTTTGACGCCATGTCCTCAGCTCTGGACTTGATCCAGGCTGAAGGTAGTATCGGGGCGAAGGAGGCTGCAGAAGCCTCTGGCACGCCCGAGGTTTGCTCTCAGGGAGGGGAGGGGGTAGCTGAGGTCGACAGAGACGACATCGTCTCTGGTGCGCCCGGCGACAGCTCCTCGACCAAAGAGCCGCGTGTTTTCAAACGCATGTCGGGTGCTGCTCGCAAGAGGTTCCGCAGGCTTATGGGCGACGGGGTAGCCAAAGAGCAAGCCCTGCCATTGGCCCGTAAGCCTTGGGTGGACATCGCTGTGGAGAAGCCGGCCAAAGAGAAAGGCCCTGTAAAAAGGGTCCGCTCTGAGGACGAATCTCCACAGGGATCAGCGAAAAAGGCCCCGAAACTCCGCGCTGAAACCTCAGGGGAGCCTCGTCAACCGAGCTTCAGGAAGGTAGCGGGGTCCTCACGAGTAGGGATCCGTAATTCGGACCCTATGAGTGAGGACCAGATGAAGTTGGTCCACCGTCACCTAAATCTCGCCATGGTCACCCAATGGGCGAATGCGAAGGGCGGTGCACCACAGTTTCTGGGCTTCATTCACAAGACAGGCTGGATACTGGTGACCTGTGTCAACCAGGTTAGCAGGGACTGGCTTGTGAAGGAGGTCCCGAATCTAAAGCCGTGGCCGGAGGCGAAACTCTCCGTCATCCCGGAGGGTGAACTGCCCAAACCAGCCACGGCCATCACGTTCATTCCAGAGTCCGAGGCGGCCTCAGTGGAGGAAGCCTTGGCGCTGATCAGGGTCCAGAACTTTGGCCTGAATACAGAGCTCTGGAAAGTTCTCGGGGAGAAGGCTGAGCAGGGTGGCAAGGTGGTCACCTTCGCTCTGGATGAGCCTTCCGCCGAAACCCTTAAGGCCAATCGTGGGGAGGTAGCGATTGGCTTTAAGAAGGTACTGTTCCGACTAAAAGGGGGGCCAAACGCTCCCCCAGCACAGCAGACGGAGCAGCAACCCCAGCCCCTCGCTGAATCTACTCCCGGGCCAAGTACCATGGTACCTAGCGGCCGAACTCCTATACCCCAGGGCTCTCGTGGCCGTGGGGGCGGGCAACCGGCAGCTAGAGGTACAAGGGGCATGACGAGGGGCATGGTACCCGGTAGGGCCAGACCCATAACCTCGGTGACAGGAGGGCCTCAAAGGACTCCTGTTGCGAGAGGCAGGGGAGGGCCACAACGGGTCACCAAGAGGGCCAAATAAAAGGCCTTGGCCCTACGGCACCCGCGAGGGTCCTGCAAGCAAACATCCACCATGCGGCAGCAGCCACGGCCATTGTTGAAAGCCGGCTTGCAGGACACGTCGACCTCGCACTACTTCAAGAACCTTGGGTGCGGAACTCAACCATACTAGGACTGAACTCGGTTGGTAAAGTTTTATACAATACTAACGGAATTAAGCCTAGGGCTTGCATTGCTTTTGGCAAGAACATTGACTTTTTACCTGTTCCAGAGTTATGCACAGACGACCTGGTAGCAGCGTATGTAAATTTCAAGGGATGGAGCGGGCAGAGAGTTATACTCTGTTCGGCATACCTCCCTGAAGATAGGAACGACCCCTCTGCGGAACTCACAACCGTGGCCGACTATGCCCGCAAACACAACGCAGAAATACTGGTGGGATGTGATGCCAACGCCCACCACACCAACTGGGGGAGCACCGACATCAATGATAGGGGTGAGTTACTACATGACTTTCTTCTATGCAATAACTTCCAAATTCTAAACATAGGATGTTCACCCACCTTTGTCACTAGGGTTAGGAAGGAGGTTTTGGACTTGACTTTTGCATCTTCAAATCTAGCCAGGCATATTCAGAACTGGAGGGTAAGTGATGTAGAATCGTTGTCAGATCATAAGCACATCTGTTTTAATATATCTTTTTCTCTCAGCGTTCAAACGGTCATCTTCAGGGATCCCCGGAGGACTGACTGGGAAGGCTACAGGAGCTGCCTAGAACGTAATCTGGAATCCGCAGGGAAGGTAATCAAAACGCGGGAGAGTTTAGAACTTGCGGTAGAGGTGGTCTCAAATGGCATTGTAAGTGCCTTTGAAGAAAACTGTGCTCCCAAGGTCAAATCTACTAAACGTGTGGTCCCGTGGTGGAACTCCAACCTTAGGAGGCTCAGGGACAAAACACGCAAGTTATTCAATAGGGCTAAGAGGACAGGGGAGTGGGAGGTCTATCGGAAAGCCCTAAATGAATACAGTAAAGAGATTAGGAAAGCTAAGAGAGCGTCATGGAGGAGGTTCTGCGAGGAAATTGAAAATACGCCTCAAGGAGCGAGACTCCACAGGATACTCTCCAAAGCTAGAAGCAATCAAGTAGGCCTTCTCAGGAGGCATGATGGCTCCTTCACTGCTAGTGAGACGGAGACTTTGGAGCTCTTAGCTGAAACTCACTTCCCAGGGGCAGGACAGTCGCATCAGTCCCAGGTGGTCAGAGGCCTGCACAGGCCTCGCCCGGAGGACTGGAGGCAGGCTGCCCTCGTCATAAGGCCCGGGATAGTGAAGTGGGCTATAAACTCCTTTAAACCTTACAAGACGTGCGGCCTGGACGGAGTAAGCCCTGTGCTAATGCAGCGAGGAGCTGAAGTCCTAATCCCGCATTTGGTTAGAATCTTCAGAGCTAGTTATGCCTGGGGACACTTACCAGAACAGTGGAACAAGGTCAAGGTATTATTTATACCGAAGGCTGGGAGGAAGGATTATGCTTTAGCCAAGTCCTTCAGACCGATCAGTCTCTCCTCGTTCCTCCTTAAAACCTTGGAAAAGGTAATCGATAAGTATATCAGGGAGAGCTGTCTTCTGAGAAAACCCATACACGACAGTCAACATGCTTACCGCAGGGGCAGATCTACAGAGACTGCCTTGCTGGAGCTAGTTGACAGAGTGGAAAGGGCCTTGGAAGACAAGGACATAGCCATGTCGGCCTTCCTAGATATTGAGGGCGCTTTTGATAATACACCCATTCGGACACTGGTGGAAGGGCTTAGGGCCAAGGAGGTGGATTCCACCACTATCCGCTGGGTGCAAAGCATGCTCTCAAGCAGAGTGGTTAGGCTAGACTTGCTTAACACTACTCTCGAAGTGGCCACTGTGAGAGGCTGCCCGCAGGGAGGTGTCCTATCTCCCTTGCTCTGGACTCTCGCGGTGGATGGACTTCTGCACAAGATGGCGGAACTCCGAATCGACACTCAGGGGTACGCAGACGACCTTGTTGTGACGGTGAGGGGCAACTGCCAAAGTACTTTATCAGACCTTATGCAGAGGGCTCTCAACACCATAAATACATGGTGCGGAGAGAATGAATTGTCTATCAATGCAGATAAGACAATTATAGTACCATTCACGAACAAGAGGAAACTGGACAAACTTAAACCACTTGTCATGAATGGTAAAACTATTCCGTTCTCAACAGAGGTCAAATATCTGGGGGTAACACTGGACCAGAAACTGACCTGGAACAAGCATGTGGACGGAACCATACAAAAGGCTAAATCAGCCTTGGCAATATGCTGTCGTTTGGCAGGCAACAGATGGGGTCTAAAACCCAAAATTGCCTTATGGCTGTACACATCCATAGTGAGGCCGATAGTGTCTTACGCCTCTGTAGCATGGTACAGGAAAACGACGCAGAAGGTAACAGTGATGAAGCTTGGCAGCCTTCAAAGAACTGCCTGTGTCATCGTCACTGGGGCCATGTCATCCTCCCCGACGGCAGCCCTAGAAGCCATACTAAATCTACCACCCCTCCACTTGCATCTAGAATTGGAGGCGAGATCTAGTATGTTTAGAATAGCGGGCGTGAGGAGAGGTAATTGGTTATCGCAAACTCTGAGACTGTTTAATGAATCAGTGTACGATATTCCTGTTCTTGGGATGCCAACCGACACTATGTCACCCAAATTTTGTCCACTCAAACTTTACTCAGTGGAAATCCCCAAACGGGAGGACTGGTCAAACAGTCAAATTAAGTGGAAAGAAGGAAGCCTGAGGTGGTACACTGATGGCTCCAAATCCGGATCTGAAGTAGGTTGCGGAGTATACGGTGAAGCGCCTAGGAAAAGCATCAGCTTAAACCTAGGACGTTTTTGCTCTATATTCCAGGCAGAGGTATACGCCATTCTAGAATGTGCGTCAATCAATCTGCAAAGCAACTACGGCAACCATACTATCTATATCCATTCGGATAGCCAGGCGGCACTCTTAGCTCTAACCTCCGATGTCACCACATCGAGGCTGGTTGAGAACTGCAGGCAACTATTGAACAACCTTGGAGCCAGGAACAAGGTTGTTCTACGTTGGGTCCCGGGGCATGCGGGTATCGTAGGAAACGAGAAGGCCGACGAACTCGCGCGAGCAGGGGCTAAGGGGAAGAACTACAGTCCTGAGCCCTTTTGTGGTATCCCCAAAAGCCTAACGCGGCTCACCCTAAAGACCTACTGTCACTACAAAACCATTCAACTCTGGAGAGAAACAACAGGTTTGAACCATTCCAAAGCGCTTATCAAGGCCTTCAGCAAAAAGGCGTCCTCGAACGCCTTAGCGCTGTCTAGGAACCAACTGCGCAACTTGGTAAGGGTGCTTACCGGGCATTGCGGCCTAAATAAGCACATGCGCACCATGGGGAAACGTGACATAGGGCGGTGCAGACTCTGCGTGGAGGCGGAGGAGACGCCCTTGCACATCCTCACAGAGTGCCCTTGCCTAATGCGTACTCGTGACCTAATCTTGGGCGGACACATATTACGCCCGGAGGAGGTAAAGTCTCTCGAGACCAAAAGGATCCTGCAGCTATTCGAAGTTGCAGGGTTGGATCGAGAGTTGTAATAGGTGGCGATCACAATAGATCAGGAATGGTCGCAGTGATACATAGGCTTTGGAGCCTTATATAGCCCCTAATAAAGAAGAAGAAGAAGAAGAATTTTGGGTCAAGCAGAAACGTCTGCGAGCGATGCTATTAAGCTTAGAACAAATTTAGATGTGGAACAATTTACCGTCTTGGGTGAGACTTGAACTCGCGACCACTAGATCACTAGCCCAGTGCTCTGCCATCTGAGCTACCAAGACCGCATCCATGGACAGCAAATATTTCCACCATATGGGTTTTTTTATGGAGGTACCCTAGCGGCATCTACCCTAAAAGTGTTACACTTCTTAAACAGCTACCGGACTCTTAGGGTAGATGCCTCCCCAAAAGGCTCATATGGTGGAAATAGCTCTCCTACCTGCAAAAATGCGGTTTATAAGCGACATTGTTTTCTTTAAAGGAGTCACCTAAGACACGTAATAATAAATCAGGATAATGGTAAAAACAGGCTAAAGGCCTCGACCCCAACTGGAGGTAGCAATATAAGTCAACTTAATGTATCATTTTATTGCTTTCTCCTTTGAAATAATAGCACGTCTGAAATCGATAGTCTAACACATACGGGTATGGGTATTCTCCGTTTCCTAGCTAGGTTTATATAGCGCCTCACCTTACAGTTGTGGGATTTAATAGTACATTACGATACAAGTGCAAAAAAAGAGGAAAATCGGAACGAGTGGCAGTACACGAGTAACACGATGTGTCATTTACATTTGTACAAATATATTTAAAAAATCTAAAAAAAAAACACCTGAACTCATATACCTGGGCGATTTTATTTAAAGTTGTCCCCTACACTTTTTTTTCAAATTTTGGGATTTTTTAAGTTATTTCTACTCAGAATCACGAGCTCTTTCTATCCTAATAGGAGAAAAAAAGTGTCCCAAGGTTTTTCTTTCCATTCCGTTACCATTTTTCA
Source organism: Cydia splendana (assembly GCF_910591565.1). Taxonomy (NCBI): domain Eukaryota; kingdom Metazoa; phylum Arthropoda; class Insecta; order Lepidoptera; family Tortricidae; genus Cydia; species Cydia splendana. The sequence continues at coordinate 14,895,651 of NC_085960.1, forward strand.
TAGACTTTGTATGGCGGTCGCGAAATGGAAAGATCGAAAATTGTATGGAAATTTTGGGACACTTTTTTCTCCTATTAGGATCAAAAGAGCTCATTATTCTGAGTAGAAATAACATAAAAAATCCCAAATTTGAAAAAAAAGTGTAGGGGACAACTTTAAATAAAATCGCCCACCTAACATTTATTCCTTCTTTTGGCCTCAGAAATGCGTAGTTAAAATCTCTCGTATATTATTCAACCACTCACACACAAGAAATACTGTAAAGTTCTGCTGACAAAAGCGCGTATCTGCGGGTCTGTCGCCACAGGCGCCGCCTATTATAGGTACGCCTTATTTCATGAAGTAAATAATAAAAGGGTTCAACCAACAAGCACTCCAAAATATGTATAGGTACCTACTAACTACCTATAACTTAAACAATTGAATTGGTCTACAAAATTTCTAATTTTTGTGGTATACTTACCTCAACATCAACAATTACATTGCGTTTAAGCGTTTGTAAACAATTGTATGAGTTAACTAAAGAATGAGTACTATCAATAATAAAAGCTAAACTTAGCTTTAGCTTAGGTAGGTACCTATTTCAACAATACCTGCATTATACCACGTGAATGTTATATATAAGTACCTATACGGATGCATTAACATTTTCGTCGCTCAAGCAATCCTAGTAACAATTATTTAATATATTAATTACCTACTACACTTAAAAAAACACCGGAAAAATAAATGAAAAGTAAAACGCTTAGAACTTTAAAATGCTACCCAATTTGCTCAAGGCAAGCTCTTAAAAAGGGGAGATGTGATTTTTTAAGACACATAATATTAAATTTAACTTTCATCTCCCATGAGCCGTGGCAAAATGCGGGGATAACGCGAGGAAGAAGAAGAGGTAGGTAGTCATGTTGTGTGTGGCCTGCAGAGAAACCTTATTATAGGTTTAATTGTAAAACTACAAAAAAACCTATAATTAGCACACTACATGTCATAAGGATTTTTAAATCAAAGTTATGAGTAACAATTTACATTTTCCGTTTTATTTGATTTATTTCTAAACATGAAGCGCAACGTAAATAAATTAAAAACTTAGAGATTTAAAGGAGCCATTCAGTCATTTTTCTCTATTTGTTATTCCAGCAAGTTCCCAGCAATATGTAAGCGAACATTAATATTAAAATTAGTTTTCATTTAACCGGGTTCAAGTCTGACGCGGCTTGGACACTGAGAAATTGCAGTCGGGCGAGAATTTTTAAAATTATTATACTAATGTTGCCAGACGCGAACATGAAACATCTTCGTGGATACGAATAGACCTATACTCTTTATCTTTTGGTATTTAAATAAAAGTAAACAAATAGTTTGTACATTTTCGGGTAGTTACAACATTTATCGGTTAACCAACCAAATACAAAACCGCCTGGATCTATCACTGGACGATCTGACTTTAACCTACATTATTTGATCGTGTAATGTTTTCATCTACCCTCAACTGGCATAAGGAGCCAGGAGGGTAGATTTTGTTTACTTTTATTTTAATACCTAAAGATACAGACTAACGATAGATTTTGAAATCTGTTATTGTTTTAATATGGGGCTATTCATAAATTACGTCATTTCAAATTAGGGGGGGGGGGGGTCTGGACATCGGATGACGGTAGCATGAAGTAGGAGGAAATGGGGTCATTTGAAGCATGATTTTTGGATGATTATAGGGGGGGGGGGTCAAAAATCGTCAAAAATCGATGACGTAATTTATGGACAGCCCCTATGCTGTGATCGCTCGCGGTTATTGGTGCGCGCGAAATACCTAAGTGCACTGTGTACGGTTTGCAACGGAACTGAAGTTGCGATATGTTTAATTTTATATTTATTATTTACGCTAAACCACAGATTAATAAATGCTAAACACTACTTTGAAATTTGAAGCTTGTGTTTTACGCTACTGCAGCGCTTATCCAGACGAATTACTTCAAGAAAAGATGGTACTGCTGTGGTGCTGTGCCTTTGTTTGGTTTTGCTCAACTTGACAGATACTCGCAGTAGATACCTACAATGTATTACATAGTTTATAATAATTGATAATAATATATTAACATGATTATACATATTATTTTATTTTTTTATTCAATTTTTATTATGTGTTGTTTTGTGCGTATACCAAGTAAATTTATATTTTAACTAGTGATACCTTCCTTCTTCCTCGCGTTATCCCGGCATTTTGCCACGGCTCATGGGAGCCTGGGGTCCGCTTCACAACTAATCCCAAGAATTGACGAAGGCACTAGTTTTTACGAAAGCGACTGCCATCTGACCTTTCAACCCAGAGGGGAAACTAAGCCTTATTGGGATTAGTCCGGTTTCCTCACGATGTTTTCCTTCACCGAAAAGCAACTGGTAAATATCAATGATATTTCGTACATAAGTTCCGAAAAACTCATTGGTACGAGCCGGGGTTTGAACCCGCGACCTCCGGATTGTAAGTCGCACGCTCTTACCGCTAGGCCACCAGCGCTTCACTTAACTTAACTAGTGATACCTATTAATAGAAAATCTATTACAAAAATGTGTTAATGCCACTACCCATTACCTATCTTGTAATCAGCTACGTGGACGCTACTCATTGACGTTGCTATAGAGACTGCAAGTGAACACTGCAGTTATTATTTAGAACCTAGAATATACTTCAATGATACTTAATCACTCTAAGTAATTCGTTATTATATTTGTATACTGAATACTGGGCAATTGCACACAGGTATTCACCCAATATTCTATCAGTGGTACGCGGCACTTTAACTACTGTGCAGGCATACTTTCTCAGTGAAAAAAAAAATTAAGTACCTAGTCACCTACATGCAAAATCAGCATTAAATTTTTACAAAGCTTTAAAAAAATATGCCTGATTTTAGTATGGGTTATACCTCCAATCTAGTTCTAAATTTTCTGCAGAAATATTTACCTCTGAATATTATGTTATTTATTCGTGCCATTTTTGGCCATCATTACAGCTTCAAATGTAGAAAGTTATACTTGACAATTGAAAGAATATATTGCGTTGTTTTGTCCTTGTTATGCCCATTGCTTTTCCATTATTCATCAAATACGATGGAATATAATACACTATGGTTGTTTTTGGAATATTTTATCAGTATTTGGATAACTCTCATAATAGAAGATGATTGTTTTAAGAAATACCTGAGTTCCATCAAACATATAGATCGAACCTTAGGCCTCGATTGTTTGAACTTAGCAAGCTTTCGGCTATATGTAGTCTTTTTTTTTATTGCTCTTGTAAGAATTTGTATTGGCCTCCTCTTTTTGGACAACCTTTTTATTCGCCCTGTGATTTATTCTCTTCACGCCTATATTCACATGACCATCGATTTCAGTCACATTATTCGATTTATTATATTTGACGCTATGTATGAAAGAATGATTAAACTTGGAAATCATTTTAAGAATATCTTTATTCAGCCAATTAATGATTACACAAACATGACATCTGATGTAAAAACAGGATTATTAGCATATAAACAGCTTCTCGATAGTGTTCAACTTCTGGATAAAATACAAACAACGGTAATTTGCTCCATATGACCGAGTGTATAATATATTATATTTCTTAAGCTTAGCCTTCCACAAGCAATAAGTCCATTTATTATCCATTTACTTTTCGCTATCTGTCGTTCGTGAACTACCTAATGGTTTATTTTTGTGTATTTTAGTACTTAATAGCCCTGATGATGCGCTTCATAGACAGTCTCTTGGACCTTAATGCGACTCTTTTAATTGATTGGGATATCTCTGTATGGGTATGGCTTTTTTTCTCTGTTTTCTCTGTTCTGTGTTGTGTTTCTGTGTGTTGGTGTGTGTTGTGGGGGTGTGTTTTTTTGTCTGTTCTGTGCGTGTGTGTTCTGTGTGTGTTGTGTGTAACTGCAAAGCTTTCCCCTTTTGACATCAATACTAACTAATGTTTCAGGCTCCTTCGAGTGTTTATGTATTTGAGTCAATATACTCAACGATGCTAGTTCTCATTCCAGCAGTTTTCATGGAACTGATACACATGGAAGTTGATAATCTTTTATTGATTTTGACATTGCAGCATTCCAAGTGTAAAGGTAGGTGTTACTTATACAGTATGTTTCTTGAACCCTTAGCCATATTTTGCGAGGTGAATATATGTATATGTCATACTGAGCAACTTTTCCTGTAGGACCAACCCCATCATCATATCATACACGCTGTTTTTTTAGTCCTTTAATTTCAAGAGTGCATTCCTGAGCTTATATAAATTAAGTAACTTTCTCAAAGAAACCGGTATTCTAATTAACTCCATCATTTTGGAGATAAATGGTGATTTATTTTTTTCTAATAAAGCCCCTACGAGCGCGTACAGTTGTACACTTGCCTTAGGGCCTGTTTACATGTTGATGGGTGTTGAGTATGAATTCAGCGCATACATTTGCTACTAAACGCAAATACTATCTCGGACAATCGATATTCGAAATGTCATTGATATGTGATAGTTTTCAATTGTTTGGTGGATTAAAACATAATATCCGTGTTACAACAACGCTATTATAATTACGATTTATGAAATATACAAAAAAAAGTAGATATGATATTTTCGTGTTAGTTTGTATCGAGCCAACTTTAACCTTTTTATTAAGGTTTTGGTTGGAGTTTGCCGTTGCAAATATGTATAGGTAGGTATCTATATATGTATGTAGGTATATTATTGTACATATAAATAGAAACACGAGAAAAACAGTTACATAGTGAATTAAATACAACAAAGGCGAACTTATCCCTGTATGGGATCTCTTCCAGTTAACCTTTGAGGAAATGAGTAGGACAGATAAGTAACGATGAATGACAAACAAAAGCAAAAGTGTACAATCATTAAAATTAATGAAATGCAAGTTTTGAATAACAAATACATAAATAGATATACACCGTGTTTTTATTGAATTCCGTTAACTTCGGGGTATGGTTAAGTACGTTTAAGAGAACTAAATGGCATACTTAATTTTCAAAAATATTTTTTTTTGCAAACAAAAAGTTTAAAAAGTAATTAAATGTAGCATGTAGCGTTGTTGTAATACAGGCATTACATTTAACTCAACCAAACAATTGAAATCTGTGACATATCAATGCCATTTCGAACATTGATCGACCGAGATTGTACTTAACTTACTTAAGTTTAGTAGCAAATGTATGAACTCATTCTAAACACTAATCAATATGTAAACCGACCCTAAGGCAAGTGTACACGCTTGTAGAGGCCTTATAGGAAAAAAATAAATTATTGATTATCTCCGAAATGGAGTTAATTAGAATATCGGTGTCTTTGAGAAAGTTAGGTACTTGATTTAAGCTCAGGAATGCACCCTTGAAATTAACGGAAATCAAAAAAACACGGTGTATAACAATACTAGAATGCATACCTACATATATAAATGTAACATAAATAAAAATAAATAAATACTCAATATATAATATAATAAATAGATATGAATTCGAACCAGAAAAGTAAAGGAAATCAAAGAAGTAGGTACTTAATCGAGAAAAACAGAATTATATTCACACAGAACCTATAAATATAGTAATAGGTTCCGTATGAATTTTTCATGACATACCTATGTGCATGCCCTTGATTAAAACGTGTAAAAATTCAATATAATAACTACAATTTTTGCGTTAGCATCTTCTTGGTTATCGTAGTAATTTTAAGTAAGTAATAATAATTTTCAGATGACAATCTACGGGTCGCCATATCAAAAGGGATTCGCTACTTGAAGTTGCGTCCGTTTCAGTTTCACATCTGGCGTATCATACCAATCGATAGTTCGCTGCCAATATCCTTCATCAGTCTTGTATTCGCGTACACCTTTATCATTTTACAAGTGCATCATGTCCTTTAATAGCCCATTGAGCGTCACACCCATTTTTTAGGGTTCCGTACCCAAAGGGTAAAACGGGACCCTATTACTAAGACTCCGCTGTCCGTCCGTCCGTCCGTCTGTCTGTCACCAGGCTGTATCTCACGAACCGTGATAGCTAGACAGTTGAAATTTTCACAGATGATGTATTTCTGTTGCCGCTATAACAACAAATACTAAAAACAGAATAAAATAAAGATTTAAGTGGGGCTCCCATACAACAAACGTGATTTTTGACCGAAGTTAAGCAACGTCGGGCGGGGTCAGTACTTGGATGGGTGACCGTTTTTATAGATAATGGTACGGAACCCTTCGTTTGCGAGTCCGACTCGCACTTGGCCGGTTTTAGGATTGCATAAAAAACTAGGATACTTACATGTCGTAAAGGTCTGTCATTTTATTCCATAACGATTACTACTAAAGCTCCTAAATTAAAGCACGCGTACCTATAGTCGTAGCACTCGTAGCTCACTTCAAAGTTTGTGTAGGTATGTAAAAGATTTGATTAATTGTACATTATCATAAGCAATGCCGCAGCAAGCATCCATAATAGTAAGGAAATGATGGCAAGTGTGTCGATTTTTACGTACTTACCTAGGTAGGTACATGCATGACGAAAGCAATGTAACTTAATTATATAAATATATTAAGAACGGGTCACTCGCGTATTTTAAGGCGTTTTCGACTTAAAATACGTGAGTGACCCGTTCTTAATTTATTTAATATGTATGTGTCTCACAGAAGTTTTGTTATTAAAATGTAGCCTAATCTTAGGGGTCATCCATTAATTACATCACACGAATTTCTAGGTTTTTTTACCCCTCCCCCCCTCCTTGTCACACTTGGTCACATTTGGCAAACCCCTCCCCCCTGGTGTGACGTCACATTTCTTCAACGAAATCGGCAAATATTTATTTAATATTTTATCAAAATATTTTTGACAAAAGAATTATTAGTAATTTTATAACCCAAAACTGATTAAGAAATAAAATTAAACGAAAAAAAACGATTATCGTTTCAAAACCTTGTTATTTAAATGATAATTAGCGTATAAAATAATTTAAATACATTTTCGGTTACTGGTGAAGTTAAAGTGACGTCACAAAGTTTATGACTCCCCCCTCCCCCTTGTCACAACATGTCACATTTTCTTGACCCCCTCCCTCCCCCTAAACGTGTGATGTAATTAATGGATGACCCCTTAATGGGAAACTGTTTTATACATTTTTCATCACGTTTGCTCGAAAAAGATCTTATTTCATGCAGGTGTACCTACTGATGGACAACGGCCCATATTGTTGCCGCGGGAGTAATAGATTGTAAGAAAAAAGCTATACCTACTTAACTCCCGATTTAATGTTATTTTAGGCCAAGGCCGTAGGCCGTGAAAACTAGTGAATACCATGTGAATGCGCATTTTCCCTAGTCAAACCTAGTTTTCAGTTTTTTTTAATTTGAATAATTAGTAAGATCCTATTCCATGCGAAGTTAATACAGTCAGCAGCAGAAGTTGTTAAGCGGGCGAGTTGTTCAAAATGATCTAGACACGACTTTATTGTTAACAGAATAATAACGTGTCAAGTGTGTAATTTTGAACACCTCGCCCGCTTAGCAACTTTTGCTGCTGACTGTACAGATAGATATAGGTACATAGTAGTTAAGTGTATAGTTTAACTAGTATTGCTTACTATTTGTTACTATACATATTTATATTGTCTGCACATTATAATTGTTAGTAGTAAAGATATTTCAAATACAAGTTTATATATATAGATAGGTAGGTAGGTAAATTAGGTACCACTGTAGGTACCTACTTCACAATAATTTCCTGTTAACAAGTAGAGCTTGCGTGTTAAATGCATCGATAACTAGAACAATAGTACATTACTACAGAGGCCGGGACGAAAGGGGTTGCCGGCCGAAGACATATAGACGGCCGAGCGAAGCGAGGCCGGATAGGTCTGAGCGCGGGCAACCCCATTTCCCGCCGAGGTATGTATAGTGCTTTTCTCAAACATGCAATGAAATAAATAAAATAAAAAATCCACGAAACCCAAGTTTTATTTATAGAAAAAACGAAAAGTAAAGTACACCCAAAATATAACCAACACGTACCTATATCATTATCACGCGTATGTTTTACACGAGTCGTGTATTTTTACTACCCGTATATTTTCATGTATCTTTGATTTTTTCGCCTTGTATCCGTCTGACTGTCGTTTTCGTCACATAAGTTTACATAGTCTTTCATGTTGATATCATGTTTCACATACATCGTTGCTTTATGCACGGAGTAAATAAGTATAATTTCCACAGTGTTGACGAATTTGTAGTTACATTCATTTAAAATATGCCACAAAACTGTTTCTAACAAACTGTAAGCCATTTTTCTTAGTTTCTCAAATAATAAAATTGCCATAAGCAACCATATACATACTTCGTCTTTGACTTGGCGGCAGAGGCAGCAAGTTATTAAAATCAATTCTGCTTACGCTGCCAATTCCAACGCCTACGATTACAATTAATATTAATTTCATTATTTCGTCGGAACTCATATTAAAGTCAAAAAATCAACAACGCACCATAAATCCAATAAAACAGAATGAATATTTTTCAACTTTACCTCCATAACAATTTAAAAAATATAACTACGCGTGTTTGAGTAGACCTTTTTACCGCTAACGTTTAGATTTGGTTTAGATGAAATGTTTTAAATGTTTTTATTTGTGTAGTTAAATTTATAATTAAAAATTATAAAATTATAGAATGGATTATTTATTAAGTTCATGTTGATTTTATACAAATAAAACTGCAAATTATAGCAAACATTGTTTTTTGTTTTTTTTTTATAGGCGTAGTGGCAGAGTGTCATTACGAACCATAAAGCAAATACTGCCTCTAGTTTTTTTTAATGGATGAATGCCACGATGCTGTGTCACAAATATCTGTGAAATGAAAATTAAAAAATAGGACTTTGCCGGCCTAGGCCTGCAAGATGTGTATGAAATTCCATTAACGACCTTTTGTCCTAGCCGCACCTGAAACGTCATACTTCGCAGCCTATTATAAGGAACATAACATCAATATTTCATTGCATGTTTGAGAAAAGCTTATTTTGTCTTCGTTGATAATAAATAAAGTTAGGGTATTTATAATATATTGTTTTAAATGAATATGTGATAAAAAGAACTTTATTGCACTAACTTTCACTTTGGGAGAATGAACCGTGTGCGTTTGGAGCAGGGATCGAAGACCGGTATTATTTTCGTACAAATTATATACTAACCGGTATTCAATTTCGGTATGTATCTCGGTTTTTTATGTATTTTTTTTGCATTAAATTCAGCTAGTCTTGTAATTCATTGTCCGTACCTAAATACCATTTTAGAAAATCAAACCAATATTGCGCATTTAAGGTCTAATTTTGATTTTTAGTTATACCGGTAACGATCCCTGGTTTGATGGTGATCCAATCCTAATAAAAATAATAGTACGCGTGGTCAGAAAGAGTTAAAGCACCCATTACGTAAAATAAAGAGTGACAACCTAATTACTAGTTTCTCTCTTCTAAAAACTTTCAGTTTACCCCTCATACGAACACTGAAAATTTCCTAGATCCTATAGATGTGCTATACGCAGTGTTGGCCGAAACGTTAATGCAATTGAATATTCTTGACCAATAACCAGTACAAATTGAACCGTCAACTGTAACCGTACGTCCGTTACCGTTTACGGTTCAATTTGTACTGGTTAATGGTCAATTGCAATTAACGTTCGGCCAACACTGGCTATACGCGTCCCTCCGTGAGGGACAAAACATACGCAATGCGACACTATGATTGGTCGAATTTATTTGTTGCCCACCATAATCCATCCATACCTACTACATTTTCGGTGGGGAATAAAAAAAATGTGAGACTGTGACAAGGACAAACAATAATAGCGATTTCGCTGCTACTCCTACTGAAAGATACATAAGACTATCCCGTTCGGTCATTTCCCCACCCCTCATGCCTGATCCAGGTATATAGGTATACTAGATTCATGGTAAATTTCAATGTTTAACATGGGCTGAGCTGCTGCGAGCTGAGACCGCTAGGCGACAGATCGTACAAAGCATTAAAAAGATCGTGTTTTTATAGCTACTCTTAATTTTTCATATAATTAGGTATATAATTTAATTTTGATTGTTGTTTATTCTAGTGGCAATCGAAAAGCACTGTGTGATACCTAATATCCCTATAATATACCTGTGTGATATCCGAAAACCTCCCTGGCAACGGGAATGCACATATTTTTCGGCCACCGTGTATAGGTACCAATCAACCAAATGATTATTCAATCGTTTACAGACAATTACTTTTCGTTTCGATATTTAAAGCCCCTCATAAACATGTGCACTAAAACAATCATAAAAATCGAATTTGAATAAGGTCGTAAACTTTTGATACGATGGCACGCAGTTGGAAAGGTATCAGCATCGCTCGCCTCATTCGTTATTCGTTTAAGTATGTATTTCTTATTAAACTCGTTCTTTATTCGTCTTGTTCGTAAAGAACGAGTGACGAATACAGAATGATACGAAATCAGTAATAAACGAGAAACGAATGATACGAGCGATACCGTTGGAAAGGCACAATACGAATGACGAAACGAATCATTTGCCGTCAATTTATTTCGTGATCTCCAAATGCAATTAAAAATATACTTAAAAAGCTAATAACGAAAATACCTACTGCCATTCCATTATATTTATTTTCCATGCTGATCCATGATTAATCTCATTAATCAAAGTTTAATCTGAAATAAGACGAGGATTTCGGATTAAAATAAAAATAATTGTTTTTATTGAGTATACTTATATTAAGTACATATATCCAATTTATATCCAACCAAGTCCTAAGATTCGCCGCAAGTGGGTATCTATTTAAGGGTATCTACCAAATAGCGCCACTTTTTCCTATTCAGGCATTTTATGAGAGACAGCTCGTATAAGGTATGCCATTCCTTTTCATTGGTCGTATAGGTGTTTTCTAGACCATCAAAATGGCTTTTGTTATGCTTTGGGCACTGAATCTTGAGTCCGAATACTAGCCCGATGAGTTTTCAAAGGCAATATGGGCAACCGTTTTGTTGCAATGCGGTGGCTCCATTTGTTACTCGTAACTTGTGAGTAAAGATAGTTTTTGTTGTTAGTGTTAGGTCCGTGCATGCCTTTTATGAAATATAATCGTTTTTGTATGCATGGATAGAATGAGCATAAAACAAAATACTACCATAAACAAAAATGACTGCCACGCACGACGCAGTAGTGTACATTTGAGTAACCGAGATATGAAAGGCACCCATGCACTTCTAAGATACATACTTAGTTCTCTCTCTTCCGTTCAAGTGCCAAATCGCCAAGCAATGGTCCGAGACTGAAATGGTGTCTTGTGTGTGCTGAATAGACGGTGTCTATTATATAATCTGTGCCGGCGCTCCAATGGTCGCAAATTCGAGTGTTGGTCGTAAAATATTGTAGTATCGCTCGTAGACGTTTCTGCTTGATAAAAATTAGGTAGAGATAGGTATAGTGCCCATCTATAGTACATTGTAGGAGAGGATGGAAAACCGCTAAAAGATGGACGAGTCGTTTGAGATAACTCAAATAATACGAGTCCATCTTTAGCGTTTCCGGCCGAGGCATTACATATATAGTGCTTTTCACGACTACTTACTGCGAGGAAATAAGAAAACATTTGCATAACTATAAGTACTTGCCCGCGATTTCTCAGTTAGCAAATTACTAGCCACTGCCTGTGCTGTCTCTTGAATTTCGGTAGGCGTCAGTGTTAAGCCCCCTCCAGACTATCCGCGTGAATCGCGGGCGAAGCCGCGAACGCGAGTGTGGAGTCGATTTCGCTGTCTGCGAAAATAGACTGCACACTCGCGTTCGCGGCTTCGCCCGCGATTCACGCGCATAGTCTGGAGGGGGCTTAAGAATATCATTTTCTTCACTAGAAGAACTCATTTTTATAGCGAGCGTAGATATACGCGTTTCTTGTATTTTTTAGTCAAACACAATTTACACTATCCAAGTCAGTAAGTATTTTCAAATCCCGCCTTTTTTACTTTTTTTATCACTTTTAACAGGCGTTTTTCTCTTATTTGCTTCAAACCGACTCTAAACTTAGAAGCGTTTTTGCTAAAAAAAACCACAAACAGCTACAAAAGTAAAAAACGCCTTAAGCGTGAACTGAATGGATAATTGTTAAAAAAATGAACTGAATGGTTTTGACATTTCTTTTTTTTTTCATACAAGAAATTGGTCCTATAAATAACCTTATTTTATTTTTAAGGAAAAAGTTGCGCCAAAAAAGACCTTTTATTGATTTTTATGTTTTAAATGATACTCATTGCTGTAGCGAACCGTCACCAATGACAGATGATGATAACAATGAAATATTGTAGTAGTAGTGGTTCAGGTGCTACAGCTATTGCCTACTTTGCAGCTTGGTTTTAGACCATCTATTGCCACATTTCCGAACAGTGGCGTGAAAAGAATTAAGATGTCGAGACAGTAGGTAAGCGGCGCGCGGTTATCGCGACCGCGGCCATTGACATATATATCTCAGGACTGGCCTTACGGGCAATAACAATGGGGCCAGTACAGCGGTGTGACATCGCTACAACGCGATTGGTTGATGAGTTCGTATCACGCACGTAATTGGTTGATGATTTCGCAACTAGTTGCGTTAGGCCCGAATTCTTGAGTGACACCGCTGAACTAGTACCATTTTTAGTGCCCGTAAAGCCAGTCCTTAGATAATACGTCAATGTGCTCGGCATTGTAATGCTTGAAAATGGGGATCTAATAGGGGCCGATTTTTTAATTTTGAGCGCTCGATTTCGTCACTCGAAAGTCTGTGGAAAACGGCTAATCTAAACTAAACTAATGCTAATCTAAACTATCAGTTTTGAAATACGAGCAATAGATATTGTGGGAATCTAGTGGTATTGACCACTCGTTATCAAATCTAATATTAGTAGAGTTTAAATGCCTTAATAAAATTGTAGATGAGTTATATTAAAGGGAAAATCACGAATTATAGAGCTCGAAATTCAAAAATCGGCCCCCTGGGCTCTCCTAAACATGTCGCGCGAGTGACTAAAAATACGTGAGTTAAATCATACAACTCCGTCACTCGCTGTAGACACTTTAGGACTTTAGTTAACAGAATACAACAAAATTGAACTACTTACAACATAAACCATTTTATTTGTACAAGTACACATGTCATAGATAATTAATTCGTATTTTATCTAAAAAATATACATATACATAAAACAACATACAGCCTTCTTCAACAAGCAATCCCTAAGATTGTGACACTTTCCCATAGGCTGTAAAATGTCCACTAAATAATATCCTACACTATAATAGTATCCTTCTCACGCAAAAGTTAGCTTGTGCAATAGGCCTGCATAACGCCATTATTTATGACACTTTCATATGAATGCTATTTTTCCCTTAAAACACACACTTTCCGACGTCCAGAAGACATAGTTGCGTTGGTCGAGTGACAATGATAAGATTGATAAGGCAATATACCAGCGCCTTTCTACGTATCAAACGGTCTCAAAGAGACGTGTGGTTTACAGTGCCAGACACGTTACTATTCTGTAACAGAACTGATCATTGTTATAATGACAGATAGCAGTCTGTATCTTAAAAGAGAAAACCGTTACCTCAGCTACGTTGTAGACTATCATACATTATACTGAGAAACTTAATGTTAAGTTTTATAATTATAATACATTGTAATTTGGCAAACTTAAGTGTTTAATGTATGTAATATAAACATGGACGAATCATATTAAGTAATACAAACATTGTATTGCTATAACATTACTTGTCGGATCCTAAAATGGTTAGATTAAAATACCCGATAAACATAAAAAATATGTTAACTATAACATAACAATGAATATAGAATTATCTCGTAATTTGTAGGATTAGATATAGCGGATTAGATCAATCCCTTTCATTCCGATATTGTTAGAATGCACATATTTGCCCGTAGCTTGCTCAAACTCTGTTATTTGAAGGCAACTGTCGAAATTACATTTCCAAAGATGAGTACTAAAACAAGCCAATTTTATATAGCAAGAAGTAATTTTAGTTCAAGTTTGCGAAAAGTACTCAATGGTTGGTCCCGGATCCCGGATTGCTCCGAAATGGGAATGCGCAGACAGAAAGACAGCGAAAAACTAAAAAACGAAAAGGTTGCGAACTAAAGCTATGTGGAAGGGAAGGTAACTTATCGTATTACTATCGTATTAGTACTGATTAGAATCTAGTCTAATCAGTGCTATATACAATTGGTTTGCATCAACAATCCTCATTTATCGAAATGTATAACTGCATCTTTATCACCCGACAACTGCAAAAGGGACTTCGTATACCCTGTAGAAGTGTACATAGGTCCGTCACATGGGCTGTAAACATTATGCCACAATAAGTATATGATACGACATTTAACGAGACAATCTATAACAAACAGGACAGATTTACGGTGTAATTACTTATTTTACATATTTTGAAAATGCTAATCGGATTACTTAAAGGTTGCATAGTTAAACAATTTGAGAACGTTTTTTACTTATTTGAGGCCCAATATATGCACATGATAAAATTGGCTAGAACAGGATTACTAATTCTGAGCGTTCATATATACACTAACACATTTATATCCAATATGTAACAGACCCACTACCAACACTACAGCTACGTAGTTGCACAGTTTGAGTAAAATAAGTAAAAACATCAATTAAGTTCAAACTCCTATAGAAAGAAATATTTTTCTAGTTATAGTCAAACTCGTTATTATCAGCAGGCGGTCTCGGGTTATTTATAACCGACTCTAGATTCACCGTATGCACTGGTGGCGGATTCAGGATCCTGCTTGTGGTGTGGTGTGGCAATCTGGCCAGTTCCAGAAGCGGTAACCTAAGAACATAGTCTTGGTCGAGTGATCTATCAAATTGCAGCCTGGATCTTTCGGACCACGGGATGACCCGAAAGTCAGTGGAAGTGCCCGAAGTAGACTGACCAGAGGTGCTGGCGACTATGGGGTTGAGCCGGGGGATCCTTTGGGCTAAAGCTCGGAGCCTGGAGTTCTCTGGCCGAGGTTCGGGGACAAAGTTCTGCCGGGGCGGTTCAGTGCGCTCTCTTGATTGGTTGTTCGTAAACATGTGTTGGTACCTGTAAAAATTAGTTTCAATTATAATCCGGCCTGACAGTTAAAAAAATAGTTGAATGTCAGTCTTTCTCATCAAATGTTTGAAGTACGGTATGTGGTCGCTAAACGGCTTCCCGTACACATACGTACGTGTCGTTGAGGTGTTTCGTTCTGGTCTTCATCAGCAGATCCATTTCATCAAATGTCACTTTTTTCAATATAAATGCTTGATTTGTTGATGAAAATACAACATCAATATGTGTACCTATGCCTATAAGATTTCAGAAGTTCCTTCGATCCCTCATGGATCCTATCATCAGAACTATTCGATTTTGACAAAAATGGTACCAATCCGTTATACTTCTAGGGAAAAAAAATCGGTTGAGAAATGGCGGAGTTCTGAGGTAGCAAACATAAAAAAAAATCTAATTAAAAGTGGGAAAATAAGGTATTGGGTAAGGTCTTGGTAGCTCAGATGGAAGAGCACCGGGCTAGCGATCCGGTGGTCGTATGTTCAAGTCCCACCCAAGACAGTGAATTTTACCACTTTTAATTTGTTTCTAAGCTTAAAAGCATCGTTCGCAAATGTTTCTTTATTTATTTATTTTTATTTATATGAGCCTAGAGTGTCCCACTGCTGGGCAAAGGCCTCCCTCCTCCCTTTCCACGTATCCCGGTCTTGACCCGTCTCCCACCAGTTCCTGTCAAAGGCGTCGAGGTCCTCTCGCCAACGCCGTCGAGGTTTGCCGCGACCCCGGGGTTTGATGTGGGACCCAATTATGGTTGTTGTTTTAGCCCACAAGTCATCCGGCATACGGCAAACGTGTCCCGCCCAGTCCCACTTCAGCTTGGCGGCTGTTTCAGACACATCAGCTATTTGGGTTTTGGAGCGTAGTATAGTGTTTCTGATGCGATCGGTCAACTTCACGCCGAGAATACCACGCTCCATGGCGCGTTGATAAACCTTGAGGGTGGATTTCTGAACTTTTGTCAAGGACCAAGTCTGTGCTCCGTAGGTCAGGATGGGAAGAATGCACATGTCCATGAGGTTTCGTTTTAGAGAAATAGGGAAATCTCCCTTCATTGGCTCTTTCATAGACCAATAGCTTTCAAATGTTTCTGCTTACAAAATTAATAAAAAAAAAATCATACGACCGAATCGAGAATAAGAAAGAATTGAGAAAAGAGTATGTCTTTTGGTTTTTTTTGGATATTTTATATGAGATACAACAATGTATGGTTTATGTGAGTACCTGGCAATTTCCGAGTGGTTGAGAGGCCGCGCGTCCCGGCCTATCCGCTGCACGGTGATGTGGCGCTGGCCGTGCGCGGGCGCCGCCACGTCGCCGGTCTGCGTCTGCGCACTCGCCTGACTCGAACTTGGGAAGTTCAGAGCTAGGAAGTCCGGTAGGGGGACGCAGTATACGCCGACGTCCTCCTGAAATTTGTGGGAAGCAACTTTTTAGTGTCACTCGTTGGCAAGGTACATAGATACATTTAGATGCCACGAATAGTGATTAAGGCCGAATACCAAATACCAAATATTCGGCCATAATCTTGGTCGTAGCGACGAATATTCAGCCTTCGGCCGCCGTAATAAAATAAACGTGTGTACATTTTGAGCCACATTTGTTATGAGAACTCGCCTTTCATGAATCAATCTTTACAGTATACTATACTCACACTAGCAGTCTGCACTTTCTCCGCACTGTCCGGTACCGGAGTTAGCGCCTTACTCTCCTCAGGTGTCTCCTTAACCTTGTCTTCCTCAAGCACCACCTCGGGCACGACTTGCAGGTCGTCGGGGACGCTCGGGACTATCACCGAGCTGGCTATGATGCTCGATAGCTGGTCTAGCACCTGGAGAATATTATAGTTTGTATATTGGATTCATTCTTGCATGTCCATATTTATTTTAGAATATGAGGCATGGTGGGTGTTGTAGTGGCAATGACCTTGCAGTTTTGTCACAGGATGACGCTATTGCCCCCCTTCCTTCCCCCGTTACAAAAACATGGGAAGAGTTCAACTTAACTAAGAGATATTGATTACACAAGAGGTGTAAAATCAAGGAAAAATCATGCCCCCGATTTTGATAGCTAAACTACTTTGTTAGCACAAAAGGTCCGTGAATAAAAACGCGTTCTTAGCAAGATTGCGTTAAATGGAAATATTTCTTGTTCTTACCTCATCTGCCAGCAGTCTGTGTTTTGGGTCTTTCACCAGCAACCTCTGGATAAGAAAGACGGTGCTGTCCGAAACTTGAACAGAGTTACCATCGCTGCAATAATTAAATGTTATTTAATGTAAAAATCTTTAATACCTGATTGCACAACATTAGAAATTCGATATTACACAATCCCTACCATAATTGTGCAATTTTTATTTTTTTTCTAATCTAGACACACGGCAGCGTGTCAAGCCAAGTTCAAGCAAAGGAACTGGCTAGCCAGCGCCGAGTGTAATATTACACGAACCACTTGGTGCCACTTTTGACCCTTCTATAACTCAAAACATCTTTAACGTAAACACATAAAACTACGTGTGTTTAATTATATCCATAAGGACATCTAGAAGCCCAAATTTCATGAAGCTAGCTCAAACGGTTATAAAGATATGAAGGTCAAAAAGTCGTAAATTTTGGGACTGACTGACTGACTTATAGTACCTAAACCTAACCTACTTCCAGATGACCTAGAAGGATGAAATTTGGAATCCAGCTCGGTTATTGTGTGTAAGCGTAGGAAAAAATCTAAAAATAAAAAAAGTTAAAAAATAGGGGGGTCCCCATACAAAAAGAACATTTTTTATTGTGTCTGGCATATAAGTACCTAAACCTAACCTACTTCTTCCAGATGACCTAGAAGGATGAAATTTGGAATCCAGCTCGGTTATTGTGTGTAATCGTAGGAAAAAACCTAAAAATAAAAAAAAGTTAAAAAATAGGGGGGGGGGGTCCCCATACAAAAAAAAAATGTTATTGTAGCGTTGGAACCGTTACAATCAGATATTTGAAACTATCCCAATATATGTATTATTATATTTGCTATATAAAAGAAATATAAAAATAAAGTTAAGTCAAAAAATAAGTGGTGTCCCCATACAAAAAACTTGTAATACGCGCTAAACAACCGGCCAACGGTATGTCGTCGGCGGCGCGCGGCACCACATAATTATACAAAGAACAGAAGTAAAACCATGCAATGGAAACACAAGAAAAAACATTAAATCTCAATACCTGCCTAGTTTTCTTTACAAAAAGTATTGATATCCCACCAAAAACATAAATGTAAAAAAGGAGAGCCAAGTTCAATACATAAATTATGCTTGACATCAATACCCGTGAATAGCGGAAACACGTTCTGCGACTTTTTGTAAGTCGATAGTCGGCTTTTAGCCGTTTTCTTCCCGCTGACAAAACCGAACAATGTTAAATATAATTTTCCTTGTGGTTTTATGTTCGGTTTTATCGTGTTTTGAAAATATTTTGTACATAAAACTTGCGGTTTTTGTTAATAAAAATATACAATGACAGAAGTTAGTTTACTTTTTACAAGACAGGTGTCAAAGGTTTGATTGCCATATAAAATTTAAAATGTTAGTTCCCGTTTCTGCCACGACTCTTCTCTTTCCGCACAGACTCTATAAAAATAACTATAATAACAAAACTTACGGCGGTATATTATAACTGGCCGCCTGTATCCTGCTAAACAGCTGCGCGAGACTGGTGTCGCAGAATGGAAACTGGCCATACAACATGGTGTACAACACAACCCCCAACGCCCACATGTCTGATGGCTTGCCGAGGTATGGCTTGCACATTAGAACATCTGGTGATATGTAGGCTGGGGACCCTGAAATGAGAAAACTTGTATAAATATTTGGCGCATTTTGCATAATATGTTGTAACATAAACTCATGTGACATGACTAGACTAGAGTTAATAGAAGTCGCTTCTGGAGAACAGTTTTTTTTTAATAATCACAGTCTTCATTCAAACTCAAAAAATATATTTTTTGTTTAATATGCTTACTGTTATCACTAATTAACTTTTATGCTTTGGGTAACAGTACAGTTGTATATATTATGTAAGAATACTAAGTGAGGGCACCAACTGTGCATTGTATAATAATGTAAGACAAAAATACCTCTTTGATCTTTTAACAAGTCCCTGTCACTGCCCAGGTGAGTCCCAAGGCAGAAGTTAGTGATGGTGATGCGGCCAGTTCTCTGGTTCAACACGATGTTCCCCAACTTCAGATCCCGGTGCACAACATTTCTCTGTAATATTAAAAAGTACATTTGAAACCACACTAACAAATATCTTGTTTTGCATTTTCTGACTGATTAATGTTTTTGGTAAGTTTCATTAGCCGGGTCCACACAGAGCGAGCATACGGCCGAGGCAATGCGCTCGAGGCACGTCTACACTGGCCATTTTGTGCGCGAGGAAATTGCCTCACGCGTATGCTCGCTCTGTGTAGACCCGGCTATTATAATTTTGTCATACGATTATTTTATTGATCTATAAGATGCCCATCAAAGGGAAACAAGTTGTTCTAAAAAAAAAATTATTTTGTTCTGTAAGGCAAGACAATGGTGTATTGGTGATGGGGCAGAAAGAAACAATGAAGTTAAGAATACATTCATCCTTCTTATTACCTAACTGTGGAAGGTGGGGTTATTTGGAATTGGAGATGCCCAGATGATTTAGGTGTGATTCCAAAATTAGATATTAGAACTAGGGGTGGTATTCCACCTGTCCAATTGCTTTGTCCAATGTTAGTGCGTCTCATTCTCTCATTAAGCAAACATCTGAGACGCAATACACATTGGACCAATATATTGGACAGATGGAATACTACCAAATACACCAAACTCCTTCAGTTTTAAAATAGACAAAGGGCAGACCTACATACTGAAATTAATAGCCTCATCACAAACTGTCTGTGATAACTACACCTAAACTAATAACCCCTTCTGACTATTAGTCACAAATTGACATTTCTAAACAACCTTTTAGGCATCCAGTATTCATCAGTAATTTAAAAAAAGTATTTAAATTTACCTTATGCATATTAGCAACAACCCTCACAATGTCATAGAAGATCAACAGTGCCTCCTTTTCTGGAACCTTCTTGACTTTTGTAACATATTGCTGGAGATTGATGAGCTCACTACCTTTCTCACTAAACTGGTGAGCATTTACACAGTCAAGTACTAGAAAGAGCCGCTCCCGGACACGCCCAGTGTATATACGGCCAGATCCACTGCCTTTATATGCTCGGTTAGATCCAAAATAACTGGGAGCTTCCTCTAAAGCATAATCCTGGAAATATAAATATGATGTTTGCAGCTAACTTAAATAATACTATATGCACAAAAACAGTATCTGTTACCTACCACACCTAGACAAAATTGTATTGTTTAACACAATTATAATTTTGTTTCAAACTAAGCCTCAAATAGCAGCAGCAACATAGTCTAACAGAAAAAAATAATTTGCAGCTATAGTTCGTGTCATCCATGATGACGCGCGGATTTATCAAATCTAACCTTCGTGACACAATCTATAGACAAATTAAAAAAAGTTACAAATATGAAATAAGTTTGAGAAAATTCCCTAAAAAATAAGATTTAAAGGTCTCAAACAAATTTTCAGCCCTTGCCAAATAATCAAAACAGATTCAACATGTGTTTTGACACTTTTAATGGCAATGGGAAGACTTAACCTATTTATTATAAAACATATTTTGCACTATAACCAAATAATTGGGCTGCATATGAACATTGAAAAACTTGCCAAATATGCTGAATACCAAATAATTACTGAATATTTCTAGTTATAAGCTGCTAAAAGTTGTAAATATACAGACTACAAGATTGCTGAGTACTTACTGCCTAATCATTTTTTTTTTATTGTTTACTTAGGGTGGTATTCCATCTGTCCAATATCTACCTGCCAATCTGAGAAATGAGCCATGTGAAACATTTAAGCGCAAATTGAGAAACCTTTTGTTGGATAACCCTCTGTCCTCTGTAAATGAGTACATGGAATTGAATTTGTAACAACATACATAATTTTATTTATTATTAATTTGTTGATTTGTATTTAAAACATGACATTTTGTTCATTTGTGATATTTTTATCTTTATTTGACATTTTAATGACAGTTAAAAATTATTTACGTTGACATCAACTTTAATGTTAATTTGGTTTACTTATATTCAATTGTTTGACATGTTTTTCTTTGTACATGACGATCCTTATTGGGAGACACAATTAATCTTATTATTTTTAATTTATAATGTAATTTTTGACGATCATGATGAGAAGATAAACATAATTTTAACAAATGTAGCAAATTTATAGTGTAATTTTCATCTTGAAATAAAGAAATCTAAATCTAAATCTTGGTCCAATGTGATTGCGTCTCACTCTCTCATTAAGTAAAACGTGAGACATAATACACATTGGACAGGTGGAATACCACCCTTATTAATGGTGCAACAATAGAATGAATATGAATGGGTTTTACTGTATTGGTTTTAGTGGTTTTATTTTTACCTTAAATAGTCCATGGTGATGTATCACTCCATCTTGATCCTTCAATAGTGACAATAAAGAATATTCAGTGTGCAGTAACATCTTCCCTTGCCTGTCATCCTGTGTCTCAGCTTGATCCTCATGGCGTAACGTCAAAATTTTTATTTGATAAAAATCATCAGTCTTTTCTTTTCTAGCCAAACATTGAACTATACTTTTCACAGGACTCGGACCCAGTTTAGGCCCTAAAAGATACGGTCCAGCCTTACGAACCCGTTTCTCTGGCACAGGAGTGCCAGAGGCTGGGACATCAGTAATATTATATGAAAGTTTATTCTTCTTTGGCACACTAGTCCTAGGACTTTTCTGGCAGTTGGTTGATGGCTTGTCGTACATGGACAATCGAGCGATCTTTGGACATGGCTGTAATAAAAACGGCCGTGGCCTCTTTCCAGGGTTTGGTGCATTCGAACTGCCTTCGGATTTATCTTGATCCATAATGACAATACCTGCGTTTATTTTTACAGAGTTCACTTACTTGACCCAGTTTATGTAAAGAAATTGATGAACTAATATCATAAACCTGTATATACGCTTTTAAAACACATATCACTTCATTAATTTACCCGTTGGCAATAGCAGAAAGGTAAAATTAGTAAACCATATTATTTACTTCATATTTCTGCGAAAACGAAATGTCTGATTTGTGTTGTGTTTAGAAATGTTAAAAATATTTCATTTCAATACAATTTCTGAACTTAAAGCAGCAATACACATTCACAAAGTACGGTTTTATCGATTACAATATTACCGATACGATATCTCGTTTTCTCGCCCTAGCTATAAGTCAGTGCTGCACCGAACCGTAAATAGACTGACAAGAAATTTCTAACCGTGTTTGTCATAAGTCATCTCAGTCTCACACAAATAATTGTTATGACGTTATTCTCAGTTAATTTTCAATAGTATTGTGAAATATAAATCATCATTAATCATTGTAAATAGTCACTTCTATATATCAGCATGTGGAAAGGGCTCAGGTTAACCCAAACTCAGTTATCCAAATTGCAGTTCAATGGCCATAAAATTCAACCAGTCAGCGTTGCGGCACTAGATTCCGTTCTGAACCAGTGGTACAGATTTTGTCAGAAACCTCCTAAGGGCTTTGAAAAATATTTCCAACCTGGAACAAGTCAAAAGCAGCAGAAAAAGCCGGACAAAGATGACAGCCCAGCGCCGTCAAAAAGCTCACCCCCGCCATCCAGACCAAGCTCCCCAAAAGATGACAAATGGAATATGAACATGTTTTCAAACACAGGCCCTGGTAGTGGTGGCGGTCGCGGCTCCTACGAAGGTGGCGACAGGGAAAAATGGATGATGTTTGGTGCAATGGGTGTCGTAACCTTACTCGCCTCGATAGCCTACTTCGAACTTAGATATAGAGAAATAAGTTGGAGAGATTTCGTTAATCAGTACCTCAATAAAGGACTTGTGGAAAAGCTTGAAGTGATTAATAAGAAATGGGTGAGAGTGAAGTTACAACCAGGATCAGCACTAGAGAACAAGGTTATCTGGTTTGCTATTGGCAGTGTTGATTCCTTTGAGAGAAACTTAGAAAACGCACAAATTGAAATGAATGTTGATCCACCAAATTTTATTTCTGTGATTTATAAAACCGAAGTGGAAGCATCTAGTTTAACTGGCATGTTACCTACTCTGCTCATAATTGGGTTCTTAATTTACATGATGCGCCGCTCGGCCGACATGATGGGCCGTGGAGGCCGCAAAGGTGGTGGCCTCTTTGGAGGAGTGATGGAATCAACTGCGAAACTAATAAATCCAACTGATATTGGTGTAAAATTCCAAGATGTTGCTGGCTGTGAGGAAGCCAAGATTGAGATAATGGAGTTTGTCAATTTTCTCAAGAACCCTCAGCAGTACCTAGATTTGGGAGCCAAGATACCCAAAGGTGCTCTGCTCACTGGGCCCCCAGGCACTGGCAAAACTCTGCTGGCTAAAGCAACTGCTGGGGAAGCAAATGTCCCATTCCTCACAGTTTCTGGATCTGAGTTCCTAGAGATGTTTGTTGGTGTTGGTCCTTCCAGAGTTAGAGACATGTTTTCAATGGCTCGTAAACATGCCCCTTGCATTTTATTCATTGATGAAATTGATGCAGTCGGTAGAAAGAGGGGTGGACGCAGCTTTGGAGGCCATTCAGAACAGGAGAACACTCTTAACCAACTGCTAGTAGAAATGGATGGGTTTAACACTACCACTAATGTTGTTGTTCTAGCAGCCACTAACAGGGTCGACATCCTTGATAAAGCCTTGTTGCGACCAGGGAGATTTGACAGACAAATATTTGTACCAGCACCAGATATTAAGGGCAGAGCCTCCATTTTCAAAGTACATCTCCAACCATTAAAGACTACCATAAACAAGGAGAACCTAGCACGAAAAATGGCTGCATTAACTCCAGGTAAATCTAGCTAGTGTTTACATTGTTTCTCTCTCTGTGGTCGCTCCCTCATGACTGAGGATCGTGGTCATCGGTGGATGTGGATGCTCCACACCTGGTCTTTATGATCTGCCTCCAACGGTGATGAACTGCCTGTTCATCGCGTCTCTGACAACCGAGCAAAAGTTGGTTGAGGATGGAGCCCCTTTTAATTGATCGCTCCATCTTGTTGGAGATCGTCCTCGGCTTCGTTTGCCCTCCGTGTTTCCAACAATGATCAGCTTTTCAAGGCTTTCATCTCCCCTCCTCATTATGTGGCCGAAGTAGGACAGTATGCGCTGCTGGCAGACTGTGGGTAGGCGAGTCCGGACACGAAACTGTGAAAGGATCGATACATTGGTGCGCATGGCGGTCCAAGGTATCCTCAACATACGCCTCCAGCACCACATCTCGAATGCATCGATCCTTTGCCTTTCTCGGGCTCGTATCGTCCACGTTTCCACGCCATACAGAAATATGGGGAATACTAGAGCGCGTACTAGCCGGGTCTTGGTGGTGATGGTTATACCTCTCTTCTTCCAGATGACATTCAGTCTGGTCATCGCGTCCTTAGCTATACCAATACGCCTCTTTATCTCAGGTACGCAGTCGCCATCATCGTAGATCAGTGCGCCCAAATAGACATAGTGGTCCACGATATCAACCCCTGGGATGATGTTATTTATTCTGGGCAGTTTTTTGGCACGGTCTACTACCATTAGCTTCGTCTTGCTCCTGTTTACTGCGAGACCCATTCCATCGCTCTCCGTCTCGAGTCTCTGAAACAGCTCCTGCATATTTTCCACAGACGTCGCTAAAAGGACCGTGTCATCGGCATATCTGAGGTTTGATATTCGCTTTCCTCCTATGGGAAACCTGTTTATTTGAAGCTAATTTATAATGTAGATGAATCAAAAGAAGCATAACTCACTTCGCCCTTATAATCTAATTAGACAACTCGTGTGCAACTAGACTTATGTATCACCCCTAGCAGCAGCATGCTCAAGAACTATTAACAAATTGTATTAATAATTGAGATTATTGTTGTTGTTATTTCCAGGTTTCACTGGTGCAGACATAGCAAATGTGTGCAATGAGGCTGCCCTGATCGCTGCCAGAGAGCTGGCGCACAACATCACCCTGAAGAACTTTGAACAAGCTATTGAGAGGGTAGTGGCTGGCATGGAAAAGAAATCTAATGTACTACAGCCGGAAGAAAGAAAGATAGTTGCATACCATGAGGCAGGACATGCTGTTGCCGGCTGGTTCCTGCAGCATGCAGACCCTTTGCTTAAGGTCTCTATCATTCCAAGGGGAAAGGGTCTTGGGTATGCCCAGTATTTGCCAAAAGAACAATACCTTTACAGCAAGGAACAACTGTTTGATAGAATGTGCATGACTCTTGGTGGAAGAGTTAGTGAAGAGCTGTTCTTTGGTAGAATCACCACGGGAGCGCAAGATGACTTAAAAAAGATAACTCAGAGTGCGTATGCCCAAATAGTTCACTATGGCATGAACCCTAAAGTTGGTAATGTATCATTTGAAATGCCACAGCCAGGTGAAATGGTCATAGATAAGCCCTATTCAGAGAAAACAGCTGAACTCATTGATGGTGAAGTCAGAGTATTAATTGATTCAGCGCATAAGCACACAACAACCTTATTGACTCAGCATAAGGAGAACATCATAAAAGTTGCAGAAAGGTTGCTAAAGCAAGAGATTTTGAGTAGAGATGATATGATTGAGTTACTGGGACCTAGACCTTTCCCAGAAAAGAGCACCTACGAGGAGTTTGTCGAAGGTACAGGATCTTTAGATGAGGACACCACATTGCCAGAGGGACTTAAAGATTGGAACAAAGACAAACCAGCTGTACCAGCCCCAGAAAGTATAAAAGAATCCAAAACGAGTACTAGTACTGCTGCCACTAGTTCAAGTAAAAACTAGAGTGTTATTAATGATTATAGTAGATTGTTGAGTTGTTAGTCAGTTTTATGTGAAATAAATATTTTAACTACCTTTAAGACTTAAAGCTTTTTTTTGTTTACAGTTATTGAGATTGTTTTAGTTTTATTTGTTGTAGATGAGTGAATTAAAATCTGGAATTAAATCAGAACTTATATTTTTTCAAGACAGGTTAAAATTTACTCTAAACTTCTACACGAGCAACATGGCCCATGGAACGCCATGGGTTAATTTGAATTTATTGCATTTATTTCGCAGTTAATAGAACTACTGTACTGACTGATATATAGTTATACCTACACTTGCCTACACTAATAACTTCAAATGTAACTGTACGCCATTAAAGGAAGATCCAAGTTGTGTCCCGATCCATGATCCCAGTCCAGTTAGTAAACCTAAACCAGTCATTTCTTATTTATTACTTACGCTTTTAAGAATTTTAGAGACATGTACGCACGTTTTATAAAGTAAATAAATTCCAGTCTATTGTTGTTTCACTTTCGTCCCAAAAACCGCCCCTATAGGGAACGTGCATGAACTATAGGGGGCAGCACAGGAGCCGTCAGATTTGTGGCGCGTGGTGTAGATGTGTAGTTTATGATTCCGATGTAGCCCACAAGATGGCAGAACCTACTATGCACAAGGAAACGTACTTACGAAAACGGTAGATGGTAGCAGGTCGCTTTGGCATTGTACATGTGCACATATGTTTCCGATTCAGGCCACAAGATGGCAGGCCCTCCAACGCGCACGGACCGCACGGTCCCTATTCATTGGCGCGAAGTATTATGTCTATTTCTAGATTTAGGGCCACTAGATGGCAGACCCTACTATCCGAAATAGAGCCATCGTGAAGCGTAGGGGGCAGCGCCTTCTTAGAAGCTTGAATTATTTTCGATTCGTCACGCGATGGCAGACCCTCCAACACGCACGGTCTTTATACGAAGTTAGAGGGGGGTTGGGACTTAGTGTGGTATTCTACCTATCCAATTTCTTTGTCCAGTGTGTATTGCGTCTCGCATATGTCATTGGACAGGTGGAATACCACCCTTGCATACCTACCTATATTTGTTTAATGGCTCCTCTATACCATTGGCCATGATGGGCAATTGCAGTTGATCCCGAACGTGTGGAGGACCTTAATGGCCTACAGTGGCCCATAATCGCTTTGATGGAGCGTAATCGCCATTCTGTCGGTTTTCCGGCAAACATCAAAGGAAGTGGCGGCCATGATTGTGCGCGGCCCACACGATATTGGAATCGTCGCCCATTCTGTAATGGTCCATTATTGCCGATGGTGTAGAGGAGCATCATAATATACCTATAGCACAGAATAATTAATAGTACTACCGTACAGAAAGGAAACTTCCTACAAAAACGAAGTTTGACAGCGGTTCAGGGTCGAATCATGCTGTCCCTTTCTAATATATGGCACTATCCCTTTCGGCTATTTAGGGTTGTCAAAATCAAGTGATTATCTTATCTGTGGTCGTGCACGCAAAAGGAAGTCAAGTGGTGCCAACCCTAATAATTGCTCGGAGCAATGCTGAGCCGAGTTTGACCGAAGTCAGGAGTTTCGCACCCCTGCCTATAGGGAGCGTGCATGAACTATAGGGGGCAGCATAGGAGCCGTCAGATTCTTGGCGCGAGGCGTAAATTGGAAGTTTATGCTTTCGATGTAGTCCACAAGATGGCAGAACCTACTATGCACAAGAAAACGTACGAGAACGGTAGATGGTAGCGCTTGCTTTTATAATATACCTACATGTTTATGTTTCCAAATCGGGTCACGAGATGGCAGACCCACAAACGCGCACGGTCCCTATATAGTAGTAATATACCTAAAGTACCTATGATAGGTATGAAAACTGTCTCCTTACAGCAGTTCACAATTGACTTCTAAACAAACTTGGACTTGCCTCTCTTAAATCTATAAGCGTTTTAGGCATTACCTTTTTTAATAATGCCATCTAATGAGCTCTCTGGAAAGTTTACAGATAGAGTGCATACCTACTTGCCTACAGGTTAAAAGTAGATGGCGCCAATATATATAACGACGAAGCCCAAAAATTATTTTATTAAGTAAATTTTGTGCATATAACAGCGGTAGAAAGTTGTGTGAGAGTACCTAATGTTCATCACGCACTGAGCTGTTGCCGCTGCGCCATTGGGTTCCCAAGACACCATGCCCTGAACGACATCATCCGCAGGGCATTATTAGTGTCGGCAAACATCCCCTCCACGCTAGAACCGCCAGGCCTCAGCCGGTCGGATGGTAAAAGGCCTGACGGCCTGACACTGGTGCCCATGGGAAAAAGGCAAGTGTTTACTATTGGACGCTACGTGTGTATTAAGCACTTTTGCTCCCTCACAACTTTGTCGCACCATCCGGACGGCGGGCCCAGCCGCTGAGGTGGCGGCCCTACATAAACATCAAAAGTACCTACTCAGCACTCAATAATTACCTGTTCGTCCCAGTAGCCGTAGAGACGTCCGGTTGTTGGTGCGCTGAGGCAAAAACCTTCCTTAGGGAAGTAGGTCGCTGCCTGCAAGAAAGGGGCCTTGACCCGCGCTCCGGATTTTTCCTGGTGCAAAGGCTGTCCATCGCAATTCAACGCGGTAACGCAGCGAGTGTGATGGGCACCTTTGCGCCGGGGGTAGCGCGGGAGGCCTCTTTCAGTAGTTTTTATATTCCTTGTTTTATTTTGGATATATTTAGGGTTTTTAGTTTTAATATAGTATTATTCATAGATGTATTTAGTTCATAAGTTATTTGATATTTGTCTTTTTACTGACTTTTTCAATGAAAATAAATTTTACTCCGTTATAAGTACAGTGTGGAAAGATAAGTCGGGCCCTGGAGGGAAACTACGTTAAATCCTTAGGCCAAGCGCGCACCACGACTTTTTGTCGCGCGATAATTTAGTCGCAGAAATGTAACGTATGTGTTTATATGGCAGTGCGCGCATATGCGACAAAAAAATCGCAGCGATTTTAAAATTGTGATTTGTCACATTTTTCCGCGACTACTCGCGACGCGATTGTCGCAAAGTGAATTGCAGCATACGGAGTTGTATGGCCCCGCGCGTACTGCGATAATAAAATCGCACCCGGACCTCAGTCGGCATTTCGCTCTTCGAGCGTCAACATGTCGGAATGAGAAATGAGACGCTAATTGTTGACCATTTAATTATGGAAATAGACGGGGATCACCTTTGTGTTATAAATGCTCAAAGTCATACAGCGATCGCATATTAAAGACACGTTTCATGACAAACGACTGGTACGAAATCCATGTAGAGAATGAACGAATCGTCGACTTTTTCATCGCAGTGCGCGCAGTGAATTTTCTGCGATATATTACAGCGCGATTCTAAAATCGTGTCGCAAAAATTAAAATCGTGGTGCGCGCTTGGCCTTAAGTTGGCTCATTTTACTTAAAGGAGACATTCCTTTATTTTTAAAAAGAAACAAAACTGCATTCAAAGATTTTTCTTTTTTTCTTCAATTTCGCTTGTCTAAAAATATTCGATTTTATGGATATTTTGTACGACAGACGAGTGTAAGACCTAATGTTTCTTGGAGAAATGTTATCATTAACATTAACTGTATCGACTAGTAGAAAAAAATAGCGAGTGTTTATTTTTTGGAAGTTTTACTCGGTTCGATTCCCTCTCGAGACAAGCGAATTTTTAAAAATATTTAAATGCAGTTTTGTTTATTTTTAAAAATAAAGGAATGTCTTCTTTAAGTAAAATGAGCCAGCTTAAGGATTTAAGGTAGTTTCCCTCCAGGGCCCGACTTATCTTTCCACACTGTACTTATACTAGATTCATGAGTTGTATCAAGTTGTATTGAAGATAACCTGCATCATAGAGAAATATAGTAAGAATAGAGTGCTCACTCCGTACATCAGTTTTGATACCAAAACGACTATTATTTTTGCAGTCAACATCTAGCTAGCATAGAGTAGCGGAATTACCGAATTATCAATACCGCTACTTGATACTAGAATTCTCTAGTGACGTGACCTACGAAAATTGTATTGAACAACAATTTACAACTAATATTAAAAGCAGAAGGAGTTGAAAATAGAGTTCCGGTTAATCTGGTTATAATATTGGCTGAAAATTGTTGAGCATTAGACTTCTCGGTCGTCTGAAAACATCTATTGTCAAGTAGCAGTACTGATAATTCCGCTACTCGATGCTAGATCTCGACTACGAAAATAATAGTCGTTTTGGTACTAAAACTGATGTATGGAGTGAGCACTCTATGTTTTTTTTTCTCTATGCCTGCATATACTATTAACTAGTCATCAATGAATAGTTATTTAATTACTCGCTTAAGTGGCGTCATCTACTAACAGAGTTAGTGAAACTAACAGTTGGTTTTGTTTACAGAACATCTCTACTTAGTATCAGTCTGTATTATTTAATTTTCTCTATCAATTAATGTAATTTTCGGTACTCTTTTGTCATAATCGTCCCGCTTGTGCGGAGTTAAAGCGACACCAAAGATACCAATTCAAGAATCATGTTTAGGGACAACTAGGAAAATTCATAATAATGAAAAGGGAAGAAGTTTAAATAAATCACCACAATTTCGAGTACCAATATATTTAATTGGCCACTGGCTAAAATCAAAATTTACATTGCTTCCCTCTCCAAGTACCTAATTACTGATGATGCTGTACATAAAAATCGGAGGAACAACTTTAACAAAAAAAACAGGGTTATATTAAAATTATAATATGAAAATATTATTCAAATATTGACTGAAAATACATCCAGCCTTTATCTGTTTATTTAAATATTCACTACATTACATACTTTATACATCACCAATTTCTTAAGTAAATTCAGTTTTTGTACAATATAAAAAGAATCTTATATTATCATCTATGTTTATTACACGCGAGAAGTGTATAACACGTCCGCTCGGCGCTTTATCCGAGAGACGGCTGTTAAGAGAAATCGTAACAAAATATTAAAATTATGGTAATTATTACGAGTAACTACACTATTTTTATGTTCAACATTTTATGTTAAAATTTTAAATTATCATCTATACTTATACTATCCTATCAATTAAAATTATAAATGATGAAAACATTTTTCTCATGATATCATTCAACAATAATCCATTAACAATTCACATTTCAATTGCTCATTTACTACCGAACTGAAAAAAAATTATACCTAATCTCAGTAACAATGCAAGGTCCGTATCAATTACAGTCTCTGATTTTTTCTCCTTTTGGTTTACGTCCGCGTTTCTTGCCGGAGGCGACACCCGCAAGCACCACGGCCTTTCGTTTCGCAAGGCACGACTTGCAGAACCAGTCCTCCGTCGCACCCGGCTCCTCCGTGATGCCCACGCACACCCAGTGGTACCAGCCATCACAGCCGTCGCAGCCTATCATTGATGAGCCATTGTCGGGTCGTCCGCAAGCCGGACAGACCCAGATTTTATTCCCTTGCTCGTCCATGTAGAACGGCGTCGGTAACGGCCCGCTAGGCGGCTTATCCATCGACATCGGCGGAGCAGGCGTAGCCTCCTCCGACGCAGAAGCTCCCTCGTCGTCGAGTTCCACATGACCCTTCTTTGACAATGGTTTGAACAGTATTCGCTTATACTTTGTGTGACTCGAAGGGGGCCGATTTTTCCGCGCGGGGGAGCTGCTCGATGGCGGCGGCGATCCCGGACCGTCCACTTCGCTGAGGTGGTTGTGCTTCGATTGCTTCTGTTTAGGTGGTCCTGTCACAAGCGCTGATATTTGCGCAAGTTCCGGAGACCGACTGTGTTCCCGCGAAACGGGCTCCTCTTTGAGAGGTGAGCTTTCTTCATCCTCCTTTTTAACCACCGGTTTGATGTTAAGTTTGAAAATGTCGGGAGAGCTCGGCGGCATGGGTGAATTCGAGTTAGATGAATTGAGCTTTAGAGTCAGTTTAGGTACCAAGCCGTCGGCAATCTTTTCTTTTTTCTTATCTTTCTTTTCTTTTTTAATTTTTTCTTTAACTTCCTGTCTCTCCTCTTTATCCTTTTTCTTTTCGCTTTTATCCTTCATTTTGTCCTTTTTATCTTTCTTTTTCTTAATTTTGATACCATCTTTATCTTTCTTTTCTTTTTTATGTGACTTGTCCTTTTTCTTTTCTGATTTCTCAAAGGTTCGTTCTTGCGAAACTTCAGGAACAACACTGCTCGGTGTTTCAATTGGTCTTGGCCGCGGCTCCGGCTCCGGCAGGGGCGCCGGCGCCAGCACGGGAGAGGCAACTCGCGCTGGCGGCGGGGGCTCTCTCGGCGGCTCTTGCCTCACCGGATCTACTTTAGGAGGATTTAACTCTATCGTAATATCAGGTTGTATAGGGGGCATTTTATACATATTAGACTTGTGTTCTTTATGTGATTTTGTTTTATGTTTCTGAAGAATATTTGGAATGGTTGGTGACTTGTGCTTATCGTGTCTCTCTTTGTCGCGAGACATTGGTGACTTATGCGTACTTCTATCTTCGTCGTTGTCTACAGGAATTACTTCTAAACTAGGACGCCGCAACATGGGAGGAATCTTACTCGAAGAAGAACGCGAGGAGTGGGGGAAATTGCCCAAGGGCATGAGCGGATTCATGCCATGACCAAGAGCACCAGGCAGAAAACCAGGTCCAGGAATTAAACCTGGACCTCCGCGACCTAAAAATGCGTTTTGTAGTAATCCTGGATGTGGCAAACCCCTTAAGGCTGGGTTATTAGCTAAAGCGAGAAAATCACCTCCCGGTATGAGGTTAGAGTTAGGTATTAACCCTGGGCCAGGCATCAAGCCCCTACCTGAAGGCATAGCTGGGAAGAATGGAAACCCAGAATGCATTTGTGGCAATTTTGAATCATTCTTTGGCCTACTCGATTTTGGTAATTTCATATTGCTTAATTTCATTTTCTGCTTCTCTGCTCTAGCCATTTCATATGCTAACTGCTGTTGTTGTTTCTTTATTAATTTTGCTTCTAGTTTTGCTGCTTTTTCAGCAGCCTTATCTTTTTTTTCTTTGTGTTTCTTTTCCTTTTTATTAATTTTAGGACTGACACTAGCTACATCTTTGGGATATGGTGCTTGAAGGGATTTATTAATTGATAAGCCTGGACGCAGATCTAGAGGTGTAAATCTGTGACCCATTGGACTTGCTTCCATTGAATCATCATCAATGCTAATCACTTCATTAGCTCTAAGGTCCATATCTTTAGACAAATCTAACGCACTACTATCATTATTGTTCACAATTGCATTTTCAGATTTAACCCTAACATTTTCATGGATAACACTTTCACTTGGGTTATCATGTGCAGCATTCTGCACCTTTGAGATCATACTTTCAGACTGTGTTTTATCAGTAACAACCTCTGGAGCGTTTTTATCTTCTTTAGATTTGTTCGATATTCTTTTAAAAATATTGATTTTTGATCTGTCAGGTTGCGAGGCCAATTTTTCTTCCTCATCAATGACTTCTTTTTTAATGTCTACATCACGTAAGAAAGTATTTGATATTGGCTGTTTGTGGGTTGGCATAGAACTTGAAACGAGGGGTGATTTATGAATGGGTATTTTCCTTGGTACTGGAATTGCCTCTTCACCTGCTACAAAATGTTTGTTGACTACTGGTGGTGGTGGCGGAGGAATATCAATTGGTTCCTCTTTTATGACTGGTCGGACAGGCTCCACAACAGGGGCGGGCATTGGTGGTGGCAGCAACGGTCTTGGGCTAGGGCTTGGGCTAGGACTTGGACTGTGCAGCAAAGGAGGTGGCTTATGAGGCGGTGCCACTCTTGGCGCCGGCATTGTCACATGATTATGATGTGTTGGATGGACATCTTTACTTTTTATTGGGTATCCAGGAGGATATTTATCTGATTTACTACTATCTCTAGATTTACTACTCTCACCTTTATGAGTCTTGTCTTTCCTTTTACTTTTCATAATTTTTCCATTTAACTGTTTATTCTTCTTAGACTTTTTATCAGCTTTTTCCAGTGTTGGTGGTTTTGCAATATTTGAATGATGTGAGTTTGATTTATTTTTGTCATAGTGTTTCTCTGAAATAACAGTGGGAGGCCTGGCTTCTGGAAGTTTACCTTCTCTAGCTGGAGATAGGAAGCCTGACATAGTCATCATGACACTGCTGATCTCTCTTGTCCGCTCTTCCTCATCCAACCGTAATCTTGGCCTTTTACTGTTAGGTAATGAGACAGGGTCAATTGGTCTTTTGAAAATATCTTTAGATTTCTTTGGACTATCTGTGACAGATATTTCCGGGCTGGTGCATGTTGTACTAGAAGTTTCAACTGTGTCAATGCCATTTTGACGGATTTCAATAGTGTCTGCAACAATAGGGGTATCTCGTTCCTTTTCAGGGTACATGGGAGGAAGATGTTCATGAACATGCATTGGCCTAGTGACGACTTCATGACTGCCAGGTTTCAAAAAATTCAAATTAGAATCTTTTGGTCTCGGGAACTTCTCAACAGGAACTGGTGGTGGCACAGGTGGAACACTGCGCGTATACTCTGCTAATTCGGGCAAATGTACGTTTAGATCACGAAATACTAATCCTAGGTCATGTAAATTTGGTTCAGTCCTATTAAATTGCTCAGCATATCTGTTGGCTTGTGTCCCAAGTGTATGGATGTACTTTTCAAGCACATGCATCAGAATATCCAGTGGTGTTGAGTTTATACCATTCCAACCAATAGTTTGGCATATTTGCGCAACATTCCTTCGCAGTATCTCACGGGCGTACGCCTCTGACATTATGACACCAACAAAGTTATCTGGAACAAGTTAAAATACCGGATTTATTAAAACAAATGACACGTACGTAATCAACAAATAAATAAACTGCGGCATTTTTTGTTTTATATCACATATATTATCATGTTACAAACGGCAGAAGGGCTAAAACAGCAATTCTCAGGACTCCAGTACCTGCAAGTGTCTAGTAGTACAGAGATGAGATTGCGAATGGACGTAAACTTGAAGTTTGGGACACACATGTATGCAGTACTACAATCTTCAATAGTTACGGATAATTTATAAAAACACTTAAATGGATTACAAAGCAAAATAATGAAGTGTTTACGTAAAAACTTCTCAGCATTCTAAAAACACAGTACCCCGTGCGCCATGATTGCATTTTGGGTTGTCAATGTTAGGTGTTGCTAGTGCAAATTATAAAAATGGCGGTCTCATTACAATGCGTTCAGTGATTAAAAAACAGTACACTACTTTGCGATCAACAGAGTGAAGCCCCCTCCACACTCGTGCGCGAATCGCGGCGCGAAGCCGCGATTCACGCACATAGTTTGGAGTGGGCTTGGGATGCAGATAAACGACAGGCTAACGCAACTAGGAACAAAAAAAGGTTTTGTATGGACTATAGTGACCTAGCCATAGCCAAAAAAACAAAATAAAACGTAAGTGCTAGGCTAAGCGCGCACCACGACTTTTTGTCGCGCGATAATTTAGTCGCAGAAATGTAACGTATGAGTTTATATGGCAGTGCGCGCATATGCGACAAAAAAATCGCAGCGATTTAAAAATTGTGATTTGTTACATTTTTCCGCGACTGCTCGCGACGCGATTGTCGCAAAGTGAATTGCAGCATACGGAGTTGTATGGCCCCGCGCGCACTGCGATAATAAAATCGCACCCGGACCTCAGTCGGCATTTCGCTCTCCAAGCGTCAACATGTCGGAACCTGCTGCTGAAGACGCTAGATGTTGACCATTTAATTATGGAAATAGAAGATCACCTTTGTGGTATAAATACTCAAAGTCATACAGCGATCGCATATTAAAGACAACGTTTCATGACAAACGACTGGTACGAAATCCATGTTGAGAATGAACAAATCGTCGACTTTTTCATCGCAGTGCGCGCAGTGAATTTTCTGCGATATATTACAGCGCGATTCTAAAATCGTGTCGCAAAAACTAAAATCGTGGTGCGCGCTTGGCGCTACTGTCTGTCTGTCTGTCATGTCAACTGTCAGCCACATTGCTTTGTTGCTTGTCATGGCGGTTCGTGGGTTTTACTTACGTATTTCTCGCAATTTCTTTTTTAAAAGCCAAACGTGATAAGAACATACAGTGAGTCCATAGATTTTGTTTAAATGCCACCGAAAACTAAGTTGTTTCAGTGCGAAATATGTGGAAATTGATACACTCGCGAAAATCGCAAAAAAGGAAGTTTATGGCGAAATTTCCATTAGATGAAGACCGGTAAGTATTGCTTTAGATACTTTTAGCCTTATTTTGGTGTAGCAGGCTATAAACACATCGAAAATTAGATATTTCAAATCCACTTTAATTGTGAACCAGGGATGTACTACAAGTATCGATACGAAGTATCGATATCGACTGCAGCCTAATTTTTTATCAATGTAAATAGTAAATAAAATAAAATGAGTGAATTTCCTGGTAACTCGCATACAACATGACTATAATTATTTCTCCGAATATTTTTAGTGGAAAATTATCTATCATCTGTGTATTAATGGAATGGACATTATTTTATATATTTTTGGAATCTAGTAATAATTACTGCAATGTTCTGCCGCCAGAGTGCAGCACTACCGACTCTAGAAAATTAACAGACTAACTTATACATACTCTGCCTTAAACTGTTTTTTGACAAATTTTCACAGACTATAAATTGATTGACATTGATGCATCAAGGCGGTTTGTTAACAAGGGCCTACCGGTAAACGCGAAAATCGAGGTTTAGTTATCTGCCTCTTTATCGCTCGAATATGCAAGAGTGATAGAGAGGTTAGATAACGACATTTCGATTTTCTTGTTTCAGGGTAGACCCCCAGATTGTGACAGATAGTGGTAGTGGCGCTACCTACGCAGAGTTTTGCGTAATATTCCCTATTATTTAAGATTTTAACCTAAAATATAAGAAAATGTATGTGTGTCTGTTTTAATTATTAAATGTTTTCAGATGCAGGCAGTGGGTCAAATAAGTTGTAATGGAAGACTTAATTTTATTATTCAAGAATATAATATATATATAAAAAATCATTTAATCAGGTGAACACACATTTTCCTCTGTTACCTGTGGACCGTCGAACCGTCGGGATGTATTTTAAATTAATTATATTAACTTATAAAAAAAAATCATTTTACATATTTTTATTTTTACAAATAAAAGTCGTGTTCACTCACATTTAAGTCCAACCATGTATTAGTCCACTCAAAGAACACTATATATAACATACGACTTAAATGTGGACTCGATTCTAACCTGATTTCGAGTACGAAATTTGTTGACAGGGGCCCATGTTTCAACCCTCCCGAATTTATCGATATCGATAAAATTCGCAAGCGTGTAGCATACTACACTATTTAAGTATGTTATGTTGGTACTATTGTTCTTTGACAGTTCTTTGTCGTACATGTTGGTAATGATTGGATAACTAAACATACACACAGACCAATCAAGTCGCTAGTATGGAAGTCCCGTCTCTTAAAACGTAGTGATTATATTCTCTTTAGCCCCCTCCAGACTATGCGCGTGAATCGCGGGCGAAGCCGCGAACGCGAGTGTGGAGTCGATTTCGCAGGTCTGCGTTCAGGACTCCACACTCGCGTTCGCGGCTTTGCGCCGCGATTCGCGCACGAGTGTGGAGGAGGCTTTTGATAAACGACATGATTCAAATTTTTCGTTTCACGTGGTTTTCAACCGATTAGAGTCTGTGCTTGAAAGAGAAGAGTCGTGGAATTTATTGGGCCCCATACATTCCACCACTCTTTCCTCACAGACCAGACTCTACAATATTTTTTTGTTATAGCCGATTTGCATTCGCGTGCAAGCCAGGAGCCGAGCCGCGAGCCGAGCCACGAAACGCAAGTGTAAGGCCCCGTTCGCACGGCAGCTTTTTCAACGCGCGTTAAAAAAGCGTTTGAATGACACAAATGGATAACCATCTATGTATTCACACGAAGGCGGTTTTTAAGCGCGGCGCTTTTTTATCGAGCACTGTTCGATTTTCGGCGTTGAGCGTTAGGTCAAATTGAATAGACCATACGGAACTCCGTGTATCTGTTCTCACAAGCGTTAAAAAAGCGCCGGCGCTGCTGTCAGTTGGCTGTCAAGTGTCAATTTTTGGTGTCAATCGTCAAGATTATTATTAGTTTCACCTTAAAAATGTCAACTTATGCTTACAAATTCCTGAAATATTCAAGCTATATTCAAATAATACGTCGTAATAGCAAATAAAGTATGGCTTTGCTGAGATGCGTACGTGGCAGTACGACTCAGAAGTGATTTTTAAGCGTTCATATGAACACAAATATTGGGAACGGTAAAAAAGCGCCAACGTCGGGTTTTAACGCAACGCTTTTTAAGCTGTCGTGCGAATGGGGCCTAAGCGGTGGGCTCGTGGCTCGGCTTGCGTGGATGAGTGGTTTTTTGGGCACGAGTCAAAGCCGTCAAAGGGGCTCGCGATAGACTCGCGCGGGGAGGGCTTACATTCGCGTTCGGCTGTCATTTGGTTACAAACCTTATGGCCAGTTTAGATTCGCGGCTCGTGGCACGGCTCGCGGCGCGTCTCGTGGCTCGCCTCGAGCGCGTAAGCCCGTTGAGCTAATGATTACACTCTCGCCTCGTGGCTCGGCTCGTGGCTCGTCTCGTGGCTCGTAAACTCGTCGAGCTAATATATTTTAAACACTAACGGCACGGCATAAAGTTTATAACCCAATGACAAGCCGAACCAAGCGAGTGTAAACGCAAGCGCGCGTCCCGCGCGAGCCCCTTTGGCTCGTGCCCAAAAAACCGCTCCTGCACGCGAGCCAGGCGAGCGCGAACCGAGCCGCGAGACTATCCACGAGCCCACCGCTTACACTCGCGTCTCGTGGCTCGGCTCGCGGCTCGGCTCGTGTTGGAAATTGAGCTGGGCTATAACCGCGAAAATCGAAGTTCGCAAATTGCGAGCATTTTTCTCTGTCAGTCTCATTACGCCTCCATTGGAGTAAAAGAGAAAGATCCCCGCAATTTGCGAATTTCGGTTTTCGCGGTAGCCACTCTGAGTAACTGAGAAGAAGTGTAAAGCCCCCTCCAGACTATGTGCGTGAATCGCGGCACAACTTCGCGCAGAGAATGAGTGTGGCCCATAATTTCCGAAAATCATTTTTTCTTCGAGGCAATTACTCCGTTCCCATTTTTTCCCAGTGGAATTTCTTCGCTTTATTTCATTTTTCGAGGACATTTTTTATTTTCCAATAGCTTATTTTCCTGATAGGTTTTGTAACCATTCGCATAATTTCGATATGTTTTATTGTTATAATAAACGTGACACAAATAACTTTCTCTTGTATTTACAAAAAAAAGTTATTTGTGTCACGTTTATTACATAACTTTCTTTTGTATTTACAAAAGAAAGTTATTTGTGTCACGTTTATTATTGATTTCATTATCGTACAATAAATTAAGTCGGTTCACCTAACACACTCCTCCTCGCTTCGCTCGTCGTCGGACAGAAAATAGATATATTTTCTGTATTCCGTGATTGTATAAAAATGTAACATAGTGGGAAAATATACGAATGGTTAGAAAACCGAACAGGAAAATAAGCTATTCGAAAATAAAAATAATGGAAAATCATATAAAGCGAAGTAATTCCACTGGAGAAATATGGGAACGAAAAAATCGCCAACAAGAAAAAATGATTTCGGGAAATTATAGGCAACGCAAAATATGAGAACGGAGTAATTGCCTCGAAGAAAAAATGATTATCCGAAATTATGGGCCCTCGGATGGCGGTTTCTCCATACAAACGTAATTAGTGATGTGCCGTTCCCGGGAAATTTCGCTAGGTGGGAATTTTCTCGGAAACGTTCCCGGGAAATTTCCCATATGATATTATCAGAAATTCAGTCAACACTTATCATCTTAAACTTTTTTCAAAAACATTATAAACTGTATCTCATCCGCCTACGTAAATTCCCTATACTCCCGGGAAATTTCCCATTCTTCCCGGGAAGTTTCCCATTCTTCCTGGGAATTTCCCCATAGTTGCTGGGAATTATTCCCCGGCCAAAATATTTCTTTTTTTACAATAATACGCCATTATTCAACAAAATCTATACAAATCATCACAGTTTAATTAGGGTGAAAATAAGTTAGGTACTAATAATAATAGTGGAGTTCCGTAAGCTTTTTACCAAGAAACTCTTCTACATACGAGTGTTAAGGACGTGTTTTTGTGAATGTTTTTGCATTACATTACCAAAATATCCAATAAAAAAAAACTGTAGCCATAATTTTTTGGAGATTAAAAAACAATTGTATCTATTTGTATGGAGAAAATTTCGAAATGGTCGTTTTCGTTAAAATTTCGAATTCAAGTATATCGGAGGCTTAAAGTGATGCCATATTTTTTTTTAAACATCCAAAGTGGTGAATGTTGTAAGCAAAACCACTTTCCAAGTTTTTTTTTTGGGAAGCCACTTTGCATATAACGGTTTTTGGCTACTTTATTTTACTAAACGCAGTTACTTGTTATAGCTAGCTTTAATTAAAATAATTAAAGTAATACACTTAATCTGTTTCAATATCCCCCTGTTTGGGGAAAATTCCCGGGAACACCGGGAAATTTCCCAGGAATTTCCCATATGGGAATATTCCTTGTTCCCGGGAAATTCCCACGGCACATCACTAAACGTAATCCTC
This sequence comes from Cydia splendana, assembly GCF_910591565.1. Taxonomy (NCBI): domain Eukaryota; kingdom Metazoa; phylum Arthropoda; class Insecta; order Lepidoptera; family Tortricidae; genus Cydia; species Cydia splendana. Next base: position 14,936,545 of record NC_085960.1, read on the forward strand.
TTTTTCCTCTCTGGATATTGACATTAAGAAAATATTTTTACATTATTTGATGTATATTTATTTCCCATAACTATGATGAAACAACTCAAACGTAGGGGACGCTTGACTTTTTCTAATTTTTTTATTATTGTAAAGCCCCCTACAGACTATGCGCGTGAATCGAGGGCGAAGCCGCGAACGCGAGTGTGGAGTCGATTTCGCAGGTCTGCGTTCAGGACTCCACACTCGCGTTCGCGGCTTTGCGCCGCGATTCTCGCACGAGTGTGGAGGAGGCTTAAAAATTAGGAGCGAAAAACAGAAAATGCGATTTCGCGCCGGTCCTCCGATTTCGTCTTAATGACATTAACACATCAACATTTGGATTCATTCAAGATTAGTTATCATAGACTTAAACAAAAATGTTGCAAGTCAAAAACCACATTAGTACAAAAACGGTTAATTTGTCTATGGTAATGTGTGTTCTGTCATGTCAGTTTTGTCAAAACTGCAAATGGTCGACTGATGTGGTCTTAGTTAAATAATTTCATAATTTCATCGCTTTGTATTTTAGCATTTCAACCACGGAATTTGGACCAAACTATTTATTTACCCACTAAATGTATACTCGACTATACCTGAGTTGACCCAGTGTCCGTGATCTTGAACTCTAATTGTCATGGGGCAATATTTATACCTCTTTCATTAGAGTAATAAAACCAACAGCATTTTTGGGTTAATACACAATACACCCATAGCTTAAATACTGTAATAATGACAACGTCTTCGGAAGACGTTTTGTTGAGCGTAAGCTACGTACGATATAAGAAGGGTGACGGTACCTTGTATGTGATGAATCAGAGGTTGGCATGGATGCTGGAAAATAGAGACACTGTTGCTGTATCGCACAAATATGCTGATATAAAAAGTAAGTGTATAACTTATTATTGTACCAAAGTTATTGTAGGGACAAGTATTCTTAATACATAGAAGTACAAGTTAATAGTAGTTACAAGATCTTCCAATATAATACTTCATGCATTACAGTAAGAAATAATAGAGTAAAATAAATAATAACTGATTAATTTTTAGCACAAAAGATATCACCAGCTGGTAAGCCTAAAGTGCAACTGCAAGTGGTGCTCCATGATGGAACATGTTCCACATTCCACTTCGTCAATCCTGCGGGCCCAGAAGCGCAGGCTAAGGATCGGGACCAGGTGAAAGGGTTGCTGGTGAATCTGTTACCTAAGTTTAAGAGGCAAATTGATGGAGAACTAGAGATGAAGTCCAGGTATGGGTCACTCGACACATGGGGAAGAATCATAAGATTATTTTCTGCATAAAATATTCATAATTATAATTATTTTAATATTTAATGAATACATTATTAATTTGTAAATGCACACAAGATCTATTATGAGAATAAGTAAGTGATTTTGGTATAAAATGTACTGATATATGTTATAGCCAAGTAATTAATGTTCTCTCTTCTAGGCTCTTGTCTCTTCATCCAACTCTGAAGCATTTATATGAAGACTTAGTGATATCAAAAGTGATTAATAGTGAAGAGTATTGGAACACACCCACTTTGAAACATTATACTGAATGTAATAATATTAAGCAGGAGGCAGGTAAGTGATGTAAAATTGATCATGAACTCATCACACTCATTTACAAACATAACATAGTAAAATAACATACAAAAGTCTGTAGTATATGGTTTATAGTTTGCAGTGGGCTTGATTAAATACATGTTTTTTTGAAATAAAATGGTAGTGTCATCTGTGTTAAGCTTTGCTTGTTATGCTCATTGCATAATAACTGTAAAATATATTGATTAAAAAGACCAATGTTCAAATACAGAGTAACCAACATGAATTTTTAGAGTATCTATCAACTTGATTGCAAGGCTCGGAACCAGTTTTTACTTCATACAAAAAATACCGGTATTATTACGTTCTTTTACGTCTATGGTATATTATTTCATTTTTAATGGGACAATGTAATAATACGAAGTTGTTACCTAAATACATGATTCAGTCCTACATAAGGAGCATAAAATAATTAAAAATATTGGGCTATTTCGGGTTTCAAAACCAAACCGGTTCTGAGGCCTGCTTGATTGCAGACATATCAAATTTAGACCTTCAAATTTTTGTAGGTGTCTCCGGAGCTTTTCTAGCGGACATCCAGCCCCAAACAGATGGCTGCAATGGCCTCAAATATAATCTCACACAGGATATAATAGACGCTATATTCAAAACATACCCTGCCGTCAGAAAGAAACATATAGACTATGTGCCCAATAAGATGACTGAAGCGGAATTCTGGACCAAATTCTTTCAATCTCATTATTTTCACAGGTAAATATTGTGTTATACAATTTTTGTTATTATATCCTCCTAAGACAAAATTTTGCTAGTCAAATTTAAACCTGTTGTGTAGAAAATAGAGTTGATTTTGCTTTGTTAGACATTTGAACAAAACAAAACATATGCAACTCTATTCAGATTCAAATTAAATTAAATTTCAACAAACTTAAAAAGGTACTTACTATAGGTATGACCTTGGGTCGTAACAATCAATAATAACTCTTTGGTATAAGCAACACGCTACCGAATGGCATAGTCATAGCCCTTCTAGTATACCAGAACGTGTAGCCATGCAGTAGATATTGAATTCTACTTCTTTTTTATTTAAGTTTAATACCTACCATCGCGGTTCACGTTCCTGGCTTATAAAAGTTTAATAGTATGAATGTAATAAACATACCTGTAACTCTGTTATTAATAGGGATGTAACGATACCGATACCGATATATCGGCCGATATAATCGGCAGGCCGATATATCGGCATCGCCGATTTAAATTCAGCCGATATAACAGTTTGAAAAGAGCGCGAAACGAACGACGCTGTTAATAATTTGAATAAACTATGTTTCCTTAACAAAAATCTACCTAAAGTGAACTATAATCACTGATTTCATTTACTTTTGCTTGATAAATAAATGTTTTCTTTGATTTTGATATGGCATTTTTCTTTTTTTTTACAGTTGATTGTTTTTTACACTTCACAAAATATGTTTTATGCATATTAAGTATATACCTATAGCAGTATAGTTCCTTATTTACTTATTTGATTTATTAACTAACTACTATGCCATTGATATCGGTATCTGATCGGTATCGCCGATTATTTACTTCAAAAATCGGTATCGGTATCGTATCGGTATCGTATCGGCAAAATCATGTATCGTTACATCCCTAGGTATTATTAATAATTTCATTTCATTTCATTAAGTATCGTTTTATTACAGAGACCGCATAGCGTCATCTTCCAGCAAAGATTTATTTGGAGAATGTGCAAAACTAGACGACCACGCCATTGCCTCAGCTATGAGACACACCACACTGGACCTCACGGTTTGGTTCCCTTTTGATTTCATCTAAAGTAATGTACCATTCTCAGCACAGACCCATGCGAGCCCGACCGAGCCGAAGTGCGCGTTAAGGGATGCCAAAGGAATTTTAAGCTTATAAATTTAGTAGTTAGATCGCATTTCATCGACACCGGTCGGGTTAGTTTGGCAACGCTCACGCCCGGTCGGCTGTACGGCAAGATGTATCTTGACGAATAAACACAGTCTACACAGGTCTACACAGAACGAAATACCTCGCGAGAAAATTACGACGCACAAAGTTGCCGCGTATATTTAGTTATTTGAATATTGACTCTGACATTTAAATTTGGAGTGGCTAATGTGAAAATCTTTAGATTCCTTATTCTTCTTCTTCTTCCTCGCGTCTCTTCTCTCTGGAATCTTTAGATTCCATTGACTTTAATAGTTACTATGCACTAGTATGCACCTCATTTTCTCCAAAATATATCATAAGCTTGTTACATAACATTTTCAGGTGGACCTGCCTAAATTCTCGGAGCCTATTCCTCTCTTACCCACGGACGACGACGCCCCCGTTGAGAAAGATAAAGGAGACAGCACGTCCATACATAGGAATATGATCAAACGATTCAACCAACATTCTATTATGGCAAGTATGGTTTCTGGAAACATTCTATTTAGGATTTATTCTATATATTTAAGTCTGTGTTGTTAGTACCCGCAATACAGATTCAAGCTTACTGTGTCTAATGGGTTGATGTGATTGAGAAAATGGTAATTCCACTGCAGAACTGGCCCTTCGAGACATGAGGCGAGTATTCGCGAATGTAGCGAATCAACTGTAGATTGGACTAGATATTTGGCGTGACCTGTAACCAATCTTAAAATGAATGCGCCATTAGGGTTTGCAATCCGGATCCAAATTCGACAGAAGATCCGACGGATTAAGACCCAGATCCCGATCCATACTAGTCAGATTTGGATTGTGAGCCCATCCTCTGCACTATAAGCGTTAAACGAAATTTATGAGTGGTTTAACTATACTAGGAGAAAAGTTAATGCGACCAGTGATGCATTGTTTTTTAATAATACATATACTTTTTGTCTCAACAGGTGCTCAAAGCTAGTCAAAAAACAAATTCTAGTAGTAGTGATAGCAATAGTAAAACTACAAACAATAACAATAAAGTGGTAGAAAATGGGGTTAAAGAAACAAATGGCACCGCTGAGAAGAGGCCAGCTGATGAAAAAAATGCTTCAGAGCCCGTCGACAAGAGAAGGAGGATATTAGAGAAGATACATTATGAGGATCTAGAAGATTCAAATAGGAATGAAGATGCGCAGGAACTGAAATTATCCAAGGTAAACTCTTCTCCTTCCTCGCGTTATCCCGGCATTTTTTCCACGGCTCATGGGAGCATGGGGTCCGCTTGGCAACTAATCCCACTAGTTTTTACGAAAGCGATAGCGACTACCATTTGACCTTCCAAACCAGAGGGTAAACTAGACCTTATTGGGATTAGTCCCGTATCTTCACGATGTTTTCCTTCACCGAAAAGCAACTGGTAAATATCAAATATTATTTCGTACATTAGTTCCGAAAAACTCATTGGTACGAGCCGGGGTTTGAACCCGCGAACTCCGGATTAAGAGTCGCACGCTCTTACCGCTAGGCCACCAGCGCTTTTTTTTTATCCAAGGTAAACTACGATCAATTAAGTCAGTTAAAAATGTTAAAATAGGTACTTTGCGTATTTTATTGTGGCTCATTATCATTATTATGAGAATGGATTTAATAAGTAATTTGGCGCCTTACAGGAAAAGTAGATATCTACAAGGTCTGCAATTAAAGCTAGTACCCGTTCGCTTTTAGTTGGCCGTCGCGTCGGCGACCTTTACATGATAACGTCACATATTGTAACTCCTTTGTTTTGTCTCATTATTTTTTATCTACACACATATCATAAACTCTCTATGATACCTTCAAAATCCGTAAATAATGGCCCACATTACGATAAACTGTTTTGTTACAGCAAATTTCTTATCTGTGAAAATGTGGTAATAGCTTCATTACTATATCAAAATCGATTTGGTAATGACATTCAAATTTCGAACATCTCTGGAAAAAAAGGCAATTTGATTTGACCCCTATTCTAATATCAGTCGAGATGACGTTTTATTCGAAATCAAATGACAATTGCATACAATATTGACAAATCTCGCTTGTAAGTTGGTATCGGACGATATGGTAATCGACCCCGACTCTAGTTTGTCTTTGAATTAAAAAAAAAACTACGGATGCGTGACATGCGTGAAAAAAGTTTTCATTTGCCGCCATTTGACGTACAGTTTATCTTTTAATTAGTTTGTTAGTAAAAAATAATTTGTCTTGTTGTTTTTAAAGTAACTATAACAAAAGTTTCGTGTAAAATGTGCGATAAAGATATTTCGGAGACGCCATCTCATATCCGCGAGTTCCGCCAGAGAGGAAAGTGCCCCAATGTCGGCTGTAATATGAGGTTAGTGAATATATCATAGAAAGTTTATAATATGTGTGTAGATAAAGCAGTGTATGTAACTGTACATAATTAGGCATTAAAACACTCGTGTGATACTATTATGAAACTCATTTCATTCGTTTCATAAACCCACACTCGTATTTTAATGCCTTTCATTATGTAGCAGTCACATAAACTACTAGTATTGTCTATGTCTTGAACGCATCTTAGGCTACAACGCAAACGGGTTGCCAATTTTTAACGAGTAATTTGTCTCGGTTAAGGTTAAGCAAAAGGTACAATCAGGTTTTTGAATTCCTTTTGTTTCTTTTACAGATTGAAAGGTATTTATTAGGACCGTCGTCACAAGTGAATCAATCAAGTTCGAGTACGAATCACCCACCGCCTTTGTCGGCTCTAGCTTCAATATGTCAGGTAAATTTTGGAAATTAAATAATTTTGACGTAGACAATAAATGTGAAGGAGTAGAACTATAAAGAAAATTCACGCCCGCAAACGTAGGCTTACCACGTTTTTTACACCCAGACAAAACTGTATGGCCACTTTTTTAATGAAGTCATTCTTAATGAGTCCATGTAATTTTGCAGCTCGCTATAGTTTCCGATGAGGTGGAAAATTTCCACGGGAATGAATCTCAACTCTTTATAATGCAGTAACTAGGCTCATTTCAGAATAGTTTTAACTTTAACAGTAATACCCCCTACTGCAATGTTCTGCCGCCAGAGTGCAGCACTAGCGCCTATACTAAACCATAGAGCAACTTATACATACCGTGCCTTAAACTGTTTTTTGACAAGTTATCACAGACAATAAAATATGACATTGATGCATCAAGGCGGTTTGTTAACAAGGGCCTACTGGGAAACGCGAAAATCGAAATTTAGTTATATGCCTCTATCGCTCGAATATGTAAGAGTGAGAGAGAGGTTAGATAACGAAATTTCGATTTTCTTGTTTCGCGGTAGAGCCCCAGATTGTGATGGGTTGTGGTAGTGGCGCCCCCTACGCAGAGTTTCGCGTAATATTCCCTATTAGTCAGAAATTAGTCGGTTAGAAGTTTTTTTCGATCAGAATAGGGTGACTTATTTTATGGCCGAGTTCGTCCCTCATGCTCATTTGCTGACGTTGTTATTTATAGACCGGGAGATAGTGACACATTTTACTGGGTCATTTGTACCAGTATGGCGGTTCGTCAGGGGTCTAAGTACGTAAAGAACGAAATAAAAATGATGGTCATAGCGCTGGTACCGGCGGCCCAATCGCGTGGGCGTTAGTCGAACGTGTCGGATAAAATACGAGTGTCGAACGATTTGTTCCACAAAAATCCTCGTATTATTCGATAGTCCATAAAAAAGAAGTAGACGGTAGCGTAATGCCATACTTCTCCGGTGTGACTTACAGCCCGCCATACTGAGGCGAACACATTAAATAAAAAAAAACAATTCAATCATTTGTGCCAAGCTAATTTTTGCACAGGTGATCATCGTCGAGCAGCCATTCATGGACATCACCATGCCATACTTTTCGGATGGTTCCAAATGGCCGCCATACCGCCGCAAAGGAGTTAATTTTTTTTTATTGCTAAACGATTTGTACCATCTTGTAATTTTTTTTCAAGACTTTCTGTGTGATCATAAATGGAAATCTCATAATGCCATACCTGTAGGAGGTGGCAAATGTGTACAATTATTTTTTTTTATTTCAAGTATGGTGTCCCTTTTTCCCCCTATTAGAAGTATGGCAAATATAATAATGGTCACATTGCATCATATAATTTCCAAAAATCCAAATGCCATACTGGTACAAATCGTCAAAAAATTGTTTTTTGTTTTAAGTCTTGGCTTAAGTCTCACAGTCGTCCGCCCCGTAGTTATAATCTGAAATATATTTTTTTAGGTACAATTGTATCCAAACAAACAGAATATGATGATGCCATGCTGTAAAAAATTATTTTACGTATACATAGTCGTATTTTTGAAACGTGTCGATTAAATAAGTTTTTCAAGTATGGCAGCACTTTATCCCCCTACTATAAGTATGGCAATTATAATAACGGTGACATTTTATCAAATACTTTCCAAAAATTTAAATGCAATACTGGTACAAATCGTTTAACAAAAAAAAAAAATTAACTCCCTTGCGGCGGTATGGCGGCCATTTGGAACCGTCCGAAGAGTATGGCATGGTGATGTCCATGAATGGCTGCTCGACGATGATCACCTGTGCAAAAATTAGCTTGGCACAAATGGTTGAATTGTTTTTTTTTATTAATGTGTTCGCCTCAGTATGGCGGGCTGTAAGTCACACCGGAGAAGTATGGCATTACGCTACCGCCTACTTCTTTTTTATGGACTATCGGAAAATACGAGGATTTTTGTGGAAAAAATCGTTCGACACTCGTATTTTATCCGACACGTTCGACTAACGCCCACGCGATTGGGCCGCCGGTTCCAGCGCTATGACCATCATTTTTCTTTCCTTCATTACATGCTTAGACCCCTGACGAACCGCCATACTGGTACAAATGACCCAGTAAAATGTGTCACTATCTCCCGGTCTATTACGTTTCCACCAAAGATTTGCGAGGATGCGTAGCGAGGGATCTGTTTGTTAAGAACCAATAGAATCACTTCACGCTGAGCGAGGAAAGGTTGTTACTTAACAAACACATCTCTCGTTACGGATCCGCGCACATCAGTATTGGCAAAGAGAATTTAAACTAGAGGAATATTGTCAAAGTAAATTATGTAATCAGTACATTTATTGCCATCTTTCGACACAAATGATTAACACTTTTAGAACGCCATTTGACTTTGATCCTTATTTTTTCACTGATATGTGTTAAATTAGTTAAATGTCAAAAAGTATCGCCATCTACTCGACAATAGGCCAAAGGTAAGGTGCCATCTTTTCGAGCAATGGCGCCATACCTTTGGCCTACTCTCGAAAGTGTTAATCATTTGTGTCGAAGGATGGCAGTAAATGTACTGACTACATAATTTACATTGACAATTCCTCTAGTCTAAATTCTCTTTGGTATTGGAAACGCAGCCTTACCTTGAGTGTTCCTTGTTTGTGGGCAGGCGTGGTCGAGCGGGCAGCAGTGCGCGCGGCCGATGCGCGTGGGCGCGGCGGGCTGCGTGGCCGCGCTCGGCGAGCTCAGCCCCGGCGGCGCGCTCATGCGGCAGCACCACGCCGCCGCCATGGCGCGTAAGTAGCCGGCCCAGCTGCGCCTGTAGCACAAGGGCGGGGTACCATCGCACTGTCACCATGCCAAAACATGAAAATATTACTGGCTCTGTGAGCTGTAGACCTCGCGATAAGCTTCATAAGATTAAAGAATGTTAAAATAATAAAGAATACTTACTTCGTTGAGTCATTATCACCGCGAACTCACAATGGTCTTTAGTGCCATAGACCTTACGGGCATCTATTTTCACCATTCTGAACCTTTTCCGAAAAACAAAAAAAAATTACAACCGAACCTGCTTACAAAATGTTACTAGAATTGTTGAGAGATGCGACCTGCAGAGAACATCCGGACATATGAAAACGTGCGTACAATTGCCCAAGTTGAAACGGAGGCCTTCGCTAACGCTCGGTCAATAAGTGGCGGACTTCATTTTAACATCAAACATATATATTCTATCCTCAGAGGCTATTACAATATTTTATATTTGCTTTAGAGCTATTACAATATTTTAGAGGTATTTAATATCCTCTGCCTAGAATTACACATAAATTTCGCAATCGCAATCGAAGTGAAAAGCAGAGTGTACAACAAGGGCATAAATGTCCATTTTTACCCTCGTCTACTATTTTGGTCTTCGCTTCGCTGAGACCAAAAAATTGCCTCGGCTAAAAATGGGTCACTTTATGCCCTTGTTGTACAATCTACTATTATGCACACATACTTACTCTTGCAGAACTAATCCCGGCCGACGTGAAGTCCGAGCTGAACCGGATGTACCTGTCGGCGGGCGAGCTGCTGCGCGAGCTGTGGCGCTGCTTCCCCGCGCCGGCCGCGCCCGCGCAGGAGGCGGACAGCGCGCGCGCAGACAAGTTCTACGAGGCGCTGCTGCGCTTCAGGAACGTCAAGCTGAGGCCGTTCGAGGTACTACCTAAGGGCTCACTTAAGGCTCATTTAGACGGTGCGAGAACTCGCATGCGAGTTTCATTACATTGCGGTTTTTGATTGGTCGGCTGAGTTGGACGTACGTAACCAATAGTCCTCAATGTAACTAAAATCGCAGACGAGTTCGCGCGCCGTCTAAATCAGCCCTTAGCTTAGACGGTGCCAGGACTCGCATGCGAGTTTCATTACATTGCGTTATTTGATTGATCGGCTGAATTGATGTAACCTCAATGGTCCGCAATGTAAATAAAATCGTATACGAGTTCGCGCGCCGTCTAAATGAGCCCTAATAGTCAGAGTACCATTCATTTACGAGTAAACTTTGATCAAAGATAAATGAGCTGTCTGCGAGCAAAAACAAGTGACGACGTGTCTGATAAGCTAATTCTAAGGGTGGTATTCCATCTATCCAATTTCTTTGTCCAATGTGTATTGCGTCTCACATTTTGCTTAATGATAGAGGGAGACGCAATGACAGGTGGAATACCACCCTAAGGAGCGGGTACTGTCGTTATGCAAACAAATAGACAGTAAGATTTGAATTTCGAACGTGAATTAAAAAATATGTTTGAAGATAGGTTACAAGTCAATATAAAAATACTACTCTTCCTTGATATTGTGATACGGGGGTGTTTTAGCATGTATACATTCGCCATCAGATATGCCTAAATGAATAAGGTGCACGAGTATCAGAATGCGTATCACACATTATTCAGGCCTAAAGGCTTATTTAGACGGTGCGAGAACTCGCATGCGAGTTTCATTATATTGCGGTATTTGATTGGTCGGCTGAATTGGATGTAACCAATAGTCCTCAATGTAACTAAAATCGCATACGAGTTCGCGCGTTTGCGGTATTTGATTGGTCGGCTGAATTGGATGTAACTAATAGTCCTCAATGAGTTCGCGCGTCGTCTAAATCAGCCCTTAGTGTGTATGTACAATACAGATACTCGTAGATACATTTTGATGCGGAGTATGCCGACAATAGCATAACCGGCTTTACTGTTCGGCCCAAAAACTAAGGTGACAGCTAAATGTCTGTTTCTATTTCAGGAGAAAATGCTTCACGACCTGACACCACTAGCGACATCACTTACGAAACACATCAACCAAATGATAGACGTGGCCTGTACGAAGTACGCGCTTTGGCAGCAAAGGCAAGCCAAACTTCGGTAGTATTTCAGTACCAGAGGACTTATTCTTGGTGTCATCGAGATCTACATACTTTTTGTGTTTATCCAACAAAGCTGGCACATAACTGCCATAACCAGTATCTGATTCTTACAAAGTGGAATACGCCAAAATGTCGACATAATCTGCACTGGGGCCTTACCATGATGTCCTTATTGCGATTATGTTTAGGACCTAAACTGTTTTGATTTTTTAAATTCTCTCGTGTGACGTAATTAATGGTTGACCCCTCATTTTAATGTTTTTTCTTGAATATTCATACTTGTAAGTCAAAGGTTTTGGCTATTATATTATGTAGTATACCCGTAGATCGATTACGGTGACAACGAGAATAGGTCTGCAATATGTTTGCATTATAATAAGTGTCAATAGTAATTAAAATTGATCACTTTGAATGGAACTTGCCATACAATGTAACCCGTTTTCCTTGCTTGACTTGAGGATTAATATCAACTGTAAATTATACTCTAGAGGGCCTTATGGTCCGTATCTTTTTAAATTGTATGTTAAGTTAAGTGAAGAGAGTAACTAATTTGAATAATTATTGGCATAAATGATTTGTGATACTTCAAAAATTTAAATTATATATAATCTTCCCAATAAAAAAGTGCTATGTTCACTGACCACCAAATAATGTAAAATACAATGTTACCTATAAAATTACTTTCTTTTACTGAACATAGTAAGTGTTCATTAAAATTAATAAATCTACATTTTATAAATCAATAACCAAAAATTGTACAACTATCCTATTTAAAGTAAATTACTCTAAATTGATTATTGATCATCATCATTTTCCTCGTTATCAATAGCAAAATGCCGGAATAACGGCATTTTGCTATATTGATTATTGATAACCCAAAAATAGTATATGTTCTCCCAAAACATCATCTAGTTTCTTTCAAATATCAAATGTTACTTATAATAGTACCTAAACTCAAACTAAGAATGTAAAGATGTGCAAATTGCGGAGTTTCCAAAAATTCGGAAATGTTCTCGGAAATTTCTTTAAAATTTCACAGAAGAAACTTCCATTTTACGTTTCGGAAAGATTCAATCCCCATACAAAAATGAATAAAATTACAGTATCTTTCCTATGTGGAATATTAGCAATTTTGGAAAGTTTCCGTCGGCACATCAGGGGGCCGATTTTTGAATTTCGATCGCTCGATTTCGTCACTCGAGAATCGGTGGAAAACGGAGAAATGCTAATTTTTGAAATAGGAGCGATCGAAATTTGGAATCTATTTGTATTGACCACTCTATTTCAATTCTATTAGTAGAATTGAAATGCCTAGTAGTGGAGATATTATTTAACGAAATACACGAAATCGAGTGGTCGAAAATTCAAAAATCGGCCCCCAGTATAAGAATGTAATAACTAATAAATAATAATAGTAAATTAAAATTTGGTGTTTGAATACTATTTGACGTGCAGTTATAGAGAGAGCTTGGGTTGTAGGTACTTATGTATTTTGTTGGTCATTACACTTGTTTGTTGCCAAAAAATCAGTAGTAGGTACATAATCATATTTGTATTTATTTATCCATATAATGGCACGCTGTGTTGTAGCTAACTACTATAGTTCGTTTTTTTTAGCATTAGAAAAAAGGTAAACAATCTTGATGTGTCTTTTAATAGAAAAACACGTTTTAAAAATAAGTCACAGCAAATATGTAACAATTATGAATCTAATACGATCATTTATATTCTTCTGCTTTCATAAGTAATAGTTACTGATTTAAAAAAAGCGTTTTTCTATTAAAATACATGCCAAGATCGCTTACCTTCTTTCTAATGCTAAAAAAACGAACTATACTTCTAGTGCCGTTAAATTTATGCATCATGTACTTTTATTATGAATTATGATGAGTTACAAGAAGGTCAAGATATGCACGATTTGTTTAGGTACTACTTTGATCTGAACATTATGTAGGTTAGTTTGCTTTCTAATATTCCAAAATATAGAAGCAAAACTGCTTTAAGTAAACAAATGTTAAAGAATTTTTTAATAATTAAAAAACACAACAAAAGCAATAGTTAATGTTATGTATATTTTAATAACTATGGTCTTGTAATTTGAAGGATGATGTTAACTAGGGAAGTGTTATGGTACCTATGTCATTTTGTACACAATAAAAAATGGTTGCCAAATGTTACGGATTTTCGCTATTTTAACAGTAAGCCCCCACTGTCCCTTTGGAGGCGTTGACTGGATCTTAGCAGTAGGTAGTCGACGACGACAGGTGCCTTTCACCCGAATTAAACACTCTACTTTTCATTTCTAAGACGAGGAAAGAAAAATACATGTGCATATATAAACACGTCTAAGTACCTATAAACTTCAGTAGCATTTTTTGAGGGTACTTCCAATTAACAATTTTGATAAAAAATATCGTTGTTTATGGAATGGGGAGTTAATTATCAGAATGGTAATTGGACAACAAATCCATTAAACAACAAAATTTTATTTGCTTATCGTAAAAAAAAGAAGAAAACGCACTTAGAAAGTATAGGTAGTGCTCTAGAGCAGAAACGTATTATTTTCTGATCACTTTTAAGAACAACAACGATGCACTTTCAGAGCATGAGAAATAAAAAACAACTATTGTGATAGTATTATGGTTCAAATTTATGTAACAGCTCATTCGGAGACCCATCAGACAGGTTTTTTTTTTAAATAATAAAACGTGTTATCTCAGATTCCGAATGAGCTGTTTCATGAAATTTAATCTTATTATTATAAATAGGATGGTAAAATTGCTTTATGACGGGGTCATTGGTGAATGAAAACGGTTCAATTTTGGAATCTTTCCCTTGCTTGGGTATCAATAGTAGCAGTAAGTAACAACTGCATAAAAAAAATATCTTTTGTTTAACAGATTAGGGGTTTAACTTTTAAGCTCAAGAAATCAGTAAATCACTAGAGAAAATTCCAACTGTACTCATCTGTGCGGTTCAATTCCGATCCAACAATTATATTCACAACAGGTCAGTTTAACGGATTGTCCGAAGTTTTGGTTTCAAGTAAAACACTTAAAAATCAAGTTGAAAATTTTAATAAAGTTATAATTTACAAAAAATGGACGAAATTTTCCGAAAGTATAACCTTAAAATAAACGTTAAGAAAACCAAGGTTCTGGTGACAAGCAAAACCAATTCTCCCAGAGTAAACATCGCTCTCAACTCGGAAAGACTACAACAAGTAAACACATTTACCTATCTGGGAAGCATCATCGAAGAAAGAGGCAGAAGCGAGAAAGAAATAAGAACTAGGATAGCAATGGCAAAGAAAGCTTTTACTTCAAATAGACATATTTACAACAGCAAAATCCACATAAACATAAGGAAAAACTTAATCAAAACCTATATTTGGAGCACCGCCCTCTACGGATGTGAAAGTTGGAACATCACAACACAAGACCGCCGTCGTCTAGAAGCATTCGAAATGTGGTGTTGGCGAAGGATGCTCAAAATCAGCTGGACAGAAAAGCGCACCAACCTTGAAGTTCTAGAGAAGGCAAAAGTGAAGAGACAAATAATGCACGTCATTGAAAAACGTAGAGCCAAATGTATAGGTCACATACTCCGACACGAAGGGTTAAACAAAATCATACTGGAGGGCAGAATTGAGGAAAAAAGAGGAAGAGGAAGACCCAGAATATCATACATGACACAGATAAAAGAATGGTGCTGTAGCCACTCATATCAGGAAGTAAAAACGAAAGCCCAGAATAGGCTGGAATGGAAAATGCTGCAGCGACAGAGGGCCAGGCCCTCTTAATATTAATAATATAATTTATTACATCGACTATGAATTCCTAACTAGAATGGATTATATAACATAACATTATCTATCATAGACAGCGGAAAACTATAGGAACTCGTGAGGTCAAATACCAAGGCGCATTTTCATATAGTTTTCTGTTTTCTATATAATAAAATTCTACAATAATTAAGGCCTTATACACAGCTATATAAATACACGATATTGTAGTTCATTACATAAGCTGATAATACTCATAAATTGTAGAAAACTTAACATTTAATCCAATGACACAGGTTTTTAGAACATAATATATAATTAAACTACCTACAAAACGTTCGGAATGGGGTTGGTCAGTCGAAGTATTTAGCAGATGGCGCCAGCATAGCTTGCCCAGTCAATCCCTAGAATTGTGTCAAATTCTCGTTTTTTAATAGAATTTTATGCCCTGGAATCCCAGCCCTTTAAGCTAAAGCTCATAGAACTCGACTAGAGAAAGGGGCAAGCTATAGCAAACCTTAGACAGTTGCCAACCCTATTGAAAGTACCCGGTAGTACAGTCAAAAGCAGTTATCAGACTGGTGTTTACTTCTTTATTCTGAATACCACTTAAGTAGTATTACCTCCAAGAGTATTACTGTCAGTTACCAACTGACGTAACAGGGTGACAAGTACACACTTAAAAAGTGGTACATTCTGTGCATTTGTTTATAACAAATATATGTAGAGTTGTTCCCAACTCTAAATTAAACATAACATGCACATTTTTGTAACAAACAAAATATGGAAAAAAAAACATTCACATTTCATTGCATTACATTAATGATGAAATAAATAGAACAATACAAGTATTTATAAATCACAGTATGTATTTTGAAGTAGATAACATGAATGATATTACACATTAAGTCTTAAGTCTTAGTTAATAGTCTTCTGTGCCTATTCTGGTATTTTTGAAATTCTTTTACAAGCTCTAGCGCACATTGCAACATCTTAGTTGCAAGTATTCAAACATTAGTTCGAACCTGGCA
Source organism: Cydia splendana (assembly GCF_910591565.1). NCBI lineage: Eukaryota > Metazoa > Arthropoda > Insecta > Lepidoptera > Tortricidae > Cydia > Cydia splendana. The sequence goes on from NC_085960.1 coordinate 14,952,570, forward strand.
CTAAAATTATCACAACAAAGAAATCTTCTATCAATCTTATAATATATTACTCGTATATGATTACTGATTAGTTTTTTTCTGTTATAGGCATCCTTACCCTATCAGATACATGCGTTTTAATGGGACAATTGCAACGAGTTTCTTATAGAAAAAAATAACTATTTTTCTAATACACGTACCTACAAATCAGTCGAACTCACTGTGAGAACTACCGCAATGTCGCCATATATTACAAACCTTCAGAGAATAAAATCATAGACAATACGCTGTTTATCTGAATGCCTTGATGATCCAAACGATGAATATGATGGCCACAATGCTGCCGATGATGATGAGGATGAACATTTTTTTCCTGTAGCTGCGCTGGTGCTGCTCGGCTTTGGCCAGCTCGTCGACGCCAGCTTCGACGTTGGCGCTGGCCTCTTCTATGTGACCTTCGAGCGTGTCTGGGGAAAAGGTTCATATTTAAGTTATGGTTAACAGTTATATCGGCTATGATAAGTCTAAAGTCCGTGGAGAGAGAACTAAAAGCCATGACATCACAAGCCAAAGTCGTGACGGCGTAGGTAATTGTAAGGGTCCCTTTGTTTGACATAAAGTTTTAAGTCATAATGTATAGTTTGTCATATTATCTGAAACCATTCACATTCCAGGATTTTCGTAAGGTTATCCTATAGATAGGTTAGCTTAGGTTTGTTTTATGGCAATCCTAAAAAGTTACGCGTTTCTGAACCAAACAAAGGGTATAGCAGGATAGCCTTTGAAAAATTGCCCCCAGCGTTTTTGGGTCGAAAGTGTCGAAACTATTCATAATTCATTATTTATTTATTGCATCCATGGTTGTAACATTGGTGTTACATAGTAATAGTGAGTTTCACATGGACCCTAGGGCACAGCAATAGTCTTAGAACTAAATTATGCTAGGTATTCCACAGTATTTATATAATAATCATAAAATTAGGTATTTTAACAATGGTTAAGAGATTGTAATTTAAAATTTTATAGTAATGAATGTCTAGGAAATATTATTGATAGTTAAAATTAACATTGAAATTGTAGTGTAAGTATATAATATTAATTTATTTAATAGTAACTATAATCAAACGATGCCTTTTGAAGAGGTAATACCCTGCACAAAGTTTCATCCATTCGTTAATTTTTTTACAAGAATTTAAATGGTTAGGAGGGTCATATTTGTTTAATATATAGCTTTTAGTCTCATTAATATTTGTACAAAATTTGAAATTCGTCACTTTCATTGTTTAGGAAAAAATAAATAAAACAGTTTTTGGGTTAATCGGGTGTTTTTCACCCTCAGGGGGTAACAGGGATGAAAATTTGTGCATGATATTACCTCTTCAAAAGGCATCGTTTGATTATAGTTTTGACCCAAAAACGCTGGGGGCAATTTTTCAAAGGCTATCCTGCTATACCCTTTGTTTCGTTAGTCATTATTATGACTAACGAAAATACGGACAAACAATACATTATGTCTTAAAACTTTTTGGGAAACTATATATATTATACTATATTGCAAATATGTATTAAACTTATTTGGAAGCATTCAGTTCACAGTAACTTGCGATAAACGGTTGTTCTTAATGTAGAGCAACTGGCCACTTCATGGCTAAAGTGTTCAATTGTACCCACCACGTAACGACCAAGCAGTTATATTACCTAAATTTTTTTTGAAAAAGTGTCAGAATGATGCCCGGTAGACTCAAATTACATTTAGCCACTTACCTACAGTTTGGCCCTGCTGGTGGACTAGGCTAGCAAGGTCTTGCATGATCTGATTTACATCTAGCACATCGGCTTCTATCTTGTGGATATACTGCTCTCTTTCTAACAGCATGTTCGTCTCGAACTGAACGAGACGCGCCTGAAAAAACACAAGTATTCAGTTTTAAGATATTTCGCTTTGAATTCAAGTATTTATTACCAACTCAGTAGTAAAATTTTAGTATAAGTGCCTATTTGGGTTCGGGTACCTAATCTTAGTCTATGGTTGAAGTGTGTTTGTTAGTGTTACTCTATAACTATAACATATACCTGGCCACCACCAGTGAAACCTGTGTCGAAACGTCGGTAAATATAGGTAGGTAATTGAATAAATTTCGCGTTAGACCCGTCTATAAATGTGAGTTAATATGTGTTCAAAACGCGAAAGTTTTAAATACATATATAAAAATAAATCAAATCGGAGCCGGACTGTTGGGTAGGTTTCCTTGTCAGTGCCATTTGGTCTCTGCGATCGAGAGTTACCTTATCTTAGAACAGTACCTGTGCTTGCTGGTTATCCAGCAAGGCAGACTCCTCGTCGTCGGCGATGGCTTGTCGCTCGAGCAAAGACGGGTCGTTACGGTTGCGTGCTTGTTTCGGCATGTGGGCCGCCATCTTCTCTGATACTTGCTGCAATAAGTGGATATATTTAAACAAAAAAGTCATTACTAAACTAGGTCTTATACATAAAATACACTCTAAAAGCAATATTGAAGACCTATAGATGTAACTCGTGGCTGGAGCGTCCCTTGCGCGTAACAAATACATGAAGCTAAAACAGGTCATCACAGAAAATATATATTGGCAATACTTCTTAAGTTGTGAATTCTTAACTTGCGCATCTTTGAAAGCCTTCATGAGCCTCTCTATTTGCTGGTTTTGCGGCCTATGATTGCGAGCATATAATTGATAAAAGGTATCATGTACCTTTTGTACTAAAGAGTACTTGGCAAGCGCATCCTTGAACGCCTGTGTGAGCCTCTCCACCTGTAGTTTCTGCGGCTTGTCCCCGCGTCGCGCCACCACACCGAGCCGCTGGATGTCGCGCGCCGTCGCCGACACTGACCCGTTCACTGTCTGTTGAGTGTCGTGGCTGCAAAAAAAAAAACAATGTAACAGTGTGTAAAAAATTATTTTTAACCACTCTTTAAAGCTCTCTTTATCCTTCAAAAACTATTGCGAAGTTGCATTTTATCCACAAGATGATCGTTACTGGAATTTACTTTTAGGTGATGATTTTTATATGATATTTTTTTAGGGTTCCGTACCCAAAGGGTAAAATCGGGACCCTATTACTAACAAGGAAGGGTACCCAACTGTCCGACTCCGATTTGATTTATTTTGATATATTTTATAGAGTAGTCTAAAATAACGGACACGTATTTTTTTTTAGCTGCCCAAACTCAACCTGTTAGGAGAAAATGGCCTTCAAAGTACTGAAAATTGACTAAACCTTCTAATTTCTGAGAAGAGATTTGTTCAAAAAAATTGATAATTAATTACTGGTTTCGTTATATGTTGGAGAACATGAATAAAGAATGGGGACGTGTTTTGTCATTTCACCACAAACTCATTTTTTATATAAAAAAAAAATATATATAATTATATTTTGGGCAGCTCTCATCAGAGCACAGAATAAATAATAGTACAGAAGGTTCACTCTCTAACAAAACGCGTCTATTACGACAGATATGATCGCAAGGTGCCGCAAGCGCGAGCAGGCGTCCGTTCCATAGCAGTGCGTGGCAACTACTACTGCTAGACATCAAAATTGGTGTGGCGACATGTACTTGTAGCGATGCGACGAAATCGCGGAGTGAGCCACACCTGATCAGAGTTGTAAGAACAGGGCAAGGGAGCATTAACTTTAAAAAAACGCGTATGTGCAATGTGCATGTCCAATTGTTGGCTAAAAGCAATTTCCCTGAAATCTCTGTCCCTGTTTGATGCTTATTCTTGCCAAAAGATAGTCTCTAGGCTTCTATTAACTAGGCTCTTCACTAGCTTGTCTATCTGTACCTAACCTAAGCATCTATGACATCTATCTTATGCATTCTCAGTTATTAGGAACATATACATATTAATATGCTCACATTTTATCCCTAAGTTGTAGATTATCATTAGGCCCTCCAATTTGTTTCATCATCTTCTCCAGAGACCGCAGTCCTATGTTGATGCTGTTGACATTGTCAGCAATGCCTTCGCTGAGATTGTACAGCTCTGTGGGGCTGAAGTCGGCAAAGCCGACCGTGGGAGGCGCGGCGATCGCGCCGTAGTCTCGGCTCGAGCCACTTATAGGCTCACGCTCTGCCATGATCTGAACAAATGAGTTTTACAAATCTTTAAAAACTGCTGTTAAAATATATTTGGTGCACATGTATGCATGTACATATATAGGTATATTCTCTGAAAAACTTGCATGGATCAGATTAAATATTATTACAAGGAAAAGATAAAATCACACAATGACTAATTGGTAATGCCAATTACAACTAATCTACATCAATCACAATCTGGCTGGGCCCTGTAACAGGAGCAATAATTTAAACTGTAGGCTGTACTCCTCAACCTGACTAATATTTGTTTAGCAACTTTTATCTTTAAATTAAATATTAGGAGGAAGTAATAGCAAAAACAAATGCAAAATTTGTGTTGGTAAAAGACCAGGGTATATTAAAATTGTAACCATGAAGTCATGACATGATCCTTTTATATGATGAATAAGTAGCATAATGTTCACCTATCTACAAAGGTTACATACCCCTGAATTACAGAATAAATAAATAGTAATCAGTATTTGTAAATATTATTATTAAAACAGCATCCACAAGAGTGGATACTGGATAGGTACACTGAATCGTATAATATGATGAAAATAATTTACAGAAAGGACATTATTGTGTAAGTTATGTATATTTGACTCACCAGTAACTCAATTTTCCATACATTTAATAATATCTTTTACTTTATTTTAATACTTAATTGCATAATCACTGGAGGTAAGAAAACATGCAAATACGGTATCGTCTTGGATTGTCCCATTCGTTTTTCGTCAAGTTCTTAAATTAGTCCTTTTCTGCTTTCGTCACTCATTCTACATTGAAAGCGGTGGCTTTCAATGTAGAATGAGTCGGTGGACGATTGTGACGAATGTAGAATGAGTGACGAAAGCACAATAGGAGTAATTTAAGAACTTGATGAAAAACGAATGGGACAACCCAAGACGATACCGCAAATACACAACAAATTGTACAAACAATCATATCAATCCTAGATATTGACGTTTTAAACCAATGACATTATTTAATTTTTTTTAAAGGACAAATTATTGAACACATTTACCTTAAAAGTTATTGGATCACTGATTTGGTTGAATATACTTTATTAAAATTGGGAATAACACACTGATGTAAGTAATTAACTTAACAAGTTACGTATTTAACTTAATATTAAGCATTCATCGAGTTCACTAAGTCTAGAATAGTAATTAATGTAATTATGTTCAACATCATTAAATCATGCTCTATTTAAAATACCATTTCCATTAGTTAAAACTGGATACTCATTGCTAAATTTATAGACACAGGAGGTGATTTCTAATTTATGAAAACGCGTTGATTGTCTCGCCTAAGTGCATTGACGTAAAAATACAAAGCAGGTAAAATGGTTCACTATTGTTACTTACGAACTAAAAAAAGCTGTGCTTACAGGTATGACGCTGTTCGTTTGTTTGTTATGATTTTCACTACTCACAGTACTCACTTATGAGTCACTGATGCGTATTACAAAAAATACCTAAACGATACGGGAAGTTCACTCCAATATAAGTAACTCGGTAAAAATTAAGACATTGATTACGACCCGATGGTTCACACTATATGTAGTTTTAGTGGAAAAACGGCTCATTGAATAAGTGATTACATACCTGGCCGTAAGTTAAACTATTTGGCCTATTAAAATTCTGGTTTTGGTCGTGTTTTAAAGATTTTCACAACTAGATCGACACTGCGACATCAGTGCTCGCTCAAATTGTCAATAGACTGTCAGAATTGACAGCTGTCAGCTGTGTGTGTCTACATTTGGTACACAGATTGTGTAAGTTTACAGCATAAAAATTGGCAATTTGTACACTATTGATCTAAATAAACAAAATAATGCTGTTAATACTGTTATATCATGTTGGTTCACCTCTGTATCTGTCTGTCTGTTTACTGTTAACCGAGTTATATTTAATATTTTGATGTTGACCTAGCGACATCTACCGACGGTCTGGGTAAATTTATGCGTTTCCTATTCAAACATAGATGGCGAAATCATGGAGTTTTAAAGAAGACATCGTAAAAAATAAAACTGGCCAAGAACATGGGGGCAATTTTTGAAATTCGATGGCTCGAACATTTCACGATTATGTTCGCATGAACACAATAGGTTGCCTTGAGGTTGGTCATGAGACTCATGAGGTTGGTCATGGAATTGGCCATTAGTTGGTCATGGGGTGGTTATGGGGTTGTTTATGGGGTTGGTCATGGTGTTGGTCAGGGGGGTGGTCATCTCATGGATTGACGGGAAAACTATGGGGTTATTAAGTTTTATTATGGTGGCAATTTTATTTTGTCATGGTCAGTAATCACTATGACTACCCAGCCATAGTGATTAGGGGAGGGGGGCCCAAAGCGAGCACCTTAAGAGGAACTGCGAAAAAAGTATGAAGAAAATATCAGTAACACTTAACTTTGAATGCTGTTTAAAGCTGAATTTATCGTAGTTTAATTATACATAGGTACTTCAATATACTGCAAAGTTTAGGATAAATAATAAAAATAACGAATTACGAAAACTTTACTTTTGCTCGCTTTGCCCGAGGCGGGGCCTAAAGCGAGCACAGGTTTTGGGCAAAGCGAGCACAAAGGGGGCAAAATGAGCACACTTATTTAATTCATGCAATAACCATAGGTACAATATTTATTTGGAGATAAGGACAGAAACTACGTCGATCACATCAATAAAACTCTAATGATTTGATATAGACTTTAATCAGAGTCAAAACGTAAGAAATTTAACTATAAATTGTACGTCTTACCAAACATACAACATAGGTACTTCAGAACTACATATTTCAGTGCCGACTATTACTATACCCACGCCCGCTATAATAGTTTTTTTCGCCCTTATTAAAATTTTACACGTGATTTAAACGACAGAGTAGTAGATGTATATCGGACGATACAGTAAGGTATACGCACGCGAGCGAAAGCGAAGCGGCCTGCCTGGCTAGAGCGCCACCCACTCACCGACTTAGGGTGTTTCATTTTTCCGAATTTTCGATTTTCATCTGACTTTGCTCGAATTCTTGTTCTAACTGATAAAAAAATATTATACGTTAAAAAAAATTATAATCGGTGAACATTTAGAGGTTGCACAACATCAACAAAGATTTTTCAAATAACCAACGACTCTACATCGGAGGGTAGAAAATGGTTTAAGCGGCTACCATCGAAGTGGAGAGTAGAGTGATACTGAACCTTCTACATATAAATATATTTTAAAATTAGTAGGATACTTGGATTTTGGTTACTCGATAAATGTTCTAATTAAGATTTTTCAGTTTTTCCACCTGTTTCCAAAGGAAAAGTGCTTTTATCGTATTTTAGACGCAAATTTTAGTTTTGTCATTCGATTTTAGTATCCGTTCATTATATTTTGTCATTTTAGAACATAGTTCATTTTCACGCAATGTATGGGGTTCTCACTCTACCTTTTCAACTTGTGCAACCTCTAAACGTTATTCGATTCTTTTGAAAATTGAAATAGATAGTTTTTAGGGTGGGGAGACTCCATTGGTGAGCAAATACAGGAAAAATTTTACAACTTTTTTTTCTCCATACAAAAGTGAATCACCCTACTCACCGTGGTCTTCTTCAGACTCCTGAGGAAGATCGCGTGCCCTTTGAAACCTCAATGCGTTGCGAGACTTTCGCGAATGATTCGATTTTTTTCGGGAAGGCATGGTTATGCGTATAAAATGCGAGTCCCAAATCGTTTGACTCCGCAAACTACCAGTGCCGGATTAAAATATTTGATGCCTTAAGCATTTCTAGACCATGGTGCCCCCTAGGGTCATCGAGATTACGTTGAGTGACGTCCATTGCCGTATTACAGCTGAGAATGGAAATCAGTTACATAATTTTATCACGAAAATTGACAGTGCTGCAGTAGTAACGTTGCAACAGAGTAATGCTGCTGCAGTCGCCACATCTTAGAAAGTAATAGAAAACGCGAGCGAAGCGAGCGCGAAAATTTTTCGATATAAAAACGCAATTTCATAGGCAGTTGTAGGTACATTTTTACTTTTAGTGTGGAAATCAGTCACATCATTTTATCACGAAAATTGACAGTGCTGCAGCAGTAACGTTGCTACAGAGTATTGCTGCTGCAGTCGCCATATCTTAGAAAGTTATTGAAAAGGCGAGCGAAGCGAGCGCGAAAATTTTTCGATATAAAAACGCAATTTCATAGACAGTTGTACATTTTTATTTTTAGTTTGGAAATCAGTCACATAATTTGATTACGAATATTGACAGTGCTGCAGCAGTAACGTTGCAACAGAGTAATGCTGCTGCAGTCGACATATCTTAGAAAGTTATTGAAAACGCGAGCTAAGCGAGCGCGAAAATTTTTCGATATAAAAACGCAATTTGATAGACAGTTGTACATTTCTACTTTTAGTGTGGAAATCAGTCACATAATTTGATCACGAATATTGACAGTGCTGCAGCAGTAACGTTGCAACAGAGTAATGCTGCTGCAGTCGACATATCTTAGAAAGTTATTGAAAACGCGAAATTTTTCGATATATAAATAGTTATTTGTTTTACAAGGGGGCAAAGTTGTTGTTTAACCGCTCGTGCTAATATTGATACCCGAGCAAGCGAAAGATTCCAAAATTGAACCACGAGCGTAGCGAGTGGTTCGAAAAATGGAATCTTGAGCGTTGCGAGGGTTTCAAAGCACGAGGGTTAAACAAAATTTGCCCCCGTGTGAAACACAAAAATTTTCACCACACCAACCCGAAGCAAATATTAAATGTAAAATTCAAATGAATGTTATTAAATATTTATCATCCAAAATCATCATTTAAAAGTCAATTCTACCAGCAAACATAAGAAAACAACTCAAAATTTGCATTTGATTACTTTGCCTCACATGTGAATTACAGATAGCAAAGTGCAACTTTGCTATCCGTTTTTGAAGTGCAAAGTAAGCCTTTCCGAGCTGGTGTGGTGAAAACGCAATTTGATAGACAGTTGTACATTTTTACTTTTAGTCCCAACCAGGCGCGAATCCAGGATTTCATACAGAGAAGGGATGGGACAGTTTTCTATCAGCCTAGCTTCGCATAGGGCTCGATATTTAAGGGTCTCAGCGAGGTTGTTTTCATACAGAAAAGATGCAAGAAAGCAGAGCTTGGAATTGACCAAGTGAATGTGAACTGTGAGCAAGGCAGAAGGCCCAGCTGCGAAAGAGGAAAGCTTGGATTTGGATCCACGCCCAAGTGTAATTAAGGCAGAAGATCAACTTTGCCATAAGGCAGAAGACCTCGCATAAGGCCTTACGCCGAACTGCAAAAGAGTGGCTTGAAATCGAATCTATGCATGTAATCACGACTGCGCGTTTTCTTGCCTACGGTTTTGGTGCCCCCTAGACGTGGTGCCCTAAGCAAGTGCTTATTTTGCTTAAAAGGGTTAATCCGGCACTGCAAATGACAGAGGTCAATGTTTTTTTTTTCAGAGTACCCACCTTCGTGGCCATTATTGAGTGCTTAAAGGAGGCGATACCTCCTAATGAATATGGATTTGATATGGGTGCGATATAATTACGATTAGGTATAATTCATGATGGAGAAAATTTATAATTTTAAATAATTATGCAAATATACGCGTGTTGGTATGTGTGTTTATTTTACCACTACGTAACTATGTAAACTCATTTTTAGTTTTCTTGATTACTTAATGTTTACTCAGTTCCCCAAAAGATGGCACTGTGCAATGAGGGGCAATTAATTTACTGTCGTTTAAAATTGTTGTATTATTAATTTATTAAATCAACATAATTATTCAATTATTTTTGTTGATATCCGTAACCCCTCTTCTAAACTTTGAGTTAATTTGGCAAAATCTTTCCTCGGTGGCTTATTCATGTCACAACGTATTAAATTCAGCGCCATCTGTTAGTTTACCAGAGTACTCAATAGTGGTAGCACATATTTGAAAAAAGTTTGCCCCTCCTTCCTAAGTAGCGCCATAAGATTCAGGGGCAAACTTAAGTCAATCGAGTGTTGTGGCTACCCCCCCGTTTAGGGGTTGAATTTTTATAGCCTATAGCCTGGCCGGGAATTTTCTCGACAGATTAGTAAAGTTTTCATCAAAATCCGTTCAGCCGTTTTCACGTGATGCGCGTTCAAATAAACAGACAAACAGATAAACGGATAAACAGACAAACAGACAAAAATTCTAAAAACTTTTGGAACGTGTTCTGTTATCGATTCTAAGTATCCCCAGCCAACTTTTTTTCAAATATCTTCCATGTACAGACTTTCGACCGTCTTGAGCTTTATTATATGTATAGACTCTTGACATGAGTCACAGTAAAATGATTCAATACCAATGTAAGTTGTGCAGTTTTCAAGTGCCTACAACTTGCAATATGTGGGCACCTGGGCACATGCTCACTTTGCCCTGCCCGCTTTGCCTTTTCGACCAAACCACATTGTACTCAAACCTAACGTTCAAATATTTCGCGCACATTCATGAATATTTTACCTAAACAAAACGCTAAATAACTATCAATCCAACATAACACTTTAAACTTTCGCGTTTTGTACACATATTTAATTACACAAACAACTCAGCAACTCAGCTGAAACGTCGGAATTAAAGGTAAAAACAATGAAATTATATCGCGGTAGACCCGTTTGTGTAATTAAATATGTAACTATCAATCCATACTACAATTAACGTTTTTCAACAACGATCTCACAAATCCACAAAACACTCGATACATAAGTACCTTGTATTTTTCATATCTGAACTTATCAAATCGTAATTTTGGTCACTATGACGCGCACGGTCACTAACAGTGGCGGTGGCCAATTGTGGCAGACAGAGCATGGCGGGGCGGATCTCTCCACGCAGTCACACCGCTATTGCTGTTATATTTTCAAGGTGAGCACCAGTGCTCGCTTTGAGCAGTATGCTCGCTTTGGGCCCCCCTCCCTGACTACTCCTGATGCTCAGCGACAAGCGCCAGCAAGTCCATTCTATACTTAGTTTACATACTTCTGATAGTGCGGATTTTTCGTATGCCATTATTCGATTTCGAACGCTCGAATCTCAAAAATTTGCCTTAGGTTTCCTTAACCCAAAAAAAGTCAATGCGAAATATGTGCGCATGGTGTGCATTAAATGGCAAAAATCTCAGTCTCTATCTCAATAAGAGCAAAAATAATTTACATTTTTATAGAAGAATGTTCCCACCACCTTAGCCGTATTGTCACCGCGCGGACGCATAAAGTAGCGCGCTGCGACGATTAAAAATAAGTACGGAGAAAAATGCCAAGCGCAAGGAATCCCGATGCGCGGAGAATTACAAAGTAAGTACTTGTATTTTATTTAACTTTATTTTAATCAACTACCTATGTTACTTACTCTCTTTTTAAGGAATTTCAAAACGAAAAACAGAGAAGGTGTACTCAACGTTACTGTATGATTTCATATTATGCGTCTTACTCCTTTAATGGCTATCTAATTGATTTTCATTTTTTTTATTTAAAAGGAATACCTTATAACCTTCACGGTGGTTCCAACATGACATCCTAATGTTGGACCTTTTAAATTGCTCAAGGTAATTAGGATGTTCTCGTAAATAACTCAATTGCATTCAGAAACCACCAAATTGGTTCATATTAGGTATATTAGTGTTAAAGTGTGATGTTGCGTGCGAAAGTTGCGGAAACTTCGGAGCGTGTGGTCGATTTGCAATTGGCAGTTTTTTTTAATAATTTTTACCTTGGATATTTTAGCTTACCTACTAAGTTACCTACTTCTTTTGTTGCAATTATTAGGTAGTTTGTAAAGACATTAGGTACCTACTTTTAGGTTAGGTTAGGTACTTATTTGTCATCCATTATGGTAAAATAACCACAAAAACTCATTGGTGAATAAGCCAATTATAATGTAATCCTTCAGGAGAAGTACATTTATTACCCATTCCATAATGAAGCTGGCGACGGTGACGACAGTGAAATAACTAAAATATGAATAAGGGTTCTGCTTTTGTCTCGTGTGGTAACAAATAAACAAAAAAATCATTTAATTTTGCTGACTGTACAAGTTGACTTACGAGAAAGATAATTATAACATTATGTACCTACATTTTTGGCATTTTCATATGATGAAAGAATATACAATACACTGATACAATTATTGGCAACTAGGTATACCTCTTTGTGACTGTTTTAAACTTGATTGGTGTAAGCAAAGATATATATATATAACTCCCTATATACTTTCTGGTGTAAGATTCTGAATATTTTGTAGTCGTTGCATATCTTCCGATGTAAACCAGCTTTACCTAACGAAAGACTTGAATTCCGTTATAATCAAACGTAATGTACAACTAGCAGCTAAGTAGCTAAATCTTAGCTTCTAACTACATAATAGTAGCTTTGCAGTGATTTTCTTTCATTACCAGTAATTATTTCCTTTTGTAAAACTATAGGCACATTAATGATGCTCAGGATTCTAAATTATGGCCATTATGGGCACATTCGTGGTAATTTTCTTTGGCTCTATTAACTGACCAATCGTAACCCTTGTTGCAACACTATAAGGCCTACAAACGGCTAGTTAAAGATGTCGCTGTTAGTACATTAGTGGACTAGTATTTTACACATTGCTACAACTACTTACATAAAATGTCCTCATTTTCGCTAGCATCTTTGACACAGGAAGGAGGAAATTATAGCGGTTTTACATTTTATTACCTACCTACTTGCAAGGTGGGCCGAATTATACTCGTACTTTTCTCAGAGTAATAAAATTATTGGCTCACGACATCAATTTGCGATACCTATTGGTCATATTCTAGATATTTATCGTTTAATCATAATAAACCTAGCCATAGACTACCAACAAGTAGTCGCTTTCGCTCATTGTATTAAGGACGAGTATACCTATCCCAGATTACTTAGGTATCTCATAAATGCTAAAATTATGACTATCGATGGGCGAAGCGAGCTTATGTAAGCGCGCTCTTATTTAATTAATTCTCCATTAACTCACAAACTGCTAATTCTACAACTATGTCAAACATCCTTTCCCGAACCGCTCTAAAGCCACTTAACATCCAAAGTTGTTTGTAGAACATTTAGCCATAAAACAATGGAGTTTGTTTACCTGACATCGATCTAGTCGGGTTATTGATGGGCATCATAACAAACATCGGAAGTATGATCAAGAACACTGGGATTCTGGCACAGAAGCGGAAGGTAATAACAGGGCCCAGGGGGCCGATTCTTGAATTTCGACTACTAGGCATTTAAATTCTACTAATAGAATTGAAAACGAGTGGTCAATACCACTACTAGATTCCCAATTTCTATCGCTCGTATTTCAAAAATAATATTTCGTCGTTTTCCACAGATTTTGTGGTATGATTTTTTGTGCCTTTATTATGAGGTGAGAATAGAGAGGATAGGTAAACGTAGGATTTCGCGTGGGTTTTGGATGTTTTATGCGTCAAAGCTATTTTTTTATTACGGTTTATCTTTAGAAGAGCGTTGATGTGACCATTTCGGAGATATATTTATAAAAAGTTGTGGGTACTATGAGTACCATCTAAAGAAGCGATAGGGAAAAAAAACGTCCAACACTTAGTTATTTACGAATCTTGTGTTTTAAGTCGGTACTTAAGTCTAATAATATAAAAACAAGTTCGTAAGCCGGGTTTATTTACGTCAATCGGCACGGTAACAAATAATTTATTTAATCATCATTCACTTTAATAACCTTATTTTGACCACCCTTTACTATAAATACTTGACACGATGTGCGAGCGCTCATCTAAATCAAGACAATTTATGCGCTATTCGCCAAATAACTGCGTAAACTCAACCATACTCAGTTTATTCCGGAAAATAGAGGACCTAATTAGAACTAATAAGCTAATAAGCAACGAATTTAAACCCAGACTTGAATCATTGTTGAAATCAATTTATTTACCTTTAATGTTGTTTGTAAATAAATTCAAATCAATTCAATTCAATATATTTATTTCAGACTGCATAGGTCCATAAAATTGTTAGTATTACAAGTACTTACATTTAAGAGTTAGTGCCTACATACTAAACATACATTAAAATAATTAATAAATATTATAATATCCACGACACAAAACTAATTAACATGTAATAATAATATATCAAAATTAAAATTAAAATCAAAATTAAACAATTAAATTCCTAATTATTTTACATTAAAAATGAGAGGTCTGTCGCCTGTATGCAAATAGTTCCAATGCCTCATAACAGGGCACTCACACTTTTCAATAACAGCACTCAGGAGGCTATTGGTACTCTCTCGCACTCTGCGCATCAGGGAGGCAACACGTTTCCGCAGTATCGTATTAAAGCCATCCGTGTTAGCCTCTAGAAACATGCTCGACACACTGCACCAGCGAGGTAGCCCCAACAGCATCCTGAGGGCGTTATTGTACTGGACTCTTAGACTATTGATGGTTTTTCGAGTGTAGTTGGTCCATAGGCTGCAGGTGTAAAAGGTCTGGCAATACGCTTTAAACAATGTGATTTTTACGTCACGTGAGCACCTAGCAAACCTACGAACCAACATATTAGCTCTCATCGCCATAGCCCTTCGTTCACGTTCGATGTCCGCGTCGTCGGAGAGGCTCTCGGTAACCCCTCGGTGACCAAGGTACATGAACTCGGTGACCTTTTTCAAGGGGACTTCAAGCAGTTTTACTGGTGACACTGCTCTCAGTTTTCTATTTCCCGCCTTGAAAACGAGAAGTTCACTTTTCTTAACATTGTACCTTAGTCCATGGGCCGCCGCGTACCCCTCACAGATATCCACTAACATCTGAAGAGCCCTTACCGAGGGACACAGCAGCACCATATCGTCGGCGAAACTGATAGAATAGAATAGAATAGAATATATTTTATTTGTATTAATTGTACATCGTCATATTCATAATTTACAATTAGGGGAACAAACATATTATTATAAATGAATGTTACATTTATATACAAGTCAGTTACGCTTCAATGCAAGTTAGATTAAATATAATGATTAATGAATTATACTAAACATAATTTGAACACAATTTCATTGAATAAAGATGACATGTCATGAAAGTTATAATTATACCTATACATATTCATTCATGGTTTGACTTTCGACATATTTAGTCATTCATCCAAAAATTCTTTCACCGAGTAGTATGCTTTTGTTGTGCAAAACGTTTTGAGTTCACGTGTGAAGCGTCGTTCAGTACTCAATTCTTTTATTACCTCAGGTAATTTATTATATATTTTGGCACCTACTACCTTAAGGACTTCCCTGACTTCTGGAGTCTATGCGTGGGTACTGACAGTGCAGGTTTTCTTCTCGCAGAGTAGGTCTTGCTTATAGGAAACTCATCAGGGTTATTTCTCACATATTTGCCTATCTCAAATATAAAGAGAGAAGGTACAGTCATTACCTTAAGGTTAACAAATAGCTGCCGTGCAGGTTCGTCCTGAGGGACTCGTGATATCAGTCTAATTACCTTTTTTTGTAGGATGAATGGTCGGTCTCTATCAGCCGCCAGGCCCCAAAGGTCAATTCCTCTCGTTAGGTGTGCATGGAAATATGCATAATATGCTGTCAGCAGGCCTTGTTCCGATAACGTATGCTTTAGACGTCCGATAGCGTAGAAGGCAGAATTCAATTTTTTACAGATTGCGTCTATCTGTTGGCTCCATTGCAAACCGCTATCGATATTAACTTAACTTAACTGAACTTTCCATCTATAGAACAGCCTACGCCGGCACTTCTGAGCTCCTCGAGAAGGTCGTTTACATATAGGTTGAAAAGTCGAGGAGAGGACAGCGCCCCCTGCCTCACGCCGCATTCCAGCCCATACTCCTCAGAAAGAGAACCAGCCCACCTAACCATATTCGTTTGATTTGTGTACCAAAAGCGAAACAATTTTATAATTTCTTTAAGTATGCTGGTTCTACTATTCATCTTTGCCCACAGTACATCATACGACACGAGGTCGAATGCCTTCGACAGGTCCAAAAAACAGGCGTAAATGGGAGTGTTTCTAGTCACATAATACTGAACGGTATGCTTTAGTCGAAGTATTGCTGTTTCAGTTGAGAGCCCAGGTCTAAAACCAAACTGAAATGCATGCGTAGAAAATTGTTTGTGATAATGTTGTGATAAGTAGGGGAGACCGAGGTGAGTTGTGTCAGAGGAGAGTTGTGATATTGTCGATTTTTTGGAATCTAATAACTGTTAGTGAGCTCGCAACAGTGTGCGTTTGTTAGCTCGCAACTTGAACTAACAAACGCGCGCTATTACGACCTAGTTTTTAGTTAATAGATTCCAAAAAATCGACAATGTCACAACTCTCCTCTGTCACAACTCACCTCGGTCTCCCCTACTTATAATTTATTTTACAACAACGTTGATATTGCAGAGACGATGACGAAAATCTAAAACGATAACTTTGAAATGTTCACATCATTGCGAGTTCTTCGTCTGCGTATAGTTTTTAAGGTGTCCTATTGTTCCTCGTACTTAAGAACTTTTATTACTATTCGAACACCTTTAAAAATTACAGCTTGGTATCTATAGTTACTGCAATTGTTGCAGGTGGTTACCTGTGCTAATGAATGATGCGCTAGGTTAATTCACAATACTAATAGTTAGTATCAGGTGGACCAGTATAAGTATGTGATCTCCCTTAACGATATGACGGACAGAGTTCAAGTTATACTAGTACTGAGTTATCAGCCGATGCAATATGTGTCGTTAAGTATAAAAAGCGACCTTAGGGCGATTAACGCGTACGTCGCAAAGCGTTCCAATAAGTATTGGAAACTAGCAAATAATGATGTATGTACCAAATCCTATAAGTTCTCTTTTTTAACTGAATTGTACATACTATTATGTTTTGTGAATTAAAACTAGCTAAGCTCGGCGATCTAATCGTTGGCGCACGTCGCAGGAAGTTTACCGGCGCGCTTCCGCGACTCGTGCGCAGGATGTTTTGCGCCTGCGCCGTTAGTGCACATAGCGCGCGGATTTAGAACTAGGTATGCCTATTTTGGCACGGTTAATTCCGTGGCACCAATGTTTATGCTGTTTTGCCTTGCTTTATACGAGTATACTTAGGCTCTGTTGGTAGTTATTACGAACATGAACTTTGAACGTATAGGGGGAGAGATCTATCATGAATTTACTTTGTTAAGTACCTTTATTTCCGACATTTCCACGAAACGGGTAGCAAGGGTGTTTAACCCATTGTTCAAAAGTTTTAAATGTTATGCGGGCTGTACACACTTGTCGAGAGACGCCAAGACAGGCCGAGAACGAGTGTGTACATGCTGCTCCCTTCTCGTCTCGCGTTTCTTCGTCTCGTCTCGCGCTTCTCCGTTTGGATCCGAGCGGCGGTGCCGATACTCGCGGCGAGAGGCTCGTGACGAGTGTGTACAGCCGACATTATATAATTAAGTAACGCAATGAGAAACCGAGACATGTGCCCAACCGTCAGTAGGGAAGGTTATTTAAAAGAAATGGTAATTAAATTTAATATTTTTTCTATATTTTTACGCTTTTTAGTTTACGTAAGCTCCTAAGGTTTCACACCAACTGTCCATAAAAATATTAAAATAAAACGTTTAACCTATATCAATTATACTGCTGCATTGCATACGTTCAGTTAAAATAGTAGAGCTATGAAAAAGCACTTATCGAGAAGAATGTTTTTCTAACCCCATTCCACCTGAAAGCTACACACACAACCACAAGTGCAACATTGACCTTGCACTGTCAGAGTGAGGGAGTACACCTGTTCTCTAATATTAGGTACTGGGATAGGATGGTAGCACAATTTGAACAACAGATGCCTATTTACATTACATAGTACAATTTAGGGATGGAAACGAAATCATCACCAATAAATATAGCAACTTAGCTCGCAAATAAAATTAGCAACTTAGCCTAGGATTGCTATTGACGCTAAATATTGCTATGGTGATTTTTATACATACATACAATATCTATAGAAGGCCTTTTAAACTTATTGACACCATATTACCGGAGTGTGGTCGATGGAACAGCAAAGTATATTATTTGATCTTACCCCCTGAATGTACAATTTTTCAACATAACAATCTGAGATATTTTTCATATAGATGAGTATCAGCCCTTTCTTGTTTTTCATAAAGAATCAACTTAGAATGATATGGCGGGACGATTTGGACGCCCTTATACCCGAATTGGTGGAAAATACAAATAACAGGGTTGAGTGGAGGAGGGGAGGGCTTTGCCCAGCAGCAGGACACTAAATAAACCTAATAGTAGTAACACGTGTAGTAGCACGTTTTTAATAATTTTATGACTAACTATTATGTTATTTATTAATTTGCTGTTTTATAGTTATAGCTAAATTAATTTAGTTGTAGTTTTAGACTTAAGAAATATTGCGTGCTGGACCTCGGCAGATTGTGATGGACTTTTTGTATACCTATGCTAACACCTTTTGTACTCACTTTCATGCATTAAAAATGATGAATTATGAATTATTATGAATAAAAAAATAATGAGATATTTTTAAATACCAGCATCGAAAGTGCCGGCTATTTTGCTGCTGTTACAAGATTAAAATCATTTACTTAAAAAAAAAACCATTGTTCTGTTCCCAGACTCTATAAAAGCAACGGACGCACAGTTTGATTTTTACTTATTAGTATTGATTAGTCAAATGGACAACCCCATGTACCAGTCAACAGAATGACGGGCAATTGGACATCCGCTGCGCTAATCACTGACAAATGCGCTATACGTACACGTACAGGACATCCACTTCTTGGTACCTACTCTATAATATGATATTGTAACACACACACACACACACACACACACGCATATACTACAAAAATATTTTATAACTAGCGACCCGCCCCGGTTTCGTACGGGTTAACAAATTGTACACCTAAACAAGAATCACTCTATTGACAGGTGAAAACCGCATGAAAATCCGTCCAGTAGTTTATGAGTTTATCGCGAACATACAAACACACAAACAGACAGACGCGGCGGGGGACTTTGTTTGATAAAGTAGTGTAGTGATGTGATGGTGTAAAGGACGATTTTACATTTTTAAGCTATACGTACTGTAACATTCAAAGTTGATCTGTTACATGTTGCCTGAACAATTTAAAGTTTTGAGGCTGAATATGTTTTGTTATTAAATACTAAGGGACCTTTTTACATAATTTATCGATAAAATATTGTAACATATTCCACACATTGAGATGAAACAAAATATTAAACAAATAATATAATTTGTAAACACGTAACAAAAAACTCTCAACAATCTGTTGAATTTGCCCCCACTGAGTCATATTAATATCCATAAAAAATTGTGCACAATTGTCTTATAATTTATAATTGTACAAATACAACGACCCTAAGCTGGGCGTACGAACACAGCAAACAATACTGGCTATACTGTACCTGGTGAGATTAATTTATTCCCAACGCGTCGGCTCTACAATCGCACACTGCAATTAAATCCAACCCTTTATCTAAATTCACGCGGGCTCTTCCCGACGGATTCATTTTACGTTAGGTCATTAGTGTCATTACCTATAGAGTCTGTGTAATGTATGGGGCCCATTAATACATTCCACGACTCTTCTCTTTCCGAACAGACTCTAACAATGACATGTTTTTTAAACTATTACAGCGCCATCTACCTTAAGTTTTCACATATATCATGTCCCCATTTTCATCATAAATAATTATTTAGTTAAGTCAGTTTAAAAAAAATGAAGATGTGGGCCGATGGCCGACATATATACATTAATCAAAATACATACGAGTATTGTCGTATTTGCTAATAAGTCACCACTCACCACAATCAAAGACATATGTAACTTACTATCTATTCTCTTTGCCACAATGGTTTTGGATAAAAACTGATTTATTTGAACCTATCCGGTGACGAAATGAAAAGCTACCTTATTGGTTTTATACCGATGGGCTCTGCCATAGCTTTAGTAATTAAGACCACGCTATGCGTCTGCGATAGATACACCCAGTTCATATTAGTTTCATTGACTTTTGTCGTGGGCGAACTCCGATAGAAACGTCTAATTTAATGATGAATTTGCACCGTACCGAATCGTAAAGTATCATTAATTACATTTTCTCAAACATGCAATGAACTATTGATGTTATGTTCCTTATAATAGGCTGCGAAGTATGACGTTTCAGGTGCGGCTAAGACAAAAGGTCGTTAATGGAATTTCATACACATCTTGCAGGCCTAGGCCGGCAAAGTCCTCTTTTTTAATTTTCATTTCACAGATATTTGTGACACAGCATCGTGGCATTCATCCATTAAAAAAAACTAGAGGCAGTATTTGCTTTATGGTTCGTAATGACACTCTGCCACTACGCCTATAAAAAAAAAAACGAAAAACAATGTTTGCTATAATATGCAGTTTTATTTGTATAAAATCAACATGAACTTAATAAATAATACATTCTATAATTTTATAATTTTAAATTATAAATTTAACTACACAAATAAAAACATTTAAAATATTTCATCTAAACGTTAGCGGTAAAAAGGTCTACTCAAACACGCGTAGTTATATTTTTTAAATTGTTATGGAGGTAAAGTTGAAAAATATGAATTCTGTTTTATTGGATTTATGGTGCGTTGTTGATTTTTTGACTTTAATATGAGTTTCGACGAAATAATGAAATTAATATTAATTGTAATCGTAGGTGTTGGAATTGGCAGCGTAAGCAGAATTGATTTTAATAACTTGCTGCCTCTACCGCCAAGTCAAAGACGAAGTATGTATATGGTTGCTTATGGCAATTTTATTATTTGAGAAACTAAGAAATATGGCTTACAGTTTATTAGAAACAGTTTTGTGGCATATTTTAAATGAATGTAACTACAAATTCGTCAACACTGTGGAAATTATACTTATTTACTCCATGCATAAAGCAACGATGTATGTGAAACATGATATCAATATGAAAGACTGTAAATTTATGTGACGAAAACGACAGTCAGACGGATACAAGGCGAAAAAATCAAAGATACATGAAAATATACGGGTAGTAAAAATACACGACTCGTGTAAAACATACGCGTGATAATGATATAGGTACGTGTTGGTTATATTTTGGGTGTAGTTTACTTTTAGTTTTTTCTATAAATAAAACATGGGTTTCGTGGATTTTTTATTTTCTTTATTTAATTGCATGTTTGAGAAAAGCACTATACATACCTCGGCGGGAAATGGGGTTGCCCGCGCTCAGACCTATCCGGCCTCGCTTCGCTCGGCCGTCTATATGTCTTCGGCCGGCAACCCCTTTCGTCCCGGCCTCTGTAGTAATGTACTATTGTTATTGAACCAAGGGTGTTGGGCTTCATCTGATATTTAGTAAGTTTATATCGAGTGTGCAGAAAATATCTTTTTCACTTCTCATGCTCAAAAAGTGCACCTTTATGTCGTGCGTAGACGACATAAAATCGCATTTTATGCTCTAGAGCATAAAAGTCAAATTTTCTTCTAAGACTAAGGTAATCGGTCTCAACAGCCAAACAGTTAAAACATATTGCACAATTTTACTGAGCAATAAAATTGTGTAGATGACAAAACTTGTTATATTATTTTAGTTTTGCTACAGTTTATTAGAAATCCGTATTTTCTGTCATTAAATTTAATAAATCACATAAAATAGGAGTCGATTATCGTTCAAAAATGCTCCGAAATGTTTGAGTTGGCAGAAAACCAAGCGTCTGAAACTCTGATCACATGTTGAAAATTAAAAAAAAATTAAAAAGTTAGTTGGCGGGAATTGGTTATGTATTATGTTCTTTCGCTTTACGACAATTTCTGATGTAAATTGCCGTGAAAAATATAATTTTATTTTCCTCGCAATCGAAGTGAAAAGCAGAGTGTACAACAAGGGCATAAATGTCCATTTTTACCCTCGTGTACTATTTTGGTCTTCGCTTCGCTCAGACCAAAAAATTGCCTCGGGTAGAAATGGGTCACTTTTTGCCCTTGTTGTACAATCTACTATTTAAATTATTATAGAGTAATAAAAGCAAGTTTATTGTGCCAAAATATATATTTCATTTAATTTAGCAATTTTAAACGAAATACAATACAATTAAAGGAAAAAGCTTGCGTCTGTCTAGAAACCAATATAAAAGTCCTAAAATCGTATAAAATCTCAAAGATAGTCTTTCAAATAAAATCCATTTGTAATTAGGACGAGATCTAAAGTAGCGCGTGCGCATACCGCGGCATCACTCATAGCATCAAACGCCGCGGCCGAATCAAAGAGAAAAAAACATAAAACACCATCAAACGGTAGCATTGTCGTGATTACAACGACATGTACATTGTTTGTATAAGAATATCTGTTCAGTGCCGTGCAGGGGCGTCATCTCAACCGCTTGCTGAGTAATTGATCGTTGGAACTAACCAGTATAAGTGCGCCCTTCAATTAAGAAAGCTGTTATGGTTACGAGTTCACATTACACAGGTTTACATAAGAACTCGACTTACCTGCGCACGTGCAACAAATAACAAGCCTAGAAGTGGCCGAGGAACGTAATGGCTAAATAAACATCTTATTCAAAGCGGTTGGCATTTTATCTAAAATTGTAATTATTAAAATTCGCCGGCGCTTATATTTGCGAGTTTTAAAAATGAAAGCCATGCGTTACCCAAAATTGCTTGCTTTTACCGCTCAGCTAAACATAACAAGTGGACCGATGATCTAGTAAAGATTGCAGGGAACGGTTGGATTGGGCTACACATGAACGTTTGTTGTGAAGATCATTGGATGAGGTCTGAGCGGGTATCTCCTTAAAAAAAAGTAAGTAAAAAAGAAAGACTGTAACGTGCGTCTTAATTGCACACCAAGTCAGCCTATAGCGGCTTGGAGTTTTCAAACACAGCTGATTATTTTGGAAGTATACATTTCCTAATTGTACGTACTCTATAGGAATATTTAGCAGTTAGTTGAGAATTGTTTAACAATCCGATGTTTTTTTTCTGTGAGTGCGTTGATTTCCAACATCTTAGTTAGGTACTTTATAATTGAAGCTAAATGAACAAACAGTGGGGCTGCATTCTTTGGTTTGTTTAATATTAACTTTATCACTATAATGCTAATTTATGAATTGTATGAAATAAATTTAGGTAGTGTATAAATTTTCTAGTTTCTCGCTATTAACTAGGTATCTTTATGTAACACTGGTAGGTACACACGTTTTGTTATATCATAAAGTTATAATAAGTTAAATATTACATAAATGTATTCCGGTAGTTCTGTTATTTTTTTCAGTAGGTACCTGCTTCAGATCGTCGGGCAATAAAATTCTGAACATTAAGTGTAATACGATGGTTTTATGGATACATTTCGGATTTTCCGACGTTCTGAAATAATCGGAATTACCCGAATACGACTTAATCGGTTTATTTACTTACATATTAGTTCTCCCGATACAAAAAAAAAACAATGGTGAATATTACAGATACTATTTATGTAGTATCTAGGTACCTACCTACTTATTTTAACCTTTTTGTTATTAACCTTATAATAGTTATTTGTACAACAAGAGATCAAAGTTTGATATTTCTTCCAGTGCTTATTTTGAGTCCCGTGCAAGCGAAAGATTCTATAATAGATTCACGAGCGTAGCGAGTGAATCTAATTTAGAATCTTGAGCGTAGTAAGGGACTCAAAAGCGCACGAGATGTAAATAACTTTGATCTCGTGTAGTACACAAAATTTTTCACACTTTAGCAGTGAGAACATACCTATTAGACAACTTGAAAAATGTAATCCTTCTTCGTCACTTAATTAATACCTATGCACTGATGTTTTCTTAAGATATACAAAGAATTAAGTTTAATTACCGCAATCGAACACAAAAACAAAACGTAATAATAAATTTCAGTAAAATAATATGGAAATAAGGAACATCAACTAACACTTCAACCGACAACTTTTTTTTGTAAAAAAAAAACTTTGTAAGATACGGTCCGAATTGCGGATACGTACTATTTGTCAACTATAGTAGAAATTCTTAAAAGTAAAATAATTAATTTTGTGTGATAATCTGTGTATTTTTTGAGTTCATTATTTTAATTATACAATAAAATACCTAAAATATAGTATTTTTATCAAATCTTAAACTTTATTTTAATTAAATAATTATTAAGAATTGATACTCGTACGGGGCTCGTACGTGGTTTGGAACGATGCGTTCTGAAGTTTTTCGGGGGTCTATTATAAACAGTCAATATACCGTTGAATGTCGTTTGAACTTTTTTTGTCTGTTTCTTTTTGCTAACAGTGTGAAAGGGACAGAGATAATAGAACCCAAGTATTTCGAACTTGTATTAGACCCCCCATGTTGAAATGACATTTGACTATAAAGGTCACTTGAATGTCATTTTGTTTCACTCAGTGAGCAAAATCGCATTTTGCTCACTATTTTTAAGAAGCAAAGTACCCTTGTTCGAGCTGCTGAGGTGAAAACAAACTTATACCTAGTACTTATCACGAGTAACAACTAATAAAGAACGATTTAAAATATAATACATAAAAAGTTTATGATTTTCTTCTCAGTGCCGTACGTCATCGATGACGCTCATCATCACTGGCAAATCATACTGGCTGAAAACCTTCATCCTAATATCTACACTAGCTGAGAGGATAGTACAGCATCTCTTCTCCTCACACACGCCATGTTAATATACAGAGAGGAAAATGGGGCCTAATATTTGTATGGAGAAGCGGTCGTCCACTTTCCTATTGATAAAACTGATTACTGATTCATACGAACTAACATCGATGACTTTTAAAAATTTCAGAGGACAGTAGGTCGATGAAAAAGCAACAAATCATGACATTGCACAGTAATGAGGGCAAAGTGCCGTCATTGGGCCACAATGCAAGATGTTCAATTGAATAACGAATTTAATGCGCGTACGCACAGGGGAACCAAATCGTTAGTGTTGTCCTAACTTGAGTTATCGATTAAACTTACTATCAATAAAAGTAGCGCTACGGGTGTTTCCGCTACACAATCTACGCTATTAAATATTCTGAACTAAATAAATACTTAGAATTCTTACCTCGCTATTATTTAACATGTTATATAATTATGTGTGTATAAAGCTAAGCTAGATTCAATTATTACAAGGATTTAATCCAAGTGGTCATTAATATATAAACTAACTTCCTTGTATTTAGAATAGAAAAAAAAGCATTATATTTATGTAGAAACATTGATGAGTAGGTACATTAACGAATTATTTTACGTACATATTGTATTCATGCTATGTCAGGCTCCTTTGATCGATAATCTTACGTCTTTAGTCACATCACTAAACTGAACAGCTCTCATCACATGCACAAATCGGCACAATAGCCGGGTCGAGTGGATACGGGACTAGTTTGGCCACGAGGCCCAATAGCCCCACCTACGGCGACGACTGCCCATCGACCGACTTCGGGCCCCTGCTTGCTGCTAAACATGTCAAGGATTTGAGATCGCGAATTGTTTACATAATGGAATGATACGTTCATGTGTAACCGTTATGTTTAGCGAGCGTGTAGGTATACACACAATTACAAACCTACGTACTAACATAGTTATTGCTACAGTAATTCTCATTTATTATATATAACATTACGAGTATGCTTCTGATTTCTGATCTACCTAATGCTAAACCGCAGGAAAGTCGTACACGATCGTCGTCTAGGTTAGATTAAACGATACATTGCAGATTTGTCGATTTGAAGCAAAATGTAAAAATGTAAGTAATTTTAAATTGTCTTTATTGGCAATCCTTTTGCGTTATTCATAAATGCGCTACAAGCCTTAATTAGCCATTAATAATAGGAACCTATGTCTTAATCTTTTATTTTTACTTAAGCCAGTATTTGTAAGAAAGGGTTATATTATGCGTCTATTTTTCACGAAATAGTAAATCTGGTCAGTTTCAGTTGTCAAGAGCATCATACTAGTAGAAGTAGGTACATTCATTTATGCATCAGACTAAAGGTCTCTAGCTGGCCGTCATGTACCTAGCAACTTACTTAAGCAGCTAGTAAAGCATATATGTATTTAAACTACAATAGCCTGATTTCTGGCTTGTGAAGATGAACGCGATCAGTTCCCAGCAGCACGCTCTATAAACTAAACAAGAGCGATCAACGCCGACGTGCAAAGTCAACAACTAATAAACCGCAAGTTTAATTTTGTAGCGAAGCTACTGAATCAGTTTTATGGTCTGATAGTGGTCTCGCTTCAAAATAAAGTCCCATTAGTTTTTATGTCCGATGTTGCAACTGGCAAGTTATTAGTGTCAGGGATAAGAGGTGTTTTATGCAGTTACTGTTTAGAATAGAACATAAAGAGATTAGTTATATTGGGTTATATAGTGTTTCCGGTAGGGTTAAAACTACCAAAGTTTAGTTAAATCCAATACCATAGTTTTTTTAAACAAGAGTAACATAAAGTTAGTCACACGATACCTTAGTCACATACACTAGACATACGAGTACTAAGTAGTTAGAGTCGAACCAAACTAACTCAACATGGCATTTGCAATGTCAAATTGTGGAAATTCCATCTTAAAATTAAATTTCTATGAAAATATGAGTTTTATAATAATTTTTCCGCACCTTGTTTTGTCAAAATTGGTGCAGAGTTAGTTTAGCTTAGACGGACTCCAATTATAAGGTATACCTAAGTAGTCGTTAGGTTAGTGTAAACTATGTATTAAGTACCTACATTCAGCTGCAAAAAATAATGACATCACTATCGGCGCGATTCGGGAAATGAATTAGAGATTCACTAGATATGAAATAGTAAAGATATGTGACGTTCCACGGAAAAAGGTACCTTATGGCGGTTGGCGTGTACGCTATTATTAACGCCGCTCCAATATTATTGCGGCCGCCCTAAGGTACCTTTTGCCGTGGAACGTCACATATCTTTACTATTTCATATTAGCGGAAGGTGCTGGGTCTAAAATACGGCGTTGCGTGAACAAGAGATTTCCTTTGGCAGGATTAGTCCTTAGGACACAAGGATGGATTTAAGAAGTGGAGCCACCGAGATTTTTGATGAAAATTTTTAGGGGGCTCAACTTGATCTTGATATCTATGTCATTTAAGCTACTAGGCCAAGTTTGGTATCGTTTTCGTATACATCGGGGATGCCGAATTCATTTATGATATCATAATGACACCATTCCGAAGAAAAGACACATAAAAAAAATAATTTTTATTAAATTCCTCTTCACGCCTAAACCGCTAAACCAATTTAGTTAAAATTTGGTACAGAGATAGTTTGAGTCCCAGGGAATAACATACCATACTTTTAATCTCAAAAATCATTCCTTAAGGGTGTGAAAAGGGAGGTGGAAATTTGTATGGGGATCCAATAACCGCTGAACCGATTTAGATAAAATTTGGTATAGAGATATTTTGAGTCCCGGGGAAGAACATAGGATAGTTTTTTTTCAAAAGAAAATCTCTTAAAAGTGAAAAGGAAGGTGTATGCTAGATTGTATGGGGAATCAATAACGGCTGAACCGATTTAGATGAAATCTATGTCTTCATCTTTGATTTAGTTGAAAATGATATTAAACTTGACATAGAACCTATACTTAAACAAAATTTAACCTCAGACGTCACCGACCCTTAAAACTCCCCCACCCCCCACCTGCATAAATCTGGGTGGCTCCACTTCTTAAATACATTTTAGGAACACAAAGATTAATTCTACCAAAGGAAATCTCTGATTCAGTGAATGCCGTAGTTGACCTTTTTATGGCTTGAGCACACTCCACTATATCTAGTGGATATATCCAGTCTCTAATACATTTGCCGAATCGCGCAGTATGTCTTACAACAATATTAACGTCGACTATTATCGAAAATAAAATAAAGAAACAATAAAGATTCAGCTCAGGGATTAGGCTTACTCTATACAAAACATTTGAAGGTCTATTGAAGGTTCTAAAATCTGCATATCCTCCGGGCTACCAAGAACCTTGCAAGACGGTACGTCTTATGAAGTTCTGGGTACTGCTTATTTTAAATTCATTCCATGGGCATTAATAAACGTTTATCTTGATCGATTTGCGACATTTCGATACATTGAGTGTAAAGACTATATACACAACGCCGCGGAGTTTTATCAATTTTGGTCATCGAAAAAGTTTTACTACCTACACCTGCATTGAAAATTGTATGATGCATTGTTGTCTGAGGAGATGGAGAAGAAAATGACGATTCCATTTATTTAGTTAAAGGGACTTTTACCGTTCGGGAATTAGGACATTTTATTGGCTCATTCTTGTCCCGGTTTATCTGTAACGTGTCTAAAAGAGCTGGGTTTCTAGTTTCTACTCACCTGTAGTTTTTTAAATCTTACTAAATAAAAGAAGTAGGTACTTATATTCGTTACTGTTTTGTTCAAGCACCGAAGTGGTCAAGCCACTCAGATAGGCTAGGTTCACACGGTGTAAATTTTTCCCGTATACCGTATTATACGGGATTTTATCGAATAGCGTAGTGACAGCAAAAATTGTATGGCAACTTTAAAAATCGTTCACACGGCGTCTATGCGGGAAAGCCGTCTATACTATAGGTACTATAGATATTATATAGCCATGTGAACGATTTTGTAGAAGTCAGTATAGGTATAACTATGGGGTAAGTATTAGAACGTATACATACAAACTTACTATAATTAGGGCGAGCGAAGCGAGCCCTATCACTATTCGACAATCTATGCATTCTTGTGGTACACTTTACGGAAAAACTATCACACTGTTAGGTTTGAGATTTAACATAGTATTTTATATTCATGTCTAGATGTGTTATCAAGCATAAAAATATCATTATATAAACATAAAAAATAAATAAAAGGGTAAATAATGTGTATTACTACTAACGCCATCTGTTGGACTAATGTTAGTTATTTCTTTTTCTAACAGATGGCGTTAGTAGTGACAAGGTTAAAGGTTGTTCCGTTAAAATGCGCTGGGTTTTTGTGGCTCAATATAATTGGGTATTTGACTACCTATACTAGTCAAATGAGTTTCTTTTTTCGAACTGTCAAACCGATTTGCTACTATGGAATTTACATGAAACACTAGCATGTGACGTCACAAGCAAATTACCTACTCTTTATAGTTGTTATCGGGTTTTAAAATAGAAATTGTGACTAAAAATAACTGCTATCTACCTTTCTCTATTAATCTTCTGGTGCTTTATTTCTTGCATGGTGTAAAATAATTTATCTTAAGTACAGTCAAATACCCTATTAGTTGGTAATCATAATTAATTATGGGTGAAATTTAATACGTGACTATATATTTTTTGATTGAATCGATAATCGTTTTTACTACTATGGCGATTAAAATCACACGTGATTGATTTCGAAATTGCGGCCGTAATGCAGTTGGCAGTAATTTCGCAGTCGGCAGCAGTATTGCAGCGCGATATTACTGTCTTACTGTTTCAAATGCCAAAATCGATGTCGCTGCCAGGGTTTTTGACATTTGCGGTAGTAATGCAGTCGGCAGTAATGTCGCAGTCGGCAGCAGTATTGCAGCGCGATATTACTGCCTTACTGTTTCAAAAGACAAAATCAATGTCACTGCCAGGGTTTATGACATTTGCGACAGTAATGTGGTCTGCAGTAATATTGCAGTCGGTAGCAGTATTGCAGCGCGCAAATGACAGGCGCTGCCAGGATTTTTGATATTTGCGGTAGTAATGCAGTCGGCAGTAATATCGCTGTTGGCAGCAGTATTGCAGGGCGATAGTACTGTCTTACTGTTTCAAATGCCAAAATCGATGTCGCTGCCAGGGTTTTTGACATTTGCGGTAGTAATGTAGTCTGCAGTAATATCGCAGTCGGCAGCAGTATTGCAGCGCGATATTACTGCCTTATCGTTTCAAATGTCAAAATCGATGTCGCTTTCCACTCTGGCCGACCGGCTAAAGCAAGACAGAGGCAGAGGGCCCTTTTTATCCACCCTTCTATCGGGTGGCAGAACTTCCCACTTCCCAGGAGCCGTGGGAATGTTTCTTCCCAACAGCTCTCCACAAGCTGCCCTGCGTTGACTGATTGTACTGGTCCATCAGCACGCGATGGGGTTGTCACATCGCTACGCCCATATTCATGTCTACCGGTCAAGAAGCTATAGGTGCTCCGGACATTTGTAAGGCTTGCTCGGCGTTAAACTATTAAATATAAGTACCTATTGATATAATATAATACAAAATGATTTGGGGTATTCATTATTTGTGACGTCCCACGGTCAAAGGTACCTTATGGCGGGTATGGAGTTATGCATACCCCAGTAATCTACAATAAATAAGCTATCGATAACACAAAAGATCAACCTTCTAGGTTGCGTAGTTACAGAGATATGATTTTTTGAAAATAATGTTGTGAAATGAGCAACTTTACGATAGAGAAGTTTTAAGTTTAGCCGCCTAAAAAACTATGTTCCTGAAGTAAGTTACATAGTTGACTACAAATAATAATGCCTTATATATCTGAGATTAAAAAAATATTGCGACTTGTTCTGTAATGCAAATAGAAACTTTTGATATCGACTGATTTATGTGTATACTAACCAATCTCTTGAAAATAAAGTTTTATTTCATTTTCACGATTGATTGCAATGAGCTCTCAAGATTTAAATTTTATCTATTAGAAAACGACACTGACAGACAGTTTAAGCAAAAAACAATACCGATTTAGAGGTGAAAATGTATTTTCTGACTTTTTCATATAAAATCACAAAATTGAATATTTTTACTTTTAATGTGACACACAATCAATTTTTCTGAGCACATATGAAAGAAATTCTGTCATTCAAATGAAATAAATCCTAAAACCCCAACTAAATACTATATTTAACCCCTTATGCCACTTTAAACTTACATAACAATAACAGTATTTGCTCCATACATTTACGAAAAGGTACCTTATGGAAATAAATCTAATAATACATCACTACAAAATATCAATCATATTATAGTTTATCTTTTATGAATAGAAAATATTAATTTACATTAAACTGCCCCCAATTTAATTAGTTCTTCGTCATAATAATCTTAAAAAAGACCAATAATTTGTATGTAATGAAAAGGTACCTTGTGGTCAAGTTACATGATGAGGCATGATGATGATGGAACAGTTAGGATAAACTAATAATATTTTGGGGTTAAGATGGTATAAATCGTCTATTTCTTATCAATAATATATTTCGGTTGCTATTGAAGATAAGCGGCATTGAGGTTCAATGACCTCAGATATTCCATAAGGTAATGCGTCGGGTATTGGCATTTTTCAGCAAACCAATGGCTGATTTACTGCATGCGACCAAACCAAATGAAGGTTATTCTAGTTAAGAAAGACTTGACGAGAGTAACTTTGGTATAATAGCAGTCTACTTGGATTTGTGATGTCGGTCTATGTACGGTTATAATATTTGCGAGGCGCCCCAACCAGAACTGAAATTATCAAATTAGTTTTGCAGAATGCTAATACAGTTCTCTACCAAACTTCTTTTCCCGTATTGACTAGTTTTTTTGGGAATTTTCAATCTTTTTTCCATAAGGTACCTTTTCTACTAAACTCTGAGACGACATTACTAGGCTTATAACTAACTTATAACAAAAATAAAAACAGGTAAACAAACGTTAGGCATTAAGGTTTCAGATCACACAATAAAAAAAAATTGAGCATTTTTTCACCTCTTTACAAAACATTTAATATCTCCGAAACTAGAAACCCTCATAAGGTACCTTTTCCCGTGGAACGTCACATTTATAGATGCCCTTATATCATATCATATCATTTTTAGAGTTCTGTACCTCAAAAGGAAAAATACGGAACCCTTATAGGATCACTTTTGTTGTCCGTCCGTCTGTCTACCAAGACCTTTTATCTCGGGAACGCGTGGATGTATCGAGTTGAAATTAAAAGCATAACTTAGGTCCTAAAAGCTGTGAAAAATTTATACTTCTAAGAGTTGTAAGTGATCGGAAAAAACTATACGGCCGTTTATGCCGCAAAACATTTATATTTCGAAACTCTCAAAGGAATCAAAATGTACCTATAAAGGGGCCCACTGACGGACTTCGCCGGACGATATCAGCCGGTCAGTTAAACGCAAAATTTGACAGCTCCGAACAACTGACAGGTTGATATCGACCGGCGAACTGGTAATCTGTGGGCCCCCTTAAGTATGATAATTCCCGTTGATCTAGAATTTCTAGAACTATGAAATTTGGCAAGTAATATCGTCACTACAAGTACTGGGAAAATATTTGGTAACTATTTTTTTTGTAAATAAATTAATAAATACGTTAAATTTGTACGGGACCCTCGGCGGGCGAGTCCGACTCGCACTTGTCCGGTTTTTTAAGATGAATCTCTTATTAAAAACTACCTTAGTAATTATAACTATATAGGTAGAAAAATTCCGCGAGCCCTTACAAAGCTCTGCTTTTTGCTAGTATATTTATTTATTTAGATTTTTTTATGTTCGGATTGTTTATATATTGCTCAGGAGATATAAATTTTCAGATCGGTATTTTAGGTGTTGTTCGAGGTTGTATTGTATTATACGTAATAATAACGGTTACCTACATGAAAAAAAATTTGTTGTATCTGTTAGACAAAATGGCAATATGTAAACACCTATCTTATTTTATATCAAACATTTTTATGCTCTTCGAACATTAGTAAATTTAATTTTTACAAAAGTTCGTACATAGTATGAGATGCACCCAGGTATACATAACTATATGACGTCTTCTAATTGGTATGGTAAGATTAAAACTAGTAATGTAATAAAATGCCCGTTCAAAATGCGCTTGCCCTCGCGATCGCGATATTGAACTTAGCGATTCCTGTGATCGGTTAAATCGAAACCAATTGTCTTGGCCTTGCTTCCCAGAACGATGCGCTTCGGATACTCCTTACACTGTGACACCAGCGAAATAAAAACTTTTTTGTTTTAATCTTTATTTGAAGGAATTGTAAATGTTATGACAATTGGGATGTGTTCTGTTTTGTACCGTTTAATAGTTATTAGTTTTACAAAGTTGTTAAACCCCTCGTGCTAATATGGATACCCAAGGAAGCGAAAGTTAAACGAGGTGGAAGTTAAGGGAGGAGTTGTACGAGGGTTAACAAACTTTGCTCCCGAGTGAATCACGAAATTTTTCACCAGGCCTACGTGAGGAAATAACTGAATATCATTACAAATAACAAATCAAAATCAAATGAACTTTATTTAATAATTATCATTAAAAATCATCACTTAAAAGTAAATTATTATTACGCTGCACAAATTTAGTACCTAGGCGTTACCATGAAGCTTCTGACCATGATATTGAGAGTAAAAGCCAAAACTTCTCAACGAGAATTCAAAATTTTGTATCACATTTCCGAACGCAACGTCTGCGCGGGCGCGCTTGACGCTACTGCCAACCTCATTGTCGTTTTCATGCAGCTAACGGCCATTACATTAATTACGTCCTTTAAAATAAAAAAGTGGTTTTTTGTTTAAGAAACGTAAAGAAATACCTTAAAATATGCGGAAAAGAAAAGAAGACAGTGACCCAATTGCAAAATTGGGAGAAAAAATCAGAAAATTAGAGGAAAAGATACGTTCACGTTCAAGGTCAAGTGTGGCGACCTCTCGTCGGCATGGCCGGACGCGTTACACTTACATGTCGAGATCGAGATCACGATCTAGCTCTGCATCAAAAACCCTATCTCCGCCAGCGGCGTCGAGAAGTAGATCTCGCTCGGCATCAAAAAGTAGATCTCGATCTCCCATGATAGTTATTGAAACTAAAGACGATCTTCCTTGTGAACCAGAGAAGGCAGCGCCAGAGAAGGAATATTTAGAATTAGAAGTACAAAATACCGATAAGAAAGAAGACACGCAAGGTAAGAAATACAATGACAATACGAGTACCTAGTCCTTTAATATTCTAACAACCTTTTGCATCGGTACTAAACATATTTGTCAAAATCAAAATCAAAATCAAAATTTATTTATTTGTAAACATAGGTTAAATAAAGATCTTATACAATAATTTATGTAGTAGTAGTAGTAGTAGTAATCACTTTATTGTACACAACACAGGTTTACAAAAATAAATTACAGTAATGGAAGTACAAAGGCGAACTTATCCCTATAAGGGATCTCTTCCAGCTAACCTTCGATTAGATGAGAGGAAAACTCCAGTCAGGTCAGATAGACAAACTTACGGGATGTACAGTAATATTTAGAAAAAGTAAACTAACGTATTGTCAACTCATAAAATACATAAATAATATTATAGAATAAAAATACATAAAATACATACTAGCATACATACATACAATAAAATATATATATATTAAAATATAATATAATAAATATATTTAATAAATATATATATTTAATAAATATATTTAATATAATATATATATTTTAAAATATATATAAATATATATATATTTATGTTTCACTATGTTTTGCCATTTGGCATACAAATATAAAATCAGAAGAGATGGAGCATGCACTAATTATAATATAATGTCAAGCGAAAATAATATGTAAAATGTCAAGCAAAATAAGAGTGTAAAAAACGAAATTAAAATGTGTCCAGTAAATATTCCATTATCGAATAGTATGCTTTTTGTACCAAAAATCCATACAGGCATTTCTTAAATTCAATTAAATTATCTATTGTAATAATATGTCTTGGCAGCTTATTGTATATTTTAGGTGCCATCCCAAAAATACTTTTAGCAAGCAAAGCAGAGTTCACGGATTGGATGTAAATTTTGTCGCATCTGCGAGCACTTTTAAACATTGAAAATTGATGCATGTTGTTCTTGACATAAACCGCAGTTTCAAAAATGTATAGACATGGCAGGGTTAGTATATTGAACCTAATGAAGTGTGGTTTACAGGTTTCAAGTAACGGTAATCTACAAACAGATCTTATACATTTTTTTTGCGCCTTAAAAGCAGCCTCTCGATCAGTGGAATTTCCCCAGAACATGACGCCATATCTTAGTGTAGACGTGACATATGCATGGTAGGCAGTCAGTAAAGCAGACTCGTTAACTCTTTTACTTAGATTATACAATGCATAAGAAAATCTGCTGAGCTTATTACATACAATTGTGTGAGGTAATAGTGCTGTGTGCTTTATTAACTCATTCTGACTGTTAGGAAGATATTGAAAAAATGGTGTAGGTATGCTATTTGATGTTTGTGCTGAGCATTTTGCAACGGCGCACTACGCATCTCTGTTTGCTAACTATATAGAATGGCTCTGTTGATCATATTGAAGGCATCTCTGTTGCTATTGCTAATTGCATATAAAGGCTGTGCTGAGCTAATTGGAATGCTATACTAGGCATCTCTATTGCTAACTGCATTTGGCAATCTTTGGCGTACTGTGCTAGGTTGCGTTCACTGCCAGCAGTCATGGGCATTGTGGTGTTGTCATACTAGATACATTCTTTGCCAACAGCACTGAGTTATTACTCATGCCCACTGCCATAAGGTGGTGGATGTTAAAACTTCTTGCTAGATATACCTACTGGGTTTTGTGGCGTGTTCGGCTAGACACAGCTCTTTAACCCTTGAGTTAATCAAAGTGGTATGCCATCCTAGGCCGTCTCTTTGTATTTACTCTTCTTCAAGTAGGTGCATTAAAGTGCTTATTAATTTTTCAGCAATTGAAGAAATAAGTGAAAACATCTTTCGAGCCGTGCTCGGAGATGCACCAGAAGAGGTTGCATTTGGTCCAAACCTTCCAGGAGAGGTTGCTTCTCGTTGGAAAGATATAATTAAGAAAGGTATGAATAAAGATGACAGACACAGGATTATCAAAAAATATCCAACTCCGGAAAACTGCAAAATTATTAGAGCCCCGAAACTGAATCTAGAGGCTCAAGTGGTATAGTAGCGGGCGAGACTCTTGTTCACAGAGACAAGGCAATCGAAATTAAGCAAAATTAAGTTTCTTGTGCTCTGACCGCGATTGGTTTAGCCCTTAACAAGTTGTGCTTGGTAACTGGCAATGAGGAGGTTTTACGTTCCTGAGCGACTCTGCCCATCTTTTGTGTGATTACTAACACAGGGAATCCCAACTAAGGAAGATGTTTATAATATCGGGTCTTGAAAACAAAACGGCACGTGAAACTTTAAGAGATTGTGAGGTAGACCCACTGGTCTACCTAAGCCACTGCTTTTTGGAGAAAACTTAGCTGAAAAAATTAAAGGCTAAAGCTATTGAACAATCTAGCAAAGACCTAAAAAGCACAAAAAGACCTAAGAAGATACAACCCAGTAATTTAAACTTCAAAGGCCCGACCAATAACACACACAAACCCAGAGCCCGAGGTCATTCAGGAGTAGTACCACAGGAAATCGAGCAACACTTCTTCTGCCAAGCCATACTATCAGCAGAAGCGTCGCACTCACCGACATTACAACAGCCACCGTTAAATGATCAGGTTGGTAAGAGTTACTGAGGTCAACTTAAATATTTTTTGGAGCAATGGCAAAATGTCACCAATGACCAAAGGGTCTTTTTATCTAGGATAATTTAATCAGTTATTCCAAAAAATGATCACTTCCCTGATTTTGACACTCAAATATTAGATAAACTCGTTTCTGAGCTGTTAACAAAAGGCGCTATTGTAAAATGTTCACCTTGCAAAAGTCAATATCTGTTTAAAATATTTTGCGTGCAAAAACCTAATGGAGAATACAGATTTTAAATTTAAAAAAATTAAACGAATTAATTGCAACTGTACACTTCAAATTTATAGAACTGCAATAAAGCTAATGCCACCAAATTGTTCTATGAGCCCTTTAGATCTCCATGATGCTTTTTTCTTGATACCTGATACACTTTGAATGTAGGAAATACCTACGTTTTATGTGGAAAACTGAGATATTTCAGGTTCAGGTCTTACCATTTGGATTCAATGTTTCTTCTTATGTATATACTAAGCTACTCAGACCTGTCATGAAGCATCTAAGATCACATAATGAGTAATTATTTAGATGACATATTTATTGTAGGAAGTTCTTATAATGAATGTTTAAATAGTATACAAGTTACACTTGATACCATTAACCTATCTTGTGGGCTCAAAGTAAACTATGAAAAAGGCGCCCTGGTACCCCAAAAAGCTATTTCCTATTATACCAGCCAACACGGGCAAACAACTCAAAATTTGCATCAGATACTTTGCTACACGTGTGGATTTTTTTGCACTTCGATTAGCAACAGTCGAGAAAACTTATTAGTATTACTAATGGTTAATATGGTTGCCACATTGCAAGCTTTCATTAAAGCATGCACAATAAAGCTCACCTACTTACCTGCTTTAGAGTTATCTCAGTTTAAGTTTAATATTAAACCAGCCGGCCTAGCCAAGGTTACAATCAATATAATCACTATCGCTTCGACAAAGAAAAGCATTATGTCTCTCTATCACTCTTCCATATTAGTGCGACAGTGACAGTTGCGTTTCGATCGCTATGGAGCGTAAGCGATCGGCATCTTGGCTACGCGGCCTGTGCCTTAAAATTTTTTTTTCAAAGCATAATTGGGTGAACACAAACATGTATATTTTTAAAGCGATCTGGAAAGTATGTTAAAACTGCAGTCATAAGTGAAGAATTCGAGCGTGACCCGAATCTGAATCTTCCTCATAGCCACGGAAATAACGCAGACCAATAATAATAATCCAGTATTGGTACATAATTTTATTGGTCTTGACTTGACGCTGGTATCATCCGTCATCCTGTTTTTGACGACTGTTTAGTTGGAATACATGTATTCTATAGTAGGTAATATAACACAATTTACACGTGCACGTCCTGAGAAGTGACGAAATTGCGAAGACTGATAGTAGTGATAGTATAGTTCTAACATTTTTAAATTTAAGTAATTATATATCCGTGTTCCGAAAATGTAACAAATATTGATTGAATCAAGCATGTCAATAACTGACTTACTTAAGCGTAATACTTTTATTTGTAGATAATGACGAGACAAAAAGTACTGCGACAAACTGAGAACTTCCTTCTTTTTGACCGTCTTAATAGCTTGACGCCCATACGTTTTTGAAAAATAACTACTCGTGTACCTACTTAGATTTTTAAGCTATCGGCTATGTAGATATATCTGGCGCGAACTGCACTGTATTATGCAATTAGCCCTTAGTGCCAACAGTATAGTGTGAGTTTAAAGATGCAGAATTGCAGATAGCCGATCGACCGCGTGTCGCGATTGTTTATCAAACAATGCGCCCACGCAAGGTCGCTCCTTATAGGCAGATAGTGATTGATTATAGTCCACGCCGATGCATACTAACTGATGAGTGCAATGATAATAGGCTAGATGACAAATTTATATTTACGATATCTATCGATCAGGTTTGTTTTTAGGACCAAATGTCTCTATGGGACCCAATGCCAACAAAGCAATACAAAAATCAGAAATGATAGTCAAATTCTGACGACAATCGTACTTCACACGCGAAACGCCCCTAACAAAACGATAAGTGACCGTGACGTCAAGGTCACTGAGAGTCCATCTTGAAGTATGGACTGTATGGAAAAAACAAGATAATTGCGTTTTTGTCGGTGAAATATTGCGTTTATGTACATAGTT
This sequence comes from Cydia splendana, assembly GCF_910591565.1. Classification (NCBI taxonomy): domain Eukaryota; kingdom Metazoa; phylum Arthropoda; class Insecta; order Lepidoptera; family Tortricidae; genus Cydia; species Cydia splendana. Next base: position 14,991,440 of record NC_085960.1, read on the forward strand.
GCTATACAATTTGTTTTTGTTTAAAATTTAAGGAGTCGAATGGTATCCTTACTTATTTCCTTCTTGGAAGTTAAAAAAAACTTAAATTTTGGAACTTTCAGGTCCTGTATTTTTGTATTATTTCCCTATATTATTTTAATATCTACATTTTTGTGATAAATTGCTCATTTGCTATCTATTTTACTAGGTATTGTTATAAAATTCAACATGTGTCATCATCCCTATTTCCCTACGTTAAGGTGTTGATAATTGATGTCACTTCTAGATTTTAGAGTGTTTCTTGCGGACATATTTTACATTACGACCGCTTGTTGACATTTACTATAAAAAGCTCGTATCTCGTAGGTAGCTAATACCTACCTTGAAAAGGTTCAAATATAAAATTACCAAAATCTAGTGTGTTATACAATTTTAAAAATTGTTCGCGTTGATACGATTTGGACTTCCACATCCACAATCGTAATATCCTTGCAAATTCGTATTTAATATGAATTTCATTAACTGGAGCGCAAATGAAGAGCTACCTTTTAAAAATATTTTTCACCTCAGCAGCTCGAACATGGGTACTTTGCTCCTTAAAAACAGTGAGCAAAATGCGATTTTGCTCACTGAGTCATTTTGTCTCACTGAGTGAGACAAAATTACATTCAAGTGACCTTTATAGTCAAATGTCATTTCAACATGCGGGGTCTAATACAAGTTCGATATACTTGGGTTCTATTATCTCTGTCCCTCTAGGTATGTTCTCACTGCTTAGGGTGAAAAATTTTGTGTACTACACGAGATCAAAGTTATTTACATCTCGTGCGCTTTTGAATCCCTTACTACGCTCAAGATTCTAAATTAGAATCTTTCGCTTGCGCGGGACTCAAAATAAGCACTCGAAGAAATATCAAACTTTGATCTCTTGTTGTACAAATAACTATTGTTTCTCACTTGAAATACCTACGTATTTCTAGAACCCGTTGATACAGCTGCTCCGGTTCAGTTGAAGCATGTTGACAACAAGCTCGATTAAAAATACGAGCTATCAAATCCCAAAGTACGCGTGACATATTTCATCCCCGACCCGCGTAGGAAGCGGCCAGGATGCGATTAATTGTCAAAAGATCGACGCGTGCGCCGCGTATCCGTTCGTTTTTTCCGCTTTTAGACGCGATGATTTTTTTATACCAACTAGTTGTTTGTGGCTGTTTGTGGCTAAGTCCAATGCTTAATGATGTCCTGTCGGTTGCGTTGAGTGGAGAGAGTTTATTTCATTTTGATGACAGAGGGGTAACATGCACCCATTTATTACACTAGTCGTATGTCGTATAAAAACACAAATAGAGGGGACGTAGTAGTTGATAATGGTAGAAATTGATAAATTTTAGATGCACCTGCTGTGGATACATTCTTGTTTTTTTTGGCAGTGAACTGCTATTGTTATGAGTACAACGAATAATTAGGGCGAGCGAAGCGAGCCCTATCACTATACGACAAACTACGCATTCTTGTGGTACACTTTACGGAAAAACTATCGCACTTATAGGTTTGAAATTCAACATAGTAATTTAAATTCATGTCTAGATGTGTTATCAAACATAAAAATATCATTTTATAAACCTAAAAAAATAAAATAAAGGAATAACACTTTGTATGACTACTAGCGCCATCTGTTAGAAAAATTATGAATTAAAATTCGTGCTAATGTACTATGTGCTAACCTGCTAACAAAGATGAATACAAAAAACTGGTCAAGTGCGAGTCGGACTCGCGTTTTAAGGGTTCCGTACATCACACAATTTTTTTTGTACGTGAAACGACGTGAGTTAAACGTCTTGAAAAACCCGAATTGGTCAGATCAAAAACCAGATGTAACATGAAGTGTTACGGAGCGGTGGCTTACCTATATCTCTGCAACTATGCAAAGTAGCTTGGATAGGAAGATTACCTCCCGAACAATAGTACCTACAACTGTCCAAATGCGAAGACTGAAGGCCGAGCTCCGCGTAGAGCTGAAAGCTCGGAGCGTCCGATGGGTTCGCGCTTCCTACAAGTATTTTAAAAGCGAAGGCCGAAGAGAGGTAATACCTATAGTGCTTTTTTAAACACGTAACAATAGTAACCTAATCAATCAGTAGTACAAGTACCATTACGGCTGTGTGCCAGATACAGCCTAGTCGCATTTTTTGTCTTCAGTCCGACTCACGCTTGACTCTAGATTTTTAATAGGTTTTCCTGTCATCTTTAGGTAAAGAACTATTTTGTGTATTCTTTTCATTATTTTAGACCCTGTAGTTTCGGAGATAGAGGGGGGGGAATGGTCATTTTTTTTATCTATTTTCTTGAATAACTTCTAAACTTTTTATCCTAAATTTATAATATATTTGAGATTCTCACAATGAGCCCTTTCGTTTGATATGTAACACGATATAGTTTGCAAAAATGTGTTTTTTAATTTTCTCATTTACCCCCCAAAAGTAGTCCATGTTTAAAATTCATTTGTTGACGTTACATGTCCGTCTTTGGGTCACAGACTTACATATGTGTACCAAATTTCAACTTAATTGGTCCAGTAGTTTCGGAGCAAATAGGCTGTGACTGACGTAAAAAATTTGGATTCTGACCCATCTCGCTTCGGTTGGTTTGATTCCCAATTTAGCAATTAAGTTTCTGTGAATACAATACATTCAATCTTGCTGTATATTCACTGCGGAGGTCAATTTATTCGTATGTTCTGTTCTGTGACGCCGAGGAACTGATCAGTCATGTTGTGTTAACAAACTTAAATCGGGTATTTTCAGTTCGAGAAACAGTTTTAGTGTTATACTAAATAAATAAATAAATAAATAAATAAATAAATAAATATTATAGGACATTTTTACACAAATTGACTAAGCCCCACAGTAAGCTCAAGAAGGCTTGTGTTGTGGGTACTCAGACAACGATATATATAATATATAAATACTTAAATACATAGAAAACAACCATGACTCAGGAACAAATATCTGTATCATCATACAAATAAATGCCCTTACCAAGATTCGAACCCGGGACCATCGGCTTCATAGGCAGGGTCACTACCCACCAGGCCAGACCGGTCGTCGAATTATACGTATACTATTGCTTGAAACTGCCAAAATTATAAATAAAGATAAGCATATTAGGCCGTCTGTATCACTGTAGTTTGTATTAACAAACTTCAGTGATTTAGGGCCGATACAGACGGACTACAACCCGACTGCAACTTGTATGGAAGCTGCACGCCGACTGCACGCCAATTGCAACGTCGGCGTGCAGTTTAACAAAATGACCCAGAACCGTGGCAGTACCTAGCGGAACTCAGGTTTGTTGCAATATAGGCACACGATGTTTAGGTCATCTCACTCGTCTTGATGAGCACTTAGGAGAGTACTACCCAAGATAGAGCTGATGCTGAACCCTGGCAGTACCTAGTGGAGCTCGGGTTTAGTGCAACATAGACACACGCTGTTTTGGACATCCGACTCATGATGATCACTTGGTAGAGTGTACCCAAGGTAGCTGATGCTGAACTCTGGCAGTACCTAGTGGAGCTCGGGTTTTATACAATATAGGCACACGCTGTTTTGGTCATCCGACTCGTCTTTTTGATCACTTAGGAGATACTCACGATAGATCTGTAGCTGAACCCTGGCAGTATTTAGTGGAGCTCACGTTTGTTGCAACATAGGCACACGCTGTTTTGGTCATCTCACTCGTCTTGATGAGCACTTAAGAGGGCAAATTATACGTAAGTTTATGTGCGGAGCAGCATGATTACCGCCAGTAGGTGTCCAGACGGGATAGTGTTACGCTCAATTGTGTGGTGTGGACGCATAAATAAATTCAAGTACATTGACTCGCGGACCCAACATTATGTAGGAAAAGCCAGTTGGCTTCCTTACAAAAAGTACTGGGCGACTGTGTATGATGTAATAAGTGTTATGAAATTGTATATTACGTGTGGATGATATTGGCAATTTGATTCTGTCGTCTGGACACGTTTTTAATGGATAAAGTAAAAGCTAAGCTAAGTAAAAAAAAAAAAAGGTATACTTCTTTCTTGCTCTCACTTATAGCTGCGTCCTTAACGGACTTATTACGTACCCATTCGATCGAACATGGAACAAGCCTCGAACTGGATCAAAGTCGCGGTCCGGTACGTTTAGGTAGAAAATCTCCGCGAGCCCTTACAAAGCTCTGCTTTTTGCTAGTGTAAATAGACTAATATGGTACTTAACTGTTATGGTAATGAAAGTCATATCGACATTTCTCTATTCTTTATATAAATAAGTATTTAAATATCAGTCATTTTGTTGAAACGACGTCTATTTTTTAGTTATAAATATATTCCATACAATGTTAGCCTTGTCAAATCCCGTTCAATAGTTGCGACAGACAGACGGGCGCATCGTAGGAAGTCGTTAGTAACGCCGGCGCGGCCACGTAACTATTTATAGATGGCGCTTGCTCCGGTTGCTGAAGGATGGCTTCACCAGGCCAAAGAACGGAAGAAAGGAAAGTTCTATGGAGCAAGTCCAGAACCCTGCTTAGATCGTGTCGTCACAGTAGGCCTACCACAGCAGGTAGTAGGCGGGCGAGAGCCCGCGCGATAGACTACCCGTCCCTCTTTAATTAATAAGTACACAGCGCGATTCGGGAAATGAATTAGAGATTAACTAGATACGATATTGTAAAGATATGTGACGTCCCACGGGTAAAGGTACCTTATGGCGGTTGGCGCTTACGCTATTATTAAGACGCCGCTCCAATATTGTTGCGGCTCTATGCGCCAGCCGTTATAAGGTACCTTTTGCCTTGGAACGTCACATATCTTTACTATATCGTATCTAGTTAATCTCTAATTCATTTCCCGAATCGAGCCGACAGTTGGAAAAAGGCGGGTAGTCTATCTTGCGGGCGAGATACTGTCGCGCCCCTGCTGTGCTAGGCCTAGAGCTTAGAGCATTTAATAACTGGAGTCGCCTTTAAGAGCTTACCCCTCTGCCGAAATACTTGCACAATTGTGTAAACATTTGTATGGACTGACATGGCTATTTGTACGTTACGTACAAATCATGTAGAAATAGAAATGCATTTGACGTCCCCCGCCCCGCAAAAATCGGCAGACTGTTTCATACAGAAAATGACAGCCATGCCGTCTCCAGTTAGGTACTATATGCTCTAAGGCCTACAGATATTACTCATCGTACCGAATGACCATGATAATTAAGTTATGTCTGCGTGGATACGACAATAGGTATTCCGGTATATTCATTGTTCTCTGTTAATTCTTGTCAAATCTAATTATCACTTCTCAATAAATCAAAATTTTTTTCATTGTGCCGCTACTCTTCACAAATTCACAACTATTGATAAAACCCACTTTCTCAAAAGTCAAATCACATTCGCATGTCGAATCAAATTGATTCACTGAGCCATTATACTCCACCTACGTTCAATATACCCACATGCAGCAAAAGTGAGGAATTATAGATATAATGAGGACATAGTTCATAGCGTTAAATATAGGAGACAAATGTTGTAGTAGGCCTTAACTCAATGTCTGTAGGGTGATATTTGAGTGTATGTCCAATCAAGTTAACTTTATGATTATTTACTGTTGGCGTGATTTTTGCCGCTTTGCAATATTTTATTTTAAGCACAGGTTAATTTAGAAGAGCTACGCTACCACTGAATTTGATTGAAAAAAATTGCCGTTAGTTTAAAAGTTTTTTTAACCTTAGAAAAATGACCAAAAGCCAAATTTTAAAAGTAATTTTACAGTTTTTTTTTTAATGTTAAACTACATATTAACTTGTCTACACATATACCGATGATCAGGGTATGTTTCTATTATTTAAAATAAAACATATCTTACGTATGAATGACCAAAGTCAATGTCATACCTACGAATAAATAAGGACACACCTACCTATTTAGATCAGATTGATCATCGAATATCAGTCTTTGCGTGAAACTGACAGGAACAATTCATTTTGAGATAGGTATTAGCCCATTGTGATTGCAAACAGATGTCGCAAAATGCTATAACATATTAGATATGAATGCATGGCTACTGAAGAAGTAAGACTTATGCCCATGAGATCATGATATTCACGATGTGACCATGTAACCAGTTTATATGGGTTTTCTGTAGTTGGTTGGTATTTAAGAATAATATTTTATATTTTTAAATTATTATGAAACCTCTTCGTTAGTTAAGGACAACATCTATAGGTATACTGCATTCTTAAACATGTCGCCGAGTAGATAGAAATAAAATAGATTTTATACAGTACAATTATGTATACAATTTACATAATTGGACTGTATAAAATGGCCCAGTAATGGATCATGTTCTGAGGTTTACAAGATGATTTGACAAAATTTTCGTCTCTTTCTGACGCCACATACAAGAAAGAAACTTGCGGTTTGCGGCCCAATTCGAACAATACTTTATAAGATGTCACAGCGATCGATGCGATACCGATATGCCAGTGTCAAAAGTGTTTGTAGAAATTTCACCTGACTCGACACTGACAGATCGGTATCGTACCGCTGTGACATCTTAAAAGCATTGTTCGAATTAGGCTGGTGGTTTCATCTTATGTGAGTATTACATAACCCAACTAACATTAGGCGCTAAATTTAAGGGTTACAAGAGATTTATATAAGCGCCTATTTACTCTTTAGGTGTTGTTAGTACTCTAAAAATAGGAGTTATAGCCGGCTATAACCCCGTTTTAACCCCGGATTGGGCACAAATTTTATCACCGTAAGATTTATAACAGTGCTACAGTAGGGTTAGGGGATAAAAAAGAGACATAAGAGCGGTATAGTGGAGCTACAATAGTGTTAATTAATTCTTTAGGAGCTATATGGGTTGCATATAGGTGACTACAAACTGTTGTAGTAGAAGAGCGCTAAAGTAGTGCTGTAATAGCGTTGATTAACAACTTAGGATTTAAAAGGGTGCCAAATAAGCGACTACTAACTGTTTGAGTAGTAGTGTAGAGCTATATAGATGATACTTTCAGCTTTAGATGGTATATTAGCATTTAAAGTCAATATTTGTAACACTCAAGAAGGTAATTGCACATTTTTTCCTTAGCCCTGACTGCTTTGGTTGCAGATGTTTCCATTTTGTATTATTATTTGTAAGCTTGCACTGTGACAGCTTGAAGTGAAATGTAATGGCGGATAAATAAAAGCAAATAATTATTTTAGTTCACCGATGCCGGTGTTATCTGCGGATTTATGATGGCGAAATTAATTACACTGTCAATAACTATATGTATTACTAACAAAATTTTAAAGGGCCTCTGATCCTTTGCATATCTATCTGAATATAATATTTTTTAAATTGTGGTCCACCGTATTTAATTTTCGCAAAATTACACAATATACGTGAAGTCCGGTTTTAAATACAACAATACTAACATTATGTCTATATTGAGTAAAATTATCGATTTTTATTAAGTATTTACGTTCTAATTAACAGTTTTTGTTTTGCTTATTGATTCATCGGTCATATTAACATGGCGCTATAGGCTTAGGTTGTAAGTAAGACTCTAATAACACTATAAGATGTACTAAGGTATTGAATAACGCCCGTCTGCGACTACATGATCTATAAAAGTGACTCATAACTTCTCTTTTCGACTGTAAGTGAGACAAGAGAGTTAAGAAGCGATTGCGAGTAACGGAGATATAAAAGAGTTTTTATCGCCTGTTTAGAACCTTAAGTGAAAATTGCAGCTGCTTATTACTCATATAGATGTTAAGGTGGTAGAATTCACTTTGAGCTATAACACTAGCTGCTTAAGATTCATTATAGCGGCCAAAACGGCTACTGTGGATCTTAAAGCTATACATGGACTTCTTAAAGACCTTGATGTCACCAGAGCCTGTAAGCTTAGAGTATATAGCTATTCTCCAGCCGTTATATGTCTTTAGGTGATAAAATAAGTGCTAAGTGTCGCCTAATTGTTTGTTGGGAAGTAGGTAATAAATGGAGTTTAATTGTTTATCTCCTGAAGTTCCTTTTCATATGCCTGCCGCGACTTAAATATCCCTTGCCCATCGTTCGCAGAGAAACAACAATATAGGTACGTTATTCCTATGTTGTTGTTTGTCTATTCATTTAAGACGAAACAGGAGCTGAGTTTTAAATATTTTAGGTAAATATACCCGTCTCGCTAACGGAAGCGGCACCTAAAAGTAGTGCGATAAGGACAAGGCGAAAAATCCTGCGTAAAAATCTAAAAAATCGAGGTTTCGTACTCCTCTGTTTCCTCCTCCAAAACTTAACCAATCGTAACCAAATTTGGAAATCTAAATGATTATGAAATTATCTGTGTCGGACCGTTTTGCTTTTTTGGCTAATTGATATCAGTTTTGAATGCCACGCCTCTCATTGCGGCATAGTCAATTAGGCCATTTTGGCCATTTTTGAAGGGCTCTAGCGCCTTAAAAAACAAAAATATCAAAAAAAGCAAAACGGTCCGACACAGATATTGACAATATTAATCTGTGTTGAAAAAATCATTGCTCTAGCTTCAAAAACCACGGAGGAAAACGAGGAGTACGTTTGTATGGAGAAATGACCACTCCCGTTGGCTCTTAATATGTGATGCATTTTTACAACTTTAGTATTTAATCTATGATTTGACGTACTCTACTGTCTAGCGATTACTACCGTTAAATTCACATCACCACATAAATATATTCTCCTTATTCCGCTGGCTCCACCCATTCCTAGCGATTTCCTTATAGATACTCTGCGTCATAAATCTCTTAAACGACTGTGGTTATGAACATCGAGTCCAATGAGCTACTATCTTAAGGTACTTATAACTTTGTATTTTCTATATTTCTTAGTACAAGCTTATGCCTGAAATTTTTGAAAATTACCTGCTGTCAAATCAAAATCAAATATGCACTGTGTAAATATGTACCTATTTTGTTTTAATTGATGACTCTGGGATCTGTTTAGACTGCATTTTTTCCATATACATAAATAAAGATTATACATTTCCCTTTGTCGTACGTTATACATCGCGGTTGTCTTATTATGCGGTACACGCATGCTGTGTCAGACCATGACTCTCAACCTTTAAAGATTTAATTATTAATTTTATAGGTTTATTTTGGTAATGATAATGTGTGAAAATCAATAAAGACCTGTACTATAGTACAGTCGACGTCAAAGATATTTCTACCCTTTTGCACCTTACTTCTTGATAATAAGACATAAAGTGTAAACAGATTCTTAAAGTCAACGTTACCGTCTGTACCTACTCGATATTATCATAGGTACTTAAAAATGTCTTACAGGCCTATTCGGATTTCGAGATAATCACAAGATCTTGAGACGATTTATAGATCAACTAGATCTACATTAGATATCGACTAGATGTGACTTGGATATCTAAGTCATAACTTGTCGAAATCGTTCAAGAGGACCTCCAGAATCGCGGAAACGTCATATTTGACATATCTATCTTACAAATATCTTTAAATTATCCGTATCGTAACTTGTTGAAGTCTAGTAGAAATCTAATTTACTTTCCGAATCGAGTCGTTAGTCATAAATATGTACGTACAAAGATGCCAATCACGATGAAGTTACTCAAACATTTGGCCAAAAACATTATTTACCTACTTACATCACTGTTGTAATGGCTGCTCCACAAACTAAACATTGTGTTTTGTAGTGTGCAATAAAGTATTTTTTATTATTATTTCCTTCATTCATTTAAAGCTTAGATTAGGGTTTTATAATTTGGATGTAAAAGTAAAATTAGTAAAGGTCTCACTTGCGTCTTTCCAACTTTATAAAGATCATATTAAGGTATTCCTTTCTTTACTTTCTTTGATATGCATTGTCTTACAAACTTCTTTAAAAATGCAATCCAACAAAATTGTAACTCTTTGCTTTATATAAATAGGTCGTATTTTGTTCCACCATCAAAGCGAAATAAAACAATACTCACATGAGGTCCGTGTGGGCGAAAGGTTACCTTTGTATTGCGGTAGGGGGTAATTTAGTCAGAGCTCACTCAAAAAAGTTGCAAAAGTGGGCCTTTCGCAAAGTAGGATGTTCTTTATTGAAACAAAATTTTGATTTCTGGTCGTGGGTGTAATCATGGAATAATAGTTACCTATTTGTTCTACAAATTTAAGGCTGTTTGTTTACTCTTCGTTACATAGTACGAGTAGTTAAGGACATAAAGTCCTACTAAGTGACTACCTCTGTATATATATCTGTGAACTGTGATAGATACAACCGTTTTATACTTCTGATAAAACTTGCAGTGCGTGAGAAATTTTAAATATGTAAGTACCTAACATCTACTTATTGGTCGATTTTGTAGAAAACATGTAAGTCTTGAATGAAACACATTGAACGTATAGGTAGAAGTATTGTCGTTAATTTCTCCGCTGGTGATAGGGTTGCCAGATGGTCGGGATTCGGCGGGATTCTCCCGATTTTTAGCATGTGTTCCCGATTCCCGACAAAGTGAAAATTGTCCCGAAAAACAGCTTCACGTTATAAAACAATAATTTCAAGTTCCGAACTGTCGTCGAGCGAGCGAGCTGACGTAGTGCCAATAATGTAAAAAATCGTTTGTTTTTAATACAATTACTTACAAAATACAAAATTATTTATTTGTCCAACATAGGTTATAGGGTGTTACAGTTCAGTCAGTTTCACTATGTGGCGCCTTACGGCATACAAATGTTGAGAGCATGCATGTCAAAATATAATAGGTATTTACAAGTCCTTATCATCTAAAAAATCTTTTATTGAGTAGTAACTCTTTCGAATCAGTAACAGTTTCAAGGCTTTTTTAAACTGGTTGAGCTCTAGCAATTGAATGTCTTGTGGTATTTTATTAAATATTCTTGGGGCCATTCCGACCACATTTTTTGGAATAGCATCGTTGTAGGTATGACAGAATGTAATATTTTACCCCGTAATCGTGAGCTTCTAAAGTTTAAGAATAGATGGGAGTTACATTTTACAAAAACACACATTTCAAATATATATAGGCTAGGAAGAGTTACCCAACTAGCAAATCTATGTGCTATAAAAGTTGAGAGCACATTTTTATTTTCGCTTTTTGGTGCTATAAACGGTGTAAAAACAGTCGAGTAGAAGTCCTGTAAGCGTTTACTCAACGCGAAAAGGCGCACTTATACAGACTAAAAGTGTTATAAAAATCGAGTAAGCGCTGTATAAGAAGCAAATCGATGCTGTAAGAGTTGAGTAAAAGTGGATAAAAGCACTTCTAGTGTTTTAATAGCAACGATACTAACGATAGTGCTTTTACTCGACTATTTGTTCTATAAACATTAGCAATTTACTATTACTCAGTAAAAGTGTTCTATAAAAGCAGCCGCACTGCTTTTTCTCAGCAAAAATGTTTCGTAAAGTTAGCCGGATTGCTTTTACTCGGCATTTTAAATGTGTAAGAGTGCAGTAAATGCTTTTATTCAACTAATAAGTGCTAAAAACGATCTCAGGTAAGCGATTATATTTCAATTATTTGATTAAGTTTGAGGCCTAATCGTCTTCACGTGTCTAATAAAACAAAAAGGTACTTAAGTATTTTTTACTGCTGTCATCCATGACATTTATTTTTACCGTGATTGTGTACATAAGTTTTTACTGTCTGTAAGTACACGTAATACAGTAAAACCCAGCGCGAAAAATACTTTATTGATAAAACCAAAGGCACTGGTTCATATATATTCATGGGCCGCCTATTTACTTAAATTTCAATAAAAAAATATTAATAAAAATAAGTAAAAATTTGCTTACACGATCTAGTTTCTGTTATATCTCATTAATTCGACTATAAGTCGAGTAACTGCGTTTACTGCTACACTTATAGCACATGATGTCGCCATGTTTATGGATTTATAGTCCGATGGCCGACTGCATGAAACCCTACCTGATAAAAAAATTGAAAAATCCTACTCTGTAGGGGTAGCTGACTTTTAGTAGCATCAACTGTTCTTGGTCGGCCGCGGCTTAATTTGGAAAATTTTGCGCTAATGGCAAAATAGTGGCACAAAAATTCGTTTGTTTTTAATACAATTACTTACAAATGTAAAAAATCGTTTGTTTTTAATACAATTACTTACAAAATACAAAATTATTTATTTGTCCAACATAGGTTATAGGGTGTTACAGTTCAGTCAGTTTCACTATGTGGCGCCTTACGGCATACAAATGTTGAGAGCATGCATGTCAAAATATAATAGGTATTTACAAGTCCTTATCATCTAAAAAATCTTTTATTGAGTAGTAACTCTTTCGAATCAGTAACAGTTTCAAGGCTTTTTTAAACTGGTTGAGCTCTAGCAATTGAATGTCTTGTGGTATTTTATTAAATATTCTTGGGGCCATTCCGACCACATTTTTTGGAATAGCATCGTTGTAGGTATGACAGAATGTAATATTTTACCCCGTAATCGTGAGCTTCTAAAGTTTAAGAATAGATGGGAGTTACATTTTACAAAAACACACATTTCAAATATATATAGGCTAGGAAGAGTTACCCAACTAGCAAATCTATGTGCTATAAAAGTTGAGAGCACATTTTTATTTTCGCTTTTTGGTGCTATAAACGGTGTAAAAACAGTCGAGTAGAAGTCCTGTAAGCGTTTACTCAACGCGAAAAGGCGCACTTATACAGACTAAAAGTGTTATAAAAATCGAGTAAGCGCTGTATAAGAAGCAAATCGATGCTGTAAGAGTTGAGTAAAAGTGGATAAAAGCACTTCTAGTGTTTTAATAGCAACGATACTAACGATAGTGCTTTTACTCGACTATTTGTTCTATAAACATTAGCAATTTACTATTACTCAGTAAAAGTGTTCTATAAAAGCAGCCGCACTGCTTTTTCTCAGCAAAAATGTTTCGTAAAGTTAGCCGGATTGCTTTTACTCGGCATTTTAAATGTGTAAGAGTGCAGTAAATGCTTTTATTCAACTAATAAGTGCTAAAAACGATCTCAGGTAAGCGATTATATTTCAATTATTTGATTAAGTTTGAGGCCTAATCGTCTTCACGTGTCTAATAAAACAAAAAGGTACTTAAGTATTTTTTACTGCTGTCATCCATGACATTTATTTTTACCGTGATTGTGTACATAAGTTTTTACTGTCTGTAAGTACACGTAATACAGTAAAACCCAGCGCGAAAAATACTTTATTGATAAAACCAAAGGCACTGGTTCATATATATTCATGGGCCGCCTATTTACTTAAATTTCAATAAAAAAATATTAATAAAAATAAGTAAAAATTTGCTTACACGATCTAGTTTCTGTTATATCTCATTAATTCGACTATAAGTCGAGTAACTGCGTTTACTGCTACACTTATAGCACATGATGTCGCCATGTTTATGGATTTATAGTCCGATGGCCGACTGCATGAAACCCTACCTGATAAAAAAATTGAAAAATCCTACTCTGTAGGGGTAGCTGACTTTTAGCAGCTTCAACTGCTCTTGGTCGGCCGTGGCTTAACTTGGCAAATTTTGCGCAAATGGCAAAAAAGTGGTACAAATATTCATCAAAAAAACAAAAGTGGTCAGCTACATCCTGTGTTGGCAGGTTCCTGTGTCCGACCGAATTTGTAGTACCAAGTGAGCTACAATTTACCTCATCGAAAAATAGAATGTCACTTGTATGGTAGGATAGCTGCCATTGACTTTTTTTTTAATGCGGACGGACTGAAAACGCTGTCAGGCTAAGATGAGGCCGACCAAGACATATGTCAACAAATTTAATGTAGGTATTACAATCAGTTGTTTTGATTCTATTTTTCGATGAGGTAAATTGTAGCTGTCACGTGGTACCACAAATTCGGTCGGACACAAGAACCTGCCAACACAGGATGTAGCTGACCAGTTTTGTTTTGCTGTCCTCAAAGGCAGCTATCCTACCATGCAAATTTCATTCTATTATACGATGGGGTTTTTTTTTATGAATTTTTGTGCCACTATTTTGCCATTAGCGCAAAATTTTCCAAATTAAGCCGCGGCCGACCAAGAACAGTTGATGCTACTAAAAGTCAGCTACCCCTACAGAGTAGGATTATTCTATTTTTTTGTCAGGTAGGGTTTCATGCAGTTGGCCACCGGACTATATTGAAACGTCAACATGGCTGACTTGTGCTGTTAATGTAGTTCAAAACTCTTTAAAAGTAAGTACTCTAAGCTGAATACATTTTGAATAAAACCTGTAAATACACTTCAGCTCCTATAACAGCGGTTTGAACTCCATTACCCGAATTATGATATAAGCGCGCTGTTACAGCAGCATTGTTGCCAAATGGTTATTTGATTGCTTTTAATTGGCTTTTATAGCAACAGAGAAGAGAGTTGAGTAACAGTTGTATTAAAGCGCCTTATTCAGACAATTAGCTAATCTATAGCTGTTATATGATTTTAATAGAACAATTATGCTGAATAAAAGTGATTTAGTAGCGCTAACTCAGCATTTATTAAAAGGTGGAATAAAAGTGCTAAAAGATAGTGCTATAAACGTTTGGAAGGAAGCGCTATAAACGTTTATACGACATGATTATAGCACTAATTAGCGAAAATTGCTAAATAGTCGAGTTAACCGCTATTATACGATATATTGGTGCTTCAACAACCGTAACTCGGCTGTTATACGATTACAGACTGAGTAAATCAATTCTTATACGACTATTTTGCTAGTTGGGTAGAATCTTGAGATTTTGAAAATAAGGCTTACAGGATTCTTCAAAGCTAATACCGCACAAGGATCTTACACACTTTTTCTGAGCTAGAAATGCCATTTCTCGGTCTGTAGAGTTGCCCCAAAAAATTATGCCGTATCTTAGAGTGGATGTTACAAAGGCATGGTAAGCGGTAAGCACTGCAGATGGGTTCACCCTTTTTCTTAAATTATACAATGCATATGAATGTTGGTTTAGTTTCTTACATATAGAGTCAATTTGATATTTCCACGTCAGCTTATCGTCTACATTCAATCCTAGAAATTTGGTCATGTCAGTCTCATCAATTCTTTGTCCCTTATAAGCTACATTTAGATTAGGTGTATAATTAGTCCGTTGTTTAAATGTCATAAGTTTTGTTTTGTCCAAATTAATTTTCAAGTTATTATTCGTTAGCCAATCTATAATTTTACTTAATGTTTTGTTTATGTCAGCCTCATAAGCATTCAAAATGTTCCCAGAGAATATAATGGTGCTGTCGTCAGCAAAAAGAACCATTGGATGATCAATAGTATTTGGCATATCATTGATGTAAATGAGAAACAACAGGGGACCTAGAACGCTCCCCTGTGGCACACCATAAGAAACTTCCTTTACATCTGATGAGTATGTTAGTTCCATTTTCGACTTAGGACACAGTTTATTAATTTGAGTGATTTGTTTCCTACCGCTTAAATAAGATTTTATTAAAGAATGGACATTGCCACGTATTCCGTAGCGAAAAAGTTTGTCCAAAAGTATTTGATGGTCAACATAATCGAACGCTTTCGACATATCCATGTATAACGCAGAGACTGGACGTTTTTTATCCAAACTCTTTAGGACCGTTTGAATTAAGTCGTAGATAGCCATATTAATCGACATACTTTTGCGGAAACCTTTTTGCTCATTAGCAAATAGATTATTGCTTTCAAAGTAGTTTGATACACTGCTATAAATACATTTTTCTATAATTTTTGAGAAACTAGGAATAAGTGCTATTGGTCTATAATTGTTGATATTTTCTTTGCTATCTTTTTTATATAGAGGTTTTACGATGCTTATTTTTAATTTGTTTGGAAATTGACCACACGTAATGCATAACTTTAATTTGAATGTTTTTTTTTTCCCGACTTAAGTCCCAAAATCCCGAAAAATTGATATTGTTTCCCGATAATAGCGCCTTTCGATCTGGCAACCCTAGCTGGTGAGGCAGTGCAAGTTCAAAATAAACACAATTTCGATCGCCATAAAATAACAATGAATGATTGAGTTTATGCTTCTTTCAATCACTCGTTCAATTATAGCCACGCTTTTAATAGATCCATTCATTCGTTCATTCATTCGGCCAGTAATCGATGACCGCTGGCCGCGTGAACAGATGAAAGGCGTGTCTTGATATATAGGATATACAGGATGATCTGGGTGATTAAGAGTCCCCAGCAAGCTCGGTCGAATTTCACCTTCCTATACAAAGGAAATTTCGTTCTCATTTTAAAAATACGTGTTGGATTGTAATGAAACTTTACACATACAATGACATGAGGTAAATGTAGCCCTGTAATTAGTTTATATAGCTCCAGTTTTTAAAACAAACGAAATAGAGCAAAAACAAGTTTTGTGTGAAAAACTCAAATTTGCTGTATTTTTTTAACTATGGTATCTGAAGCTACATAAACTAATTGTAGGACTAGATATTCCTTATCCTATTGTAAGTACAAAGTTTCAGAGCAATCTAGCTAGTCCTTAAAATGAGAGCGTAACTACGTTGGTATGGAGAACCGAGCTTGCTGGGGACTCTTAATTAAAAGTGAGCAAAATTGACAGCTTAGATAACACGAAAAAATACTATAATTACGCTTAGTATACTGTGTGTAAGAATTTATATAAGCTCCTTAATGAAGTATCTACGACAGCTATTAAAATCATTGAGAATTTAAATTAGATGCAAGGAACAAATGTTTAGTTTTTCTAAGTTTTACGGATTTAAAAAAATGTACAAACAGCCACAGAACACCCGACTAGAAACCTAATATTAGCCATTTTGTTCGCGACGCAAATCACCAAACTGTGAGGCGCGGGAGGGGTGCTCCCGGCGTTGCGATTGGTCGTGGCGCGCTGACACGTGTAAGCGTAGGGATGGGACATGTTCATTACTTGCAGTGGTACTGGTACCAATGGTACCGTAATCTGTTGTGGTAAATGATTGTTATCAATAAAGTCCATAGATTAATTACTTCAGAATATTCATACAATATAATCATTCATTAGGTACTTTAAAAATGTATCTAAAAATGTTACTTTGCATATTATTAATGAGCTAAGATTGTAAACATAAGAAAAACTGTAACGATTTCGATGAAATTTGCTATATGGGGGTTTACGGAGGCGAGGCGTTTTAACTCTAGGAAAACGCGCATTTTAGATTTTTTATGTTTGCTGTGCAAAGCTCGGTCTCTCAGATATTCAGTTTTTATTAACGCTGTTTTCTACAGTAGTACCGTTGAGGCACCACGTCACTGACACAAAGGCAAAAGCCGCTATACACCAATGCATGCATGCTAATGAAAAATACTGTATTATTTTCCTAGTCTAATTCATACTAAACAACCATGCATAATCTATTTAAAGCATCTAAGTACCTACGTTTACGAATAAACCGACGCGACAATTTTGTATATGATCCCAGCACATCTGTTAAATTAGTTTGGTTACGGCAATAACATAAACAAATATAAAATAATATAAATGTGTAATAAATTTCACATTTCGTCGGAGTCCATTTCAGTTCATCATCAGGTCCATCTCGTGACCCAAGACCTTACTGCTCACCTAGAGGATTCTAATAAACCCACACAACATGTGTCTATCACAAACCAACACCGATTTCCCTCGCACTTCTTCAAAGTTCATCATCAGGTCCAGCTCGTGGCCCCCCACCTTACTGCTCACCTAGAGGATTCTAATAAACCCACACAACATGTGTCTATCACAAACCAACACCGAGTTCCCTCGCACTTCTTCAAAGTTCATCATCAGGTCCATCTCGTGCCCCCCCACCGTACTGCTCACCTAGAGGATTCTAACAAACCCACACAACATGTGTCTATCACAAACCATCACCGAGTTACCTTGCACTTCTTCAAAGTTCATCATCAGGTCCATCTCGTGACCTAACTGCTCACCTGGCTTCTTAAAAAAAAATTACATCATTCATTTATTATTAATAAATCAATCATGAATTTCAAAAATACACTTTGGTGGCAAACGCAGCCTATGGAAACTATACTACTAACTAATGGCGCTTGCAACTAGGAGAATGTCACATGGGCGTTGCTCTGAAAACCTGCTAAAATATGATCATTTTCTTATTTTGATGCTACCTCAATAATGGTACTACTAACTAAAAACTAAACTACATACTACATATACCCACTAAGATAAACTACCAACTACCTAATTAAAACTATAGATTTTACAGATCAATTTTATTTATTCTCAATTAAAAATGAAAGAGAATCACAATTATCTTTTACATTTCTTAAAATGGTACAATATGGTTCGAGCGAAAGCACGAATTTACCGCAATTGACAAAACCATCACCGTCACATCACTAGTTGTTGACGTGAAAGGGATAGCACATTGCATTTTCAAGTTGACGGAAAAGGACGGGCTACTTCACTGCCGCTCAGTACAACTATATTGACCAGTATAAAATGAACCCCGCGGACAAGAAATAATTTTCAACAAAATAGTGATTTTGACTTACCTGTGGAATGTTATTCCATCTGTTTTATAACTGGAAGTCTTAGATGACTTGCCACACCATTTCACACTGCAAAATCCCATGGTTTGAATAAATTGCGATTTATTTTCGTAAACACGCGCACACTGTTAACAGGTCGTGAATTTGGACGCAACTGATCGGAGCGGCGCGCGTGAAATATTTTATAAGCGCTATTGCTCGCACGAGTGGAGGCCGCGAGTCGTCCTATAAGCTATGTCTATAGGGGTTGGTCTGTGACAAACAGCAGAATAAAATGTACTTTTTGTCATTTGCCGTTTAAAACAATGCGAATCGTCTGCTCGTTTGCCTCCAATCCCATAAATAAAAATGTGTCGAAGTCTAGTCAAAGGTCCCGCTTTGTCGCTTACCATAAGGACGAGATTTGCTTCTATCTTTATACGAATAACCTGTCAAAGCGTCCTTATGGCAAGCGACAAAGTGGGACTTTTTGCTTTAAAACGACACAAATAATCATCAAACGGAAAAAAAGTTTCCTATGCATTAGTAGTCATGATTAAAAAAGGAATGGTGAAAAATAACAATAGAATAGGGGGTATTAGGTACTGCAATGTTCTGCCGCCAGAGTGCAGCACTAGCGCCTCTAGTAAACCATAGAGTAACTTATACATACTGTGCCTTAAACTGTTTTTTGACAAGTTTTCACAGACAGTAAAATATGACATTGATGCATCAAGGCGGTTTGTTAACAAGGGCCTACCGGGAAACGCGAAAATCGAAATTTAGTTATCTGCCTCTTTATCGCTCGAATATGCAAGAGTGATAGAGAGGTTAGATAACGAAATTTAGATTTTCTTGTTTCGCGGTTGACCCCCAGATTGCGATGGATTGTGGAAGTGGCGCCCCCTACGCAGTTTCGCGTAATATTCCCTATTTCCTTAAGGCAATTTTAGCGAAGCGATTCAGGGTAACTAGTTCCGCTGGACCCATCAAATTATTGCATCCTGTGTTATAAATAATTAAAATCTTTACCCCCCTTGCGTAAAAGGAAGTACTTGGCTTCCGTAATACATCTTTATATTACAAAAGATAATATTTAAATATTGAACACAGTTCTAAGTAATTCCCAAATTCATTCATCAATCAGTGGGTCGGCGCACGCGCCCCGAATTTATGCCACTAGCAACTTAAATCAACCAACGACATAAGTATCCGTTTCCTGTCGGAACCCTGGCCTATCGGCGTTAATCCAGTCTTAGAGCTATGCTATAGCCAGCGCTAAATGCGGGAATAAATATTTGGTAAAAACAAATACACATTGTGGGGCTGTGGGCCTTAACGTGCCGTAGGTTCGGAAAGCGGAGTTTTTGAAAATCGTACCGCTTTTTTAGATCACAATACGGTTGCCAAAAATTTAAGTAGCAATCTTGAGGATTTTCTCTCGGGACTTCATCGTTTCGAGTACAGATTTTTTGACTTTCGCCCGATAGAAAATAGGTCTAAAACGCACTTCAAACTATTGTAACAATTCATGCACAAAAGCTGAAAATATGAAAATTGTATCTAAAAATGCGCAATTTTGTTTTTGAGGGAACTCGTCGATTACTTTTATTTTGTTAAAACTTACAGCAAATTAAAATTCAAAAATATGATGTCCGTGGTCCCGAGCACGCACATCCATCTCGCTCACACTTACGCTCAGTGAGGGTGAGAGAAGAACACAAACCTACGGGGCCTTAAGCTAAATTGGCAAATAAAAACAAGACAAAATATTTTATATCACATAATAATGCAATAAATTAATCAATAGCTTTTGGTGGATGCTTGCTTTATATAATAGCGGCACGCGTCGCTAAGGAAGAAAGAAAGTTATTTATTTAATTTTTAAGGAAACTCCAATGCGTCCGGTTTCCGTAAATTTATACATAAATTGGTGATTTCAACCTAGATGCGGCTATGTCAATGAAAATTGCCGTTCAAAGTAACCGCGTGATAAGAGTTGTTTACCTCTATTTTTGTTGCTGTTTTCTTTCTGTATAATTTTCTTCTATTGAAGTGCGCAATAAAGAGTATGTATTGTATTGTACTTTGTACTAGTATCAACGAGAATATTTACTCTAACCTAAAGGGGCCCACTGATTAACAGTGCGCCGGACGGTATCGGCCTGTCAGTTGTTTGGAACTGTCAAAATTTTGTTCTAACTGACAGGCCGATACCGTCCGGCGGACTGTTAATCAGTGGGCCACTTAAGACATACCTACGCCTGTAGCATTAGGTAGTAAATAGGTAATATTATCGCATGTAAAAAATTAAAATATTTAGACACCCGTAGACCTGTGTGATGTGAAGACATTTTAGTAAAGGCACTCGCTAGTGCCACGTCTGGAAACTATGGGATTATTCAGAATTATGGTATGGTACTTAACTGAATTGTTGGATAACAAATCTAAATTAGGTAAGTACCTACAAGCCAAATTAATAAATAGGTACGGAGTTTTTAGCTTCATTGCCTACTGACATAATTAAATTATTCTAATTATAAATGATATTAATGAAAATTCAGATCGTGTTCGTAGCTCGCCAAGTGGGTCGTAGAGTGACAGCTGGACAACTGGCATATGATATCCAATGCGAGGACTTGTGGAAATGTACAGCTAGATATAATATATTCATCTTATTTATATAAAACAAATAAATACATATTGTCTGATACATGTTAAAGCTCATTGTTGTAGGCGTTTAGTAAAACGATATAATTTAAAGCTTTATACATGGAATACAAATATGTATTTGTGTTCATCAGTTAATCACACAAATTGGAGCTATCGAGCTGTCATTTCAGAATGTGATATTATTATATAAAGTAAGGATTAGTAGTTACGATCAGATTAGTATTTAGGTAGCTAAGTTAGTTTATATATGATATGATAGATATAGGTACCTACACAATTACATATGCCACTTTGTTTCTATCTAGTCCAGTTCCTATTAGCACTGAAAATTCTCATTATTAGTTTTGTCATTACCCGCAACGTGAATAAAAGTTGTCATAAAAATGTGTTATTTCACTTATTTCCTAACTTCATTTCCATCTACCAAGAAATGTCAATTGAAATGCAACCATAACAGTTTCTCGGTAACGACAGACATATGCCACAAATGATCTTCCTGGGACGGTCGGAGGAAACTCACTTCCGCGTTTCAATGTAGTTTCCTACAAACGTACGTACGAACTTCTCTTAGTAACTTTTTTTTCTATAAAATATAAACCTACGTTGAAGTTAAAAATACGAAATAATCGATGTAGGATTAATAAATATATGTCAGTTTCTATTATTATCACTTTATATATTATGTTTATGTAGCTACGAAACATTTTTATGTCATTCGATGTTGAGACCGTTTTTGTCAGTGGGGTACCAAGTTCCAATGCCCATACGTTTTTCAGTTCAGTAACTTTTCTAAACTACGTTCAAATGTATATTTTGAAAAAAGTAAATTTTTAAGACTTTACAATACTATTAATTTTCAAAATTAATTACCTTCTGGGTTTAGATTTTTGGATTAGGTAGAGTTGTCCACCTTTCCTAAACTTTGAGTGCACATGCACAATCGACGTTGCGGTTCCATAGACCAGATTTCATAAAACGTGCGTTTGAATTTGCCCCTACTATACATTATCTATACCTACCTACCCATTTGACTTGTTATCTCTGGTTATAAATATTTAAAAAGTTGGAAAAAGTGATTCAGAATATAGAGGTACTAAGGTGGTAGGTGGTAAGGTAGGTAAGGTGACCGTACCCTTTGATCTATGTACGGTCACCTTTGAACCCAACAAAATGTTACACTAATATCTATCTACCTACTTATATTTATATTTATACTTCTAGTTTCAGTGTCATAATTTGTGATGATAACAAGCTACTTGTTGAAAGCTTGTACCATCACCTCAAACCCACGACTCGCGACAATTAGTTAACGCAACGCAAAAATAAATGCCATAGCCAAAATACGCGAGAAAATATTAGGGAAAACATGAAAATCATTAATCACGAGCCAAATAAATCATCGCGTACACTGACCATTACGTAACGCGCCCAGTTACGTTTTCTTTAATTTCCCCGCTGACATTAGGCATGCAAAGGATAGCAATACAACAACTAGCACCCTCACCGTACGCGTGCAGTGATGAAGAAAAGGATAGCTGTATTCATATCGTGCGCTCGTGAAACGCCGCATACGCATCGCTACGCTGAAAGCTCTCGACTCGATTATCTTCAGTCTTGAATTAAAGCTCATGGTGTGCGGACGTTTGTAAGTGCAATTATTTCTGCAAAAAACTCGCTCGTTTCGACGGATTAAGGACTAAACCGTATAGAAGTGTTCGTGGATTGGTGCTGTATTCCCGTACCTACTAAGTGACTTTGGTATCTATTTTGACAATTGAAAGTGAATTTTTCAGACGTTTCAGTGTTTGCGGATGCCCCGTACGGGGATTGTATTCATTCCGAGAAGCTGGTAAGTCGATTTGTGTTATTTTAAGATATAATTAAATATAGAACGTTGGCATGCATGTTTATGTGTGTACGTAATTAAGAAATAATGATTCATAATTCTAGGAATTGATTTTAGTCATATTTTGTAAGTTTAATTTAAGATAGTTACGTTTTCAGCATACATTCTATCATCATCATCATCAGAATTTAAGAGCTATGCTCTATACATTCTATATTGTTTATTAAATCTGATTCCATCATAAAGTTGGGTTTATACTTGGTCAAGCAGATCTTGTCAGTATAAAATTTGAAAAATGTAGGCGCGAAGGGATATCGACCCATAGAAAATTTGAATTTCGCGCCTTTTTTTACTGACAAGATTTGCTTGACCAGCTATATATCCAAAATCAACGGTTGCGCAAGTACATCATTATATAATGCATCATTTCATAATATACTTGCCTGTTTCTTAAAAAAAATGCTTTTCAGTAGAACTGTCTGTCAAATGTGTTACAAATGTTGACATTTGACATGCCTCATATTCTATACTGGCACAAAGTTGGTACCTATTGCCAAAATTTTAGACCATAGCATTTGCCTGACATTAAAAATCTAATGTAAATAATGGATACTGCATCTAGTTCCGTAAAAATTACCGCATTTTAAAATTTTGAAATGAGGAATAAGTCAAAACATTACACATTTTACAAAAAATGTTCCTATTGTTCCTTAGTACCTATAGTGTTTTTTCTTTAGCTTTATTTATTTAAACTTTATTGCACAAAAGAAAACTTATCGTACAAAAGGCGAAGTTAATGCCAAAAAGCATTCTCTACCAGCCAACCTTAAGGCAAAGCAGAGAGATTCCTAATAGGCACTTAAGTATTATGATAAATCCGAAATTTGGCTGAGGACGAACGCAATGGCGCCAAATACATCAACAAGACCTGTGGTTACTTCATAATGAGCATTAAAAATACAGGTGTAAATACTAGTCACCGCAAGGCATAGGTAGGTAATGGTATTGCCCAAAACACCCATCCGAAAATATTGTGACATCCCTTTCCCGTTGCCGCGAAGTTGGCAGATAAACCCAACATCATTAAAATTATAAAGGATGTGCATTCTATCACATCCTTTACAAACGTTTAATCTTTTCGTAAACCGGATGATTACATTAATCTCACCAGTCACAACGTTTATTAATAAGTATTAAGTATTCTAAATTAAAATATTTTCTTTTTTGAAAATGGAAAAATGTAAACTAAAGTTTAGTTTTTAATTAGTGCATAGGAAAATATAAATGGTGCGGCGGAAATTAAAACTAGGTAACTATCTAGTTTGATATCATCTAAAACTAGGTGGGTAGGAGACAAGTTTCAGTATCCTATGTAGTAAGTACATGTATGCATTTTACGTAGTTTATAGTCTCGTCTAGTTTCTTGGTGTAGTACTTATTGCCTATTTAACCCGTGGAGCGCCCTAGCATCACACGTGTGATGCTAACTCAATTTGGCTCGTAGCTACTCAGTATCAGACGTGTGTTACTACAAATCAATATGGGTCAAATTGCTTTGCATCAATTTGTTGTATGGTGGGCGTTCGACGGGTTAATTCCGATCGATATTGAGAGATGGCCGACATTCCGACACATCAGTAAATGTCGCCATTCTATGGCGCATACGCAATAAATATACCTATACTGATAATGCCATTACTTGTCGACTTACCATTGTGGGATTTTAAATAGTCTGGCAAACCATAAATAGTCTGGCAAACCAAATCGTAAGTAGGAAAAGGCGCCAAACTCAAAATTTGTATCAGGTATCGATTCTTTCTCCTACATTTTTCGAATTATCTGACTTTTTCTACTGTCAAAATTGGTTTGCCAGACCAGAGATAAAAAAACTGCTTTATCCCAAAATCTAAATATTTTAAATTATTAAGTACCTAATTCTCTGAACAGGGCTTGGTGTTTGACATTGCTAAATAATTTAAGAATACAAATGTATGTGTACCCACTATACCCAGCCCCTTTTTCTTACCAACCGTCCGAAGACCTTTAAGCGGCAAAAAGGCGGCATTGACACATTTAAACAATTAAAGTTACAATCTCAATAGGGCTGGCAAGGTCTGAGGCTTCTGCCGGGATTCAAACATGGGCCCTTTAACATTCGGCCCGCGTGCAACACGTGGCAAACAATGTGTTTTTGTTGCTTCGGACAGGGAGAGCTGTGGAGCAGAACGGATAATTTTTTTTAACAATAAATTCCAGACTACCAAAAAGAATGTTTTTTTTTGTTCTTTCTTAACCAATTAAAACACATAAAATAAACAACTTACTGAAAGAAACACATTTTTGGTAAGTCCATCTTAATTTTTTTTCAGCCGGTCATTTCGTTATTAAGTATTTGTTAAACCCAAATATATAAAAAATGCATAAGACATTTTATTTAAAAATTGAGCCACAGATGATAAGTAGATGATGTGGGTGGACAGTGTAATTAAATATTTAGTGCGAAAAGTAAAAATAAATTTGTTTTAATGTACCTACATCCTGCCTTCCTCGAGTTTCTCCGCAGGGTTCTAGTTCTAGCGACCGATACATTTAAAATGATAATTGCAATGTTATAACCACAGCTTTTTATTTATATAGCCACTATGATTGCTCGTGAAGTTTACAAAACAATTTGATTTTTAAAATTATGCGTCTTTAACGATTATTATAACATTATGATAACAGCTCTATTAATTAAACAAGCAAACAGCTCGCAAATAGATATAATTTACATGTCGTTTATATGCTTAGGGTGTCTCTTTCATACATAAAAGATTACCAGCATACATCTATCAGTAAAATTAATTAAAATGTGATTAAGCAAGTGAACGTTCAATGTTTGCTTTTGTTTAAATGTTTTGAGGGATACACTCAATAGCAATGAATTGGAATGGTTTTGTATAGGACCCCCATTCAAAATGACCTGGTTTCATTGTTCTTAATTGGATATCTAGAGTGTAGTTTGTACGGTCATTAACCACTATCTTGAGTTATTAAATCACCTATTCGAATATATAGTGGCACTATACTGCAGTGCAGTAGGTACCTAAACAATTAACATAACACTAAGTACATATTATTAAAATGCCGCTAAATTAGGGCGCAAAGTCATTCTAAATAGTAACAAAAATGTTGAGTGTTGAATAAGACTCTACGATTACTCTGTTATCTGAATACCAGGGAACGTGTGCCTCGCACGTGGGTTCCGCAGCTAGGCACAAACAGACAAAACTCGATAATCTTTACATTTGTCACTGAGGACCATACTTGCAACATCTTGTTTTACTCAAGTTCTTGAATCTTTGAACTTGAATCTTGTACATTACGGAATAAGCTTGCTACGATATTTGTACGTTGAAGCATCATACGAGCTTGTGAGCGTCATCAGATTAACGTTCACATCATCACATCTGTCTGTAATCTTCACGTTTACATGTAATCAAGATCTATCCGTCAATCGTCATACAGGCCTTCGCAATCGTAGATTAGTCCTAAGAAAAAATGTTGCCTAATTAATAAGTGTTCGTTTTTGTTCTTCGATTCAAATTTTATACATCTCTTCACCTATTACTCTATATACGTAAATTAATAACTTCGTATGTTAATGTTTATTAACATCCCATTAAAACATAAATGAGGCCGGAAAAATGATTGAGATCTATATGGGTGCCAAGTTCTAGTTCGCTTAGTAGTTGTGATGTACTTAAAGTTCAGGATTTGGGGTCCCTTTGTTTCCCATAAAGTTTTAAGTCATAATGTATTGTTGGTCATATTATCGTTAGTCATAAAACTGAAACCGTTAACTTTTCAGGCTTTTCGTAAAGGTTATTTTGTAGATAGGTTAGGTTAGGTTAGGTTTGTTTTATGGCAATCCTGAAAAGTTACGCATTTCTGAGAAAAACTAATTATGACTAACGAAAATTCGGACAAACAATATATTATGACTTAAAACTATTTGGGAAACAATAGAGACCCTCAGGATTTGACTTGGCTTGGCTAGGCTAGTCAAGAGTGTGATGGTTAGATGTCATTATTGAGGCTATAATAATAATATTATTTATTCATACATGTTATTTGTCAATAGTGAGCAGCGTTATCGTTGTTATTGTTTTCAAGAAAGAAATAAAGTGGCTGTCTGTATAATAAAAGTGTGAAAACAGCTGAATTTTGATAATATTTTTCCCTAACTACTTACAAATTTCGTTTGAAATTTCTAAGAGTAGCTGTGTTATTTACGTTTATATTTCCTTCCAAGAAATGAATTATGAAATTTATAAATAAATTGGAAAATAGATTGGTTTGCCCAAGTGAACCAACAACTGATGTCGCAAACTCGTATCACACATATTGAGCTTGTCGATTTTCAATCTTCTTGCAATGAGTTACGCTTGTCTTTTCAACTTTATAATTGGACAAGATGTGAACTTACACTTTTTATATGTAGATATTTAAGTTTATGAACGTGATATTGGGAGTTATACTGTTTCAGAGAATCGCCTACGCATTTGAATCATATTAGCTCCGGTAAATAAGTATGATGTTATCGCTTTTTGCATTGAGTGAAAATAATTAAGGTTATGCACCATGCAGAGAAATTTGTAATACTCATTATTACCTACCATAAAACAATTGAAAGCTGTTTTTTTACCTTTGGATAGCAAAAGAGTTTTCATCACACTTGCTCAAAAAATACCTTATTTCATGCAGGTGTAATGAAGGAAAAAGGCCTATATTGTTCCTGTGGGAGTTATGGATTGTAAAAAAAAAGCTATAACTCCCTAGGGAGTTAAAACTTGTTTTTTTATTATGTCACTAATGTATACGAACCATGTAGGTTAAATCCCTAGGGAGTTAAAACTTGTTTTTTTTTATGTCACTAATTTATACGAACCATGTATAAAATATGTATGTATGTATTTTTAAGTAAAATACTTTGTTGAATGTCAAGGTATAAAGTTTTACTTTTAAAATACCGACGATTATTATTTAATATGTTTGTTTATCTCTTTTCATTGTCGTAGGCGTTCTACTCGTATTTTAGACACATTGCGACCAGGACGGCTACCGTGAAAATCGAAAATCGTCAATTGCGGGCATTTTTCTCTGTCACTCTAATTACGCCTTCATTGGAGTAAAAGAGAAAGATCCCCGCAATTTGCGAATTTCTGTTTTCGCGGTAGCCCCTCAGTACGGTCGCCCTTTGCATGTCTACTCTACATACCCTACTACTGTATTGCTTATTCATAAAATCTCGTTCGATTTAACGAGTCGTTTATTTATAGTTTTTTATTAAATTTATCGCAGTTATCGCACGTTCTTCATACCTATAGAGTGATTTATTTACCTATAGAGTGATGGTGTGTGTTACATAGGTGTGTTGTATAAAAAATCTTATAGGTAGGTAAAGTGAAATTAGGTATGATAAGGATTGTCTAGAACTAGATTTATATTCGTTCACGCTTTGCAGATATTTGTGACTTCTTTTCACTTGCTAATTTAAGTATATGAATAAGCAATATATATATGTACTTAAATAAGAATAGGTATCATTACAAAGTTGTTAAATTAACTATTGTTTTACTACTAATATCCTAGTTGCGTAAATTATAACAAAATTATTTATTTTTATATTGTAACCGCCCCCTCTCGTTAGGCTATTAAAACTCATTCTTGGTACAAGTTCATTGAATTACCTTGAATTTTAATTCGCCTAAAATATAAATACTTACGTAGTTTATATGGAACGCTGGGTTGGTTTTGATTCCGCCACGTAATGGACATGCGACGCATCCCTAATAAAAATGGGCATTTTAACGATTGTTAATTTATTGGACTGTAGGATTCCGACGTATTATGTAGGTATGCAGGTAAATTAATAGCGAAAAACTATAGTCAGATTAAAATTTTTGTTTGTATGTTGGTGTAGTCAGGGAAGTTAGTGGCTGTGCAACCTTGAATAATAGGGTATTTTACATTTTTTTATGAATGGTATCAATCGATCAGGTTTGTTTTGAGGATCAATTGTCTGTATGGGATCCATTGTCTTAAAGCAATACCAAAGTCACAAATGATGGTCAAAGTCTGGCACCCGCACTTTACTGACGAAACGCTTCTAACAAAATGGCAATACATCGTGACGTCACCATTCACCATGTAACGTTAGAGGCCGTTTCGAGGTATGGAAAACAAGGAAATTGCGATTTTGTCGGTGAAATATTGCGTTTATGTGTATTGTTGGTTTACAATATTTTTTTTATTAAAATGTAAGGAACCGAATGGTACCATTATTTTTTTCCTATTTCGAAGTCGACAAATTTTTTTTTTTTAACTTTGAGGTCTTGTATTTTTTTATTATTCCCATATATTATTTAAGTTTCTAATTTATTGTGATAAATTGCTCATTTTCTATCTATTTAACTAGATTTAGTTATACAATTCAACATGACGTGTCAACAACCCTATTATGTAAAGGTACCTACTAAAAGTAAAAAAAAAGGGTACTAAAAGTGCGTAAATAATTATACAATATGATGAGTTTTTTAATGTCACTTACTGTTATTGTGCGTGGTGGGCAGAACGAATGCATAGCTTTCAATTCAATAATTTCAGGAAGGCCGTTAAATATTTTTTAATTTGATTGAGCTATAAAGAGCTGCTAATAGGCTGTTGTTGTGTTTAGAGTAACTACTATAAGTAGGTAAGTTATTTTCTTTTATACTTATGAAATTATTTAAACATCGTATTACGAATGAAATGAAGCTAACTATTATCAATGAAAAAAGTATAATATTTGCTCAGTTCAAAGATTGATAGATCCTAAGGTTTAGTTAACGTCTAGTCTAGACGCAATAATCCATCAAGACCCCGCGATATCCGCCTTGCTTCCTCATGGCTGAACGATATGAACGAATGAATGAGTGAGCGATGTGAATGATAATCGTGGCAAATTGGACGTGTTAGTATGTACCTCAACCTGACCGATTGACATATGAACGGAATTTCTGTTGTGCAGTTACGACGATTAGCGGTTTGCGACACTACGAAGAAATTATACCACATGGGACCGTAACGTTTGTCGATAATCTTTGTTTGTGGGTATTTACTTTTTTTGGACTCATTTTGATCGTAATTACGATTTAGCACAACTAATTACATATTTATAAAACAATAAAATTTTAAACGTAAAGGTTGCAGAAACTGAAATCATACTAGAGCCTCTACCATCAGTTTTAACATTGACATAACGCTCACGTCTACGTAATTTACTTTCTGTACATCTCGCTTGCACTATTGCTCGCATATGCGAGTACGAGCGAGATGCATAGAAAGTAAGTTACGTAAACGTGAGCGTTATGTCAATGTCAAAACTGGTGGTAGCCGTATAGGTGTTTATGTAACTGGCTACACGAAACTGGTAAAATAGAAAGGTTAACACACTCTATAGTTAAATTAAGGTTACCTAAGGTCTTCTTAATTGCGTTCTTTTGGACCTATTCCAAAAAATATGTCAATTAATTTATATCTTGGAAAACTTCAAGGTTGGAAGGAAGAAAAGCGCTAGTTCAATTATTTAACACTAAGGTAACAAAATACAACTAGAACGGACTGCATGTCCATAAAATAGGTAGGTACTTGTGTGTTCGTAGGTACAGTCAACGGTAAAAATATGGGTGCAGACAACTTACTCAAAAATATGTCCCATAGTTCTGAATTCACTGACATAAGAGTTATGGGACATATTTTTGAGATGATTTGTACACCCATATTTTTACCGTTGACTGTACACTTAAGTAATTAGGATACAATTTTTCCGTTTTCTACTTTCACACAATTAGAAAGAGGTTTTTTTTTGTAAAGAGGCCATTGTGATGAATAACAGTAGTAACTCATGTTAATTTTGATTGTTTAAAGGCAGAACAAGCTTCCTACAAGACACCGATAAAGGCATGGTCACTAAAAACCGAAAATGTTCAATAACATTTCAAAGAGCGCTTCAAAAGTAAAGAGTCTTAAGTTGAACAAATACAACATTCTTGGTTACAACATAAAACTACTGAACTAAGTCCAGTTTTATACGATTACTTTATAAGTGACTAAGGGTGACCACACGTCACGGTGTAACTCAATGCATTTAAACGTGCATCACGATGTCATTAAATTAGGGACAGTATAATGTCTCTAAATCTCTCTTTAATGGACTTTTCCGGATTTTATGGAGAAAGGGGTTGCCTTGTTTAGAATTTTATGACTGTGAGAACACGATGTTTTTTCCGGTTTACTGAAATGTTAAGTAAAGCACTGATGCATTTAAAGATAATCATTATACCGGGTGCTGCCTGTAACACGAGCAAATAATTAAAACATATATTATACTCCTCAAACTATAAAACTTTTGTTTAACAAATTTTAAAAATTATGAGTCCTTTAGACTTCGTCTTTTTCATACAAAATAAATATTGCCTTCAATGTACGTGTTTGACGTTCCTTGTCACGCTTTAAACATATCAAAATTTGCAATACATCGCGCCTTAGAATAAACTTTAAAGTGTAATATACATCAAAGCATAAGTTATTTTTAAAAGTTGCTTAACAAATGTTGGTCAGTTTGAGGAGTACAGCCTACTGTTTAATTTATTGCTCCTGTTACAGGAAACACCCGGTATATGTAGGAATCGTAGTTGTTTTGATGCAAAATAAAAGCAGAATTGGTCAGCGTATTTGGCTAGTATTAATGGTCATTGCCAAGTAATAGACCGGTGTATTCCTGAACTTTAGACTTTACTAAAGAAATGGTTCTGAACAACAATCGTCAAACTAATTCAATGAGACACAACCACGATTACCTCAAATCACATGAGTGCCACCATTATCTTCGATTGTCCAACGACCGTAAATATTAAGACGCGCAATACGGACCGGACACGTCCATATATCTCACACTAAATTTAACCTTGTCACCTAGGGCATAAAATCGAATTTAGTTTGATTTTATATAGGCTGAGAAAACCTTTAGGTGAGTTATGTTACAAGCTATATGTAACCTTGTCACTCAAAAGTTAAAGTGCATTTTTGAAGAAACCGGTCGTAGCGGAGAGTGTCGTTTGGAGTCCGAATCGCGGATGAGACGCAATAAATTTCAATTAATTCTGTCGACAGTCGCACGGCATTGTCTTTAGACGTGGTTGAGATTTAGCTAGTCTTATGGAGGTATGCTGAGAACCGACTTTGTTGCATGTCCAAACATAAATTATATAGAACCAAACGGTGAAATAAAAAAAAGTCTTAACAAATTTCATAGCCACTGTTCAGTTGCAAGTAAGAAATAGTTTTAGTGTCCTGCAGTTAGACATGAAGTTACATAAATTGGTCGCGCCGATTAATTATAATAAATTAATTAAGATGGTTTTTCTTGTTGGTTATAAATACTCCATATTATGAAATAGAAATAGAAATATTTTTATTCGTGAGCACAAACACAAGAAAGAAAATTATAGAAGCAGAGAAACATAAAAATAAAACCGGGCAAGTGCGAGTCGGACTCGCGCACGAAGGGTTCCGTACCATAATGCAAAAAAAAAAACGAAAAAAAAGCAAAAAAAAAACGGTCACCCATCCAAGTACTGACCACTCCCGACGTTGCTTAACTTTGGTCAAAAATCACGTTTGTTGTATGGGAGCCCCATTTAAATCTTTATTTTATTCTGTTTTTAGTATTTGTTGTTATAGCGGCAACAGAAATACATCATCTGTGAAAATTTCAACTGTCTAGCTATCACGGTTCGTGAGATACAGCCTGGTGACAGACGGACGGACGGACGGACGGACGGACGGACGGACAGCGAAGTCTTAGTAATAGGGTCCCGTTTTACCCTTTGGGTACGGAACCCTAAAAAGGAGAAAGTGCCACGAAATGGTCTCACCTCAGCATGTTGCTGGCGACTTTCAGCGCTGATCTTCCGATGAGACCATCCGGTGAAACAATCACGACAGGTAACATGAATATACCAACAAAATTAATATATACATATAAAAGACAAAGATAAACATTAGTTCAAAATACATGACAATAAAATATTACTATGTATGGTACAATACAACTATTATATCCGGTCAAACTCATCTTGGCCGTACATTACGCCTGATATTTACAGCTAGCGCCATATGGTAGCTTTATGCGAGAAGAGTTATATAATTAAAAACAAACACCGATCAATCGCGCTACCTAGTACCTACATAATCTGTGATAAATTTATACCTACACAATATAATTTTAACGCAAGTTTCTAATACACTTTATAATAGATTCGTTACGTTACGAGTAGTACCTAAATACTGTACCTATGTACAGAATACTTTGTAATGTTTAAAAGCGAGGACGGCAAACGTTTGTCCCCTGCCCAGAGACGCTGTAGATTAAGAGTAGTGACTTACAAATACTTGCGTCATGAATAGAGTCGCAATATTGTTATTGTATTTTTAAATACAGATATGAAATAACAGTAATAGGCGTAGTAATATTAAATTCAGTAATACAATACGGACAAAATATGTAGATTTGTCCGTGCTTCCAGTGTGGGCCCACAACTTCAAAGTGGAAGCTCACTTGATGAACGTGATGACACGTGAAAAAATAAAACATTTTTTAAGCACTAAGTATGTAGGTAAGTAAATGGATTTTGGAAACTATTTATAATATAAGAATACGTGCACCTAGAACTATTTAATAAAATGGGACATTACCTATTTATGAAAAGGGACCTTATTGTCGATAGCGCTTACGCCGCACGGCATTGTATTTATATCGGAGCATCGTTAATAATGGCGTAAGCGCCATCGACAATAAGGTCCCTTTTCACAGATAACGTCACAAATATTTATAAATACGATAGTTAAATGAGGAGATTCATGAAAGCTCTCTGCCTCCCAAGTTCCTCTAAAACATTAAACTGTGCGCCGTGAATGGGGCTCATTGTGCGTGCACTTGTACCGTCTGGTTACAAGTGTCCTGCAGTGTAATGTCATTGTGTCAAGGCGCCATTGTGATCCTTGTGACCTTTTTGACAAGTCCTGTCTAGACAGGAGGCTTGGTTCTGCTGCTGCTCGAAAGACGATAAAAATTGGAAATATTTATCTAGGACAAAACTAATAAGTAAGTAATAAGTCAGCCAACCTTCCAACTTATACTTATAACGCGGCTCGTTATTACATACTTTAGTAGAAATAAGTAGGAGTCTAATTTTTGTAGCTTATAATTTTTTATATTTCTAGCCACCAGGTTTGTGTGGTGCTAGATTGCTAGATTTTAGCGATAACAGCCCATTTCCATTACTTACCATTACCATGCGTAAAGAAGTCCGGCGCATTGACGGTCACAAGTGCAACTGTCATACTATCCAAATCCATCGGCCAAGACATTGATCGGTGGCGAAAGCGGCAGTTCTGACCAAACTGACCTTTTCGCCCAATGAAATTGAAGGAAGCAAAAATGAAATTGAAGGACATTGGATCGCCGATTCCACTATAAGATTGTGTACGCGGTGGACGCTAGATGAGATTTAAGCCAATTACTTATTGTTCTGATCAAATTGTCAATTTGTTCATCTCGTCTGGACGCCACGCTCGAAGTCGTGGCCACTAACTATGGCTTTATAGCCACAAAGGTGTTCGTCACGTTACCTTTTCGAATGGAATTTTAAATCTGAGGTACGGAGAGTGTACTTATTAAGCTCGCCTAAGAGTTTTACTTGCTTGCGATTGAAATAACACATAGTAGAAGAGCCGGCCGCAAAATTTTTAACCGACTTGATACCACGATGAAATGCACAATGGTTTCCCAGAAAAGTTATGCTAAGTCCGAATTCGATAGTCTGCCACGGCGGAACTTGCCGAAAGTACGAAAAAGAAGGCCACTTCCGGTGCGAAAAAAGGGGCTGATTTAACCCATCTGATACCGAGATAGTAGTTATGGCAGCAGTTAGAAATTTACATGTAGACACAGAAAAGCGAAGTCTGCCACTATTTTTTTTGCCGGAAGTGCTTGGCAGACGCTCTCAAAGGTGACCATCGGGACCCCTAAATTAACCCATCTGATACCACCACGAAACCAATGCCAGTCGGTAGGTATGAACTCTCATGTCAGGAATATATAAGTCTGCCAAGGCTTTTCCTGCCGAAACACCATGGCAGACGAGATTATGTAAGCAAGGTCGCCATCGGTTACCCTACACTAACCCATCTGATACCACCATGAAACCAATTTCATTCGGTAGGTATGAACCCCCATTTTAGGAATATATAAGTCTGCCAAGGTTTTTCCTGCCGAAACACCTTGGCAGACGAGATTATAAGCAAGATGACCATCGGTTACCGTACACTAACCCATCTGATACCGCCATGAAACCAATTCCAGTCGGTAGGTATGAACCCTCATTTCATGAATATATAAGTCTGCCAAGGCCTTTCCTGCCGAAACTCCTTGACAGACGAGATTATGTAAGCAACATCCGCATCCGTGGGACCGGTATACGTGATTACTGTAGGCTTATTTATTACTTTATGCTTTTACATATTTGTATATTATTATGTTATTAATGAAATATATTTATAATTTATTAAACCTATACCTAATACATTGGGAATTCATTACCTGCTTACGGCAGTAGTAGGGAGTAGTGGGTGAGTTCTGGCTCACTTAGCCAGGCCAACAGTCCCTCCCCCTTTTTTTCCCTTGTTGAGGCCCTGCAACCTTACCTTGAACCCAACCTAATGTCATTGTAGCTCGAATCTAACCTAATCTATTTTTATTGCTTTTAGAAAATATTCTAATAACAATTATCTACTTTTGCAAAGTTAAATGTTGAATTCTTTATTTCGCAAAATGGAATTTTAATGTGACTATAATGTATGTGCAATCTACTTAGAAACTGGGTTTAGAAATATAAAAACACACATTTTATATAGGATAATAAGTTTATTCAAGTAATATTCTGAACATATGAGATATAGTAACATCATTACTTATTCTGTGTACAGTGGAGAAAACATGCAAGTTGACATTTTTCGTTTTAAAATAAAGATAAACTAAACAGTATTTGCCACAAACCGATGTTAAAAAACTTTGCAGTTGTTGGTTGGCATAATACCATCTCTTACAATTTCTCTTCATTAACATTTTATGATACCTTCCTGTTTTTATTTACTTAATTTAATTTTTTACTTTTTATGTGATCGGTACTTCATTTATTTTAGATTTTGGGCTAATATTAGTTTGTTAACCGACTTCCAAATCTCAAAGAAGGAGGTTATCAATTCGGTTGTATGTTTTTTTCTATATCTCCGTCATTCCTGGACCGATTTTGAAAATAAGTTTTTTGATTGTAGGTTCCGTTTTTGTCAAAACCCAGTTCTGATGATGGGATCCATGAGGAATCGAGGGAACTCCTCAAATTTTAAACGCATACATATAGTGATTTTTGGGTTTTTATCATCAAATTAAGCATACACATTCAAAAAAGTGACATTTGATGAAGTGCAACTGCTGATGATGATCAGAACGGAACTCTTCAACGACGCATAGTTCACGTTTGGCGATTTGTCGTCTTCGTTATGTTTGTTAAGCAAGTCAAGTTTTTAAGCCACATTTTTGTCAAGCTCGAGTTCTGATGATGGGATCCATGAGGAATCGAGGGAACTCCTCAAATCTTAAAGGCATGCGTATAGACATTTTTGTATTTTCATCAGAAAATCAAGGATTTTCATTAAAAACTGGCGCATTTGATGAAGTGGAACTGCTGATGATGACCAGAACAGAACTCTTCAACCACGCATAGTTCACGTTTGGCGATTTTTCCTCTTCGTTATGTTTGTTAAGCAAGTCAAGTTTTAAAGCCACATTTTTGTCAAGCTCGAGTTCTAATGATGGGATCCATAAGGAATCGAGGGAACTCCTCAAATATTAAAGGCATAAGTATAGATTTTTTTTGTATTTTCATCATAAAATCAAGCATTTACATAAAAAACTGTCGCATTTGATGAAGTGGAACTGCTGATGATGACCAGAACAAAACTCTTCAACGACGCATAGTACACGTTTGGTGATTTCTAATTTCGATTTTGACTTGGACTGCGACCCGGACTCGGACCCAGAACCGGACTCATACCCGGATCCGGTTCGGACCCGGACTCGGACCCGGACTTGGAATCGAACTCGGACCCGGACTCGGACTCGGACACGGACTCGGACTAGGACCCGGACTCGGACTCGGACCCGGACTCGGAACCGGACTCGGAACCGGACTCGGACTCGGACCCGGACACGGACTCGGACACGGATTCGGACCCGGACTCGGACTCAGACTCGGACCCGGACTCGGACCCGGACCTTGACCCGGAAAACCACTATAATATATATTATATTATAATTATTATTATTACACGTAAATTTGTTCACGAAGAAACCGTGTACCGACTCTTCATGCCATTATATTTTTAATTTGCTGTTATTCTCTACAAATCGACACTAAAAGTATTAAAATATCAAAATATGGAGTTCCGTTTGAGAAAGAAGCAAAACAATTTTGTCTTTAACAGTAATTGAATTATTGTGTGATTTTGAAAGCTAGACAATTCAAGATTTATATTTTTACTCACAAAGACAACACAGAAATTCAATCTCAAATGTAAACCTTCGAACAATTTCCATACATTGACGACATCACTCAAAATTCTTCTTCAAGTCAGATGCCCGCTGGGGCTGCACCGGAGCACACGTATAATTCTTCAAATAAAAATGACAGCTTGATCTGACATTAAATCATATACGCACACGAGAAAGTATACCAGTAGATAAATTGTATTTCAAAAAATAGGGTACATAAATATCAGCTCGCGTCTCCTTTAAATTTGATTTGCTGTTATATACGGGTCATAATGGTTGAAAACCTCAGTAAACTATCTTAAAACAATACGATTACAGTCGAATTTAAGTATTATGTTCCTTCAAATCAAAACTCGCTTAAAATGAAAAAAGTTTAAAGACTCATCCTTTACTGATTGGGATTAATTTTCATTTTGCGTCATTTTAAAAACGTATTTGACTTCTGTACGTCAATTAATTTTGATGACAATTGTAATCTTGTAATATATTATAGAACTTTTATCTTAAAATATTGCCTATTAACAGGAAGCGTTATGTAATTCGTATAAGTAATACCTGAAAGTCTTGTACCTAGATCTGTAATACCATGGATTGCGACGAATAAATGATTATGATTATGCCGTTCGTTCCGTCTATATGTATAATGCGTGTACGTGCTGTTCTCTGAAAATCTTCAAGAAAAAATAACGGCTAGACCAGCACGAAGTACTAGCGAGTTTTTGCGGCTTTGGAGACCGAGATAAAGCTTACAGGCCAATACCGCTGTGGCCTGGTTATTGTTATGTATACCTATGTATCGAATGTTTTTAAAAAAAAAATACTATAAAAAGCAATGTTTTATTTCGATTAGGTCTACATTTTGTGCATATTGTATATCTGAAGTATTTTCGTACTAAACTTGAAACTTTCGTTGAAACTAAATAAAATAATTATTCCTAATATACAGTCACCTGCAATTTATATTACACAACACACAACGAAGGCCGCAAAAATATCTGACACGATCTTATTTGTAGAACCATAAGAGCATGTCATATATTTTTGCGGCCTTCGAAGAGTAGGTACCGGTCATTATCACCAACTTTGCCCGCATTTAAAAAAAAAGACGAATTTCTCAAAAAAAAAAACAAATCGTAATTACTTTTTTTGCTCAGCACGTCCATTGTGATCAAACGCATCAGTTTATTTGAAGAAAAAATATTTTTATCGTGTTTTTACCCATTTTTTTGCGTTTTAGAGGGTGGGCAAAGATATCCGGAGTTTTCGCCAACATTGCCCACGTCAATTTGGTATTCAAATACAGCTCGTATGATGATGATGTCTAAGGATCACTGGTTTTGGGCAATCCTACCATTCCCTGTTAATAACTTAGCGATAAGTGTAAAAACTTTTAAATAAATTTGCTGGGCAATGTTGCCTACCCGTTTTTGCTCATTTCCATATAAGGCTCGCCTAAGCATTTTACAAAGGCTAGGGTTGTCACTTTTGAGAAAATCTGTTACAACTATAATGGCCAAAAATATGATTTTTGCTGTGTTTTTCATTAGTTAACGGGATAAAACATCTAAGTAAAGGATAATAAGACAAATTAAATACAGTATATATTTATAAACTTACTTTAGTGTACAAACATAACCTTATTTTACATGCGAAGTTGGGTAAATTAGATGAAAGTGACAACCCTAATCCGTTTTTGGTGGTGGGCAATGTTGGTATGGATGCCAAATCACCGGATTACTTTGCCCACCGCTAAAACTCGCTAAAAATTACAAATTAAAGATATCTTATTGATACTGTTTTAACACCTCCTGGCACTGATTAAAATAACCGACTTGGTTTCACATTACATCTCAAAACTTTTTGAAGTGAAAATTTCTTTAGCGGCGTGTAATAGTGCCCTTGCGGCCTATTTGCTGAATAAATGTTGAAGTTTGAAGTTTGCATGCCAAGTTTCGTGCTTTCTGCCGGATGGGACAGGATTTAGGATGGGTCAGACCAGGACCGCATTTTTGCAGGTTCATCTTTTATTAGCCAGACTCTACCTCCATACTAAATCAAGCTAAGGAGTCGCACTATAAAGAAATATTGAACATTTTTTTTCAGGTTGATATACAGGGTGTCCATGCATTAGGGTATTTATATTCAATATTCAATAATTTATTCATAAAATCAATACAATTTTACACGTCAATGGTATTTAGAACCAGTATACAAAGTATCATAACAAATTACGATTTTTTTACTTTGGAGCAACCTGTATGTGTTAGTAGCTCCTGAGGTAATAAATAGTATGACTAGATTTTGCCCTGTGCGCGGGGCCCGAGGGCCCCGCGGTCTTCTTGTAGTTTGTTGTTGGTGCTGTTGTTTTTGTAGTAGTAGTAGTAGTAGTAGTTTTTTTTCCAAAGGGAAAAAGAAATAAAGTTGTACTTTTGCTAGGACGAAAAGATCCGCGTGAAAGCACTACATTCCCGCAGCTCGGCCTGGCCTCGCGTGCTTGGGAACTCGTAAGGGACGCTCCGGGCCTTCGGCCCTACGCGGAGCTCGGCCTTCGTCCTTCGCTGGGTTTCGAAGCTCAGCGTCGGGCCTTCGGCCCGCCGCTTCGCTTATTAAAACAGTTGGGAGGGTTGGTTTTGCTTCGGGGCTTAAGCGGGAAGTTGGAGCTTAAACACGACCCAATAGGAAAAGTGTCTTAGACAAGCGAAACGGCGGGCCGAAGGCCGAAGGCCGTAGGCCAACTTCCCCCTCTCGTGTGACGCTTCGGGCCTTCGGCCCTACGCGGAGCTCGGCCTTCGGCCTTCGCGAGCCTCGACGCTTCGCCGTCGGGCCTTCGGCCCGCCGGCTTCGCTTATCAAGACAGTTGACTTTGTAGAACGCTTGGGGGAACTGCATTCACGCAGCTCGGCCTTCGGCCTCGCGTTTTGGGAGTCGGGGTGGAGGCTCCGGGCCTTCGGCCTTCCGCCGGGGTCGGCCTTCGGCCTCCCGGCCTGAAGCTCGCCCTTCGGGCTCGCTTAACACACTTTTTGTATAGGATTTTGCTTTGTTCGTCATTCCCGCAGCTCGGCCTTCGGCCTCGCCCAAAATTACTGGGGGTGGGGCACGCTTGGATATTCGGGGTGAAGCTTCGGACCTGACGGCCCTACGCGGGGTCGGCCTTCGGCCTCCCGGCCTGAAGCTCGCCCTTCGGGCTCGCTTAACCTACTTGGAAATTTGAATTTTGCCCTTGTCGCCCGCCATTTTGGATTTTTCCAAAAATTTTTTTTACATGGTAATGCTGGGCCCCCTAGCTCGCCGCATGCCAAATCTCAGCGCACTCGGACCAACTTGAAAAATTAAAAAAAAAAGTCGGCCATTTTGAAATTTTTTAAATGCAGTTTGCTTTGTTTCGGGGCCCTCTATGACATTTGGTCGAGCACCCCCCACCTACCTCGCACCGTTTAAAAGTTGCCATACAAAATTAAAATGACCATTATTTCCGCCATCTTGGATTTTTTCCAAAAATTTTTTTTTTTCATAGGAATCTAGAGGCTTCTATCTCTCGCCATGCCAAATCTCAGTGCGCTCGGACCAACTTGAAAAAAAAAAAAAAAGTCGGCCCGTTTGAACATTTTTAAATGCAGTTTATTTTGTCTCGGGGCCCTCTATGACATTTGGTCGAGCACCCCCCACCTATCTCGCACCGTTTAAAAGTTGCCATACAAAATAAAAGGGGCCATTTTTTCCGCCATCTTGGATTTTTTCGAAAAATTTATTTCCCATACTAATCTAGAGGATTCCGAGATTCCGTGACCAAAATTTCAGCGCGCTAGGACAAACTTGAAAAAATTAAAAAAAAAGTCAGCCATTTTGAAAAAAAATGGCGGTGTCAAAAACTGCCAGGGTCCCTCTATGACATTTGGTCGAGCACCCCCCACCTACCTCCCACCGTTTGGCCGGGCCGTCGAACATTTTTCTGACCGGAAGCGGTAGGCCAAAAGTCGGAATTTTCTGAAGTCACGAGACCGCCCTCTATACGACCGTACCAAAGTCTAACACCCCACCAACCTCCTTCTGGGAGAACAATCATGTCAATTAATCAGTCGTGTTGCAGCTTTAAATAAGATTAATTATTAATTATTAAATTATTAAATGTGATATTTCATAAGATTTCAAGAATAAATTATAATTATTTTGTGTGCGTTATGTTAAACTTATGGCATTCAGTGGGTAGTGATTAGAAATGTGATTTGTGCTTACCCGAATATTTGTTAATTAATATGTCGGTAGTCGCGAAAATGACCCTACTCTCCTACCCGCCAATTCAAATGATGAAAAAGTATAAATGTAACTTACCATGAGATGGAAGGGGCATTCTCGCTTTGGCGCTTGAACCGGTAACATTGAGTAGGAAGGCTTACTGCTTGTTAAGTTAAGAATGTCGAAAGTGTTGAAGTAGGAACTTAGAGTAAAATAAAGGCAATTGATTGTACGAAGGACTTTGATTCATCACATAAATTAAATTAAATTAATTAAAACTTTCTTCGACCGTTTTGATTATCTTTTTTATTTATGACAATAATAAGATTCTGACTTTTGACAAATGTCATCATTGCCGCACATTTTCAAACAAATTGTCAAAAGCACTGCCAATGATTAATACAGTATGTTTCTTTTTGTTGTCGATTATTGGAATTAACTTTTGTTTGATAATTTAATGTTTTATCTTTTGTTCTAATTAAAAAGAAATTACCGTTAGAGCATTTCTGAGAAGTAACCCTATGTGGGATTTCAGGGTTTGTCCAATGGCTAAGGTCACCCTGTATTTAAAAACGTAAACGTTAAAGTTTTTGGGATATATGTATAGTAGACTATTTATACTCCACATTGATACCATAAGAAGTTAATAAAACTGCCTGAAAGTTAGAGAGGACTATGGAGGAGATTACTGTTTACTAGCTTTTGACTTAACTCCTGGCCCCTGTTTCACCAACGTGACAGGTGCGACGAATTGTAAAATCACTGTTGCTGACGTCACAGGCATCCATGAACTACGGTTACCGCTTACCATCGGGCGGGCCGTATTCCTGTTTGCCACCATCATTGTATTATTAAAAAAAAACTTTATGATATCGGAAAAAAAACAGAT
The DNA here is from genome assembly GCF_910591565.1 of Cydia splendana. Taxonomy (NCBI): domain Eukaryota; kingdom Metazoa; phylum Arthropoda; class Insecta; order Lepidoptera; family Tortricidae; genus Cydia; species Cydia splendana. The sequence continues at coordinate 15,034,291 of NC_085960.1, forward strand.
ATTTCTCTTGCTAAGTTTATGACAATTGTCACAGAAACACTGCAATTGTCACGAAATTCCGACATATAACTCATTACCTGTCAAGAATTACCTACAATTCTTCTAGATCTTTGACAATTGTCAGAAACTTCACAGGAGAAATATCTGTTTTTTCCGATATAATAAAGTTTTTTTTAAATAATACAATGATGGTGGCAAACAGGAATACGGCCCGCCCGATGGTAAGTGGTAATCGTAGCCCATGGATGCCTGTGACGTCAGCGATAGTGATTTTACAATTCGTCGCACCTGTCACCGATGTGAAATTGGGGCCTGACCTCTATTTCACTACGGTGGCAGGTGCGACACTTGTCGACATCACAGTTGGTACTGACGTTACAGGCCTCCATAGGCTACGGTAACCGCTTACCATCAGACGGGCGGTGTGCTTGTTTGCCACCAACATGTTAATAAAATAAAAACTCCATTATATCGCCAAATACTAAGTACTTATTTTGCGAAGCTAATGACAATTGTCACAAGAAACACGACAATTGTCGGTAATTCTTGACAGCAAATGAGTTCTGTGTAACACTATATGAGTAAAATGAATATAGGCGTGGAATCGAATGTATTTGCAGCCAATAAAATGCCAATGTTTGTTCAGCTACCTGTTCACCTGTTTAAATTGCTTATTATCAATTTAGATCCGGATTTTAAACCTGGCTGACATCGGATAGCCATTTATATTGATGTCAATGGTGTTGGTGAATATTTTAATTCATTCGGGCGAAAACCGGAAGGTTGGTTGGGTATCATAAAATGTTCATGGAGAGAAATTGTAAAGGCCCCAGTACACAATGGGCCATTGCCGGCCACTCCAAGGGACGCAGCCATGCGGTAGAATGAGATAGCAATATCATTTGCTCCCTCTAACGCATAAATGCGTCCCTTGGAATGGCCGGCGATGGCCCATTGTGTACTGGGGCCTTAAGATATGGTATTGTAATCAACAACTGCAAAGTTTTTTTTACATCGGTTTGTGGCAAATACTGTTTAGTTTATCTTTATTTTAAAACGAAAAATGTCTACTTGCATGTTTTCTCCACTGTACACAGAATAAGTAATGATGTTACTATATCTCATATGTTCAGAATATTACTTGAATAAACTTATTATCCTATATAAAATGTGTGTTTTTATATTTCTAAACCCAGTTTCTAAGTAGATTGCACATACATTATAGTCACATTAAAATTCCATTTTGCGAAATAAAGAATTCAACATTTAACTTTGCAAAAGTAGATAATTGTTATTAGAATATTTTCTAAAAGCAATAAAAATAGATTAGGTTAGATTCGAGCTACAATGACATTAGGTTGGGTTCAAGGTAAGGTTGCAGGGCCTCAACAAGGGAAAAAAAGGGGGAGGGACTGTTGGCCTGGCTAAGTGAGCCAGAACTCACCCACTACTCCCTACTACTGCCGTAAGCAGGTAATGAATTCCCAATGTATTAGGTATAGGTTTAATAAATTATAAATATATTTCATTAATAACATAATAATATACAAATATGTAAAAGCATAAAGTAATAAATAAGCCTACAGTAATCACGTATACCGGTCCCACGGATGCGGATGTTGCTTACATAATCTCGTCTGTCAAGGAGTTTCGGCAGGAAAGGCCTTAGCAGACTTAAAAATTTCCGAAATGAGGGTTCATACCTACCGACTGGAATTGGTTTCATGGAGGTATCAGATGGGTTAATGTAGGGTAACTGATGTACACCTTGCTAACATAATCTCGTCTGCCAAGGTGTTTCGGCAGGAAAAGCCTTGGCAGACTTATATATTCATGAAATGAGGGTTCATACCTACCGACTGGAATTGGTTTCATGGCGGTATCAGATGGGTTAGTGTACGGTAACCGATGGTCATCTTGCTTATAATCTCGTCTGCCAAGGTGTTTCGGCAGGAAAAACCTTGGCAGACTTATATATTCCTAAAATGGGGGTTCATACCTACCGAATGGAATTGGTTTCATGGTGGTATCAGATGGGTTAGTGTAGGGTAACCGATGGCGACCTTGCTTACATAATCTCGTCTGCCATGGTGTTTCGGCAGGAAAAGCCTTGGCAGACTTATATATTCCTGACATGAGAGTTCATACCTACCGACTGGCATTGGTTTCATGGTAGTATCAGATGGGTTAATTTAGGGGTCCCGATGGTCACCTTTGAGAGCGTCTGCCAAGCACTTCCGGCAAAAAAAATAGTGGCAGACTTCGCTTTTCTGTGTCTACATGTAAATTTCTAACTGCTGCCATAACTACTATCTCGGTATCAGATGGGTTAAATCAGCCCCTTTTTTCGCACCGGAAGTGGCCTTCTTTTTCGTACTTTCGGCAAGTTCCGCCGTGGCAGACTATCGAATTCGGACTTAGCATAACTTTTCTGGGAAACCATTGTGCATTTCATCGTGGTATCAAGTCGGTTAGAAATTTTGCGGCCGGCTCTTCTACCAACAGCCTTTGGAGTAACCGCCGATGTGACAGACGGTTTTTCAGACGCCAGTGTGCCCCAATGAGCTTAGAACACGATTTGTACCCACATGCTTAAAAATAAATATTAGGTATATGAGATGAGCTCTCTCCATTTGACTTTATCCAGGGCCGCCTTCTTGATTTCCTTATACGACATTACAGCTACCTTTTCTTTTATTTGTGTTATGTAGCTTATCCTCGGCCTTCCCCTTCCTCTCTTGCCTGCAGGAGAGAGCTACACCGACAAGAGTCTAACTCTTAAATTTACGACGACGAGATGAGCTACTTAGGTACGGGCATCAAGGCCTAGTTTGATATGCACTCCTGTAGATATATTTAGAAGTTTGTTTACAGAAGTATACTTATACAAAACAACTTCGTTGACTGTTCACTTGAGTGTTAGGTAATCACATATCAAACCTGTCTCTAACATATAAACATTCGCTAAACAGTTCTAATAATGGCAGACGTTTCCTCTCCATTGTTCAGAATAACGTCTGTCAAGACAGTCAAAAACGACCGAGGAGCAAGTCAACGACTTGGGCCGGAAGCTTCGATAATATTCCACCGGCTACCACGAATATAGATGATTGGTTGAAACACAATATAAGTATCGCAAACAGAGTTTTAACTCGAAATAGCATCAATGCGCACATATTTAACTTGTACTATTGTAGTAGGCACAAAGTAAGTTAAAGAGCTTAGTTTGGTAAAATTGTACGCCGAGTTTTACAGTTACAGTACATATTTGCAAACCAAGCTGACGACAGGGGAAATATTGCGAAGTATCTCTTTCACTCCTACTGCAATCATCCAGTTTTGGTTTGCGGACATCTCGCCGATTGTATTAATTATAATTCAACGTTACAAACTTTCTTACATCATTATTTTAACACAGGCACTGTCATTGCACACTGGTTAATTTTCAACTACCTACCTACCTACTCTGGTATGTACTAGAGCGTTTTTGTAAGAGTTAAAATACTGATTAGGTACATACCTTGTGACCAAGGACCCTCTCTCCCGTCCTGGCCGAGCGTCCACCATAGACCAGCGCATGCGCATCACGTACAAGGAAGCGGAGATGGTATATAGCTAGAAATATTAATCGGATTTGATGGGAAAAATTTAGTAGCCTCTGATGTTAATGGACGTGTATGCAAATGAAGCCGGCGAGGAATTAATATTTATTCGTGTCATAATTCTATACAGACAGAAAAATAACAAATGGTTCTCCAGTACCCATAAGTACCTACTTATAATGGAGCATACTTTCTGGTTGTGACAACCATCTGCCACACCTAGACCTGACGTATTTTTCAGGTGTACCTATTGAAATCGTGAGCATTAAATTATGACAACATTTCTTGACTTTTCATTTCAAAACTCAAACGTATTTAAACAGAAAGTTTAAAAAATATAGCACCTACATTTTCCATTTAGTTGCAAAATCAAAATTTTACAGGTACGAGTACGTAGTAATACTTATGACCATAACACCATTGTGAACATAACTATGTGCTATGAAAGGATAATAAACAACTCTGATAACAATGGTAAACAAAACAGCCATGTCGATTTTATGCAATACATTCACATCCCTAGTATTTTTCGCTATTTATTTCTCCATTTGAAATTGGACTTTAGTTGCACATACACAACGTTGAAATTAAAATGAGAGAGCTGCGTCAATCATCCTGCTGTAAATAAACCGACATTGTTAAATGGTAATCAAATGACGTTTTGCATGTAAATGGGTAAAATATTGCCGACGGCATCGCCCGCGGTTTTTACTTCTTATTTAGTAGGTGTTTACAAGATGTTAAGTCGTGATTTGTGCCTTGATTTGAATACACGCCCACAGCCCCGGTTATATTTATTTCGAAAAACAGATATTTGGCTGTTTCATACTGAAAAATATAAATAGTGAATAGAATCAGGCGTTACTTTGCGGAAATCCATATTGATCAAAACCAAAATATAAATATTTATTATTTATTTAAAACCTATAACTGGATTATTTGGACCTACCCATGAAGGAAATAAATTATCTTTAGGTAAGACCGAACTTTTTTACAGTACTGTAAGTAAGTATACAGATTTCAAATAATCGTTTCAACTATTAGAATCACAATACTATATTTTGACCTAACATCTGAAACTTAAATCCCCACAATGACCCAGTAGTAGCTCCCATTCACTTTTATTTTGATCACAGGTACCTACTTAAATATAAAAGCGTTGGCTATACCTCTGTAGGTACAAGTGGTTGGCACAGTTGATCCTGGATATCTGAATTATCTATATATCTGTTATGAATTAAATTAATATAAACTAAATACCTAAGCCAAAATATACATAAGTATGTCACATGGTAAGTATACGTACACCGTTAACATGCCGTAAACGCGCTGTTTGAATAATCAATCATATTAATTAAACAATTAGCTCCTTGTGGCCGAGTCCTTGTCTAGATGGCTAATGTCACCTTCAATACTCTTAAGTTCTGCAATTATAAACATATTAAATAGGTATGTACCTAGATGTCCAGACGTACCGGTTTACAAGTTCTCCCGGGAGCTGACTTTTCCCTCCCGTATCAACTTTCAACTCCAAATTCAGGAAATGTAACCAAGTAGGTACTAATTAAATTTTTAGCGAGCCAAATTTCATCCAAATTAATACTGAATAATAGAAACTTAAAGGACCAAACGCAGTGGCGGTTTTGCAGTCTTTACCGCCCTGCCCAGACCCTGTAGCCGCCCCTTTCTCAGCACCCATCATATTGACTACATTTTGAGTTATTTCTTGTTATCATCAGCGAATTTTTGAAGTGAAAACTTCTTTAGCGGCGCTGAGTACTTTTTGAGGTGGGGAAAAAATGATAAACTCGATACAGCGTAACACGTAACGCGTAACGTAACGCTGACGTTATGTGTCACGGACAATGTTATTCACCAAAGAACTTTAGTCATAACGCAATTATTTAAAACTGGACTTTTATATTAACCAATAAAGCTCAATGTTCTAATCTTGTACGGGCTGAAATACGAGGATCTTACAGTTACATTCTAACTTTATATCACTCAAATATAATTCAATAAAGTTACATCTTGATGAAATCGCTAATAAAAGTGAACTCTAGTACTGGTGAATAAAACTCAAAACTCAAAATATCATATATTTAGATCATATATTTAGATGCGAGGTCTGCAAGGTAACTTTACAATTTCTATTCGAATTTTAAACAATTAACGCTACAAATTTAAGCTCACTGGCCAGCAATTTCGGAACTAAAGTTTTTCAATAGAAAGGAGGATGGGTCAATTATACATAGTGCTGCAGACATTTTGGACTAGTCATTGAGTTTTCACTTCTGTCGGCACTCCCGGAGTGCAACCCGTTGTTTTTTTGTCACAATTTGCCGCCCCCAAGTGCCGCCCTAGGCCCGGGCCTACTGGGCCTTAGGGCAAATCCGCCACTGTCCAAACGTACAAAGATTTGCCTTATTAGGTTAAAGATTTTTTTAGGTCTTGTCCTTATTTATTAAGAGTTTGTTGTTTCAGAGTAAATACTACTATAACACAGATAAAGATGATGTAATACTATGCTGTTGGCAGGTACTTATTATACTTAGCTATAAAATCAGCAGGAACAAAATAAAGTCTATATCTTGGATTATCTTAATTAATATAATTATGGTCATTCTGATTGAAACATAATAAAAATTTAACGATCCACATGACCATATTTTTATTAGGCAAGTCAGCTAAGCAGTATAAAATAACAATAAATTCCGATTCAAAACAAACACCAATTAGTAATCACCAATCACAATATTCCCAGAAGTTTGCTGCAACACATTGTAACGGTTTATTTTTACATTTCGCCGCTACTACTAAACGCACAGTATTCTTAAATTTCTTCGTGTGTTATACAACTTTAGACATAATCTACAACAAATAAGATCGAAAATCCTTAAATTTAACATTTTCTAACTTGATGCACTCTAGTTTCGAAAGTAGGATTCGGTGTCCTATTCTGTAAAGCACCCGACTCACAAGAAACCATTGTCACGACAAGCTTGAGGAATTCGATATTAACGACCAGGGAATGCTAATGTCTGCTTGTCGCGTGAAATCGGCTCGTTTGTACACTGTTCCCGTTGTACTTTACATTTGGAGAGGTTACTCGGTTCGTTTACATTAATTTATAGCGATTAACTACAATAGGGCTTTGTTTAGCCTTTGCAACTCTAACAAATACCAGACCAGACAGCACTTAAACTTAGTACCTAATAAGATACGATATGTCTAAAGGATTTGGATAAATCGTCTCTAAATTAGCTGTGGGTGGCATTTAAATCAAGTGGCACACGCTACTGTTGGTTATTATAATGATTTTGCGCCAACAAACAATCCTCTAAATAAAGTTATGTTTAATCCAGTAAAAAAAAATGTAGCATCAAATGTTTGATTTAAACACTAAAAAAGAACGGCACGTGCACAGATTTATGCAAAAAACTTACTTGATACATGAGTTTGATTATCTTCACTATATCCACACCATTTTTTACCACCCATGCCGTAGATAAGCGTTTCCCGAGGTGTCAACACCACACTTATTGTCTCCGAGATGTTATCTCTCGATTGTCATGCAACATTCGTGCTCGTGCCTACAAACACGAGGCGAATCGAGAATAGCCCCTTTTGGTTCCTAGAATTGCTTTTATTTAAAAATTGGGATAAGTATGTCCTACACTTTCTGTTTGAGCTCCGCATCAAAATAATATATTGATAATTATAATACGTTTTTTTAAGTGTACTTAAGGATGAACCTAAATACAAGTAAGTACCTATACCTAATACCGAGTTAAATATTTGTTATATATTGGTTAAACTCGTATAACGCTCTTACATTTGTTTGAAAATGTCATTTATAATAACCATGTTTTTTTAAATATTATTTCTAAGTAAGAAACTAAAACTTAGCTACGCAGGTTGTCTACTTTAAAATATATAGCATGATTAGCGCAACACCTAGCTGCTAGTTTATTCAGCGTAAGGTTAGATAACTCGAAATTCAGATTTGTATTTACATGCCAGTATGGTTATTACCTTAAAACTTACATTATCCAGAATGCTATAGGTCCATCTTAATGCTAGGCAAGTATATCAGTGCAAATTAAAAAAATATATAGAAAACTTATTTACAAACTCCAAATATATTTATAAAAAAACAAACATATTTACAAAAATACAATAATTTATTATCACGTGGTTTTGGTTTTTCCGTAACACGACAGAACCCTAGAAAAACGCCGATGCCCGTAAAGAACTCCGCCGAGCGGGTACGAGCGCGGAATGAGTGATTTTGTCCACGATGGGTGTTGTTTGTTACTCGAACTTCAACGTTCTCATATTTACCATTATTTTTAACAAGTTTTTAGCGGTTTGACCTTTTACTTTGTTACTTGTGAAAATAATCAGCCAAAGATTTCTATTTATGTGATTTAGGGGGCACTAAAATACCACAAATTTACCTTATAGGGTAAATTCGCCAATAACTGGCCACTGTTAGTAATTAGCCACCGAATGAATTCTATTCACCTATAGACAGAATTCATTTTACAAGGTTTCAATAACTGGCCAGCCTTCAATAACTAGCCGCTTTATACTAAAATTAATTCTGTTTATAGGTGAATAGAATTCATTTTTAGTTTAGAGCGGCCAGTTACTAAAACCGGCCAGTTACTGGCGAATTACCCTAATACATTATTGCGAAGGCCGAATAGAACCTCTATATCAAAAACCTCAATAACAATTTTCCTCTTTAATTCACTCGGTGACAAAGTTTGTTTAACCCTAGTGCCTTGAAACCCTTTCAACGCTCAAGATTCCAAAATTTTGGAACCTTTCGTTTGCTCGGGTATCAATATTAGTACGAGGGGTTTTAAACAACAACTTTGCTGCCTTGTAAATCAAATAACTATTATATACCTAGGTACATTTTACTAAATAGTAAATACACTTGACATGTTCTAAATAAACCATCCGCGTATAATATTAGAATGTCATCAAAACAGGATACAGTTTGTGATTGTGCTATTAGTAAAAGTGTAAATACAACATTATTAAATAGTTCATCTATGTTACTATGTATCTTACAGTTCAATTTAAATCACTGTTCAAATGTATTACATATTATCAGCCAAACAAATAGTTAACCAAGTTATTATCACTAACGACCAAACAACTGACAAGGATCAAGTTAAAGTGAATTAGTAAATCACTAAATAATAACGTACCTACTTGTATTAAATAAGTGTAATCTATTAACCACCGTTTGTGGTACAGATGGGAAAGGTATTGGTTAAACATTTATAAAATTTCGCAAAAGATTTATCAGATACAAATTGCACATGAGATTCACGAAGGAGTGCCTTATGTAACGAGCGACTGAATGCAAATACTAAATCTGCTTTCCCCGATTAAGCTTACTTGCTTCTTATTTATGCTTTCATAAAAATAAACCTACCGTGTTAACTAACATATTGAGTTTATTTTATTTAGGAATCTTAAATAATTTTCTGTATTGTAACTATTTAAGCATTTAATTTTTTAACAATAATTAATATACGTACAATGTATGTTGCGATGCCCAATATTTAACATTTATATGTAAGGACACGTGTCAATACCTCTGCTGGCTGTGCACACCAGTTAACCAATCTAGCGTATTGCTTGGCCCACATACACCGCCCCTATTGTTTAGGCTAGTTGGGATCCCATTATTCTACTGGAAGACATCATACACAGTTTAGACAAAGTTCTTGAAGTTTCAATGAGTTCGATTACTATGAAATACCTACGCCAGAGATAAGCAAGTTCATTTGCTGTCTCAAAATAGTAGATGCTAACAAGAACAGATGAATTGGCACCTAAATCGAACCATGACCAAGAAATTGTATGTACAAGTGACGTACTCAGAAGCATCTAAACATAACGAATATGATCGTGACGAATGGACGCCTCCACACACGTGTTTTATATTTTGACATTAGACAAATTCAAATCAACATGAATTAAAAATCAAACCACTCTCCACTTCCTAGCCTCGCCCATTAAAATGATAGATTATATTGGAACAGAAGACCCCGTGGTTACCGAAATAAACATCTGACGGATATCCAAACGGAGCTTGCTTTTATTGCCGACATCACAGGCAGAAAGTATTTAATGTGACCGCAAGACTAACCGATGAACGAATGAAAATATGTTTTTTGGTAATATTTGAGGATAAAGTATGACTGCAGAAGCAAAAATAAATAAGTATCAGACCGCTACTAAAAATGCAAATCATGCATCTGTCATTCTAAATTTATGACTGCAATCAATTTTGGACAGTTTTTCAAACTACGATGAGCCTAATTGCATATTAACTTGATAGGTAGGTCATAATGGGAATCGGGACATATATGCATTTATATGTTTCTGTTTATTTAGATTACCTACATTAACGACTCGTTAAATCTATATATGTGTCGAAGTCTAGTCAAAGGTCCCACTTTATCGCTTACCATAAGGACGAGATTTGCTTGTATCTTTATACAAATAACCTGTCAAAGCGTCTTATTGGCAAGCGACAAAGTGTGACTTTTTGCTTGGAAACGACACATTATATTCTGTTCATGACTGTTGTGCGCGAAAAAGAGACCATCATTAGGCTATCGGTAAACTTGTACTTAACCAAAGCCATAAACAAAACCCTTGACCAAACCGTCCTTTCAGGTTAAACAAATCATAAAGAAAGCTTGATTGACTCATCCACAATTGATTACACCTAATATTAGTCCGAACCACAACAGTTTTACTACGGTACGGGGAACCGATGGCTGAACAGACACTGCGGCGTAAACATTAGCTATATATAAAGATGATAGCGCTAGCCAGGAATATTTCTCGTGAAATCTGGAACAATTTAGATTTTCACGTGAAAACTAGTCTAAGGAAGACCTTCTTAACCTGTGTTAAATTTTACTCCTATTTTTACTCAAATTATTAAATTGAGATAGGTAATACATATAATATATATTTTTGTTAATTTTGTTATCAGGTTTTATGTTATACATTATTTTAACATTTAATTAATGTCTAAATCCCTAAAATCACCATAAGGTAAAACGTAGTCCCCTTCGCCCTACTGGTATATAAACCTGAAAGCAGTGTCATCTTTAAAAGCTCATTTACTAAAAATATTTCTGGGTATCATAATATAGACGTATATGATTTAAATTAAACATCCATGAACATTATCTGATAAAACACTCAATCCTTTAATGTTCCTTTGAATTATATGACACAAATTTATTTTCGGCGAACATAAAAGCGGAATCAAAGAGTTTCTTAGATTCAGTGTGTTTAATAGTAAATCATAGCTAGACGATCTCCAAGGCTAGGACATCCGTAGTTTAGAGGATGTAAAGAGGATGTGCCAAAAATGTCTGATTTTTCCGTTACAATGTTGAGATTTAAAGCCACATTATTTAAGTATAGCTTCAATCCTTTTATTTTTGATCTTTAGTCTCTATCTAGTAGCTCTAACAGGTCAATAAATGTTGCTTATGTTAAGTCTTTCTTGTCTTTGTCAAAGCAGATAGCAAATATTAAAATACAAGTTATTAATTTATTTCATTCGTTTGTTTACTGTGTTCTTTAAATTAAAACAGAGATTACTGGAATTTATTTTTTGAAATATCTCAGGGATTTGTATAGTAATATAGAGTAAATTATGCTGCTGTTGTCAGGAAATTTATACGACACTTCGATGTACAACCACTTTTGCATGTTAATAAACGTTTAGGTACGAGTATTAAGTACAGCACATTGTAATTAATTAGGTGCAGACAACTGAGGTAATTTTAACATTATCGCGGTAACTAATGGATTGAAGAGGTACTGAGTCCGGAAATCATCTGTACGTTTCTGCTTGCAGATGCTGAAAGCTGCAAATTACAAGGTAGTCGTAATTCCTCAAAATGTTCTACGAGACTAATATAAACTGGGAACTAACGTCTCAATAAAAACGAGAGCTGCACCACAATCAATAAGATAAATTAAATTAACGTCGATAACCGTCACCGCTGAACACGGGTGATCGCCGCACTGACAGAAATAGCGCAGTAATATATATGAGTTAAGTTTATGTCGAAGGGTATTATATCGACTATATTTCACTCGATATATCGAACGTAAAAATATCGGCGGGGTGAGCCATAAATAATGTAAGCCCAGAGTTAATAGAGGCAGACTATTCACTTGGTATAAAACGTTCGAATTTTATTATGCCTTTATGAAAAACGAAGGATTGCGAGTTAAACAAATTTGGATACAATCGATAAAGATATGTATCAGTTGATTTTTACATAATTAACTCTTAATTTTTACTTCATTATAGGTTTAAGATTTAGCACAACACATAATAGTCGTTCGGCTGTTTTATTTCAACTGGTCTGAACCACTAATGCGAATTAAATCAGCGCTGTTTATGTTTTGACGCATGAAATAAATTGTTTTGCATTTGCTGGATTCAAATTGTGTATTGGGAAGTGTACAATTTCTATTTTTATATCAGGTGGATTTTGATTCGTTAAAATGTTGCGCAATGTTAATTACGCGCGCCTGAGTATAATTCGTAAACGATTGCTAAAGTTAATGAAAAATATACATAGTATGAAGTTAACTACTACGGTTATACGATTTATATGTAAAGATATTAAGAAATCTTCGAACCACGACATTTTATACACGTAACAAATAGACGTACAACAAGTAAGTCTCATGCACATGTTATATTCTCATGTAAATAGCGTTAGCCAGGTACGTACGCGCGCGTAAATTCTGACCACGTAGGGCGGTGGCCGTTACGGCCGCAGCGTGCCCAATTGCGGCGGTGACCATTTGCTATTGAAGTATTGTGATTGTCAGGTATCCAGGTGTCATTTAAGTTAGAAAATTAGCTACTTATCCTAATATTACTCGTATTCATATCAATAACAAATCAAGTTAAGATTTTCAAACTTCGAATAGGGCTCTAGATTTGTACATAAAGCTGTCCGACATAATTTTGAAAAAGGAATATTGCTATTTGCTAACATGTGTTCAATTTACAATGCGCATCTTTATGTTTTTTATTCATACCACAATGGTGACAAACACGCATGCAGAGCGCCATATGTTAAGCAGCAACCAAAGCCTAATGGCATTTGCGAGAGAGCTGTGCCGTTCTCGAGAACGGTCTTCCTTGTGTATGGGAAATGTTCTCACTCGAGAATATTCCCCATAGTAAACTGAGAATGTTCTCGAGAACGGTACAACGATATACTTGCGACTCTAGGGAAGTAACGGCCGCCTTGCCGACCCTACGAGCTTACAAGGATCCATCGTTGAGAGCACACTGGAAAGCTTACTGTGCTATTAAAGCTGTGGTCTTCTATTAGGTGGAGGTATTTCCTCAGTTGGGCTGCTCCAGTTTCGAGCGAGATCACATTTCGCTGTGCCCTACCTCTATTGTGTTTGGGCGTAGTATACGACGGGTCCAATTATTATTAGGTATGTACTTATAATATTTGTATGTTTTGTGTTATTGACCTAATTACATAATCTGCATTGTTTCGCGTCATATGTGTATAGCTAGGGCTAGGACAATTGAGTCCGCACAGGGGGACCCGTAATAGAACAAGGTCGGGCAAATCAATGTTCCACCCGAATTAGGGTATCTTTGTGGCCAAAGATTAATAATTATAAAAAAATACCTATAGCAAAATGTAGATAAGGTTAGTGGTCCGGAAAATACCAAAAGCTGTATTCAGGAGAAACGGTGGGTGGTAAAAACATAATTTACGCAATCACATATTATTTCTGAACTCAATACTTCCAATAACAATTGACATCATTCCTATTTTCGTCGCACTTTCTTTATTTGACACTTGTCAGGCAATCTTGTACTTACACTTGTAGATCTTTGCTCATTTCTGAAAATACCGCATATCTTAGGCAAACACAAAAAACTATTTAATAAAAATACACATTTGCAAAGGTTTTATTAAAATATTACTTTTGTAAATTATAATTTTGTCAAACGATTATTCTAGAAGAATTGTTCCTCTTTTGTTTTCTTTTGAAAGCTGTTGTACCGTACCCCACAACTATACCACAGTTTTTTTTATTGTATATGCAATTTCAATAGGGTCTCAATATTGCCACTAAATAGGAATTATCGGTTGTTAATGTGAGAAACTTGGGGATTATTATTGTAAAAATACATTTATACGGGTACTAAAAACTCCGTAAGTATTATTATTAACTATAATATGAAAGGAATGTAATAATCGTGATTAGGCTATTAAATTTGTTATGTGATGTGTTTCTTAATGCAATATTACTTACATTACCGAGATAGGTGCTTAAAAATGTCAAGTTTATAAGTATTTATGTACAATACAGACCAATGCAGCTGTGCTTTTTGTTTCTTGAGATAGTAGATAGGTAAATGTCTGTTGCACTCTAAAAATACCACATTTAAAGGTACAACAACAAGAGTACACCACAAAGGGTTACGGTACTTGAGAAAGAAAGCACTTAGATGACTAAAAGCTTGGTTTGTATTTCGGTTTTAAATGAACCTTACTTACGAGTTTAAGTGCTGCGTTGAAAACGTAATGTGTGTGTTCTTGAGTAAGGTCCGGCAGAACTTTACTATGACTGATATTTAAAAAGTGTTATCTACAGTGCTTCAGAACAAATTAATGTTTAATTAAAACACTTTTTAAATATAAACCTTAAACGATCTCCACGAACAAAGATTACCTTCATCGAAGCAATTCGCTGGCCACTCAACCTTCCAAGCCAAACAAAACTATATATAAACGGGGCTGTTTACTGTCTGTCCGTGCTATCTGCGAAACCGTAGACCAAACAAGATATGACCTTAATACCAGTTAATACCGTGAAGAATACGTATGTACAGGTAAACTTGCGGTTCATTACACATACATACATACATACTTATATTCGTTTCGCTTCAGCTGGCTTCCCGAGAACTTTGGAAAATCGACATTCGTCTATGTTGCTATCGCTGTTATGATAAAACAATGATTGATAAAACCATATTTTATGTTTTTAATGTTTTAAGAACTGTCGTCCTCGAACGCAGACTCAGTCCAATAATTATCTTTACAAATAATAAATGCAAAATATAGTAAATAAAAACCTTCTTGACGAATATAGATGGTCAAGCAAATCTTGTCAGTAGAAAAAGGCGCGAAATTCAAATTTTCTATGAGACGATATCCCTTCGCGCCTACATTTTTCAAATTTGCCGCTTTTTTCTACTGACAAGATCTGCTTGACCAACTATACTTACACGATGATAATGGTCAGGTTTTTCCTATACAGGTACCTGTTCCATTAATAGCTGAAGAGCACTCAAAACCAAAGCGTCTACGCCGAGTTAATGTTCCATCGGATGAGACCACCGACGAGCCTCTATAGATCTCTCTGTTGTCCAACAGTTTGCTTTGTCCATACACGCGTCTGGATTCTCGAAACTTATCGCTGAGAGAAAGATGAAATCGGCTATTATTGAATTGAGTGATCAACTAAACTATTTAGGCCTGTGCATTTACGGAAAAAAGTATAATTAAGTTAAGTTTAGTTAAATAATTAATATTATTAAGTACATATGTTAAATGCTATCCGTTTTAGGGAACTTGATTATAAACAAACTTGACTTTTATAAATTTAAATACAACGGCGTAAGTAGGAAATCCTAATCCGTGAAAGGAAAGCATTGATGGATTAATTAATATCATTTAAAACAAAATATAGGCGAGCAATTCCGTAACATTTATGTGAAACAGCTAGTGGAAAAAGCGGCATTGCTTGAATTTTAAAGTCTTTACAGATTAAAAAGTAAAAGCTACGTTCTATTCGTTAAACCCAACCGACGGCGCGGCGCTAGCGCACAGGAAGTTTACGGGCACGTGCGCGAGCTTCCTTGCACAGGATGTTTTAAATTTCGAACGCAAATTCAAACCGCGCATACGTTGAACTGTGGTTAAATCCGTGTAGGTAGTATTGCCATTTGATTGATTGTGGTTTGCGGTGAGTTTTGCTGGTTATGTTATAGTATGATTGACGGGTAGTACAGAATATTTTATTTCACGTCTAGTTACCTGCAGAGTACGATAATTTGAATTAAACAAAGTACTAATGTACTCTGTGAGCTGTAGACCTCGCGAAACCCCATGACTGCTCTATTTAAAAAGTTAAAAAACTAAATTGACAAAGGAAAATCAAACGACTACACATATTTAAAAGCTTTTTTGCCCATGCTGAAATGATATTTCAATTTGATTATAATTGTGTTTAATTGACATTTTAATTATTAATTTATATGCATAATGCATGGTTGTATTTACCACTATCCAGTTAGATCCTAGATAAAGCATAACAACATTTAAATATAGAGCCTCAAAAATCAATTAAAGTTATCAGGCTTATCAGCTTGGCAAATAACTGGCACTGCGGCAATAACAGTAAGCTATAAAATTAGCAATAACCATAATTTCAGTTACTCGATACCTTGTTCCGTTTATAGTTATTATTAGCAGTACGAGTAATTATTGTACACGATTAGTTAATATACCGTTAATTGTTTATTGTTGTTGCTAATGCGGGCCTGTGCTTATTTAAGGCGGCCGGCAATGACAAATGAGGCTGATTTGTTTGTCTGTTAAGTCTGTTTATCATGATAGATGCTATACTATCATCAATTCATTCACTCGAGCCGCTGTGAGCAGATGGACCAGAAATACATGATTAAAAGGCGGCCTAGGCATAACACACAGCATTAATTAAAAAAAATTAAATTGAACACAAGTAAACAGCTATAACAAGATATGACTACGTATTAAAATAATAACAGCTAGGGGTTTTACAGAAACTCCTTAAGAAACTTAACACTCTGTATATAACAATAAAGCATACTGTTTACTAATATTCATATAAAAAACGCCGCCATCTGCTGTTTAGAGGCCTCGTTATATAATTATTTGTGTGAACGAGAAAACATTGCACCCAGTGCATCTCGCAGTAGCAGAACCACCAAAATGCAATCTTAGTGAAAGGCCTTTACTGTCTGGACTTAAGGTTCAATATTGCTCAGACGCACATTTTTGATGGTTGTCGTACCGATAAACAAACGTCCAAATGATTGCAGATCCCTGTCTAAAGATTATGTAACCTGTCCTGAATGAATGGAATTTTCACTAGCACTATCGGCATTTGTTTCTATTATTACAGTTTTGATTGAAACGTCAAATCGCATTCAGTGGAACTATTGGTATTAATCTGACTGACGAATTTTTGGTATTCTGACCATTTTCGGAGTTCAGGGATAGCCGTAGAAGTATTCACGTTATTTATCATTGGCACAATCTTTTTTTAAACATTTTTCAATGTGTAGTAGTGCAAATATTTTTGAAAAGGTATGATTCACATAAAATAAATGCATTTTCTATTCAGAAAACCATCAATATACTTATAGCATGAACAGGCTTTGAAGAAACTCTCCATTAGCAAAAACAGTATCTATGTTCCTCTCCTTCTAGGTACTAGGTTCAGGAGGTATAATAATTAATTATGACTGTGTATAATAATAGTTATATAAATTTGTAGCAAAGGTAACATTTGGAAAATTGTAAAATAAAAAGGCTTAAATTATAAATAGCATTACAACGTCGAAAGTTAATAATAAACTGAGGAGATCTCTCAAAAAACTGCCCCGTTTTGTTACAAATAAATCAACCAGAAAAAGCTTATTGAAAGCTATTTTTAACACCGGGTTACAATACAATAAAAAAGCAATCGGTTGATGTATCCATTTTTAAATGTGGCAACGCCGGTCTAACCCTTCAGCGGTCGTGATATACTACTGCAGTATAGCAGGCACAGCACAGTTTTATCACCAGCACATTGACTGTCAATATAAAACTGTACAAAGTATTTAGCATAACTTTCTTGCTATATCGCTCTTTTACTCGATCGGTAAATATTAAAATGAATGACAACATCAAATGTAGCGTACAGAGTATGTATCAAAATTTCTGATAGATGAACAAAAAGAGATAGGTATACAACAAACAGGCATACCTATCTCTTTCTACATGTATACAATTAAACTGTTGCAGATAGATACTTTTGAATACAAACTCTCGAGATGTACAAATATGTATGCAGGGGTGCTAAACTAATTGTTTTGCTGATTATACATCTATTTGGAAAAGTATTGCAGGGTGGCAGATACTTTAGTCGTTTTGTTTCATACGTTACTTTTGGTGCTGACTGTACAGTTAACCGCAGAAAGATCTAAGCGTGAACTTTTATTCTGACAACAATAAAGACGTGATTAGAATTATTTTGAATACCTCATTATTTTACTTCTGCTGCTGCTGACTGTATTATACCCTACAGGTATTCCAACAGTTTGAAGTGATTATACTGTTTAGAAAATTTTATTATACCTTCTGTTATACTGGCGCGTGGTATACGATCTAATGAAAAATAACATTAAACAGAAACTTAGGTGTGAAAGAAGTTGCTTTATAAAAACTATTTACGTCTATGATGGGGGTCGTAATTTTTTTTATATTTTATGGTCCCATGTTTTTTTAACCTAAAGTTATTTTAGTCAAGTATCTGAAAACGACATGGATTAGAAAATAAACCTTATACTAGGTAGCGATTAAGTATGTAGTATAAAACCATTTATTTGCCATTCAGCTAAATACCTAGTAGCGTGATAGTTATAGAATTAATATTTATTTGCGATCAGGGCTATTATAAATATATGAAAACGGGTTTCCCGCGAGCAGTTGTTTTGCAGACAAAAAGTTATTTTAGATAATTAAGAGTAGAAACCCGGGTGAACTGTTTCCAAAATTCTTTTCCTAAACGATTATGATACCTTTATCACCGTCCTAACCTCAATCCAAAAACAAATGAAACGGGACACCAAACATTTATAAAAGCATCAACCCCTTCATTAACCAAACCCATCGGTCTGAATCAAAACCGAGTTATTTTATATGCTTGTTTATTTTAATGTTTAATTTTATACAAAGGCAACGACCTCTCTCCGTGTACTGCCGGTGAGTTAAATTATTTTAAAAATAAACGACTAAATACCAACGAAACTGTTTTTCTTTCGCGGCATTAGGGATGACCTCGTTTGTAAACTTTGTTGTTAATTCTGTGCATAAATCTTTTGAAATCTGTTTATGACTGATGGTAGGCCGGCAAGATATTGCGCCTGGATTTATTTATGAACATGGCAAGGCAATATGAAAAGTTCTTTGTTTAAAATTAACCCAATTAAATTGCTTTTGGAAGTTTGTGGTCATACCAACCACTTCTTGATCGTTAAGTACTTATCCAGTTTCGTGAATCTCAAGACCACTTCGTCAGTTTAAAAGAAAAGCGATCCAGCGGATTTTATCCATAAAGGACATGCGTTGCCATAAATAAAATATCATATAGGAAGAGGTATTACCAATAACCATAATGTATTCATCGCAATGCACATTATGCACACGAGGTACCTACGTGCGGATATTCTTCTATATGTAAGTACATATATATTTTCGTCGGTTATTAAAGGGCTTGAATTGTGACATTTATTGCCCTCACGCACTTTTCGAGACGACTTCGCACTGCGTTGCGTATGGGCTTTTATTGCTACGAGTATACGAGTATGAGTTCTATTCCTGGCATGGATACAGATGTTCGGAGGGCCTAAATATTCATCTGCTAAGTAAATTTTGAGTGCTTGTAAAATGCCTTTCCATAATGAAGTTGTCTTTTACGACACTTATTTTTTACGTTTTTATATGTATGATAAATTAAAAAAATAATAGGCATGAAATTGGTTAATTTTTTTTTTTACAGAAATATCATAAGTCTTCTATGTTCCGAGATTATGACTAGTTTGTCCATCTCGCTAAGCCAGATCATCTTCGGACGATATCGCCACGATTCCAAGTGTCAATTATCTCTGAAAAATGGCCGTTTAGCATTAGTATAACGAGTGAAATACCTTCAAACTGAAATATTTATATATATAATAGTTACATAACGATAAATAATTTTTGAAATCTCACATCTTTTTTGTAGACGAGTAAAACTAAAGTAGTAATACCTATAGGTTAGTAAAACCAGTGGGTACCTAAATATTAAACTGCTTAAAAATAAATAAAATGTAGGTTCTTATCTTAACTTTTTTCTAAATTTATTTAGTTTATCCTCGTATTAATAACTGAGACCCGAGGGAGTGAAAGATTCGTAAAGAGGAATCTTGTGCGTTGAGTGAGTTTTAAGACACGAGAGTTCAACTTTGTTGTCGAGTGAAACATTGGTTTAAATTCTTTGTTTCGCCATAAAGAGGGGGTGAAGCAATATAATATTATTAGCATTCAGTTCTATTCAAAGTACCTAAGGTATAAACAGTCCATTTGCATTGTTCCAGAAACTAATGGATCCCAACAAGAAGAGCTGAGATCGTGAAACATGACGCGGGCCGCCATTATGTTTTGGCGCGAAATGTCAATCGCTGTCATTTTCGTTCTTTTGGCAATGGCTTGCGAGTGTACAGCCCGAGACATAAATTTAGGTAAGTTTTTAAAACCATACTTACATATTACACTAAACAATGACTGTTAATGCAGTCGGAATTTTTATTGCCATTAATCGGAACCAAAAGATTATGTATTCTTTTTTCATACGTATTTAACGTATTGACAAAAATCTCGATACGTTGACCGGAATTTAAAGTTTTCGGCTATATCATTTTGCATACAAAATAATTGAATTGAAATTTATGGCAGGTCGTGAGTTCTTGCTTTTGGTAATCGATTCTTATTGCTTTTTATGCACTATGTAGGTATGTATCTACATTGTGTAAAGTTATTTCTTGATTAATGTAAAAATCATCCAATAAGGGTGAAGTTACAATATCCACTCTGTCCTCATATGGTAAATAAAACCATTTCTCACACATTTTAAATTAACAAATTTACACAGAGAATATAATTACAGCGGAAACCTTAACACCGTCACGGGGACAAATCGATTGTGCCTTAACCCTCTCATTTGGTTCTAATTACTCGCAGGATGCTGCGACAATTATCATAATGGCCAACCAAAATGATCCCTTGACTGTCGTCTTGGGAGTCAACTTTGATTATTTTGGTAACGTCGGGGGAAGGTGGACAGATCAGTTTAAGCTGGTCCACGCTAGTGCTATTTGCCGGATGTTTTATATAAAGCTGTAGGTATACGCATAATTGATATGATTGTGAAAAACGTCATTCATTTTGCAAAAACTATTCTTAGCAAAAACAACAGTTTTTACTTTTTTTATTGCAACTATACAAAAGGCAGAACAGGATATATTTTGGTATTAACGACCCTGTAAATCATGTAATGCAACATAGTGGTAACTAGGTACCTTCGTCAGATTTCATGTATCGATATTTTATACCCAATAGAAAATAAATAGTTAAATGTAAAAAAATAAACAAGATTTTAGCAAAATATTTATCACGGGACCTATCTTTTTTTCACTTTTTCTTATCACTTTTATTGAGTTCATTTTTTTATTGGTCGATATTCATACATTTTTTGCTTCATTTTGTATTTGCTATGAAGATATTCTGCGATGGTTCAATACATATTTGCTCTGATCATGTCCTAAATAAACACTGCGTGTTTTGATGGCGCCTCAAGACTACGTTTATGATTTTAAAATCTAAATTTTACTCTCAATATGTTTTGATGCAAGGCTAACAAAGTCATAAATAACATATATTATAATCTAACCTTTTCATTATGTGCGCCTTATGTGCATTCTGATGCCTCCTCGTTATTATTTTCAGTGTAAATAGGAATTTGGTTTTAAAAACGGTTTTTTACTGTATTTATTTAAGACAATCGTATCGAATACTCCGCGCGTACATCGACGGAAGTCGGTGCCTTTGCAAATCAAGTGCTACCATCCTGACGGACGCGAGCAGTGCGTGCCTCCTGTAAAGTTGGCACGACTGCTGCATCGCCAATATTTGCTGGGAAACTGGCTATTGATTGTGTACCAACATAATAAATCGTGATGCGTTCACGCAGACTTCGTCTGTCGTGACCTATTATGCATTTCGTATTGTTGGAAGAATATTATCGTATATGACTCTTACGCTTTAATTACATGTGATGTTATTCTTTTAAGCTCAAGGGTACTATTTGTATTCTAGCAACGTAGATTCGTGAGATGTAATACGTGTTTTTGTATGTTTTAGTAATAAATTCTTAACAAGCTAGATATTACAATAGAATAGCGATTATAAGTAATTCTTAGAGAAAACAAGCGGGTGTGGAGTTATTCTATTAAATATTTATTTAAAATTATACTAATTTATTATAATTGGTATCGCTGGGGCGATGCGGTTGAAGTGGACTTGCGCGATCTCCATGCCGATAACTGGCGGGAGATGGCACAGCATCGAGACAATTGGCGTGTACTCGTGTCGGAGGCCAAGACTCATTTTGGGTCGCTGCGCCATTAAGTAAGTAAGTAAGGTATAATTGATATTAACTTTACGTCCTACTGACATTGATAGAATAATACACCAATTTACTAATTATACGTCGCGATACATAAAGTTCGTCACACGAAGAACACAATTTAACTATTTCCCTCCCAATAAATGCGGCCAGTTTAGTAAACAACGATAACTGTCAAATTTTTACAACCCACTCCTCCGACAGCTGATTGCCCTACCGCAGTTAAGGTGGCAGCTATTTAAACAATTGTGAATGGAAGTCAGGGTATTTTGTGGAGCTTTTTATAGCAGAGTAATCGGTTAAGTCAAGAATATGTATATTATATATTAGGTATACGTTACCGTATAAAACCCGTTTTAAGTGAAAACGCGTTTTCCCTAGTTAAAACTAGTAGTAGTAGGCGAGGCCTTGCGGAAAACTAGTTTTAACTAGGAATTTTTAGCCAGAACTAGTTTTCCCTAATTATTATAAATTAATTTCAGTGAAAACTCTAGGTTGCTTCTCGTTCTATATAACGTTACAATATTTTAAGCTAAATACATTTACTTAAATAAAGCATGTTTCTTTAAATTCCTGCTACCAAAGTAGTCAATGGACTCCTTACTCCACTGTAACCCGAAGTCTATTTCTTACAGTTGTAAAGATTTTATTGCACAAGTCTTAAGTGGAACGGGCGAAAAACTATTTATTTTCCTTTCAAACAGTAAAATTTTTACGGCGTTTTAAGCATCACCGCCACTTCGGGATCGGGTCGTGATGGAACTCAGTCAGCAGGGTGCTTGTTTGTATTGGAATTAGTGAGGTTTTATAGATTGTCATTTGTTTGTCATTGTTTGGTTTCACGGTGCAAATACCTAATATTTAGAGTTTCGTAGTATTTTTTTTTAATATAGTTATTTACTAAACTTCATAACTTTGGGAGGTGTACACTTTGTATCCTGAGATTTAGCTACAGAAGTATAGTTCTGGAACCGGTAAAGTTATTAAATGTATAAGTAGATAGTCAGCTACAAACACGACTCCAAAAGTAAATGAGATGAGGGAAAACCATTAGGATTGAATTCTAGGAAACAAAGTAAATTCATTATATTTGTGTGTAACTATTTTCTACGCAAACCTAAGTCTGGATCACGATTACACGGATTCTAAGAAACAAATTCTGCAAAGACCGGACTAACGTTCTATATCGTTTTCTCTAGAATAAACTCAGGGAATATTCTTGGACACGGTCTTGCGCAGAGAAATTTGCCAGATTTGTACTTGTAACATAAACCTCATAAATTTATGTTATTTTCTCTCCAAACAGCACCAGTATGTTTCCTTGCGAATGCGAATCTAATTCCTTTGAATAGAGGTCATTTTTGTAGGCTCCTTCTTGGGTTAAGTAAAGACGAAACACTTAATATACTTAGTAATCGAAAGTGAGATCGTCATTCGTCATTATTATTTGTTCAAATAGATATTAAAGTAATATTGCAGTTAAGAATGACATTGCTGCTTGAATATTTGTAATAACGTTTTATTTTATTGCGGAGCCTTATAGTTGATGGTGCTCAGAGCATAAAAAGGTCAACCACGGCGTTGCATGAACAAGAGATTTCCTTTGGCAGGATTGGTCCTTAGGACCCAAGGATGGATTTAAGAAGTGGAGCCACCCAGATTTTTGATGCAGGTGGGGGGTGGGGGGGTTTTTAAGCGTCTGCGACGTCTGAGGTTATAATTCTTTAAGATTAGGTTCTAAGTCAAGTTTAGTATCATTTTCGACTAAATCAAAGATGTAGACATAGATTTCATCCAAATCGGTTCAGCGTTTATTGATTTCCCATACAATCCTACACCTTACCTTTAATTTTTAAGGGATTATTTTTGGAATAAAAACTATCCTATGTTATTCCCCGGGACATAAACTATCTCTATACCAAATTTTATCTAAATCGGTTTAGCGGTTATTGAATCCCCATACAAATTTCCACCTCCCTTTTTACACCCTTTAGGGATTATTTTTGAAATTAAAAGTATCCTATGTTCTTTCCTGGGACTTAACCATCTCTATACCAAATTTCAACTAAATTGGTTCAGCAGTTTGAGCGTGAAGAGGAATAAAAAAAAATGTATTTTTTTCATATTTTATGTGTTTTTACTTCGGAATGGTGCCGGAATGATATCATAAATGAATTTGGCATCCCCGATTTATACAAAAACGATACCAAACTTGGCATAGTAACTAAAATGATATAGATATCAAGATAAAGTTGAGAGCCCCCACCCCCTAAAAATTAACATTAAAAATCTCGGTGGCTCCACTTCTTAAATCCATCCTTGGGTCCTAAGGACCAATCCTGCCAAAGGAAATCTTTTGTTCATGCAACGCCGTCGTTTAGGGCTTCCACCCTCGACTATTAGCGTTATTTAAATATAGGGTTACTTAGGACTTTATGAATTGACTTATGTTTTTAAGTACCTAGTATATATACAATAATAAAATAGAAAGGAAAGACAAGGTTAAGGAAGGGATTATCTATATCTTAAAATTTTTGACTCTGTTAAGCCACCAGCATGCAGCCTAACTTAGCCTTCTAGATGCTACTGGGATCAATGCCTCAATGACAACAAAGTCATAAATCAGTCTGGTACCTTCATATATCGCTAGCTTATAACTACCTATAAGCTGCCTACAATTCCTACAAATTCCTATTTGAATGGAATATGTGAGTGTCGCTCATAAGTCTACATTACCTAGCAGCTGCGTACTTCTGTCAGCTGTCAATAAGTCATCCGAAAGGGCATGTTCACATGCGCAAGAATATGCATGTCACTTTACTTGTGCGCGCAAATTTAATGCGCTCATAAATAACGACACGTCATCAGCTGATTCATACATACGTCAGTTTTGATTTGAATAGGTTAAGGATGCTTAGGTTTTGTTTGTCTAAAGACAAATTTAATAAAGTTATTAATCGCAGTTTTTATATATACGAAGTAGCACACAATGCAATTAGTGTGTGATATCTAGGTACGTCTGTAATGTTATTAAAAATGTTGAGCACCTTGATTGGCATCAGAAATTATCAGAAAATTACCGGCAGTAGTGCAAATCCGGATGTTTTTCTATACGTACGCTTTAGGGAGAAAAATATAAATATAAATATCTGAAAGAGTAATAGTAATGAGTAATAAGTACAGGGAGAAGGTGAACATGACCTATTCCGCCCTGTACATGTAGCAAATCATATCCACTCGCATTGCGCGTGGCATTGATGTATTCGCAGCCACCCGACCTCGCCTGCTATTTCCCTCACTTAGCAAGAGCATTGCTTCAGAGGTTCCATGTGATCTCTGATTATGGCAGAAATATTAGAAATCATAATAAACATACTTTGGTTTAACCGAGGAGGTTAGCTCAGAAAGCAATGGGAATAGCGATCTTGCACAGCCGCAGCTGCCCTCAGTAAATATTTGCTATGATACCCGGTTCGTTGCTCCAGCTATATTTGTCATAGGGAAGCTGATCCTATTTCATACTAGAATTAAGATATATTGCACACTTTTATAAAATAGTACGTAAATATATTCTGCCATTTATTTACTTTGTAGATCTTAAACGATTTAAGTATTTTTGACATCAAAGATTTCTATATAAGCGCTAATGGCCCTACCCCCAAAATGTAGAACTGGTATCGCAACATCAACACTGTCCAAGTCACATGACAAATTATACTCTTACCGTTACGTTACAGCCAAAATATGGCCCCGATTTGGGCCCTTCACAAATGAGTAACCCTTATTGTAACAAGAGTAAGATCGGTTTTTCTAATAACTCTTAGTTTCCGCAAATATATTTTACTGTAACTTTTTGAAAGCAGATGTCGTCTTCATTTTACAGTCTGTTGCTATTCTAGGAAATATATTCCGCCATATTTCAGTATATTTCAGGTGCCCAGATGTCGATGTTGCGTTTCTCGTTTTGCTGAAATTTCAGAAAGGGATATATGCAATTTGTCGTTTCGGTTTGGATGCATCTGTCTGGATTTATTAGCCTGGTGTTTTCGAGTTTTATTTTGTACTAGTTAAATTTGTACTGAACTTGGGCTTCATTAATGCAATGACTAATTGGAAATTAGAGGGTTATTTGTGTCAGTGTGTCAGATTGAAAAATTAATTAAAGTAGTCTTGACTCAGAATGTTTTATAACTACGTATGTACAAATATGTATACTTTAGTAAAAAAAAAGTTTCACAAAAAGTTCATACTTATCTAAAATAGTTTTTACTTAACCTGCTCCTGCCAACTTGCCTCAATACGAATCTCTTTTTTTATTTTATCCCTGACTTTCTAATCGCGCAGTAAACCTTACCGTAACCATTTTTTATTCAATTTGCTGTGTTTAACCTGTAGAGCATTTTAGTGTCTTTTAAAAACGGATATTTTCCCACATTTTTTTCTCCGGTAGCTGGATTTTAATGATAATATCAATAAACATTTTTTGCAAACGTCTTGTTAGCGGCTGCACAAAGCGGTGCAGTTCTGTTATGATTTTCACACAGCACATGTGTTTAGTTGGGACAAGGAACACATAGAGTAGTGCCAGTGCCTAATGCCAACAGTTTTAGATGATAAAAATTGTCAAGGTCTACAACTTATAAACTGCTACTAAAGAATCTATTAACACGTCCATTTATCAATAAATGCAAAGATAAGTCATTTCTTATAACTTATAAACGGTATTTAAGAAAAGAAAACTGAGAATACATAATGACTGCGCTTTTGTCATTTTAACTTTCTTCATTGTAAGGATACTAAATAGCTAAAATACGTCTTAGGCTTTATAGTGTAATGGCGTTATTCATAAATGCGCTACTCAATTAGTTAATAATCGTTTGTCTGACTCTGTAAAGTTTTATGAAAAAGGTGTGTAGCGCAGGTAGTGTTAGCGCACGTCAAAATTTACATAGCAAGTAGGTACACATCTTGTTGCACAGCAGTATTATCATACCAGTGGTAAAATGATTTGCAGACTCACAATTTTGTACTTCTCGCTGGATAAGCTTTTTCTACTCCTAACTGTACTAGAGTTTCGTGAAGCTATAGAGTTAGACCGAGATAAGTCTGCAGCGATTTAGATATCCCGACGATTAACTTTTGTATGATTTTAAAGACTTGTGACTACATTGCATTTACTGGGATGTAGTTTTATTCGGTTTTATAATTATAGTACAGAGTTTTAGTAGATAAATCTATGAGTACCTACTTTGTATTATTTTGAACATTTTGTAAAATACATTTTTATCTAAAGTTGCATACGCATGGCTCCACTGCTTCCCGCGTGCAAATTTATCGGCGCAGCAGATTTATTGCCTTCTTTTTTTTGTCACTGTTTATGTCCAAAAAGACATCGGGTCACGTTACGCATAAAAACAAAACACATACCTACATAAGTCCATAAGACAAGCGACAAAAACAAACGCATGTTCATGTCACCAAATGCAGAAAAATTGTACGGTTAATAAATAATTAATACGTATTACTACCTACATATGCAGCGTAAATTTCTGCCCAAATCGTCTTAATGAAATCATTAAATGGGTATTTTGCAACTTATGCCCAGTATGTTTAATACGTATAAGTTATTAAGTTCATAAAAGTTATTATTAGGGCGAGCGAAACGAGCCCTATTACTATTCGACAAACTATGCATTCTTGTGGTACACTTTACGGAAAAACTATCGCACTGATAGGTTTGAAATTCAACATAGTAATTTAAATTCATGTCTAGATGTGTTATCAAACATAAAAATATCATTTCATAAACCTAAAAAATTTAATAAAGTAATAACTCTTTGTATTACTACTAGCGCCATCTGTTAGAAATATTATGAATTAAAATTCGTGCTAATATACTATGTGCTAACAACGATGAATACAAAAAAGGTTTAAAATTTTGGATTCTGACCCATCTCCCTTCGCTCGGTTTGACTCCCAATTTAGCAATTAAGTTTCTGTGAATACTGGAACATTCAATCTTGCTGTATATTCACTGCGGAGGTCAAATGACTCGTATCTTCTGTTCTGTGACGCCGATGCACTGATCAGCCCATGTTGTGTTAGCAAACTTAAATCTGGTATTTTCAGTTCGAGAAACAGGAACCATCAAGAGCACCCCCGTAGAGTGGCTACCTGTGCTGAGCCACATAGCTCCTCCGCACTTAAGAAGGCAACATGCTTTGGTCCGAGAAGCTCAGAAGATTCTGGCCAACCCAAATCTACCCGCCTACGACGATCTCAAGAACCCTCCACCCAACCGGCTGATCTCACGTCAACCGCCACATAAGACTGCCTCGATACTCTTAAACACCTCCTTCGACGTTAATGGGCCCACGAATGGAACGAGAACTTGCCCGCCAACCTAATGACAAACATCGACCCTCTAGAAAAACCAGCAGACTTCTCACTACCCAGACGAAATTGGTGCCAGTTAAATCGCCTACGAACGGGTTGGGGTAGAAGTCGTGAGTTTCTGCACAGATGTGGCTGGAGAGAGTCGCCAGCATGCGAATGCGGGGCTGCGGTGCAGAGCATGGACCACATTATCCGCGAATGCCCACTCACCAAATATCAGGGCAACCCCGGGGACTTGTTCACCCTAGACAACAATGTCACCCAATGGATCCAGCAATTGGGCGTACTGCTATAATATACTATACTCGTATTTCAAATTATGAACGATTGTATTTTTGCCATACGAATAAATAAAAGTTCGAGAAACAGTTTTAGTGTTACTATTGCTTAGAACTGCCAAAATTATAGATAAAGATAAGCATATTATGCCGTCTGTATCGGCCCTAAATCACTGAAGTTTGTATTAACAAAACTTCAGTGATTTAGGGCCAACACAGACGGACTACAACCCGACTGCAAGTTGTATGGAAACTGCACGCCGACTGCACGCCAATTGCAACGTCGGCGTGCAGTTCAACAAAATGACCCTTCTGGCAGTACCTAGTGGAACTCAGGTTTGTTTCAATATAGGCACACGATGTTTTGGTCATCTCACTCGTCTTGATGAGCACTTAGGAGAGTAGTACCCAAGATAGAGCAGCTGATACTGAACCCTGGCAGTACCTAGTGGAGCTCATGTTTGTTGCAACATAGGCACACGCTGTTTTTAGTCATCTCACTCGTCTTGATGAGCACTTAAGAGAGCAAATTATACGTAAGTTTATGTGCGGAGCAGCATGATTACCGCCAGTAGATGTCCAGACGGGATAGTTTTACGCTCAATTGTGTGGTGTGGACGCGTAAATAAATTCAAGGACATTGGCTCGCTGACCCATCATTATGTAGGAAAGCCAGTTGGCTTCCTTACAAAAAGTACTGGGCGACCGTGTAGGATGTAATAAGCGCTTATGAAATTGTATATTACGTGTGGATGATATTGGCAATTTGATTTTGTCGTCTGGACAAGTTTTTAAAGGACAAAGTAAAAGCTGTAACAGACAGGCGCACCGGACAGCGACCGGGGTCCAATTATTTGGTCTGTATATGTCTTTCTTGCTCTCACTTAATTATAGCTGCGTTCTTAACGGACTTATTACGTACCCACTCGATTGAACATGGAACAAGCCTCGGACCGGACCAAAGTCCGCGGTCCGGTACGTTTAGGTAGAAAAACTCCGCGAGCCCTTACAAAGCTCTGCTGTTTGCTAGTTATTAATGTCAATAACATTTTTAATTGTAAACTAATTTCCAATCGATAAGTAAACAAAGAGGTAAACCGAGGGCGTTTTGTCTATTATTACCACCGTACATTGCGGCTATTTCCAGCTCTTGTCCCTTGCCATTAGCGCGGGTTCAAGGCTAGCTTTCTGTACAAATATTTACTTAGTAGCCGTGTAGTGCGCTGAAATCAACGCCGTCCATGGTTTCTATGAACTACAAAATGAATGAAAATGAAAATTACCTAACTGATTTTATGGATTATTAATGTTTTTGATAGCTTAATAAGTAAACAATAATATTGCAATCTCACTTTTACTAAAATATTGACTGTTTTCGAAAAACACTACAAAAACTAAAAAATGCGACTTGAGTCGATTTTTTGTGCTCCCGAGTGTATGTATTTATTAGTTGCAGTTTGTATAGAATGCACAGTGTTAACAAGTCCATAGGACTTTTTGAATGGTTGGGATTTTCTACATTGTGTGGGATGAGTACCAAAAGTGTCGAAATCTCGTTATACTGATAGTATTTCGTTCGATATTTGGCGGTAATTAGTAATTATAATATTAATATGTGGACTTGTAAAGTACCTACGCTTTATTGACCGGTTTGTTGTGATTAAAAAGGCTAATTCCTGACTTAACAGTAACAAAGCAATCATGTGTTTTCGTAGTAAATAAAACCAAAATTAGTTACGGCTGGGAAACCCGATCAGTTGTTTACTCTAAAAGCAAAGATTCCTAGTAAAATGCGCTAGCAGCCCGGGGAATAGAGACCACGAATTGTGAACAATTTTTGAGGACTGATTTTTCAAGACATTTCTTCTTGACAGTACAATTGTAGCCTAGTGCTATTATTCATTTACTCGTACATATCAAACGAGTAAGTAAATTAGGTTCAATATACAGCCGATCACCGACCTTTAACGCTCCAAAAAAAGCTAGGTACTAATGCAGTCATGCAATGAGCGTACCTATACTTTTCTGTGTCTGGGTTTTTCTATGCCGGTTGAGGTCAAACTTGGCTAGAAGAATAAATTTGTGGTCGCTGTAAATTTAAAAGCTCATTACCTTTCTAAATATACGTTCGCTTCAGGGTTTTCGATTTGAATATTTCGATTGTATGTCGCATTGTTAGTTGTCATCAAAATTTGTAGATATCTAGGTTTGGTTTCACTACTAGCGACAGCATGTTACTTAACATGAGATTTAGAGGGTAACAAGTTTGTTGGAATTCTTTACATTCCTACCTAGAAACTGATATTTGAACTATGTACTGTCATAGGAATCGTCGCAACTACAGAACAATAACTAAGTATATAGATATTATCATTAAGGAGGTACCTAAATTTTTTTTAAATTTGACTTACACTTAATCACTATAGGTAAACAGTTTAATAGACTTAATACCTAACATTTAAAACAGAACCAATAGCTTTGGATTGACAGTACTTACATCAGTAGGCCACTTCAACTCACATTAATGATGTTTGTCATCCACTTTACAGTGAACGGTGGGAACAACGGAAGCCATGTTGATTTTCACTTTTTGAAGACGTTTTTTACTCAGTTAAAATGTTTTACATAAGTATTTGTTTTGTCTGGTTTTACTTGCTGTTCTTTATCTTATCTGCCCGATTCGAACTTTAAGATACGTCAATTAATAGATCTAGAAACGATATGGATTACATGTGTCAGTGTCAAAAGTGACGTTTTTGGTTGAAAAATTGACGTATCTTAAAGTTCGAATCGGGCCGTATGGTGGTTTTTGTGGGTGGGTATTAAGTGACCATTATCTTCACAGTCGAAGTAATGGTTTAGACAACACCCCTGTATGGATACTAATTATTGCATTTATACATTTGGCCTATTTGTTGTAAATTTCATCTAGGTATATACGTAAGTAAATTAAGTCCGTTGTTTATGAAGGTATAAACGTTAATTATGTACTAATAATCTATCACTAGGTACTAGGTTAATTCCTCATTTTCTAGGTTTATCTCTTAAACAGGAAATGCAAGTAAACTATGATACTGTTTGATTGACCATTATTGTTGTTAGAGACAATAATTTAATGCTTAATAATAGAGCATAGCTTAGACAATACCTAGAATAACAACTTTCTAGTCTCAATGGGCAATGGACGGTTAAATTATCTAGACCTCAATATCTGACAGAAACGAAAGACTATAGTCATTAGAAAGACCGAGAAGGTGCATATTATTGTAATGGAGATTAATGAAGCGCAAATGTGGGAAAGATGAAAATATGTAATTTGTTATAGAATATGCTTGACGAATTGTGCAATTTATTTGCGGGTTCGCCGAGGTCACCTTAAGTTTATTAAGTACACGTATACAGTACAGGTTCTTTGAAATAAGGATATAGTCGATAGTAACCAGTTTATTGTACATAATTTGTTATGATTGGCGCTTAGATAAAAGCTTATATATGTGGCCTACTATAATTTCCATTAATTAATATTGAGTTGTCAGTACAAGGTGTAACAAAAAATAGCGGGGATCCGATTAAGAGCATATTTTTTGTCGCGAAAAATTTTTGGCCTTGGTATACACTGTATGATATGGAGAAGTGTATTATCTTGGGGCGAATGAATGGCAAACGCGCTTCGTAAGAGATGGTCTGACGCCATGAAGAAGACGAGTGGCGGCAGCCTGCACCGTGCGGTCCACTTGGCTTATGACCGCAATCAATGGAGACGTGTTGCATGTGGTCGCGATCCTCAGCATTGAGGGAACGAGGAAGAAGAATACACTGTATAGTCAACCCTCCTTATACAACCCTGTATACTATACTTTTTTCTTCTATTTTTAGAGCACCGTACAAAACTTTGTTCACGGTGCTCTTATGGGATCACTTCGGTCTTGCAAATCGGTTAAATGCGTTTTTCTCAAAGACCGTTTGATGTAGGTACCTAAAATTTGGAATAGTTATGGCAAGTACCATCACTAACACTGTGAATAAGTCAAAACTGCTTATTTCTGTCTGCAAAACTGTTTTAGGGGGAAATTTAGGGGGTTGAGAGGGGTAGCATGAATTTTTTTTTATTTGTAAGAATCGTGTGGGGTACCATTAGAAAGCTTGCAAAAAATTGAGTCGATGGACTGATTTTGACTACATTTTAGAGTGCAATAGTTTCGTTAAAAAATGCATTTAAAGTTGCAAGTTTTCATACAAAAATTTTCACCTCTGTCCTGGCGATTTTCGCGAAAACTATAGCTAACAGGCAGCTGACCAGTCAATACCCAACTTAAAGAAGCATGGAGACGGCGGGAAAATTATCAGCTTAACTTTATCTTTATTAGTTTTTCAACTGCAGCCTGATCTTTGGTTGCTTAGGGCTAGCTAACTGATGCTTACACTGGTCATTTCATATTAGGAAGTAGTTTTAGCGAGAAAGATCCTTAGTTAAAACTTTGGCATTGAAATTTATGACTTATGTCTTTGATACAAACTTTAATTCTGCTTGGTTATTTTTGTGGGATATTTTTTTTTTTCTGAATAGCCTACTATAAGTATGAGAGAGATCTACAAAATACAACCTTATTATATTGCAAATAAGTTTAAATTTCGAACAGGCTTTCCAACCAATTGACTATCTCAATGTGCCCAGTAAGAATCATATTTATTATTGCAGTTTATCTGAAAAAATTCAAATTAAGAATTCCGTTCTTCACTGTCGTTGTGTTTTTTTTTCATAATAGAGCACATAGAGTTAGTAAGGCGTATAGAGAAAGGGAACGGTGCTCTGAGGGCCTACCGCGAACCACGATCGACGTGTTGCCTCTGTGTCGCACTTGTAAATTAGTACGTAAGTGTGACAGGGAGGCAACACGTCGAACGTGGTTCGCGGTAGGCCCTCTGAACACCGTAGTCTTGACTTCGTGCTTGGCCAATTATTTCCTAATCAGAACAATACTCTTACAGGGATATTATTTGTTTGTGTTACATCCTATGTATGTTTCAAGCTAAGAGTTAAAAATAAAAGTCTAGTTACATAAAACATAATGATAATTCACATAATGCGCTAAGCTGTGTGACAGGATACGAGTACTGTAAAACTGTAAAAATTTCAATGAGCGGTAAAAGTAAAACAAAATATTTCTTCAATGCATGTTCCTATGAATGTACCTACGGATACAGCGTCGCTAAGAAAATATAATTGAGTATAAAGTGTAATATAATAGTAAAATTAATTGCATCTCCTGTGATTGTAGCTCCGTTATTAACGACGAGATGAATCATGACCTTGTTCGGCGAGACGCCCGCCAGACACCGCGGTGTTACTCATTCGCATTATTATAAGTGTCGCTGAAACTGTACTGTACAGTCAGCATCCGATCAAGCCCTGTAGTACTACTACTTCATACCGTTATAGTGACGTACGTATAAATAGGGAATTTTAAATGAGGTTACTGCATAAGTGTGACGATACTATTGATGCTGGCCAATCTATACCTTTACTATAAATGGTAAGACGTAACTTAAAAAAAAAAACATTATTATAATATTCCCATATCCACTGATACTAGCTACTGTCATGTTAGTATTTTGTATCATTCAATCAAACGGCATCAGATAAAAATAGATGAATTCAAACATACTATTAAACTGCGAAGTTGGCAGCACGTTCGTTATCACCGTGTGTCGAGACTTCCTGGATTCTTTAAATTATGATATGCATTTGTTAGTGAATGAATCTTAAATCTCAATTGAAACCGTTTATTGCTGCGACCTACGATGTAATAAAGGGTATTAAAGCGGAATCTCTGTCAACTTGGGACGGAGATATGAAATTGGTCCGCTTTATGCAACGTGGTCGTATTGTGATTTTGAACAATGTATTCGACTATTTTTGAACCACACTGAATCTGGCAAATTCCTCTGCCTGCTAGTATCTCCCACATCGGCCGGAACACAATTATTGTCCATTATAATCTAAGACTATGGTCGCGTTTAATAAGACTTGTAACCATATTTGTAAGAAATAGAGGTAAAAAATGCTGTCAGGTTATAAGCATATTAGTAAAATGTGAGCCAGATCTCTAATTCATTCAGGATATTACACATTAAGTGTGTGCACAGTACCTGATTTAATTAACGTTGGCAGTCAGCTAGCGTGAGTGAGAGTTGCTTAAGTTTCACTGATCAAAATCTTAACCACTTTCCAAGGAAATGTTGCTAGGCTAATTAGAATATAGTCATATTTACTGATAACAGTGATAACATATTTAATTTGGCGCTGTTACGCAGCATTTCATACGATAATAGCTATTTTTCATCTGACCGACGACCTGTATAACAAATCCTTTTTAATATTGAATGATTCTTACCTAATATACAACTAAGCATAAAGCAATTCTGCCTGTCGCCTATTGTCATGCGCTAAGCCAAAAGGTACTTATTATTTAGTTGTCCAAAGACACATACGTCTTTTTAGTATATTACATCACCGCAGACTAGTCGGCTGACTCACGGCTAACATCTGAGATGCGCAGGAGTAGCGGAAATGCCTAATCTCACCATTAGCAGCTTCACTTAGTTCGCACATGTGCTGGAATGTTTTTGGAAAATAATTGTGTTCCGGCCGATGCGGGAGATACCAGCAGGCAGAGGAATTTGCCAGATTCAGTGCGGTTGTAAAAAGTCGAATACATTGTTCAATTTATATTTACACGCTTTTTTACATACCTGGCTTTACTTTAATTACTTATGTCATTGATAATTTTTTAGCCGTTTGGCTGGGTTACTCTTGAAATCAAATTGGTACCAAATTTAGTGTTCCTGTATTTCACTTTACGCCGTAAGGTTACAAAAATATAGGTGAAATAATATTAATATTGGTATTAATAGGTTAACTACGATGCGAACCCATGCAACGCCGAACGAATGAAACTGCATCTATTATTCTGCACTCATGGTCGATCCTTTTGTGGTGCATTACGTGTTGAGTCGAGGCCTCGATACAGTCAGCATACATTATGGTTATTAAATCTTTAAAAGGGCTTCTAGGAGCTGTTGTTATGGGACTTTTTTTTAATATTTAAGTCCTAGGTACTCAGAAGCGCTGGTCGCCTAGCGGTAAGAGCGTGCGACTTTTAATCCGGAGGTCGCGGGTTCAAACCCCGGCTTGTACCAATGAGTTTTTCGGAACTTATGTACGAAATATCATTTGATATTTACCAGTCGCTTTTCGGTGAAGGAAAACATCGTGAGGAAACCGGACTAATTCCAATAAGGTCTAGTTTACCCTCTGGGTTGGAAGGTCAGATGGCAGTCGCTTCCGTAAAAAACTTGTACCTACGCCAATTCTCGGGATTAGTTGCCAAGCGTACCCATGACCCGTGGCAGAATGCCGGGATAACGCGAGGAAGAAGAAGTCCTAGGTACTCAATTTTTAAGAAACCGATACAAATCCGTCGCAGTTTTAGATTAGGCCTATTAGTATTATTAAATTTTTTAGATGCAATAATAATACATACTACTTTTTTTAAACTAGGAACTAGGAAGGAGGTTGGTCGAGTAGGTACCGTGTCGTGGTCCGTGTCACGTCATAGTTTTATCCACGTGATAAAATAACTGTCACTTTTCAACACTGCGGGATAGAAAGTGACGGACACCGTTTTGTCACGCTGTCACGTAGACAAGAACGACCATCATATCCGAACTGGAGTTTCATTGAGATAAACTAATTTGACTGTATCACTAGCAAAATATTAATAACTTTTATCCAAAAGAGGTGAAAATATCTGCCATATTGGTCTCCTGTTCGTCTTATGAATGTTTTATCCTTTTACGGTTTCTACCTAGTGCCTTTAATATCCATTTTTATGAAAATCTTTACGAAAAAGTAACGTTACTTGAATTTATTACATGTGCCGTATATTACAGAAAACATGTTGAGAACTGTACTCGATGCACGTATGAGGCACTCGATTACTGTTATACGCAATATTATTGTGCCGAACTTGGCCAACGTTTATCATATTCTTTTAGTCCTGTACGGAACTGATTAATATAGAGAACGTTGTTATAGTTTGTCGCACGTATTATATCATTTAGGTGCACTATTTTGGTTAGAACGACGACTAGAAGAGGTATTCATTAGGAAGCACTGTTTTGTGGACTCCATTCTTTCATTCTTAAAAAAACTTCCGCTGTAAATGCACACTATGAAGTTCCTTGGCTATCTCAATGGTCCAAAATCCTATCCATCCGGGCCCGTTGACTAATAACTTCCTACAGTCAGGTTATTCGGCGGCGTCGACAGCTAAATTGTGCTTGGAATGGACGAAATGGATTGAAATACAAGTTTCAGGAACTAAAGGAGCAGGAAATGTGAGTGCATAATACGAGTATGTATAGCACGCAGCACGCACCTAATATGTTACACGTTCCATAGCAAAAATGACGGGAATGCTCTTAAACAAAATTTAATACCTGCTTAAGTATATGAATAAATATGTTTTCAGAATATATTTAGGTATAAGAATATCTTCTAATTTTCATTTATTTATTGCATACCATGGTACTTACAGGTGTTATTTTAAATTAAATTGTAACAGCATGGACCCTGAATAGGGTATGGCTAGAGATGGGTAACTACCCGGGTAAATACCCGAGAGCGGGTATTTACCCGGTAAATACCCGATATTTACCTGCCCGCGGGTAAATACGCGGGTATTTTCGTTTTTCTTCTAAATTTGATGTGTTTAATGGTATGTGAGTATAAATAAGATTAATATAAGTATTTTTTTATAATGTTACATAAAATGTATGTTCAAACTAATTACGAAAACGTTGCTATGAGGTGAAGTTCGATTTTAACATATCAGTCCAATTATGAAAATCGTGTAAAATCATTCCCTGGCTTCCGGAAATGTTTTAAAATGCTTTTAATATACATTAGAAAGATGAAAATAAAGAATACTTATGAATGATAATAAAAAAAAATTGTGCAATATCCCAACTTGTGAAGCTTATAAGTCCAACACAGTCAGTTTTAGGACATAAACGTATATAACCTTTTTTATAGAAAATTATGTCTACTTTAGTTTGTACATACAACACTTTTCGATATTAATGACAGATTCCAAGAAATATGAAAAAGTTCACTTTTGCCCCCCTCCCCCCAACCACACCCCCCGCTGACTGAAGTTGGAATGTGTATTATCAACGTATAAGTACGATAATTTACTCAAGTCTAAAAAAAATACTCTTATGACGGCCTATTTTTAATATTTATCAAAATTGTACTAAAAATTCCTTAGTTACAACTGCAACTGCAACTAAACCATTTAATTTTAAATGACACACAATAATTACCGCTATTAACTCGGTTTATATCTCCACTTTAACACAAATCAACATGTGCAACAAGAAATGAATCTACCCGTCCATTTGGGTAGATACGGGTAAATACCGGGTAGATGGGTATTTACCGGGTATTTACCTGGGTGGGTAAATTGGGTAAATACCCGCGACCCATCTCTAGGTATGGCAAGTTAACCTTAATAGCTAAATACTTAAAATTACCGTACAAATATATTATCTATTGCTTAATATCTGGTTAGTTTCGCAATCACAGTAAATAGTATTCATGGAATGAAAATAACTATACTAATGATAACAATACGAATTTAAATACTATGTATTACTTAATTACTCAATAATATCTGGTAAATTAATAAATCTATTGTGCTAGTGTGTCTACATGTTTTAT
This sequence comes from Cydia splendana, assembly GCF_910591565.1. Classification (NCBI taxonomy): domain Eukaryota; kingdom Metazoa; phylum Arthropoda; class Insecta; order Lepidoptera; family Tortricidae; genus Cydia; species Cydia splendana. The sequence goes on from NC_085960.1 coordinate 15,072,939, forward strand.
TGATCACAACTATGACTGATCGATTGTAAATTGAATACACGTATGAGTAACAGTTTTTGAATTTACCGTTTGAATAGCATTGTTCTCTACTTTAATACCATATGTAAGTATGTATTTGCATTGCAGCATCTTATATTACGAGAATATTGGATGAATTATACTCGTAGTATGAAAGCATAATGTACCTACTTAGTATGTACTTATGTTATTCTTCTATACCACAGAATAAGTAAAAGTATTATCATATCATACCTACGAACGTATGTACTATAATGCGATTTATATTATTATGTCAAATAACTACTATGATTACTCTGTGTTTTTATTTTTCGCAGTCCGTGAGGTTGATGACATTCGTTAGTTCGTTATTTTTAGATTCGCGTACTAACGTGCTACATAGAATTGATTTATACTAGTACTTTGTAATTCACATTCATGCAATAAATAAAATATAAGATTTCCAAGATCGAAGCTTAATTTATTGAGACGAATCAGAATACGTATACAAATAGTAGTTAGGGATCTAGAGGTAGGTCCCGTAATTTTGTAAGGTGTATTCGGGTAATACCGAATGTCGGATAATTCCGAAATTCAGATGAAAATCACCCTTAATTCCATCATAATAAAAGTCTCTTTTCGGAATTATCCGACAGTTTTCGACATTCGGAATTACCCGAGTAAACCTTAGTACTTATAAAGTATTTGGGTTATATTCTACAGCATAAATACATAGGTACATTAACTTTCCAGATGCTCGTTCAGATTTTTGAACCAGAAATGTCATTGTTGACTGATAATAAGAAATTAAAATCTAAATCGGGCTTTAGGATAAACTAACCGACAGGAATTATAAGGAGTTGTTGGATCTATCGCTTCCGTTTGCATGCGTTTGCGTCAATGAATGTTATTATGATGCTGAACAAAGGATTTGTAATGATTTACAGTGCGTTTGTTGTTGTTGTACTAGTTGTAGGTACTCATAGGTCAGGTAGGAAACGTTTAATTAAAACAGTACCTATAGGGCTTTAGATTATAAAAAAAACAGGATTCCTTTCAATCAATCAATTTACCTTTTACCTTAGTTTTATCTCAATTAGGATGTATGTTTTTGGTATTTTTCGTAACATATAATTTACCTATTTATATTCTTATTGGAATTATTTTTGAATCCGAATTAAATTTCTGGGTTAATTTGAAATGTGCCTCCAGGCCCCAATTTCACCACGGTGACAGGTGCGACAATTGTAAAACATCACTGCTGCTGACGTCACAGCATGGGCTACGGTTACCGTTCAACATCGGGCGGGCCGTATTCCTGTTTGCCACCATCATTGTATTATTAATAAAAACTTTATTATATCGGAAACAAATAGATATTTCTCTTGCTAAGTTTATGACAATTGTCACAAGAAACACGACAATTGTCACGAAATCCCGACATATAACTCATTTCCTGTCAAGATTCACCGACAATTCTACAAATATGTCGACAAGAAAAAATAATTCTTGTTTCACAACATAATTGTAATACATACAATTGTAGCAAAATGCCTGTCATGTTTGTAAGTATTTCTATAGCAAATATTTTATAAAATTGTAATATGTCACCTGTCGCTTGACAATTGTCGCTCGACATATGTCACTGACAATTGTAGCTGTGGTGAAATTGGGGCCTGATCATGTTATATTTGTATGTATGAAATTTTCTCGTTTGATATCTTTCAATGGTCCGACGGTTTGATTAAATTTATCGCCCTACTTTAGTGAAGTTATACAGATGCTGGTTATGCTCTAAATCAATGTTTTTATGAATTCTATAATGTTTACCATTATGACTGTATTACTTTACATCTGGTAGGTGCGAAATATGTGAAATAATGGCCATCAGTAATTTTAATATTGTATTTATTTCTCGTTTCTTAAAATCTTAGTTATTTTACATAGATTGAGGTGTTTATACAGGAAACATCGCTTTTTAAACGTCATACACTGAAACGAAGTGACGTGTGACATGCGATACCTACCCACACCTCGGTACCCTCTTCGAGCTAAATGTACGTCTACCTACACATAGTGAACCTTATGGTAATAGAATAAGGTTCAAATTATAAATGGCGATAAATCGACTGTAAAATTGAGTAGTGTATCATTTTAGAATCGTCATCGATACTCGACGCCCTTTTCACGTGCGTTTTTTAATTGCGTTATATTTCAAACAGTTTCATATGCTTAGGTAACGTATTATATGTACCTACATTTTGATGTTTTAATTTTTACTATAGATAATAAATGACACCCTCGAAGTTTAAAGTTCATTGGAAGGTAAATCGTGCGAGTGCGAGAGGGACATCGGGCATCGCTATACATATAAGTACGCAGATGGCATGGTACTGTCTTGCTCACACACCGGAGCGGCGGCGTGCACATCCGTATCACATTGATATCCGCGATATTAGACTGGTTTTGATTATTAATAAACGTATAGATAAAAGATGGTACCCTGCAATAATAGCATTTATATCATGTACTGTATTTTTTTCATCTTTGTAATGCATGAAATCAATGAATTCAGACGCTAAACAAACCACATCACAAACGTATGTCACAAAAATACGACATGTTACGACATTTCATCAAACTTCAAAGGTCGTCGCATAGATGAAAGAGGCCATATTTTTAATAACATTCTACTTTCAGAATATAAAATATTATTAAAGACGACACCGACGTCCGTTTCCTCTTTTGAAAATATAGAAGATGCAAGTTTCTCAGTCAAACAAGCTAGAAGCAAAAAGAAGTTAAGGTTATATGTAGTCAAAACTTTCAATGTAGTAGTTATTCTCTGCGGAAAGAGAAGATTTGTGGATATAAGGCAACCAATACATTCTAGGTATAAATCTTCTCTTTCCGCAAAGACTATAAATTATTTAAGTAGGTACTTAAATAGATAGCGTTTGAGTTACATATTGGACTATAATTTTCCCTTCATAAAAGCACCTCGACGTGCTTTTTGTCTGTCACCAAAATAATTCTCAAGTCTTAAGATCGCATAGCATTCCTTGTTCAGGCAATGTCGCCAAATTGAAATGTGATACATGGCTTCCGTCGTAGTCGCAGCTTGTAACGGTTTGTAGTTATGTCAAAATATGCATGTCTACTTTCAAAATGTGGCCAGGAAACGTTACGAGTCTCAAATAATTCTTACCGTTTGGTTGCATTATAGGTAATATTGTTATTGGTAATTTCATGTGATATATATTATATAATACCTATGTTTTTTAATGTCTGTAGGGTCAGGTGGGGTAAATAGAAAACACAGGTAAAAATAAGACTAGGTAAGTTTTTAACACTCAAAAACTTATATTTCATTCCTATTCCATTTAAAAAGAAACCCTTGTGATGTATTAATTCTTACTTAAACTTTTTAAGTACGGCAGCTTATTTTTACCATAAGCGCGATTTGGGCGACTGTTGGGCTGAATTAATTAATTATATTTTTATATTTAAATGTTCAATACCAAAAATGGATTATTGGCGGGATGAACTGACTTTGCTAAAGATGCTTAAATTATTTATATTTGCATCCCAAACAGTCAATGGCATCCCATCTTAATTTTAAACACATGTATTGCTAAAGTTCAAGCATAACTGCTAATACCTTTCTCCGACTTGTATTTTTTGTCCCCCACGCGCGAGGGGCGCCATTTTGTGTTATTTATAGAGGTGCGCGTGCGTTTCTTTCAGTTGCGTTCAATTAGTTTGATTTGTGGGAAATCGATTTCATAGAATGCCTGACTGAAAACGGTTTCCGGTGATTTGAGGATAAAAATAAAATAGGCCACGGATAAAAAGCTTAGTCATGAATGAAAATGTTTACCTATATTTCTAACTAAAGAGCGAATTCAAGAAATGTAAGCAGTGGTTTTACGGGTTAATTGAGTCCCGTTGGATCAGCTTGCGTTAGCGGAAGCAAAATTGGTGCAACGAAGTGCAAACTTCGTTCTTTTAGCTATCGCAAAGCTTTCCATATTACTAACTTGGCCTAAGTGATTACGTTAATAAGATATTATTTAAAAGACTTACATTAAGTAACTTCCCCTGAGATCGTTGTTATTATTTGTTTATTTGTAAATAACACCTCCATTGCATGCCACAAGTATGCACCTATCTTCATGCTGATCTTTCAATAGTTACCTATTGCTCTTAAAATTAGGGAAGTCGTTGCTTACAACAGGCTTAGTTATCACAATTGGATCATCATCATCGCACTCTGGCACTCTGGCACGGATCGGAGCCTGATCATAATTTAAATCCCCGGCCATATTCGGCGGTTTCGCCTAGTCCAAGGGAAGACGTGCGGCGCGGCGTGCCACATAATAAGTGGGCTCACTTCCTTTGCGCTAGAGACTAACCCCCTTATTCATAAAATTTTACGGGCCTGATTTAGTTAAATTATATTTTATCCCTTTCTAACGAATACATATGTCAAAATGACAGACAAAGACAAACGATTATTAGTTAATTAAAGTTTGTAGCGCGTTTATGAATAAGGGGATAAGTACGTAAGGTCACTGTGGGCAAGTCCGTCTACTCGCCGAATTTTGAAAATTGTCATTGTTTTTGCTTAATTTGCGCTTGAAATGATCTATCACTAAGGCTAAACTATTAATTATTAAATTCTTCATCGTATGCGATTACAAGCAGTAACATAGGTGAATAATTAACAGAACTAGATCACTACAAAGTAAAAAAAAAAAAGTATGCCGGACTTCGCCACAGTGACCTTATCTCGAATCGGATGTTACATTTTCGGGAATTAAATAGTTATTTTTATATACTTAGTCTTTTATTTTACTTGCTTTGCAGTCCTTGAAAGACTCTTAGTTAAGTCAATTTACCTTATCATGTTTTTTCGGGCGCATTAAAATGGACGTCTTTTTAGTTCACTTGTAATAATGTAATATTATTGAAATTGCTACATCTTTCTAAGTTTATACTTCATTCAATATTTTTTAATCTCCGTTTTAGTTAAATGAAACATTTCATCCGAATTTACGACTAGAAACTGTCCAACGGATTATTATTTACAGAAAACGTTATATTTAGGAAGCGTCATCGTAATGCGTCGCATATCAAGAAAGCGATCATTAGATCAAAACAACTCACGATCCTAGACACAATAAAATACTTCAGACATTTTGAATAATAACACGCATTTGTTAATCAAACGTGTAAATATTTTTTTATAATAGGGTGTAAATGGTGTAACATGAATGACGATGACCGGTTTTAAAGAATTAACAAATAAATATTTGAGAACGTTTGATGATATCTGATTTGAATGCGACAGTAGAAGTAGCAATAGTTTTAGGACAGGTACTGACGGCCAATGTGCCCAAATAATATTATATAAGTAATATTGTAGCACATTTTTGTTACAATTATAAATAAGGATGTGTTTCGATATATTTGGCTGTCACTATCTATTTGAAGCTGACTGTACAAGCACATTAAAACTTTTTTTCTGTAAAGTATGCAGCTGCGAAGGTATATACGTTATAGCGTTCAAGAAATAAGGCATCTATATTTTTTTAAAAGGTTGCCATATCTTGTAAAATCTGTTTACAAGTAAAACAGTTGGATTTAACTTGATTCGTATTTAAATGTCATGAGCACACTGAATGTCTGAAAGCTTAGGTACAACCAGCTGCAAAAGTGCATGCCCAGTTTATGAATTAATTCCATTCAAAAAGTGAGTAGAGGTAGACCAGTTTGCCAGCTTCACTCGAGGTACAAGCGGTACCAATACATATATGTAGGTACCTACACGCAGCTGCAAAAGTGCATAGATTTAGACCAAGCTAAGATGGGAGCGATTTTGATAGCACAGACTGCGCAAGTGTTATTTCAACATCATAATTCCATAGAAATTTAACGTTTACATTTGCACAATCTGGGCTATCAAAATCGCTCCCAAATGGTCCTGGTCTAAATCTATGCACTTTTGCAGCTGCGTATACCTACATATATTGGTATCGCTTGTACCTCGAGTGAAGCTGGCAAAATGTATAAATTCTTACGTTTAAGGAACACTTAATACTTATGTTAATATTTGCATACTACACCAAAAAACAGGTTCATTATGTTTTAGTTTAGAAAACACTAAAATAACCTGCATGCGTTAATCGTTAAAATACAGTACAAGTGTTTCATTGCTCAAATAAAGTTACAGGCGCTTCGTCAGTTAAGTATGTTTAATCTATAAATTTCACACTAATACATTTACCACCATAATACTGTCAGCTGCAGAAGTTGCTATGCGTTACTAGAGCGTACAACCCACCAGCATCTCCAGAGTGTGACTACGTGACGCCGGGCGACCCATTGCACATTGAACTTTTAGATTAAAAATTAGTCTTTAGGTAGGTAGTATTTCCGCGCATTTGTTTGACAAAAACACTAAAAACACGCGAGAAAAGGGATAGCTGGCCTCGTATACATCTAACTAATTGGCCGGCAACTCTTTGTTTCTCGGCCTTAATAAGTAATAAATAATAATGTATTTTATTAATATTTAAACATTTCTGTTACTCAGCCTGTCATACAAACATGTTTCCAGTTCCCTAAATTCGATATAGTTTGAAGCAATTGATAACGCTACAGTGACGTAAGAAAAACTAATGGGTGCACTGGGTACTACGTAAATGTACCTACTTCAAAGAATTGTATTGACGAACATTATATAAAAACATGTGATAGACGGCTTTTTAAATCAGGCCGCGCGAATAATGCTTCCTGGCAAAGATCCAAGCAATCAAAAAGCCATACGTGAAAAACAATTTGAAAAAGAACGCGTTCCAGTTATTTGGGCAGACATTACATTTTGGATTTTAGGATTACGATTAATTTAATGGTAACTTTTTTTTGCATTATAGTGGTAAACTAAGATACATACTTTCATCCCATCTAATTGTAAGTGGGCACTGTAAGTATGTAGTTTACTATATACGTACATGCGTATCGCTGACTACGAGTACATACCTACAGCTGGTCTGTTGAAAGCCAATTTTGACCCGATTAATCCCACATTTTTACCAACGTTACATGACCCGTGTAAACAATAAGCAACTGAAATGTTAGGACCTTTTGTTTCCTCCGCTAATTGATACACGGACTATACCATACAATCTGGCTCCATTAAAGGGAGCCTTATGGGATTTTGAAACAATGGGACCTTCAGTTCATCTAATCTTTTGTGTTGGTGGTCTCGCAGTGCTTATTATAATGAGAATGTTGAAAGTATTCATTTAAGATTCGTGAAATTGGAGTATGTTTTCGTTGTAAGTGTATGTAAATCTTAAACCTCTTTCCATCTTGGTTTGTAGAATCATTAGAATCAAGAATGTTTTTTTATTAACATAGCCAACACTATCATAATGGAATCTCTAAGAATAATTCCTCAATTAGCGATTAATCGTTTGTCTTTATCTACTCGTATAATTTTGACATTTTGATAATGGGATTAAAAACTCGGATTATTAGAGTTTCAAATGTCCTTTCATTTCAATCCTTTAGTATTCATAAGTACCTTTAACTTCTATTCCACTCCGCTCGTAGGGTTCCGTACCTCAAAAGAAAAAAACGGAACCCTTATAGAATCACTTTGTTGTCCGTCCGTCCGTCTGACTGTCTGTCAAGACATCTCGGGAACGCGTATCGAGTTGAAGTTTAAACCATACACTCAGGTCTATGGTCCCTTGAAGCTGTGAAAAAAGCAAACTTCTAAGAAGCTAACGTAAAAAAACGATACGGCCGTTTATGCCGCAAAAAACGTAAATTTCGACACTTCCAAAATTTATCCCGTTGACATAGAACTATGAAATTTGACAAGTAATAGTCTTACACTACAAGTACAGAGAAAAATCTCAAAACTACATATTGTAAGTACAGATAAAAAAAATATACCCAAAATAAGAAATAAGTTAAATTTGTACGAAACCCTCAGTGGGCGAGGGCGGTTTTTTACATTATATGTATTATTATTAAATGAATTCGCAAAACATGATACAAATTTATTAATACATATATGTACATGTAAATTTCAAATATCGGCACTGAACATTTAGCTATTATTATAACGTGCCAGTGTTGTTTTCATGCCAAAGTTTCATAAGGAAAATGCCGCTACACACATTAAACAACCGTACAATTATTGATACCATATATTATCTTCTTCTCTATATTTAAGAGCTGTGCTTTTGTCGGTGGAGCAATCTCCAACTCGTCCGGTCCTCTGCCAACTCCTTAACCTTCTGGTATGACACGACCTGAACCTTTTCTTTTATTTGGTTGAAATAATTTATTCTCGGTCTTCCTCTTCCTCTCTTTCCCTCTATTTTTCCTTCTATGATGTTCTTTAGGACCATATATTATATCTATGGAGAAAACTTATACATATTTGTTATACGAAATGTTAGTATGCAAAACATCGTGTAAAAAGTAAAAACCTTATATTCTCATGCACATGTCTCTATTGTTTCCAAAAACACAGAAAACGCTGATTGACTTTTGAGGGCAAACTTTTTTTTGGTATTTTTGGGCCCAGGGGTGCCTACATCTGCTCGACACATGCAGCCACTAAATCGACCTTTAAGGAGTTTGCAAAAGAAAATAAGGATGTCCAATCTGATGTCGATATTTTGGGTCGATAAGTGCTGCATCACTACCACTATACGCCGCATTGTACCTAGTTAATATAGATGATATATTAAGGTTAGATAGGGTTCATTACAGAAATGCTTAGGTGTCATTTTCTACTTACCTAATATTTTTTTCTGCCTTGGCGTTGACGATTAGTGAATTGCTTACTCTACGGCTCGAATCATATTCTTCAACTGACCCCGGTCCTGGGTGGCTTGGGTAACCGCTTCCCCAATACATCCAACTTTTGCTCCACAGACCGGCGCCAAGTAAATTTAGGGCGACCATGCTTTCATTTGCCGGGTTAAAAAGACTGACAGCTTCCTCGCTGAACGCATCAGTCTACTATGCTGCAGGGGCAATATCTCATTTATTTTGTTTTAGTTTAGTTTTGTTATTTGATTTAATAACTATGTTTTATATTGTATCGTGTGATCTAAATGGTCGCGCACTGTGCGATTTAAGAGGAATTTCCTCCAGTTACAAAAAAAGTCAATTTCTTTCAACAATTTGAGATTTTCGTACATTCATTTAATATACTATTGTTGTACAACATAATAACCAGCAACATTGTTTTTTTTTAATAATACTAGTATGCATCGATATCGATATTGCAATTTTGTGGCGTTCGCCCACTGCCCTACAGGAGCCATAATTCACAGGCCACAAATCTCGCTGCCCGTTAAAGTTTCAACCGCGTCCACTTTCAAAACAAGGCACAAACATTCTGTCGAAACGTTTACAATATATCCTTGCATATTAAATGTAAAATGTTTTGTATTTTATAAATAAGAGTAGGTAGGTACAAAGAGGTTTGAAAAACTTATTCTAACCTTTTTGAAATCTAAAATCACAAATAAGTACCTAACATTTAACAAATACTATTCGAAATTGTAATTCATCGATATCGACCGTGTAGATATAAAAATACCTATGTAGATATCTAAAAAATGGATGTCCCACTGCTGGGCCCTGGTCTATTCTCAGGTACAATCCCGTACATCCTTAAGATGAAAATGTATAAAAAAATGATAAAAATGATAAACATTATATAAATGATATAAATGATAAAAATGTAATCACGTGAGAGAAACCTTTTATTAAACGGCAATCTTTGTCTAATCTTGCTTCACCGGCGAACAATTATTACAACCAACTACCTATGTACAATATTTAAGGTCTCCAATTTTGCAAGTGATATATTTCTAGCTCACTTATTACTAACCATTCTAACATTCTAACTATACGGTTGTAAAATATCTTCAGGCCAATTAAGTTGCAACAAGAGACTTTGGACGTGCCGCACATGGGCGACGTGTATCACGGTACATTTCGTTTAATGTCGCCAAAAATTAAGACCTTAAACTTTATTGCTTTAAACTCAATAACCTCGAAGGTTTTAAACAAGGACGTATAGATATATATGGGAAGACTTATGTTACCTACATACCTAGATAGAATAGGTCCGTAAGTACATTTTAACCTGACACCCATTAAAAAGAAAATGAAAGTTCCACTGTGCTTTTAGTTGCTACCTCATTCCTTTTTCTGCTAAATGATAACAAAAATTATTATAATTTTTGATTATAAGTATGTATTATGATATGATATTTCCAAATGCCCATTTATTTTTTTAGACTTTGCATTATTGATGTAGTCGAAATTAGGGCTCGCGGTCGGGTACGGGTTTCGGGTACCCGTTGCCGGGGCCCCGTTCACGTGCTACACGAAACCGGATTTGTGGCCCGTTCGGAACGGGTAATTAGGAACCGTGTAATTAAGATCCGTGTACCCGTGTTACCCGTGTGTCCGGATCCACGGATACAAGGGTCCAGCCCGTTCTCGACGTATAGTGACGATCGGACGCGTTCTTTATAAGAGGGAAGAATGAAAAGTTTATAACGAACAATAATTACATTACCAATAACAAGCAAAACAAAAAAAAATAGAACAACAACAACTAGATCCGGAGCCGAACGCAAATCCGGATCCGAACGCACTACACGGGCACGGATTTTGACAGGTTCGTGTAATTCGGAGGCTTAGCACCGCCGGGGCTAAGAACACGGATGCACGGGTTTGCGTGTAGCACGGATATCGGGAGCCCTAGTCGAAATATGGTTTCACAAATAATCGCCAATATCTGGGAGACCGAGCTTTGCTCGAAAAACATATAAAAACTCAGAGATAAGACCTAGCTAGATCGATTATTCGCCCCCTAAAACCCCCATGTAGCAAATTTAAAAAAATGTTAGAGCCGGTTCCGAGATCCCCGAAATATATAAATAAATAAATATTCAAGAATTATTAGATACAAACTTAATTAAATATCGTTTTGGGAAAAAATATTACCATTTGGCATTTCCACTCAGATATTGCGAATTTGTGAATCATTTAAATTTGTCAGTATACGAGGATAACTGAACTATTGTGTTCGCAACCAATCATTACCTATAGTACGAGTATGTACATTATTTATCGAATATAATTATATCCATCAATTTCCTTAAAAACAAATGCATACTTGTTTGCAACTAAACTAAAACCAAACGGAATGAAATGCATACGAATATAGAACTGCACGCACCTGAATGCAATAAATTTGCTTGCATATTATTTTAAACCGCAACCCGAGTTAAACTCATTACTCGTCTTTGCTACCTGGTTAAAGTGGCAAGCAAAAGTAACACTATTCACTTTGAGATAAATTATAATTCAAACGTGACCACATCCTTATTTGCGGGCAGTTATTTAAAACGTATTTTTTTATTGCATGCATCTCACTCTCTATTTGTGTCCCAATCAAACTGAAAAATATTTCATAATTAATCAATTGTTGATATGTATTATTATTTTGTTTACTAGAACAGATTGACGATATTTTAGTAAAAAAAAAATGCTTTATCTTTAATGTAAAAAGTGTGTATTTTTCTTGTTCATGTATAGTCGCCATCAGATATATCGGATCGGCCAAGGCTCTCACAAGTCACAAATATCTGAACAGTTTTGAGCACCTCGGCCGCTCCGATATATGTATCTGATTACGACTGTACCTAGCTGATAATATTAGGTACAAACAGCAACACTCCTAACTGTACATCGGTGGACCTTATTACCAAAGGCATAAGGTCCACCGATGCGATGGTACCTATAGCGAATAATATTTTCTAAATATTTGTAGTTATGTTTTATTAATTTGTGTATCATTTGTCTTCAGACGAAACAAACTCCGTGAGTGAAGCCTCATCGAACGAGAACATCCGCCTGGCGTGTGGGCCGAAACCTCGAGGTCCGGTACAGACCATCAGGTGGTACAAAGACGGGCTACCACTAGACATTCACGGACGATTTATGCAACAGAGGCAGTGGTAAGTGCTCATTTATTCAGGGAACAATTCATTTATATTAGTCACATATCTAATTTATTATTTATATTAGTTTTACTTCGGCGAGGTGTAATCCTTGATTTTACGACCTATTTTAGTTAAAATGCACTATGTTATTGAATCAAACCTTTCGTTCTTCGTTTTGTAAGCAATTTGATCGAATGCACACTTGATAGAATCAACATGTGCGATAAAATCAAGTGTTGATTTGACGTGGACGCGAAATTTGACAGTTGTACATCTCGAATAAGGCCCCCGAAAACCTAGTAGAAAATGTAGCAATATATGAAACGTTTGTATAATCGCCGAAGTATGACAACATTTAAAACAGACTTAACCGACATTGACGTAGACCAAAGAATGAATAGCCTGCGCAGGTCGTACATCACGCAGGTCTATTTGAGGCATCGCATAACATGGCTGGAGTTGGAGCAACAACAACCATCGCTCATGCGCATTGCTGGATTATGAAGCTATTCATTATGCGATTGGAAATGTTTAGACAACAGTATTGAATTGGGGATCATTGCCTGTGCTAAAATTAAACTGCATTCTTAGCATGACCGACATATTTCAGGTTTTCTGTATAATAACAAAAATAAAACCTCCCCATTGTCATTTACAAGCAAATAATGGTAAAGGTTGCGTCTTTAGGTATATATGTACATGTTTTTTTTTCAGGTTAAGAATAAAATCATTCAGAGCAAAAGATGCTGGTTTATATTCTTGCATCAACGAAGCTAACGACTCGCAGCAATATAATGTCACCATCAAGCTCAAAGCCGATGTCTACGATATAGAAGGTAGGTAGAACTAAATAAATTTTCTAAATTATAGTACAACTTCTTATACCCCCCTGAAGAATGACTTATGATGTCAATCGACTCCATATGTTAAGCGCGACTTGTTGTCATGCTATAGGGTCTGTAGCCTCACCACGAGTTTGACACTGACCTGACACTCACGTGTTCGCTAGCGTGTGCGTCACTGACTTTCTATGCATACTGCGTACTAGCATATTATTAGTGCGAGCGAGATGTATAGAAAGTAAGCTACGCAGAACCTTAGCGAATATGTCAGTGTTAAACTCGTGGTAAGGCTAACAACATAAACATATCGCTGTATATAAAAATATACGTAGTTATTTTTAGCTTAACCGAATAGATGGGTTTTTAACTAGCGAGTGAAAGTGCTTGCATACAAGTCAGTCACAGCCTCGATTTTCCAGAGTGCATTTAGTTATTATTACATTTTATTGACATCTTAACGAGCGTCCAGATGCGTAAACATTGCCCAGCAGGCATTCCGACCAGTGCGAAGATGCATCCAGAACGTCTTTAATAATGTGTTTAGTTTAGAGTGAATCTGCACTCTATTGAAAGAATGTTTCATATCGAGAACTAATACTTATCTCCATTGGTGATATGAGAAAACGCGATATAAGAATAACAAATTTTAATGCTGTTATACTGGTTCACGTACCATAGTGTGTCTCTTGTTAATTACATAAATATATCATCATCATCATGTTTCAGAATTTCAAGGCGATGCTGCGAAAATTGTAGACCAAAATCAGGCAGCGGCACTTGTAGTAGAGAACAACACGATTGAAGAATCTGCTACGAATAAAAAGACGATTAAAAGAAACGTAACAAGAGTCACTGACAATAATAACGATTCTGACGATGAAAAGAAAGAAGATGATCATGCATTTGCTGGCCACATAGATGATACAAAAAATAAATTTGCACCAAAATTTAAGCACCCATCTAAACTGTATAACATGGACATGAAACCTGCGGGAAGCTCAATTCAGTTGAAATGTGCTGCTGATGGTAAGAAATTATGACACATTTTTCTTCTAATAAAAAAAATATTTTCCTTCTAGATGTCTCTGCTTGTACAAAAATTAAAAGTGACCCTTTCAATCTGAATTTTCCGGTAGTTCATGCGACGACGATTAAACTTAAGGACGCCCTAAAATGCGTAATATTATATAGGTATGTGTCAGTGTATAAATAAGAGTAAAATTGTTAATTGCAGGAAATCCCATGCCTAACATAACTTGGTTTAAAAACAACGGCTCTATAGAAAGGTCTTATTTCCGACCAAAATTCGGCAAATGGTGGATGTCCCTTGAAGAATTATCGAAAACGGACAACGGCAACTACACATGCCTCATATGCAATGAACTAGGCTGCATCAGTCATACGGTTAATCTTCAAGTACAAGGTGAGTTTGGTATTAAACACATATAAGTCAGGAAATTTATTTAATACACCTGCATATTTTTTTACAGGATTACATATCAAATAAGTTTTCTTGTCATACTAGTAAAAAGATAAAAAAGATAAAAAAAAATAGTTCATTCAAGTAGGCATATGACAATGCGCTTATGAACGTCAAATAAACCTTTACCGGCTCCAACCGTACACCTCTGCCCCGAGAAGATTTAAATCCCCTCTCAATTGGAGGAGGGTATCCCAATATGGGACCGGCAACAAACTCGGCGGGACACATCTTTTCAATTTATTGCATCTTATAATTAACATGCATTACGAGTAATTAAGAAAAATACAATTTAAATTACTATGTACGTAAGTGTAAGTATGTACTCTTATACAGAATTTCTGGAAGAAATAAGTTAAATGTAACAATTTTACAGACACTTAAGACCTACTCGTTATAGCGGTCCTGTCCATTTACTATATTTTACACCTATAAGTACAACAGTATTGCATAATACATTATACATAATATATTATTAAATCCGTAGAGCGATATCCATCGAAGCCTTATATAAAAGAAGGACACCCAGGAAACATAACTGCCGTGTTAAACGATACCGTAACACTGGCTTGCCCGCCAATATCAGACTTGGAACCATTCTTGTATTGGCTAAAGGCATACGATAATTTCACCGTTGTAGACGGAGAAGTTGGACCAAACGAGCAAACTATACCAAACGGATATGAAATTCAGGTCTTTGTTACGATTCTGGTGGTGGTTGATAGTTGTCGGTTACGGTTATTTAAAATTTGCAAAGGAAAGTAGCGCACATTTTAGTTCCTTTACGGTTCATCGTCAATTTAACTAATCAAGGAGTTGAAGGTTTCATGTACACTATTTAAATAATCAAATAATAATGGTAACGGGAAAATACGTACCTAATTTGGAATTATCACATCGATTCACTGTCATACTAAATTCTCATCTGGTGATTGGTTTCCTGTGGTTACCATAGAGAAATAAGGGCTCAGTCCATATCATACAGAAATATAGTAAGAATAGTAGAGTGCTCACTCCATACATCAGTTTTGGTACCAAAATGTCTATTATTTTCGCAGTCGACATCTAGCATCGAAATTTGTATTGAAAAACAATTTACAACTAATATTAAAAGTAGAAGGCGTTGAAAATAGAGTTCCGGTTAATCCGGTGATAATATTAGCTGAAAATTGTTGACTTTTCGGTCGTCCGAACATCTATGGCCAAGTAGCAGTGTACATAATTCCGCTACTCGATGCTAGATGTCGACTACGAAAATAAAAGTCGTTTTGGTACTGAAACTGATGTATGGAGTGAGCACTCTAGGTATTTTTTTCTCTATGGTCCATCTTTATTATAAATAAGTTTTATTTATGTATGGTGCGTGTACGCTCAGTTTACCTACTTATTTCTCTATCTCCGTACTCATACGTTAAGTATATACATTTTTATATATTTACATACTAAACTTAAATGTAACTGGTGGCGGTTTAAATTGGTGTTTTTTCATATAATCGTAGAACCTGTCGTAAATTGCTAAGTCATAAATATATATATACAAACCTCATTTGATTTGGAAAATAATTATAGATTATTTATCTTACTCGGAATAACGAGTTCTTCCAATTTTAATGAAATTTTAAACTTTGAGTGAAGATAAAAGAACAATAGTAGTACAATAAATATAAACAACTTTCAGACAACTTTTTTTCCCGTATTAGAATCGACGAAGCTCGTGATTTTCAAAAGAAATAACTGTTATTCCCCGAGTTTTTACACATGAGGTGTGTCCAGTTTTCCTCAGTTATCTTGTAATTTTCTTCTATCGTAATATTATATACTTATTTGTTAGTTATGGTTTAGAAACGTATCTTTACACTGGGTCACATTGAATACTTAATACAAAAATAGTGTTTTTGACACAAATGGTAATAAAGAAAAAAAAAATACTTGATATGTAAAATATTTCATGTGTATATTTTTTGCAAGGGCAGACTCTAAACATCTGTGTTAAAGTAAGCTCTATAGAAAAAATCCGATTTTCATTGAATTTTATAACTGTATTTTACATAATATTAAAACCGTTGTAATTGTATAATATACTTAATAACTCAGGTATCTTTTTATATACACATATATCATAAAACTTTATTATTTTAGAGCGTCTGTTCTCGAAACCAGTCTTGACACAAGGCCCCACTAACCAAACTGTGCTGATCGGGGACACAGCTAAGTTTAGTTGTGATTATCTGTCCGATTTCGTTCATGTGGTTTTTTGGCTGTTCTATAAAGACAAAAATGAGTTCAAGAATACTACCGATTTCGATGGTTCATTTGCCATTAAGGTGAGGGCCTATTTGACTAAAGCATGCATGAGAGTGGGCATTTAGCTGTCGCATGTTAGTTCGGAACTCTGTATAAAATAACTGCATGTTCTTGTCCTGTCACCTAAGATGAAAGTGGACGACCGCGAGAAACTGCCATTCTATACAAACGTAGTCCCCATTTTCCTCTCTGGATATTAACATTATAGAAAATATTTTTACACAATCCGATTTACATTAAGCACAGCATTTGTTTCGTTAACTTCCATTTTTAAGTATTATTATGGAACAGGAGCTTTATAAAATTGTATAGAATTATTTTTTCAGTCCTAATTCTTATAAATCTTATAATAATCAATAAATCTATAAAAATCAAACTAAGGAGCATAGCTATGGCTGATATACATCAAGTTGTGGTAAAAATATTTTCCATATCGTCAATATTACTCGGAGAGGAAAATATGGACTACGTTTGTATGGAAAAACGGGCGTCCTCTATAATAAATTGAACAGTCTTATCGAACTGTATCCTGAATTGAACTAAATCTTAATTAATGTACTTTATCGTATTCAAAGTTATTTATCTATATGCCATTTTATGCCAAGGTGTGTTATACCCACTTAATTCAGTAACTGACCGACAGGGATGTCAGGGACGCAGCAACACGTAAGGGGAGATAAAGATATCTCTACCGTGTCTAATGCATATTAGCTGCAGCTCTGTCGTCAGATACTGGATTAAGTAAGGCGTGTGAAGCGCGTCAAACAGTTAAATTTTATTAGTAATTGTATTGTGTGTGTTGCGCTTTAGACAGTTAAGTGTTGGCTTTCAATTGAAAATAAAGCTTAGTTTTATAGATACACGAATTATCCGCAATTATCCCAACATACTTTACGTATTTTTTTTGCAAATCAGTCAGTTAACGACAGTTGAATTATTTGAAAGACTTTTTAGGAATGGTGCCAATTGTTTGCAAAATATTTCAGAGTGATGATCCGGAAGACAAAGCTGAAATGCTGACCATAGCTAACGTCACCCAAGAGGACCAGGGTTGGTATATTTGCGTGGCCAAGAATACTTTGGGACAAGCTACAGCCAAAGGATATCTGACAGTTTTGGAATGTAAGTTGAAAAGTCGTATGTATTAGGTATGCATAATATTAATCTGTCTGTCTGATCTGATAAAAAAAATCTAAGTCAGTTATTTAAAATCTGTATGGAATATGTACACACGGAATGTATGGCAGATTTTCGAGACCATTAATATTCACCACTGAATATATTGGTCACGGAAGCCAGCTTAAAAAGAGATGAAGGTATTAATATCAGAAATGGGAGAATGTATATTTAGTTGATAATCAACTTATCTTTATTTGTGTAGCGATGCCAGTTCCCGTGGTGCCAGAACATGCTGGCAAGCACACTCTTCTCGTTAACATCCTGACAGCTGTGCTCGGCGCTATGTTCTTTGTCGCTGCCATAATAGTCGTAATGATATTTAAGAAGCTGAAACAAGAAAAGATCAAGAAGCAACTTGCCATGGAAACTGCGAGGGCAGTCATAGTGACGCATTGGACGAAGAAGGTTACAGTAGAAAAACCTCAGATAGATGGATCACCGAGTAGCGCTGAAGAAGCATTGGTAAATATATAGACAAGATTTTTAGAACTATGTTTATGT
The DNA here is from genome assembly GCF_910591565.1 of Cydia splendana. Lineage (NCBI taxonomy): Eukaryota > Metazoa > Arthropoda > Insecta > Lepidoptera > Tortricidae > Cydia > Cydia splendana. The sequence continues at coordinate 15,091,298 of NC_085960.1, forward strand.
AAAATTACTTATAATCATATGTTTTTCCCGAGATCACGATCAAGTTATATATATTAAAGTAGGTACATTTGTGTTTCCAGTTGATGCCTGTAGTGAAAATCGAGAAACAGAAACTGCAACAGGTGCAAAGTAACACAAGCGAGTCTATGGTAATGTCAGAGTACGAGTTGCCGGTAGATATTGACTGGGAGGTACCTAGGGAAACACTTTCGTTGGGCAAAATACTTGGAGAAGGTGAATTCGGAAAGGTGGTAAAGGCAGAATGTGTTGGTATTTTGAAACCAGGTGTCCATTCGGTGGTAGCTGTTAAAATGTTAAAAGGTACTTTGATTCTTTGGAATAGATTTTGTATTTAATTATTTTAATTAAGTAAGGCGCTACAAACATGTTAATAGAAACCGTAATGTAAGTTTAATTTTGTTATAGAGGGACATACTGATGCAGAAATGATGGCTCTAGTGTCCGAGATGGAGATGATGAAGATGATAGGAAAGCATGTAAATATTATCAATTTGCTGGGCTGTTGCACTCAAGACGGCCCACTGTACGTAATTGTAGAGTTCGCGCCCAATGGCAACTTAAGGGAATTCTTGAGGAATCACAGACCCGGAAACAGGTATGTGTTAATGACAAGAGGAAGATACACATTAAGGCAAATAATTATTTTCAAATACCAGTCTTACTTCCAAGTCTTCGTCTTATCTTAATATCCGTATTTCAGGTACGAATCACCAACAGAAGATCTAAAAGATAAGAAAACTCTAACTCAGAAGGACTTGGTATCATTTTCATATCAAGTTGCAAGGGGAATGGAATATTTAGCCTCAAGAAGAGTAAGTAATAAGTATTCAAATTAATATCCTTAAAATCGTCACATAACTTATTAGATGCCTACTTCTAGGGAACTAATCGAATTATTTTTATTTAACTCGTAACTCACAGTTATTTTTCTTTTGCGTTTTAGTGCATTCATCGAGATTTAGCCGCACGCAATGTTCTCGTATCTGACGACTGCGTGCTCAAAATCGCCGATTTCGGGCTCGCAAAAGACGTCCAAAGCAACGACTATTACAGAAAAAAGACTGAAGGCAGGTTGCCTGTGCGGTGGATGGCCCCGGAATCCCTTTACCACAAGGTGTTCACTACGCAAACTGACGTGTAAGTCCAGCTTAATTATTCAATAGCTAAAAGAAAAATGTAGTTTTCATTCGAATTTTAGCCTATTGTTAAGTTTTATATACGTAATTGTCTTTACATTATACCTATTGTTATGCAGGTGGTCATTTGGCGTGCTCTTATGGGAGATCATGACTCTCGGCGGCACGCCGTACCCTACGGTCGCAGGTCAATACATGTACCAGCACCTGAGCGCTGGACATCGCATGGAAAAACCACCATGCTGTAGTCTTGAAATGTAAGTCGAATAAAATCTTTACTAGGTATCAAAGACATATGTAACTCCGTATAAGATGAATAAAGTCTAAGAAAAAAACGTGCCTCGGAAATCAAGAACAAGTCATTCTCGGATAGATGGCGCACACACCTTTGGCCTATGGTCGGCTAGATGGCGTTGACGACACCGTTTCATATTTAACAATTTTAACACATAGGTATCAGTGAATGAACATGGGTCAAAATGATATAAAAATAATAAAACCATTTATCCATATATATAAATTTTTTCGATAGTTTTATACGTTTTCATTTTGAGTTGTAGTCGTGTGTCGATAGATGGCAGTAAATTTACTGTGACTACATAATTTACTATGACAGGATCCCTCTATACTATCTATTCTCTTTGCTAGGTATTATGTAGATACAACATAATCTCTTAAATTACGTTGGGGTAAGATGGAAAGTTTTTTGCTGAGATAAGCAAATTTTTGTATTGAAAAATTGTGCATTAGGGTAAAACCAAGCAATAGAAATTCTATCGATAAAACTTCGATAAAAAAAAATACTTTCTAAAAGTACTATTTGAACAAAAAAAGACTAGGGGGAATTTGGAATGGTAGCGGGATACCATTGGAATAGTTTCTAAAACCGTGTATATGAGGTGTGTGAATGCTGTAGGTACTATCGGGTGCAGCCACGGTTGAGCATTTCTCAACGAAAATCGCTTGCACCCAAAATTTTAAAACGTCACGCCTCCTTATATTACAAGTATTACAACCAATCACGGTCGTGCATTAAGTATATTGCATCGGTATTGTTTTTGGGTTCTGGCCTGACCATGCAACCCAAACATGTGTTGACCACGGTTATCGGTCTATCAGTTGCATCTTAAACGGCATTCTATGTTAGAAAGATTACACATCTGGTGCCCGTAAAACAATTGTGCGACCAAGAATACTTGGAAACTTTTTTTTAACAGCCATAATGTTTGTCCAGAATTGTTTAATTTTGCGCACTTTGCGTGCGGAGACCGTGCGGCGTCTTAACTTAACATCTGCCCGCTTGAAATTAATCTTAAATTGTTTAACGACCCATACTTTTTTACTATTATCTATTACCAAATTACTGAACACCAATAACGTACGTTATTGGTGTTCAGTAATTTGGTAATAGATAGGTTTTTGAACGTTAAAAACTCAACAATAACTCTCGTATGAACCTTTCTTAAGATAAAGGAGAAAAAAATATTTATCTAGATCTGTAATTTAGATACTCTAAATAATACTCTTACTTTCCTGTCGGGGTATGCAGTGCCTTACTTACTTAAAAAACCACACATCATCTTTATCCGTGAAAATTTGCTGAGTAAAGATGGAAATCTTAAGGATCAAAAAACATTATTACTCGAATTTAATGAACATATACATATTATAGGTACATATGTGTCGCTTAACTTCAAACTCGGGTAAATCCATTCGACCCTCACAGCAAATATCTACCCTATTACCTTTTCTTAATACCAAAATCGCATAATCTGACAGATGGATTTACCCGAGTTCGAAGTTAAGCGACTCATATAATGTACTTTGGTTGGTAGTGTAGTGTTACTCCACTAATAAAAACAGGAACTGGGATAAGGTTGAAAATCCTCGAGTAGATGACGATAATTCCAAAATCAACAAATTTGCATGTAGCACACAACTATGCACTTCAAGTAGTTCAAGTGAGCACTGGCCAATTATCGACAAAGCACAACTAAATGACAGTTGTAACAATTTTTCCACCATTTAAAAAATTACGTAATTCGGAATTAGAGAGGACTTTTTCCTAACCCATTTTTTTCCAGTTCTCCCAACGCACTTTACTTAATTTAAGTGTAAAATTTTCTTATGATTTAGATATAACAGTTACAAATGCTACAAGTTGTATTATTTTAAATTTCAGTTATATGTTGATGCGCGACTGCTGGTCTTTCAAGCCCGACGACCGGCCGTCCTTCGCAGAGCTGGTAGAGTACTTGGACAAGATTCTTACAGTCACTGCTAATCAGGAATATCTAGATCTTGGCCTGCCGCAGTTGGACACGCCACCATCCAGTTACGACGGGTCTTCAGACGAAGAGAGCGATAGTGAATTTCCATTTATTAACAATTAACGAAATGTACCTCATTTCGAGGAGAAAAGGACATACATACAAAATCAAATCCAACCTATGGAAATGGTTGACAGCTTAAATGCTTCGCTTAGCACAAAACGTCGTCGAGTTGTGTTTAAGCAATGCCAAAAATATCTGGATACAGCATCAATTTCAGATGACAATGCGGACAGATTTGTCTATTTGAATTTTGGCAACTAGGTATGACGGTTAACGGGCATCAGATTTGGGCAAGTTAAGTTTTTGCTGGACATTCGTGACCTATATATACCTACATATACTAATTTCTCGGTCAACGAAACTGTATGTGTTTTATTTAAGTTTGTTATGGACGAAAAATAATCATATACAACGTGTAACTTAAAAAAAATTGGTAGTGGAAGTACCTCAGCCTCACCTTGTGTAAAAAAAGGTGTGTACATATTATAATCTAAAGAAGCAAAGGTATAATGGAATCTGGTAACAGTATTGTAAATAACCTGAATGTTACACCTTATGTTATGGATTATGTTATATTTAATATTTTAATTTAGTGTAAATAATATGAATCTTTATTTTACAACGTACATACATTTATTTATTTTACGATATATGTTTAAGTAGTTTCTTAATTTAAAGATTGTTTGATGTGAAAATGCAGAAGATATCGAAAATATCCATGACAAAAAGTATATGAATAGGTAGCAGAATATGTAATATGTAGGATCTAGTCTGCAATTTGGCATGTAAATTATTGTAAATATTGATTTTAGATTATATGAATATGAAATACTCGTATAAATTTATAAAAAAAATGTGGTCTGTATTATCCTTGCTAAATATGAGTACCTAACTCAGTATACATAATTATGGATGCGGTTTTACAATGAATATGCTGTGGAATAAAGTGTCCATGTATGTTGGTCTACAAAGTCTACATCATCAAATTAATGCATAATATATACAGTAGGTATAGCACTATGTGTTGTCTATACCTATACGATTTCAATGATATTAAGAATTAGGTGATCCTAATAATGTAGTTAACATGCGTTTTGCGGTTTGCCTGATTTAATGAGGTACCATTATTTTTGTAATCAGTAGCCATTTTCCTTGTACCCGTGCAGCTTATTTAAGAGCATTTTTTATAAAATTAACTGTAAAATGGCTGGTTGCATGTGTCAGGAATTTAAGCAAGTTTAATATGGACTAGTACATTGCATTTTACCACCAAAAATGTTTATTGTTGTACTTAAATATTTTAATTAAAATTAGTATTCGTAGGATATGTTTAAATGTAGTAAGGATTATCAATGAAATTGATTGTAAATATTATTTAATAATTATTACAAAACCCCGTGTTTACCTTAGAGTCTTGATACTACAATAACTTTTGAAAAACAAACGTCATGTATGTGTCGCAGTCGGATCGTATAATCCGCCGTATTACATTACGGCTAGCCGTTTTCAAAAACAGGGGCGTTTTGAAATGCGGCGGTTTAACGATTAGCCGGATTGAATGCGGCTGAATGAGAATCCGCCGGAATGTATTCGGCGCCATACGTTCTTCAACACGGCTAGCCGTAATGTAATACAGCGAGTCATTAGCCGCCGCTTTGACAGTTTTTAGTTCCCATTTTTAACACCCGTGGCGCTGCCTGACAAACGCTGGGGTGTCCATCAAAAATGGAGTTCGTCGGACTGTTTCTTTTCAAAAAACATTTCTTTCGCAACTTAACTAGACGGAGCCCCGCTTCGCGGGGCTCCTATTTCTGAGCGGTTTGCCCTTCGGGCATCTGAAGCTACCTAACGAACCTAACCTACCTACCTATTGATTTAGTGAGACGTCCGTGAAAACATTACACTTTGGGGAAAAAAGCGTAGGTAGGTAAGTAGGTTAGGTTCGTTAGGTAGCTTCAGATGCCCGAAGGGCAAACCGCCCAGAAATAGGAGCCCCGCTTGCGGGGCTCCGTCTATTTAAGTTGTGAAGGAAATGTTTTGGAAAAGAAACACATGTAGTGCGGTGGGCCCATGGTAAAAATAAATTAAATTGCAAACATTGTCAAACTCCGGTTACGTGGGCGACCGAAAGAACTGGTCACTCTACAATCTAAAATAGTAGTACGATGCGGCTAAACGTTGGCCGCCTTATTGAAGAACGTATCGCAATGACAATCCGGCTAATCGTCGAACCGCCGCATTTCAAAACGCCCCTGTTTTTGATAACGGCTAGCCGTAATGTAATACGGCTGATTATACGATCTGACTACGACATATGTATAATAGCCTTGCCTACTTATAGTTCAAGAATTGCGGACTTGAAATGAACTGAAAGGAAAATGTGTGAGTTTAATTTAATTTTGTTTATATATATGGTAATAAGTAATAATACCCACTAGCGACCCACCCCGGCTTCGCACTGGTTAACAAATTATACACCTAAATCTTCCTCAAGAATCACTCTATTGATAGGTGAAAACCGCATGAAAATCCGTTCAGTAGTTTTTGAGTTTATCGCGAACATACACACACACACACAGACAGACGCGGCGGGGGACATTGTTTTATAAGGTGTAGTGATTATTCGTCCAGGGTTTTCAAATTACCTAGGTGATCAATACGTATTATCATCTGAGTAAATTAGCAAAACTCTTTATCAAATAAACTAGCAGCTAACTACCTAATAATTAGGTGCTACAATGAAATAATTAAGTTCGCCAAATTCGTCTATATCTTGCTACAAGTAGCATTATATTTGAATTGTCCCCGCCGGGAACAGATGGGAATAGGTGCGTTTATAAGAATAATTCCTATCTGTCCCCGCCTGATGCATGGCGGCGGTTACGTGGAGCGGGGACCAATGGGAATACACCATAACTTCCTGAATATTTGAAAACAGAATAAATTGCATTTTTTGTGTGTATTTTATTTTCTTATACCATTTTGCCTCATGAATTGCAATTAAATGTATTTGCGTCAACTTCTGACGTGTCATGTGGTCAGGACATTTTATTGTTTTAAATTATTATATAAATAATGATTGGGCAAAAAAGAATCGTTGTACGATACCTATGTTATGTATATTTTGTTAGAATAAGAGGCAATATTGGAAACAATAAATGACCTACATGTATTGTACCTAAAATGAATTATGGAATATATAAGGATTACCTGAAAATCATTCTTTGTTTTGTTTTATTACCTACCGACTCTCCGAAATACTCCAAAAGTCAAAAATATTATGTATTGATTTTGGTAAGGCTGAGTAATAATGGACTACATACACAAGTCAGTAATATATATTAATATAATACTTATGTATTATTATGACATAAGTTGGTGCATTAGGTAACAGATACGTTCTAACATTACATCGTTTTAAATGTCCTCTAATTAAAAATTAATAATATCAGGGGACATCTTACACAGATCAACCTAGCCCGAAACTAAGCAAAGCTTGTAAGTAAGTACTATGGCTGCTAGGCGACGACATATGTAAGTACTGAAACTACTACATACTTCTTTATAAAACTAAAGTAAGTATATAAATTAGAAACTAAATAACGAGTAAGTAGATTATTGACGAACAGGACCCCGCAGCAAACATAGGGAAAAATTGGTATCAATCAAATCTCACAAAATTTTAGTATGATGAGAACTAGAAATAATATCAAATTATTGTAGTAGTAACCTAAAATTAAATCTACCTACAAAACTAAAACAATACCTAAAAAACTAAAAATCTATATATAAAAGGGTCCCTTGTCTCCAGTGACCTCAACCAGCCGTTTGGCCAAATCCGTGAACAAGCTCTGAGCTCCCGGGCCCCACGGATCGAGGGTCTCGACACCGTAAGGAGCAAAGTTGTAATTATATAGATAAATACATACTAGTATACATATAAAATACCCATGACTCAGGAACAAATGTTTGTTTTTATCACACAAATAAATGCACTTCCCCGGATTAGAACCCAGGACCATCGGCTTCACAGGCAGAGTCACTACGCACTAGGCCAGGCCAGAGCCGGTGTAGCTTTATTTGACGCTCATAAGGTCATAAATACATAATTATATTGTAATATGCGTACTTGAAAAATAATGTACCTACTTATCTTTATCTTAATGTCACGTAAAGCTACAGACTTTTTTGTAAAGTATGATTTAAGGTTTAAATAAAATACCTACATCAGTTACTTATGTCACCTACTTATAAGCAGGGATCGTACATTTTCCAGCATTTTTGGTGCAGCAGAGTGGTGTTAACGGAATTGGTATAGATAATTTCAACTGAAATGGTAGATTAAGGTTAATATCAACGTAATAAACGCTAATTAATCATTAGGGTTGAAATTATTTATACCAATTCCGTTAACAACACTTCGTGCACCAAAAACGCTGGAAAATGTACGATCACTGCTTATAAGTATACTACAAAATACATATTAATAAACGTATATGGTAACGAATATGTACCTACATTAAATAATTTGTATAAATTTATGTAATGTTACTTAACGGGTAAATGAGCAACAGTCAATTTATAAGGAAAATAAATTATTAAGTAGCTGCGACCATTAATTAGTTCTCTTTTGTTCAGTGAGTTGAAGTGACGCTTCAAACGGGAACGGAAGGGTGAGTCTTTTTAAATATTTTATTAATTTAATACATGGATTTAACCTCATAAGTCCCCGTGTACTTGTACAAGTACAAATTAAATTCGAGTTTTGAACTCATATAGAAATAAAAGAAAGTTCCAAATTCAAAAGCGCCAAAATTGCCCTGGGTCTTACGTTACGAGGTTAAAATAGCATTATTTATCTCAGGCATCGTTGTTAATATATTTTTCACCCCACCAGCTCGTAAGGGCTCTCTTTATTCTTCAAAAACTGATGAGAAATTGGCAATAATGTAAGTTGACGCAAATTTTGAGTTGTTTTTCCTCACCTAGAGTGGACTTTGAAATGATAAATATTTAATATCATTCATTTGGATTTGATTTGTAATATTTTACAGTTAGTTTTGTCCTCGCGTTGGTGTGGTGAAAATTTTTGTGTTTTACAAAGTTTAACCCTCGTGCCTTCAAGGCACCCTCGCAATGCTCAATATTCCACTTTACATTTCTGGAATCTTTGGCTCGAGAAACTGAAAACGGTGAAAAATAGAGATACTACTCCTAAAAATACGTGTGATACCTCATTCGATTCTTAATGATGCCTAGAAAAAATGTAACGAAGCGTGTATTAGCACACAAAAAATGTCAAAAGTTATGAACATAAAAACAAAAGTTATGAACAATAAAGATCGAGAATAATAAATTATTGACTAACTTGTTAAAAAAATCTTTAAGATAAATTTCTACAAGTAGTACATTTGCTGACATGTTTTAAATACACCAAATTTTTTTAAATTTTCAATGAATATTTAATACCTTTAAATTAATATTTAATGTTACGTACTCGCTTTTCCACGCCGCGCGCGTTTCCGAAAATGAAGCGCGGAGGGCTGTGTTCAGTGTTGAATAAAAAGTATAAATAATGGAGATACAGTTCTGCAAGTATAGAATGTCTGATTCAAAATATCCTCCTCTTTTTGAATATTAATTTTGGTTTCTTAAATATTAATACTTTTTGAGATATTGGGGAAAAAAAAACTATCTAGTTTTTCCCCCTTTTATTGTTTATAACTTTTGATATTTTTTGTGTGCTAATATACGCTTCGAATACATTTTTCTAGGCATCATTAAATACGAATCGAATGAGGAATCACACGTATTTTTAGGATTTGTATCTCTATTTTTCACCGTTTTCAGTTTCTCGAGAACACTCTGGGGCCACATGGACAACAGTGGTAAAAAAATACACTGTCAGGCCTATTCGGATTTCGAGATAATCACAAGATCTTGAGACGATTTAGAGATCAACTAGATCTACATTAGATATCGACTAGATGTGACTTGGATATCTAAGTCATAACTTGTCGAAATCGTTCAAGAGGACCTCCAGAATCGCGGAAATGTCGAATTTGACATGTCTATCTTACAAATATCTTTAAATTATCCGTATCGTAACTTGTTGAAGTCTAATAGTAGAAATATAATTCATTTTCCGAATCGAGCCGTGTGTCAGAATAGTCGATGAGGTTAAAAACTTCCTGGTTATGTCGCATGTAAGTATTTAAGATTATGGCTTTTTGTAAAGTTCCTATAACGTAACTGGTAATCTGAAGCGTTTCAAGGCTATTACTTAAGGGTTTTGGTACTATTCTTGTTCTGGAAATTAATGTGGGTAGTTAGGTACCTACAGTGTGTCGCGTTTTCGCATGCCACTGTCGTCTATGTTCTATGGTCAGGTATTGCTAACAAGGTTTCAAAGACTGCTTAACTCAAAAAATCTGCTGGCTAAACCCACTGTACTTTAGAATTAAGAATAATTTCTGTCAGTCAATGACCAAGGACCAACATGTGACAAAAGATTACAGCATTAAATATAGACGGTCAAGCAAATCTTGTCAGTAGAAAAAGGCGCGAAATTAAAAATTTTCTATGATACCATATCCGCCATTGCCGCCTTTTTCTACTGACAAGATTTGCTTGACCAAGTATATGTAGTTATCTGTCACTTTATCTGTCTCGTTTTTGTTACAGGATGCTTTGACAGTCAAATTAAGCTAATGTTGGTCGGTGCGAAAAATGTTTGGCTACAAAAAAAAGGCGTGTTCGCCCCAAAGCCTCTTCATCAATGTACTCATCTTTGGAATCCTTTTATCCGGGCTTGCAGAAATATATAATAACTTATGTAAGTTACTTACAGCTGTGTGCGAAATAATTTCTGTAATTCTATTTTGTGACAAAATTTACCGAATTAAAAAAATATAATGGATTTGTTTTATACTTAGCAATGTATGATATGATTGTAGTTTCAGAGGCGAATAAAGTGACAATGTACGGTGAACATCGTAGAGTGGAGTTAGTAGTTAAGAAAAATAACGACACTACTGCGGCATGTGGAGAGTTAGGATGTTTCAAAATGAAGAATATCTCGTTCACTGATAGTAAGTATATATCTTGAATAACATCTCCAATTTGATTTTTTTAATCAGTAAATAAATACTACAGATAAATAAAAACAAATATAGGTAATTACAAATTGTAGTAGTAGTAAAACACTTTATTGTACAAAAATCAAAACAAAACAGGAAAAAATAACATTCGTCATTAGTACAAAGGCGAACTTATCTCTTTAAGGGATCTCTTCCAGTTAACCTTTGAGCAATTGAGGGAGGAAATTGTTTTATCGGAAATCAAAATGCTGGCCTACATAATAAAATATATAGGTAGGTACTTACCCCCTTATTCATAAACGCGCTACGAACCTCGATTAGCTAATAATCGTTTGTCTTTATCTGTCATTTTGACTCATGTATTTGTAAGAAAGGCATACTTAAATAATAATTTAAATAAATCCGGATCGCAATGTTTTATGAATAAAAGGGGGTAAGTATTTATAGCCGATTAGTCATTACTATGGTTTTGTGCCATAGTAATATAATGCTGATAACTGAAGCGAAATTGTTTTTAACAGTCATCCTCCGACCAAATATTACAAGGGAATTTCAAGACAACGTGACACTGGAATGTCCGCTCTCTTCTGGCAACGATACCATGATATATTGGATTGGTGCGAGAGGGGAAAATGTCACCAACAACAACACCCACTTTTCCGTGACAGAAGGTTATTTTTACAAGGTACTTGCATACTCTTATTAACAGGGATGTGACGTCAATCAGAATTGGTCAGAATGCAACACAGTTCAACATTAAAAGCTTATGTGTCTCCATGTGTGTGTAAGTACTAGGAGTGCGTAACTTAGTAAGTATAATTATGATCGATGAGTAAGTGAGCATTTCTCAAAAAGTTTGTATATTTCGATTACATCTTAGATTTCTATAAAAATTGGTATACTGGTAAAAGTACATACATGAAGCTGAACAACTTTCACTATATATATTTCCCAAAATGTCCCTGAAAGTTTCTATGAAACATTCCTTTTTTGTTACCAGATTTCCTTACACATTTGGTAACAAAAAAGGAATGTTTCATAGAAAATTTCTGGGACATTTTGGGAAATATGGCGGAAGTTGTTAAACTTCATGTACTTTACCAGCATACCAATTTTTATAGAAGTCTAGATGTGATCGAAGTACAAACTTTTTGAGAAATGCTCAAGTCCGTAATAAAATTAAATAACATGGATTTGAAATCATTCTAAAACATTAGTTCAACACATTAATTAATTAGTTTCAACATATGAATGTTGAAATTAAATGTAACGTCTAATATGTATAATAACCTAAGTAGAATACCATAGAATACTTTTTCTTCAGGGCGTTTAAATTAAACAATAAAAACTTAGCTAGTTCATGTCACTAATTTTTATACCGTTACTGAAAAGTTTCCAGTCAGCTTGATGTCAAGGTACCTTATTGGATACCTTGACGCTGGGGTTTGTGGAAATCCTTCCAAAAACGAGACATAGATATACAAATCAAATAAAATAAGTCCTTTTATCTTACTAATTTTAAAATATCGAGTCGTAATAACACAATTATTTCGACTTTAGTCTAAATAATACAATAATGCATTAATTTCAGGGCGATATGCACAACAGATCCCAGCTATCGTTTGCAAATTTAACGGGATACCAACAACGATACTTCCTGTGTATTCTGGTTAAAAACAACTCAGCAAAGATTTCTTACCAATATCTAACCGTCAATAATGGTAAGTAAACGTATCGTTACTAATTTAAAAATAAGATATGAAATATTCTCCCTTTTTGGGTTCCGCAGTCATTACTTGGAGTAGGAACCCTTATACATAGTATCGCCATGTCCGTTGTCCGTCTGTCCGTCCGCGGCTTTGCTCCGCGATCGTTAGACATTGGAATCGGCCTTCTTGTCCTATGTCTTTTATTTGTCTACGGGTCATAAAATATCAACCCGCGAGCTTCGTCTTGAATGTTTTTTCAAATGCCAGTGTTTCTCTATTATTTGAATCAAATAATATATAAAACTCATGTGTTATGTTCACTCAACCCGTAAAGTTTATAATATTATATTATATGTATTAACATCAATGATATCCTAAAAATTAATTATATTAAAGTTTTATTTAACAAGATTGGAATATAAATTTGGGTTTGATGAAAATAAAGTAGGTCACTTTCATATACATTATTGGTTAAATGCAATGTTTACAGATAAAGATTTAAGCCACTATAAAGGCGAAGAGTTCAATGAGAGTGAAAGAAAAGAGAAAGACATAATAAACAAAGCCATACAAGCGAAACAAAACCAACAACTAGCCGGCATAATAGCTGCCGCTGTAGTGTTGCTCCTCACCATCATTATTATCATTGGTATAACTGTCTACAGAAGGCGAAACGGCAGCGTCATTGTTAAATATTGGCTAAAAAAAGTTACCGTGGAGAAACCACCATCGGTAGCAGGAGAAATGGTAAAGTTATATCTTTGTAGCTCTATACAATTGCTTGTATACAGGATATGTGATGAAGACCGAACCTGCCGCCTCAATTAAGTACTGCAATCGGCAAATATACTATCTTATTTTTTTAATAGGTATTAATATTAAATAAGTAATCGAATTTAAACTGTTGTGAGACATACTAACATTGAATGATTTTACGGTTTAGACTCCCTTGTTTTCACTGGTTGTCGCGCGAGTGACTAAAAACAAGTGAGTCTAAACCGTAAAATTATTCAATATTAAATAAGTAGTTGCTAACGTAACCAACTTGTTAATAATTCAGGTGATGCCGATTGTCAGAATAGAAAAGCAAAGACTAACCCAGGTTGGGATCGTAGGAAATGACACTACATTAATGTCAGAATATCAGATGCCTGTGGACGCCGAATGGGAAATACCAAGATGCAAAATTTCTCTTACTGGACAGTTGCTAGGAGAAGGTGAATTCGGAAAAGTGATAAAAGCTGAGGCACATGGAGTAGTCTCAGAAGATGATAAAACTGTGGTAGCAGTAAAAATGTTAAAAGGTAACAAGAAGATGGGGTCAACAATTATGTATATATAACAATTTTATCACTACACTTTATAAAACAAAGTCCCCCGCCGCGTCTGTCTGTTTGTGTGTATGTTGTTTGCGATAAACTCAAAAACTATTGAACGGATTTCGGATCATGCGGTTTTCACCTATCAATAGAGTGATTCTTCTTATTTGTTAAGGTTTTGTGTAACCCGGCGAAGCTGGGGCGGGTCGCTAGTTATTAATATTAAAAGGTAAAAAGATGAGATGAGATGAGGTCAACAATCATAGAAGCTGTTATAATATAGACGTATTTCAGACGGCTATACGGACGCAGACATGAAATCGCTGGTGTCGGAGATGGAGATAATGAAGATGATCGGCAAGCATGAGAACATCATCAACCTTCTGGGCTGCTGCACGCAGGACGGCCCGCTCTACGTTGTCGTCGAGTACGCGCGCAATGGTAGCTTGCGCGAATACCTCAAGAAACACAAACCCCACAAGAAGTAATTTACTGAACTGTCACCATCTCACCATACATTTACTACAGAATTTCAAACATTATATTTAACGTCTTCTTTACTGATGGACTATTTTACTTTTGCAGTGCTGGCTCCACGGAGAATTTACTGAACAAACCATTAGCGCAGAGAGAGCTGACAGGCTTTGTTTGGCAAGTGGCAAAAGGGATGGAATACTTGGCGTCGCGTGGTGTAAGTTATTGAAGGTTTTGTGTAAATAATAAACTCGAAGAAATATTTTGTTTGATATTTCTTCGAGTGCTTATTTTGAGTCCCGTGCAAGCGAAAGATTCTATAATGTAAAATCTTGAGCGTAGGAAGCGACTCAAAAGCGCACGAGATGTAAATAACTTTGATCTCGTGTTATACATATTACAAATTTTCACCTCAGAAGTGTGAACATATTAGACAACCCGAACCTGAAAAATGTAGGTAAATCCTTTTTCATCACTTATTCATATTTTCCGTGATAATCTGTGCATTTTTTTGTGTTCATTATTTTAATTGTACAATAAAATACGTGAAATATAGTGTTTTTTATCCAATATCAAAGTTTATTTTCATTCAATAATTATTAAGAATTCATACTCGTACGTGATTTGGAACGATGCGTTCTGACGTTTTTCGGGGGTATTATAAACTGGCAATATACCGTTGAATGTCGTTTGAACTTTTTTTGTCCTTTTTTTGGCTAACGACGTGAAAGGGACAGAGAGAATAGTATTTCGAACTTGTATCAGGCCCCGCATGTTGAAATAACATATGAATATGAAGGTTACTTGAATGTCATTTTGGCTCACTCAGTGAACAAAATCGCATTTTGCTCACTGTTTTTAAGTAGCAAAGTACCCTTGTTCGAGCTGCTGAGGTGAAAATTAATATGTTATGTGCCTACAAGCTGCATCGCAATGTTTTTATATCACATTGTAATAGGTAGACGAAATTCTAATGTTAAAATATTTGTCATACAGTGCATCCATCGTGACTTGGCGGCACGCAACGTGCTAGTATCGGCTGACCTCGTCCTGAAGATCGCCGACTTCGGGCTGGCGCGCGATGTTCACAATACTGATTACTACCGCAAGCTCACGGCTGGCAAGCTCCCTATGAAGTGGATGGCTCCGGAGTCTATAGCACAGAATTATTATGATAAGCGTTCTGATGTGTAAGTTGGAAGTTCTTTGCAAGTGTGATAAAAAAAACAACGGGTTGCACTCCGGGAGTGCCGGCAGAAGTGAAAACTCAATGACATTGTAACAGTTTTTCGATCAGGTCACGTGTCCGTCTTACGTCTTACGAATCTTACGGTCATGTGACCTGTCGCGAGTTTAACATTTTTTCCCCATCACAAAAAGTGCACAGCGCCGCTAAAGAAGTTTTCACTTCAAAAAATATTTTCATATAACCATAAGTGTGTTCAAATCAACTAGTAAAAAGTTCTTGATAGACGTGTAGCACGCGTACGCAGTATTTATGAGTTTAGTTTACTGATGCTTTATGTTTCGCAGGTGGTCCTTTGGCGTGATAACGTGGGAGATCCTGACTTTTGGCGAATTTCCTTACGCCAAAATTTCAGTTAACAAACTGTACAACTATTTAGAAACTAATAACAGGCTCGAAAAGCCAGATGACTGCAGCAATGAAATGTGCGTAATAAAAAAATATATATATATTGGGGACATCGTACACAGACCGACCTAGCTCCAAACTAAGCATAGCTTGTACTATACTTATACATCATGGATAATCACGTGAAAACTATGTCACTTATATACTTTTCACATGTTCTTTCAATATTCGAATACATAATACCTACGCAAATATCTATACCGTTTTTTAATTCGATATTTAGGTAGGTATAATTTTAGGCAAAATCATAGTAATCCGGAGTATCCGGACGTATATTTAAGTAAAACGACTGTTTGTTTTAAGGTACGATCTGATGAAAAGCTGTTGGGCCTTCAAACCCGAAGATCGGCCGACATTCGAAGAAATCGTCGGCACTATGAAGTCCATGCTGAACCTTCCGTAAGGCCCTTGAAGTATTACCTGCTTTTAGTAAATGACCAACCTGGCGGCTTAGCACGGTCGCGTTTTTATCCCTTGTCACCATGCCTGTCACGTTTTAACAAGTATGTAAGTGCGAAAGGGACGCGCATAGTGATAGTCGATAAAAATGGAACCGTGCTGAGCCCGCTGGTCCCTTACAATGACCTTATTATCTTTTTACTTACATCCATGGTCCCTTAGCCAATTTTTCAAAATGCCGGCACACATAATTAATTATATTGGTCTTTTATGGCATCTAATAAAGCTAGGTACCTACTTAAGGGGCCGGTATATGACGTTTTCGATTTAGACCTCACTTTGTAACCATAATTTGTTCAATAAATGTTTGATAATTGCATTAAATTACACGTAAATTTATTCACGAAGAAACCGAGTCCCGACTCTTCATGCCATTATATTTTTAATTTGCTGTTATTCTCTACAAATCGACACTAAAAGTATCAAAAAATCAAAATATGGAGTTCCGTTTGAGACAGAAGCAAAACAATTTTGTCTTTGACAGTAATTGAATTATTGTATGATTTTGGAAGCTAGATAATTCAGCTACCAATTTATTATCAATTTATATTTTTACTCACAAAGACAACACAGAAATTAAATCTCAAATGTAAACTTGCGAACAATTTCCATACATTGACGACATCACTCAAAATTCTTCTTCAAGTCAGATGCCCGTTGGGGCTACACCGGAGCACACGTGTACTTCTTCAAATGAAAATGACAGCTTGATTTTCTTGCTTTTGACAATTATATTGACATTAAATCATATACGCACACGAGAAAGCATACCAGTAGATAAAATGTATTTCAAAAAATAGGGTACATAAATATCAGCTCGCGTCTCATTTAAATTTCATTTGCTGTTATTTACGGGTCATTATTGTTGAAAACCGCAGTAAACTATCTTAAAACAATACGATTACAGTCGAATTTAAGTATTATGTTCCTTCAAAACTCGCTTAAAATGAAAAAAGTTTAAAGACTCATCTTTACTGATTGGGATCAATTTTTATTATGCTGGTATCATTTTGCGTCATTTTAAAAACGTATTTGACTTCAGAGGGGCTACCGCGAAAACCGAAATTCGCAAATTGCGGGGATCTTACTCTTTTACTCCAATGAAGGCGTAATTAGAGTGACAGAGAAAAATGCCCGCAATTGACGATTTTCGGTATTGGCGGTAGCCCTACTGTATGTCAATGAATTTTGATGACAACTGTAATCTTGTATTATATTATAGAACTTTTATATTAAAATATTGCCTATTAACAGGAAGAGTTATGTAATTCGTATAAGTAATACCTGAAAGTCTTGTACCTAGATCTGTAATACCATGGATTGCTACGAATAAATTATTATGATTATGCCGTTCGTTCTGTCTATATGTATAATGCGTGTACGTGCTGTTCTCTGAAAATCTTCAAGAAAAAATAACGGCTAGACCAGCACTAAGTACTAGCAAGTTTTTGCGGCTTTGGAGACCGAGATGAAGCTTACAGGCCAATAGCGTTGTGGCCTGGTTATTGTTATGTATACCTATGTATCGAATGTTTTATAAATTTACTATAAAAAGCAATGTTTTATTTCGATTAGGTCTACATTTTGTGCATATTGCATATCTGAAGTATTTTCGTACTAAACTTGAAACTTTCGTTGAAACTAAATAAAATAATTATTCCAAATGTACAGTCACCTGCAATTTATGTTACACAACGAAGGCCGCAAAAATATCTGACACGATCTTATTTGTAGAACCATAAGAGCATGTCACATATTTTTGCGGCCTTCGAAGAGTAGGTACCGTCATTACTCATTATCACCAACTTTGCCCGCTTTCTTTTTAAACACGAAGTTCTCAAAAAAAATCACATCATATGACTTTTTTTGCTCAGCACGTCCATTGTGATCAAACGCATCAGTTTATGTGAAGAAATCATTTTTTTATCGTGTTTTTACCCATTTTTTTGCGTTTTAGAGGGCGAGCAAATAAAAAAATATCCGGGGTTTTCGCCAACATTGCCCACTTCAATTTGGTATTCAAATACAGCTCGTATGATGATGATGTCTAAGGATCACTTAAATGTTTTGGGCAATCCTACCATTCCCTGTTAATAACTTAGCGATAAGTGTAAAAACTTTTAAATAAATTTGCTGGGCAATGTTGCCTACCCGTTTTTGCCCATTTCCAATAAGGCTCGCCTAAGCATTTTACAAAGACTAGGGTTGTCACTTTTGAGAAAATCTGTTACAATAGTTTAATGACCAAAAATATGATTTTTGTTGTGTTTTCATTCGTTAACGGGATAAAACATCTAAATAAAGGATAATAAGACAAATTAAATACAGTATATATTTATAAACTTATTTTAGTGTACAAACATAACCTTCTTTTACTTGCGAAGTTGGGTAAATTAGATGAAAGTGACAACCCTAATCCGTTTTTGGTGGTGGGCAATGTTGGTATGGATGCCAAATTTCCGGATTACTTTGCCCACCGCTAAAACTTTTGTGTATTTAGGCCTTTTTAGTTTAAATATCAATAGACATAATCTATGCTTCATGTGTTATAACTGAAACCCGGAAATATTTGTCAAAGGGTTCTCAATTTTTTCTACTTGCATTGATTATTTATAAATTTTTTGCCCGCCGAAATATACCCTATATTAGACAACACGCTCAAAATTCCCAAGTCAAGTTATAGACCGGGAGATAGTGACACATTTTACTGGGTCATTTGTACCAGTATGGCGGTTCGTCAGGGGTCTAAGTACGTAAAGAACGAAATAAAAATGATGGTCATAGCGCTGGTACCGGCGGCCCAATCGCGTGGGCGTTAGTCGAACGTGTCGGATAAAATACGAGTGTCGAACGATTTGTTCCACAAAAATCCTCGTATTATTCGATAGTCCATAAAAAAGAAGTAGACGGTAGCGTAATGCCATACTTCTCCGGTGTGACTTACAGCCCGCCATACTGAGGCGAACACATTAATTAAAAAAAAACAATTCAATCATTTGTGCCAAGCTAATTTTTGCACAGGTGATCATCGTCGAGCAGCCATTCATGGACATCACCATGCCATACTTTTCGGATGGTTCCAAATGGCCGCCATACCGCCGCAAAGGAGTTAATTTTTTTTTTATTGCTAAACGATTTGTACCATATTTAATTACACAAACGGGTCTACCGCGATATAATCCGTGACCACAGCTGGTGCAACTCAGCTGAAACGTCGGAATTAAAGGTAAAAACAATGAAATTATATCACGGTAGACCCGTTTGTGTAATTAAATATGTGTACAAAACGCGAGAGTTTAAAGTGTGATTTGTACCATCTTGTAATTTTTTTTCAAGACTTTCTGTGTGATCATAAATGGAAATCTCATAATGCCATACCTGTAGGAGGTGGCAAATGTGTACAATATTTTTTTTTATTTCAAGTATGGTGCCCCTTTTTCCCCCTATTAGAAGTATGGCAAATATAATAATGGTCACATTGCATCATATAATTTCCAAAAATCCAAATGCCATACTGGTACAAATCGTCAAAAAATTGTTTTTTGTTTTAAGTCTTGGCTTAAGTCTCACAGTCGTCCGCCCCGTAGTTATAATCTGAAATATATTTTTTTAGGTACAATTGTATCCAAACAAACAGAATATGATGATGCCATGCTGTAAAAATTTATTTTACGTATACATAGTCGTATTTTTGAAACGTGTCGATTAAATAAGTTTTTCAAGTATGGCAGCACTTTATCCCTCTACTATAAGTATGGCAATTATAATAACGGTCACATTTTATCAAATACTTTCCAAAAATTTAAATGCAATACTGGTACAAATCGTTTAACAAAAAAAAAAGAAATTAACTCCCTTGCGGCGGTATGGCGGCCATTTGGAACCGTCCGAAGAGTATGGCATGGTGATGTCCATGAATGGCTGCTCGACGATGATCACCTGTGCAAAAATTAGCTTGGCACAAATGGTTGAATTGTTTTTTTTTAATTAATGTGTTCGCCTCAGTATGGCGGGCTGTAAGTCACACCGGAGAAGTATGGCATTACGCTACCGCCTACTTCTTTTTTATGGACTATCGGAAAATGCGAGGATTTTTGTGGAACAAATCGTTCGACACTCGTATTTTATCCGACACGTTCGACTAACGCGCACGCGATTGGGCCGCCGGTACCAGCGCTATGACCATCATTTTTCTTTCCTTCATTACATGCTTAGACCCCTGACGAACCGCCATACTGGTACAAATGACCCAGTAAAATGTGTCACTATCTCCCGGTCTATTATGCACAAGTTTGGCATATACTTTGTCAGAAATATAACCAATTTTCTACTAAAAACAGCAGGGTAGCCATAACTATTATCCATTTTTCTACATTAACGAATTTGTTTCAAATTGTCGTTTTGGGCAAAGTTTCCCTGGAGGCAAAGTTGGCGCTATATGACGTAACATATTATTGCAGGTGACTGTACATAAATGTTTCGGTGATTTTGAGATTATTTTCCAGGTTAGTTTACTAACAATCAAGTTATGCAGATACCGATTTCGTGAACGTATAAGTAGTAAGGTACCGCTATTGTTTAGCGATACCGATTATTTTTGAAGGTAAAACTATACCGGTTGAAATATAAAGATATTGAAATTACAGCAGGGACAATCATTTTTTATAGGTGTACCTAAACCATCATTGGCCGAGCGTTAGCAAAGGTCTCCGTTTCAGCTTGGGCAAAAATGCTTTTGTATGTTCTCCTTTGCAGATCACATGTCTCAACTGATTCTCGTGAAAATTTGTAAGCAGGTTCGATAGAACTATTCTGTTTCACTTTATCCGCCAAAATGGAATTGCCACCCTGCTGAAACTTTATTTATTTAAATTCCTATTGAATGGATTTTGCACCTTATGAAAAACCGTATAGAGTAGTAGATAACATTTTACATCTGACTTAATGACATCTTGTTTTATTCGCTTTCATTGTACAAAACGCGTATCTCGACAAAGCAATATTAGGTAGTAAAACAGTCAACAATCAAATGAATTAAATAGGTACGTCACGTGTGACATGAACAGACAAGGAAAGCAAGATTAAATGCATTGTTACTCTTTCATCTTTAAATGGAATGCTTTTACCCTCAAAGGAGGCTAGTGGTCAATACTAAACTAAAAGTCCAATATTAAAAAAAACATGATTGGTCACTGACCTGTCCCAGTAAAGTGAGGTAGTGTGCGTGAAGTGCGCTTGTGTGTGAAATGGGGTAAATTGACAGAATCTGATATTTTACCCACCGCTACCGTCGCCTTAAGGACAGTAAACAATACACGTCGGAGCAAAGTGTAAAATGTCGTTTTCCAAATCTCTCATGTAATGTGTCATGTCTTGTACAACTGTATTATTTTTTGTTAAATAAGAGTAAACTGTGTTGCCATGATCGCCAGGCGTCACCAAAGTCATGAATACGGCCAATACGTGTAGCAACCAAGACTATAGTCAGGAATAAAGCCATACGATATAATAATAATAATACTATACCACGGAAGCGAAGAACTACAGACCCATCACATGCTTGCCTACACTCTACAAGCTCCTTACATCCATTTTGAGAGCAAAAATCAACGCGCACATTGTCGCAAACAATATTTTGGCCTCTGCTCAAAATGGATGTAGGGTTGGGTCCCGTGGTACTAAAGAGCTCCTCCTCATAGACATGACCATCTGCCAACAAATCCGGCGGAACAGGGGGGCCCTCTCAGCAGCCTGGATTGACTACAAGAAGGCCTATGATTCGGTGCCTCACTCATGGCTGGAGAGGGTCTTAGAGCTGTATAAAGTTGATACAGCTTTAAGAGCCTTTCTAAGCGCGTGTATGAGGCAATGGACCACAGTCCTTCGTCAACCAGGAGGCGGGGATGGGAGCCCTGGCCCGCAGGATTTTATAAGGATTGAGCGAGGAATATTTCAGGGTGATAGTCTGAGTCCTCTGTGGTTCTGCCTAGCCCTGAATCCTCTCAGTACCTTGCTGAAGGATTTAGAACTAGGTTGCCGGCTTCGGAGAGGGGGTGAAGTCATTTCTCACCTTCTGTACATGGATGATCTCAAATTATTTGCACCAAATAGCCAAGACTTGGTGGAGCTACTGAAAACTACCGAAGTCTTCAGTAATGCCATCAACATGGAGTTTGGTGTCGATAAATGTGCGGTTATGCATGTACAGCGGGGGAAAGTTGTAAATTCAACAAATTTACAACTTTCTGAGACAATGTCTTTCAGATCCATCTCTGAATCAGAAACCTATAAATACCTTGGCATGTCACAGTCGTTGGGTATTGAGGAAGAGGGTATTAGACGGTCGGTGAAGGAGCGCTTTTTCAGTCGGCTCACAAAAGTACTCAACAGTCTTTTGTCAGGAGGCAACAAAGTGCGCGCCTTCAACGCCTGGGTAATGCCTCTACTCACATACTCCTTTGGCATACTAAGGTGGACTCAGACCGAGCTGGATGCCCTGGATCGGAGGGTCCGACAGCTGCTCACCACTCACCGTATGTTGCACCCACGCTCGTCTGTTATGAGATTGTACATCCCACGGAAATGTGGAGGTCGCGGCTTTCTAAACGCCAAAAATCTCCACAACCGTGAGGTGTACAATCTCAGGAATTATTTCCTCAACAACGAGTGTGGGATGCATCGTGATGTGGTGGCAGCTGACAAGGGCCTCACGCCGCTCTCCTTGGCGAACGAGAACTGGCGCAAACCTGTAGTACTAAGCACCGAGGACCGCAAGGCGGTTTGGAAGGATAAGCAGCTACACGGGCGGTTCTACAAGGCCCTCACGGGACCCGATGTGGACCTGCTCGCGTCGGTGAACTGGTTACGATTCGGGGACCTTTTCGGAGAAACCGAGGGTTTTGCCTGTGCAATTGCGGACGAAGTGATGATGACGAACAACTATCGGAAATATATCCTGAAGGACGGTACGGTCGACATTTGTCGGGCATGCCGCCGTCCCGGAGAGTCACTCAGGCATATTATGTCCGGTTGTTCTCATCTTGCTAACGGCGAGTACTTGCACAGACATAACCTCGTAGCCAGAATTATTCACCAGCAGCTTGCCCTCCTATACGGCCTTGTGGACCGCGAAGTGCCGTACTACAAGTACTCACCTGCGCCAGTTCTCGAAAATGGTCGTGCCACGCTCTATTGGGATCGATCTATCATCACTGACAGGACTATTGTAGCCAATAAGCCTGACATCGTGCTGATAGATCGATCGCAGCGCCGGACCGTGCTCGTCGACGTCACCATCCCCCATGATGAGAATCTCGTGAAGGCCGAGAAGGACAAGTCCAGCAAGTACCTAGACTTAGCCCACGAGATAACCGCTATGTGGGATGTTGACTCGACGATCATTGTTCCTATAGTCGTGTCAGCGAACGGTCTCATAGCGAAGAGTCTCGACCAACACCTAGAGAGACTCTCGCTGGGTGGTTGGATCAAGGGTCAGATGCAGAAGGCGGTAATTTTGGACACGGCGCGTATAGTACGTCGATTCCTCACTCTGCGGCCCTGACCACCGGCAGCTTGGACCCTGCCCCGCTGCCGGCGGCACCCTAGGTTAGGTTTTTATAATGTGTTTATATATTTTTGTTATGTTTTGTAAGTGTTTTTATATTTTACTTTTATACTCACATTGTAAAACCCTAACCTAAGACCCTAATTGAATAAAGAGAATAATACTATAAACCCATTACAACAAACAACTACGAATTCCTACGTTTGACATTTAAGAAGACATTACTAGGGATGATTAAAATCATGCATTTAATAGACACTGAAATTTTTTGTGATCACCTGACTAAAATAATAGGAACTGCTAATTAATTGTCACATTGTTTCAGGGAAAACGAGCCGCCACCGGAAAACTTGAATGAATACGTGACAATGCTGGCATAACAAATAACGAATCTAATCCGAGTCATGTCATGAAACATACTTACTTGTTCTTAAATTTATTGAGTGGGTGTAACGAATCTTAAAAGTTTAACCTAATATTGTCTTATGGAACCAGAAAGAATCAAAATTTCATGCCCTTGTACATAAATTTTTCATTATACTATATAGAACTTTTATTAATAACACATAATCTAAACATAGAACGAATTAAAAACTAAATATGTATAAATATAAATTAAATATGTACAAAATAAACTACCTAAGTACCTACTGAAACCCGTCCCGGGCTGCCCCCGACGCAAAGGTGCCCAGTGCCCATCACGCTCGCTGCGTTGCTGCGTTGGATTGCGATGGGCAGCCTTTGCATCAGGCAAAACCCGGAGGGGGGGTTAAGGCCCCTTTCGCTAGACCTAAATGCAAAAACGAACGAATAAACGTTTTATTCTACGTATCGTGTTCCGAAAGTGTTAGTGATGTATGCACTCGACCATTGCTTTTATTTTGTAAAAATACAACAAATTAAATTACTCCTCCGATCTACTGTGTTCATTATGGTTTTGTCAATATACCTTACGAATATTATTGAATATTTTACGGTAGGTTGCATCAATATTATTATTTTACATTTTATAATAGGTTAAGCAATTGAAAATAAGAATAATAATATCGAATAATAATAAATGTTTTTTAATTTTAAGTTGTACCTATATGTATTGATTAAACCGTTGTAACCGTATTTCTTAACACATTTACTGCCAGCGAGAGCTACGCGCTACGAGCGTAGTCGGTAACACGTAAGTACGGTCTTTCCCGTTTGTAGCAAAAACCGCCTACTTACAGAGTACCCGCCTGGCGGGTCGCTGGCAGTGAATGTTTTAAGATAATATTCTCTAACTGTATTGAGTAGGTACCTACATACTTATGTCCTAATTACTTTTTTTAATAAACCAAAAGTTAATTTATTTTTTCTTTTAATTTTATTACCTAATTGATTATATAAGTATATAATAATTAAACGAGCAATTTCTTGTATATATTTATTTAGGTACATATATATATTTCGGGGATCTCGGAAACGGCTCTAACGATTTCGATGAAATTTGGTATATGGGGGTTTTCAGGCCCGAAATATCGATCTAGCTAGGTCTTATCTCTGGGAAAACGCGCATTTTTGAGTTTTTATATGTTTTCCGAGCAAAGCTCGGTCTCCCAGATATTAAGTATATAATTACAACGCAAATCAGATTAAGAATATAATTAAAGAGAAATTGTACTTACATAAATGGATCTTGTGAGTAAAGTACAATTCTATATAGGTATATATAGGTATAGACAGTTGTCTCGCAACTGCTCAGAAGACCCTTGCTTCGTATCCCTCTTTCTCTCAATAACATTCGTAAAAAATGTATCATCCCTCGTACAACTAGGCCATTTAATGAACTGAATGATATGCCCGATGTGGATTTGTTTCATAGTAGGATTAACGCATTCATTGCCAGGGGGCGTGGCCTAGGAACAAACTTATATGACGCTGAACGCACATGTGCGTTGGGATGGCAGTGAATGTGTTAATAATGTTAAAAATATTATTGTCAATAGATAGTTAACGTTACCCGACTTAAGTTTGAGTTCCCAGTTTTTATCCTGAATATTCCTATATAGTGTAATATATTGCTATTTTGAGACCATTATACTCGTATTTATGTTATTTAGCATTATATATGTGGAAGCTTGTAATTTGCATCTAGTAGATAAGTCTATTAACCTATGTATATTAGGCAGTAAGTATCCCCAAATAAAATAAAATAAAATATATAAATAAATAAAATAAAACCGGAAAAGTGTATAGGTACCTACATACAAAATATTTTAGGCGAAATACGTTTTTTAATACGTAGAGTCAATTAATGAAAGATCATTTCGATATGAAATAATATTACTAAATATTCCTTTATTTTGTTGAAGATCATTTATTTTAGGTAGGTACAGTCGAGGTCAAAGATATCTTAACATTTTTTGCCTTATCACAAAGGAGTTAAGGTGCAAAAGTGTAAACATATTTCTGACGTCGACTGTACATCGGTTAAACAAATTTGAAACGTTCATACTAATTTTAACCTCGTTTTCACTCCCCAACCTACCCGATCGTCTTGTAAGTGTGACGAAATTGCGGAGTATGTACCTATACGATTATTGGTTTGAATCATGCATGCTTGTCACAGTTTCCTTGTAAAACCCAGTCATTTATTCTTTAAGAAGCCAGTGCTGCAGCATGTTTTACTGCCATGTTATATGTTATGTGTTTTTGTTTATTTTGAATGTAGTTGTGCCCTTGTGAAATTTATTACCGATTATTATGTTTTTTAAGGAGATGCTACCGTTGGGGTCTATAATAAGTTTTAATTTCATTATTAATTTTTATTTGGGTAAGTATTTTCATTATAATGACGACGATGTGTGGAAGTATAAAAGAAATAAAATACTTGCATTACATAGATATTGTATGTACCTATGATATTTTAATTTACCATTGTGTTTCAACTTCCTGTATTTAAATAACTGAAATCAAAATAAATACTTAAGTACAAATAATCTGTAAGTAATAGAAAAAACTGACTTCACAAAACAGTTTGAAATGCGATTTAAATATGAATAATTCACAACAATTACCTACAATTAGCTCTATAGACCTATTCATAATTGATAAAGAACTACCCATTCTCCCCTTAAAATGATTTAAATAAAAATTAGGAAAACACTGATTATTTTTTGTTTGATTTAAGTGAATTCGGCAAAATATACAGTTTCGTTACCGCGGAGTGTACTTAAACCTTTGATGCAAGTATATTATGTACCTTATGATGATGAAGTGGATTTTTTTGAAGACGACACGAAAACGAGAAACAGAAGAGCATCGAATAGTGCAGCCCCAGTTCTTAAAAATGTTGAACATGAATTTGAAGAAGAGTATAAGGATATTGGACATTCAGCCGTAATGAAATGTGAAGCTAAAGGTACTGTCACTTTTTGTTTGGAATAAGGATCGAATATTTTAATTTTCCATGCATTTTGTTAAGGTAAATAGCATAACAAACACAGAATCGTTAAAACAAGGTTTTCCCATTGGTACGTCACAAACTCACAATCGAGTCATTTGTTTTTTCCTGCTAATTAGTTTATTTTTCTATATATATACATACTTGGATGATCGAGAGCTCATGGTATAAATTATACACTGCCCTACAATAAACTCGATGTCCTAAGGTCAAATTAATAAATTCATGCAGATTTTTGAAGATATACACCGTGTTATTTTAACTCTAATCTCAAGGGTTCATTCCTAAGCCTAAATTAAGTTGAATTTTCAGACACCGGTATTCTAATTTAGCTCCATTCGGAATATAATAATTTATTTTATTTTATGCTTATAAGGGCCTTATCCATCTACACTTGCCTTAAGATCTGTTTATACATATTAAGTAATTATTAGTATTTAGTACGAGTTCAGATACCAAACGTAAATACTATTTCGAACCATCGACATTCGAAATGACATAAATATTGTTGAGTTAAGATATAGGTAGGTATATATAATGTCTGCGTTACAAGAACGTTATATGCAGCATTACATTATTTTATTTATCTCTCTTCGTAGCTATATATCCCACATGGTGGAGGGGTCAGCTTTCCTGCTTAACCTTCTCCACTTCGCTCTGTCCACGATAATTATTGTCCTTGGATAACTCGCACTCACTCATATCAGGTTATCCGAGGAAGATTTCTGCCTCTCTATCTCTCTTGCGTATTCGAGCGATAGAGAGGCAGATAAAGAAATTTCGATTTTCTTTTTTCGCTTTAGGACCTCAGGCGCTAATTTCGTCGTATATAACTCGTAACGTAGTTAAGGGCAATGTATAATGAACCCGCGTGAATGTAAGCTACCGTTCCGTTGCTGGGTATTAAACACTAATTGGTTTGGCTAAGATGTTGTTTATTTTTGTATGTAGTTGAATAAAATTTATTAGTTCCTTTTCAGGTACACCAACCCCAAACATTACCTGGTACAAAGATAATATAACACCAGTGAAAAGGACCGACCGTGGTGGAGTTCTTCCAGTAACGTATGACGTATGGAGTATATTACTTCATGATCTAGTGGCTGAAGATAGTGGGAATTACACGTGTCGTATCTGTAACCCTTTGGGTTGCACGGAGCATGTTCATCGGCTAATAATCAGTAAGAAAGAAAATACGTTGCATATCCCCGTTGATAGTACCTGAGAGTATGTACTAAATTTAACAAGCTTGTCGGTTTTATTATCAGTATGTAGTGTCCGGTCAAGATTTTGTTTTTGTTACATATCGTGCCTTAAGTATCACAATCTATCACAGTGACAACAATATGATATCCCCTGCGGCTTTGACATATTGATTATTTATTGGTTTTCACTGTGACAAACTGACAAAGTTCGAAATGGTACACAAATTAAATTCTTTAATTGTACATTTACAACGTGTCCCATATAGGGTAATAATAATAAGGCGTAGGGATGTGACGACCCCATCGCCCGCTGGTTTTACCAGTGCAATCAGTCAACGCAGGGCAGCTTGTGGCGAGCTGTTGGGGATTAGCGACCTCACGTACCCGAGTGCTCCTGGAGAGTTCTGTTACCCGCAAGGAGGGTGGGTGGGACAGGATTCTCTGCCTCTGGCTTGCCTTAGCCGGCCGGCCAGAGTGGAGTCGTTAGAGCTATAAGCTCCAGGGGTGGAAGTGAAATATGCATAAGACGCGAGTTGGCACAGTGGCTGTTAACAGCCACTGGGTAGAAAGCGGCGCACACCTCTCGACACCCCTGAGCCGCTCACACCGGTGTTGCCCTTGAGCCATCCTAGATGTCGCTTTTTGTGGGGGCCCATCTTGTGAGGGCGAGTCACCGTCTGCCGGAAATAAAATTGCATACCGTTTTATTAGGCAGGCGTCCGGTTTTTTACCCCATAGCTCAGTTCTTAGTCCATCGCTTTCACCCAATAACCTAGTTCATTTTAGATTCCATCAACTCTCAATAGTCCTTACACCCTGGCGGGTGCTGCCTCTGCGTGCGTCCCATGACACGGGCAAGGGCAGCCTCCGCTCGGTGTACCCCTTACATTTCATTAAAGTGTCAAAAGGGCCTCTACGTGTTGGCTTCGGCTCCGCGCACGCCTCCCAAAGGTCCGGAACACCATTGTTCCGTTCTGCGTGCGTCCCATGACACGGGCAAGGGCAGCCTCCGCTCGGTGTACCCCTTACATTTCATTAAAGTGTCAAAAGGGCCTCTACGTGTTGGCTTCGGCTCCGCGCACGCCTCCCAAAGGTCCGGAACACCATTGTTCCGTGATGGGAAAGACATACAAATAAGAAATAACTTAGGAATATTTTTTTTATGTATTATTAGAACAAATGAAATAAAAAAATCACACTAATATCAAATAACAGCACATAATCATATTTTTTTCACCACACCAAATGGTAAAGGCTCTCTTGATTGTTCAAAAACTAATGAGAAAGTTGCATTTTGCCCACATGTGGGGCAAGGTAATCAGATGCAAATTTTGAGTTGTTTCCTTATGTTAACTGGTAGAATTGACTTTTAAATGATGATTTTGAATGATATTTTTATTACGTTCACTTGGATTTGATTAGGTTTAATTTTTTTGCTATTTCATAGTTAGTAATTTCATCGCGTTGGAGTGGTGAAAATTTTTGTGTTTCACTCGGAGGCAAAGTTTGTTTAACCCTCGTGTAACCCCTGAAACTCTCGCAACGCTCAAGATTCCACTTGTCGAACCACTCGCTACGCTCGTGGTTCAATTTTGGAACCTTTCGCTTGCTCGGGTATCAATATTAGCACGAGTGGTTAAACAACAACTTTGCCCCCTTGTAAAACAAATAACTATTACAATTTACTTGTATTTTTAGCCGGCTACCCTAAACTATTCCCGTCCATCAGAAAAGGTTATCCTGGAAACACAACAGTCGTAATCAGGGACTCCGTTGTTTGGGCTTGCCCGACGGTGAACCTTACGGAGTATTCTGTCAAATGGGCAAAGCTGATTTCTGGATCTGGACGCAATGCAACACAAGAGTTGTTAACTCAGGAAGTTAGTTACCTACTTTTAACGACTATATTGGAATATTGGATGCATTGTTAATGACCCTCTAGAACTGTGCATTAAAAAATATAAAAGTTTGTCTTCCATATTGTCCGTACGCTTTAAATCGTAATGTATAAAATTTGTTAATAATGGTAGTATATAGACACGCGATAGACTAATTTTAAAATTAATAATACATACTTATCATTAGTAAGAGTCTGGTTTTGTTTTTAGGATAAATACACTATATCCGATAATACATTGACAATACGCAATGCCACGGAGACGGATGAAGGCTGGTACTTATGCATCACCAATAACTCTATTGGCACAGACCAGGCTACAGGTTATCTTAAAGTGACCGTTTTGGGCAAACCATCAAATGGTAAATTTAGTACTATTTTATTACTTACCTACATAAATTTACGTAAATCAAATAATAGGTAAATTGTAATTAAACATGTAATTAAATTAAGGTTAAATCTGACTTGTTTTAAGGTGGTGCTGGAAATAAAAAGAAAAGTATTTCAAAATGGCTTATAGCGATTTTGTCAACATTACTGATTGTTAGCTTCATAGTAGTTGTAGTAATATTATTAAAATTTAAAAGAGAGAGGCTTTTGAAGCGGCATGCCGTTGAGACGGCAAGAGAGGTGATGTTTGAGCAATGGATGAAAGTTGTCTCTATAGAAAGGGAGAGGAGCAACGGTTACACTCCTGAAGGTACTTTGGTAAGTAACTTCCCGTAATCTAGAATAGGTACGCAAAGGTCAAATGAGCATTAAAATGTTTAGTTCACTTAAGTTATACAATAGTAAAACATGTAACATTGAATACACAGTTTCAGCTAGGACTAGTAAAGTATGGAGTGTGGACACACTACGTATACCTATTGCAAAAATAGTATGAATAAATATACTAATTATGCCACGAAACGAGAGTAAAATTATTCACTTTTTTAGCAAATTCCTAAGGTGAGGATAGAAAAGCAAAGGGTCTCAGACATAATGGACAGGTATCCTGATTATGATATCCTAAACGGTTCAGAGTATATTATGTTTCCTCCCGACAATAAATGGCAAATTGATAGACAATGTTTGACTTTGGGAAAAGTCCTTGGTGAAGGTGAATTTGGAAAGGTAGTCCAGGCAAAATATCGTGGAGCATCGGAGAGCAATTTTCCCAGTACTGTTGCTGTTAAAATGCTGAAAGGTATGTTATTGAAAGTCTGAAATTTACCTAACACAGAAAGGCTAATATTTTCTAGTGACATAATTAAGTACATGTTCTTTTTAAGAGGGTCATTCAGATGCTGACATGATATCGTTTGTGTCGGAAGTAGAGATAATGAAGATGATCGGAAAACACGAGAACATCATCAACTTGCTGGGATGCTGCACCAAAGGTGGACCGCTTTATGCTGTAGTTGAATACGCAGCCAACGGATGCTTGCGCGACTACCTCAAAACACATAAACCTAATACAGAGTAAGGACAATTTGAATTCTAGCAAGTTCCTAAAATACCTCTATTTAACTACCTACCAAATAAAAATTACTTATTTGTTTTATTTTACATGAGCAGTAATGGTCCAAGCGGAGATCAAATGCCTCTGAAGCATCATGAGTTAGTCCAGTTTACTCTTCAGGTGGCCAGAGGAATGGATTACCTGGCATCACGAGGCGTAAGTGTGCTGTGTATTTTGTGTAAAATCCTTCGTTTACGTTTAAATAACAAAATAGTTAATCAATTCATTTATTTATTTCAAGAGTTTTTTTTATTACATATAGTGACCATGTTTTGGATTGAAAACTTATATGGGTTCGAGTTTATCTGTCGTTGACTGCGACACTTAGTAGTAGGTACCTACATAAATCTTATCGTTATCCTATTCCTAGTGCATCCACCGCGACCTGGCAGCCCGCAACGTGCTGGTGTCGGACTCGCGCGTGCTAAAGGTGGCCGACTTCGGGCTGGCGCGCGACGTGCGCGACTCCGACTACTACCGCAAGCGCACGGCCGGCAAGCTGCCTGTGCGGTGGCTGGCGCCCGAGTCCCTCTGCCACAACTACTACACCACGAAGTCCGATGTGTGAGTGAAGTTAATCATTCATCTAAATGCTCTGTTAGTCGTCGACATTATACAAGCGATGCTTCAGTAGGTACACTTGTTATTTTAAATATGTTGACTACATCAAGTGCACGGCCTGGAAGCTGCCCGTGGCGTGCAGTAGATGATTGCGTCCGCCTCGAGTCGCTCTGCCACAACTATTACTACACCACGAAGTCTAATGTATGAGTGAGGGTGTATACAGGAGTGAGGGTGTAAGGGTGTATCATATATAAGCGATGCTTCAGTACACTTGATATTTTAAGTAGTAGGTATGTTGATGACTACATGAACTGCACGGCAGGTAAGCTACTCTACCACAACCACTACAAAAACTTCGTCAAAACGCTTTGTAAAATGTTAGGTTCCTACTTATTATTTAAAATATTATCTTTAAGTTTTAATTTATTACTTACAATCGTATTTATAAGATGGTCAAGCAAATCTTATTAGTAGAAAAAGGCGGCAACATTAAAAAATGTAGGCGCGAAGGGTTATTGTCCCATAGAAAATTTGAATTTCGCGCCTTTTTCTACTGACAAGATTTGCTTGACCATCTATACCTACTTTATACTTACCTATTTTGACTTTGCAGATGGTCCTTTGGCGTGCTCACTTGGGAAATAATGACATACGGGGAAACTCCATATGCAAAAATTCCCGTGCACTTTCTGTACAATTATTTGAGACAAGGCAAGCGAATGCAACGGCCGGACAACTGCAGTGAAAACATGTAGGTACTTGTGTCTTATAAGGACTTATACCCCTTCTCAGAGGGGCTACCAAGAACATTGAAATTAGATGAGCCTCAATCTGCTTTTCTATCTTTTAAGAGCTATAAAAAGGCAATAGTTCGTCGATATGCGATATATTTCCTGTAGTCTTGCAGGCCTTCAGCTTGTTATGAATTACAATGAAGGTTCGGATGCTCATCCAAGCAACTAGGCAGCTCCTGTCATTCACTACTTTACTAAACTTAATATAGGTTGCCGCGTTCTGTAGGTACGGAGCCATAAGGGACCTTAAGAGCTGCCGATTTAACCCGCATATAGGTACAAGAGGATAAATTTGGCTTCATACATTTAAAGCCATTAGAATCAGACATCTGAAACCAGTGCTACATACATCGGGATCAAATCGGTAATTCTTGAAAGGTCCTCTATCATTGTCCTTCTTTAAAACCGAACACACTGAACGCGATGCCATGTAACCTATTACATGTAGTTTAAGTAATTTCCAAGGGCAAGGGGTACTTCAGTAAGGTATAAGAATTTAATAATTGTTATTGTCCGCAGGTACCAGTTGATACAGCATTGCTGCTCCTTCAATCCAGATGACCGGCCGTCATTCAGCGAGCTTAAGGAGAAGTTGGAAGTGACAGTCGCCAGTATAGAACATTTATAAAACAATCGTATTGAGAGGCTAGAGTTAGACCGAGGTAAGTCTGCAACGATTTTGATAGCACACGCAATGCAATTGTTATTTACTTATACGTCATAATTTCATAGAAGTTTGACGTTTAAAATAACACTTGCACTGCGTGTGCTATCAAAATCGTTGCAGACTTATCTAGGTCTGACTCTACCTATCTACATAAGATATTATTTAGTCGTATGGCACAAGTACATAATATAGGCAATAAATTAATCTTTGCCTATATGTACAAGAGGAAGAGAGAGAGATAAGATAAGATAAGATATGACTGTTTATTGAATATATGAAATGTTATTAATTACATATTATACAGTATTATTTAATAATTATTATTTTGTCACCCAATTGCAAATACTAAGTAAAACCTTTACTACCTACCTAATATGATACGACTACATATTTCTTAGTGACAACTGTGGAAATTTTAGTAGGTAAGTTCTGTGCTGTGTCTAGTAGGTATATGAAAAATAAGTTTAATGTGTTTTACCTACATTCATATCATAGCTATACCTGCATAGGCACTGAGTATATACCGAATAGTAGGGTAGATAGGCAACATTCGGACACTTTTTATATTTAGATTTTTGTAAAATTGGTCTTTAAAGGTAGATTGGTCTACCGCGAACATCGACAATTTAAATTTTGTTAAGTAGGTATGTGTATCGTAATTTAAATATTCACACTTACATAGCTTCTCCGAGGGTTAAGCTTAAATAGAACACCGTGAGGTCGTATTGGAAATTTGTATTCAGATCATTTACAATTGTTAGAACACCTGGCCCGCTTAGTTACTTCTACTGCAACTGCTATAAGTAGGGGAGATGCGTGTATAATGACCCCTCTAGGTAAAATGATTCCCAATCGTATCTGAGTAACTACTGGTGCCATATATCTAAATATGCAATAAGCGTCTGCCCTATGACCCCGCCAGTTGCCTGTTAAAGTGTCATTTGGTGTCATGGAGGTACGAGCACGCAGAGAGATTTTATTAGGAAATAATAAAAAAATATATGTCTAATCTATGGTAAGCCTATTTTCCGAATTCCGTTACTTTTATTCTTTTAGCATGTTACGTTCTATTCAAATTGTGTGTCACTGTCGGATCTTAATGATGTTTAGCTATACTTTAACGATGTTTATATACTGACGCAAGTTTTTTGAAGGTTATGTTTTTATCGATGTTTTCCAATTTGGTGTTTGAGGTAAAATGATCCCTTTTCGTAGGCGTAAAATGATCCGTGGAATCATTTTACCTCATTAGTAATTTACTATGAGCATTTCCTGTATAGGCCAAAGCTACCTACATAACATATCATGTCGCGAATTTATGTACACGAAGCCACTTACCTTCTTCCGAAAAATAGACATC
Source organism: Cydia splendana (assembly GCF_910591565.1). Taxonomy (NCBI): domain Eukaryota; kingdom Metazoa; phylum Arthropoda; class Insecta; order Lepidoptera; family Tortricidae; genus Cydia; species Cydia splendana. Next base: position 15,126,494 of record NC_085960.1, read on the forward strand.
AGAAGAAAAGCTAAGGGCTCCACATACGGTAAAATTATGGATCGCCTTTTTAAATAGCAAGCAGAATCTGTGCCTCTGATGACGTTAAAAAGAAGGCCAAAAGAGAAAAAAATAAGCATTTATCTTCTGTAAATAAAAAAAACACTATGGAACCGACCGGCCTAAAAGATTTAGAAGTATTTAGACGAAGAAATCCTGATATCACAAAGGCATCACCTGTGATCATTTTAATCCTACCCTAGGGATCGTTTTACTCATACATAGGTATAAAATGATCCTTTACTAGACTTTTAGAAAACATAACATAAATAATAAACTAAGTACCTACATGCAAAATATGAGAAATGAGTACCTATGCAGTTACTTAGGTAAGTAAATGGACTATTCATAAATATCTAAATCTTGTGTTTATCTCTTCAACTTTGAACACAGTAAAGTTTCTCCCTTAAGGGGATCATTAAACACGCATCTCCCCTAAAATGCTTAAACTTATGTACCCAAGGAAAACATTGTTGTTTTATACTTGGTCAAGCAGATCTTGTCAGTAGAAAAAGGCGGCAAATTTGAAAAATGTAGGCGCGAAAGGATATCATCCCATAGAAAATTTGAATTTGGCGCCTTTTTCTACTGACAAGATTTGCTTGACCATCTACAGTTACAATACAACCCTGTTACAAGCAGTCACCCTTATTTTCTAGGCAATACTGTTGGAAATAGGCCACAAACATAAGCGCTTGCAGTTTTATTACACGCAACACGACGCAGCGCGTGTGTAGTCAATCTTGACTTCAAGGAAACTCTCTTGCCATACATACGCGGCTAGTAACGTTCATGTAAATCTTCATTTAAGTTTTTAAAATATATTCTTTTTGTTTTTCCCTCAAAGCTCGTATTATTTCATTAGGTTATGGGCCCAGATTTGGGAAGAAGCACACGCAACACGACGCAGCGCGCGTGTAGTCAATATTGACTTTAAGGAAACTCTCTTGCCATACATACGCGGCTAGTAATGTTCATGTAAATCTTCATTTAAGTTTTTAAAATACAGTGAAACCTGGATAAGTGAGACTTCAAGGGACGAGCAGATTTGTCTCACTTAAAGAGGTATTCCACTTACCCAGGCTTTCAGTTAGCCAGGTACAAATAAATTTCTGTCTCATTTACAGAGGGTTCCATTAATAGAGAGAATAGAGTATATTTCAGTTATAGAGGTGGTTAATAAGGTGTTTTGTAATTAACTTTAAAAATAAATAAATTACAATAAATTATCCTTGTCCCTAAATATTTTTAAGTCTGTTTAAATATTTCTTTGAATTTATTCTGAATGATTCTCCAAAGAATAGATATTTTAAAATAAAATAAAATTTAATACGGACTTCATTGCGTCTTAGAAATTTATTAAATGAAAATTTGTTTATTCGTGTTACTTTATCAAGATTTCAGCTTTCGTTTCAATAGTCTTAACTACATAAAGTAACTAAATCAAACTTGAAGTCGTTTAGACACAATTAAGCAAATGCGGAATTTGTGGATGGACTAAGAGTTAGTAAGAATACGGAAATTGATCAATAAAATCCAAGTTAGAGAGGTCATAGATTGACGTTATCTCAGATACAGAGGTCAATTCCTATAAAATTCTAAAAAACAATTAGGAAAATGTAATCTTATAAATATCATCATCATCATCATTTCAGCCTATATACGTCCCACTGCTGGGCACAGGCCTCCTCTCATGCGCGAGAGGGCTTGGGCTATAGTCCCCACGCTAGCCCAATGCGGATTGGGGACTTCACATACACCTTTGAATTTCTTCGCAGATGTATGCAGGTTTCCTCACGATGTTTTCCTTCACCGAAAAGTTAGTGGTAGCTTATAAATATAGTCTCAGTAAAAGAGGTAAAATACACTCTCTGTCTCAATTATAGAGGTAAATGTGACTATAAAATCACAACAACTAATCCCAGTTATAGAGGTTCGTTTTATCTTACTAACAGAGGTAATTCAGTGCTAAAGTCTCGGGACCGCACCATGAGTCCCAGCTATAGAGGTTTCTCACTTATCCAGGTCCCACTTAACCAGGTTTCACTGTATATTCTTTTTGTTTTTCCCTCAAAGCTCGTATTATTTCATTAGGTTATGGGCCGCCCCATGCCTACATAAAAAAACAATTGAAAGTCAAAGTGTTTTTAAAGTGAAATAGTTCAAGTAAAATTTAAAGTCATTCTAACCTAAAACGGGCACCAAGATAATACAAATCTCAATTAGATGCCAAAAGCGCTACCTAGCGAAAAAAACACAAACTACGATCATGTGTCAGCCGACATGTCTATGTCTACATAATGATTACTGATGTACTCAGTAGATAGCGCTAAATCTGGAAGAGACTTTTATTCAATTCATCTTCATCATTTAATTCTTGTTTAGTTTTACAGATATTTATATTAATTTATCGATACAATTTAATATCTTTTTCTATTATTGTTTCTAACTTATTGTAAAAATCTGGTTGTCAAACATATGTCTCTATTTCCGAACGAGATCTAAAAACCTTGAAACGTTGGCACATTTGGCAGTTCGATCCTTCATTTCTTTCGGCTGGCAGAAAATATTCATAATTTGACTGAAAATTCTTATTCACGACGAATCTATATTAATGGTGTACTTATAGTGTTTTTGTACAGTGGTCTGGTATACATCAGTCTGCCTTGAGCAGCAATTAAGTTACGAAAATGGCTTCAAGAGGTGGTGTTATGGTAACAGGTACGAACGGCGCTGACTTCGAACATAGGGAGAAAATAGCGGCTCAGTATCAAATAAGGTGAGATATAAATGTTATTTAAACATTTTGTGACCTATAAAGAATGTGCTAGGAAGTTTATAAATCATTTAAAAGGTTAGAACCCATAGCTTTGTGACAGGGGACGGTTCGCTCACTCAAATTATTTTTAGACAGAAGCCAAAGATACAGAAACATTTCGCACCGATTATTTGAAACATTAATCCAGATAGAAACATTAATCCAGATAGATAGAATACACTAGTGAGCAATCCTCAAAAACTTTGTAAGTACATTTCGATCACATCTTAGATTTCTATAAAAATTGGTATGCTGGTAAAGTACATGAAGCTGAACAACTTCCACCACATTTCCCAAAATGTCCCAGTAAGTTTCTAAGAAACATTCCTTTTTTGTTACCAAATGTGTAAGGAAATCTAGTAACAAAAAAATAGTTTCTTAGAAACTTTCTGGGATATTTTGGGAAATATGGTGGAAGTTGTTCAGCTTCATGTACTTTACCAGCATACCAATTATTATAGAAATCTAAGATGTGATCGAAATGTACAAACTTTTTGAGAATTGCTGTGCGTTAGGCAAATATTTGTATTGTTGTGGTATGAGATAACAATTAGATGGTATGCTGTATTTATGTTCAATATTGTTTGTATTTTTATATGGATGTTCTATATATCACATTGAACGGGTAGTACTCAATTTTTATGAAGGTATGTTGAATCGCATATATGTTTTACTATAATGCATAAAACACTGCACTTATTTATATTGGCAAGTTAAGGTTTATTTTTTTACAGAGGATTTTCCACACAACTAACCAGGCTCTCCAAACTTTTTTTTAGTGATGAATCTACTTTGAGGTTTATGCCATCAATTATTCTTAAAGGCCAAAAAGGATAAAAAAAATGTGTGTGAAAGGATTATCATGTTTATATTTACTTGGTTTTCAACTGAAAATGATACTATTAGATTATTTACTTACTTTTGACATTGTAATGAGCAGTAATATTTTTCCCTTATGTTGCAGTGCGCTGAACAAATCTCGTCTGAAGTACTGTGTGTTCTTTCACCACATATTGTTCTTTGTGATGATTGCCAAGCTCTCCGCAGACATCCTGGACAAACTTGACATATTCATACTGGAGATTGAGGAACTACAGATACCACAGGTGACTAGTAATTTATTGTAGAATCCTAAAACAAGCTAGCACAATATCCATTATCCCGGCTTTTTGCCACGCCCCACGGAGCCTGGGAAATGCAATCCCAAGATTTGGCATAGGCACAAGCTTGTACTAGAATAACTGCCATCTGACCTTCCAACCCAGAGAGGAAAGTCTTGCCGCCACCTCCCCAAAGCCAAAGTCAAAGTCGCACTCTTACTATTAGGCTACAAATGCTTGCCTAGTAGAAATAGTATATCAAATATATATACATATTTTAAATTAATATTAAAATTATTTACTGTTGTCTCTTCAAGTAGGTAGTTAATTACTGGTAAAGTAGATGTGAATATCTGCCCATGACTGGATTGGTAAGACTAGCTTTCATAAGGCACGTTTGTACATAATTAATTAAAATGATAAAAACCTGATGCTCATTTTGCTTCATGTACAACTGTAAGTGACTACCAGGCCCATATGGCTTGGTTACAAATAGCCTATTAACAATTCACTGCAGCTAGTTACTTGAATCCATTTGATGGATAATTAACACTTTCAGTGCCAAGAACCCGATAGTCGGGTTCATTTTGTATTGGAATTGGGGCTCTTGGCACTGAAAGTGTTAATTACATACTTTATAGAGTTTATAGTTTATATTCAACAAATTCCAGCCCCTCTGGTGGGAGTACATCTGGTGCCTGTCCCTTCTGCTGTCATTTCTGGGCCTGGCTGCCATCAAGCGCAACAACATCCGGCAGCTGCGACGCTACACGTATGGCATCGGTGCGCTGGGCTTCGGGCCACTCCTGTATTGTGTGATATACTACTGTGGGGACGTCTGGCGGTACCTTTCTAGGGATGAAGATGAAGATGACAGCTCAGAGGTTGAGGTAGAGCTCTGGCAGGTTGGTCTTCTCCTAAATTCTCTTTTTGTGTGCCAATATCTCAATAAAACCTTGCATAATATACAAGTAGTTCTCAAAGGTTATTCTAGTATAGAGAAGTTGGTATTTGGGGTAGGGATAAGTGTATATTGCATGACTGTAACTTAAACATGTTTTGACAAAAATTCGAAGGATTTTTGAATTCTCTTTGGCCAGCTATAAAGAATACCTATACGTTTTGTATGAATACAATATAATACAATTAGTGTTTATTATGATTACACACCTCGATAGAAGACAAGAATACAGAAAAAACAGCAGGTAAACAAGAGATTTACTCCTTGTGTCGCAGGACTGTCGCTGTTGCGTTAGGTTTTGTATTGTGTTATATTACGTGAAATTAAGAATTCTACAGTTAATGACAAACAGACCTATTTATACCAAAAAACATGTAAAATGCAAAGTCCTTTAAAGTTGTGTCTATATTTCAGGGCCTCCCTTATGGCTTGCTGTGGTACGCGTTCGTGCTGTTGGCGTCGCAGGTGCACTTCTTCCAGCTGTACTTCTCCATGAACCTACTGAAGGCGTGGCGCGCGCGCGGCGCGCTCAGGAAAGCCGAATAGGGCTCGAGGTGTTAGTGTGTGTGGACCCTCCGCGACTCTGGACAGGCGACGGCTCTAGCCGCGCCATGTGTTGCTCAATCAGGGGGTCAGGCGGACAGTCCTACTTTACCGGGACTGCGACTCCGCTGGGAACACTCACTTAACACCGTATTCTAGGTAATGTCTACTGACAGACAGATTTTTGGGGCACTTTACAATTTTAATGTTTAAGGGCCACTTGCACCATCCTACTAACCCGAGGTTAAGCGGTTAAACCGTTAATCCAGTGTCAAATTGTACTGGTAACCATGGTAACTCCAGGTTTAACCAGTTAGTGGAATAATGGTGCAAGTGGAGCTTAGTCGAATAGTCCGATGGACATTGTCAGTAGTTAGTTTTTCTAATTATCGTACTAAAATAAGAGTTAACTTAATGCTTATAGTCATCTAATTTGGGAGTGATTTAGATGGGGGTGTAAAATATATTTGCTGCATGAGACGTAAGAAGTGGTTTAAAATCAGATTTAAAAAATATGCCAGCACTTGACAACATAGGATTATAACTTCTTCATGTCTTTATAGACTGCGGTTGTCTTATATAGTATTAAAACTGATTTGAATTGTGATATGGTACTATAATACTTATACTCCGCCACTGATAGCGCTCCGAGAACATGGGCGATACTGATACAAGTTTACGTCATCATCTGTTAAATGCCGGCAAATGGGGCGGTGTATATATTATCATACTCCTCAATACCTATAAAACCAATGTGACTCCGATAAAACTGTCATTTATTAAATAATTACTAATGTATAAATGCTTGACGTATTTTAATAGCCGGGTCCACACAGAGCGAGCATACGCGCGAGGCAATTTCCTCGCCCACAAAACGGCCAGTGTAGACGTGCCTCGCACGCGCCGCCTTGGCGAGGCACGTACGCTCGCTCTGTGTGGACCCGGCTATGTACTACATATTGTTATTATAGTTTTTGCTCGAGGGATAGGTGTCAATGAAATAATTAAGTAATAAATTTTTTTCTTAATTATTTCTTTCATACCTACTATAAAGGAGCAACTCGAAGTGACGTAAAATCGTGTCACAACTGGAGCGCCAGACCTGGTTTTTGCGGATCATAATATTAACTTAGACATAACTGATAATTACTTCAAAATGTAAGTTCCTCAGTCATTCTTGAAGCCATTTTAAATCAAATGTATGCTAATATGCACTGTCTCTGTCAGTACACATTCTATAATTCCCAGACTGATAAACACTTTAATTTCATTCTCTAATCCCCACTATGCGCTAAATAGTACAGCTAAGCTTTTCCTAAAAATCGATTTTTCCCTGTTGTGGAAAAAAAAACTACTGCCTGTGTGAATGAGTGAGAGAATTATTTACGAACACTGTCAATTTTATTGTAAGAATGTCGCACTTGACTTAAAAAGACGGATCCGTGTAAAATATCTATAGGTATACCATAATGGTATAATAATTAATAACTGTTTGCAATACTTCTGCGTTGTTTTGATACTTGTTATTTATTCGATACTTATTTGCTTGAGGCGTTAGGGTTTGTAATAACCTTTCAATAATGTTAAGATTACAATTTCTGGTCTGTTCTATCCTAGCCATTTTGTAAATAAACTGTTAAACAAGGTATGTATATTAGTACGGTACGGTTAGCACACCATTAACGACTATATTTCTAGTTTAAATTTAAAGTTTATTAAACAGGTATAGTTGTTGTATTTTGGACGAAATGTATTCGTCGTTAAAAAACCTTCGGTATTCAAGCCCTCATGGCCGCAACCCACTTCGTGGCTTGTCACTGGGTGGCGAAGGTGGCGTCACTTTTGTTTGACATATTTATGAAAGAGATGCAATCCAACGGCAAAGCATGAAGTGAACTGCCCCGGTCTTAGAGCATTTAATAACCGGAGTCGCCTTTAAGAGCTTACCCCTCTGCCGAAAACCTTGCACAACTGTGCAAACTTTTGTATGGACTGACGTTTATTTGACAAGCTATTTGTACGTTACGTACAAATCATGTACAAATAGCCATACATTTGACGTGCCCATCCCCCGCAAAAGTCGGCAGACTGTTTTGTACAGAAAATGACAGCCAAGGCGTCTCCAGTTACTAAATGCTCTAAGGCCCCGGTCAAATGAACCAATTATACTTAATGCTGAAACTACAAATCTCTTTATGACGTTAAGTCTACAGTTTATAGGTACTCTAACTATATATGTAATACAATTTTACGCAGTGGATATGTTGCAGTCAAAAGTGTGAACTGGTCAAAAGAACTTTTAACCGACAAAAACAGGCAAAACTGCTTTTGACTGAGCATGTTGGTCAAAAGTAGTTTTACCTGAAAATCATACCTATTTCTGGCAGCAGTTTCGTTTTTAAGGCGTAGCAAAAAAAAATAACCCTAACCTACCTATCTCTGGGAACAGTTTCGTTTTTTGGGCGTAGCAAAAAAAAAATAACCCTAACCTACCTATCTCTGCGAGTACTTTTGACTGATAGTAAGTCACAATTACTATTAACCAATGATTTTCAGGTAAAACTACTTTTGACCAACATGCTCAGTCAAAAGCAGTTTTGCCTGTTTTTGTCGGTTAAAAGTTCTTTTGACCAGTTCACACTTTTGACTGCGACAGATACATTTATAACATTGTAGATTGGTGTCTATTTTAGATAAATATTTAAATGAAGTAGAATTTTATTAGATGTGATATTTATGAAGCGCAAATGACATGATATTTATTTTACTCTTACGCAAATTTATCTCACTATTCTCATAATTAATATTTTAATTGGTAGGTACCTGATACTTAATGGTTGCGACCAATAATTATTCAAAATTGCAAAAAAAAGTGAAACATTTTTATAAAACACAATAATTTCCATTTAGAGGAAAGGGGACGGCCGTTTCTCCATACAAACGTAGTCTGCATTTTCCTCTCTGGATATTGACATTATGGAAAATATGTTTAAGTACAACATTTAATTTTGATGTAGGTATATAACCATAGCTATGCCCCTGTAGGATCGACTTTTTTTAGATTTTTTGATTATTGTATAAATTAGGAGCGAAAAACATATTCATACAAAATATTAAATGCCCCTAAGTCTTATAATAACTATAAACTTGAAAAAAAATAATCGTAGGGGCATAGCTGTGGTTGATATAGTCTGTTCGAGGTACGGAAAACGGTGAAAAATATAGATAATACTCCTAAAAATACGTGTGATACCTCATTCGATTCGTAATGATGTCTAGAAAAATGTATTCGAAGCGTGTATTAGCACACAAAAAATTACAAAAGTTATTAACAAAAAAAGGGAGAAAAAAGTAGATATGTCTTATTTCCCAAATATCTCAAAAAGTATTAATATTTAAGAAACCAAAATTAATATTATAAAAGAGGAGGATATTTTCAATTAAACATTCCATACTTGCAGAACTGTATTTCTACTATTTATATACTTCTTTTTCAACGCTGAACACAGCCCTCCGCGCCTCATATTCGGGAAACGCGCGCGGCGTGAAAAAGCGATTACGTAACATTAAATATAATTTTAAAGGTATTAAATGTTCAATGAAAAATAAAAAATAAATATGGTGTATTTAAAATATGTCAACAAATGTAATACTTGTATAAATTTGTCTTAAAGTTATTTTTTCAACAAGTTAGGCAATTGTTAATGAACTAAATTTTCTCGAATTTCCTTCTTCATTGAAAACGAATAAAAAATGTATAAATAACTATTGTAAAATGTTGTCGATTTCTAGAGCCCTTCTCATATACATGCTTAATAAGATCACGCTATAAAAGTTCTGAAAAAATTAATAGTTTGGTTATAATATTGTTTTATATTTTACAATTTAACTTGATTTTTCGTTCTACGTCAATTTTCTGTTATTCTAAAACTTATTTTAAGCAAACTATTAACTTTATTAATTTTTTTATAATGTGATCTTATTAAGCATGTATATGAGAAGGGCTCTAGAAAGCGACAAAATTGTACAATACTTATTTATACATTTTATTTTCGTTTTCAATAAAAAAGGAATTTCGAGAAAATTTTGTTTATTAACAATTGCATAACTCACTGAAAAAATAACTTTAAGATAAATTTATACAAGTAGTACATTTGTTAACATGTTTTAAATACACCATATTTTTATTAAAATTTTTCAATCAATATTTAATGTCTTTAAAATCATATATAATGTTACGTAATGGCTTATTCACGCCGCGCGGTTCTCGAAAATGAGGCGCGGAGGGCTGTGTTCAGCGTTGAAAAAGAAGTATAAATAATGGAAATACAGTGTATGGAATGTTTGATTGGAAATATCCTCCTCTTTTATAATATTAATTTTGGTTTCTTAAATATTTAATACTTTTTGAGATATTTGGGAAATAAGACAAATCTACTTTTTTCTCCCTTTTTTTGTTAATAACTTTTGTAATTTTTTGTGTGCTAATACACGCTTCGAATACATTTTTCTAGACATCATTACGAATCTAATGAGGTATCACACGTATTTTTAGGAGTATTATCTATATTTTTCACCGTTTTCCGTACCTCGAACAGACTAATATAGGTACATACAACAAATTGAGTCAAAATATTTTTAATAATGTTAGTAGGTCCTTAAACATTTTATTTAATTAGTACGTAAATGACTAATCGAAATTAAGTAATTCATCTCCACTCCACATCGTTATTAGTACAGTCGACGTTAAATATATGTTTACTGTTTTCGCCTTATCACAAGGGAGTAAGATGCAAAAGTGTAAAAATATCTTTGACGTCGACTGTACGAAGTGATACTGTAAAAGATATTAATGATCAATTTTACAAACACAGACAGTACAGTCGTCACAAAATGGTAACATACCTGAGCGTTTCTTTTATTTTTTGCCATTTTTATATATTTTGACCTTTTTTGCCACTTTTGTGTTATTTCTAGTCAGGATCGCGAGCCCTGTTCATCCTTATAGGAGAAAAAAAGTGTCCTAAAATTTCCATACATTTTTCAAACTTTCCTTTTTGTTACCGCCATACAAAGTATATGGGGAAATGGTAACACAATAGGAAAAAAAGTGTGGGACATTTTTTTATCCCATTAGGATCGAAAGAGCTCGTGATTCTGAGTAGAAATAACACAAAAGTCGCAAAAAAGGTCACAATATATAAAAATGGCAAAAAATAAAAGAAACGCTCACCTAATGCTTACAGTTTTACCTAACTTAGCAAACCTCTGTAATTTTTTTTTGTCCCTTTTCCAACCAACACAAATGTCACAATGACGGACAAACATAGGACAAACGATTATAATGCAAGGGCTTGTCATAGGTTAGACTTGACAAGAGTTTATGAATAATGCCATTAAACGCAATAAAGTTTAATGGAGGTGTGTGGAGGAGATGAAAATGTGTGTGTACATTTATTGTCGACTGTACTTTTTTTTTACAGTATGCTAATACTGACTACAGTAAGTTGTCTAAGGGCCTAATTTAAATTAGGTAAAATAAGATGTAAATAAAGAGTTTATTTATTATGTTTTCCTCCGATTTTAATGGTGTTGTTTGTTTTGAGGTTTTCCTTAAACTTGTTTTTTTCTATGAAAATAAAATATTTAAAAAATACTATGTTTGTGTATCAATTTTATCTATACCAAGTGGATTACGGTTGTATTAGGTATTTAATTATCGGATTGTTTGAGCTTATTATTTTATCATTATGCTTTGTTATTGCTAGATCGCTAATGTAATTATGTTGTTTATGTCACTAAGTAGGTAAGGTACCTACTAATCATATCGACGTAAATTGATGTCGTCAACAAATATCCATAGGTATTATTCCTAACGGAACGTCAAAAACTGTTAAAAAATAGTTTCCGCTAAGTACTTATTACCTAGTTCTTAATTAAGTAAAAAAAACGTAATGTGGGAAAACCGTCATAGGTCAAGAACTCTCGTATTTGAATACGTATACCTACTTCGCTCAGACAAGTACCTGAGAAAGGATGAGCTTCGCTCGCAGAGCTCGTAGAGCAGCAGCTCTACCGACCTCTGCCGACCGATGAGTGGAGTAAATATGTGTATAAACGCAAGTTTTAGAAGCGACGAAAGAGCTTGTAGACGGTCTTACTTACCTTAAAAGTACTTTGGTATTTTATGTTGCGTTACTTTTTACGAGGATAAGTAGAGATGTAATGTTTGCAAAATACGGTTATTGTGTTGCTTGCTTGAGGCAAGGTCACCCAAAGTCCCAGAATATGACAAATCAGCGAAAAAAAAAGTCAGTTTTTGGTCAATGTTATAATCGTGCATAGTATAGGTCTCGTGCGAATGGAACGAATGGTAAATGAAGGGAATTTGATACACCGGTAGTCTGCGCCGAAAGAGAAGAGTATATTAGCGTGGCCAGTTTCATGTCTATACGCGACTTGTTGAGTTAAATGGCCCGTTCACGGTGCAATGCCCATAAGTCCATTCCTTAATTTCCCCTAGTCAGCTCCCATCCGCGACGTGTACGTCGTCGTCGCTATCCTCTGTGGACGGGCTGCCTATATCCGACGAGTCGGGAGTCATGCGACGCCATTTTGCACGACGGTTTTGGAACCACGTTTTGACCTGAAAATAATGGTGGTGTTTAGTAAAGTATTTTTGGTGTTTATGCTAACTAAGTCTGTGGTACCTTGTGTCTTATTAGGAACAAAGCAAATTGTGTATTTTGTAACAGTTATGTATTTTATAACCAATAGTAAAACGAGCCTTCTTGCATATATCTTGGCCAATTTCCGTTTTCACACGCTGAAAGAACTAAAAAAGTACTGTACCTACTTATGCCTGTCGATGATCGCCAGAGCGCTCACTTCTCGTCCGGAATGAGGTACCTACCTACCTATTTGCTGGCGCTAAGTGCACCGGTTGGCATGCCGTTGTACTGCTCCTACTTTCCCTTGTGTCTATCTATGTACACCTTTCTTTCCCCAAGAGCTCAAACTTAGATAAAAGTACTGTCTCACCTGCCTGTCGCTTAGCCGTAAGTTGGCTGCCAGCGCTCGCCTCTCGTCCGGACTTAGGTACTTGCTGGCGCTAAATCTGCGCTCCAGAGCGCTGGTTTGCCCTGCGCTGAACCGCACCTGCCCTCCCTTGCGTCTGCCTCCGACCCACCAAGAGCTCCACCCAGGAGATACTGTGGGAGAAGCTATGTTTAAGACTGGGTCGACCGTTCAGTGGCGCCCTCATTAGAGAAATTGGGTTGTTGTTTAGGTATTTATCAATGGGCCACTAATTGCCTGAAATAAAGATTATCATTTAATGTTTTTTTCATAAACCTATATAGGCACAGCAAATATCTAAGAGGGTGTGTAGGTAATGTTAAATTGTACATTCGACTTACTTATGGCTTAGTTTATCAGTCACAGTCAATAATCGTACAAGTATTGTGTCCAAATTAGTTTTCTACAGATACGTACTAAAGATAAAATATGATAACAAAATAAATGACACTTCGATAATCCTACCTATACCTAGGTACATGTAATTATTGGTTTTTAGGGTTCCGTACCCAAAGGGTGACCCTATTACTAAGACAGACACTGTCCGTCTGTCTGTCTGTCACCAGGCTGTATATCATGAACCGTGATAGCTATATAGTTCGTTTTTTTTAGCATTAGAAATAAGGTAAACAATCTTGATGTGTATTTTAATTGAAAAACACGTTTTCACTTCTCATGCTCAAAAAGTGCACCTTTATGTCGTGCGTAGACGACATAAAATCGCATTTTATGCTCTAGAGCATAAAAGTAAAATTTTCTTCTAAGACTAAGGTAATCGGTCTCAACAGCCAAACAGTTGTTATATTATTTTATTTTTGCTACAATTTATTAGAAATCCGTATTTTCTGTCATTAAATTTAGTAAATCACATAAAATAGGAGTCGATTATCGTTCAAAAATGCTCCGAAATGTTTGATTGGCAGAAAACCAAGCGTCTGAAACTCTGATCACATGTTGAAAATTAAAAAAAAAATTAAAAAATTAGTTGGCGGGAATTGGTTATGTATTATGTTCTTTCGCTTTACGCCAATTTCGTGGTGTAAATTGCCGTGAAAATGTGTTTTATTTTCCTCGCAATCAAAGTGAAAAGCAGAGTGTACAACAAGGGCATAAATGTCCATTTTTACCCTCGTCTACTATTTTGAAAAAATAGAAAAAAATTGCCTCGGGTATAAATGGGTCACTTTATGCCCTTGTTGTACAATCTACAATTTAAAAATAAGTTACGGCAAATATGTAACAATTATGAATCTAATACAATCTTTTATATTCTTCTGCTTTCATAAGTACTAGTTACTGATTTTTAAAAAGCGTTTTTCAATTAAAAGACATGTCAAGATCGCTTACCTTCTTTCAAGTTCTTTCTAATGCTAAAAAAACGAACTATAGACAGTTGAAATTTTCACAGATGATGTATTTCTGTTGCCGCTATAACAACAAATACTAAAAAGTACGGAACCCTCGGTGGGCGACTCCTACTCGCACTTGTCCGGCTTTTTTTGTTAGTTACAGATTTCACATTCAGCACTCATGCACTATTGTTACTAAACAGTTATCTAATCTAACGTTATTGTTAGTAACGTTAACTGTAACGTTATGTTTTTTTGTTTTCCAAAGTGAGGAGATATTGCTACTTAATTAGCTGAAACAAATTAAAGTATTTAGGTATACCTACCTATAAGTATGTAAGTATTAATTTTAAAATTCGTCAAGAGTAAAGTCTCATTTCAGATGCATGAATGTTTACGACGTATTAATACGTTATACGTATTAATAATCTTAAAAGGGTGTCCTCATTAACTTCACTAAGTACAGTCAGCTAAGTCGGGAATAAAATGCAGATTTTTATTATTTTATCTAGGTACTTGTACACATAAAGATAGGTACGTGCACTCAGATTTCAGACAGTAGGTACCCTTCAGTGCGTGATTTTGAATATTTTGATATTCCTGAATTACTTTAGTACTCTCTTATCTGTAGTTGCTACAGCTTAATCATCTATTTTTTATTTATTTAGAGATAAATACTTACTATCTTTTAATATGTCCCAAGGTATGGATTACTTTTATCCATTGAATTGTAGGTTGTAGGAAATCGCAAATACCTGTCTATCATTTTATATTCGGCCGCACCTCGATTCTGCTCTATCAACTTATCTAGTTATCTTAACCCATCCTTAACCCTTAGACAGCCCAAGAGGTGAATGAGGAGATGTACATACCTGTAGTATATATACCTGTGTATATTTACTTACCAACAACCGCTCCGTTCGTGGATTCAATGGAGGATAAATGGTTCGGTGGCCACCCAATCACCATGAAAACAATTTTAGCCACTTCCTCACGATTACGCACTAGCCAAATTACAATTAAGAAACTATCTTGGAGAAATGAAATGAAGATTTTGATCAAGAATTAGAGATTGTGCATCAATTGGTGGTCGTCCGATATTTATTTAAGGGTCTGCGATTAATGATGCGGTAACGTTGCCGCAATGTTTGCTTATTATACCAATAAAGAAATATCGGTCAACACCAGCACTTTATAAACAGCTAACTTTTTTCTTCGTTAGCCACTTTATGAGTACCTAATCATCTGGGAAGAAATGACTGACGCAATTAGTTTTAGGTACATACCTACTTACTAGGATTGTGGAAGTTGTGTGGAACATGGTAGGTAAGTTTACTTAAACCACGCATTGATGAGAATTCAGTTCAGAAGTGTGCCTTTTAATTCTCACCTCTGTTAAATCCATATGGTTGCGGGACATACGGCGGTACGAATCTATTAGCAGCTAGCTGACTCCTCAGTATATGGTCCGAATTCAGCATAGACTCACTGTAATAGCTGAACTGCCTGTCGAAGGCTGTATCTTTCTTGTACGGCGGCCAAGGAAAACTTGGTTTGAGGGCTGTTGGATAAAGTGGAAAAGTGTTTCTCCTGTGTTCCAGATAAGTTTTACCATATTCTAGTTCTTTCTCAACCTCGCAAATCACATTAAATTGGGTTTCTTTCTCGATTCTTTCAAATCGATCTGCATCGTTGAAGCCAGATTCTGGTTTTAAATCGTTAGCTTCGCATTGGACCGGTTTTTCTCGGGCAGAACACGTTAATGGCTCTTTCGGTTCACTGCTAATGTTCTTGTACGGCTTGGTATCTTTCAGAATGTCTTCGATGAAGAACGAAGCCTTCTTCTGGCGACACGCACACATGGTGGCGGTGTGGTTGGCACTGCCGAATTGTTATCGTGAACGACGTTATCAGTAGGACTCGGTAATTGATAGCTACTTATTAAATGGACACGCCTAATCTAGGTGACGATTAGTGTTATGTGATAGGTAGATGAAAGCAGCTGTAGATGCGTTACTTTATAGATTTAGTCATCTAAATCTTAGTTTGATCAGATCAATAACGATTGAATATTAAAATAAGTAGGTAAGTATCTCAGTTGTCTCACTTGCATTGTTATCATCCGTTGTAGGTTAAGTAAGTAAATATGGAAATGATTTCACGGCCTATTCATTTGTAGACAAGTAGGTAGGTGTGTTTATGGTACACAATGATTTATCTACACATTTTATAATTTTACTATTACTTTGACGCAATTTAGTACTTGAACATGTTTTTGAGAGTTTTGATGGCACTCAGCTCTCAGTGATTGCCTTATCAGCACAATCGTTAATTAGTTGAGCTTATTAGCTTTCAGGCTTTTAGTTTTGACAGGATCGGACACTTAGGTACTTACTTAAAAGCTTGTTGTGAGGTAGCTACCTGTCTATGTTATGTGTTTTTTTAGAAATGGACATGTGCGGAGAGGGTCCTCTTTGAGTCTTTGAGTCAAATATTACAATCACATCCCGAACTATATAAAGGCAAAGAAGAAAGAGACACGGCATACGTAAAAAAGTTGAAATCGTTCCTTACAGAAAAAGCGTACTACTCTGTCACAGAATTCCGAATTCGAATTAGTTTTCTTAAGTAAATTAATATCAATAATTTGTATACATTTAATTTTAAGGCTTGTTTGTGTTCCTAAATAATTTGGTTGATACTTAGCTTAAGAAAATGCTTGCAACACCCTTCTGGGGTCCATGAGAAACTTTTATACTTTGTGTTTTTTGTAACAACTGCTTACCATGGTGCAATAAACGATATTATGATTATGAGTCGGAGTGAAAAAGAAATCAATGAGGTAAGTACTTTACTCAGTACCGGTATTCTATTTGGCTTGGCACCGACTTTAAAGATCAGTTGCCTATCCTTTTTGAAGTTTGTTCCCTTTTTTTTACCCGACTGCTTCAGAAGGAGGGTAATGTTTTTCGACCGTATGACATGAACGAAAACGTAAACCTAAAACCTGATTTGCCATCTTGCTCATATATCGTGTGACATAAAATAAGGGCTTTTTGTGGGGATTTAAAATATTTTTTCAAATAATTTTAAGGCAGAGATCATTTTAAAGTTATTTAATAATTTTAAGATGATATGTGAATATTTACTCTTTCCTTCCCCACTTTATCTTTTAAACTAGGTATTGGGCCTACAGTAAATAAATAAATAAAAATACAGAAAATCGTTTATTACATAGATCACAAGTAAAACCTACAGGAACGGTTAAGCGTGAGTCGATCTTAAGGAATACAAAATAAATTAAGGAAACTGGGGCGCGAGTCCGGCGCATACTTGTCCGGTTTTTTTTTAAAGTCCGGCAGCTCAGCTCGGCTTAGACAAAATTGTATATATGTAAATGTTCGCCTCAATGCCTGAATTGGTACATACTTGATGAGTGATCAAGTTGTTAATATTAATTACTAATTAGGATTTACACGGGTTAATTTGTATAAGGTATCTGAGCGTTTTCCAAAAAAAATGTACCTAGGTACATTTCATTCATGTCTTCAAAATATTGACTTCTTGGGGTCATTTTACTCAGAATCATTTGTACATTCACGCCTCATACATGAAAAAGTGTCCCAAAATTTTGTATGAAAAAATGTTTTTCCAGTGCATCACGTTCATACAAATAAAAAAACTTTTCATACAATAATGTTACGATCTGGAAAGGAAATCTTGGGACACATTTTTTCCCTTTGGTCCGTTTTCATAACTATGGTTTTCGTAACTGGCTGCCAGAGAAGATTAATTTTTCCTATTTCATAATTAATTATCAAACAAGAATTTACTTTCTGGTTTCGTAATCGAGTTTCGTAACTGGTTATGAAATAAGATTTTTTTTTTCTGTTTTCGCCTGGATTGGCTAAGAAATATGAATTATTTTTCGCTGCTTCGTAATTAGTTATCAAACAAGAATTTATTACTCTTTTAGTAATCGAGTTTCGTTATTAACTTCGATATATTTTTTGGAAGTTAAGTTCCCCTTTTGTTGCCAATTTACCCTGTGAGTGACTGACTGGGTAAATTGACTACAAAAGAGAAGAGAGCAACATTCAGACTCTTTCTGTACCAATATTGATTAAAAAAAAACTTAGATACAATAAAAGTACCTACATAGATATCCCTACAGTAAATTAGAGAAAATAAAAATACGAATATTGTAAATCATCTACTTTAATTTTCTAGATTTGTATAGATACAAAAGTTTGTCAAAACAGAGTACCCTTAGTAATAGTAAAATAAAAGAAAAATATGACCTAACTTCCTTTAACAAAAAATATAATTTCACTTCGTAATAATTCTTCTTAGTCTAATCTAATACATAAATGGAGCAATAATCTCAACGCAGTGCCCGGTAGTTATTTTGTGTCGTTTTACACGAAAAAGGTACTATTAAGTGTATCACACGAAAATGTCCAATTATGAAAAAAGAAAAAGTAATAAGTTTTGATAATTAATTACGAACGAAGAAAAAATACTCGATTACGAAAGCAGAAAGTGAATTCTTGTTTGATAATTAATTATGAAACAGGAAAAATAAATCTTCTTTGGCAGCCAGTTACGAAAACCATAGTTGTGAAAACGGACTAAAGGATTTTTTTTTCATGTAGGTATGAGGCGTGAATGTACCTACAAATGATTCTGAGTAAAACGAGTCCAAGAAGCAGGGCTTGTTAACGTTACCAATTCATATTATAAAGTAACGTTACTTAACGTTAAAATCATAAAAATACCTTACTACCGGTAGTAAATGGTAACGATACTTAATAACTTAACATTATTATAACGTTACCTATTTAACGTTAATTTTACCGGTAAATTTACTTTTTATTGCAGGGCTTGTTAACGTTACCCAATTAACATTATAAACTAACGTTACCAAACTAACGTTAACACTATCATTCGTTAAGCTGATATTTGCTTGTAATTTCATACACAATTTTAAGGCCAGTAGACCTTATTGACCACAAATACGGCAGGGCTTCTGTCAAATTGAAATACAATCAGTCTAAATACATTAAAGATAATTATGTACGTTAGTAAAACTCAACTTTAATTCTAGTAGTTAGAGTTCATAGTATTTTGTCATTATTCTTTATGTTTATCAAATGAAAGAGGTGGTATAGTTTGAATAATCTCAGGTGAATTTTTCGGGCTCGGACCCTAATCTGTTAAACATAAATATTGTTTCCTTTATGCAGTGGTTACAATGCTTACTGCTAATAGCCCCGACGTAAGTAATGGGAACAAACTCAACAAACCCATTTAAAAAGCAAATTTACCATTCTAATTATATGGTTCAAATTCTTGAATCAGCTCATTCGGAGATAACACGTTTTTGCTATCTCTAAAAACAAGACCACCCTAATTGTTCTCTGAACAAGCTGTCATATGAATTTGAACCTTAATACTATCACGATAGTTGCTTTTTAAACGACATGGTTGCTTTGGCACGTGGCTGTAGACCGCTCTTAAAAGAAACAAAGGCTTTTGTTTAACGGATTAGCACCCGAACTCGAAAAATTCACCTGAGATTATTCAAACTATATTCTACTTGTTTAAGATCTTTGTCCAATATGAATTGCGTCTCACTCTCTCATTAAGCAAAATGTGAGACGCAAATACACACTGGACCGAGATTGGACAGATAGAATACCACCCGGCTGTGTCGGAATATATTTGCCCAAATAAGAAGGTTGCAAAACGTCATAAATTTGTTTGTTAAATATGATAGTATAGCTAATTCGTTACTTGGTCGGTTTATATTAGGCACAGGCGTCTTATAATATACGTCAAGATTATATAGGTTGAATAATGTCTTGATTTATTTTGTGAAATATGGAGGTGTTGCTGAAATGTAATTTAGTCGGATTATATTAAATGAGACACCTATTTATTGATGTTACTAGTCGAGGGTGGAAGCCCTAAACGACGGCGTTGCATGAACAAAAGATTTCCTTTGGCAGGATTGGTCCTTAAGACCCAAGGATGGTTTTAAGAAGTGGAGCCACCGAGATTTTTGATGTTAATTTTTAGGGGGGGGGGGGGGGGGGGGCTCTCAACTTTATCTTGATATCTATATCATTTTAGTTACTAGGCCAAGTTTGGTATCGTTTTCGTATAAATCGGGGATGCCGAATTCATTTATGATATCATTCCAGCACCATTCCGAAGTAAAAACACATAAATAATGAAAAAAAATACTTTTTTTTGATTCCTCTTCACACTTAAACTGCTGAACCAATTTAGTTGAAATTTGGTATAGAGATGGTTTGAGTCCCAGGGAAGAACATAGGATACTTTTAATGTCAAAAATAATCCCTAAAGGGTGTAAAAAGGGAGGTGGAAATTTGTATGGGGATTCAATAACCGCTGAACCGATTTAGATACAATTTGGTATAGAGATAGTTTGAGTCCCGGGGAAGATCATAGGATAGTTTTTATTCCAAAAAAATCCCTTAAAAATGAAAGGTAAGGTGTAGGATTGTATGGGAAATCAATAAACGCTGAACCGATTTGGATGAAATCTATGTCTACATCTTTGATTTAGTTGAAAATGATACTAAACTTCACTTAGAACCTAAACTTAAAGAATTATTAACCTCAGCCGTCGCAGACGCTTAAAAACCTCCCCACCCTCCACCTGCATTGATGCAGGCAACCCAGATTTTTGAATCAAAAATCTGGGTGGCTCCACTTCTTAAATCCATCCTTGGGTCCTAAGGACCAATCCTGCCAAAGGAAATCTCTTGTTCATGCATCGCCGTGGTTGACCTTTTTATGCTCTGAGCACACTCAACTATACTGCTTGCTTGTAAAAATGATTCAATAAAATTCGATTCGATTAAAGATAATTATGTAGGTACGTTAGTAAAACTCAACTTTAATTCTAGTAGTTAGAGTTCATATTAGTCTTTTGTCATTATTCTTTATGTTAATCTAGAATGGTGAAACTTAAATTCTTATTTGAGACATTATTACATGCAATGTAAAATAATAATAATGTCCTAATGTGATAGGTTTTTCAGGATGTGTGGTTCAGGGGGCCGATTTTTGAAATTCGAGCGCTCGATTTCGTCACTCGAAAATCGGTGGAAAACAGTGAAATGCTAATTTTTGAAATACGAGCGATAGAAATTGGGAATCGAGTGGTATTGACCACTCGTTTTAAATTCTATTAGTAGAATTTAAATGCCGGGTACTGGAGATATTATTGAACGAAATACACGAAATCGAGCGATCGAAATTCAAAAATCGGCCCCCTGAATAGGAACGAAATTTTTATTATTTTTGCGCTACGACGTACGGTTTAGGAGATCCAGCCCTATAAAGATTATTCTTTCCTTTTTTTTTCTTCTATTTATTAGTTTTTTCTTTTCTTGTGTTTTTTAAATGTTATTAAGGGGTTGCCTAAAGGGGAACGATAGTTTGATTACTTTTGCGCTACGACGTACGGTTTAGGACACTTTAGGAGATACATCATTACATTATAAAGTTTTTTTGGTATTATTTTTTCCTCTGTGTGTTTTTTTTAATATTAATTAGGGGTTTCTTACAGAGGAACGAACATTTTATTATTTTTGCGCAACGACGCACGGTTTAGGAGATACAGCCCTATAAATATTTTTCTTTCTTTTTTTGTGTTTTTTAAATATGACTTAGGAGTTTCATAAAGGGGAATTAAAATTTGATAGTTTTTGCGCTACGCCGTACGGTTTAGGAAATACAGCCCTATAAAGATGAAAAAATAAGGAATTATTACCATAAACCAAATACTGCCTATATTTTTTTTAAAGTAGTAACACACCATCGCACCGCACCACGACCCTGGAGCGTCGCACCCATAAGTGAGAGCGAGAAAGAGAAACAGATATCTTTTTCTCGATCTCACCCATGGGTGCGGCTCCGAGGCCGCGGCGCGGTCCGACAGTGTGTTACCACTTTAATGGCTGAATGCCACGAAGGTGTGTCACAAATATCTGTGAAATGGAAATTAAAAAAAGCAGCCAAGTGCGAGTCGGACTCGCCCATGAAGGGTTCCGTAGCAGCAAGTAACATAATAAAATTGCGGTTTACGATTTATGACGTATTAAAAAAAACTACATACTAGATCTCGTTCAAACCAATTTTCGGTGGAAGTTTGCATCTTCTTGATCGGGACACTCTTGACAGAGCGGTCGTGGTCATCATTGGAAGTCTCCCTTTGTGACACGTTTGACGGCTCGCCTCCACTCCTCCCTGACGGCTGCGCATTTAGCGCATTCGTGCAAGGGGCCGTCCATTGCTGCCTTTATTTGGTCCGTCCACCTCATGGGCGACCTTCCTCGCGCTCGGGTACCTTCTACTCTGCCCTGCACCACCAGTCGCTCTATGGATACATCTCCACGTCGAGAAACGTGTCCAAAGAAGGTGAGGATGCGAGCTTGAACGATGGAGGATAGACGCTGCTTGATGCCGAGCTCTTGGAGTACGGAGACGTTGGTGCGGTGTTCGGTCCACGATACCCCAAGCATTCTTCGCCAGCACCACATTTCCAGGGCATCCACCCTCTTCCTCTCACTCTCCCGCAGGGTCCACGTCTCAGCGGCGTAGAGAAATATGGGGAATACAAGTACTCCAACGAGCCGGATTTTTGTGGCTTTTGTGATGTTACGATTCCGCCATATTTTTCGTAACTTGTCCATAGCGCTTCTAGTTATTGCCATACGACGTTTGATCTCGTCTACACATCCTCCGTTGTTGGAAATCAGAGCTCCTAGATAAACATACGATTTTACAACATCACAATTCGCTATTTGTGTGACTTCGGGCGAATTGTCGTTGACACGATCGATAATCATCATCTTGGTCTTACTGCGGTTGATCTTTAAACCAAATTCCAGGCTAACCCTCTCCATCCTGCGTAGCAGATCCTCCATAGAACCAGCACCAGTAGCGAATAAGGTGGTATCATCCGCGTAACGGAGGTTTGAGATCTTTAGTCCTCCGATTGCAACTCTGTCGGTCCAGTCTTCAAGGGCAATTCTCATGATGAGCTCCGTGTAGATGTTAAACAGGAGTGGAGATATGATACACCCCTGTCTGACACCCGCACTAGGGTGGAAGTGACTCGACAGGACACCGTCCGTTCTCACCGATGCTGTTCCATCTTCATAAAGCCTACGAAGAAGGTGTACAAGATGTTTTGGTGTACCCATTTCCAGAAGAGTCTTCCAAAGCATCGGCCATTTAACGGAATCGAACGCCTTTGAGAAGTCCACGAAGCAAATATAAGTCGGCTTGTTGAATTCCCGGGCCTTTTCGATTATTTGGCGTACCGTCAGAATTTGCTCGTGGGTGCCTTTCCCTTTTACGAAGCCAGCTTGTTCCGGCGCTATCTCCTGAGACAGGAAGCTCTTGAGACGTTCGTTCAGAATGTGTAGTAATATTTTGCTGGCGTGTGATATTAGAGCAATAAGTCGGTAATTACTACACATTTTTGTAGAGCCTTTCTTGTGCAACGGAACAAACACAGTATGAGCCCATTCCTTTGGCCATGTCCCAGTTTGCCAGATTTTATTGCAGAGGGTTTGAAAGATTTGGACGCCATACTCTCCCAACGCTTTGATGGTTTCGATGGGAATGGAGTCCTTCCCTGTGGCCTTTTTATTCTTGAGGTGCGCGATCGCTGCTCTTACTTCCTCTTTGAGAATGTTCGGCTCCAGTTCTTCGTCCGTGGGTTCAGTGGAAACGAAACTTTGAGACTGAGGGTCTTGAAATAGTGACTGGCAGTGTTCTTTCCAAGTTTTAGAGTTCCTATCAATTTCAGTGATCGTTTCGCCACGAGAATTCTCAATCGCCCATGTCCTGGATGTAAGCGTTTTTGTGATAGAGGAAGTTTGCATGGTAATGTACAATTTTGTTACTTTTATCATTCTCTTATTTTGGAAGTTACAGAGGGGGGCGGGCACACATTTTACCACTTTGGAAGTGTCTCTCGCACAACCTATTCAGTTTAGAAAAAAATGATATTAGAAACCACAATATCATTTTTAAAGACCTATCCATAGATACCCCACACGTATGGGTTTGATGAAAAAAATATTTTTGAGTTTCAGTATGGGGAACCCCCAAAATTTATTGATTTTTTTCTATTTTTGTGTGAAAATCTTAATGCGGTTCACAGAATACATCTACTTACCAAGTTTCAACAGTATAGTTCTTATATAGTTTCGGAAAAAAGTGGCTGTGACGTACGGACGGACAGACAGACATGACGAATATGGATTATGGAATATGGATTATGGTTATGGAAGGGTTCCGTTTTTTGCCATTTGGCTACGGAACCCTAAAAACGAATAAAAAGAAGAAAAAAAGAGAGAAAAGTCTTTATAGGACTGGATCTCCTAAACAGTGCTTCGTAGCGCAAAAATAATAAAATTTTCGTTCCTCTTCAGAACCACACGCACTGAACAACCTATCACATTGGGACATTATTATTATTTCATTGCAGGTTTGAGAAAAGCACTATACATGCCTAGCCGTGAAAAGGTCTTGCCGGCTCTCACTCCCTGAAACGTATAAAACGACACCCATGATGACTTTAATGTCAAAGTGCACGGCAGACATCTTGGATTCCAAAATGGTCATTTTCGAAATCTGCACACCTGATTCAAATAAGGTGCATCTATATCTATTAAGCCAACATCAACAACATATCTACTATCGAAATGTACTTTTGATAGTAGTAGTACGAAATGTAATCTGAAGGGAATCAAGTAATGCATTCCTGTAATGAGGAATCGACATTGATTCCAATTACTAGTAATTGTAATATTAGAAAAGATGATTCTTAACAAAATAACTATTGATCTTATAGGTTTATAACCCCATAAAATAAAGACACATTCTCCCTTAACAGCTATCAGAAAAATATTCTCAAATTATTTTCAAATCAAAAAAAGGAAACAATTTCCGACCTTAAGGCACTAGGAATAGAGTTTATGAGTCAATGAACTCCATACCACGGGAAACCTGTGTCATGTCATCTCTTTGGCAACTCGACTGGTTTAGAAATGATGTATCAGTGTTAGAGTTGAATAAAGCCCAATGACTTCTTAAATCGTACGGTTAACCTCCCCAGGTGGGCTGCGACCAAATAAAAATAGGCACAAAATCAATACAATGCTTTGCAAGATAGATTAGTGCTGAGACATGGTTGACGTTATCGATATTTATAATTATTTAGGTATTTCATTTGTTTAAATATTATTATATGTATTTGTAAGTAATTTACCTAAGTCTAAGAGGCAGTCACGGAAATTATTAACTAAGTATTTATAGAGCAACGAAACCTCTAGTCTAGTTGCTATACTATCCGTCTAGCAACTTTTCATCGGCGGAGTGACAGGCGATAAAACTTTTCAGTTGGGAAAAGAGGAATGTCAAATTATGTACGTGGAAAATGCCGATGTTGTCTCATATATTGAGTGCCGTTGCTACACATTATTAGAATAAAGAACACAGCGCGTAATTGCGGAAATAAAAACCGCAAGCGATAACAGTACATAACGTTACCACATCACCTATTCGAAAAAGGATTTTTTCTTCCCTGCTAGAAGGGATTTAAGTGCCACTTTTCTATTCTAGGACACAATTTTTGTTGTTTTAATGAAAATGAAAATAAATATAAACATGAAAATAAAAATGATTTCGTCATAGGTGATTGTGAAAAGCAGTAAGTACCTAGGTACCTACATGTCCATGGTAGCAAAATAATTCCACCTTGGCCGTTAACACCGATAACAAAGATAAACGGTATGCGAAAAATTATAAACAAAAACAGATTCATTCGCAGGTAAGTAAATAAATATAAAAGTATTTTCGTGTTCCTTATGTATATTGGTAACCCTAGTCTATAGTTATACATATATAATAATATAATTGCACCCGGTCCTAATACCACTGCAAATTACCCCCAATGAATTTTAAATAATAATTGATTGGGTTGGGATAAACATAGAACTTGCTTTTGATTTTCAAAAGAAACCAACTAAATCCTAATTTTCAACATCTTTCATTGAAATTTGAATGTAAATTTTTCTTGTATGGAGACTTAAGACTTTTTGCGATAACTCCAAAACGTCTTAACCGATCATGTTCGCTATTTTCATTCAAAATCTTTATCAAGCTTTAATTGCACGATTTTTTTTCATATAGACAGGCATACATACGTACATGTCGAAAGTATATATAAGTTTCCTAGTTGACTATGGAACCCTAAAAAGTTAAAAAATAAGAATCTAATGACACAAAGTATATTTTTAAACAAGCAGATACGTCTGCAAGCGATTTTCCAAATTTTATATTATAGGAAAAAATGGATGTTTTCTTCTATTTTTTTCTTTAATATAAAATGTACAACAGTAGGTATATTATATATCAGAAAAAATGTACGGTACTTTGTATAAAAATATTAATTTATCGATAGTTAAATGGTGGCGTCTCTATAATTCCGTAGGGCTGTCAGCTCTAAGTAATCGGCCATTATCTATATCGATTCAGCCGCTGTCCACCGATTCTCGATTCCTCCTACTGTGTTATTAAGAGCGGTTGTTTTCAAAGCCAACTGTACATTGCTGGTTCTTTTAGTACCTATGTTCGTAAAAAAACACAAAGAGTTATAAGTTATAAGTCTAGTATTTCAATAATTAAACGTAAACTTTACTTTAGGTATTAAATCAGACATAAATAAACTAAGTATTAAAATAATTAAATAATATCGCTTTTCAAGGCTGGATACATGACTCTGTGCCAAACATAACTATTTATAAATCTGTGGGCAAACCAAGTAATGGTAATTGGAACAAACTGAGCCGACGCAACGCAACGTATGCAATGCATTAGAGTCAGACCAAGAATAGTCTTCAGCGGATTTGATAGCCCACGCGGTACAAGTGTTATTTTAAACGTCAAACTTCTATGAAACTATGACGTATAAATGACACTTGCACTGCGTGGGCTATCAAATCCGCTGCAGACTTTTTTGGTCTGACTCTATGAAATCTGGACCTTAGGGCAATTTGTAAGTATGCTTAGAAACATTCATGCGTTGCGTTGCGTTTCGGAGCAATGCTCGCGAGATGTTCGTTTGCGCGCTCACTCCGCTACGCAATGTACTGTTTGTAAGTAACAGGGGCCAACAAACCCGGCCCGCTCGGGGTTGTATCGACGGCTAATGAAGCGATCCCTGTAATTGATTCCCGCTCTGTTGCTCTTTGTATTGCGTTACAGCGTGCGGCCAGCTCCATTCCGACTCGAGCTTTGGCCGTGGACAAATTCGACCTGTTTTAATAACATTGCAAAACCTTTTTTAAAATAAAAAAAACATTTTGCAAAATACCGTAAAATGGGGTGAGTAGGGTCAAAACTGAAATTCTAACCTCGATAACATTTTATTATTACATATGAAAACTGAATGGTGTATATAATAAGTGTTCCGGACGTTTGTATTTTATTTTGGGTAGTTCCATTTCATAACTTTGACGATAAAGAGGAAAAAACCCACCTCACCCCGTAGTGCCTCGTATTTGGGGTGAGAGGGGTTTTCATACAAAGGTGATTTTGGAAGATTGTTGGATTTTTTTTTATAATGCGTGTTACTATAGCTCCATTTTAAATTGGAATACATTATTTTTGTAGCAGTAGCCTTAAAATACCTTCTCACCCCCCTCTCAAACTTTCTCTCCCCATTCATAACCCATCTCTCTCCGCGAAACCTACTCACCCCGTTTTACGGTAGCGTGTAAAATGTATGCTCCTTGAGCTCCTTCATCATTTTCCAGTACTAATTTATAGAATAGAAATGAAATAAAATGGAACTAAAAAAATTCTTTACTAAATTGTTGCCATGTATGCATGTTAAGCATTTTACGTCAAAAATGTTACAGTTACGTAGTAATTGGCGCCCTCAATAATTTTCTACAATTTCTTGTCGGACTATAACTCTGCACAGACTGAGCAGTGACAGAGGGTGAAAGTGTCATCATAAAAGTCAAATTAATGTGAAAGTATGACATTTGTAGAAGAACTTAGTCACTTCAAAAATACAAAGTCTGTGCAGATTTAGACGGACTCTAGTAGTCTGTGTTAATCTTCGAGCAACACGGAAGGGAGGCGGCATTCGCACTATTTCCCCTCTGCCGAGGTTCAAGATTAGCGCGTCAATCTAATCTAGCGCGGGTAATAAAACTAGTTGCACTTGGATTTTTCACTAGACCGAGTCCAGACGCGGGCGTGAACACTGCTTCACAAAAATGCCTGTTTGCTCGGTTTTTTGTTATAAAAAGAGGTCGGGGACATCAAATTTACAAAAAGAAAGTGTTACATTTCACATGTAATATTTTTTTTACATATCATACGTTTAATTACATTCAAACACAATTATTATATTTTAGTCTCATGTAATTGTTGGATTTATCGATTTTGCTCCCTCAGTACAAATTGCGGATCGGTCGAGCGACAAATCCGACTTCTCATCTCTCAGAATACAATAACATACTTCAAAGAAAATGTGTTAGTGTGCGTGTTGTGACACTTGTCACTCGTCCGTACACAAAAAGAGATCGAGGTTTGCAAGATTTGTCTTCGACGCGTGTCATTTTCTATGTATTTGTGTCGTCATTACAGATTGGATTTTGTATGTAAGTGTGTGAGAAGTGCGACTGTGTGCACCTTTCCCCCCGCGAAAAATGGCAGAAAGATTTGTACGGTGAGATATCGCTTGGGCCCCTCCCTTCCGATGTGTCGGAAGCCGGTGTTGCTCGAAGGTGTTAATGGTTTACTAAATTTTTTTATTAATATTACTGTCATGAAACTCACGAATCACAAGTAATAAAAACAGCCGAAACCACGGAACAGCAAAAATAATAAAGGCTTCATTAACCCTCACTGTTTGAGCTAAAATTTAGACAAAGCGGGTGAGAGGGATAAAAAGGGGTAAAAATGCCCGGCCAATTAATTAGGGACAATTAGCCCTTCCTGCTGCAACAAAAGGTGGAAAAACTCTTGCCATTAATTAAAGGGGCGCTTTGTGCCAAGAGGTGGAGTCTGTTGGAATGATTTATGTTATATTGACTATAAATATGTCCAAGTTTTGATTTTAAAAGAAAGTTTCCTTGATTCACTGAGGAGCATACCAATTTTAAAAATATGAATTGATTTGATATTAGTCTCAGGACCTTTCCCTCCGTTTTATAATGTTTTATAAATCACTGCGGGCGAGGTGCAAACTCGGCTTTATTTTTAATGATAGACCCTCCCGCACATTTCTTTTTGGATTTGCCGTGTCTGCGTTGATTTATGTCGTAAAAAGTATGTATTAAGCCTTTCAACCGAACAGTGGGTATCAATTTGAGAAACTTAAATTAAGATTGATTAAATTGATTTCGCATGCATTGAATCGATATCGACATGCTGCGAAGTTATTATTATTTAGGTGCTATGCTGAATATTAGATTTTGCTTTTTATGAATATGTCAATCATTTATTTCTATATTTATATTTATAGTTAGGTACTAAATTAATGTTTTATATTTTTTATATTATATTACCTAATGTTTTATAAATTTATAGAACAGGCACTTATGTATAAAGTCTGGAGCAGGATTACAATTTTTGAAAGCCGCTATCGATTTAATTTAGATATTTAAAACGTTATATGTACTTACTCTCTGAGCAAATCCCTCGCGCTTCTTTATTGGTGCGAGCGCGAGACAATATCGTCAGGTGACAAGCAAAAGTCACTAATTTAGTACTAATATGGTTTACTATGGCTATGCCTATGAACTTGTGGTGGTAATTAGTGAGTTTTGCTTGTCACCTGACGATATGTCAATATCAAATCAAATATATACAGTGAAACCTGGTTAAGCGGGACCTGGATAAGTGAGAAACCTCTATATAGCTGGGACTCATGGTGCGGTCCCGACACTTTAGCACTGAATTACCTCAGTTAGTGAGATAAAACGAACCTCTATAACTGGGATTAGTTGTTGTGATTTTATAGTCACATTTACCTCTATAATTGAGACAGAGAGTGTATTTTACCTCTTTTACTGAGACTATATTTATAATATTACATTTTCCTAATTGTTTTTTAGAATTTTATAAGAATTCTACCTCTGTATCTGAGATAACGTCAATCTATGACCTCTCTAACTTGGACTTTATTGATCAATTTCCGTATTCTTACTAACTTTAGTCTATCCACAAATTCCGAATTTGCTTAATTGTGTCTAAACGACTTCAAGTTTGATTTAGTTACTTTATGTAGTTAAAACTATCGAAACGAAAGCTGAAATCTTGATAAGTAACACGAATAAACAAATTTTCATTTAATAAATTTCTAAGACGCAATGAAGTCCGTATCAAATTTTATTTTATTTTAAAATACATATTCTTTGGAGAATCATTCAAAATAAATCCAAATTAATATTTAAACATACTTAAAACATATTTAGGGACAAGGATTATTTTACCTTATTTATTTTTAAAGATAATTACTAAATACCTTATTAACCACCTCTATAACTGAAATATACTCTATTCTTACCTCTATTAATTTATTTGTACCTGGCTAACTGAGAGCCTGGATAAGTGGAATACCTCTTTAAGTGAGACAAATCTGCTCGTCCCTTGAAGTCTAACTTATCCAAGTTTCACTGTATAATGACTCCGAATTCTCTGCATCCCTGAGGTGTTTTATAACGATGACTAAAATAATTCGAAATTTCATCGATAAAACAACACGTTAATAGTAACGTCAATTTTAATATAGCCATAACAATAAAACCTCTTAAGTACGTTAATGGACGTGGACCATGTAATATAATCGAAAACAGTTAAAAGTCGGTAATGCGGTTGAAATAGTTTGGCAATCACGTTAAGAGGGTGCAATAATGTGCCGATGCCGAATAGCATTTTATTTCAAGAAATCAATTAATATGTGGGATCATTTTGATATATTGGTCGCTTTTTTATAGCATATACAATACATATAAGCATATATCATTTAGACGAAGCTCTCAGTACATCCACATCACTGGTCGCCGGCAGCTTTAAATATTACCATATTCATAAAATTAGCTATTATACTAGTTCTACATTTATATTAATAAAAATAATAAATAACATTTAGAAATCAAAAGATTAAGGATTAAATATCTACAATCGAGTAAGTAATTAAAACCTTTATCGACCAATCAATCAGTAATAAACATGATATTCTTGTTAAATAATCTTCTCATTACTTATCCAGTGTCATTATGGAAAAGGGATTATTACTTATAGTTTGTGAAAATAATTTAGTCTGTAGAAATTTTTATAAGTTGCACTGACCAAGGTTTTCAAGAAGTAAATATACATTAAGTAAGTACCTACATACATATATACTAAATTATCGCATGAGATAAATACGGAACCCTACAAACTAAAGAAACAAAAATTAATGTTTGTAAAACTGTAAAAATAATTCAATTAATTTGCTATAAAAATAGATCAAAAACGAATTAATGAGTAAGTCGTAAATAAAGTAGGAAAGTGAAATATTTAAATAAATACGACATACGTGCCTAATTAATTTAAATAAAGCTCGGATTGGATATCTATATGAAGGCTATTTATCTATATAAATACTTATTATATACCTATAAGCCTCAAATGTAATTATGTCCTTAAGACCCCCATTTATCTTGAATAGGGTCGAACTAATTTTTATTGCTTTTTGCTATCATTCCTGAGACACACGATACCCATTTTGAACTTTGCTGTTGTACACTTAATGTCGAGAATAATTTAGCCTATTTTATTGTGTATAGATGTTACTAGCAATGTGTATAATGCAGTCATTGTATAAAATACCTAAGGTGCCTGAGGGTAATAAGACTAATAAGGCCTACCTAACTTCAAATCGCTTTAAGTCGTTATTTACTAAATAAATATAGATTTTATTTTATTTAGTAATGTAGCTCCTTGTAAATTTAGACTAATATACATACAAATAAAATACACGTGTTCATGCGTCATAATTTTTACTAGGTACATTAAAAGATAAATTAACAAACGTTTTAAAACAGATGTTCAAAATTAGCTTAATTGTTGAAATATACAGTTTAACGTGGCTATATAATAGTGCTCAATTGATAATATTATTAAAGTTCAATAGAAAATTCGTAACCGTAAGTGTACCTAAGTAATACCTGGTAATACTTATGTAACCAATATTTGTTATATTATGATTTTTTCGCTAATGTATTATTAAACGTCGTTTGTTGATACGTGTTCAAGTACTTATCCTGTGTCTATTATTCGCTTACAGCTCATAAAACAGGTATATCTCGAGACTCTTAGGTACACAATGACATATGTACCATCACGCTCCGCGATTGTTACGCCATTTATGGTCCTAGCTAAATTGGTTGTTCCATACTTACGCTATGGAATGTCCAATTTAGCTAGAACCCTAAATGACGTAACAATCACGGAGCGTGACTGTACTTTGCACAGTTGCAATAAAATTTACTAATCTGTATGATATTTTTTAAATCAAAAATCGAAATTTTGCTGTAGAGCCATTGTGTTTAGTACTTAGTCAGGTTAGGTTATTGTATAAAATACCGGATGATATAGATTGCCGGTGACATTGATTATCAATGTTTGGAGAATTAAGAGTATTGTCAACTAATACAATTATCTATGGAAAATGGATTAATAACTGATAGATACGAATATAGTTTTATTAGAAGTAAATATGCGTGCTTAATGATAAAAGTGACAATAATTTATTAATAGGAATACCTTATTATTGACGATAATCATAACCGTAAGGATTAAATAGGTGTATAAATATGTACAGTCAGTAGCAGAAGTTGCTAAGC
The DNA here is from genome assembly GCF_910591565.1 of Cydia splendana. Classification (NCBI taxonomy): domain Eukaryota; kingdom Metazoa; phylum Arthropoda; class Insecta; order Lepidoptera; family Tortricidae; genus Cydia; species Cydia splendana. Next base: position 15,159,340 of record NC_085960.1, read on the forward strand.
GGGCCAGGTGTTCAAAATGATCTTGATTATTGTTAAGAGAATAAGAGCGTGTCAAGGTAATTTTGAACATCTCGTCCGCTTAGCAACTTATGCTGCTGACTGTATAAGGAAAAATATTAAAACTGTTAAGCAATAAACAAAGATAACCCATTCTTCTAAAAGATAACGTTGAACAATCTAGGTATTACCGGCAATTTTACTTTACCTATGTATAATCGACAGATTGATTAATGACATATGTAATTATGAAACTTCCCATGCATATTTTTTTGCTAACACATCTTCATTCTAAGCGTTTTATAAATTAATTTATGTAGCTCACCTAGTAACACCATTTTTAGGGTTCCGTACCCAAAGGGTAAAAACGGGACTAAGACTTCAATGTCCGACTGTCCGTCTCTCTGTCTGTCACCAGGCTGTCTCATGGACCGTGATAGCTAGATAGTTGAAATTTTCACAGATGATGTATTTCTGTTGCCGCTATAACAACAAATACTAAAAAGTACGGAACCCTCGGTGGGCGAGTCCGACTCGCACTTGTCCGGTTTTTTTATAACGGTGACACTCAAAAACTAACAAAAAATGCCAACATGATGTGCCTCATAACTACGTTCTTAAGCTAATTTTATTGCTACGGGAAGATTAAGTGAATAGGCCGCTTTACTAGCTAGTTCTTAATAGTTAATAAAAAAAGTCAAAAATGCTTTTAGGGGTTCCATGGCCAAAATGGCAATGACGAAACCATTATAGTTGTGCCAAGTCCTCTCTTATGTTCCAGGAAATTAACTTAAAAACTATAAGATGTACCTATATAATAGTGATATTAATACATTTCGAATATAAGTACAGATATCATGTGAACCATTGTTGAGCACTTGATACAATCATGTGACGAACAAACATATCCGTGAAAGTGGTTTTGTAAAAACGACATCAAAAGTTGAAGAAAAGAATAAAAAAAGTGGCCCTCTAACTTTCATATCAATGTATTTGACGATGACGAATAATGACCATGACCATCTAATCCAGACCTATAATGTTCTTGAAAAAACAACATTTATTTACGTTATTAAATATACAGAGGTACTACAATACAAATACTAAAGTAAATTAATAACTAAGCTTAAATCTAAAAAAGGCACTTGAGCCATTGTACCAAGGATGCTGGCGGAATTTCCTCGTTGTATCGCAATGCTGATAGAGTTAGACCAAGAAAATACTGCAACGATTTTGATAGCACAGTGCAAGTGTTATTTTAAACGTCAAAGTTCTATGAAAATTGAAAATGACGTATTAAATAACACTTGCACTGCGTATGCTATCAAAATCGCTGCGGACTTTTCTTGGTCTAACTATAGACTACTTTAGATTTAAAAAAAACCGGGCAAGTGCGAGTCGGACTCGCGCACGAAGGGTTCCGTACCATAATGCAAAAAAAAACGAAAAAAAGCAAAAAAAACGGTCACCCATCCAAGTACTGACCACTCCCGACGTAGCTTAACTTTGGTCAAAAATCACGTTTGTTGTATGGGAGCCCCATTTAAATCTTTATTTTATTCTGTTTTTAGTATTTGTTGTTATAGCGGCAACAGAAATACATCATCTGTGAAAATTTCAACTGTCTAGCTATCACGGTTCGTGAGATACAGCCTGGTGACAGACAGACGGACGGACGGACGGATGGACAGCGAAGTCTTAGTAATAGGGTCCCGTTTTACCCTTTGGGTACGGAACCCTAAAAATAAATGTCATATACTAAAAAAAAGTGACCAAGGCCTCCAGTGCACTGGCGCTGGAGGCCTTGGTCACTTTTTCTTAGTAGTATACCCCTTAGTAGTATATTAAAATATTTTTCTGAAAAATAATTTAATTTGTTCAAATACTTCTAATAGTATTTTAGATTTAGGCTAGTTATTAATTTATACCTAAATAAAAATAATAAGTGCCTTGAAGATTATGTTCCTAACGGCGATTGCTTCTTTTGTATAGAGTAGAGATGCAACGGATAGTTGTTTGGCCGGATACCGGATACCGGATATTCGGCCTGACCACCGGCGAATATTCGGTATCCGGCCGCCGAATATTCGGCCGGCGGAACTATACCTACTGTTCGGTTTTTCAGGTGCGCACTGTGCAGGTTTTGACCTGTTTCGTAGTGAACGTTCGCGCGGACTCATTTCTAGGTTCAAAATTAGTGCGCGTGCAAGTGAGTTGAATGTTTAAATTGTTTTAAAATAATAAACGAGTACGATTATGATAGTGACTGTTTCTTATTTCAATTTTGTTTACTCCGAAATCAAGCAATGTTACTATCCGGTATCCGGCCGGATAGTACGGCACTCTCCGGTATCCGGCAGATGTTAAAATAATGGCCGGATAGGCCGGATACCGGATAGTAACCGAATATCCGGTGCATCTCTAGTATAGAGTGAAGATACGGAATCCTTCATTGTGTATTGTCAGATACGCAGTTGGTTGGTTTTTTTATTGATTGCTCGTAAAATGTGAGGTAATTAGAATATCTCACGAACAGTTTTTATTAGCTCTAATATCCTTATGCTACTGTGACTTTGTAAAAGTACGAGTAAAGTGCTGTATTGCACATGTTGTTCATCTGGGGACATGTACAATTGTACATAACTATATTATTATTCTACATATTGATTGGTTTTCTTGTTTTAGACATTCTCTAAAGTATGGAACCCAAAAACGAAAGTTATTTTATTAGCGCAACAGCTGATGTAGTTATATGTTAGTATCGTAAACTCGCTTCCTCGTTATAATTTCCACATTTATAGATTATGATATGTGGTAGGAATACTCAATAATAATAATTATCGCTACTCTCGCTTTTGTTATTATAGTGCCATTCCGTCACCCCCCCTTCCATACATACATACAAACGTTTAACAGCTCTATTAAGTATAACTTATGTTTTATTGCCGTTTTTATTGATCGTTAACTCTCTGTTTGGTATCGTTTCTCCGAAACTAAGTTATAACTTAAGGTTTTAAGAGTGTTATTGTGGATTATAGTCCGTTTTTATTTGGGTGTATAATAAATATGCTGTTTTCTAAATGTTAAACTATGACCCTATAAGAAAAACGCCCACGCACACAGAAAATACCGCATGCGATGAATACTCCATAAAACTTATGGCATCTAAAACTTCCAGCAATTTAAATTCGTCTCATTTTTAGGACAGTTGTAACTTTTAAAGAGGCCAATTTAACTTTCCTATTCTGTTACAATTCAATCAATTTTAGGTTAGTTTACACAATTGATACAAAAAATATGTTTTAGGTTTTCTTTAACCAGAAATCACTATTGACACCTGACAGATCCTCTTTGTAACAAAGTGATAACAAGAAACTACTATCTGAATAGGCCTCCTGTTCAGTATAATAGTATAGCGTAGCGACAAGCAAACTAAGTAACCGTAGCACTGCGTAGGACGGCGTAGCAGCTACGCCGTAACTGCTAATTACTTATTATATACTACGGATTCTCATGTATATTACTTATAATATATGTGGGTCTGCGATAACTTGATAAGTAATATAAGTATAGTGTACCTCTATTATGTAATCAAGTATAAATCTAGAATATACTTGTTATACCCTCCGATGAAAAACAATTGAAAACTGTTATTTTTAATGTTGTTGACTTTAGCCCACCTAACGGGCCGATTCGAACTTTAAGATACTAATTTGCAATTAGGTTTTTGAAATGTTGTTATATTTTCATTTTAAAACAGAAACAGTTAAGAGAAAATGTAATTTCACGAAAGCATATGTCACGCCTGAATTTTAGAGCACAAATGTTGACTCGGGCATATACTCTTTAACCGAATGCCAGAGTCGCGTAAACGGGACATTAATAAACGTTAGCGTAATCCGGCTTAATTACAGCACAACGATATGTCAAATGGATACATAATCATAACAATGCGCTACGCACACAATTAGAGGTCGGCCGTGTGGCGCGTTCGACAAATACAGGTGCGGCTGTTTTTCGGCCCGATTCGAACTTTATGATACGTCAGTCAATAGATCTAGAAACGATATGGATACGTTATACATACATATTAGGTCAGTGTTAAATGTGACGTTTCTTCAAACAAAAACGTCACTTTTGACACTGACGTAATCTAATCTATGTATATCGTATCTAGACGTAATATTTGACGTATCTTAAAGTTCGAATCGAGCAGTTTGACTCGGGATAATGTATGCGTGCGCGCTCGTGATATTATTTTGTTTCTTTCTAACCGCGAATATTATGAAATAAATAAATTAATATTATGGGAAAATCTCACACAAATCGACCTAGCCCACAATAAGCTCAATAAGGATTGTTGATTGATTGTCAAAAAGCGGGTGCTTTCGTAGCGTGATCATTTAAGTGTTTAATTTTTTCCATCTGTTATATTTAATACATTTATAAAGCGCAGAAAATTGCCCAACAGTCATAACAGCAGTATGTAAGTGACATTCGAAATTGTTTTGAATTTATTTACGAAAACGGGACTTAATCGCATATAATTAAGTTTTTTATTATTACCTCCGATGTTTTGAGCACGGCATTGTCCCCGTCGTCTCAGACTGCCTTTAAATCTAGCTGCGCGAGTTTTCGAAATACCCCCATTTGGTCTTGTTTATCAACTTGAACGTTGTGCAGAGTATGCAGAGATAGGGATGCGGATGTCACCCGGTCGACATACAAAACTTCCGATGTTTGGTTTTCCTACCGGCGATGTTCGTTTTCGCATCTACTAATGATTGATTGATTCCATGTAAATGATATATAATAAAACCATCGTCCCGATTTACTATTTTTTTATATGTCTGAAGAAAATTGAACACTTTTTAATCGTTAAAGTTGTGGCTCCAAGAATACCAAAATTTTGACGTTTTATAATTTTAAGTCCTTTTGGGGACAATTTGTCCCAACAGGGTATTTGTTAACTACGGTATTTGTACGTTAAATTGACAGTTAGATAATTATATTATATTTTCTCCGAATTTTGGTTAACATTATACATAATTTTAATTTTTAACAAGCAGAAACGTCTGCGAACGATGCTATTAAGCTTAGAATAAATTTAAAAGTGAAAAAAATACTGTCTTGGGTGAGCTCCAGCGCTCTGCCATCTGAGCCACCAAGACCTCATCCATAGCCAGAAAATCTTTCCACCATATTATAGGTCAAGGGGACCATAGCGACATCTACCGCAAGAGTGTTACACTTCTTAAACGGCTACCGGAGTTCCAAGTCATATTGGAAATTCACCAGTTACGATGTGCTACCCATACTAATTTTAATTTTTAACAAGCAGAAACGTCTGTGAACGATGCTATTAAGCTTAGAATAAATTTAAAAATGGAAAAATTAAAGTCTCACCCAAGACAGTAATTTTTCCACTTTTAAATTTAACATATTAAAATGTTGTCCAAACTTTATCTCGCTTGTAGTTTGCAGTGTACCAAAACGGGAGCAATTTCTTTAGACCTCATTCAAAGCAGAGAAGAGTATCACAAAAAGCTTGCATTACCTGAAAAGACTCAGCGTATTCCGCCGAACGCGCTTCATCCATCTTACACTGTGTGTTTGAGTGCAGCGCGGGTGTGTGCGTGCTGTAATAGAGCGATGACGTGATTTCCTGCGCTGAGTTATTGCTACTGTACCGGCGCTAAATGCTGAGCGGCGCTGTGATCTTGTCGTGGCGTCATTTGTTCATCAATATTCCCTCATAGCACTCTTGGTTGACTTTTATTTACGTACATGAGCATATTTTTTTAATAATATGTAAAAAATATGATCAAGCTGTGATGAGTGAATTGCCTTTAAAAAACCCGTAGGGGTCAGATCAAAAACTAAGTAATTAGTCCGACTCACGCTTGACTTGATATTTCTAACAGGTTTTCCTGTTATCTATAGGTAAAGATCTATTATGTATATTTTTTTCAAAATTTTAAACCCAGTAGTTTCGGAGACATAATTATGTGTACCAAATTTCAACTTAATTGGTCCAGTACTTTTGGAGAAAATGGGCTGTGACCGACGGACAGACAGACAGACGCACGAGTGATCCTATAAGGGTACCGTTTTTTCCTTTTGAGGTACGGAACCCTAAAAATGTGTCAATTGGTAATTGTCGTCAGTTTAATAAGTATATAAGTACCATCGAATACCTACTCTGGACCGCATAATACCTTAATTAGGTAAATAATAAGTACTAGATGAAAATGAAAAACCCACATTTTATACCTAATTCCTATTGGCGTCATCATCAAATATTTTATTTGTATTGATTTTTCGTAACGTATAACATAACCTGATTCATATGAAATTAGGTATCTGATAAGATTATTTTTATTTGCTAAATTACCCAGCCATTAGCAGATATCTGTTTGTTTCATAATTATCTTTAAAAGGCCTTTAATAAAATTGCTACAAGATTACCTATGCATAAATCGCTACTAAAAAAGGAAAATATGATATTTTTTTAGTATGGGAAATTAATATCCACATATTACAGAGTTAATTTTATGTATCAGCCGTAAAAGTGCATGGCGATTTTATCAATACATTCATTCATAATTTCGCCATGCAATTTTGCAGCTCACTGTACATACCTCCTTATTTTATTACTAAAACCCGTCAAGAATATTTTTATCTGAATATGAAGTTTAAAAATTATAAATTTCGAGCGCTGTATGATGAGGAGTATAGAAACCTCCTGGGATTGCACAAATATGGATTGCAAGCATTTAGGACCTAATGATGGTATTAAAACGATTTCTAGCTTGCTGGGAATTCATTATTCGAAATAATCTAATTTGATTCGCCTAATAGGTTAAGATCGCGTTATATTAGTAAATTAGCCACTTATATCATTTTTTCATGATAAAGTAATTTAAATGGACTAATAATTAATTTCTTTCAACTGATACCTATACTCTGTATCTTTAGGTATTTAAATAAAAGTAAACAAAATCTACCCTCAAATTCCTCCTTAAGCCAGTTGAGGGCAGATGAAAACATTACATGATCAAATAATGGTAGGTTAAAGTCAGGTCGTTCAGTGACTGATTCAGGCGGTTTTGTATTTGGTCGGTTAACCAATAAATGTTATAACTACCCAAAATCTACAAAATTGTTTGTTTACTTTTATTTAAATACCTAAAAATACAGACTATAGTCGATATTGCTATCATATAGTTTTAATCAATGTTTGATTGGTGTATTAGTAATCACTTTAATGTTATTATCATTATTGTTTTTATCAGTTAATTAATATTTAGGTAAGGTATCAGGCGGACATAAGTTCTTATCTTAATCGCTTTAACTTTGCGTTAGCTGTGTGTGTATTGTAAGCATTTACAAATATATTTTTACAACAAACAATTGACTTATGACCTCGGTTTGGATATATAAGGCAGATAAATATTAGACTTCATTTTAGGGTAACGAAATCTTAGTTTTGCCATTTTCACTTAGTGTTAGTGAGCTCTTACAGGGTTTTTTTTATCCTTTCGCGTATTTCACAAAATCAATTTAAATACTCATGTGACACTTTTACGGTGAAACCAACCCCGAAATAATTAATAAATAAATTGGTAAATTTATACATTTTCACCAAATAGATCTCTAATGTAGTGTCTATGAGACAGTGAGCCATCTCTAAAATATGTATATTCGCCTCTCGGAGTATGGCTAGGGGTTAAAATATCCCCTCTTATAAACAGATTGTGATTTTTGAAAAAATCCCCGCTCTTGTAAACATATTGTGATTATTGTGTTAATCATCAGCCTCTCGTGTTCAAAGACACCACGACACCCTATACATGAATAGAGATCGATATGCATTGGCATGCCTACTAAATAGAAAACAATTTGTTCTACAGTTTCTACAGTATATGATTAGGTACAGTGTGATCGTTTTCTTTTATGTATTACATTTTTGTACATAAAAGCTAGTTGCTTAAAATAAAATACACAAGTATTTTTTAGGAATATTCACTGACACTTCATATGTAGTAATCATAGTCCTAAAAATATTGCTTAAGAATCAAAATTCAAGCGGTTCAAAGCGGTTACAAAAACTTAGTATGACGTATTGAGATAGGTATAATAAATACATCTCTTATATGCGCATACAGAAACTTGAGACTTTCTCATTATTTACTTGCCTAGGTACTTACCTACTTTAAATTCAGTCGCTAAGATTGTAATATTTTTGTATTTTAAACCATCTCCTTTGCTGCTTATTCAATTGCAACGCAAGATAAGATACGCAAACTGTAAAAAATGCATATTTATAAAAACAATGAAAGCTTTGGTAAACAGACGTCACGGCAAAGTCACTCCGCTCATCCCACGAGGGGATGGGGCAGGCAACAACTCATAAAATTAAGCGATTTGGATGTGAGTTAGTCTAACTGCGAGGATCGCCGCGTTAACAGCTCGCTCGTTGTCTCTCTCACACCCACACGCGTCCGTATTCTCGTATACACCCACACAAACGACTAAACGCTTGGTTCGTTCAGTACCACGGCAGAGTCGGCCCGTTCCGCGCAGACTTGACATCATTAAAGTGACTCTATTGTTCCGTTCCCGCCGAAATGCGTTGACATTACAATTCGGAAGTGCGAACATTCTTTGTTCAAAATTTGTTTTTTGCTTTTAATTTGTGCTAGTGTTGTGACTTCGAACATTGGATGTGGATTCACTGTAAGTGGATTATACAAACTGTAAATTACTTTTTATCGATTTGTTTATTATTATTTTATAAATTGTGATGTAGTCATATTAATTGGTTTTAATTAATAGCATTACATTAAATGCAATAATGTTTTATTGACGTAGTTGTTAATGAGTTTGGAACTTTCTATGGCTCATTAGTTATTCATTAATTCTATTAGAATTTAATAGCATGAGATCACTTGATGGATTCGTCTATAAATATTTATTGCTTAAATAAAAATTAGGTTTGGTATATACTAATCCGCGCTGCGGGTTTGCCCGCAAGATAGGCTTATGTAGGTACACACCTATTCACATCCTTAATGCAACTATGTATGTGTTAGACTTGATTGAATATTCTTGATTGATTGACTTTGATGCCTATTTATACTTACGAATTTATTAAATTTGATCTCATTTTTCTCGCCTTTTGCATTTGCATCTACTTCGTAATTATTATATATTGGTGCGAGTGGGATGAGCTAAGAATAAGTAATAAATATCAATAACAGATTCGGTTTACATAAATAAATACAAGGGTTCGTACTTACTATAATTTTCTTTAATTATCCTGCCTATCATAATTTACTTTAATCTTATGTTTCTTGTGCATCTATCATATATATCCACTTTATTGAAGAGTAATTTGGTCTAGTACTGGGGTTGTTAATCATAATTATGAAATAATATTCATAATACCATAAAATCAGGTACATAACTTTAGTCCACAACTTACAACTATGGTTCAAGTTCAAGTTCCAGTAAAATATGTATATATTTTTCAAAATTTAAAGTGTATCTAATATAGAAAAAAAAACCGGCTAACTGCGAGTCGGACTCGCGCACGAAGGGTTCCGTACCATTACGCAAAAAACCGCAAAAAAAAAACACGTTTGTTTTATGGGAGTCCCACTTAAATATTTATTATATTCTGTTTTTAGTAGGTATTTGTTGTTATAGTGGCAACAGAAATACATCATCTGTGAAAATTTCAACTGCACGGTTCATGAGATACAGCCTGGTGACAGACAGACGGACAGCGGAGTCTTAGTAATAGGGTCCCATTTTTACCCTTTGGGTAAGGAACCCTAAAAAGCATTAGTATATCTAAGCATCAAAATAAATATAACGATCGAGTAGGTACAAATCAAAGGGGCTCGTTGATAATCAACGTTAAAAACTGGACCATAGTTGTATTATAGGACTATAGTTACCTGATTTTACTGTACCTATTACATCTTCTTCTTCTTCCTCGCGTTATCCCGGCATTTTTGCCACGGCTCATGGGAGCCTGGGGTCCGCTTGACAACTAATCCCAAGAATTGACGTTGGCACTAGTTTTTACGAAAGCGACTGCCATCTGACCTTCCAACCCAGAGGGGAAACTAGGCCTTATTGGGATTAGTCCGGTTTCCTCACGATGTTTTCCTTCGCCGAAAAGCAACTGGTAAATATCAGATGATATTTCGTACATAAGTTCCGAAAAAACTCATTGGTACGAGCCGGGGTTTGAACCCGCGACCCTCGGATTGAAAGTCGCACGCTCTTACCGCTAGGCCACCAGCGCTCTCTCTGTACCTATTACATACATAGTTATATGAATAAAAAGTGTAACAAACATACAGATACGGATACCTATTCTCTATAGCATTCGTTGTATCTTATTATATGGTTGAACACTTTACAAGTTATTAAAAACAGGCTTTTAAAGTATCTTGACACCTTAAACTAATTAATTCGCATTCAAATTAAAGATTATTGTGACTTTTCGCGTGTTCTAGTCAATTAAGTCGGCGGTCGGCAACCTGCGGCCCGCGGGCCGCATGCGGCTCGTGAAACTGTCACTTGCGGCCTGCGAGCCTCTCTGGCTATGTAATATTGAGAAACGACAATGTCTGATAAAGTCATAAATATTAACAAAGTGCGGCCCGCGTCAACTTACTCATCGTTAACTACGCTACTAAAACTACGCAAAAAAAGGTTGCCGACCGCTGATTATTAAGTGAATCAACAATTCAACATCAAGTATGTAGATTAAAAAGTAACTACTCATCATGTACCTATAAAAGACCCAGGTTTAGTTATTTTTATATGTTAAAAATAATATTGTACATATGCTTAGTTCAAGTTTTATAAGCCAAATTTTACAATCCAGCTTTTTACACGACTGCCCAAAAACAAGAGTGTATTGTTTTCAGCGTTCATGTTTTTACAAGCTTTTATTTAACTCCTGTATGTTATATGTGACGTTCCACGGGAAAAGGTACCTTATGAGGGTTTCTAGTTTCGGAGATATGAAATGTTTTGTAAAGAGGTGAAAAAATGCTCAATTTTTTTTTATTGTGTGATCTGAAACCTTAATGCGTAACGTTTGTTTACCTGTTTTTATTTTTGTTATAAGTTAGTTATAAGCCTAGTAATGTCGTCTCAGAGTTTAGTAGAAAAGGTACCTTATGGAAAAAAGATTGAAAATTCCCAAAAAAACTAGTCAATACGGGAAAAGAAGGTTGGTAGAGAACTGTATTAGCATTCTGCAAAACTAATTTGATAATTTCAGTTCTGGTTGGGGCGCCTCGCAAATATTATAACCGTACATAGACCGACATCACAAATCCAAGTAGCCTGCTATTATACCAAAGTTACTCTCGTCAAGTCTTTCTTAACTAGAATAATCTTCATTTGGTTTGGTCGCATGCAATAAATCAGCCATTGGTTTGCTGAAAAATGCCAATACCCGACGCATTACCTTATGGAATATCTGAGGTCATTGAACCTCAATGCCGCTTATCTTCAATAGCAACCGAAATATATTATTGATAAGAAATAGACGATTTATACCATCTTAACCCCAAAATATTATTAGTTTATCCTAACTGTTCCATCATCATCATGCCTCATCATGTAACTTAATCACAAGGTACCTTTTCATTACATACAAATTATTGGTCTTTTTTAAGATTATTATGACGAAGAACTAATTAAATTTGGGGCAGTTTAATGTAAATTAATATTTTCTATTCATAAAAGATAAACTGTAATATGATTGATATTTTGTAGTGATGTATTATTAGATTTATTTCCATAAGGTACCTTTTCGTAAATGTATGGAGCAAATACTGTTATTGTTATGTAAGTTTAAAGTGGCATAAGGGGTTAAATATAGTATTTAGTTGGGGTTTTAGGATTTATTTCATTTGAATGACAGAATTTCTTTCATATGTGCTCAGAAAAATTGATTGTGTGTCACATTAAAAGTAAAAATATTCAATTTTGTGATTTTATATGAAAAAGTCAGAAAATACATTTTCACCTCTAAATCGGTATTGTTTTTTGCTTAAACTGTCTGTCAGTGTCGTTTTCTAATAGATAAAATTTAAATCTTGAGAGCTCATTGCAATCAATCGTGAAAATGAAATAAAACTTTATTTTCAAGAGATTGGTTAGTATACACATAAATCAGTCGATATCAAAAGTTTCTATTTGCATTACAGAACAAGTCGCAATATTTTTTTAATCTCAGATATATAAGGTATTATTATTTGTAGTCAACTATGTAACTTACTTCAGGAACATAGTTTTTTAGGCGGCTAAACTTAAAACTTCTCTATCGTAAAGTTGCTCATTTCACAACATTATTTTCAAAAAATCATATCTCTGTAACTACGCAACCTAGAAGGTTGATCTTTTGTGTTATCGATAGCTTATTTATTGTAGATTACTGGGGTATGCATAACTCCATACCCGCCATAAGGTACCTTTGACCGTGGGACGTCACATATGTTAGTGTGGGTCAAATCTTGGAAGCTAAATTTGTCCCACTTCCCGATTTCTGATTGAGCTAAAATTTTGCATACATAATGTAAATCGGATGATAATGCAATATCATGATGACATGGAACTGATCTGATGATGGAGACAGGAGGTGGCCATGGGAACACTGTGATAAAGCAACCCAAACTAATTGTGTTTGGGGAAAGAAAAGTACAGTCAGCGATAAAAGCTTGTCCCAAAAATGAAATTTTTGCCAAAAAATATTGGCATAAGTAGGTACTGTTATGTTCCCAAAAAAGTTAAATATAAATTTAGTTGCTTTTATAATATAGTATTGTTACGGTTGATAATCGAGAAGGGTCTTTTAACAGCGTCTTTCCAAACTAAAATCGCAGCTGTGTGCTCAATAATAATGAGTTACAAATAATAACCCATCGTAACAAATATTATATTTGTACGCATTATCAGTAAGAGTTAAGTATAGTGATTATAAAACAAAATATCTGCTACCTACAGTTTTTGAGATTATAGAAACTTTCAGTATGAACTAAGTAGAGCGGCAATCCGCCAAGGAAGGAATAGGTATGTTTTGGTTCGTTAGCCCAAGTAAGGTTAATGGTATAGGTATACAACAATACAAAAATAACTTAAATATACCTAAAATTAATTAAAAAAAAACTACAGCGCTATATAAAATATTTTAATCTTAAAGACCTCCGCGAGTTGTACCGGGTGCAAAGGTGCCCATCACACTAGCCGCGTTACAACGTTGGATAGCGATGGCCAGCCTTTGCATCAGGTACGAACCCGCGCGAGCATCAGAGGTCCAAACTAATAACTGTACATAGATAATATTTGAAACTAACCCATTTATCCGATCGATATTATCAGAGTATGTATTAATAGGTACCTACCTAATTAATTGATTATAATTATTCGATGCAATTGATACTATGATAGTGGATTGTATTAATCGTTATTTAATTTATAATAATTAACATTAAATTATAGTACTTTTGACCGAAACATAACCATCAACTCTAAGTACCTACTGTAAGGTTCCAAAATTGTTATCACATTTATGTTCACTTTAGTTCCACGGTTCATATGCAATTTATTTAAAATACAAATCACTCATTTATTTAATAATGTCTAAACGACTTGACAATTAAGAACAAATTTAATATCAGCGTTGACTGTAGGTTCGAAAATTGGCGGGTCGTTGCCCATTGGCGGGAAACTTGAAAAATAAATAAAAGTAAGTTGAAAAAAGGTTCTGTTGAGAGCGGACATAAATACAATTGTTTGATTTAAATATGTATTATTGTAACTGTTAATAAATATAAGTTTGCAGGACGCATTTGTTGGAGTTTTACTGACTATATCTTACAGTAGGTACTATTATGTATCAGTACATATTTACAATAATTGGCATTGTGGACGACTGTGACTTATTGGCTAAATTATGATGGATGATTTGTGTATTTTTCTTAACAATTATGTGCGTTGTTACCTTTTGCGTTTAATTCTTACACTACGACGCATGTTGCCATTAAAGTTTGCATTCAAAATCACCCTTTAACAAAGTTGTTTGAAAAAGTGTAACTTTTGAACCAATTTTTACAATTCACGTTTGGCGATGTAGCATTTCCAAGCCGTTTTTGGTCATAAAATGATTTTAATGGCTTTTTAAATTGTTTTACCAAAACCAAAACTTGTTAAAAATTCATTATGATTAGATTACATTGTCTTTAATGAATTAGTAGGTTGAATGTTAATGTAGGTTAATCACATACCAAATCATACATTTAACAGGAAATCCTACGATATTATCTATATAAACTGATTTGGCTACGCCATCTCGATACAAACTTAATCGATAGCGATAGCCACGCACAAAGTCGCGGAAGTCCTGTTCGACGTGTGTGGGCCCTTTGATATCAACCGGTCGGGTTTTATTCATCAGTAAACTAATTAAACAGGACCTGAAGCTCTATTGCCACGGAATAGAGTGTCACATCCCGAGTTAAAATAATACTGACAGCATATGGACGATGGTTATGATTTAATTTAAATGGAGAACGTCGGAAGTGGTCGGCTTGTTCGCAAATCCAATATGGCGGGTAACGTTTGACAAGCCGCGTTTGATGCCCCTTAATTGTTACATTTCCGCGATTTTTTGAAGTTCTCTTTGATTTTAATTATGTTTTATGAGGTAACAAAACGTTTATTTGGACATTTTCTGTATATTTATTATATACAGATGATTTTACAGGAAACATAGGTTCGGGAATTTCGGTGGATACAACATGAATAACAATTTCAGTCAAAGACTAATTTGGCAATATGTCACTTTTGATTTATCCCTACATTTTAAACAATTGCTCGAACACTTAATTTGAAATGATCGACACTTAAATGCATTTTTTGCAAGCCAGCTACTTTTTGTTGGCGTCATTAGACGCCCTAAATAACGAAACCACGTTTTAATTATTAACGTTAAAGTAAACACTGTCTGATTAATTTCGTATATTTAACACTTCAACTGCTATGAATCGGTCTCGCAGCACTTTCCGCAAAATCGAATTGATAGTCAATGATTTTAGTCACTTAGGTATGGTTATTTAGCACTCTAGAGACTCAACTAAAACCCTTACAGTGCCTATAGGTAAGTAACCACGCCTAAGATATTATCAAAAATGCTGATTTCAATCAGTTTTAAAAAAGAATATACATACATAAGAAAAAGCAATGTCAAAAAACAATTTAATTTAGGCAAAATACCTATGCAGCTTTTGCAAAAATAATTTCATCAGGCACATGCCGAACATATTTAACAATGCGGTAAGCTATACAGGCTTTACCATAATATTTGCCTATGTAACAATCAATAAAACAATCTAGGGACATTTCAACCAGATCAAAAAATAAGTCAAATTAGGTTCGGTTTAACAGATAAGTTTGTGGCTACCCACCACTAAAGAATTCACTCACTTATCAGTTACACAGGTATATTTAGCATTGGATATTTTTTACATGTTGCAGCGAAAGTGTTAGCTATGTAAATGTGCCACATTAAGTGATTGTCGTAATTGTCTAGACGATCGATTGTCTCGGCGACAGTATGTCTGCCGTGCAAGCGGTACCTAATAGTCATCTTTTTTTAATACCTGTCTAACGTTGGTGTTATTCAGCTATGCTAACTATTATTGAAAACTTAGCAGACAGTAGCACATTCAATGAAGATTTCCATTGAAAGCCAAATAATCCTGTCATATTTAGCGGACCCTAGGCTCCGAAGGTTTATCTGAGGATGCTACCGGGATAAACGCCGAGATAAGAGATAAAATATAGAGATGCCCCGAATAGTGAATTTGGCCGAATACCGAATATTCGGCCCCTTTCTCGGCAGAATACCGGATATTCGGCGACCGCATGACATGCGAACATTTTGAGTCACAATTATTATGAAAACTGTTCGCCAACAAAGCGCAATGTTTGCTGAGATTTACATTTTTATGTTTGTTGAATTAATTAATGTAGTTAGAATCAATCAAATCAGACCCATGACAAAAATAAAATGTTTTGTAATCAACAAATGTTCAAAAACGTGCCTTCGTATTTAGGTACTTTCCAAGAAAACATTTTAAATATTAAATATACTTACCTAGTTAATGGTTATTTTTTTTGTGTAGGTAATTTTTCTTTTTTGGGTAGGTGCAACAGATATTCGGTATTCGGCCGAATAGTAGGCAACATTCGGCCGAATACCGAATATTCAGCAAAGTGGCCGAATAGGCCGAATACCGAATAGTTGCCGAATATTCGTGGCATCTCTAGATAAAAATCATTCCATATGTAATTTGCTTCCAAAGTCAAGTTATGAACTATCTTATGTAATAAATAACTATTAGGTAATATAAGGTGCGAGGTGTTAATTCCCTTAATGATGTACGTATTTTTTTTTACAGAAATCCTCGTACCTAAAGACCTGATTAGATTGCAATTAAAATTTCGGATAAGGTGGTAATGACAAAAATGTCTGTAACTACTGTGCAATCAACAACAGAAATCAGCATTACAGCGCTTTACTTTAGGTTCTTAAGCAATCTTGTGCTGCTAACTGTACTTATACAGGGTGGCTAAAAAATAACTGCATTCCCGTTGCCAGGGAGGTTTTGAGATTATTCTGAGCAATGGGATTATTATGGGACTAACCCCAAAATCACGAAAAAAAAAATTTGGCTGTTTTATATTACATTTCAGCTGGTCCATTTTCTATGGGAGGGTAAATTTTTTTTCGTGATATCGGGGTTGGTCCCATAGTAAAAGTAGCTCAGTATAATCCCAAATCCTCCCTGGCAACGGGAATGCAGTTATTTTTTAGCAACCGTGCAGTATAGTTGCGCACATGAGAAAGATTACATTAATTTAAATCGTGATCAGCTTTCCGGATGGCCTCACTACTTAATCCAATTTAAATAAGTAGCACCATTAATTATTAAATAACAATAATAACTAGGTGAGTCCTCTCAGTGGGGAGTCGAAGAAAAATCGACGGTAAAGAAGATCGATTCGACTGTCGATTAACTTTCTACTAATCGATCGATTTATCAATTGAAATAATTACACAATACGTGTTTCGTGCTACTATTTGGGTCCTCTATTGAGGTTAATAATATAGCCGGCTTTTGTAATAATTTAAGTTTGTGTTAGGCTTTGAGGTATTTATAAGTTAGTGTTAGGTTTTGACGCTTTTTTTCTTGTTTTCCGGACATAATATTGATGAACACAAACATATAACTCAAACAAAGATTAAAATCTAAATCCTGCCTCTAATAATTGTTAAGAACACTTATCAAATTATTAATATTGATAGTGAAAGGCATCTTTTAGGCATTCAGACTTATAAACTGGCTTTATTCCACTGAAACTACATATATTTTTCCAGTTTTACACACACACATTTGATTAGAATTAATCGAGTCGTCAAACCGTGAAAGCAGAGGTAGTAAACTTTGACATTAATAAAACATTATGATTACATTTGGCTCCCGTGTGCCTATTACAGTATTTGTTCTGGCTATTACTGTCCATAACAAAGGGTATCGATTTACCGTGGGAACGCCACCACGCGACACTAACTAACGCCTTTCTTTCATATTTCATATCTTGTAGGTACTCTGTAAATAACTGAATAGGTAGTAATAGGGATGATAACACATGCATGTTGAATTTTATAACCAAACCTAGTAAAATAGATAGCAAATGAGCAATTTATCACAATAATGTGGATATTAAAATAATACATATATGGAAATAATACAAAAATACAGGACCTGCAGGTTCCAAAATTTAAGTTTCTTTTTAATTTCCAAAAAGGAAGTACCTACGGATACCATTCGATTCCTTAAATTTTATCCAAAAAAGATTGTATAGCAACTATGTACACTAGTGGCTCTGTGAGCTATAGACCTCGCGAGCAGAGCTTTAAATAGCATGGTGCTAAGAGCTTTAAATATAGTAAATTAAAAAAATAACAATACGTAATTAAAGTGTAAAAAAATAAAAAAAGTTATATCCCAGCATACAAATACTGGGATCGAACCCAGACTCCCTGTGCAAACAAAAAAAGCGAACGTTTACAAACTGAGCCAAATAGTTCTTAGATGAGCTGACGAAACTTAGCTACTCATTCTCAAGTAATAATTAGTTAAAATTAAATATCTCAATACCTCCGAAACCAGCGAAATAAATTTTCTGAATTTATAGCCATTTAATCTATAAACATATCTCAAAAAGAAAAAACTCTTGTGATATCGATACGACTATTTGTTTCGACGCGAGGTATCACGACACCGCCATTTTTAAAAATTTCCAAAAACTGGATTGCCATAAAAAATATTTAATCATAGAATCTGGTCACAAAATTTCACGAGAATCGGTTAAGAATTGCGACCTGTAGAGGAGAACATCCGGACATACGAAAGCAAAACGCCCGAGTCAAAACGTAGACCTTCGCTTCGCTTCGGTCAATAAACGCAATATTTAACCGACAAAAATGCAATTATCTTGTTTTGTCCATACTTCAAGATGGACTCTCAGTGACCTTGACGTCAGGGATCACTTATCGTTTTGTTAGGGGCGTTTCGCGAGTGAAGTATGATTCTCAGACGACTATCATTTCTGACTTTTGTATTGCTTTATTGCAATGGGTCCCATATATACATTTGATCCTAAAAACAAACATGATCGATTGATATCGTAAATGAAAATTTGTCGTCTAGCCTATTGTCATGAGAATACACTGTTTATAATTTTAGATTATAATCATAGAACATATTCTATATACGTATATGTATAACAACAGGAAAAATCAAGGATCGCAAGACAGTAAGTTGCTTGTCTAATGATTACTGATTAGGTAGGTTATAATGATTCGTGTAGGTTCATTTACGAGCAAATTTTTGATTCTATTTTCTATGGAGTTAATCGTGTAACCATGCAGCAATATCTTAAATTCACATTCCTAACTGATACTCGTATATGGAACCGGGATTGCACTTAGTTTATAAAATTAGAATCGAAGACTTGTCATATTTCCCAGTTTTAGCGCACTCCAGCAACACAATCGATGCCACTCGTCGACTAAACTTTTCCATTTCAAAATTACACAATTGCCACACAAAAGTATTAAGGATCAGCGGCTGAAAGCATTAACGTGGGTACAAAATATAAACACAGCCTGCGTCGTTTGATGGTATTACTCGCACATTCGAAGTTATTAATAGAATAAACACTCGTACAGATAAAAGTCCGCAAACCCCTGCCGATCGATATACTTGTCGACGTGTGTAGATGTAATTGTATGCGTATAGATCGACACGTTCGGTGATACAACATGTTTCTGCCATGAGCTTTGTTTCAATTTAGTGTGATTAGGGTTGGCACGAAAAAAGTGCATTTTTCTTAGGCGAAGGTTTGATCAAGTTGAATTCCCTATAGGCAACTACCCTACTACTAAACATACGTAGGCTTCTACTAAATAGGCTTATTTAATTGCATGCTAAAACATTAACATGAGTTACATTTAATATTTTAGTAGCAATACTATTGCAATTACAAGGCATTTACGTAGAAAGACATGTAATTTTCATACGGTATCCCATTTAAATTTAAGTGACTTTATAACCATCAATCGGCAGTCGTTGGCATTTAATAGCTATCAACAGTCCTCAAGTACCAACCGCATCCAATTTAAAAACCACGATCAATTTAACGAGCCATAACTACAAATATCTCAAATTATAACACATTAACGATAACTGACACTGCCTCATTGCCGCATCGATATCAAAACCTCACATAAACAACGTCAAACCAACTGAGGGCGCAACCCTAATATCTCTTTGCAATAAAAATCAATCAGCATTCACCGATGAGACTCACACCAATTGAAAAAAGCCTTTATTCTATAACCAACCGAGTAATTGATGGGGTAAGGTTCAAATTACTTTGTTGATCGTGACTGTGTGAGTAAGTACAGTTAAGTCGACAAGATGAGTTGCTATTGGCACAAGATACAGCACGCTTTTATTGTAGCGTTCAGGCACGATTGTACTTTTCATTGTTTCTTTACCGATTTGAATAAATGCTTTACTTTTAGGGGCGGCGTACGTGTTTTTCATTTTAATAATTGATAATTAGGGATTTTGAAAAGTATGTATGTGACGTTTTATATTAAATACTTATAATTACGTTTAAGTACTGGTAGAAAATATTTCACCATGTAAGTAATGTATTTAAAGCAATATCTTTAAATACATTACTTTGCAAAAATGCTGTTACCTTATTTAAAGCATAGAGCATACTCGTGTATGCTTAGTCAGTTATACAAAAACGATGCCACTTACGAACGGTACGATTAATAGCCAACAAAACTGTTTAGATTACCGCTCTGTTTATTTGTTCATCGCGCAATTAGCGCTTAAGTGTATCTAAATCAATCTCTCAATACCGCATGTGTTGCAGGAAACATCAAACAGCATCAAACGCCGCACAGCCATTAAACCGATCCGATCATAAAAACAAACATGACACACTATTTCCGGACCTGAACAGAAAGGGACACACATGAGCGAAGACACCGAGAAAGAAAGAGACATGCAAACCGTCGCCTACAACACACCAAACGTTATAGAGCAAGCCGACAGCAGACTCATAGAAGCTCACAATTTCTGCGATGCAGATTATCTAGATAGCGAAAGAATTGAAGTAGATGATGATAAAGAACTAGTTATAGCTGATGAATCTCGGGAAGACCAAATAGATGATAATAATCAGAACATAGATGTAGGAACAGAAGAGAAAGTACAAGATTTCGAGCTATCATGGCATCCGCACGTGTACGGCAAACCGCCAAAAAAGCCTACACCGCATTCGATAGAATATATATTAGGGTTAAACCAGAAGTCAACCGTGAGTCAATTGATGAGTGTGAAGAGGTTCGAGGTGAAGAAACACTTGTACAAGAGTGCGCAGGTGCAGACGGAGCGAGTGATGAGTGTGCACAAGAATAAGCTTCAGGAGCAGCTGCTTCAGAGAGTGAGAACTAGTGAGTGTGAGTTCGTGAAGGAGGAGCCACTGAACCTCTCCGTGCCTAAGAAAGAGTGGGAAGAAGAAAAAAAAGGTGAGTTCACTTTAATGACAGTTTAAGGGCTTGCATTCCGGAATCTCGGACAAATTTTCCGATATTACAATTCCGGAATTGATACAATTGAATATCGAAAATTCCGGTATTGGATTTAAGTACTTTATTTAGGTTTTAATACGTTTATTATTGAAAATTGTTAAGAAACTACACTATACTTGTGTTTTTTGTTGTTATTAAGTGCCTCTTAGTCATTTAGTGAACTGCCTATAGTATAGGTATATTTTACTTTTCCGTTTGATAAAGCAGTGGGACAATATGGGCTCATAAAAAAAAAAGCAAAGCGATTTACTTGCTTAGAATAGTCAGAATAGTCTGAATCCTACATAAGCGAATTTTAAGAATTGAAATTTAAAAATATTTGGACTCTTTATCTTCGATTCAGAGAGAATACTAGGTTAGGAAAAGTAGGAAGCTATTATATTTAAATATTGTATAAAATTATGCATCAAATGGTTTGCTAGCAACTATAGTTTCGCCAAATAAATACCCCGTATCATAGAAGTGAATAAAAGTAACCATTTTAATAAGGTGGTACAATAAGAGGTGAAAAAAAAAACGTAGCTTCTTCAAATTAAATTTCTCTTAAACGATACTAACCTTAGGGGCTATTCATAAATTACGTCATTTCAAATTAGGGGGGGGGGGGGGGGGGGTCTGGACATCGGATGACGGTAGCATGAAGTAGGAGGAAATGGGGTCATTTGAAGCATGATTTTTGGATGATTATAGGGGGGGGGGGGGTCAAAAATCGTCAAAAATCGATGACGTAATTTATGGACAGCCCCTTAGTAAACGTAAAGTATCAGAATTTCACATTTTTTGTTGTTTTTTACTAAAAAATCGAATAAAAATATGATAAACCCTAATTCCGGAACTAGTTCCGGAATTCCGGAATTGGAATCCAATATCGAAAATCAGTTCCGGGATTGGAAACCATCCGATATTGCAAGCCCTATTTAGCACGTACTGAGGTATGTACTTGGAATGTGCGTAGTAAACTTTTTTTGTACTTTCAACTCTCGTAAGAAATCAAATAAGTCTTTGAAATGAGAACTGGGCGACGGGGAAATTTTTTATGACAAATTACCAGAAGTACCTGCTAAAGTGCTAAAGTGTCCTTTGTGCCTTTTTTGCTTTTAGTTTTGCCTAATTATATTTTTTGACTTGTTAAGTTCGTCTACTCTTCTGTGAACTTGAACTTGATTTGTTACTTTAACGTATAACACATACATAAGTAATAGTTGAATATTGCAATTAATTAATAGTTTAAAAAACTCTAGAATAACACGCTTTGTCCATTACGTGACCTTTCTCACAAGTACAAACACGACTATGATACGATATTTCATCATGGAATGCCAGTGCCTATCTTCCGGCTTCATCATCAGACCTTGAAACCTAATCGTGGTCAAAGTTCATTACTAGACTTTTCTAACAAATCCAAACACAGCTATGATACCATGTTCCATCATGAAGTTCCAGTTCATATCTTCTGGCTCCATCATCAGATCAGTTCGATAGTACCATATTATTAGATTACCATAGTATTAGAACTACATACAGCTGCCAATTTTCATGACGCTACGATCCTTGGAAGATGGTTAAATTAGTTACCTTAAATTCCATTACATAGTTAGTTACATACAGGTCGACCTAATAAAAGCGTGTTAAAAATAAGTGATAACACATCTTCAGATAAGATATTATTAGAAAACACAATAAATATTTGTACAACAAGAGATCAAAGTTTGATATTTCTTCGAGTGCTTATTTTGAGTCCCGTGCAAGCGAAAGATTCTATAATAGATTCACGAGCGTAGCGAGTGAATCTAATTTAGAATCTTGAGCGTAGTAAGGGATTCAAAAGCGCACGAGATGTAAATAACTTTGATCTCGTGTAGTACACAAAAATTTTCACCCTAAGCAGTGAGAACATACCTAGAGGGACGGAGATAATAGAACCCAAATATATCGAACTTGTATTAGACCCTGCATGTTGAAATGACATTTGACTATAAAGGTCACTTGAATATCATTTTGTCTCACTCAGTGAGCAAAATCGCATTTTGCTCACTGAGTGAGACAAAATAACTCAGTGAGCAAAATCGCATTTTGCTCACTGTTTTTAAGAAGCAAAGTACCCTTGTTCGAGCTGCTGAGGTGAAAAAATAATTGCCTACCTAAATGTTAGGTATTAAATCGAAAAGTACACCATTGGTAAGTTACGCACACGAAATATAGACTGGGGGCCGATTTTTGAATTTCGAGCGTTCGATTTCGTCACTCGTAAATCGGTGGAAAACAGCGAAATGCTATTTTTTTAAATACGAGCGGTAGAAATTGGGAATCGAGTGGTATTGACCACTCGTTTTTCAATTCTATTAGTAGAATTTACATGCCGGGTACTGGAGATATCATTGAACGAAATACGCGAAATAGAGCGGTCGAAATTCAAAAATCGGCCCCCTGTTCTCTGATTACATGTAAGTAAATATACAAATTCAAACCGTACTTAAATTAGACTATAAAAACGCTTGGAGGCGTCAAACACATCCGCATAAGCCGCAGTTAGTTACATACGTTCATAGCTATAGGGACCTCGAAAGCTAAACTGAATAAATAGAGATCCAATATCCATCGTCGCCTATCGTTTATCTGCGCTGAATTACCCCGAGAGCCACTCTAACCACAATTAACCTTTCAAGAAACACTACGCTGTACTTAATCAATCAGTATTAATGCGCCTGATATACCGACATTCTAATTTTATATCATCATCTCCCATGCGTACCCTAAAACCTATTAGACGGGCGTATTCGATAAACCTATAGTACATTGGACCAAAAGGTTCTGAAGTACTGGATCTATATCGTTACATTTTAATAGAGCTTATACTTTGTTTCCTATTTGCAGTCGAGAAACTAAAGTAGCATAGTATTTTGCTCCTTATTACTTGCTAATTGGGCGTTGAAGGTGTTTCTTATGAAGTAGACCACGCAAGCAATAATTTGAACGTAGAACGTCCAAGCAATAAGCTATTGGTCGATGCAGCTGTGGCGGCCGCGTCAGGGTTGCCAACTTATTTTTAGAAGTAAATTTGTACGGATTAATGGCAGTTGAGATGTTAATATGGGTTTATTGTCGCAATCGAAAATGGAACGTTTATTACCTGTCTTTTTTGTTGTTTTGCCCTGCTTGTTTTATTAGTAGGGTTCAGTGCAAATATGGATGCTAGGCGAATTTTGTGACGACTAAAACACTCGCAAAACTTTACGTTTTGGCCCTATTAACGACAATTATGCCCACAATGCCTGCGTTCTCGAAATACTTACATGTAATTGTACTACCTATCTCCTATTTTTTTCTTAAATCTATAAGCAGGTGTATGATGATCGGGTTAGAACATCCATTCGTTCTTCTTATTTAAGAGCAGTGCCCTTGTATACAATGTAGCTCAAACTAGGTATCCTACTCCATTTTCTGCGATCCCGTACAACATCTTTAACTCTTTATTACGATATGAATTAGAAATTAATGATATTCTTAGTTCATTATTTTAAGAAGCATGTCATTAATACTTAAGTAGTTTCAATTAGGGACATTTTTACAAGCTTTTGTTTAACTTGCCCTGTTAGTAAGTTAGTTAGTGTGGGTCAAATCTTGGAAGCTAAAATTGACTCACTTCCTCATTTCCGATTGAGCTGAAATTTGGCATACATATTTAGGTATGTAAATCGGATGACAATCAATGCTATATTATGATGATATGGAGCAATCTGATGATGGAGACAGGAGGTCGCCATGGGAACTCTGTGATAAAACAACGCAAAATAAGTTTGCTTGCGGTTGGAATTATCTCGATGAGCATTAGTTTCCTGTGGAAATAAAATTACAGTCAGCGATAAAAGCTTGTACCAAAAAAATTTTTTTTGCCAATAAGTTATTGTATGTGCGATGCAAAATTAAGTTGAAGTGCCAACGGATTCCCAAAACAATGTTCTGATTAAAAACAACGTAATGTATTCGCACTCAACCGATTTTATAGTCGTTGTTCATTTTTGATGAAGTACTTAATTTAAGTAACTATATGGAATGCTGAGATTAATAGTTTCGTATTTAATACATTCGCTGGGAGATTGGTTTTAATGGTCGAGACAGTAAATTAAAAAATAAAGTAACCTTGGAGTTCCTTTACTTGCACCGTCTTTAATGTTTAAAGTAAATTAAAGTTAAAGTAAAAGTAGGTTGGTAAACTTCGTCACAGAGACTTCGTGGATTTTTACACAAATAATCAGAATTGCTAATTTTGAAAATAATTTCGTTCGAATATGCAAATTAAGCGATAGAGAGGCAGATTATGATTTTATACTAGTTTAATCAAATTTCGATTTTTCGATGTTGGCGGTAAGCACTCGCATATTTGAGCGACAGAGAGGCAGAAAACGATTTCCGATTTTTTTTATGTTGGCAGTCGGTAGGCGCTCTGGATAGGACACAAGAATTTTGGCTCCATTTCGCCTACATAACTTAATAAAATCGCAAATATTTGAAACAAAAAAATTTAAAACAATTAGTTCTACCGCCGAAATAATAATTAAGAACGATTTACTTTGTTTTAATTTGCAACATAATTTTGTTATATTTATACCGTATGAACCTACTACCTAGTACCTACATATATTAATAGGGTTAATAGGCTACCCTATAGGATGTATTTAACTAACACGGTGACAGGGTTGCCTATGATATGACTGTTGTAGTTAAGGTTATATTTCAAATACTACTGTATTCGATGTCTCAATTCGATCTCTTTTGGAATGTAACATTTATGTGCATGTAGGATGCTTAGTATTGATTTCCTACTCTGGACTAGTTATTTACAATTATGTTAAAGGTTATTCCGCCTTGATCTCTTTTAATATTATACGACATTTTTTTACACAGATCGGCCTAGTCCCACAGTAAGCTCAATAAGGCTTGTGTTGCGGATACTAGACGACGATATATATATAATATACCTACACCACAGAATAAATAATAGTACTAGGTACACAAGACTCACTCTCTAACAAAACGCGTCTGTTACGATCAGGACAGATATGGCCGCTAGGTGGCGACAGCGCCACGCGCGGCTTATGGCTAGCCACCAAAATTGATGTGGAACGGATGTACTTTACCTGTAGCAAAGCGACGAAATCGCGGAGTGAGCCACGCCTGCCTACACATATATACAAATACTTATATACATAGAAAACATCCATAACTCAGGAACACATATTTGTGTTGAACACACAAATAAATGCCCTTACCAGGATTCGAACCCGGGACCTCCTGCTTCGTAGGCAGGGTCACTACCGACTAGGCTAGGAGGCCATTTTGCCTTTAACTTACCATTTATTCTAGGACATTTCTAGTCAGTTAAATCCAACTATAACTCACGTCCTTATTACCATCATCATCAGCAATGCAGGTTTTTGTGCGCATCGTAGTGTTTCGACCGCGGCCGATCCTCTTAACATGCTGCGCTTCATATCTCTTTGGCAAACGTTCAATTTCATATTGTAACTTGACGAAAACATGATTAGGTAGTACTATATATGCAGGAATAGATGGCTACGCGTATGGCTATCATTTTCAGAGCCCATATTTAATTACACAAACGATATAATTTCATTGTTTTTACCTTTAATTCCGACGTTTCAGCTGAGTTCTCACTCACTCACTCAACTCAGCTGAAACGTCGGAATTAAAGGTAAAAACAATGAAATTATATCGCGGTAGACCCGTTTGTGTAATTAAATATGTGTACAAAACGCGAGAGTTTAAAGTGTTATATTTTCAGAGCCATTAGTAAGTTTTTTTTGCAAAGAACTCTTTTATACCTCTACCAATTGCTTTAGGTCCGAGTTTTGGTTTGTAACTTGAAACACCGTGTTAAACCTGATGTTTTTTTAGGTAAGTCCCTATTAAGTTTTAAGGCTTGGGAGTCTTGACATCCATGATAATTTGAAAAATAAGTTAAATCAAAATCGGATGTAATAAAAACACAAAATAATTATTAAAAATATGAAATAATAAAATTGTTTGTATAATTCTTTTTGATTATAACTTTGAGTCACTGACTGTGAATTATTATAATATCTATAAATACACAATTATTTGTGTCAACCCTATACTATGGCGTATTGGGCTGCGTCGCCTGCGTCTGCGTGTCGTCTGTCCAATCGTTTCATTTACCGCAATATTTAAACATGCCTTAGTTAAATATATCCTCTCTAGAAATATTTAGAACTCTTAACACATAAAAAAATCCAGCATTCGTAAATATTTCAAATGTTGTCAAATTGTGTTGCTTCATTTCGTTGCCGAAAGCCGAAGGGTGGAAGTAACAGTGTCTCTTATAAAAGCCCGTTGGGAATTCTGCTGCATGCATAAGCTGAGTCTTCCATTCTATTTGTTTGTGTAGGTATCTTTTATTGTACCTACACCTATCATAATAAACATAAAGATCACGTATATGATTTGGATGCAGATATTGTCTAAATATCCCAATTGTACTATCGGAAAAGATAAAGTAAATAAATATCGTAAATACTATATAGGTACACTAGGCGCTCGTTGGTACAGCGAGCTGCAAAATTGCATGGACAATTATTTATGTGACCATGATTTTGGCGGCTGGGTGTTACATTTGAGCAAGAAAATAATTGTATTATTTCCCTATGGCTTATTTATTTCTACGACTAAGTAGCAGTTAGATATTGACTATGTTGCAATGCAAATTATCTATCCATTTGCAAGTTTAGCTAGATTAGAGATGTCAAATATGCCGCCATTTTGTTTTTGTAGGCAGTTAGTGTTGCCAGTCGATAAATACAGGATAATAGCGCTATTACGGCCTGTTCTTGTTGGATGCAAATTGCATAGCTAATGTGCGAGCGGCGATTTATTGCGCAGTTACTGATCTTTGAAGATCCAGACTTTAAAATACATTCATTACGCGTAGTCTACCGATTGAGACCGGGTAGATCTGACTGTCGTTTACTGCAGTTTCAGCTGCTAATCTTTGATTTATTTGCAAATAGGCGAGACTCACGCTTTGCATGGTTTAGGAACAAATTTACTGAGAAGCAATTAAATGAGGAGCTTAAATTAAGAAATCCTGTATTAAACTGCCTGCCTTAAACTTAACTAATATATCTATAATCTATAGACTTTAGTACTTATTTGAATTATATTATAAAACAGTTAGAAATCTGTCTATTTTGTGTAGATAGAGGTACCTACGGACATATTATAGGAAATATGTAGTTATTGCCGCGAACTCTCTTTACGTGATATCTTACTGACTTTTCTTTTGTTACTGTAATAAAATAGGGCCGTTATTGCAATGAGGTATTTATCTAAGCACTTCGAGTGCTTCAAAAACACGGAACAATAAAATGGACAGACAGCAGTTCTCGCTAAACACTAATTATAACCGCGCCCCATGGTCTCGCGGGAGCACCTTTAATCTCGGCCGGGGTTGCCAGGGCAATAAATCCTTGCGTAAGCGCATATGCGGCTGATGGACTCCTTTGAGCGACTGTTATTCATTTAATTTGACATACTACCTATATGAATAAAATATTAGTTTTTAATTTTACTTGAGGATATAAATAGAGCCGGTCAAACATGTTTGTCAGTAGAAAAAGACGCGAAATTTAAATTTTTCTATGAGACGATAACCCTTCGCGCATACATTTTTTTAAATTAGCCGCTCTTTTCTAGTGACAGAAATGGCTTGACAGAGTATTTGATGAACTGGAAAACCTTCCTATAGATCAAGCAAATTCATATCTCCATGGAAATTATAATTTCCAGGTCAGTTTGGTGATTTTCTGTCGGTCTTCTTCCTGGCCCCTGTTTCACCAACGTGACAGGTGCGACGAATTGTAAAATCACTGTTGCTGACGTCACAGGCATCCATGGGCTACGGTTACCGCTTACCATCGGGCGGGCCGTATTCCTGTTTACCACCATCATTGTATTATTAAAAAAAACTTTATGATATCGGAAAAAAAGATATTTCTCTTGCTAAGTTTATGACAATTGTCACAAGAAACACTACAATTGTCACGAAATTCCGACATATAACTCATTACCTGTCAAGAATTACCTACAATTCTTCTAAATCTTTGACAATTGTCAGAAACTTCGCAGGAGAAATATCTGTTTTTATCCGATATAATAAAGTTTTTTTAAATAATACAACGATGGTGGCAAACAGGAATACGGCCCGCCCGATGGTAAGTGGTAATCGTAGCCCATGGATGCCTGTGACGTCAGCAACAGTGATTTTACAATTCGTCGCACCTGTCACCGATGTGAAATTGGGGCCTGGTACCCTTATTCATTAGACGTTCATTGGGCATTTTCGTGGCATGCGTTTTAATTACTGTTCTTTAATTTTATTACTTTCAACTTTGATTTGATTTTTAGATTACATCACACGTTTAGGGGGGGGGGGGGAGGGGGTCAAGAAAATGTGACATGTTGTGACAAGGGGGAGAGGGGAGTCACAAACTTTGTGACGTCACTTTAACTTCATCAGTAACCAAAATTTTATTTTAATCATTTTATTTACTGTACAGTTCAAAAACAAGTTATTGGAACGATAATCGTTTTTATTAGTTTATTTTTTTTTCATAATCAGGTTTGGGTTATAAATTAACTAATATTGTGACAAAATCGTTGAAAAAATGTGGGGAGGGGTTTGCCAAATGTGACCAAGTGTGACAAGGAGGGGGGGAGGGGTCAAAAAACCTTGAAATTCGTGTGACGTAATTAATGGATGACCCTTTATATATCGGACCAAGCCAAGCTAACTCTGCACCCACTTTGACGTGATAAAGCGTGAGGATGCACACTTGGTCGTTGCGAACTCTGTGTAGAGTTTGCTTGATCAGACTAAATAGTTCAATTGTTATTGATTTCCATTTTGTACCCCCAAAATCCATCATTTTACTGTGAAAATAGGTCAATTATTTAACATTTTTTAACTACATAATGTACATATCGATTAAGCGCCTGTAAAATAACTTTGCGCACATTAAACCAGCCTACAATAGTGCTTGTTGCCTAGTCTAAAATCTTTTTACAAAGGCGTTAGGGCATAATAATTCTAGTCGTTAATATGTTACCTCCCCCCTATTAAAATTTTATAGCTGCAATTATGAGCGATCCAAACTACTAATTCATAGAGCGATTCATATTTGCGAGTAACGCTAGTTAAGAGCGTGATAAATAACACGCGTGCGCATCGTAAAGTGGCTTTGATGTCGCGGGCGGGGCCGCGGTCGACATTGCTTTATTTCTTAAATCATCTTAATGTGCAAAGGAAGTGCTTTGCCGCTAAGCTTTGAATTCAATTTACAGGGAAAATAGGGAAGTTGTCATCAATGTAGAAAAGTTCAAACGCTTAATATCATTTTCCATTGTAAAACTTAGTAAAGCAATTTTAAATAAGGTAAACGTACTGGTGCTCGACGCGGTCCCAGTACCTACATGTCATCTTGAAACTTAAGTCATTGTCAATAGAGGTGACAGCAAGGTGTCATCTATTGGGCATGTCGAGCACTAGTAGGTACGTTTACCTTAATTAATGTTGTTTTTTTCATATTATAGGTGGTATTCATTGACAGATATTCAACTGATGAATTATTGATCAATGATGATTGATTTGTAGCTAAAATTTTCTTCAGTCATGATTTCTATCTAAAGCACAGGAGCACAAAAGTAGTTTATACCTAATGTGCAGAAAGTGCAGACATATTTGTGCGCGTGGCGTTGTTTTTGTAGCGCTTTTCTTAGGTATATGATTTTTAACTTTACTATATTTACTTAATATTCATATTTTAATGTTAATTAAGTTACCTTTATCTACTTTAAGCTAAAAATTAAAAGTTACAAGCACTTCTTAATTTCGTAACAAATACCCGAAGCCAAACCGCACATTTCGAACCGCAAATAAAACTCGACGCTATTGTGCTAAAGTGTCTAAACAAACAGACCGACGGAAGATGTAAATCTCTATATAGACGACCGACGAGGCCCAGCTGCTGAGGTTTGGCAGGAAGCGAATACCTTGGTGGATAAACATGAGTATGAGACTTTGTGACGGGAAAATTCGTCTGCAGTAGACTTTTTTAAGTTTCTAGCAGTACTACATATTTGTCCGTGGTTGTGAATGGAAACTAAGATGAAAGTAAGTTATTAAATACTTACATCTTTCTTTCATAATGTCATGACACTAAAATGGTTTTAAAAATAAGAAGGGCTCTTAATGAAAAGAAAATGCGGATTGATATAAATCAGAGGATGAGATAGTTTTTTCATAAAAACAGTTTTTTTTTCAAACTGCCGTTAGTTTTTTCTGTTATTCTGAATACCACTGAATATACATAGGTACCTAAGTATTGAATTATAAAATGAATACTTACTCTTAATTAAATTTCCCTATACAGTGGAAACTGGATAAGTGGAACCTGGGTTAGTGGAAAACCTCTTTAAGTGGACCCAAGTTCTCGGTTCCAGTCCCTTGGCAACGAATTACCTCTATAAGTGGAATTTTGGGACCTCTATAAGCGGAATCCATTTTATCGAAAATTTCTTATTTTTACCTCTATAACTGGAAGCAGCCGTCTCCGAAAACTCTATGAGTGGAATAGCTCGGCGTTATAAAATTTGTATTTTTAATAAACCGTCACAAGGAGGGTAGTTTGTTTCGTTAACATTATGGTTCGTGTTTTAACTACGTATTTTGTATGAGATCACACATCGTTCAGTTTTTTTTGCATTAAAGTACAATCGGTACATTGATTTATTTAATCATACTGGTTTCTCGTGCATAAATAAATATTAGGAGTGATTTAGTTTTTGTAATTTTGAAAATTGTATATGAGTAGGTACTGTGGATTATTTACAGTATTGCTTTTTTTAAAGTCAGGATTACATACCTATTTTTGTTAATACATAGGTACATATATACATACATATTTAATAAAAGATGATTATTTAAGTCTTGATCATACCATACGTGACCTCTATAAGCGACTTTACTAGCATCCACAACCTCTGTTAGCGAGAGCCTCTGTAAGTGAGAAAATGTTTTATTTGAACCTGGTTTAGTGGAAAACTGGATAAATGGAAAACCTGGATAAGCGGAACTAAACAGCCGGTCCCTTGCGATTCCACTTATCCAGTTTCCACTATAATTAACAGGAAAATATTTTAACGCGACTTCACTCGTCATTATTATAAATAATGTTTTTTTAAAGCCTTATTGAGCTTACTGTGGAGTGTGGGACTATAGTTCGTTTTTTTTAGCATTAGCAATAAGGTAAACAATCTTGATGTGTCTTTTAATTGAAAAACACATTTTAAAAATAAGTTACGGCAAATATGTAACAATTATGAATCTAATACGATCATTTATATTCTTCTGCTTTCATAAGTAATAGTTACTGATTTTTAAAAAGCGTTTTTCAATTAAAAGACATGTCACGATCGCTTACCTTCTTTCAAGTTCTTTCTAATGCTAAAAAAACGAACTATAGGTCAATCTGTGTAAAATTGTCCTATAATATTTATCGAATTTTATTATTCATTAAAAAGCTGAACCGGATAAATGAAATTTCTAAGAAAAACTTGTCGCATTATCAAAGCCGGGGTAAAAAGGAAGTCTATAATAAGTGGTACACCTATGAGTCAGATTTGCACGTGCTATTTAATTATTATTGTCGCTGCAGGTGAATATTTATAGTTTTTGGCCAGCTCTATGGCACTGGTGGGCTCACGTGTAAGGTGTTGTAATGGATATCTTCTTGGAGTAGCGTCAGCGGGTTGCGACGGAGTTACAAGCGGAGCGATAGCGGTTGAGAAATACACTGTCAAAAAATTATGTTGAAACTTGTAACGATAATAACAACCTTGAAGTAGGTATATGAATTTATATTAATACAAATTAAGGAGAAATGTAACTTTATTTCAGTTAAGTGTGGCAGAGTAGAATTATATACAAAAATATATAATTATATGAATTTGTTTATATTTTTGTGGATTACCAGTTAATCATACCACTCAGTTTGAAATTTGATTGCGTATCAAGGAAAATAATAGCTTGGATACACTGCATATGAGCTGCTGGAAAATATGAATAATCAAGAAAGAGCTTTATTATTTTAACAACTTAAAATGTTATTGTCCTGCTTTGCTTCCCGTTCCGTAGCCCGTCGACTGTCAATGTCTGCATTACGATTAGAATAACATAAAATTGACCGAAAACCATGGAAAATAACTTACTCAACAATAAACAGCGTATAAAACACCAATGTCAACATACCCGTATAGGGCAGCTGTTGATATAAAAGTGAGAACAACATATTTTGTCGCACCCTCCCGCTTTACTTTGAAGAGTGTAATAACTAATAATGTATCTGTTCCTCAGGAACTTGTATGAGTTGTGTGTCATCTGTGGCCGTACGGTGTCCCCCTACTTAGCGGAGCGGAGTTGGCCACGCGGTGAGCTTTTCTCACGTCCACGCCCGCGTATGCGGGTCAAACAGATCACTGTGTTATGTCTTTCCTGTAGACATACACGAGAGTTAAGGGCTATAAAGGCTAATTTTCTTATTTAACCCTTATCCACGTGAAAAGGTCCTCCTTTTATTTAAAGAACTATGATAAAATCATTACTTACATGCCCACAAGCTGTTAACTATTGCCCACAGGAGAGAAAACTAGTGTGTTATCGCGAACAGTACATTTTTCTCTCCTGTGGGCAATAGTTAACAGCTTGTGGGCATGTAAGCAATGATTTTATCATAGTTCTCTAAATAAAAGGAGGACCTTTTCATGTGGATAAGGGTTAAATAAGAAAATTAGCCTTTATAGCCCTTAACTCTCGTGTATGTCTACAGGAAAGACATAACACAGTGATCTGTTTGACCCATGCGCGGTGGACAATTAGACACTTACTGCATTCCCGTTTTGATGACCGCAGCGTTCCCAGAACTATTGGCGCTTCGTCGTTTAGGTACAAGTAATAGAGATAAGTGTTCACTTTATTCTCTCACGTAGGTTAGTAATTAAATACTTGTTAAACTGTTTACTGGGTAGTTTAGCTGGTTGCAATGTTATGTTGCTGATGAGGGTGTGTACTTATAGCTTTTCGATAGATATTAAAACTAGAAGTCCTTCTCGATTACTGTCCATAAAATAAATCTGTTTTCACTATCAATTTTGTTGCAAGAGCAACGTCTAATTAATTTGTCATAAACGATATTAATTGGCGACTCCAACTAAACGCATTTCTGTTTGACTCATTTCTGTTATTGAATGGTGAAGAATGACTCTAGCCATTAAGTGAACCTTTTCTACTCATATTCTGATGGTCAATAAAATGCATGGATATCTTCAAACGTTTCAATTCCGATGGGTCCAATAAATGATGTTTTATTCGTCACTTAAGCACACCCGGCGCCTATAACTGGGCCTTTTAACGTTCATTAGCTGAACGCTACCAATAATTACCTAAATCAGGATAACCTATAAACAAGCGAACGTCATTACTGGGGCAATTAACCAACTCGCCACTAAATCAAACAGAGACAGCTTGCGAGGGATAGGCGGAGGCGGGAACAGTCCATCAGCTTGATTTGCGGTCTATGGTTCAAGCAAGCTGTTTATTTTATGTGGGCAACAAACATAATTGTATAGAGTTAAAAGTAATGTTATATTAGATAGTTAAAAGAAATCACTATAGTGGCCTTTGTTAATAGTATTTACTTCACTTTTCTCTACTATTCCGTCGTTTTCATGTTATTTGATTATTTTTGTTACCTAAAACCTGTTAAAGCTAGCATTTTTTAATTCTGTTTAATTATACATATGTCATATTTTCTGTTATTTGCTTACCAACAACGAAAGAGTAACAAGTAGGTACCATATTTATCAAAGTTTTGTACGCCTCGTCATCCTGTAAGTCTAGGTGTATACCAACTTTTAAGATTAAAATATTGTCAACAGAGTTTTCTTTGCAAGTTTAGTCAAGAGCATGTCCTCCTCGCTTCCTCGCTTCCTCGCTTTACTTGTGGGTGTATAAATCAAACGGACGGACGGGTCTAATGCCGTATTGTAAATTCATCAAATGTTTACGGCGCCGCCATTCCCGGGGAATAGCCAGCCTGTCCTTTACAGTTTAGCGTTTGTCTTTACTTCGGTATTACTGAGAGAATCTTAATTAGGATAGTTTAAGTTGTGGAGCAGGTGCGGTAATTTTCAAAAGAGTTTGTCGTTTAGCTCTTACATTAACTATTAGTCGCTGTTAGAAAATATCAATAACCAAATATGTATAGGTTAAATTGTTAAAATATAATTTAATTGCGTGTGATAGATAACAGCATCATACATGTTGATCCTTTTATGTCAGTATTTTCATTACAAAGATCTCAACATTGGTCATAAGGTCAGTACAGGTGGATGACTCACGCTAGACCGGGCCGGGGCCGGGCCGGAGCTTTTGGCGCTTCGTTTTCTATGGAAAGCACTACGTGACCACCGATCAGCCGTAATAGAAAATGACATGTCGGACGCCCCGCCTCGGCCCGGGCAGGGCTCGTTCTAGCGTGAGTCATCCAGTGTGATTGCGGGATAAGTGTAACTG
Source organism: Cydia splendana (assembly GCF_910591565.1). Taxonomy (NCBI): domain Eukaryota; kingdom Metazoa; phylum Arthropoda; class Insecta; order Lepidoptera; family Tortricidae; genus Cydia; species Cydia splendana. The sequence continues at coordinate 15,195,276 of NC_085960.1, forward strand.
GCCTTCATACCGGGGCTTGTTTACAACATTGATTAGTGTTTAGTGCGAGTTCATACAGTAACCATAGCACCACGTGATCACCGATCAGCCATCATAGAAAAAACATGTCGGACGCCTAGCCTCGGCCCGGGCTCGGCTCGGTCTAGCGTGAGTCATCCAGTGTGGTTGCGGGATAAGTGTAACTGGCCTTTATATCGGGGCTTGTTTACAACATTGATTAGTGTTTAGTGGGAGTTCATACAGTTTCCATTTGCAAGTAGCAAATGTATGTACTATCGGGTGCAGCCACGGTTGAGCATTTTTCAACGAAAATCGCTTGCACCCAAAACTTTAAAACGTCACGCCTCCTTATATTACAAGTATTACAACCAATATAATATTTTAGAGGGTTGCTTCACACAGCAATTACCGATTTATAAAATTGTATAGGCAGATATTGAATTTCAATGAAGCTTATTACATTGTCTCAAATATCTAGTTTGATCGATTTCTGTTGATTGTGTTTAATGCAATAGATAACCTTTCTTAAGTATTAATTACACTTGTAAAGCAGCCATATAACAATTCTATAAACCATATCAATTAAACGTTTTTAAACCGGCAATTTACCGTTAACATTACTATAGGGCTTCCGTATAATCCCAACAAAACCATTCCTTTGTGAGTTTAGTTGCAATCCAAACACTTCTGAGCCCGAGCGAGCGTGCCGAGCTGCCAAGTACTCGAGCACGCGGCCAAGTATTTTAATTGGCGACAAGCAAACTGAATTAACGACCGGAGACGGCGTGGCTGACTGATGGCCCGATTGGGGGAAGGTATCATTCATTTTTAAATGGCTCTCTGTTCAATGTTCGACTCTCGATAAAAACTCGCAAAGTCAGATGAGCATTTGCGGAAAGTTACTTTAAAATATCGCCTATTTTTAAGGTGATAATAAAGGGTTTATTAAATCATGGAATAAGTCGCTTTCATTTACTGCTATATACCTGTTTTGGATTTAAGCCTTGAATAAACCAACATGTGTATTGTTAATACAAACTGTGTAGGTTGTATATGTATTAAATGAAAGTTTTAAAGCCTCAATTACATAGTGAATATCTGTTTAATCCCTTTCTTTATGTTCAAATGACAGATTAATACAAAAGATTAATAGTTAATTGAGGCTTTTAGAGAGTTTATGATTAACGCAATTAGAGTTTACATTTATATAGCGATTACCCTATTTACCTAAACCTTAGAGCTTTACCTACTACCAACATATACTCATTATTAGGAAAAAAAATAGAAATTGATAGTAATAATAAAATAGAAATATTGAACATTAGCCCTCTAAATGTTTACCTACTTACTTTCTTAATTCATGCATATAATAATTAACTTATTGGGTTTAGTAGAGTTACTCGTAGTAGCTATCACACCTCACGCGTGTCACCACTTCCCGGCAATAATCTGCTCGATATTATATTCGATCTGCGGTGCAAATACATTTGTCATATCTGAATTTAGCTTGACTTACATAGTATTACCAAGTGTTCTATAATAATATTCAATGCTTTATCTAATAATGCTAGTTTCATTACGTGTGATCTAAATATAGGTAATATATATGTAGTTTGTCACAATATTACGCCAATGACTTGTGATATAGGTACGTATTTAATGGCGCTTGCGAACACAAACGTTTATTAGAATATAATGTGAAGTCAAAATACCACTAAAATAAACCGACTAACAGAGAGACACACATACGTGGGCCATTCTGAAAATTTCTGGATTCTGATATATGAGACGACTTATTTTTTTTTAAGTGGCCAGTCCAGGAATTTTCAGTATGACCTAAGTGTTAGAGGTGTTTAGAAATAGTACGTTCAACCTGACTGGCTGAGATACTAATGAACCTAATTATAGTTACTCTGCTAACGGTAACCATGTGCTTATACGTAACTCTTTTTTCAGATCCCTCCAAGCTTATCAAGCGTAAAAAATCAACGGAAGATGTCCGTTCCCCCCTGGGAGGAGAGGGCTCGCTCACCAGCGAGGAGGGTGAGGACGGCGGCGCGCGCCGCAAGAAGGCCCGGACCACCTTCACGGGGAGGCAGATCTTTGAGCTGGAGAAGCTGTTCGAGGTCAAGAAGTACCTGTCTTCTGGAGAGAGGGCTGACATGGCGAAGCTGCTTAACGTTACCGAGACTCAGGTAAGTCAGTTAGTTAATTTTGCCAAAAGATTTTTAGGTATCGCAGAAAATTGGCCTCAATCTTCCGCAGTCTACTAAAGGTCGATTTGGTTCTTTGATCCAACTTGTTGAAAGATTACCTGATTAGTTTTTAAAGTGTACCTACATTACCTACTTTTCTTGATTCTAATGTACCTAATGCCAAAATGTGATTATATAAAAGCCAGATTTATGTGAAAAAACTATAAAAACCTCAAAGCGATTGTAGGTCAAAAAATTGCTGTCCAAATATCTATTACGCTACCTACAATAAGTAGGTACAGTTTTAACACGTTATATTACACATCGTTAATTCAACGCCTATAAATAAACTAAACTCATTTTCTTAAAATCTACAAAATCTTAAGTATCCTTACATCAACACTTTACTTTCATTAGTCCGCAGCCATATGTCACTTGACAAACCTTTTTCGTTCATTAAAATTCTAACCGAGAAAGACGTAAGGGTTGTCGGAAACAGACTAAACATTTGACTTTTTCGAATCGTATTACTAATCACTCAGGCACACAATTAGTCAATGTGTTCATAAACTTTACCCAACTTATTTGTAAATACATTTCGAGCTATAATAGACTCTAATCGAATGTATTTAGAGGGTTGATAATGTCGATAAAAGAAGTGCACTGCCATTGATAGTGTGAAGCCGTTGCAGCTGTAAATGTAAACAAATGACAGCTTGCGTCGTTGTGGTTCGGGGAAAATCTACTAAATTAAACGGTTCGAAGTACACGCGCCGTGCGCGGGCGCAAGCGAAGAGCGAACGAGTACCCAAGCTCGATGTTATGTAACTTCATTCTAATGACTTAACAAAGCCAATTAACGCATTTCTATTTCAATTACAACGACAATACGAGCTCGAATAAGGGTATTAAGTGTAATTTAAATGTAATTATGACTCAATCACAGAACAGTTAAAGATCCTACACAATAGGTAATTCCAGGTATATTTGTAATGTTTTATAATCTAACAGTAACAAAAATGAATTCGATTTTTAAGTAATTGTCTTATTTAGCTTAGACGTCTCTATTAATTTGTTTTTAATTATGTATGTACATATTTGTAATGTTTTTAATTGCATAATCTTACATAACATCTTGGACCACGCCGTTAAACGTTCCGAGATAATTATAGTATCGCACGAGGGGGGAGTCCCCCGCGACGTGACTAGACACATATGGCGGCACTAATTAAAACTAGCGGCGGCGTAATGAGCGACGCGTGTCGTGACGGCCCCGTGTCGGTGCTGGAAAGTGACGCATTAATTTTTGAAAGTTAAACGACATAGGTGGATCATTTTTTTTATACATAGTTGCATACATCACTTTATTATTTGGATTTTATATTATTTCTACTCAGAATCATATAATGGGAGAACTGTCCCAAAATGTCCATATATTTTTTGTTATTTCCATTCCCTTATCAACATAAAAATTCTATTTAAAATATTCACGGAATAGAAATAAACTTGTGACCCTTTTTTCCCGAAAGAGCTTGTGATTCTGATTAAAAATAAGTAGCAAACAAACGAAATAAAAAAGTGTAGTTTAAAATTTTAAATAATATGGCCCAGGTAGGTATATGAACTACAAAGACTGAGGCTAACGCTAGTATTAATTAAACTATTTGTGTAAATTTTCAGTAAAGCTTAGCGGTTCACGCTTTCACTCGCATCTCAGCTCCCATTCTTAGCTCATACCTACCCGTACCTGTACATGCTACATACCATGGCCGTTTCCAAATGTCTTACGAAAGAAAGCTGTGTGAAAATAAAAACAGTGCAATTGGCGGATATCTTACCAATTCTTAGCTACTCAACTAAGTACATTTTTAGTAGAAATGTAGCCTCTTTCTTAGATTTAGCGTCAAAATTTGTGCGTTGTGATGACTTTAGTCTTGACTTTCCTTCATCGTTGTTGCCTCTCTTGATCACATCTATCTCCAAAACGCAACAGTCCTATGTACTCGGCACTGTTTTCTCGAACTCAAAAGAGCTGCCAAAAAAATCTTACCTATTCATGGCGAATATCGGCAGTCTCAAGTCAAATCCCAGATAAATAATAAGCGTGTCGTCCTCCCCCACGTGTCGGAGACGTCAATTATCTGAGAGGCACGCACTAACAGCACTAACGACTACTGGCAAAAAGCGGGCGGCAAAAAACGGAGTGCGCCCACGTGGCGGTAGCTAGCGCTAATTGATATTGATAATAGGCGTTAAAAGGTTATTGTCGTTTCCAACTTTTACCATTTACGGCTTGGCAAAAAAGAGTAGAAATTAAAAAGTGGCAACACTGTAGTGTCGTCCCTTTCAAACCAATACATATAAGCAAAGGGGACGACACTACGTGTTGCCACTTTTTAATTTCTACTCTTTTTTTGCCAAGCTGTACGTTTTGTTTAATTGTACAGATGTAGAAGGTGCTTACTGAATTAACTGTTTAAAATATATTACCTTAACTTATAAATAAGGCATGTACTTACTTATGCCTACTTTAAAGATAAAATTCAGGTATTGGTGGTTAGTGAAAATTATATTATATTCGCACTGTAAGTATGTACCTACACAATTAAATATAGCCTAGAGTCTTAAATAGACGAAAAACGCACGTACCTACCTAGAGTAAGTAGAATATTAAGTTAGGTATATTTAATGGAATACTAACTTCTGTCTTCCAAGCTTAGCCTAACGACCAGCCATAATCGATACTTGTCAAACATAAAGCTATTCTAGTCACTTTTATTCCCGCTAGATTAGAAAAAACCCCTGACTCCCAAATAGATCTTCCCTGAACCTTTATTTCTCGAATCAGATCATTAACGCTTGTTTTGAACCATCGCTTTACTACCTACCGAGAAATCTTCATTTCTGAAATGAAAAGAAACATTTCAAAATATAACGTTCACTGAATTCGACCTTATTACGATGGCTTTACTTATATATTCTAGCCTCACTTTAAGTTCTAGTTAATCCACTTTTATTTTAAAAATAAATGTTATTCCAATACCCAGTCCTAATTGATCCACTTCTTTGCTTTCAACTATTATAACCCCATCAGCCTCAAACCAAGTGTGATTCTTGTGGTCTACGAGATAAGATTGAAATTTGATTACTTGTCTAATCAATTGAACCGTCCGGAGGGATTAGACTATACAGGCGGTTTTAAATTGAAATTAATTCAGATTTCCATCATTTGAATAATTCATCTGTCCCAGAGTTGCTGTTAGGCTTTATGCGTGAGCCGTTTTGTTATAAGTATGTATATTCTGTAAAGCTCGTTATTATTATTATAAGTTATTAATATTCGTACATGAACTCCTTACTCATTTACGAGACGTGTTCTATAAAACCCATCATCTCATAAACCAATAAGAAAAACTGCCACTAATACTTAGGTCATACTGAAAGTTCATATAATTTTAAAAGCTGGATATGTAACAACTCTTACTGACAATGCGTACAAATTTTCTTTGCGATAGTATCTTCCTGAAAAGTATACGTCCCATTTTTCCTCAGACACTTTTTGTATGAAAATTTGGGATTTGTATGGCCGGTTGTGTTTTCTGACGTATATTATGTGTAGATCTAGGACTTTTTTACTTAAGTCATTTGAATAGATAGGTACCTAAGGTTGTCTGAATCTGTGTGTATGTATCAACAATTTTTTTCACAATAAGTAAGTCACCCAGTAAAAGTAAATTTTAGGCACCACAAATATGATTTAAAAATAAGCACAAATGTACGAGTAACTGTTTGTTCTCAGTTCCACACATTATTGAACACGCTGTATTCGTCCATTCTCACCATATGTCATTTGTTAAGTGCGTTTTTGTCTCCTGCGGCCGAGCATTCAAAGGCAAAGAGTATAAAAAAGAAGAACATCAGTGTCAGTAAGATAACTAAGATAAAAAATGTTTTAAATTACATATTATAATTTTATTAAGTATTTCAATTTCGGCCACTGATTCAAAATATTAGTTAACCACTATGGGATTTTTCGTACGGTTGGTTGTTGATTTGCACATCGCCTTCCTCTCATACACATCTGGAGACCTAGATCATAACCCTAACCGTTGATAACAAGGAACTACTATGTGATTAGGCCTCCTAGTTTTGCAACTTTGCCAACATTTTCATATAAGTGATATAAATATTTCTACTCTTTGGCCCACGCTCGTTTAAGCGTTTTTACACATCTGTGTTTGTGTAGTGCTCCTGACACTTTTTACTCGGAAATTAGGGGACTGTTTATTTTTATCCCAAATTGTTAATTTGGTAATAGAGCTGGAATGGTTCCAAGTTTTTTTATCTTTAGTTAGAGTTTAATCTCAATTATGACTGAAGATTTAGTCTTTTGATCCAATAGTGTTATTATAAGTATTATCTATCATACTTTCTATTTCGCATAGGCGTTTATCTGCAGCAAAAATATATTTTGTAGATTATTGTTTCTACATTTAATGTATGTATTTGCTTATTTATGTCAAATTTAATCAATATCAATTTCAGTTTGGTTAGTTCACCTAAAAATATGTAACTAAGAATTAGTTATTCTAGATCGATGCCGCTGTCGGTATGTAAACAATACTGAAGCAGCGTCGCTTGCGCAGGATTAAGGTCAAAACCTGCGTATACACCCTTGAGAATTGAGAGTGAACGGATAAAATGAGTAAAAAATGAATACATATCGCTTAAGCTTTCGCTGTTCTTAAAAGTTAAGGTTAGGTCAGTTAAGCGATACAAAGTGTATGCCAATACCTCGTTTTTTTAGCATTATAAAAATTGTAAACAATCTTGACATGTTATTGAAAAACGCATTAAAAATATAGTAACTATTACCTATTTATGAAACTAAAGAAATGTAAATACCTTGCTATATAATTGGGTTGTGTAATGTTGAATATAATTATAAAAAAACTATCATACATTTGTTATAACGCCATTTGATATATTATTGTATATTATAATGTAATTTTTATTATACGTTTCCTTTATTATATAGTGATTTCATCTAAACTGTCATTGATATAATGCCTAATGTAATATAATTTTCAAATAGTATATAGACATGTTTTATAATGACATTTGTTATATTATATTTTTGTATAACGTAATACTTCATACAATTTTATCAAGTATAAATACATATATCGTATAACATTTTTTGTCATATTTCATTTACTGATAACGTAAAGTTTTACATACTTTTTATAACTAGTACGCAGGCCTACTGCTTTTGCTAGCTATTTTATTCTAGGGAGGTCGCAGTTCTAACCTAACCTAACCTATTTTTCACGGTTTTCGTTCTGCGAGGGCCGCAGTTCAAACCTAACCTAAACCACTTTTTTGATAGAAAATTTTATTCTACGGAGGGTCAAAGTTCTAACCTAACCTAACCCTCCTTTTGTTAGGTAATTATTCGTTTGTGCGGAGTCGCAGTTCCAACCTAACCTAACCCATTTATGTCATGCAACTATTATGCTACATGAATAATTATGTGATGTCACTTGTTATAACAAATAATATGCTTTAGAGTATGTAATAATTATGGCAATGTATATTAGACAAAGTGTAAATATACCTTATGACCATTATACCAATAATAACATTATGTATACCGTTAATTAGGTATTACGGTAGTATGCCATTTATTACGTTATTCAAAATAACGATATATCAAACTATAATATATGAAATGTAATTATAAGAAATGTAATGCACCCGTGATAATTGTTACATACATATTTGCTGTAACTTATTTTTCAAGAGTCTTTTTCAATAAAAAGACATGTCAAGATTGTTTACCCTTTTCCTAATGCTAAGTAAATAAAACGAGGTACTGTTTATAATATTATTTTATGTTTACGATGTAACCAATCATAAATGTGAATTTCCTAATTTAAATTAATCCTTGTTACCTACACCTTCTTATGATAGGCCAATTCGAGTTTTACAGGCCTATTCGGATTTCGAGATAAACACAAGATCTTGAGACGATTTAGAGATCTACTAGATCTACATTAGATATCGACTAGATGTGACTTGGATATCTAAGTCATAACTTGTCGAAATCGTTCAAGAGGACCTCCAGAATCGCGGAAACGTGAAATTTGACATATCTATCTTACAAATATCTTTAATTTATCCGTATCGTAACTTGTTGAAGTCTAGTAGAAATCTAATTCATTTTCCGAATCGAGCCGCTAGTTATTCGATCTCTCATAGGTAGGTGTAGGTTACTACAAATATTAATTTAAATTAGGAAAGTCACATTTTTGATTGGTTCAATCGTAAACATAAAATACCTAATATTGTTTATGTTATCCTATGTAGGACGACCTGTTATTGATAAAAGTTTTTTCGCGTGCCAGAGTACAAACCTGTATCCCAAGCAGCGGCTCATTAAACGTACCACGAAGCAATTTGTATTTAAATCTACACAAATCAATAACAAGACCCACGTAATAACAACCCTAGCCTCTCACGTGGTAGAATTTATATTCAAATAAAGCCCAGCGACATGGAATCATAAATGACTGAATGAGCACCATCCAAGGTTGCCAGGTTACAGAAATCCACCCGAGAATACCATAGTTACTTTTTTAAGCTCGCATCTCATACCATTATTACATTGCAATAACAGCCCTTCTTTTCAAAACATAACGTTCAAATATGAAGTCCACTCAGAAGGGAGGTTTGTTGTTGAGAAAATAAGCCTACGATATATGAGTACCTATGTTTTTATTACGTTCTGAAATAAACGTTCATTGAAATATCAACTTTAACAGCTGGCAATAAGGAACAGGGTTTAGAAATTGAGAGTAGGAATAAGTTGGTTATGTTGATATTGCAGAGCGGAATGTAATAGATATGTGTGTTGTTATTGGATGGATAGCTTATTGGAAGAAATTACTGAGTATAATTTTATAGTACTTACTACGTGAAGTGAAGGGTGAATTTTATTAGTTTACTAATTAAGAACTGTAATTTAAGACGCATTGAATTGTGGGGAATAAGCTATGTATTACAAAACAAAACTAGAGTGTCGGAACAAGCGAAGTGTAAATATTTCATCATAAATGTTACATGACATTCCCACACTTAGCTTAGACAGAGTCTAGTCTTATATACGCTGGTATTTTTGTGTCCAGAAGCCTGTGCTGTGCCTATTATACTGTATATAGTTACTTGCGTTGCGTGTAGGTAGCAAAGGCCGTAAGAAATTTCAGTATTGTTCCTTGGTCAAATAGATAAATAAATCTTAACATTTATATATCCCCTATAACCTGTTTGTAAACCTATATTTAAACATATAGGTACCTACAAATTCAAATTCAAATTCAAATTCAATTTCTTTAATGTCAAAATAACACATGTCAACAAAATCACAATAGAACTACGAAATATACAACTAACACTAAACACTCAACTACAAAACACTAACACTAAATTAAAAACACATACATTTGGATGTCTTAGAATGCCAGACTCAAGCTGCAATATTTTAAAAATATTAGTTAATATTCACTATCCTTCCTATTAAGGGTTAATTAAAAAAAGATCAGCCCACCAGGGCGTGTAAAAATACTCGTCCCTCGGAACACTCAGTTGGGTCTAATTTAGGGTTATGTTGTTACGCGTTCAAATATTGTGAGCAGGGGTTAATATGTCACGAGTGGGAAAATTATAGGTACCTAATCTTAGAACCTGTAAAAAGCTGTGATGAAAACATATTCCGTCTTAAAGTCGTGTAAATAATCGAACGAGCGAGCGAAGCGAACGAAGTTCTTACATTCGACTTGGGACACACGGCTGTCTAGGGGCTGAGTCTGTTTTTAAGCTGAACTGTCAGAAGATTACTTAAGTAAATTTGTTCTAATTTAAATGAAATTGGGTAAACGTGTAGTTGAAGGCATTATATTTTAGTCATTAAATTATGAGCAGGCTCGATTAAGGGATTATTGAGGTAGAAGAGCTTAGAAGGCCATACAGGTGTTTGTGAGGGGCCTAGCTATTCTGGTCATTTTATTTGCAAAAAACATGGTCGAATTTAGTATCAAATGAAAGTGCTCGGTTTGCACTTTTATAATATCGTTTTTAAATTTACCTTTTTGAAATAATTAGCAAAATAAAAATAAAATAATATAAACATAATATAGGTATTTGACATTTGACAGGAAATATTTCGGCATAGCACATATACAGTTTATTTTAATTTCTATGATTTCTATGATGACTTAAATATAGGGGAGGGACAGTCGTATATAAAGCACTTTATTCGAAAAAATAGCGGCATCTATATTACTTAACGCTAAACTTTTTTTTTAATATGGCTTCACTTTATTTCGTCAGAACGTCTTAAAAGTCTTGTATCTAGGGCATGGATCAAACAAAAAAACATCTGTTAGAACAGATTATTTATAGCCATCGTTGCCATGGAGGCGATTGTCACAAAAAAACAACGTTGTCAAATAAAACTCAAAATATTATAGCACCCCATTTATTGTCTGTACTAATTAATTATATGTCTGTAAAAATTAAGTAATTCAGATAAATAAAAATACTTTCAGTTTTACAATGTTAAAAGAAACAAAGTTTTCATACGCCATCACAGTTGCTGAGAACTTTATTACCAAAAAATTAGAAAGATTATGGCGGGTAGATTCACAACCTGCTGTGTGTAATTGTGTTTCGTGGTCAATGCCGTGTAGGATAGGTAATTTATTTACATCAACAGTCAATTTAAAAGTATCTAATCTGTTTTCGTGTATTAATAAATATCCTGAAGCCTTTCTTCAAAGTTTTTTACGTTCGCAACATACTTAGACGCTATTTATGCCTCTCCCCCCCTGATATTGACGTTGATATTTCTGGTTAAGAATTACAGATGGCACTTCAAAATGGATGCAAAAAAGTTCCACGAGAGGGCTCTCTTTGTCCTATATATTATACATACTACTCTTTGCTTAAATCTATCAGTCAAGGGCTCCACAGACCTTGCAATAAATCCAGGCGATTTTTGATCCATTGCCGCCTTATTGCCGCCTATAGTGCGACATGAAATAGTAGAAATTGAATAAAATGGAACTCAAAAATGTCCATACTAAATTGTTGCCATGTGTAAGCATTTTACGTCAAAAATGTGACAGTTACGTAGAAAGTGGTGCTCTCATTTATTTTCTACTATTTTATGTCGCACTATACGATACCTAAGTAGGTGCAACAAAGTCAATCGCTCTATAATATTTTTTGGTTAACTGCCAGTTCTCAGTTCGGGGCGAACTACTAGTTAATTAGAAATACAAACAAACTTACTTAAAACGCTACGCCTGATAGAAATCGAAAATATATGTCATAAGTAAATAGTATTAATTTTGCGGGGTAGTCGCACATCTTTAATTGTCGTTGCCATCGCGCGCGCTCGGGGCACGCACGCACATCAAATGCGCCGCACCATTAAAACCATTAGTCGACCCGCTATATGTATTCAACTATTCAATTGTATTTAACGCAATATGGATAAAATTACTTCAGCTTGTCTTACGTAGACCAATAATAATTTCGTAATGTATAATAAAGCGTAATGTGCGCTCCGAATAGTAGACGCTATACGTCGGTAGGTAGTCGAACCTCATAAGAATTAAAAATTCATTTTGGACACTTAAATGAAAAATTATATTATTACTCTTAATAGGAATTATGTCCGTAGATAGAAGATGATACGAAAAGGACTGTCGAATTAAAATCTAGATCTTTAATTTTAAACTCTATAAAAACAAGCAATTTACAAAAAAAACTGAAAAGGTTGACTTCCATTGACAAAATGCGAGCTAACGAGCCGGAAGCGGGGCTATTAACCAAACATATTAATTTGAATTATCTTCCGCCGGCGGGCGGCTCTGAAAGAACGACGCTCGAAATGTCGGCGAGCTTTGATTTTCAGTGAGGGTTCTGTAGTCTAGTTTTAGGGGTACCTAATTAATAAAAATTCGTTCAAAAAATAGACTCGCTAAAAAGCTAACCTAAGTGCTCTATCAGCTTCTACTTTCCCCAGGCCCCGAGTCCGCACTCTATTAGCAAACCACGGATTACTAACAAAACGGAACCCTGAAACCGCGGCTTAGCGTTTTGTCCGAGCGACTCATAAATTAGTTTTGATTTAGCTGTATTATTCCAGCGCTGTGTTTATTGTTCCAATGCTTCATCCCTCTTCTTTCGTTGCACAAGGGAATATAGAGCTTTACAGTTTTGAAGCTTGAGCTGTTTTAAACACTATTACCAAGTCCGATAGCTGTAGGTTAAAAGCAACCCTCATCGCTATTATGGTACTTTTCTTAATACAGTGCCACCCGCTGGATAACTCTCGCATTCTTGTATCGTTCTTTAAGTTGTTTTATCAAAACTCACTTTGTTGGTTTACATTTAAGGTATAGTTTTTAACTTTTTTGAAGTATGCTTAAGAGCTTGGATTATTTGTAGTGCCTACTAAAGAATTCCACATATATTAAGAGAGTTTAATTTTATTACTTATAAAATGTTTTTCTACGCCTATTTGAACTATTTGGAGAGATAAATGGGAAGGTGGAGATAAAAGAGGTATAATTATAACATTAGTATTAGTGTTTTGTGTTTTTGGGCTTTTTTTGTCTGCCGGTGGGCCGGTAGTCGGCTTGTAGTTATTAGATGTTGAGAACATTAATTAGAAGCCATTTTAAAGTATAAATAAGTTAATAAATTATTAAGTTGTCGAGATCCAAAGAACTTCCATCTAGATAATGGAGTTGTTTCATTTATTTCTCACAACAATGGTGTTTACAGGACGTTCATTAAACTATAATTTTACAGTACATACATGGACCCCACTAGGGTGTCAAAAAATAATACTTATTCATGACTATGCTATACGGTAATTAAAATTTATAGCATACTAATCGGTTTTGCAAGTACTGGTAAACAAGAAAAAAATCCCCCATTTGTCACCATTCCATTTGGTTATTAATTCAAAGTAAAGCTGGTGCGTTTCAAGGCGTCTCGCAAATCATCGCGCCGCTCAGGCGTGTCTTATCACATTAAGCGATCCCTCTGCTGACATTTAAAAATGCTATTAAAAACCGGGCTCAGCCACAGTGTACATTGTGGCAGTAAATTGATGCTCAATTATAATTAAGAATGTAGAAGAAAATTACTCCAGGTCATCTTGTAACGGAATTAGATTTAGGCGACCGGTATCCTACAGAAAAATTCACAATATTTTTATTAAAAAGCTAAAAAACGATTTAAAAAAAAATACACGGATAGGAATATTTTACAAATTCAAGATAAATCAATTAAAAATATTTTATCTTTTGCAAAGAATCGTGAGAATAAATAACTTTTTGTATGGGAATTTAACGCTGAATAGCCAGTTCGAATATTTTTCATAGAACTTAAACGAGTATGTACCTACATATTAAACCTACATTTGTGATCGATCCATTTAAAATAACCATTAAAAGCGTATATACATTAATATTTATACCTACCTTATCACTAGACCTATTGTCATATTTGTCATGCTCATCTCATCTGTTGAACTTTTCAGCAGTTTTCTACTGCAACGTATCTGCTTTGTGAGCTCTCAATCGCTTACCCGGCGTTTATATCATTTCCAATATAACTCACTGTCATTGTCGTCGAACGGAGTCGACAAAGCGGAATGATACCTAATTTTAAACGACTGCAATTTCTACATTTAATTCTTATTACTTTTTTTTACTTGAACGAGTTTTGCCATGACTTTAAAGCCGGGGTAATTTATAATGTTCCTAATATTATCAATATTTATTATCTACTAGCGACCCGCCCCCCGCTTCGCAAAGGTTACACAAAACCTTAACAAATTATACACCTGGTTCTTCCTCAAGAATCACTCTATTGATAGGTGAAAACCGCGTGAAAATCCGTTCAGTCATTTCTGAGTTTATCGCGAACATTACGCACATACAGACAGACGTGGCGGAGACTTCATTTTAAAAAATGTAGTGATAACTAGGTATGTTATCCTAATTGGACAATGGAGTCATTGTCCAACGTATCTAAGTACCTACCTTATCAGTTTTGACTTCTGAAATATATCAATTTACTTCCAACATTTAAAGTATTTTGATTTAACAATTATAATACCGGCCCTTATGCGTTTTTAACCTCAGTTTTTAAGGTGTACTTTGACATTTCCCCTCTTGTCCCGGCGTTGGCCCCGAAGCGCGGCCCTGCACTAGGGGACATTCACAGACGATCAAATAAAATCACCATCGTTTTGCTTCTGCAAATATATATCTGCGAGCGCTTTACTTGTTTGTTATGCTTATTGCATGGACATAAAGTTTAGTATGTAATGGCAATTATTTCTTTTAATGTTACCGTTTGTGGTAAGAGCACTTAAGTTGAGTAGTGACGGGAAATGTCGGCAAGAGCAAATTCACTGATTTAATGCTTGAATCAAAATGTTAAGGATAGTAAATATCTTAGAATTTTGTAAAATACAACCGATTTTTTTCCAATAATATAAATTAAATGTAACTCAGATATTTTATCGTAGAAATTTGAACCATGAAAACAAACGAAACTTTTGTTTACGTAGGACTTTCCTCAAACGGTTTCTCTTGCCTCGAGTAAAATGAAAGTCCCTTGTCTTTAAACATCATCGACCAATTTATTAATAAAAATAACTCTAATGAGCCGATATACAAAAACCAAATGTTATCGACATCACCCGCCCCTACATTAAAACCCTTCACTTCGAAATCTCATAAACCATATTCTGTGAGACAAAACATGTCTCTTTCGTGTGTCAGAAAAAGATGGCAGCAAAACAGGATGATGGACGCTTTTACGGACGGAATGGGTTAAATCGGTCCTTAATAAGCGGCCGTAAAGCAAGAATAAAGCTGTCACTTTGAGAGGTTATTGTTTATGGCGCTGTTTATGCTGAATGCCAAGTGATGGTTTAAGCTAGGTTCACATTCCTCGGGGAATCATAACAAAAACGTTGTTGGTTCATTATGAACTTGATTTAAACATGAGACTGGCTGAAAATGAATACATAAACATTAAGATTTTAATTCAAGTTGTAAGGTTAAGCGTTAAGCCTAACTTGGATTTCTTTTCTCTTACTGGTATTTTAACCCGACGATGTCAGCTTAATTAATTGCTTACTTTACAGTTTTGGTATTTTAATGTACAGACAATAGAATTAGTATGTATAATTATTATATAGGACGATATAATATCGTTACCTTATTTCTTATTGTTGTTTTAGTAAATCAGCTCAAAGAAATATCTAATTATCACTGATGTCAAATGTTGAAAATATCAAAAATAATTTCATGAACATATTTCTGACATCTTTTACGCAAATTCCAACTTCCTTCAATAGACTGATTAACGTCTAACGAGGTTAATAATTAACTCTGATGCTCTAACAAATAAAGCCATTACAATTATTCAAAATATCTTTCAGCCTCCGCAATCAAACAATTATCAGACCTTTACGACTTGGCAATAAGAATTAAAATCGAGAAGCAAATTAGCTACAACAGCTCAATTAATTTCGAATCCGTCTGCGAGTTTCTTTATCTCTTTCACCATCTATCGAATCCTTGCGATGGAGAGGGATGGAAGGTGCCCTCGTAAGCTTAATGCATGAGGTATCCGGGCATCCTCTTTGTGTTTTGATGGGGATAAAAAAATGTTTTATTCCCTCAAAAGGTGAAAGGCATCCGTAAGGTAGCCAGATCGAGTATAAACTTTAAAACATAATATTTTTAGTGGGCCCCTGTGAGATTTATACACAAATTATGACGTTAAACTCACACTTTGTCAATTTCCACACAGTTAAATTCGGTAAGTACCTACAGATCTAGTTAAGACAGACTCTGTAATGTTTGGTTTGAATAATTTTATTGTCTCTAACTAGTTTCTCTAAACTTATCACTTTATCACTGCTAAAACATTTATAATCTCAGCTTTTCAAGAGTTTTCGTTTTAATGAATTATTTTGCAAGGTTTTTACTGGCCTAGGATGAAACCCAGTAAATTCTCATCTAAACCACCTACTTACTCGTCTTAGGCCCACTCGCACCATCCCACTAACCCGGGGTTAAGCAGTTAAACCGTTAACCCAGTGTCAAATTGTACTGGTAACCATGATAGCTCTAGGTTTAACCGGTTAACCCTGGGTTAGTGGAATGGTGCAAATGGGCCTTAGCCATTTAATTAAAAACCAGTCGCTCTTACTTATTTTAGTTCCCGTTAAATATTATATTAACGATCGTAACGCTACAAACCTTCCCCAAATAAAGCAAAGACAGCGTTTTTGATAAAATACCTTACGCCAATACTTTACCATAATACTTGGATCTCTGTACGACGTGTGGCTGCATACTTTTCAAGGGTACGCTTAAATTGGTCGTGTATTTCAGCAACAGTTTATACGAGAGCGGCCCATTTCGCGCCAATTATACTCTTGTGTCAAATACACCCGGTAGTAATTTTAAGAAAAATATAAAATCAACTTTGATCTTAAACAGATAAGGTTCAAAGTATTTTGGCAATTTATGGGATAAAATGGAAATGATGTACACTTGTACAGCGACGATGACGACATGTCAATGGAAAATGGATTTTAAGTGAAATGTGGAAGGTTCATACTATTTCAGAGACGAGATCAAAGTGTAGTTCATGTCGTTTGTATGACGTACGCCGCAATAATACGACGATGTTCGAAAATGGATATTAAGGGGAAGACGGAGTTGGGTATAAAGTAATTAACTATTAACAAATATCTATCAGTTACAACAAAGCAGAATATTAAATCAGTAGATATGACATTAATTTCTCTAAAAAAGGTTAAGATTTTTGCATGTGGATGAGAGTCTGCAAGATACCTTTTTTTTAATTCGTGGCTAAATAATTGGCTTAATACAGCAGCAAAGGAGACAAATAAGTATCATATATAAATGCATTTTATGTCGATTGAATAGATTTCCTATATTATATTGAAATATTCATTAGTATTCACTTATATTGATTCCGGCAGTTGGCTATGAAGAGGACTGCCTGAAGTCCCTGAAACTTTTGTTGAATATGTTATTTAATCCATACCTAAATTAACATCAAGCTAAATGACTACGTTAAGGCGTACCTTTCCCTTAACCACGTACTAGGCCGTCAAACATTTATCGCCACGTTATGGGCTGAGCAATTTCCTCGCAAATCGTCCGCGACATTCCGGCCGTTATTGCACCGCATTAAGGTCCACATTGCCCACTCAAGTTTGCTGCACTTTGAAGCCGGTTCGGATGACGCGACTCACGGGGGTATTTTCGGTTGTGAATCAGTGACAGATCTTATTGATCTCGAGAGGTTATAGCAGCGAGCGATAATGCAGGGTTGAGAGGAATTAGCGCTTGAAAGCTTCTGGTTTGATTATGATTATAATTGCGTACAGTATTGGACAAAACATTCTGTCCTCATTATGATTTAATCAGGGTCGGAATTTAGACAGAGTAAGCAGTTTTTGCGTACAATGCCAGTCCATTCTAGAAGAGCTACGCATAAACCGCCGGCTGTCAACCATATGTCAAGACCGCATCCTTGCATATTTGGCCACCTCTCACGACGTTCTCCTGATAGCCTAGAAATGACGATTATGACGGGCAAAATTGAGGGCCAGAGGACTCGCGGCAGACCACCCGCTAGATGGAACGCACAAGTTACTACACCGTTGCATCTACATCTGCAGGAAGCCGTACATAATAATATGGCGGGTGACAGAAGCCTATGGAAGAGACTGATGGTCAGCAACATTAGGACATGATGTCACGATCCTCAGCATTGAGGGAACGACTGATGATGATGATGAAGCAGTTTTTAAGACCGAATGATAATCGAACCAAAAACTAATTTAGCAATTTGAATTGTTTCGATGTACATATAAGAAGGGTTTAAAACTGTAACCATTTATTTAAATTCGACGTTTTATGTAATCGAAAGTATCTAACCCACATCTGGGCCTGCGTCACCTCAGGTCAACCACAATAAGACGGGTTAATCAGTCGACCTGTAGCATAGTGTGTTTAAAGTATCAGTGCGCGAACTTGAGTGCGAGATTTCAATTAATAGCAAGAAAAAAAATAGTTTAGTTGCAATTTCCTCAGGCTTGTAAAAAAATACAAAAGAATATTACTAATACAGGGGTCAATAAGGTCATTCAATGGCCTTGCGAATTTGAAGAACTTAGTTCATATTTTTTAAATTAATTAAGTAGTTCGCTAGCTTTTTGATTCATGAAAAATTAAGTATCTATGATGTACCTAACTTAGTTCAGTCAGTCAATATTATTTAATTATTCCATCATTTTTTTAGCTTTCCTCGTCATATGAACAAAAAGTCGAACCTACACAAGTACACATTAAAATGTGGAAGTATAACTGTATTGATTTATGCCCGTATCTCTGACCTACTGCGTTAATTGCGCGTTTCCGACGCCGCGATTGATCTGCACGGGCGTCCGGTGCGCGGGAGTCGATGTGTGTCTGTCTGTCATGAACGATTACCGGACTCATTCATATCTATAACAATCTATTATAATCAATATAAATATTACAGGAAAAATAAGATGCGGAAAATCTTGTACTGTCCTTTCGGGTCTTTTGATTAACAGTTACCTACAATTAATAACATTTTAATCTAGCAGATATAATTTGTCATGTGCCTAATGTAGGTACACAAAAAGGCACCTTAGTAGTTGTGCACATAGTCACGAATGTACAGTTTATTACTGCGTTTAAGCGACGTATAAAACAAAAAATGTATAGTTCTGAGGAAAATAAATGTTTAGATGTCACTTAACTAGAGGAGGTAGAGGAAAGAAATAGTTTGTGTTGACACAATGTTATAGATAGGATTGTTAAACCTATGTTTAACCGGAGTTTATTGTAAATAAAGCTAATGATATATTGACTCTAAAATAAAATTCTCTATAACTCATTAATAAACGTTATGTTTTAAATACAAAAACGCGGACCATCTAAGACGAATGACATTAATCTCGAATTCCACAATCTTCAAACAGAAGCAACGATGCGGTCATCGAACGAAGAAGAATCGAAAGAAAGAGGAAGTTAACGTATAGGTAGGTACTATTCACATTTGAATATATAGGTACTCATATTATTCTAATGCCAAAAAAATGAAGCATAATACTCTATCCCACTCGTAACTACACATTATACTCAAGGTACTACCTAAGTACGGTCAAAGAATTTAATTTCAGTACCATTTCATACCATGTCATTATGCATATGTATTATTATAATACATATGTATAATGACATAATACTTAGTAACCTTATTAAGCTTATTATGCTGATTTGCCATTAAATAAAGTACCTACTATTTACTACTTTAATGATTTTAACTATGTACATAGTTAATTTCTGACACTACAACATGTTATTTATTTATGCACAAAAATTATCTGGTTTCATCACACAAATACACATCACCACTAAATACGTTAAGTTTATTTTTTAAGAACAAAATCTCCAACGCGTCACATTTCATCTCCTAATCTCATCGGTTTTCGAGAACCAGCGATATTGGTGCCGACACCACTAATATATCTGTTTGGTGGAATCCAGGGTTGTCATCACAACCGCTTAACGAGCACGGGCGAGTCAAATTCTCCGGCAAAACTAGGGTGGTCTCACACACAACGTGATCTGATCTTACGTTAAACTGGTTTTCCTGAGAACTCTATTTTCTTGCACTCGCGTAATCAATGAGAATACCACAGCCTGTCGTCATGTCGTGTATTAGTGCCATCGGATTCAGTTCGCGGAATACTAAATTAGTTTTTATTTGACGTGTTGTAGAAAAATGTTTAACATAGTTGGAGATTAGAAAGGATTTCTGGAGAGGTGCATTATGTAATTTATGTAAAACTGTCACATGTTGGTTAGTGATAAATGAAATTGACGTCGCATATGTAGGTACTCGTAGTATAATAAATAGTAGTAACTTATCGCATAGTATAAAAGTAAAATAATACTTAAAGAGAGTTAGGGCTCAGTCAAAGTCCACCTTACAGAAGATCACAGTTTTCAGTGCTGCCATATTCTGCGGTGGCGGTGGGCCGCAGGCTTGTTTGAACAATTAAGAAAACTAGACATAAGGAAACAATTGGCGTGTAATAAAATAAGCAATTTGCTCAAACAGCGCTTAAACAGTGTCAGGTATCAATTTACAACAACACAAGATATGTAAGGTATGCAGTAAATACCTGCATGTCATGCGACACCTAAATAAAGAATGTTATTACGTAAAATCAAGGTGTTTACGTCATAAAGGCCCATTAGTAACACAATGCTTATCAGACCTATGTCTAAGTATCTTGATCTTGGCTAAGTTGTTGAATGTAAATTCATTTAAAATGATTGTTCCTAAGTAATTGCAACGCCATCCTTGCTTTAACTCGCAGTAACAGTGGCTGTACCACAAGTTGACACTTGACGTTAGGGACTGCCTTCTCGCTGGCACTGATGTATTGGTGCCATAGAGAGGGAATGCGATCGACTTCATGCAGACACTACACTTGATTCACCCCGTCCGTATTCGCGCTACAAATCAGAATATGTGGCTAAGCCCATGCCCCGGCGGTTCTTGCCCCTCGCTGATGGAGTGATGATAACGCACGTCGATGTCGACTTCGACGGCTGCCCGTCCCTAATATGTATGTGGCGTCAATTGAGGCTTAGGGTTGGGTATCACAGTTATAATTATAATTAATACAATTACTTGTAATAATAAACGGAAAAATTCTAGACATACGCCTAAAAAACGAAATCTGGTGGCATCTGATTTATTTTAGTATATTGGGTCCAGAGGGTTTTTCGTGTGCTCGATGTAAACTACATTACACTACATTACAGACTATAGGGAGCATTGATTGTTTATTTTACGAAAATCAATTTTGTTTTCATTTGTCCGAAGTAAGGTAAACGTACTAGTGCTCGACATGCTAATGCCCAATAGATGACACCTTGCTGTCACTTCTATTATTGACAATGGCTTAAGTTTCAAGATGACATGTACTGGGACCGCGTCGAGCACCAGTACGTTTACCTTACTTGCTTCTTAATTTAAAAGGTTTTCAAAGTTTATTAATTTTGAAGTTGATGTTTGTTAGGGTTCTGTACTCAAAGGGTGAAAACGGGACCCTATTACTAAGACTCCACTATCTGTCTGTCTGTCTGGCACCAGGCTGTATCTCATGAACCGTGATAGCTAGACAAATTATGTATTTATGTTGCTACTATAACAACAAATACTAAAAAGTACGGAACCCCCGGTGGGAGAGTCCAACTCGCACTTGTCCGGTTTATCGCACTTTTTATTACTTACAAACATAATGTAACAGTTATTATACAGGGTGGGCCAAAAGGGTGTTGGCAGTTTGAAAATTGAATAAAAAAAAACTTCAAATCGTACAACATTTTTAATACTACTTTTAAAAACACAAGTTATGGAAATTTTATGACTCAAAATAATGTGTAGATTAGTGGCCAACCTGAGTTTCTAGGCGCTCTTGAAGGCAAAATCTCAATTTATGGATTTTTTTTCGAAATATTCCCCTCGGGGATATTGGCGATTTTCCGATTTTTTTTTCCTTTTGAGCTGCTCAAAATCTTTCGAATTTGAGTCAAAGACTACAGATTTGAGGTAATACCACGGAAAAAAAATCAAAAGGACCGAGATCGGGGCTGGGTGGTGGCCATTTGTTATCATTCCTTTCGGAAATGAGATGAGCATCTGATTGGCAAAATGAAGTTGGTTATTCGCATCAATTGGTTTTAATTCATAAACAAACTGAATGTTTTAAACCTTAAGATGCAAATTATGCTTCAAAACTTGTCGCAATGTTGAATTTTTTATTGTCCGTAGCCCAAACTCTCTTACGCGTTGATTGTTGCGGATTTTGCCGAACGCTTGCTCCACAATGTCGGCCGTTCTCTCAGAGGCTGGACGTCCGCCAGGCATTATTGCTATGGTCGAGCTGGTTGTTTCAACCATTATGATCAATTTGCGTATAACATTAACACTTGGAACCTCACGTTAATCTCGTAAATGATATTCCTGTCGATACACCCATGGTGCAGTAATCAACGATTTAGGGTTCTGGTAAAAAGCTCATACACAAAATGTAGGCTCCGTTCCTGTGTACTGCTCTATGCCAATAAAATTTCCACGAAACGAGGCGTATAGCAACATACCCGCCGCACCCCGCCAAGCGGTTTTGAAAAATTCAAGATTAAAACTACCAACATCCTTTTGACCCACCCTGTATCTATCGAATAATAAATATGAGGCCATATCACATCATGTTTGACGCGTTACTCAAACGTTTTCCATACCGCTGATAGATAGGCCCGAACAGCAATCCCGGCTAATCCGGCTTGTCCCTAATTAACCCTTTGCGGCACAATAGACGGCTCCATTACAGGCCCGTCGCCCGTTCCCGTCCCGTCCCTCCAGGAATGTCGCGCGTGAGGAATATTAGGGGCTCGAATAACATATACAGCTCAGCCTGTTCACTACGATAAACACTTTGTAGACTTAAGATTTATGATTTTACGAGACTATTGATAAATTCGCCATGTAGTTTTGCGGCAGATGGTATGTAGGTACAGTTTTGTTTCTGATGGTAAGTGAAGATTTCAGTGCTCCAAAGGATGTACTGTTTTGGCATATAACTAAATATGTACTCGTAAATATATTATGTACCTAAGTACCACAATCACGTAAACTACAATAATAATAATAATTAATATTAAGGCGTAGGGATGTGACGACCCCATCGCCCGCTGGTTTTACCAGTGCAATCAGTCAACGCAGGGCAGCTTGTGGCGAGCTGTTGGGGATTAGCGACCTCACGTACCCGAGTGCTCCTGGGGAGTTCTGTTACCCGCATGGAGGGTGGGTGGGACAGGATTCTCTGCCTCTGGCTTGCCTTAGCCGGCCGGCCAGAGTGGAGTCGTTAGAGCTATAAGCTCCAGGGGTGGAAGTGAAACATGCATAAGACGCGAGTTGGCACAGTGGCTGTTAACAGCCACTGGGTAGAAAGCGGCACACACCTCTCGACACCCCTGAGCCGCTCACACCGGTGTTGCCCTTGAGCCATCCTAGATGTCGCTTTTTGTGGGGGCCCATCTTGTGAGGGCGAGTCACCGTCTGCCGGAAATAAAATTGCATACCGTTTTATTAGGCAGGCGTCCGGTTTTTTTACCCCATAGCTCAGTACTTAGGCCATCGCTTTCACCCAATAACCTAGTTCATTTTAGATACCATCAACTCTCAATAGCCCTTACACCCTGGCGGGTGCTGCCTCTGCGTGCGTCCCATGACACGGGTAAGGGCAGCATCCGCTCGGTGTACCCCTTACATTTCATTAAAGTGTCAAAAGGGCTTCTACGTGTTGGCTTCGGCTCCGCGCACGCTTCCCAAAGGTCCGGAACACCATTGTTCCGTGATGGGAAAGACATAAAATAATAATAATAGGTATAATTTATATTGTAATTTCATATTATGAA
This sequence comes from Cydia splendana, assembly GCF_910591565.1. Classification (NCBI taxonomy): domain Eukaryota; kingdom Metazoa; phylum Arthropoda; class Insecta; order Lepidoptera; family Tortricidae; genus Cydia; species Cydia splendana. The sequence continues at coordinate 15,219,136 of NC_085960.1, forward strand.
ATAAATAAATCTAAATCTAAATCTACTTATTACCGCACTAGTGAGGTAAAGTAGCACCATATGTACTGTAAAATATCTATTATCGCGGCGTTCTGTAGGGGTTGTCAGTCTTTTCTATTTACTAGACTCTGGTATAATATAAGAAAAACATAGCTACCTATTTACTGCTGAAACATTTCATAACAAATATTTCGTTATAAGTAGGTAGTTTGTCTTGTAATTAAAAAAAAGAAACACCATTGTTAATGTATTGTTTTAATTGTTTCCTGGGGTTTATTGAGAGTCGGATATATTATATTATGTATTATACCTATATGTAACCAGCCAAACTGGCTTTCGGACCAAACGGGTTGTTAAGTGTCAAACCGTAAATGTTGACCCAGTTTTAAAATTTACTAATCAAGTCGGTTTTTATATATGAAAACTATGTCACACGTATCACAAAGTCATTGAAGTGTTACAACATAATAGTAGTGATGGTTTACTTTACATTGTCATATACGATATAATATTTTAAAATTTTAAATAGTATAGTTTGGATTGTAATTTGTAAGTTTTATGTTATTAGTTTTAAGTTTTAACTATTTTTTTTTTATATTTAAACACAATTATATAAATTATCGATTTTTAATTTAATTTTATACCGATTTTAATTTTAATGTATTTTCAATGTTTTTTCTAATTTTGTTAATGAATTGTGTAATTTTAGTATAATTTTAAATTAAATTTTGAATTCAGGAGCAAATTTTGAAACAAAATAGGTACATTTTACGGTAATTAAATGTGCTGTTCTCACTGGCGCTCAGGACAGGGTTGTACTGTTTGCATGCGAGGGTCTGTTTCATTTCGCATAGCTTTGATGCATACCAAATTAATTATTTTGCAGTTAGCAGCCCTAGGTGCATGACAAAAACATCAATCAAATTGCCGTGTTAATACAGGCTGTTTTCGCTTGAATCAGGATTTGATTGGTCTGCATATTATTCTTGTGATTTCGGGCATTTTAGAATGTGTTATGATAGTGGCACAGGATGATTAAAATATTTGATTTCGTTATTGATTTTTAAAGTCATGCATGGCACCCGGAGGCTTGTGTAGTCAGCCTTGATATTGGGAAACATAACACGACTTTAAGTTCATATACCTAAGTAGTTCTTAAGGGATGACTCACGCTAGACCGGGCCATGCCCAGGCCGGGACGGCTGATCGGTGATCACGTGGTACTTTCCATAGAAAATGAAGCTCCGGAAGCACCGGCCCGGCCCCGGCCCGGTCCAGCATGAGCCAACCTTTATATCTGGGAGACCGAGCTTTGCTCGGAAAACATATAAAAACTCAAAAATGCGCGTTTGCCCAGAGAAAAGACCTAGCTAGGTCTAGCTGTATGAACAGACAGAACGCCAGTTCTCGCTCCGTCGTAACATTGTTGTATACTACCTGTTTCAGCCATAGGTACGTTGTTGGCCGCCGGTGCTGACTCAGGCACGTTGCTCATGTCGACCAACGTGCTTCTTGAGAGGCGCAATATTTAAAATTGCGTGTGCTGTTGTTACGTCGACAGATGACGTTCCCATTACCGTAAAATGGGGCGAGTAGGCGCAAAACTGACTTTCAAACCTCGATAACATTTTATTTTTACATATGCAAACTGAATGGTGTATATAATAATAAGTGTTCCGGACGTTTGTATTTTAGTTTTTATTTTATTTTGGGTAGTTCCATTTCATAACTTTGACGAGAAACAGGAAATCCCACCTCACCCCGTAGTCCCTCGTAATTGGGGTGAGATGGGTTTTCATACAAAGGTGATATTGGAAGATTCTTGGATCGTTTTTTTTTTATTATGAGTATTACTATAGCTCCATTTTAAATTGGAAATACATTATTTTTGTAGCATTAGCCTTAAAATTCCATCTCACCTCCTTTCATTCCTTCTCTCCCCATTCATAACCCAACTCTCCCCGCTTACCCTACTCATCCCATTTTACGGTACCTCTTTTGATTATAATATTGTCTTCCGCATGAAGCTATAAACTTAAGACTTTTAAAAATGATTGTTTGTAAAAATAAATCCAAACATATTTATGCCATAAAAAAATAAACATCGTCTTACCTATTTCATAAAACTAATTTTTAATTTATTAAAAATATGAAAACCGGTCGTGACACTACACACTAGTGCTCTGTTGAACATTCCTTCATGCGTTAGCTGACTACCCTAAAACATAAAACAATTAGCCCAACCTGTACTACCTACCTACATGTCATGGAGGAGGTTCATTCTAGCCTTCTTAGGGTCACTTGTACCTACCATCCAGAATTAGCCACTAACTCGGGAGTTAACCGTTAACACAGGGTTAAATAGTTCTCCGGTAACTCCGGGTTTAACCGGTGCACCTCGATTTAGTGTTCAATTCCATTTGAATTCTCACCAAACTTTTAATTTACCTACCTATTGCAAATATGGAATTTGTAGGCGAAAATAGGTAAGTCCCAATTCTTTACAAACCCGATTGTCATCACATCATTCTAAAAATAAGAGTTGGTATCTGGGAAATCTAACAGTAGGTAGGAAACAATTTTAGAAATCGATTTAGAAGTTATTGTTGTTATAGTTGGCTAGGCTACATACATACATAATACAAAGATATATATAGTTATAGTACCGCCAATGAGGAACCTGCAAAGTATTCATACTTTTAAAACGAAGCTTAAACAGTACATGCTTAGCCACCAACTTAGCCAGGAAACCTGCTTACACGATACAAGCTGCCTGTAGTTTCTGCTTTTACTTACCACTTAGATTACGTTCCCTCTGCATTGCCATAGCACATTACTTTTAAAAATGTTATTCTCGCCCTCTTGTGACTCTCTATATGTAGTTAAATCTGTATGATCGATAAAATATTGCTTAAACTGCTTTTGTTCGTAACAAATCGACCTGTTTTATTTGTCATTTTAGTTTAGTTTGCGCAGCTGCCGCATGGCGCTAGATGTAATGTCAGGCGTAATGTACGGCCAAGATGAGTTTGACCTGATAATGTAACAGCTGTATTGTACGTAGTAAAACTATACATAGTAATTTATTGTAATGTATTCTTGACTAATTGCTATCTTTGTCTTTTGTATTCTTATTACTATCTTTGTATTTTGTATGTATTAATTTTGTTGTTAATTCTCTTGTTATTCATGTTACCTGTCGTGATTGTTTCACCGGATGGTCTTATCGGAAGATCAGCGCTGGAAGTCGCCAGCAACATGCTGAGGTGAGACCATTTCGTGGCACTTTCTCTTTTTTATGTTTCTCTGTTTAGTATAAGTTTTTATTTTGTGTTTGTGCTTACGAATAAAATTATTTCTATTCTATTCTATTCTTCTATAGCCTGCTGCTCGTCGATGCAATTTAATTGGTGCAAGGAACTATTTTTATACAGTTTCAAAACCATGCCATTCATGAAATTAATTTTATTGATCTGACTCTCGAAATTCTCGTATATTTTTTGCACACATTCCTTTTATGCGTGCGCGTTTTTAGGCAATACATAATTATACCGATTTGGACGTGGTTTTACCAAACCTATTATAAATTGCGGATATCGCATTTATTTTCTAAATAGTGTAATATAGTGTAATCACTACACTTTATAAAATAAAGTCCTCCCGCCGCGTCTGTCGTTTGTGTTTGTATGTTGTAAAAACTACAGAACGGATTTTCATGCGGTTTTCGTCTATCAATAGAGTGGTTCTTGAAGAAGGTTTAGGTATACAGGGTGATTCAGGAGACGTGAGCAGGACTAATACTGCGCATTTCGTAAATTATAAGCAACACTTTCGTATCAGTATTAGTGAGGTTAACGTTAATTTTCTAGTCGTGTTGAAAAAAAAAGTTAGTAATTTATTTACGACATGCGTGGTCACCCTAAAATTAGAATACTAAACTACCGATATTCTGTGTCAAATTGAATGTCACCACCGTCATCGTGGTCTGGTTACTTTTGAAAACTCGTATCTCACTCAAGTTTGACAGTTTATTTTCTTCGTAATCACAAATTAAAGAGGTTTTATGCTTATTAATTAGGTCTTGTAGGGTGACCATGATTATAGAGGATTAAATTTTCCCTCACCAAAAAGTTAAAAAAATAGGAAAAAGTGTGGTCGTTTCACCTGAATACGACGGTGATCGATCAATTATCAGTTACTGAGTGTGCAGGATTAGTCCTGCTCACGTCTCATGAATCAGCCTGTATAATTTGTTAAAGTTTTATGTAACCCGTGCGAATCCGGGACGGGTCGCTTGTAGCCAATAGATATCCATAATCGGCTGACACAAGTGCAAGGTACGCCGTATACGTAAACGTGGGTAGTGTGTTTGTAACAGTTAAACCGCAGCCTCGTGATTGAAGTGCGGTGTACCGTATTAAACGCACTGTGTTTAGCTATTTTACATGACGTTAGATATTGGAATACTAGTGACGTAGGAAAATAAATAAGTTATGTTAAGATATATTCGTAAGTAGATAAGAAAAAAATACCAAGGCTTCCGAAGCTGGAATCGAACCAGCTTCATTAGCTTTTGTGGAACCTCATACGACATTAATGACTGCTTGTTTCGTGTAACATATGTCATTCATTTTAGTTTTTAATTTATACCTAAGTACAGTAGTGTTTTTAATTTACTTTACTTACTGCATTACCTACATAGAATTTAAACACTATGTATGTACACTAGGTACTTATACCTAACAATAAAATTAAATAGGTATAGTGTTATAGAAAGGGGAGGTTTTGTCTCCAATTTTTCTGATATTGCAGCTCAAATAACAGCCTATTATAACACATGACATACATGGTAGTTGTTTGCTCGACCAATCGGATTATTACAGGTATCGAAAAGACAAGACAACACAAGAGTTAGTTCTCAAAACCACTAATTTCCATATTTGTAGTTTTAGAAAATGAACCTTGTTAATTCTCTCTTAAAGCCGCATGTGGCAGTAAAGTAATAGAAGAAATAAGCCCATTTTAATAACACTGCTCATACAGTGGTCACGCGCGGAACAACTTCAAAGAGACCGCCCGCTTTAATGTGCCGCCGCGGTACTTGTTGTTAATATTTAGACCAATACCGGAGCACCGATAAGCATTCTTTACGACGGTATAGGTCAATTTGTTGATACGTTGCCTGTGTATAAAATTACGCCAAATTGTTTAAAGTGAAAACCCGACAGGACACGCCCCACAATGGCAGCTAAAGTTGCAATTTTTCAGCTGTAGGTAAATCATTGTCATTGTTTTTGAAAGATTTGTCGTGGACTTTTAGAATTTAGAGGATACGGAAAATCCGGGAACTGGAGCCGATACTGCGGTGCGGTGCTAAAGAGAAATTTATACTCGCAGATGACTACTTACCCCGTTCGTCCGTTGTCCTTGTCCACAAAATCTGAAGCGGTTTCTTATTATATTGCGGCGCGGCGGAGCGATATATATTAAAATTCTTCTTATAATATCACGAAGGACATCAATGCTTCATGCGGCGATTTTTAACATTGAAGTCTGTTGTCAGTATGTCATCGTCATGTCTAGGTGGCCAGCAGTCACCGTAGAGTTTTTATTTTAAAAAAGGTCGAAAGGGAATTTTGCCGCAGTGTCGCCACCAGTTTTTCATAATTTATACATTTATTACTAAATAGCTACAATATAATTTTGTAGAACGGTGGCAGTATAACAACAATTATTAAAACTTTTTTAGGTTTAATTGAAATTATAGAGTAATTTTCCCTTATAGTGATAAGATTGTAGAGTCAGTCCCTGAAAAGTCTGCAGCGGATTTGATAGCCCACGCAGTGCACGTGTTATTTTAAACGTCAAACTTCTATGAAATTATGACGCATAAATGACACTTGCACTGCGTAGGCTATCAAATCCGCTGCAGACTTTTCTGGGTCCGACTCTAGAAACCGATTATCAATAGTATGCTGCCCAAGAAACATGTATAGTGTGCTAAAAAAAAAAGAAAAATCAAAGAAGACGGCTGAGGAACGCCGCTCTTTGAAATCCATAATTAATGATCTTGACTCCAAAATACGCTTGAAGTCTATTGCAACCGCATGCCTCACCTTAGGTACTTACCCAATTATCTGCAAGGGATGTAAAACGATTTGATTATTTTATATTGAGTATTTTAATTCTTTAGGCAGAGCTTTTAATGTCACATATATAAAAAAAAAAAAATATATATATACGCGTCGACTTGAGAACCTCCTCCGTTTTTTTTTTTCGTCGGTTGAAAATGCTACGCATTTTGGGCGGCCGGTCATTTACCTAATTAGGTAGTACCTACCATTTTAGGTGGCATACAAATATTTACACTACTACCTCGCCAAAAATTTGTACGAATAGTACTTAATAACGTTATATGTGACGTCCCACGGTCAAAGGTACCTTATGGCGGGTATGGAGTTATGCATACCCCAGTAATCTACAATAAATAAGCTATCGATAACACAAAAGATCAACCTTCTAGGTTGCGTAGTTACAAAAAAAAAAAAAATATATACGCGTCGACTTGAGAACCTCCTCCGTTTTTTTTTTCGTCGGTTGAAAATGCTACGCATTTTGGGCGGCCGGTCATTTACCTAATTAGGTAGTACCTACCATTTTAGGTGGCATACAAATATTTACACTACTACCTCGCCAAAAATTTGTACGAATAGTACTTAATAACGTTATATGTGACGTCCCACGGTCAAAGGTACCTTATGGCGGGTATGGAGTTATGCATACCCCAGTAATCTACAATAAATAAGCTATCGATAACACAAAAGATCAACCTTCTAGGTTGCGTAGTTACAGAGATATGATTTTTTGAAAATAATGTTGTGAAATGAGCAACTTTACGATAGAGAAGTTTTAAGTTTAGCCGCCTAAAAAACTATGTTCCTGAAGTAAGTTACATAGTTGACTACAAATAATAATGCCTTATATATCTGAGATTAAAAAAATATTGCGACTTGTTCTGTAATGCAAATATAAACTTTTGATATCGACTGATTTATGTGTATACTAACCAATCTCTTGAAAATAAAGTTTTATTTCATTTTCACGATTGATTGCAATGAGCTCTCAAGATTTAAATTTTATCTATTAGAAAACGACACTGACAGACAGTTTAAGCAAAAAACAATACCGATTTAGAGGTGAAAATGTATTTTCTGACTTTTTCATATAAAATCACAAAATTGAATATTTTTACTTTTAATGTGACACACAATCAATTTTTCTGAGCACATATGAAAGAAATTCTGTCATTCAAATGAAATAAATCCTAAAACCCCAACTAAATACTATATTTAACCCCTTATGCCACTTTAAACTTACATAACAATAACAGTATTTGCTCCATACATTTACGAAAAGGTACCTTATGGAAATAAATCTAATAATACATCACTACAAAATATCAATCATATTATAGTTTATCTTTTATGAATAGAAAATATTAATTTACATTAAACTGCCCCCAATTTAATTAGTTCTTCGTCATAATAATCTTAAAAAAGACCAATAATTTGTATGTAATGAAAAGGTACCTTGTGGTCAAGTTACATGATGAGGCATGATGATGATGGAACAGTTAGGATAAACTAATAATATTTTGGGGTTAAGATTGTATAAATCGTCTATTTCTTATCAATAATATATTTCGGTTGCTATTGAAGATAAGCGGCATTGAGGTTCAATGACCTCAGATATTCCATAAGGTAATGCGTCGGGTATTGGCATTTTTCAGCAAACCAATGGCTGATTTACTGCATGCGACCAAACCAAATGAAGATTATTCTAGTTAAGAAAGACTTGACGAGAGTAACTTTGGTATAATAGCAGTCTACTTGGATTTGTGATGTCGGTCTATGTACGGTTATAATATTTGCGAGGCGCCCCAACCAGAACTGAAATTATCAAATTAGTTTTGCAGAATGCTAATACAGTTCTCTACCAAACTTCTTTTCCCGTATTGACTAGTTTTTTTGGGAATTTTCAATCTTTTTTCCATAAGGTACCTTTTCTACTAAACTCTGAGACGACATTACTAGGCTTATAACTAACTTATAACAAAAATAAAAACAGGTAAACAAACGTTACGCATTAAGGTTTCAGATCACACAATAAAAAAAAATTGAGCATTTTTTCACCTCTTTACAAAACATTTAATATCTCCGAAATAGAAACCCTCATAAGGTACCTTTTCCCGTGGAACGTCACATATAAATACATAAGTACCTATGTATATCTAGCAACCTCACGATGATAGGAATGTTTAGTAGCTAGAACTACAGTGCGCACTGTTTGCGGTCGCCAATACTGCGCTACCCATAACTGAGGTCTGGAGACACAACCTGTGCGGTTACGGTTAGGGCAGTACGGGATAGCCTAGGGCTGATTGACGAGACATAGATAAATGCTTATAGTTATACTACATTGTTCCATAAGCTCGAGAATTGACTGGACACATCACATCCGCCGGATGTAACAGGCTCGATAGGCGAAATTGGTCGCGAATGGATCGAGTAAGTTGTTTGTCGAGTCGAGTACAAGTAGGTAAATATGCTAAATAATGAAGGTAGGTAAAGGTACCTACGAGTAAAATGTCAAAGTTACGTTAAAACTAGTGGCTTGAGCTGTAGACCTCGCGATTAAAAAATGATAAACAAACTTATACTTCGTTGAATAATTATTATGACAGACCCATACTGGCGATGGCGATTAATTCGTTTAGGCCAACTTCGGCTATTATGAGCACTTTCCAAAACCGAAACGACAGAAAATGTTTAAAATCTACCAAAACTGCTTACAAAATTTCACTACAATCAGTTAAGAAATGCGACCTGCAGAGGAGAACATCCGGACATAGGAAAGAATTTTTGCCCAAGCTTAAGGGGCCCACTGATTACCAGTCCGCCGGACGATATCAGCCTGTCAGTTAAACGCAAAAGGTGACAGTTCCGTACAACTTAGACCTTCGCTGACGCTCGGTGAATTATACTTATAGGTATGTAATGGGTATGTACCTATTAATGACGAAAATGGCTTCGCCTATTTATTTTGGACAAATCATAATATTGATATAATCAATACTAGAAAATATAGAATAGCGAGATTAGCGACTTTGTAATGATATTAAAAATCGGTTTTTAAGTACTGTCCTATTTATCCAATATCCATTATGGTATAACTAGGTATTGTTCAAGTAAAGTCTAATAATAATTTTCGCTGTTGATAGGCATGTAAAAAAACATGAGAAAAGAAAACTAGAACATTTCGAAACTGATGTACCTAAACATATTCTATCTAGGTTCCTACGTAAGTTGTATGACATGTATGTGTGCATCTAATGCATGCGCCGCACGTGGCTCTGAAACCTGCGCGCGAGCAGACCACCGGCGCAGTGCATTTGCATAAAAATGCACCGACACGCGCCTTAATTGATCCTACACCGCCTTACGCTTAATTGGTCCCACCCGCGCCTCATATAAGGCGACGTGCTTCGAGAACTTAAAGGGTTTATCACTAGAAAAATTTAATGATTTAAGCTTTGTAGGAAATATATCTTCTTAAAATGGATGGGCAACGTTTTACGCTTACCTACGTCTTAGGCCTGCCTGGACGTGTTGTTTGAAAAATCGAGATTCCAAATGGACCTGAAGTATACGTTACGGCTTGCATACTTAAATGTGTATTTATAAGTGTAGGTACCTAAGTATAATATGTCTATTAGATATTTTACTGTCGATAAGTAGTATTGAGATTCGTAGCTCTACATAGCGGACCCAGCTCTACGTAGTGGATCCGCGTATCCGATAGGATAGACACATGGAGCAGTAGATAGGCAGGGGTACCGACGTACTCATGACAAAGTTAGTAAAAATCTACTTAACAATTTCATTTTACAAACTCGATATGTTTAGAACTAGAGTTAGAAATGAAAGAACAGTGAACTAAGTGTAAAGCTGACAAAACATCAGAAACACGCAACCACTGTTAAAGTATTGCTAAACGATTACTTTCATTTTTGTTTTATTTTACCAGCACGTACTGTCGTACTACCTACTTATAAAATGAGATACGCCATTCTCATGTTGTCTGAATTTTGCTTTAAAAAATGCTAACATGTCTCATTGAGTGCCTGCTATAAATCCCATCCTAGAAACCATACACCATACCTATATTAGTATTAGTATATTACCTATATTATTCACCTGAGTAAAATCATGGACAAGGCTGGTTGGTGTATATGTCGGCGGCCGATCGTAAGATCAGGCATATCGTGAAATTCCTAGGCATATCGTGAAACGTGAAAATCTTTGACTCCTTCCCTGAGTCGACGGAGCCCCGCGTAGCGGGCTATTTCTGGGCAGTTTGCCCTTCGGGCATCTGAAGCAACCTAACGAACCTATCCTACCTATCTATTGAGTTAATGTGACTATCGTCAAAACATTACACAGGAACATTACGATCTGCCTGATCGTACGATCGGCCTACGACATATACATCACCAACATTAAAGGTTGAAACAAAATTGCGTGATTCCCTCCTTACGATAACGATCACTATCTTATCTGTAAAAGCTGCGCGCGCGTCGGTCGTGTCGCCGCTTTAGCCCACCTTAATTAGTTGCTATTAAATTAAAAGTTATTTAATAGGTGGGTAGGTACATTTACATTTACTTAATGCGAAAAACTTGTTTCAAATGGTCTTGGAGCTTTAGTGTTATGCATACTATCGTAGTGCACGGGGTCCGATTTTCATTTGAAGTACAAATAATTACCTAAGTACCATCTTTAATAAAATAGTTTAAATTGTCTAGAAAATGATCCTGGGAGGGATACTTTGTGATATTATTTACCTAATATACTTCAAGCAATGAAAATAATATTATCAGTTCATTAATCACAGTGTTAAGTAATGGGTGACCCAAATAGCACTGTCAATAATTACAACAGTGAAGCTGACAGCTGACAGCTCGTTTGTTTCAAATGAAACCGGTCTTATTTTCCAGTCTCATGCTCCACCCCTTGAAGCGTTGCCAAATACTTGTAAAAACGAGCCGACCAATACGAGCGCATGAATTCAACGGCCTAGATTAGGCTAGCCAATGACAGCGAGGCAGAACTGCGCGTGGGCACGTTTTCGTTTTAAAATTCATTGATTATACTAATTGCTGTTTTGTTTGGCACCCATTCGCTGAACGAACTTGTTCGATGAAAAATGTGGTCGTTTGTTATGTTACAGTTTTCTTTTGACGAAAGGAAAAACGAAATAGCTAATAAGAATGTCGTAATGGTGAGATGATTAGGTAGATGTGTCTAATGATGTTTCGGATTTTATGAGGTTTTCTTTATTATTTTATGCACCTTTTGATGCAAGTTTATTATCAAAATGTGAGTAAAAATAGCAAGAATTTTTAATACTATAAAGTCAAAACGATGTAAATGAGGTCAAGTGATGTATTTTTATATGCCTACTAAGGCTACTAAGCAATCCACAATATTTGCAAAATATGATGATGAAAAAGAAAGTCGTCATTGCCCTACTGGATCAGCAAATTTCACTATGCCCATATACTTAATAACTAATGTACATTTTTTGCAAATACCGGGCCTCTTATGGCATTGCTCAAAATCAATTGAAACATCCAGCGATTTAGCTACTCCAAATAACTATAGCTGAATGATTTTAGTTACGTAGGTACCTATGCAAGTATTTCCTGTTGCATAATGATATCCATATAATTTAGATGAAAATGCAGAATGGAAGTGCAAAGTTCTACGCGAACAAAGTCGCGAGAAAAAACTAGTGAATGTTAAATGCAAATTTAGTTGTTGATACAAAATATGAGGTCGAGCTAATTATGCTTAATTGACGTAAAGCAAAATTGCAAATAAATCAAAAGGTATTTCCATTCTACGGATCTACGGATTTAGTCCAGATTGCTTAGCCCGTTTTAAACTAGGACACATTTTATAGAGTCGAGTATACGAAGGTAGTCAACAGGACACAGGACAGGATAAACTTCTGCCCTCGATCTGACCTGGATATCCTTGGATATCATACCAAATGTTATCTTAATCAGTACAGCGGTTTAAGAGGGAAGTATAGCTACTGACAGTACTGACAAAAGGTACTTTTTTCATACAATTTCCATGACGGGAGAAAACGGTTTCCATTAACTAAATCTTAACATATCACTTTCATTTTAATGTCGATCGCTTCAGCATAATATATTCTAGGTTTATAGGTTTCGTTTTTAATATTTTTTTTCGTTTTGTATTGCAAATTTTGAAAAACGAAAAACCTATAGGTAAACCTAGTTTTTCATTGTATCAATAACATAGGTACTAAAAAATCATGAAGAGTAGAAAATATTTAGAAGTGGAAAAACGTTTAATCTTTTTGTATGGACGAGTACTTACGTGCTATACTTCCTTCTTAAGCGTGAAGAGGTAGTTAACAGACAGGCAGAAAGAGTTACTTCATCACATTCCTAGTAGGGATTCACATTAGAATCACGCCAAGCAAGATATACCTATGCACATTATTGCGATATACCGTAAAACAGGATCAACAGAAATCGCGGGGTGAATAGAGAAATTTTGAACATTTTGTTTCAAGTTGTTATATTTAATAACGTACATCTCTAAAATTAGATTTTCTGAAATGCGTATATAGTAGACTATTTATTCTCACACTCACTCTACATTGATACCAAAAGAACTTAATCGAACTGCCTAAAAGTTAGATTTTTTTGACTCTAAAGTAAGGTCTCGCCGAGGTAAGAAATGAAGCCTGTCTGAACTTTGTTCTAGCTGTGAATGTTTTGACATTAACTAAGTAAAAGTTAGCTAACCTGGTACCTAATATAGTACCTAAATAATAAATAATATCACTAATTTTCTCTATAAATAAGCATTTTTTTTGCAATTAACTAATAACAAGCAATTTTGCGTGATAAAGGGGTCAGTGGACACGCATATGGGGTGAATAGTTACGCCATAAGGGGTGATTAGATACAACAAAGGGGTGTAAAGACACGCCTTGGGGGTTACACCAGAAGACCGGCTACACGCTGAAGGTGTTCCAGCTTCGATCGCGCCACTACGTGCACTTAAACTCTTTTGTGGTGCGCGTGCCGCGACCGCTGCAGGGGACCATCGAGTGCACCGACTTCTGGCCGAAAGGAGTCGTGTTTCGGAGGTTCCAAACTGCCGAATCCGACACAAGAGCACTGCAGCCGATCCAACGGAACCACGCCGTTTTGTCGACTAAATAGTGTTTAGTTTTAAGTTTATAAAATACATATGTATGTTAGTCTGTAAGGTATTTGTAATATGAGTCTAGTTGCCTGAATTAAATTTCTAAATCTCTCTCTCTAGTCGTTTTCTTCATTGCTGAAGGTCGTGTCCGTCTTGAAATTTTCTGATGACCTCTGTCACCAATCGCTTCCATCCCACCCTACTCTCGGCCTTCTTCATGGCGGTTGCTATTGTGAGGCCTGTAAGGGTAGAGACCTGATCCGACCACCGAGCAGGAGATCTGCCACGTCGCCACTTGCCATCTACTTTCCCAACAACTACAAGTTTCTCCAAGTTGTCAGGTTCTCGGCGGGCTATGTGTCCAAAATAGCTAAGAATCCTTTTAAAACAGGTGGTGGATAGCCTTGTCTGGATCCCAAGCTGCTGGGGGATAGAGACGTTTGTCCTCTTGGCTGTCCATGGGATACGTAGCATCCGTCTCCAGCACCACATTTCAAAGGCCTCTATTTTCTTGCGTTCCGCTGACCGGATTGTCCATGATTCCGAGCCGTAGAGAAAAATCGAGAAGACCAGCGTTCTTATGATTCTCATCTTGGTGTTGTTCGAGATTTTTCGATCCTGCCATATTCGTGTCATCTTACTCATGGCAGATATGGCCATTTGAGTCCTCCTTCGAATTTCTCTCTCGCTTCCTCCTTCGTTAGTAAGTAGTGACCCCAGGTATACAAATTCACCAACGAACTGTAAGTCAGAGAGTTCTCCTGTTCGTGTGAGTTGTCCAGCTCGGTTTACGATCATAACCTTTGTTTTTGCTCGGTTAATTGAGAGGCCAACTAGATTACTCTCGTGCTCCACTCTACGGAACAGCTCATCAAGTTCCTTCTCTGAGGTCGAAAAGAGGGTGGTGTCATCTGCGTACTTCAGGTTGCTGATCTTGGTACCCCCTATTGAGATGCCTCCCTCCCATTCTTCCAAGGCTCTTCTCATTATATATTAGCCATATATGTTAAAAAGGATGGGAGAGAGAATACATCCCTGACGTACTCCTTTACCAGGCTTAAAAGGGAGCGAGATTACGCTATTCACTCTTACCATAGACGTTCCATCCGCATAGAGGTTCGCTATTAGTGCTGTCAGATGCCTCGGTACGCCCATATCTAGGAGAATCTTCCACAAACAATCCCACTGTACACAGTCAAAAGCTTTAGAGCTTTAAATTTCTAAATAAAATAATAAAAATAAATAAATAAAAGACACGAAAAAAATATTTTGTGTGAAATAGCTGTTTAACAGATATGACAACTAAAACTTAATATTTCTATTCACCCCTTTCTTGTGTCTATCGACTCCGTTTTAAGGATATGGAGAAAACAGGTAGTTTTCTTTGATTTTCTCTGAATTGGGTAGGTAAAAATTTATTTCACAAATGCAAAATTTTTACTTTTATCATTTGGATTCTTGGCGAAAATCGTCTTTGAAGTTGAAAATCGTGTCTTTTGACCCCGTTTTACGGTACCTAAGTTAAGTATAAAACAGTTTGTAGCGCCACTATCCTAGGGTTCAACTGCGACTTGTCAGGCTATACTATACACAATTCAGGTGTTGGTATTTTTTGCAACTTCTATAAAATATTGTTTTCACCACACCAGCTCGGAAAGGCTTACTTTGCACTTCAAAAACTGATAGCAAAGTTGCATTTTATTTACATGTGAGGCAAAGTAATCAAATGCAAATTTTGAGTTGTTTTCTTATGTTTGCTGGTAGAATTGACTTTTAAATGATGATTTTGGATGATAAATATTGAATAACATTCATTTGTATTTGATTTGGTTTGATTTTGTTTGATTTTACATTTAATATTTGCTTCGGGTTGGTGTGGTGAAAAATTTTGTGTTTCACTCGGAGGCAAATTTTGTTTAACCCTCGTGCTTTGAAACCCTCGCAACACTCAAGATTCCATTTTTCGAACCACTCGCTACGCGCGTGGTTCAATTTTGGAATCTTTCGCTTGCTCGGGTATCAATATTAGCACGAGCGGTTAAACAACAACTTTGCCCCCTTATCATCTCAGCCATAAGACGTCCACTGTTGAACATAGGCCTCCACCTTGGACCTCCATACGTACCGGTAAAACAATAGTTATTTACGATACAAGTGCGGAAAAGAGGAAATTCGAAACGAGTGGCGATAAATTAAAACACGACCGAAGGGAGTGTTTTAAATCGACACGAGTTGTGAATTACCTATTCGCACGTGTATCGTACAACGTTTTACAGTACATATGGCCCTTTATGTCAAAAGTATGTCAAAAGTATGTCAAAAGTATGTCAAAAGTTTAAAGGGCCATATGTACTGTAAAACGTTGTACGATACGAGTGCGAATAGGTGATTCGCAACTCGAGTCGATTTAAAACACTTCCTTCGGTCATTTTTTAATTTATCGCCACTCGTTTCGAATTTTGTCTTTTCCGCACTTGTATCGTAAGTAACTATTATATAGGTAAATAACTTGACAATAACTGGTTACACCGTTTTCTTTTTAAACTGAAGTACTTATTTATTGACCTGGTTATCGTACATGCAGTACTTGCATGAAAAAGTTCGTTTAAATAAAGAACTTAATACCAGAGACCAAGATAAACAATTTCATTATTTTTCAAGTATGATTATTGCATTTACTGTAAGCACGCTAGCACGTTACGCAAAGTCACAAAAAATACTCAATAAGATCCCAGTAAATTTTACTAGTTTAATTGAAGGTACAACAATATTCTTTATTTGGCCTACCCTACCCTATTCGGTGGCAGTAACATAATGACTGGATAGTGACTGCTGAATTACCTAATAGCCACATACACGGAGGTAAAAATGTGGACACTATTCTATTGTATTGTGGTACGGGCGATTTTCCGCAACTCGACGTCCTGCGCCTATTTTGCGTGATAGGGGGTGGGCTAGTCCTGCCAGCCCAGCTCCTCGAGGAATCCCACCAAACCTTTGATGTTGAGTAGGACCTCGGGGAGGTCTCTCGAAGATCCGAGATGTTTTGCCCTGTATGGGGCCACTCCGCTGCATTCCAACACCACGTGAGAGGCTGTTTCTTCCTTCTCCGTGCATCCACGGCATACATAGGGGACTGTCTGTGACACCTGTTAAAAAAAGATGTTTGTTAAAAAGCCCATGACCTGTTATGACACTGGTTACCATTCTCAGTCGAACCTTTCCTAGTTGAAGGAGCGTCCTTGTGAGCTTACCGTTGATGCCAGGCATGGCTTCTTTGGCCTGTCTGCATCCAGTCTGGTTTAGCCAGTGGCCATGTGGACACTAAAATGTCCAGCGAGTTCTCACGCCGAACGTACTTACAATTTAATATTTACGTTCGTACTCGTACTACTTAATTTTACGAGGTCTCTAATACGTCTAGATAAACTATATTGTAAATATAAAAAGATAACCTATAAGTGTACCTAAACACTCGTGCAAGCAATCTGCGAGTGTGAGCTGGCAACATCAAAGTCCCCGGAGGCAGGTAACACTCGAGAAATGCAGTTCCGATATGAAAGCGCAGGTCTCAATGCACTAGACAACTTGACTGCCCTAAGATATACCTGCCTGGATGTGCGACAAATTGTGCTATGAATATGAGTTTGTTGACTCTCTACTTTAATATGATTTTAAGAAAATTAGGTAGGAGCATTATACCTACTTCAACGATCTAAGACCTGAATGTTTAATACGAGTAACATATGGGTCAAATGCGTTTTAGAAAAAGGTCACTTTTGTGGACAAAACAATAAAAGGTAACGTCTTGGGTAAATATATATGTATCACGTTTTCTTTATTTCAGTTTCAACCTACCGAAAAAATTTCCCACCTTTAAGGGTGCAGCGTAATAATTAGCTTTTGATTCTCTTAACTTTGCGACTCTACAGGAAAAACGCTAACGATACAACACAATACACTGTATAACTCATGTAGGTATGTATAGGTCATGCTGAACTAAACATTATTTAATTTTTCAGTCCCAATCAAAAATTAGATTTTCCAATCAAGAGTTGAATGCCCAAACGATTTTCTATGGTTTTTTCATTGCGCAAATTTAATCATGGTATACTTCAAAAATTAGTGTTTCCAATCAAGAGTTGAATGCCCAAACGATTTTCTATGGTTTTTTCTTTGCGCAAATTTAATCATGGTATACTTATTAGAATAAAGGTTTAAAATCCTTGCCCAGGCTCTTCCATTCCCGTTACATCTTACTGCAATCCCATCGCAATATCTGCAGAGTTTTTGGCCGCGGCGTCAAGTGCTGGCAGCCGCCCAGCTGCGTCATCCATTAGTGCATCTTAGGGAGATCAGAATTGTTATTATTTACACTTCGCACTTACGAATTGTAATGCTAAAGTATAGGCTCGATGTTAACGCCCAAATTCTATTAAGAATGTACAGTCTGCTGCAAAATAACAGATTCCCCTGCATACTAACTTCAGTGCACCCCCAACCAGTGTGTATGTGTAGACTGAAGAGTTGACACCTACGAGCACCTATATGTAAAAATTAACTTTACTGATCTAAGATTTATGCTATCATCACATTTCGATCAGTCACGTCATAATAGAGGGCATTCTATATGACGTGACTGATTCTATTCTAAAATGTCAGTGAAACAAGGGAAATGAAACGTGCGCATTAACCAGTGGAAATATTTAATAACCACGCTGAATGATTTTCACGCGCATTTTTGTAATTTCATCACGTTGCCGAGCATAACCTTTGCTAAACGTACTTACAGCAGTATTCGAACAATAGATACGTCAAATACTAGATATTGAAACGATATGGATCGGATATATCAGTGTCAAACAAGTGTCAAAATTGACGTTTCTTCAAACAAAAACGTTACTTTTGGCACTTGTTTGACACTGACATTTCCAATCCATATCGTTTCAATATCTAGTATTTGACGTATCTCATTGTTCGAATACGGCTGTTAGAGACCTTTTTGTTTAAAATGTATCTGTGTGGACACTTAGATTATTAGACGTTCAATCGGACTCGTCCAATCCGTGTTCGTGACTATAGCCTCCGTTTCGATAGGTATTTTCAATTGCTGATTGGCAGATTGACAAAGGACATTCGAGGCACGTTCGACACGCAATATCGTATGTGTCGTTGTTGGACATAGATTAAAAGAAAATATCGTAGTTAATTATAATTTCCGATGCCTAGCCTATGTAAAATTTGATGACAGTACATTTATCAAATACAATAAGTTGATACTTAAATTTGAATCTATACAAGTAACTATAGGTACTAAAGACGTAACAACCGCAGTATTATGACTTTAACATATTAGTACCTAAGCGATTTTTACGTCGTTGTAGGTATAATTATTTCATTCTGGTCTTATATAAATTTATGACCAAAGAGCGCAAATGAAGATATTATCTAAATTTTTTAGTAGGTACCGACCATAGCATCTACACTAAATAGCGCGATAGTTTACATTATCATCACAATGCGCTGAGAGCTAGCTGCGGTTAGAATATTAATTAGCCGTATGATTAATTAGTCTAGTTATGGAGAAGACAGAATGGTCGTATGATTAGCTGCATACCTGCCCTATTAGAATTAATGGTTTATAAAAAAATATTTAGTAGAATTAGTATAACATATATTTACATAACAAACAAAACAATATGCATATTAAATGAGCCCAAATTTGCTTTTGGATGTGTAATTGTTGAACGCCCCACCACTGGCCAGTATCACTTGACTCAGTGACTTGTATCAAGTGACTTGAGTGAAAAAAAAAACCTAAAATGTAATAGTTAAAAGATAGCTGAGCATATAATACTTATTCCACTGAGTGTTCTTGCAATTCTTCCCTTGAGGCCACTAAGCTAGACTAAAATCTCCCGGTGAGACGCGAAGTGTAAAACTTTCAGCCACTTCACTAGTTCAGAACCGATATTGTACTTATTTGATAGTGATGTAGGTATGCGGCAATTTCACGAAATACTGACTTTTTTAACTTTGGAAATAATGTTAATCTTTTAAGGTGTAGTGAAGCTTTATAAAAATTATAAACATTTTATATTTTAACTACACTACTTGCTTTTGATTACAAGTTGGCACGTAATACGTTGGCAAATATGTCTCATTTTGCTATTAAACTCTTTACTTTTTCGTGACAAGATCTGCCGAAGGTTATTAGATTTTGCTTAATTCTCACCCTTACGATTCCACAACTCTAAACACGAACTAATTATCCTTTGATCACTCACGCACTTGTGCGGCTTTGCCACTTAATTAACTGAATGTATTTATATTGTGATACATTTAGGTATATTACGAGGAATGTGTGTCAAGGTATTAAATTAGAGCAAACTAGTATGAAAGTGAGCTATGATTGCTTAAACTAATGTAATAAAATGCATTACCTATTACCTACCTAACCTACACCTTATATAAAAGTGTCATCATAAAGGCAATAGGTTTCTGGGTAAGTATAGTACCTACTTACTTGTTGAAAGGGGGTAAATAATTATACGAATTTTTAAATATAAATTCATTAGGTCCTAGCTTCTTAGTAGGTACGTACTACCTACGTACGCATGGTCTAATAAAACATGGTCTTCTATTCCCAGAGTGACACGGGCCTACGTCACAATAACATTGCCACTTTATTTCAACATAACATGTTACATGGGTACATTATAGCTATGGTTAATAAGTTAAAATATTTCTTTATAATTTTATAATTTTCATTTATAATGTATTTTATCTTAAATTTTACAATAACACGTCATTTTTAATTATTCGTTAGCAATATCTTCCGATTCACGAAAGAAATTTCAGACGTTCGGGTAATTCTGTTTACATTACTGGCAACACAGGATAGCGCTGTCACATTTGACAATTCGGATCTAGATAACTTCATGCCCTGACCGTCATCCTTGTCGAACGCGTGTTAATTGTTATTTCCTTCTCGCTCAGTGTCAGCAGTCGCAGTGTTTTCCAAACTTTTCACGTCGTAAGCTTGGTAATTAATGTGTAACTGTGAATTAGTTTTTTAAACGTTTGTCTTGTATAGATAAATAAAGTTTAATTTAATACATTAGATTTGTTTTATTTTACTATGTTTCTACATGAATAACTTAAAATTAATGCCGTTAAAATAATTTTCACCGTTGGTTAAAATTCTCCCACATTTTAAAGTTTGAGAACCTGTAAACAGCATGATGACGTAGGCCCATGTCAGTTAGGTCATACGCGAATCTCGGAATAGAGTACCAGGCGGAGTATATTATTATACCATGTACGTACGTAACTGGAAGTGAACCCGTGTCAAGTTGCAATGCCTTTTCCCTAGTTAAAACAATATTTGTTTTAATAAAGAACTATAGTGTTCTAAATTAGGTACCTATTTGTTATTTACGGTGACATCCAAGTCTAAGTTAAAAAGATGATACATTATTTCCGAGAAATAGATGAGTTTGTCTGTTTATTGCTACAGGAACCCTTTCACTTAAGGTATATAGTAAATTAGGAAATAATAATGTTAAAATAAATAGTAGACACGTACATAACTCTCAATCCAAAACCCTCATAAAAATCTCAATATTTGTAAAGGGTGTATAATGTAAATAGTTTTTGATACTTTTACACTATTATCTATGTCTAGTCTTAAGTTCTTTTTTAATTCCATATTTAAATTGTGATGTATGTTTGACTGTTTATATTTTTGTATGTCAGTTCGCTAAATAAATCTAACGCAACTAGTCGACTGCCTGGTCATTGATTATTTTCCACTAGCTAGTTATCGAAATTCCCTCCTTTTCATTTGGTCCTTCGAGCCGGATGAAAAGGAGGGAATTTTGCGTAAACGTAGCCACATCAGGTGGAATTCTTCGTCGACCTTCTAAAAAATTGGTCAGATTAGAGGCATAAAGTCCCAGTTTATATCTAGTCTGGCTACTTTTGTGTGCTTTCGCACACAAGGGGGTGGGATGTTAAGGGCGTATATGTAAATAGTTTTTGATACTTTTACACTATTATCTATGTCTAGTCTTAAGTTCTTTTTAATTCCATATTTAAATTCTGATGTATGTTTGACTGTTTATATTTTTGTATGTCAGTTCGCTAAATAAATCTATCGCAACTAGTCGACTGCCTGGTCATTGATTATTTTCCACTAGCTAGTTATCGAAATTCCCTCCTTTTCAATATTATTTGATAACTTCTAAGATTCTAAATCGTCAGCATATTATCGATATCATTCCACCCCTACGCATCTCAGCCAGCGGATATCGAGGCCGATGACTAAGCCTGTTAATCTACAATTACTCATCCCCCCTCTCTCAATCACTCCCCCACTTAATCAATGACGGCTTCTTTGCCCTCAACACTGTCTTCGATTACGTTCCCGATCAAGTCAGCTATTGTTTCAATGTTATCGAGAAAAGGATGGTACGGCCGTGCCTCTTTGTTTTGCTCGACTTGGCGGGGGCACTGCCGTGCCCCCAGATTGGGAAAATTACAATATTCACTGAATAGGTATATAAATTATATGCTTGTATTAATATATAATCCACTTAAATTAAGTCACATTTTATGATTGTTGCGTCACAAGCAGGATGATTGCCGTAATTATATTTATTTGCGTGTATTATTGAATCGTTTAGCACTTTCTAAACATTATTTACAGAGTCAAAGAAAAAAGGTAATATCCAATTACATATAGCAAGTCCTTTTATTGCATAAATTACGCCTAGATCATGTATATCTTATATGTCGCAATGCTCTAATGTAATTAATGTAGCCAACCAATTATTACCGCGGAAATGGGTTTATCTAGCGGACTTGTGACAATGTCACGTTAGGGTAACTATTTACAACACATCTGAGTAATACAACGTGATATAACTGTTATTACTAATCGATTAAGAAATGTGTTATCACTTAATAAGAAACGTTTGAAGCTATTGTAAATAACTAATGAAATTATCCAATATAGAAACTTTCTAAATATTCGTTATAAAATGAAAACAGGCCAGTCCTTCTTTTGTTAATAACACACAAATCATAGTGACTTCAATATTGAAATTATAATTTTTGAATGAGGTTTAAAGCCTGAATATACCCTAATTTTTAGATTATATGTAGGAACCTACTATATACCGCTGGTTATCATTTGTAACAGTTTCCGATATTATACGCAAAACACTAATGAAATAAAGCAATTTGTAAACAAACAAACGTTTAATAAACGAGTTCTCATCATATTTAATTGAAAATGCGGTTGTACAATGCTATTTCATTGAAATTGATCGGTAATATGTATTATGTGCTGGCCCGCACACTTAAACTTTACCATACAATACAATACAATACAATAAAAATATGTATTGTTTATTGCACACCGCCACACAAAAAATTATCGGTAGGTACTTACAAAGAATACAGCAACTCTTGTTGATAATTACTTTATTATTTATTATTATTCGCAATATGTAGGTATATTGTGAATCAATGTAACCAATCTTGTATTTTTTAGTTTACCTATATTAGGTAATATTTATTTCAATATTATTCCCATACGTTTCTCGTAAACATACATTATATAGGTACCTAGTTCTAAGATAATGACCATAAGTTCATACTAAGTAGTAATTACGCTGACCTGTAAGCACAAGTCATGTGCTCATGTGTCACTATGCAATCCCATAAAGGCTATTAGAGCCAACGGAACACACAACCAAACTAATTAGCCAAACTCATCAGTCAACCGTTATTAAAGCGATATCAACCAGTACAATTAGGGCTTTGACATGTAACACAGCATTGTGCCCCAGCGGTCCTTCTCTGTCACGGCCAGATTGGCATGTTGCATTCCCCTCGCACGCGCTGCTAATGTGCAATCAATAATAATTATGTGCATGTTTGCAAGTGGATTGCGTTGTGGTCAATTCCGGTGTGGGCCGGCGAGTTTAGAGTAGGATATAGTTTCACTGTATTTTTGAGGATTAGTTGAATTTACGGGTTCAAATCGTAGGTATATCGATTTTTATATATATATAGGTAGTCAGCAAAGTTATTAGCTCAGCATATCTGCATACAAATATATACCTACTGCACACAAATATGGCAGGTTTGCTAAGCAATACTTTTGCTTATTGTACAAACCGACATAATTTATGATTTTTGTTCCAATAAATCAGTCTTCACTTTTTTCAATAGAAATTAATTTAAGATTGGTAAGGTATAGCTCTTTTTATAAAACAGATAGTCATTCATAATATTAATATCAATTTACCTAACCTGAAATCATTTGATATCTCTAAATTCTTTTTAAGGTTTAAGTAACAATCAAGGCTAGGTACATAATCTGTAATATGTCTGTACAATGCAAGCAGCCAAAATGGTTCCCAGGAGAACCAATACACGTCTAATCTCGAGCGACAATGCTCCGCCGAGTGTCGCAATATGCAACGTAATATCACTAATATCTACACATCGGTAACTCGTGGCATTTAGGTAGCACTTAAAAGATTAGTTTAATTAATTCCTTTTTTTTGTGGTTTATTTTTCTCGACTCGTATAGGAAGAACATTGTCACATCACTAGTCTGTTAGAAACTGTCAAGTGCCACGAGTTACCGATGTGTGCTCATCACTAATCTTTTAAGTGCTACCTAAATGCCACGAGTTACCGATGTGTAGCTAATATCTATACATATTCATTATTTAGGTTCTTATGCGACATTCTTTTCTTACGACATAATTAGGTTTTGTAAATGTTTCGTTAACTTTCCGTGTATTCAATATTTTGTCAATATACATTCTATTAATCTTCCTACTCCACTCCACTCCACCCCACTCAACTAATAATGTACCTAAACTAATATATATTAATATAAATAACCCACTGTAGCCACTGTTAAAATATGAAGATAACGCTTATAAGTAAATTACAATATATATCAATAGATGGCAGTTAAATGAACTTTCCCTAAACAATAATTAGACGAGACATTGTATCGTCGTGAGACGTCGTCGTGCGTATTAATCGACCGCGCCCTCCGCCATTATAATCCGTGGTGAATTGCCGTTATGATTATAATTAACATATCTTATTAATTAAACGCTTCATTTTTCAACCCTGATAGGATCACTCGTGCGTCTGTCTGTCTGTCCGTCTGTCACAGCATATTTTCTCGGAAACTACTGGACCAATTAAGTTGAAATTTGGTACACATATGTAAATTAGTGACCCAAAGATGGACATGTTTTTTTTTTATAATTTTAAAATACATAGGTGCGAAGTTATTTAAGAAAATAGCCAAAAAATTACCATTGGGCCCTTTATCTCCGAAACTACTGGGTCTAAAATTTTGAAAAAAATACACAAAATAGTTCTTTACCTGTAGATGACAGGAAAACCTATTAGAAATGTGTAGTCAAGCGTGAGTCGGACTTATGTACGGAACCCTAGAAACGCGAGTCCGACTCGCACTTGGCCGGTTTATATATAGATTGTAAGATGATAGCAGTCATAGGAACAACTAGCCACTCTGACTTGACGTAGTAGGCAGACGCAAGATTCGCGATGGATTGCTATTTTGATTGCCAGTTGATAAAGTTACAGCACAATCTTGTATACGCTACCTACCTAGCTTAATATAATATATGCACTAAGCATTACCGTGTCTATCGATAGATATTTAGAGCAACAGCCTTAGAGCACGATTCTGATTGACCGAGCGTTAGGAAAGGTCTACGTTTCAGCTTGGGCAAAAATGCTTTCGTATGTCCGGATGTTCTCCTCTCCAGGTCGCAATCCTCAACTGATTCTTATGAAGTTACAATTAAATAATTATCGAGAAAACGTCTATATTGATAGCTTCATCGAAAACAACCATTTTCCTTGTTTCCATAACTTCGATATCGATAAGTTGATCAGCATCTTAGCCGTTCTCATTAATTATCAAGGAAGCATCGATATCGATAGCTCGATCTGTGGCGGTCCATGCCTGCGTCCCCGGGGCGCGGATCGATCAGGTCGTAATTAACTGTTTGTTAACGCGTATGTATGCGTGATATCACTACTCTCTAAACAGTGGATACATTTTCGGTTATTGCTTTCGAATGGTTGCGATCGTTGCGACAAGTATGTCAATTTCCAGCTCATTCAATTCTCAGTTTAGTTACAATTATTGTGGAAATAAATAATTAACAGATACCGGAACTTTCTGACTAAAACTCAAAACAATAAAGACACTATATTTATTTTGTATTCCCTCATTTTCGATTGTTGTTGTTTTTCCACTCTCTACTATTTAGTACGACTAAGCGATATATTAGATATTTAAATATGCATCGTAAGCTTAAAAAGTATCTTTTGATTATCATTCGTTTGATCTGATAGACTCCTTTTTTCAATTCCAGGTAAAAATATGGTTCCAGAACAGAAGAACGAAATGGAAGAAAAAAGACAATATCACGAACGCAGAAGTAGCAGAATTCAAACAGCAGAACAAGCCCGAAGATAAAAAAGAAGACTCAAAAGAACTAAAAGAAGACCCTTTAGCTATAGATATGTCCAAAAAGAACTGCAATAAGATACTCACGGAAAAATTAAGGGGTACTAAGCCAGTCACCCAAAGTGTTGTGCCAAAACCGAGGAAAGTTGAAAAAGGTGTAATATTAGAAAGCATTTGTGATGCTAATGACATAGAAAGTAGGATATCTATCACTAAGATTACTAATAAGTTATCAAGTACGGATATTTCCGAGATAGGAAAGGTCTCAGTTAAGAGTTTTAACCCTGAAGAAGTAAAAGAAATTAAATTTGATAGTAGAGACGTAGAAATGTGAAATTTTAAATAGGTACTACAGTCGAATCATTTTCGAATTTTGAGGTGCTAATCATTGAGAATCGCATTGAAAAAAATACTGTCAAAATAATCGCTGTGGCATCTCATTTTAAACTGTTATATTTTCGTTGGAGTGCTCACAATAGTTTTAAGTTTAATAATGGGTGTTGCTACTTTGGTCAAATCCTTTTAGATTATATTAATTGCTACAAAAGGAAGGAGGAAGGCTTTTATTATATTTGAACCTATCATAGGTATACTGATATTTTCCGCTGGAAAATTACAAAAATGGCGAATTATTTCCACATAAAAATTGTTCGGAAACTTCTCTTATTTTTGTATTGGTACCTAACGATGTTTTCCATTTACAAAATGAAACTTTCTTTTATTACTTGTGAAATATTTTGAAAATTTCTGAGAACTTTTCAACTTTTAGGAAACTTTCCGCAACCTTAACATTCTGTCAACGTGCGTTTTCGGAAAACCCATGATTTAGGAAAAAATACAAAACAGCTGCGGACTGAAAACGTATCATTTCGTTACATTATCAGTTTTTTACATCACGCTTACTGCAATTCTGATAAGGTGGAGAAAAACATGAGAAGATATTGAACGGAGAAATTAATCGGGCATTTTGTAATTTTTACTTCGCGAGTGTATTTTTTGGACTTTTAAAGCAATTACAAATCATTTTAAAAATAAGTGAAAACCAGATTAATGACATGAAAATAAACTTTTTCTTTAAGCACACATATTTGCAATATGATAAAGGTATTGTTTACTAATACGATACGTTAGAAAGAATTAGGTGAAATTTACCGTTGGGCTCATGCAATTATAATTAATTTAAAATAAATATCGATGATATCCTTTATTACTTTTAGGATTGGCGACTTCGGAAAATAATAACAATTACCTATTGGTGTTATTTTCATTGTGCTCAGTGCTGGACTAAAAATTAATAATTACTTACCATTATGTATGATTTTTTGCCGTATTCAAAATAATGATGTGTACAGGAATCACTACACCGAGCAAACAATAATGTAAGCTTGTGCCTATTTTAAAACACAAACTAGCTATAATCATAGCAAGAACTTGTTTTAAGGAAAAATTCGCTTAAAATGTTTTTTTTTAATCAAATGTGGAGTGGCTTATCTGCGTCCGCAACCGGGATTATTTACATACTCGTATATATTATTTTCATAATTAACTATAAGAGGGCGTACATATACCTACCTGGGAAGACCGACTAGTGGCCACCCGGTAGGTCGGCCCAGATACCGCTGGGGAGACAGTGTGGAAGCGGATCTGCGTCAGCTTCAAGCCGATAATTAGCAGGATCGGTAAAAGTGGTGTGCTCTCGTCTCAGAGGCCAAGACGCTCTTTGGGTCGCTGAGCCATATTAGTTATGGTTTACCTTTATTTTGCCGGCGATTTTTCGGCAGATATTCGTTTCACAGATTTTTTTTCAAGTAATTTCAAATCGCAAAATAATCTTTACACAGAATATTTACTTCAAATAATTTTAGTTCGGATTAGTTTTGTCTCACCAAAAAAATTATAACATTAGTTTTGTTTCAAGAACAATTTGTTCTCATGTACTTTCATTTCACAGAATCATTGATCTGTAGAAAAGTTACTTCTTATAAATACGGTTCACCAAAATTTAAGATACAGAATAGTCATTTAGTCGAATTTTATTTATTGAGTCGTTAATTTAACGCAATCTGCTTCTCTGGAAGGAATTCGTTTTTTAGGGGTTGCCGTTCTAACCTAACCTAATCCAATTGTCTGGCAACAGTTCGATTTTTTGGGGGTCGCTGTTCTAACCTAACCTAACCCATTTTTCTGGCAACAGTTCGTTTGCTTGGGGGTCGCAGTTCTAACCTAAACTAACCCACTTTTCCAGCAACGGTTCGTTTTCTTAGGGGTTGCAGCTCTAAACTAACCTGAAATCCTTTTTTAGCAATTTCAATGAATACTACGAGTACGTGAAAGGTAATTTAGTAAAATAATAATTGTTGAAATTAATATTCTGTGAACTGTAGTGTCGCACAAATAATATTCAATGAATAATAATTCTATAGTCACTCTTTATTCAAAGATTTTTAAATAAAATAAAATTTTTATTTAAAAATCTTTGAATAAATATTCAGAATTTTAATCAAGTTACAAAATATGTTTCTTTGAAATGAATAATCGAAGAAATTGAACAGAATTAATTGTGACGAAAATGTGTGATTCGATTATTCTATGAATAATTTTCTGTATAACAAAAGTGAGCAAAAAATTTGGCGGTAAAATAAGGGTCATTAAGGGTACACCATTAGTTATAATAAAATTAACTATGTTCATCAAAAACTGAGGTCTAGGTTTTAATATATATTTATTAAAATGGTACTTACCTACTACACCATACAATACATATTTGATTGTAATTGTTGATTTATTTTCAAAACTATTGTATATGTAGATAATATGTTTACGGTTTATACGCGTTCACTACCTACTTAAATTAACAATAAACAGTTTTGTTTTTTTATTTTGCTTTACAACAACAGAGGGTCTACCGCGAACCGCGTTCAACGTGTTGCCTCATGTCATACTTACGTACGAATTTACAAGTTCGACAGAGAGGCAACACGTCGAACGTCGTTCGCGGTAGCTCTCAGTAACGAGGCATAATAAAATTAAACCACCGCCTCGAAAAACGAGCGCTCAAAATGTATCCCATATAGGTACCTACATGGTATAATAATATACTCCGCCTGGTACTCTCTTCCCGTCTTTTCGTGGTCACGTGACTGACACAAGCCTACGTCATCATGCGACAGCGCTATATGATAATATGCGATAGCGCTATATAAAGTGGCAATGTTATTGTGACATCTATGATATTTTATATGTAGATAAGCCATACACTAACATATCAAGCGAAAAAAATGATGCCAACCAATGCTGCCAACGACACGGCAGCATTAGTTACAATTTGTTTACAACTTCATACGCAAATGCGTAAAAGAGACGGCACAATTAAAAGAATACCTAACCAAAAAAGAGACGGCTAGTGTTTGTCACTTGCGCGTGAATTTGGTAAATCAGTGATACCACCATAACACGACGGCAAACAGTGAATAAGGCGCGAAGCGTAAAACTTATTAAGAAAAAAAATATATCAAAGACTAAGATGTTTCACAGAAGGTGCAAATCATTTTAATGCAGTTGTATGTAGTAATGTACTCGCTACCGAAGTAAAAAGTTTTCATATTTAGTTATGTAAATAAAATATATTATATTATACTCTTTATTCATCATTTTTCTTATACTATAGAAACATTTTGACAAAAAGCAAACTCAATAACAACAAAATCCTTTATTTTACTAACAATTTTATGTTATTAATAATTGTTACTGTGTGAGAAAATGAAATGCCTGACAATAAATACTAATTTTGTAGTAATCTTTGTATAAACAGCAATATACCATTATACCTATTTACTTAATTGACGCGACCCGGACAATAATATGGCAGTAAAAAACTTCAATATTAAAATTGAAATTTAAGTATATTTCTTTTATTTGTACGACAAGCACCAAACAACGAATGCAACTTACCATGACGCGTCTGCTATGATAATCTATGTACGCAGTTGGTGCGTCCTTGTCATTCTCGCTGATGAGAACATAAACTTATCTCGTTCTGTCAGCCGGCGAAAATGGCGGCTGGGTTTATTTAATTCAAGATAAACCGAAGAAAAACGGGTTATTTCAGCTTTTACTTACCAATGATATGTGACGCCGTCAATTTTTTTGCGCTTCCGCGGATTATTTGAGCATTTCAACATAACGCAGGTCAGCATTTTGTTGCTTAATACACGTTATTTGTGGAAAAGTATTAACCGGTGTACACCTTCGCGCTTGCGTCAGGCAGACTGAGACAAACTCGTACACATGACACGAGGTGAGTGCTTCAATTTTGGAACGTGTATAACACATCTACATATAAAATATCATAGTGTGACATAGGCTTGTGTCACTCTGGGAAGAGAAGACCATGTTTTATTAGACTATGGGTACCTATTTAGAATTTTATTTAATTACCTACCTTAGTCAAATGTATACTTCTCAATTTTCAAGTCTAAATATATTGCAAAGCGATACATCGTGGTAACACTGGTAAATGACTATACGCTTATGCAAGAAAATCCTGTGAATTGTTTACCAGACGCGACAATCTGCCATTAATTTCGTGTAATTTCGTACTGAAATGACTGGTCAAGTGAATTCAATTGAAAATTACAATGTTATTGGCCTTAGTTGCGTGTTGTAAGTTAAGACCAAAGAATACAATTTTAAAGGATTGATTTTTAGAAATTATGAGTTAAATCCTGACGATAGAAAATGAAATATTATGTGAGACACATCTACCTACACTCAGGCCAAGATAAGTTGGCAGCGATTTTGAGAGCCCAGAAGTCTAAACATCAAAAATCTATGAAATTATGACGTTAACTTAACACTTGCACCGTCCGGACTATCAAAATCGCTGCCAACTTAGCTTGGTCTGACTCTATAGGCTTTTTGGCTCCATTCAAGCATATTGGTGGGTTGAAATGTAGGCTAAATCAGTTTATCTGTATAATGTTATGAGATTTTTTTTATTCTGATAATAACTCATTATATATTCATTATATACTTGTACCTAATACTTTCAATATTTATCTTATTTTATTAAATCAATCAACGTAGCTTAAAATACAAAATAATTTAACCCTTTGTAAAGTTTAAAAAGGTGACAATTGAATGTCAGTCTACTCATTGAAAATAGAACATAACTTTGAAGTGCCGTATGTGGGAATAGTTATTTGTACAACAAGAGATCAAAGTTTGATATTTCTTCGAGTGCTTATTTTGAGTCCCGTGCAAGCGAAAGATTCTATAATAGATTCACGAGCGTAGCGAGTGAATCTAATTTAGAATCTTGAGCGTAGTAAGGGATTCAAAAGCGCACGAGATGTAAATAACTTTGATCTCGTGTAGTACACAAAATTTTTCACCCTAAGCAGTGAGAACATACCTAGAGGGACAGAGATAATAGAACCCAAGTATATCGAACTTGTATTAGACCCCGCATGTTGAAATGACATTTGACTATAAAGGTCACTTGAATGTCATTTTGTCTCACTCAGTGAGCAAAATCGCATTTTGCTCACTGAGTGAGACAACTCAGTGAGCAAAATGCGATTTTGCTCACTGAGTGAGACAAAATGACTCAGTGAGCAAAATCGCATTTTGCTCACTGTTTTTAAGAAGCAAAGTACCCTTGTTCGAGCTGCTGAGGTGAAAAAATATTTCCCTGGTAAAGGGTTAAAGGTCGTTATTTTGGAAATTCATTTAATAATGAAAATTCGGAGCCAATGTATGTATTAATTTTGTGCAATAATCGACTTTATAGACGTAGTGTAAGGTTTCATTTTCTTTGTATAAGTATGAAGTACAGCCTAATGTTATTGTTTTGCCTTATTGCAAGAATGAAGAAACGTTTAATTATTACCTCTAAATACATATTAGTATAGAAAGTGTACATATCTCAATTTTAATTACTTATGTTAAACAACAAGTAAGGCTTACTTTAAAAAACAATGTGGAAACTGTACTGTCATATATAATAATTATTGAATATCTTAAGAAAATAGAAATGCGCATTTTTTTAAGACCACTTAATGTAGCGTACCTATGTATAAATTACAAGGATTGAATTTCGTTTGCTTTGGCGACAGCTCGCTTCTTGTCCTTCTACAATTACGATGTAAGACCAAAACAGTGTAAATTGATTACATATTTATGTATTATGAGAATGGAAACAAAGATATGATTTTAGGCGTTTTGGAAGCGAATGTCCTCTGTGCGGTAGCTCTAGCTAATAGTGAAGTCGTGAAGAAATAAATAGTTTTCGATAATTTCACTTCGTTTCTAAATAAAACCATTTCACCTTCCTTTTCCCAATCCTTAAAGACAACAACGGCTCGATTCGGAAAATGAATTAGAATTCTACTAGACTTCAACAAGTTACGATATGGATAATTTAAAGATATTTGTAAGATAGATATGTCAAATTTGACGTTTCCGCGATTCTGGAGGTCCTCTAGAACGATTTCGACAAGTTATGACTTAGATATCCAAGTCACATCTAGTCGATATCTAATGTAGATCTAGTTGATCTCTAAGTCGTCTCTAGATCTTGTGATTATCTCGAAATCCGAATAGGCCTGTAAGTCTTGTGAAAACCATACCCTCCTAAGGCCCAGCCATACAAATGAAAAATCCAGAATTTGCCACTGAAGTTTGAACCGTTAGTGCAGGGAATAGAGTTGATTTTGGCTTTGTTTGAAAATTGAACGAAGCAAAAGAAATGCGACTCTGTTCCAATCGAGTATGATTTAAATTTCATCGAACTGAATAAGTACTATAGGTAGGACCTTGGGCCTTAGGAGGATACTGCAGGCCAGGCGAAAGAAAACCTTTGCTAAGTTAGCTAGCGCGCGGTAAGCAAGCGAGCCGGACGTGTCCACAGTGCATCTATTATTTAAAATATTAATAATTACCCCTTCTAATAGAAACTGACTCTTAAACTAATAGTAATAGTCTTCATATTCCTGTGCGAGTGATAAGGACTTACGACCATACGTTGCCGTGTTGTTTACTACTTAACTCGCTTGACGACAGCATCGTGGTGTATGCGGTTTCTTACCTGAACAATAGTGTATTGAGCCTTAACTGCATACAAATACGGACTAAAATACAAACTCGTGCAATTATGAGTGTGACACCTCGTTCGCCTAAAAATTCCATAGGAGGATCCCAACCCGACTTATCAAGACTAGCAGATGAAGATCCTTCAGAAAAACCTCAAATAACGTTTAGAAAGCGTAAAGAACCCGACCCGGACTTATCATTACGGGAAGACATTCAATGTCTCAGAGCTGATATGAAATCGTTTCTGAATACTTTCACCGCTTCCCAAAACGTGTTGATGAGTAAAATGCAGCAAGATATCGCGGAAATAAAGGACCAAATAAGTGAAATAAGGGTATCTACATACAAAGTGACTGAAGAACAAAATAACCTAAAAATTGAATTAAACCAGGTAAAAACTCAGTGTGCTCAAAACCAAACCAGTATTAACTGTCTCCGAAGTGATATGGATATTGTAAAAAACTCACAGCCATCCTCATCGCAGTCATGTAACTTGGTAGACTATGAACAAGTTCTTACGGAGCTCCAGGATCGGACGCAAAGGCAGAAAAATATTATTATCATCGGTATTCCGGAGCTGAGCGCAGAAAATAAATCTGATAAAATAAACTACGACATAAACGAAGTACAGAAAATTATTCAGTCTGTAGACATGAACTGCCCCGCGCCGCTGAAAATTTATAGAATTGGTAAACAAACCGGTGACAAGACTAACCGCCCAATCAAAGCGTGTTTCGAAACCGAGAAAATTGCCCTAAATATCCTACGTAAAAGGAGTACCATAAAAACTGGAATAAAAATTTACGCTGATCAGACCTACAAACAACAACAATATTTAAAGTGCCTTCGGGATGAACTATCACAGCGTCAGAAAAACGGTGAACAAAATTTAGTCATTAAATACATAAAAGGTAACCCAGCGATTATCGAACAACCTCCAAAAAACTAATGGGCCCACAAACTTCATCGCCAACTAATACCTACGGCGACACATCAATCGAATCCGACAAAGTTAACTATTATATACTCGACAAATACCAAGAAATATCCTGTAACTCGATTTCCCTTAACTTCCTCTATGCTAATGTGCGAAGCATAGTTACACCAGGGAAATTTGATGAGCTCCAGTGTATTCTAAAAAGTATTCCGAAAACAACACACCTAGTTTTGCTTACTGAAACCTGGATAAAAACAGAAGATGAAGCCAAACTACTACAACTACCAGGATATTCTCATTACTTTAGTACAAGGACTGACACAATAGGCGGTGGTGTATCAATATTTATCCACAACAGCATTGATCACATCTCGACTTTTGAACAATACTCAGGAGGAAACAATTATCTATGGGTATCACTAACAAAACATAACCTCAATATTGGAGTGGTATATAGGCCCGGTAGAACAAATCTTAGCGAATTTTTAACAACGTTTGAACAGCAACTTGAACTACACAAGAGATCGATCGTATTTGGCGACTTTAATATCAACCTCCTGTCACGTGACCAAACAACAACACAATATATTTCTACAGTCGAAGAATCCGGTTATTGCATCCTGAATAATATCGAAGAACAATTCTGCACCCGTGAGACGACAACATGCAAGACGATCCTGGACCACGTCTACACCAATCTACTAGAAGATCATTTTAATTTCCATATCATAGACTCAGCAATGTCCGACCACAAACACATATACTTAGAACTATTAAAAAGATATCCAAAACGAAAAAACAAAATAAAATATGAGGCAGTGGACTATGATAAACTACACAAAATAACATTGGATCAAAACCTCACAAACAAAGACCATGCTTACTCCGAACTAGAAAAATACATCAAGACAGCTATAGAACGGTCGAAGACTGTAAAAACCAAAATATTGAACCTTCCCAAGGATGATTGGATTAATCAAACTATTATCTCGGCGATTACTACAAGAGACGAACTGTGGCGAAAACTAAAGAAAGAACCTAACAACGAAGAAATACGCAAAAAATTTATACAAGAGAGAAACAAATTAACAGCCAACATCACCAAAACTAAGAAAAATTATTACCATAGCGCATTTGCTAAGTGCAAAAATGACCCAAAGAAGATGTGGAGCCTCATAAACGCGTTGTCCAAAAACAAAATTACATCTCATTACATTCCCCCTAAACTCCAGTATCAAGATAAAATATTTACAGAACCACAACAAATTTGCGAGTGCTTCAATGAATATTTTACAACTATTGGCTCTAACTTATCTAACGATATTCCAACTCGATTTAGACAAATAAATAATGTACCCTTAGATATAAATACTAAAAATGAGCTAAAACAACTAAAACCAACTTCAGTTGATGAGATATTAAAAATCATTACTTGCCTAGACTCAAACGTAAGTGCTGGAGTGGACGGTATTAATACAAAGACCCTGAAATGCATAAAAAATTCAATAGCGAATGAACTAACTGATTGTATAAACACGTGCTTCAGTAATGGCGAGTTTCCAGACTCCCTCAAGATCGCAAAAGTTTCGCCAATTTACAAGTCTGGGTCGAAAATGGAGCCTGGTAACTACCGCCCAATCTCCGTCTTACCGACAATCTCTAAACTTTTCGAAAAAATTATTCATGACAGACTATTTAACTACCTAAACTCCATTAAATTTTTGTTTAAAAGACAATACGGTTTTCGACCAAAAAGCAATACAACTTCTGCTACTATAGACCTTGTTACTAAATTAAAGAACAATATAGACTCAAAAAATATTGCATTAGGGGTTTTTGTCGACCTGAAAAAGGCATTCGACACAGTCAGCCACCCTTTGCTCTTAAATAAATTAAAACAAATCGGAATAAAAGACAAGGCATACAGCATATTCGAGTCCTACCTTACAAATAGGCATCAAATAGTTAAACTAGGTCAGCATGAAAGCTCTCCCCTGCCTATAAATTGTGGTGTACCACAAGGTTCGATTATAGGTCCCTTGCTCTTTTTAATATATGTAAATAATTTACATGAAGCAGGACTACAGGGCCATTTAACCTTATATGCGGACGACACTTGTTTGTTTTATTTTGGATCCTCGCTCTCCAGTATAATCCAACAGGCACAGCAAGATCTAGACCTACTTTTCAACTGGTTTCAAAGTAATTTATTAACTATTAACACCGCTAAGACGTGTTATGTTATCTTTTCAGCTAAAAATAAAAAAATTGAAGGAAATCTAAACTTGTATATAAATGGCGAACTTTTAGAAAAGAAAGACCACGAAAAGTACCTAGGCTTGATCCTTGACAGTCAACTCACGTGGAAAGCACATATAGCTAAAACAAAACCTAAAATAACGTCTCTAACAGCCGCTATGCGCAATATTTCAAACTGCCTTCCTAAACAAGTTCGTATTAATATTTATAATGCCCTAATTAAACCCCACCTGGAATACCTTGCTGAAATCTGGGGCAATGCAGCAATGACCAATCTCAAAGATCTCCAGATTGCGCAAAACAAAGTTATTAAAATACTATTCAATTACGACTATCTAACACCTACAAAAACACTATATCAAAAAACAGGTCTCATGAACTTAAAACAAATTCACGTATATAAAACATGTCTTTTAATACGTAAAATACTAGACGGTACTATACATTCGGAAATTACCTTCAACACAAAAAGTAAATACCAAAGAATAAAACTCAGAAACGCGGATCACTTAGCACTACGTTTCCCTAGAACCAGATACGGAACCCTAAATTTGATGCATGATGGTGCTAAATTATATAATAACCTACCTAAAACTCTGAAAGATATCAAACCATTTAATACTTTCAAAAGCAAATTAAAATTACATGTTATAAACAATATCACATAACAGATAACACTAATAGTATCATCTAATCTAAATTATCACCAGTAAAAAAAAAAATCTTTAATAAATTAATTTCATTTAAAACACCTGCCAAAATTAAATAATAAAAGTGATTTACCTACTTCTGCGATTGTATATAGTTAATTTATATAAACAGATAAAAAAAAACTGCAGATCTAAAAAGCTAAACTAATTACTATAATTAAAATAATAAAAAAAAAAGAAAAATACCTACATAGAACGTAATATAAAATTAATACATATATGCATAAAAACAGGCTTAAAACTCCTATTTTCATCTCAATTAAAATTAAAATATACATATACACTGGTTTTATTAACAAAGCGTAAAATAAACAAATGTTCTTTAAATATTAAAAATAATGGGAAAAGATAAAAAAAAATATATAGGATAAAATTACTTTATTACCTTACATACAAACACATATTTAACATAAAAATATCAATTAATTTATTAAAATAATGTCATTACGATAACCGATAATTAACTACTGCTTAAAGGTCTGGTTTAACTGGCCCCGTAAACAAGCCTGGCAGCCATGAGTCGAACAAAAAAGATACCCTCGCATGTACCAATTACTAACCAATTAAATCTAAAGCTTATGTTAAGACCATTAGGGTCCAATCTTAGTTTATTCTGTGTTTGAATCATTAGTTTAAATCTAAATGCAACTGTGTATTATTGAACATTGTCATAAGTGCTTGCTTATTGTGTAACTTATAATTTTTAAGTTAACTATTTATAAGTAGTCTTATAAGTGAAATTCCTGTAATTTCTTAGACAAAATAAAGTTTCTATAAACCGAAGTAACGTCGGTCCCGTACAGTCACCTGCAATAATATCTTATCCTTCGAAGGCCACAAAAATATGTGACACGCTCATATGGCTCTACAAATATCGTGTCAGATATTTTTGCGGGATTCGTTGTGTAACATATTATTGCAGACTGTATCACTAGGTGTATGTAACAGCTTCACGGAGGTAAAACAAACACAACACGATGCAGGAGCAGGACTTACAGCCTTATTCGAACCGATATTAGAATGATATTGGAATCATATAAGTTAGCTGTCATTCGCGCGTCCCGGGGCCCATTTCTCGAACGATATTACTCTAATATTATTAGTGTGTTGCCATGGTAACCCATACGACTTGACAGTTCGTGGACTAATATATTAGTCTAATAGTCTAATACCGTTCGAAAAATGGGACCCTGGGCCCTATTTCTCGAACGGTATTAGACTAATATTATTAGTCAACGAACTGTCAAATCGTATCGGTTACCATGGTAACACACTAATAATATTAGACTAATACCGTTCGAGAAATGGGCCCCTGCTCGCACTAATACATATATACCTACTTGTGCGGACGATCTGCGCGAAATCATAATAAAATGTGATCGTAGAAAATTTCCACTATAGTTCACTAAATTCCTTATCAAAAAGAGATACCTACCTATCTCTCTCTATGTAGAACAATTTGATTGTAACGTAATAGCTACTTTTTAACTCGAACTGTAGAAATTGTACTTAAGTATATCTTTTTGAAAAATATTAGATAGGGTTGTACATACTTTTGGTGCGTTGTCTCATCCGCTACTATTGATGCTGACTATACTAACTAGATGACAGAGACATTGTCATACGGTGAAACAAGTTAACTAAAACCAAAAAGAATAGATAGTATAGAGGGGTCCTGTCATTGTTAATTTTGTAGTCACTGTAAATTTACTGCCATCTATCGACACACGACTAAAACTCAAAATGAAAACGTATAGAGTTATCAAAACATGTATATATGTCGCAGTCGGATCGTATAATCCGCCGTATTACATTACGGCTAGCCGTTTTCAAAAACAGGGGCGTTTTGAAATGCGGCGGTTTAACGATTAGCCGGATTGAATGCGGCTGAATGAGAATCCGCCGGAATGTATTCGGCGCCATACGTTCTTCAACACGGCTAGCCGTAATGTAATACAGCGAGTCATTAGCCGCCGCTTTGACAGTTTTTAGTTCCCATTTTTAACACCCGTGGCGCTGCCTGACAAACGCTGGGGTGTCCATCAAATCTGGAGTTCGTCGGACTGTTTCTTTTCAAAAAACATTTCTTTCGCAACTTAACTAGACGGAGCCCCGCTTCGCGGGGCTCCTATTTCTGAGCGGTTTGCCCTTCGGGCATCTGAAGCTACCTAACGAACCTAACCTACCTACCTATAGATTTAGTGAGACGTCCGTGAAAACATTACACTTTGGGGAAAAAAGCGTAGGTAGGTAAGTAGGTTAGGTTCGTTAGGTAGCTTCAGATGCCCGAAGGGCAAACCGCCCAGAAATAGGAGCCCCGCTTGCGGGGCTCCGTCTATTTAAGTTGCGAAGGAAATGTTTTGGAAAATAAACACATGTAGTGCGGTGGGACCATGGTAAAAATAAATTAAATTGCAAACATTGTCAAACTCCGGTTACGTAGGCGACCGAAAGAACTGGTCACTCTACAATCTAAAATAGTAGTACGATGCGGCTAAACGTTGGCCGCCTTATTGAAGAACGTATCGCAATGACAATCCGGCTAATCGTCGAACCGCCGCATTTCAAAACGCCCCTGTTTTTGATAACGGCTAGCCGTAATGTAATACGGCGGATTATACGATCTGACTACGACATATATATGGATAAATGATTTTATTATTTTTATATCATTTTGATCCATGTTCATTCACTGATATCTATGTGTTAAAATTGTTAAATATGAAACGGTGTCGTCACGCCATCTAGCCGAGGATACGCTAAAGGTGTGTGCGCCATCTATTCGAGAATGACTTTTGCTTCAATTCCGAGGCACGTTTTTTCCTTAGACTTTATTCGTCTTATACGAAGTTACATATGTCTGCTAAAACTGTATGTATGTGGCGACATCTAGCGAAACACCCTACCATTTATCATAACATTCACGACGCTGACGACTATCCGAACTACCCTTACAGAGTAACAACTTTGCGTATAACGCCATCTATTGCTTACTGGATGCACTAGCTGAAACGGTAGTTTTCTATTCCATAAATTCACTACTCGAGTAGACTACTCAGTTCAATATGCGTTCGAAAGAGGGAGTTACTAAACTTTTTATATGAAGTTTTTGATAATTAAAATCGCCGGGTGACAAGCAAAAGTCAGTAACTAACACCAAATTAAAATTATTGAAATTGAAATTATTGGACAATAAACCGTGTTACAAGTGTAATAAAGTGCATTGTTACTTTAATTTTTTGATTGTACTTAGTGACTTTTGCTTGTCACCCGACGAAATAGGGTTAGTATCACATGGTCAAAGACGCAGGTCGTCTACAGCGACAACTCACCTAAAAATTATTTGGGCAAATTTGCAGATAGTCTAAAACGTAAGCGGTCCATGAAGCAACTCGTCTAAAATCACATAAAATTACATAAGTAAATATTCTTTATTGTACCAATAATTATACATTTTACATATTATACATGTAAAACTACACAGAAATTTTAACGGAAAAATAGAACCCAGTAACAACAGGCGGTCTTATCGCTAAAAAGCGATCTCTTCCAGACAACCTTTGGGTAGCAGGAAATGTAGAACTCAAAACAAAAGTCAACAGGTAGTGCACGGAGCGAAATATGGAGACTATTAAACACAAACACACGTATTACATACTACTTATATTAGTATTGCAACAAAACCTAATAGGTACACAAATAAATATACAATATACATAATATACCTATTTATACTGACATATATACAATATATAAAATGGCAACCCAGTGTTCCTGGTGTTCAAATTCTATTTGGAATAAATTTCTTATTGTTATAGCGCTAATAGAAATGAATGTGCATAACTAATAATACACAATTATACCTACTTTATAAAACGCACTGAATAAGATGTAGGTAGAGTTAGACCAAGAAAAGTCTGCGGTTTATATAGCCCACGCAGTGCAAGTGTTATTTTATACATCATAATTTCATAATAATCTTTGACGTTTAAAATAACACTTGCACTGCTAGGGCTATCAAAATCGCTGCATACTTTTCTTGGTCTAACTCTACCTACTCTCTGATTGATACACATAACATAAGTATCTCTGGTCAGTTATCATTAAAATTAACTTCAACCACCTTGACCCATTAACAATTTATTTTTGATGTTCATTGAAATCTAAATTCTAAGAATTAAATTAAACATTCAAATAAACACAATCAGATACATCTTCATCAACCTTGAACTGTCGTCATTAGGTGCAAAACATCTGTAACTTTCATCATTAAATTTAATGATGGATTGACTGGATAATCTAACGAGCTGTAAGCAGGGACAGGAACCGGTTACCTTAACCGGGGTTTTTCATAGGGTTATTTTAGAGGTGTTTATAAAAACCCCTACCATAACGGTAACCGCTTAATAAGGTAACACTTTGATTCGGTAACCGTATCAGATCGAGTTAACCTCTGTTACCGGTAACCGAAATAAAAACCCAGTCTATTCAGTTACCTCATTATGAGGTTTTTGACCAGTTCAAACGATTGTAATCTTTACGCACACTTAAATTCAACTTATTATTGAATAACCGAGGTTGGCATGGGCGGTCTATGAAGCCTCCAGCACAAACAAGTTTTTTTGCCTTTCCTTTGTTTATCTTTATACCTACTTGTGTGGTGTGTTCTTATTATAAATATTATTATATTATAACTAAAATAATTAAAATAAGTTTAATAAATAAAATAAATAAAATAAATAAAATAAATAAAATAAATAAAATAAATAAAATAAATAAAATAAATAAAATAAATAAAATAAATAAAATAAATAAAATAAATAAAATAAATAAAATAAATAAAATAAATAAAATAAATAAAATAAATAAAATAAATAAAATAAATAAAATAAATAAAATAAATAAAATAAATAAAATAAATAAAATAAATAAAATAAATAAAATAAATAAAATAAATAAAATAAATAAAATAAATAAAATAAATAAAATAAATAAAATAAATAAAATAAATAAAATAAATAAAATAAATAAAATAAATAAAATAAATAAAATAAATAAAATAAATAAAATAAATAAAATAAATAAAATAAATAAAATAAATAAAATAAATAAAATAAATAAAATAAATAAAATAAATAAAATAAATAAAATAAATAAAATAAATAAAATAAATAAAATAAATAAAATAAATAAAATAAATAAAATAAATAAAATAAATAAAATAAATAAAATAAATAAAATAAATAAAATAAATAAAATAAATAAAATAAATAAAATAAATAAAATAAATAAAATAAATAAAATAAATAAAATAAATAAAATAAATAAAATAAATAAAATAAATAAAATAAATAAAATAAATAAAATAAATAAAATAAATAAAATAAATAAAATAAATAAAATAAATAAAATAAATAAAATAAATAAAATAAATAAAATAAATAAAATAAATAAAATAAATAAAATAAATAAAATAAATAAAATAAATAAAATAAATAAAATAAATAAAATAAATAAAATAAATAAAATAAATAAAATAAATAAAATAAATAAAATAAATAAAATAAACAATTTTTTTAGTATTTTTTTTAGTTCTGACGGCACATCACTAAAACTACTTTTCTCAAAAATGGACGGCAAAGTCGACTTTGCCGTTTAAAAAATAGGTCGCGAAGCGCGTAGTTTATGGTCAGTCAAAAATTAAAAAGTTAAAAACATTGCAGTCTCGATTTTGGGACTGCAATGTTGCATACAAATTCCATTATTTGTCGAGCTCCAAACTTTTTAAAAGTTGAAATGGCCATATCAAATGAAGGCACAGGCCCATTAAACAGCCAAACAGATGATTAGTACCGCGACTATTTACCTGTCTCAAATAGGTTGGCGTATTTTCGGCAGAAAAATACACTTCTACTTTTTTATTAAAAAAATAAAAAGGCGGCAAAGCTAATTTTTTCAATTGTTTCTACTTTTTTCTGTGAAAATATATACCTAAGAACGTTGCTTTTGTAAAATATTTCTATGATATTTATATTTCTTGCACCATTTTTGAGAAAAGCACTATATATGACTCGGCTGGAAGGCTACTTGCTGGCTTCGGATTCAATTAAACGGACTCCCAAGGTCGTCCGTTTAAACCGAATCCTCAGCCTGCAAGTAGCTACTTCCGAGCCTCGACAATAATGTACTATTAATGTAGCAAACCAGTAAGCAACCGATAATAAAGGTTACCATAACTGAATGAAAACCTGTTAAAAACCCTTAACAAAAACCCTATCGCGATGGGGTTTTGAGATTAACTCGGTTAAAGGTTAGGGTTACCGTTTCAATAAGGTTACCATTACAATCAGGTAACAGTATGATAGGGTTACCGAATGATACGGTAACCGAATCGATTGGGTTACCGAATTGATAGGATTAAGCGTAAAGAGGGGTTTTCCGGTCCTTGGCTGTAAGTAAACAATTTTCATTAAGAACCCTACTTATGTATTATTTTTTATATTTATTTAAACTTTATTGCACAAATTTAATTTCTTGCTTGGCGGGTTATTAAGGTTGGTAATGCTGTATTGAGCATAAAAAAAATTCTCAAAAAGATGACGAAATGTCAGTCAAGATCCTTATCAATGATAACTTATCATACACAGACAAGAAAAGCAAGAAAGTTAAGTCATGTAAACAGTGAATTTACAATTGCAAGTAGATGGAAAGACAAGTTATCCAAGGATATCTTAGCTAAATCCAGATGATCTAATAAAGAAAATGTATTAAATACAAATGAAAATAATGTCGTCTTCGGTCCATCTCGCTTTTCTGTGTCTCAATTTTATCGCTTTGACAAAGAATTGTATAAGAATGGTAAGAAAGATATTATATGTGGAAGTAGGACTCCATATAAATCGATCCATTTGTCGTAGAATGGAATCTTCGACTTCGTTTAGCTGTTTATCCGTTTATTCTTCCCATCAATTTCTTACATAAATGAGCTAAATAATTCGGCATCAAGCGAGGATTAGCTTCGTTATTAAGAACGAGACAAGTATAACTTCAATAGCGATGTAAAACTGAGTGTGAGGAGGATGGAGCGATAAGACGGTTCAATTTGTCCTGCAGTTTAAGGGAAAAACAAACACCTTGACAGGGTGTCCATGAAAGCGGAGAAATAGGGAATGCCTCACTCGAAATTGTTAAGACGGTTATTGAAAAAGCATACAAATATATGATAACATGAATATCCCACGCCGATTTATTCCTTTAATATTACAGACCTAAGTATAACATGCACTCAAATACCATTAGTGTATTTTAATTCGGTAACATAGAAAACTCAAATAGTTTCAATCATCAAATCAAATTTAGACCTTTAAAGGACAAAATTTCTTAACCTCAATTCAAGCCTCGTCGGCACCTTAAAGTCCTAAAAATCCTGCTTAAAACATTACAAAAAGATGACTTTTAAGGTAATCTATTTCCTTATAATACCTATCTTATTGTGCCCCATAAAGGATGACTCATGTTAGACCGGGCCGTGTCCGGGACGGAGATTCCGGCGCATCGTTTTCTATGGAAAGCTTCACGTGATCGCCTGTCATGTCATAGAAATGTAGGCGCCGGAAGCTCCGGCCCGGACACGGCCCGGTCTAACGTGAGTCATCCTTAAAGGGTTAAGTATGAACATTTTTTGTTTTTGCTGTTTGTCGTAGTGAAAAGTGAAAATTCCATAGAAAAGGGCATGCTAGCTGTTAGCACCAACCAATTCTAATAAAGCGAATAGGTAGCAAATCCAAAAACTGGTTAGACTATCCTTGGCTGGCATAGGTCGCCATCAGATATATTGGAGCGACCAAAGTGCTCACAAATATCAGAACATGCCTCTATTGTCAAGGCGTTAGTGCCTGTTCAGATTTTTTGACCACCTCAGCCGCTCCGATATATCTGATGGCGACTTTTACATTTAGCATAGGTATCCATGAATTATGTCCTATTCAAAATAGAAGCTTCAGCAGAGACAGTTGGACACCTTCGTTCCCGTGGA
Organism: Cydia splendana; assembly: GCF_910591565.1. Taxonomy (NCBI): domain Eukaryota; kingdom Metazoa; phylum Arthropoda; class Insecta; order Lepidoptera; family Tortricidae; genus Cydia; species Cydia splendana. The sequence goes on from NC_085960.1 coordinate 15,264,023, forward strand.
GCGATCGCTGCGATTACCGCCGTCCCGGATTAGCTTCAATTTTAAATTGTTGATTACTTTCCCGCCCCCACCCCGCGCCACCTCGGACCGAGAATCTTCGCAAATGACATGCTGTTAAATTTTTAAAAAATTGGTTTGAGGAAGTTTTTAGGATGGTTAGCAAAAAATAGGAAGTACCAAAGGTACTAATATGAAGTTGATATCAAATAGTGTTATGTTGTCAGTATGAATAAAGAATTAATAATGCTTGGACAACGTTAATAGGAAAATATTTTGCAAACAATTTATTTTTATTAATAGCGACAGAAACAAGTAGAGTAATACCTACTTTATCAATTCTTACAAGTTCCATGTGATTTTATAAAGAGTATATTTTTATATACACGATATAAGGTAAACGTACTGGTGCTCGACGCGGTCCCCAGTACATGTCATCTTGAAACTTTAGTCATTGTCAATACTCAATAGAGGTGACAGCAAGGTGTCATCTATTGGGCATTAGCATGTCGAGCACTAGTACGTTTACCTTATGGTATTTAAACTTAATTAAATATCTCTGGAATGCAGAGGTATGATTTATTTTTTCAAAATAAAAATGTCTATACCAAGTGGAAGACATTGTTTTGCCATCAGTACCTCATTTATCCAGTTTATGCGAAGACATTAGGAAGGAATATGACGCTCTCGAAAAGATACCAATTTAAATGTTATATCGCGCCTTCAAATTGAGGAAAACTCCACCTATATTCCAATCGTTATCAAATAAAATAAAAAATAGATCCCTGCTTAATGATGAAAAATTTAGTAAAATACCGATTTATGACAAATCATTATCCAAGTAATGAGTGGCCAATATTTCTATAAATAATACACTTACAAATTTATAAACGGGTAAAATTAATGGTTGTTCGATTGATAAGTTATTACACTTGTGGTAAACACCCCTATAATGCATGTGGCAAATCCTGTAAAATACCTAATAGACTGGTCTTATTTTTGTAATAATCGATTTCGACTGGCAAATCATATTACTTTTTGGCAGCCGCGTTTTTTAACCTAACTTGCTTAGTCTTGGGAAACTTAATTATATTAAATTCTAAGGTCCCTTGTTTTTATTTTTGTGTTAATAATTTGTAAATTATGACTCATAGCAAAAAAAAATCTCATACAAAGAATAATAAACATAACATTTCCTACAAGAAACATATAGAACACTTTTCCCTAGGATCATAATTTAAAAAGGTTTTAATGAATAAATAATCTACATAAAATTTCCTCCATAAAATATCTTTAACACTTTTCTCTAGGATCAATATTTAAAAGGATATTACTTATGTATTAGAACATTTTTTGCTATGCGGTGGCGTTTAAGAGTTATTTACGAAAAACTAAAAAAAAGGGACATTTAATATCAAATATCTCACTTCCGGTCAAGAATGCGTCAGCGGGGTCTAGTTAGGTTAAAAAACCCGGTTGCCAAAAAGTAATATGATTTGCCAGTCGCATCAAGAAGGAGAGCGATTTTGAATTTTCTTGTCTAGTCTTTAAGTAGTAAGTACCTATTTAACTTAATCATGTTAGAAACTATGACACGTGCTTTAAATTTGGTCTCAAAATACTATCCAGGATTTTTCTAGTAGTAGTAGTAGTGCGAGTTCATACATTGTCTATATATACTATAAACTAGGAACATATATTAGAATATTATATTCATGTAGATATTTTACAAGCCTCGCATGTCTCGTAAATAGTGAAGTGTAATAAATCTAAAATAAAGATTATACACAAATATGTTTATTAAACAAATATTAATGTATTAATTAACTAATTATGATAAAAAGTAAGTCCGCCCTTAACGATAACAAGTGTAAGAAAACTTGAAGGGCTAATTTGGGGTATAAACACAAGGGACAGAAATCACGCGCCCACACCTTCATCAAGCGACCCTCACCGATTAGTGGCCGGTGGAAGGGGTAGCGCCGTATACATTACGGGGTTTGATTTTACTAGTCACTAGAGCTCTAAAATTAAAAGATTTTAAAATCTGTTCAGGTTTTAATACCCACGAATGTGAATCTCGATATTCTCTAAGCTCGAACACCTTCAATATTGTCATTAGGTATCTCTCTCGCACTTGGTGGTCCAAGTGAGATGCACTGCGAGTCGTATCGCAACAATATCAAAACTTTAACAAATAAGTGCCACTCCTAGTCAATTCACTGAATCATGGCGTGTATTGTTCGAATAGACGACTGAAAGTATACCTAGATCGTGAGGCCCTACCGCGAAAAAAGAAGATCGCAATTTCTTTATTTACCTCCCTATCCCTCGAATATAAGTACAAGATATATTTCAATTTTCGTATTTCACGGTAAACCCTCTGAGCTAGTGTCAACCAGAAGAAGTGCCCCGCACCCGCAATCTTCCGAATGTCCAATTGTCCACCCAATGAGCTAACGGAAATCAGGCAAAAAAAAAACAATAAGTTTCTGCTCCTTTGTTTTACGAATGTGGCGTCGGAATGTTTCCAAAATTGCAAAATTTCCACAATAATTCTCAATCTCATATTTTTATATGAAAATAGAAATTTTTCATTTACCGTAAAACGGGGTGAGTAGGTTTCGCGGGGAGAGGTGGGTTATGAATGGGGAGGGAAGGTTTGAAAGGGGGGTGAGAAGGGATTTTAAGGCTACTGCTAAAAAATAATGTATTCCAATTTAAAATGGAGCTATAGTAATACGCATAATAAAAAAAATCGATCCAACAATCTTCCAAAATCAGCTTTGTATGAGAATCCCTCTCACCCCAAATACGAGGCACTACGGGGTGAGGTGGGTTATCCTCTTTATCGTCAAAGTTATGAAATGGAACTAACCAAAATAAAATAAAAACTAAAATACAAACGTCCGGAACACTTATTATATATGTCACTGTAAAAGCCCGAAGTTCGGCAAAACCTAGGATTTACCGGTAAAACCTAGGTTTTACCGATGCCGATCGGTAAAAGCCCGAAATGTTAAATCTTACTAGTTTACTTCGGGCTTTTACCAACACCGATATGGTAAATCCTAGGTCTTACCACGGCGACCGGTAAAGTTGTAATCATGCACTGACTCTCAACCCCTCCCGCTCAAACCCCCGTACACCGCACCGCATGCGCCGTTAAGTGGGTTAGGTTAGGTTTGAACTGCGATCCTCACAGAACCGAACAAAAGTGGGTTAGGTTAGGTTAGAACTGCGAGCCTTACAGAAACGAAATTCTACTAGAAAAGTGGGTGGTTTTACCTCCTTTTCTACATAGTGCACCATCTACCATAATCTTTCATCGGGCCCCATAGAAATCGGTTTTTTTTTCTTAAAAATTATCATCTAATAATCTCAAGAATCAGTGCATGATTCAAACTTTACCGGTCGCCGTGGTAAGACCTAGGATTTACCATATTGGTGTTGGTAAAAGCCCGAAGTAAACTAGTAAGATTTAATATTTCGGGCTTTTACCGATTGGCATCGGTAAAAACTAGGATTTACCGGTAATACCTAGGTTTTGCCGTACTTCGGGCTTTTACAGTAACATATACACCATTCAGTTTTCATATGTAAAAATAAAATGTTATCGAGGTTTGAATTTCAATTTGACCCTACTCACCCCATTTTACGGTACCTAAGAAGTTTCATTCGTTTCTTGTAAAATTTTCCTGAAATTCCCGAGAATATTTGCAACATTTTCGATATTATTTTCCATAACTTGCACATTTTGTCGGTGATCGTAAGCAAGCAATGTACGGCACGTCGACTGTTGCCCCCGGTGGCGATGGCGGTAAATCTCCACTAGGCTCGGCTAATGGCGGGTCAGGTACCACAATAATACGCCGCCGGCAACGACTGCTGCCTTATTATCAAACATATACTTATCAATTAGGTTTCGAAGTAAAATCATTTATTTATATAACAAATATAAAAAGTAATATTATAGAATTTAAAGACTAGGGTTGATAGGGTAAATGTGCCTAGCACGCTGCTGGCGTTGCCTCTTTGCTAACAGCTAGCGAAATATGCTGGACTAAATATGCGCCGGACCTGGGGTCGCCGCTTTTTTCTCGGAGGCGTTGACCTAACTTTCTTACTTAGGTTCGTATATAATTAAATAATTAGATTAATAAACGGGGATAATTCAATAGTAAAACATAACTTTATCGGGTATATCGCGAATTCATTTTGTTACTTACCTTTATTTTCAACGTATCGACACAGGTTACACTGGTCGTGGTCGCGGAAAACGGATGTCCAAGCAAAATGACAAAACAGAGATTTGTATAACTAACCGACGAAAAGTCTATGAAAACGTTAGGCTGGCTTTAAAAAGGTGCCTATTTATATTTTAATATGTGTTCAAAACGCGAAAGTGTGTTATATGACATCAATACGAACAGCTAGCAGAACAAAAACAGAGAGACGAACCAGATCATCATAACATTATATTATATACTATATTTTAGAAAATCATTATTTCTGTTAAACATTATTTATCGCTGCTTAGGCAATTTTTAAAGCTTCAGCTTCAGCTTTTCATAAGTGTAACGACTATAAAATCAAATATTCTTCACATAAATACTGCCGTAATGGAAAAGTGAATTAAAAGTCAATGGTAGCGATACAATCTTACTGCCTATTGTTGGCGAAACGCGGCAGCCTCCCGGATCACTAAAGTCAACAAGGACAATTAGTGAATGGCACATCTGCTCGCATTGTGCTCCGACAAATTGTCGTTAATGTGCCCGAAACATCTGACTGCTCAAGGTGCGCGGCGCGCGCGGTTGTGCTTATCATCTTTGTGCTATAATCAGATATTACTAATTTTATTCTATTATAGTTTTTATATTTCATATATCAGAACCCGAAAAGTCACACGAACTTACCTATTAATACAGTAAAATTATACATTTTGCATTTGCGTCAAATCCGGTAGTTCTGATTTTTTGCAGACTTGTTTATGATGTTGGCCCAATGAATAATCCAAGTTTGTGACCTCGAGCGCCGAACGCAACTTTGTCAAAAATCGAATAAGCCGCAATTTTTTTTAGATTTGGGCCATTATAACCCTAAAGTACTAGTTTTTTATAGTAACTTTCTAGGGCGTTTTTAAAGTAGACTAAATTTGCTACAATTAGACACTAGAATTGTCTCTGTACATCTAATATTTTCCGAGATAAAGCCTTACAAAATGTACAAGTTTTTCGAACTTGTATTCGTAGGCTAAGTAAGTGCAGTGAGTATACACTTATGTCTCAGGCGATGCCGGTTGGCACAATTGTTTCTAAGGTCAATCAAAGCTGATTTGGCCCGGTAGCCTCAAGATCGTACCCCCCCCCCCTCAAACAGGGTTGACAAAGTTACGTTCGGCGCTCGAAGTCACAAACTTGGATTATTCATTGGGCCAACATCATACACAAGTCTGCAAAAAATCAGAACTACCGGATTTGACGCAAAAGAGCCAGGTTACAAAATTCGACAAAGTTACTGGATTATATAAGTTTTAAGTTTTTCCATACCTAGGTACGTACTTCTAAAGTATGTTCAATGTTCATGTCAACTTTTTGGGTTCTTAAATATTTAGTTAGACGTGAAAAAGTAGGCCTAGCCATTTGATATTAAGGACTAGATGCATGAGAAGTGTAAGGGTTCCGCTATTTTAGCTTGGCGCTAAAAATGTGCACTACAATTTGTTGTCAATATGATACGATGTTTACTTTACCTACTAGGTATTTACCGACTGCCTGACCTGCTAGTATATAATATACATAGTACTTACTTATAACATTAACAACCATTGTTATTGTAATACCTTGCAGGAACTGCTAGAGCTTAGGGGACACATTTTTTAATAAAAATAACAATTGAAACAATACAGCCGAGTCTGTTGCTTTTATTCCATTCTCCTATCACGTACTAATCCGCTTAAATGTAACCGATCTGTGCTTTTCACACCATTTGCTCCTAAACATACCAAATTACACACCTTTATTGACACATTCACCCGACTAAGACCTTATAGACTATTACATAACGTTCATATTCGTTCACCGTAGCATTTAAGTAATTTGGTGGAAATAAAATATATCAACAAATAATGCGATTTGTGTCGAAAATCGCTGGATTGACGTTTTTGTGTGTGTTTGATTGACAGCTCGGTTGTGTGCGCTTCGGCATTCCATTTGGACTGTTTCGGACATGTGGATGATCTGACAACGTGTTTGTTATAATGAGTGGCGGATTTATAATGGAAATCTGTTGTAGGTCGTATTGGCTTTTTTGTACACAATATCCTTATTTGTATTGGCAAATGTTGTCAGAATATATTAGTGAATGTATTCAAGGGTACTAAAATATTGTGTGACCATGCTGTGTTGCTATGATCCACAGGTTTAAACTTTCAGTGCCTGTCTCTACCTATGATACATACTTGTATAACATTACAAATTAATACTGAATGCCCAACAATATGCTTATAATTAAACACACCATCATATATAAAAAAAGTAATTTATAAATAACAGTGTTTAAAACTGAATACGTAAAACGGAAATAGATCCAAACTCAGCTGTTATTGCAACACTTTAATAAACAGCCTAAGCAAAAGTCACCATCTACAATTTAACAAACTAAGCGTTTAAATTATACTCCGGAGTATTTGTTCCGCAATATATTATTATAATATTATAAGAGCCGTCGCACGCGCAGCTATAAAGACGACAACCGCACCAGTAACATATTATATGTGTGTATGATAATACAGGATAATATATTAGCGGGTGATCTGCTTATCACGGTAATATATGGGGGATTATGGCAATACAAAGTTATTAAATAAATATATTTGTTTACTTGCTAAGTGGACGCGGCTAGGTAAGGTTGACAATTTGACATGCGCATTACGCACGAATGTTTAATAGTAACTTATAGTTTTGGTAACATGCTACTTTAATGCATAGTACCTACTATGATCTATTATGTAAGTTAGTATGATTTAGAGTTTAGAAACAAAGTAATCACTATTTTTGTCAGTTTGGGTGGGTACTTATACATATTACAAAGATACAAATATATGACTATCTTCGTTTCCAAGTATCAATCATAAATCACTAACAATACATAATCAAACATTGGAATATAAATCACACATTATGACGAAACAACCAAACATTTTATGGTTAAATTGCGGCTAGCGAGTTTTCTTATTTATTTATGTTATGGAGATCCAACAGCTATCTATACAGAGTATTCCAAATTGATAAGAGATGGAAAGCCAATTACAGGGTCACACATGTAGAGCTTATGCCTTCAAGAATTTCTATCTTTTGCCAACCCCAGACGCTCAAAGATTACGTGCATTGACACAGGCGAGGCGATCCATGACTTACGGCCGGTGGCAAATGGACTGGCCCCATAATATGAAGCCCAGCTACAAAGTAGACTCGAAAATAATCTTATTCCACTTTCAATCTTTTGTGAATGTTAGCGTAATATTTCAAGCTATACGTAAAGTTTTATAAAAATATATACGTCTTACCTTTTGCCATGTGAATTTAGCTGGGTAACGGAATGCACTTAAAAGCAATGAAAAAGGGGCAACTCTCTATGAAACTTCCCAAAAATATTTGTCTATATTTAAAAAACCGGGCAAGTGCGAGTCGGACTCGCGCACGAAGGGTTCCGTACCATAATGCAAAAAACGGCAAAAAAAAAACGGTCACCCATCCAAATACTGACCCCGCCCGACGTTGCTTAACTTCGGTCAAAAATCACGTTTGTTGTATGGGAGCCCCACTTAAATCTTTATTTTATTCTGTTTTTAGTATTTGTTGTTATAGCGACAACAGAAATACATCATCTGTGAAAATTTCAACTGTTTAGCTATCACGGTTCGTGAGATACAGCCTGGTGACAGACAGACGGACGGACGGACGGACGGACGCACAGCGGAGTCTTAGTAATAGGGTCCCGTTTTACCCTTTGGGTACGGAACCCTAAAAAGACCTAAAGATAATTGTCCTTACCTATATGTGTAGATTAGCCAAAGACATCTTCTGATTTGAATTTTAACTCGTGTAATGAAATCCACCGCAAAATTCAATAAACCGTACAATAAACCTTCTAACAGCCTGTAGTTTATAAGTAGCAATAATAATTAAAGGCGGCCGCTAACGAACGGCCCAAAACGAACAAATCGCTGACAAACGGGCTGCATTGTGGGCTACCGGTCTTAACTCTTGCGCGGGACCGATTTCTGCTAACCGCGCAGGGTTCCGTACCTATAACCTTTACAAAAATGTTTTACAACAGTCACAACAAGGTATCCTCTTAAGCAATTCAACTCAGTAATCTAAACGTTTGTCTATATGGTAGTGTATGTATAATTTGTATTTCCATTGATTACATATTTTTTACTTCCGATATTTTCCCACTAATTATATCATTAAGATGGGTCGACAACCCCTTGAATGTCTTCTATATTTATTGACTATTATTAAACCACAGGTCATTTTAAATAAACTTCATTATTTTTATCACTTAGAACATATATAGTTGTTAAATAGGTACTTTTCTGTATGTTCACATTTCAGTATTTTCAAATATTTTTTATTTATAATTTACATTCGTGTCTAAACATTTTTTTGGTTTTCTTTTTACCCTTATAACCCTAAACATAACTAAAAGCCATGGTCCTTTGTCCAAAGTATTAAACACGATGGAGAGTTTATCGACACCACGAACCTTACATTGGCCAGGCAATTCTGAACCTCACTTTGTATAGAACTCCTCCTAAAGAGGGACTCTAACACTATGGTCTTATAAAGTATTTGGAAGTAACGATTTGAAAGGTATAAATTCATTGATGTTAAGCCGTTGTGGTGAACGGCGCCATATTAAAATGTAAAAAAGAAAATGAATGTGTTTAAAACTCGGTTCGGGTTGTCGTAGTCAGTAGCATCTGTGTAAATTGACTTATTCTGTGTCTCTATTACAATCGTCAACGTAAAATGACTTCCAGCAGTCAAAGTATGACTTGTCTATCGCTATTATAGGCATGATTGGTACCCGCTGCAGTGTAGCAAAAAACACGCGAATAAACTACGATTATCGAGCTACCATGTCATGCCATGTCGGACATAGGTACCTAAGTAGTATTAGATATTGTTGTTTGCGTCACTAGGTTTTCACTGGTGAATTTGACTCCGACCACGACAAAACTTCCTGTGTATAGGTTCTGCTATGTCTATGTTAACACTTATGCCAGGAACTATATTGAATCCAAATCTGTATTCAATAGGTGTATTAAATGTAGGATTGTCTTTATGTAGCATGAAACTAGCAGCCAACTATATTCTCATTCGCATTTTGAATTAATATTGATTAAATCGTCTGTTGAAACTGAGGGCGAGGGTGCCCTTAGATTGACAGGTTGTCATCACACGGGTGTTGTGATAGGACAGAGTCATCACATATCACATGACGGATGTAACAAATGTGCCCACTAATTGCCCGACAGTTTTTCTACTTCCCCTGTCCTCATTAATTTATTGCATCGCTGTTAATCGCTTTTAATCTACCTATTATTGAAATTTACATATTATGCAATTGCAGATCCTAAAGTGTCACTTTTGATACATTAGCATATAATGATAATGATGTTAGGTTTACACGTTTAGTCTGGTCCGGCACGTATGGGGGTCCAAGGGGGAGGCCTATGTTCAGCAGTGGACGTGTTATGGCTGAGATGATGATGATGATGATTTTAGTCTGATTGGTCATAGATGTATGTACAATGTACATTAAGACAGAAATACTATTTTTTATGAATATTAAACCTAACATTAACGAATGATATTAGTTAACAAGCATTTATAGACCGTATATACTTGCCTATACAAGAAATAGAGTATTGAGGTAATACGGTTCTTCCCAGAAACACTCAGATAGATACCTAACTGACTATACCTGTACAGATCGCTATCGGCACTCCAAACAATCCTGCGAACCGATTGAGGAAAATGCGCTAGAAAAATGGTTCTTATTCCAATAAAACTTATCAAATATTTATTTAATATGAATGTCCGAATGAGAGTCTTTTTGTACATTTGCCTCGTATAAACCATACGATACTTTTACTATTAATTTTAACCTTACCTAAAATGAATTTAAATCATGGTGAAAAATTACTATAAAGTAGGTTCGTAGCCAACATGCCAATCGTTTACGCTCCATAGCGGACGAAATGCAACTGTCACTGTCGCACTAATATGGAATAGTTCTATGAGACACAAAGCATTTCGTTGTCGTAGCGCAATCGATTGTCACCTTGGCTAGGCACCCAGGAGTGGAGTTGCCAAGTATTAAGAGTCCAAATAATAACAGTTCTTTATCAGAAATAAATATTGAGAGTCAATAAAACAATGAAATTAAAATGAACCCTTAAAATGCGGCACTCGAAATATTGTGTATTTATTATATTGCTTGATTGATCGTCAAGTTTTAATTAAGTACTAGAAGTGATAATGACACATTGTGAAGTATCTTTATCAAATCAAACTAAGAGTGAAAACAACACCCTTGAGATTATGAATCCTTTATAAAGAACGTGTTTTAATTACATTGGAACAGTTTCAAGACAAGACCAGTGTTAATCATTTTCTTAGAGTCTTTCTTCATCGTATCAAAGAGATGCAGGGTATCAACATTTTTGTGGTTTTGGTGATCGTGGCTCTCTTTGGGCTAGTCTTTGCGGCACCTGCTGAAGGTAAACTACTAAATTATCCATTTTATCTATGCATGTACGCTCATACATTTTTTTACATAATTTTAGGGAGTCATTCAAATACTACAGATGTAGGAAGGATATTTTTGTAAACATGTACCTCCAATCCAAATACTCAAGTCACTTACACCGCCAATCTGTCGATTCTCTTAACTTTATTCAACACAGTTTTTTAAAATACAAGAATAATAATTTATTTTCCGTATTATTTTACACAACGTTTAATCAGTTCCATGAATAAGGGTTGTTAAGTTGGGTTGATTCAATCTCTGTATCAATTACCTAATTTTCATAACTACACACGATAACTACTACATAGCATTAAATGATTGCTTTTTTGCAGAGCTATCTGGTGTCGAGCAGCTCCCAGCGATGCTGGTGCGGTCGGGGCCGGCGCAACTGGCGCTGGGGTCGCCGCAGACGCGCCAGTGCACCAACGCCGCCTGCGCCAACCTGTGCCGCGCGCTCGGCTGGACCAACGGCTTCTGTCTTGACACCGAGTGGTGCCTCTGCTACAACTAACCTAAAACCCTGTCGCACGAGCGCTCATTAAGGGGCCGGTATATGACGTTTTCGATTTAGACCTCACTTTGTAACCATAATTTGTTCAATAAATGTTTGATAATTGCATTAAATTACACGTAAATTTATTCACGAAGAAACCGTGTACCGACTCTTTATGCCATTATATTTTTAATTTGCTGTTATTCTCTACAAATCGACACTAAAAGTATCAAAAAATCAAAATATGGAGTTCCGTTTGAGACAGAAGCAAAACAATTTTGTCTTTGACAGTAATTGAATTATTGTATGATTTTGGAAGCTAGATAATTCAGCTACCAATTTATTATCGATTTATATTTTTACTCACAAAGACAACACAGAAATTCAATCTCAAATGTAAACTTTCGAACAATTTCCATACATTGACGACATCACTCAAAATTCTTCTTCAAGTCAGATGCCCGTTGGGGCTACACCGGAGCACACGTGTACTTCTTCAAATGAAAATGACAGCTTGATTTTCTTGCTTTTGACAATTATATTGACATTAAATCATATACGCACACGAGAAAGCATACCAGTAGATAAAATGTATTTCAAAAAATAGGGTACATAAATATCAGCTCGCGTCTCATTTAAATTTCATTTGCTGTTATTTACGGGTCATTATTGTTGAAAACCGCAGTAAACTATCTTAAAATAATACGATTACAGTCGAATTTAAGTATTATCTTCCTTCAAAACTCGCTTAAAATGAAAAAAGTTTAAAGACTCATCTTTACTGATTGGGATCAATTTTTATTATGCTGGTATCATTTTGCGTCATTTTAAAAACGTATTTGACTTCTGTATGTCAATGAATTTTGATGACAACTGTAATCTTGTATTATATTATAGAACTTTTATATTAAAATATTGCCTATTAACAGGAAGAGTTATGTAATTCGTATAAGTAATACCTGAAAGTCTTGTAACTAGATCTGTAATACCATGGATTGCGACGAATAAATTATTATGATTATGCCGTTCGTTCCGTCTATATGTATAATGCGTGTACGTGCTGTTCTCTGAAAATCTTCAAGAAAAAATAAAGGCTAGACCAGCACTAAGTACTAGCAAGTTTTTGCGGCTTTGGAGACCGAGATGAAGCTTACAGGCCAATAGCGTTGTTGCCTGGTTATTGTTATGTATACCTATGTATCGAATGTTTTATAAATTTACTATAAAAAGCAATGTTTTATTTCGATTAGGTCTACATTTTGTGCATATTGCATATCTGAAGTATTTTCGTACTAAACTTGAAACTTCCGTTGAAACTAAATAAAATAATTATTCCAAATGTACAGTCACCTGCAATTTATGTTACACAACGAAGGCCGCAAAAATATCTGACACGATCTTATTTGTAGAACCATAAGAGCATGTCACATATTTTTGCGACCTTCGAAGAGTAGGTACCGTCATTACTCATTATCATCAACTTTGCCCGCTTTTTTTTTAAACACGAATTTCTCAAAAAAAATCACATCATATGACTTTTTTTTGCTCAGCACGTCCATTGTGATCAAACGCATCAGTTTATGTGAAGAAAACATTTTTTTATCGTGTTTTACCCATTTTTTTGCGTTTTAGAGAGCGGGCAAATAAAAAAATATCCGGGGTTTTCGCCAACATTGCCCAAGTCAATTTGGTATTCAAATACAGCTCGTATATATGATGATGATGTCTAAGGATCACTTAAAGGTTTTGGGCAATCCTACCATTCCCTGTTAATAACTTAGCGATAAGTGTAAAAACTTTTAAATAAATTTGCTGGGCAATGTTGCCTACCCGTTTTTGTCCATTTCCAAATAAGGCTCGCCTAAGCATTTTACAAAGGCTAGGGTTGTCACTTTTGAGAAAATCTGTTACAATAGTTTAATGACCAAAAATATGATTTTTGTTGTGTTTTCATTCGTTAACGGGATAAAACATCTAAATAAAGGATAATAAGACAAATTAAATACAGTATATATTTATAAACTTATTTTAGTGTACAAACATAACCTTCTTTTACTTGCGAAGTTGGGTAAATTAGATGAAAGTGACAACCCTAATCCGTTTTTGGTGGTGGGCAATGTTGGTATGGATGCCAAATTACCGGATTACTTTGCCCACCGCTAAAACTTTTGTGTATTTAGGCCTTATTCGTTTAAATCTCAATAGACATAATCTATGCTTCATGTGTTATAACTGAAACCCGGAAATATTTGTCAAAGGGTTCTCAATTTTTTCTACTTGCATTCATTATTTATCAATTTTTTGCCCGCCGAAATATACCCTATATTAGACAACTCGCTCAAACTCAAAATTCCCAAGTCAAGTTATGCACAAGTTTGGCATATACTTTGTCAGAAATATAACCAATTTTCTACTAAAAACAGCAGGGTGGCCATAACTATTATCAATTTTTCTACATTAACGAATTTCTTTAAAATTGTCGTTTTGGGCAAAGTTTCCCTGGAGGCAAAGTTGGCGCTAATGACGTAACATATTATTGCAGGTGACTGTACATAAATGTTTCGGTGATTTTGAGATTATTTTCCAGGTTAGTTTACTAACAATCAAGTTATGCAGATACCGATTTCGTGAACGTATAAGTAGTAAGGTACCGCTATTGTTTAGCGATACCGATTATTTTTGAAGGTAAAACTATACCGGTTGAAATATAAAGATATTAAAATTACAGCAGGGACAATCATTTTTTATAGGTGTACCTAAACCATCATTGGCCGAGCGTTAGCAAAGGTCTCAGTTTCAGCTTGGGCAAAAATGCTTTTGTATGTTCTCCTTTGCAGATCACATTTCTCAACTGATTCTCGTGAAAATTTGTAAGCAGGTTCGATAGAACTATTCTGTTTCGCTTTATCCGCCAAAATGGAATTGCCACCCTGCTGAAACTTTATTTATTTAAATTCCTATTGAATGGAGTTTGCACCTTATGAAAAACCGTATAGAGTAGTAAATAACATTTTACATCTGACTTAATGACATCTTGTTTTATTCGCTTTAATTGTACAAAACGCGTATCTCGACAAAGCAATAGTAGGTAGTAAAACAGTCAACAATCAAATGAATTAAATAGGTACGTCACGTGTGACATGAACAGACAAGGAAAGCAAGATTAAATGCATTGTTTCTCTTTCATCTTTAAATGGAATGCTTTTACCCTAAAAGGAGGCTAGTGGTCAATACTAAACTAAAAGTCCAATCTTAAAAAAACATGATGGGTCACTGACCTGTCCCAGTAAAGTGAGGTAGTGTGCGTGAAGTGCGCTTGTGTGTGAAATGGGGTAAATTGACAGAATCTGATATTTTACCCACCGCTACCATCGCCTTAATATTAACTAACACCATAAGCTATGTCAACCGTACAGTGCGTCAAATCACGGAATCAGTAATATCGAATAAACGTTCTAATATATGTACCTAAAGGAATTGTAATGGAAAATGCATTAAAGTGTTTTTAAATTGCGAGTTTAAAATTATAATGTTTTGTAAATGGATTTATTGTTTATTATTTCTATTAACGATATCTATAGCTGCGAATATATTATAATAAGTAGATACGTCTAACTCGATCACGTACCTGGGATTTAATTTCAAGTTTTTCAAATCAAAAATCTATTCGCACAGTAGGATTCGAAATAACGCCTGCCATTTTAAGTAATCCTCTATACGCACAAAAGCAGGCACAAAACTAAATATTAAGTCGATTTTCTGTATCAGTTACAACGTCAAAAGAAATTAATCCAATAACTTTGCACACCTCGGGACAATTAAACTTGCAAACATAAGGAACTTGATAAAATAGCTTATAGGTACCTTAAAGCAACCATACCAAATTGAACTTTATCACAAAACCCTGATAGATTAATATTGCGAAATACACGTTGGCAAATCTAACATACTATTTGAAGATACACGGCAATAAAAACCAATAGAAATAAAGTCAATTGCAATGCTCTATGGCCTATTTCCTCCTATTCCAAAGCACAAAGCATTGGACCGGAAATATGCGTTTACCTGAATCTAAAAGGTTTTTTGTGAATGGATGAATTGAATGAAAGAGTCCATTCACGACTAGTTTAAATGTCGCGTAAACGTTGATTTTTTGCGTATTTTTGGGGTGTTTAGGGTAGTTGATATTTATTGCAAGTTATGGTAAAAATTGCTATTTTAAACATAAAACTTAATAAATTGGAAAACCAAAAGTATAATTTCCGAATTGTTATAATAGTTAGAATTATAGGCATGTAGATAAGTACATATTTCCAAGATAAGTAATTGCATGTAAAATACGCAAGTAAGTATAACGGGTTAGCACTGATTGACTAGCATGTTATATTTTCGCGGATTAGCCAAGTAATATTTTGGGTTTAATTGACCTTATTTCGATATACGAAAATCAAGCGAAAGTCGTGCGTGAGATGCGCGCCAATCACCATGACGACCGTCAAAGTCGTATCAAAACCAATTCAAAACCAAATTGTTAAAATATAATCGACCTCATAACTGAGAACTTATAAACTTGTAGGTACCTAGAATTTCTTCACGTAATTTTTATTCAAATATCAAGGTAAAAGGATCTCTTTTTGATCTTTATGACCAGCAATCCCAGCATTATTGACCAGTAGTAGGTATGTCTAAATGATAAAACTGGTGGATAGTTTCCTTCACTATCGTTTTGACATCTTGGTCTTTAACGTGATATCTGCTCTGATGATGATAGGTTTATTGCCGTGCATTCGGTTTTAAATTAGTGTAATCCAAGTTTGCTCCATTCCAATTGTGGATAATTTTTTGCTCTTTTTCAGTTTTTTACTTGTACTTCAAAAACGGTACGTCCGACGGAAAATTTGCTCTAATCACGATAAAAATAGACATCTGAGGATCCAAAAGGTACCTTAATATGAATTCGTAGCCAAAGATTGTAAAAAATGGCCGCCCCTTTGAATTTCTTTTTTTTGGTATAATCGTGTTAAAATCAGTCAGTGTGTGCGTGTCTAACGTAAACAGTCGGTATTAATACGTTAAGGAGCATTAATATTCGCAATAATATAGAAAACATATAAGATCTGTTTAGAAATAAGAATATTCCTATACATACATATATTTGAAATGTGTTATATCTAACAACACACCTACGAAATGAGTTTAATTTTAAACCACTACCTATACGTAAGATAGTTTATGCAAGCCTAGTTTCTGCCCACTAACCTGCATATTGAAGATATGTTTACATTTTAAGAATAAATGTATAAATAATCCTGCATACATTACTGTCGAGACTTATCTTAACAACAATAAAACACATTACCTAAAAGTTAACTCCGGTAACCAACTGATAAAGTAAATCAATTAACTAAGTTTTTAAAATCACATTTAACTTGACACATTCTTAACCATCCCCTATCATCAACTAATATCATTAGTCGTCCCATTTGTGAAACACTAAAAAAAAATTCTCGCCAGACAGCGTGGCACCGATCAGAATGCGCCTGCGACTTTACGTCACTTTAGTTTACTCAATACTAGAAAAATAAATCATCTAGATTTGCTATTTTCCACCTTACTACTATCATATTTACGGATCATAATTGAAATACTGTTAAATACTTTCAAACATGTCCCGACTTTTTTTCTTCAGCGTCAACTTTCATTTCGCTGTTCAAGTATGAACTCTGGTATACGAAAAATAGAGTTGAATCTCGTTTAGAAGAAATAATGTAACTTAGTAAAGTGTCAGCGGGCCCATTAGCCTGTCAAAGTCGGAATGTCATTCAGGGTGTAATGGATCGCTATAGGAAGGAAGTTGCAGGTAGGAATAACACTATGAATGAGGGGAGGGTCTGCGGGTTTATATTATAGTACGGGGAAGCGGTAGGGTTTTGTAACAATTAAAGTGACTGCTTTTTTATCACCTACTCTTTTAAAACTCACGTGTCTAATAATACCTATACAGCCTTCGAGTTTAATAGGTAAAGGTCTTGAAATATGGGTAATTAACGGAATCAGACATACAGGTAAAAATAATAGAGAAAGGCAAGAATGCTAACGGACCCTCCGACCAACATACGATTGCTGGACCTGTGTACCTAAATATAAGTACCTACCTAATGAAATTATTTTTCTAGAAAATAATATCATCTTCTTCCTCGCGTTATCCCGGCATTTTGCCACGGCTCATGGGAGCCTGGGGTCCGCTTGGCAACTAATCCCATGAATCTATACATTTTTCTAGAAAATAATATATGTTCTTATAATGCGAGTATACCTTATGGTAAAAAAATATTAATTAATTTTGATATTTCGATATCATAACTTGTTGCAATAAGCTATAACTTGCTACCTCCAGATTTTTTCACTAACTTCCAGAAATAATTTATTAAGTAGGTAACTTACATTCTGCTTTGTCACCTACTGACATGGCTCACATTACGTGTAGGTAGGAAAGAGAAACTAGATGCGTGAGAGCAGTCAGTCTTACGCTAATGATGCCTACGTCTTTTCATTATGGTGGACGTAGGGATGGAGTAAATTTGACTCTGTAAGGTATCGATATAAAACGCTAATATTTTTTAGGTATGGTAAACGGCAGTTTCTTACGGAGACCATCGCTTAAGCCCTTTTGACGTGATCACGTCTTATAAATCGATGAACACCGGTAGGTAGCATGCACGAAAAAGTGTCACGTTGTGGACAGATCTCCATGGTAACGTTGTGGACAAATCTCCATGGTAACGTTACGTAATGTAATGGTAATGTTTTCTTATGACGTTATCACGCAAAATTATCGTCTGTAAACCGACTTTACAGACAACCATTTTTTATAGGTTCCTTAGAAGTTCCTAACTAGTTAACATCAGATCAGGGATGACCAAATCATAAAATCTATGTAGTTGCAAAAATTGCATGCCACCTTTGCTTACAAATACAAAGCTAACTTACAGACTCATATATTATTTAGATTAAACGATGATTATGTATTGACAGGACAACCTGAATAATTTTTATTTAAATTTTTTTTCTCATCCTTGGGAAGTATTAAGTTTAAATGGGTTTAACTAGGTTATTTTTCAAGTTAAGTATGGGTCTTTAGTTGTACACAAATGCCTTGATTGTCGTTATAAGCCTTAGGTGCATTTATTTATTTCAGGATGCAAATCCAGACTTATATTAAAGTGATATTGTCATATTATTTGATAGGTACTGTGGTTACGTCACGACGTCACTCCAGCTAAATACCCTCTGCTCATTACCTGAACGTTAGCCAGATATTTACGAACAGACTTATTATGATTAAAAACACACAGATATCGATAAATAAAATACCACATTCCATACCTACGAATAATCCGTCAGTGCTGTATTGATACAAAACCTAAACACAACCTTTGGCTACCGGTTTATACTCTATAGCCACACTTTTATTACCAGGATTATACACCTGCCAATCATTTTGAACCCTATGATATTAGCCAGAGAGTTAAGTATCGGTTGCCTGGTAATCAGTTTTGGATTTTTTCTATAGAGTTATTAAAGTAGAATTTATAATACTTTTGTGAAGTCGATTAATTTAGTGCGGAGGTGACCGGATGCTGGCCGATGAGGTGTGAACTTGAATTGGACTTTATTGTAGTACTAATCTATGTGGTTATTAATTATGGGATGTGCGGTACATAAAGGTATGTGGAGTTAATGATAGGTAGTAGTACATGCTTGGCAGCGGTTGTTAACAACGCTAAAGAACCCGCTATGCACCAACTATCTTCTAAATTAATAGTGTATGTCTATATGTACCTATATGTAAGTACATACGTATGTTTTTATATGTAAAATCACAGTGCATTTTCATGCATTTTCATTTTCATGATTAGGTCATGTTACCATTTTTTTACAATTTGTAATACAAATGTTTTAAAGTTTATCAATATGTAATCAGAAGATTAATTGAACCTCAATTTTAATAATCAAATTGTTTTGAAACTTTTGTAAATTTCAGTTATACGATTAAAAATGGATTCTATTTAAAAAAATGAGTATGCACTAATTCGTTTTTGTTTGTATAATTTACTTACTTGACATGTAATTCTGTACCGTATGATTGTAGGTACAAACGTATAAGTTGTGATTAAGACGGACTCTATACCTCATGTCAACTGATGAGAGAAGTCTTGCTAAATAGTAATTATTACACTTTTTGCCAGTATAACTGTCACAGCCCCACACTTAAGAGAAACTTCAGTAAAATAGAAACAATAACAACCTGTCCCTGACAGGTCTATGGTATCGTTTCCTCCTAAAATACCGAGGCCTTGTTTGCACTCAAAATATCCTGTTGTCATGCGATACTTTAAAACGTTCTTCACCTCAAATACAGTGCATTATTTTTATACCCACTACATGTCTCTATAAATACATCCAGCGCATGACTATTTTTAATATTTGACTAGTGACTAGCTAAAGATTGTGTTGACATTTGGCAATACATAATATTTATTTCTAAAACATTACATTATTACGTTATACAAACCTAGAAATTAAATCTACATTTTTCTATCATGATTGAGTACCTAAGGTTCTTGAAGAGTAGGTACCGATTTGATTTAGTCTTCCAATAACAAAATTAATTGAATAGCCTTTTAACTATCAGAGTTAAAATACTTCAACCGAAGTTTTTATGAACACGATCGCGGTCCACGTAACGTTATTTAATTAGCATTGTCACTCGCGTCACGCATCAAGATCTTATCAATCACACTGAGATTTAGAACGTTTCAATCAACCGAAACCCCGACAATAACTATCCAACAGAAACAGACTCAAAAATCCATTAAACCTACGCCATAAATAAATAAGACGTAAATAAATAAATACACATATAAATCCGTAGTTATTTATGTCATTGCGGCGATGAAGATTTTTAATGACGGACGGACGGATTGCTGGTAATAAAATGAGGTATGTCCGTGGGTTTTTATGAATCAGCGTTTCGAGTAAACGTCAAATATTTGGATCCAGTTGATAGATTGATCCGTTGTGCTCCAGAGGAAATTGGGTTATTGGCCGTAATCCTTAAACCTTGATATTTAAAGCGTAATTGTGATATTTAGCGTCAGCTTTCAGGTAGTCATCATTCAATGATCCCAAATGGTCAACGGTAGTCAAAGTGTTTTTATTTTAATTTTGGTTGTCTAAAATGGTATTCTAACGGAGAGAAGAGGGACGAGAGAGTATAAGAAGAGAACATGATTGAACTAAAACTTCCCATACCTTACCTTAATATAACACTCCCGATATACAGCGAGTTGCATAAGTGCATGGACTGATTTATTTATTTAATTATAATTGCTTACATGTATATAAATGTCAGGTCTTCCAGTAACAATTGTTTCAATACATGTTCCCCATATCGGGTGTGACAATGACAGATGCTTATTGAGAATGAACTGCAATTTTGCAGCTCGGTGTACATATAAGGATCACTCACGCTAGACCCGGCCGGGACCGGGCCGGAATATCCGGCGCATCGTTTTCTATGAATAGCACCACGTGATCACCGATCAGCCGTCATAGAAAATGACTTATCGGACGCCTTGGCCCGGACAAGGCCCGGTCTAGCGTGAGTCATCCTTTACTCTCTCGATAAGTAACTGAATACAGTAACAATTACTCCCTACTAAATTATAGATACCTAAGTATTTGAGGCACTGAGAGCCTACCGCGATCCACGTTCGACGTGTTGCCTCCATGTCACACTTGCGTACGAATTTACAAGTGCGACAGAGAGGCGACACGTGGTAGGCCCTCTGTTTGCCCCTTGCGACGTCGAACCTTCGTACAAGCAGGCTCAACAACCTCTCATTTACATGCAATAAAAACTAGCTCCACTTGATTAATGGCGGCCTGCCTCGTTAAACGCATAATTTACTGCATTTTAAAACTGTTTAATACCTCCTTTATCGTCCTTGGTTATAGGTTGTGTTTAATTGTGAGGAAGGAATATTTGGGTCCATTATTTTTAAGGTCTAAACTAAATTAGGTGTTGTAAAATCATCATTTCATATCTTTACAGTTTTAAATGCGTAAACTAAACTAGTAATAACTTCATACTAGGTAAATACATATAATATTTATAAATAAATTGGGTTTCACGATTAGGAAATAGTTATTTGTTTTACAAGGGGGCAAAGTTGTTGTTTAACCGCTTGACCTAATATTGATACCCGAGCAAGCGAAAGATCCAAAATTGAACCACGTGCGTAGCGAGTGGTTCGAAATATGGAATCTTGAGCGTTGCGAGGGTTTCAAAGCACGAGGGTTAATCAAATTTTGCCCCCGAGTGAAACACAACATTTTTCACCGCACCAACACGAAGAAAATATTAACTGTAAGATATCAAACAAAAACAAACCAAATCGAATACAAATGAATGTTATTCATAATTTATAATTCAAAATCATCATTTAAAAGGCGATTCAACCAGCAGACATAAGAAAACAACTCAAAATTTGCATTTGATTACTTTGCCTCACATGTGATGTGAATAAAATGCAACTTTGCTATCGGTTTTTAAACAGTCAAGAGAACCTTTACCAGTTGGTGTGGTGAAAATAAAATTTAAAGTGTCATTATATTGCTATTATAATATTATTTTAATACTACGTTCAATCTGTAACTTCAAGATATTAAGTGCTGCAAAGGATTGGAAACGTTGGGATGTGTATTTCACACAAACATGCCAATTCGAATGTACACTACTTAGCATCAGATTGACATCTGTTTACCTGATTATTGTGCATTTCGCTTGTACTTGTCCATACATGAATAGGGGCCATACATACGAGTAAATAGGATGTACGGATATTTACAAGCCCCATATCTAAAGAACATCATTCTGATCTCAGTGTACGTTCGAATTGGTCTGCTAAAATGTGATGACAACTCTTTCATTATTTACTTTTTTATTTTGAGTAAACTAAATTGGGAATATGAATCAAATATGAATTTCCCGACATTCACTCATATACCTACATTTTTAGTATTAATATAATTATATTAGTAATACCTACCAGTTTATTATATTTTATTCAGCGTAATGAAATAATATAATTATCTAATTACATGGAATATGGCTGTTAAAATGCGCGATAACACCGGCAATCAATTCGCGGCAGTAATTGTTAATGGTGTTGTTGGCGATTTTATTAAAATGAATAACGGCTCGTAAACCTGACCGCGGCTTACGGCGGGTCTTATAACTTATTGATCGTATCAGAAGTAAAATTAGGAATTGACGGGTAGGAACAGATGACATCCCAAGAAGCGCCCGATCTTGATATAGTTCATAGGTTTCTAATAGAGCCCGACGGCTAATCCTATTGTCTATTGTTAAGTAAAACTTATACATGATAATCGATCATAGTATAGAAAATACCCCAAGGGAAGCAAAGGCCAGCGTCTCACCAATACTCTTCACCAATGACATAACCTACCCTACCTTTATAAAATTGGTTTGAGGCTCCATAACCCGTCGAACGGTCCTTGTCCATACCTAAGGGTCTACCGTGAACCACGTTCGACTTGTTGTCTGTCTGTCGCACTTGTAAATTCGTATGTAAGTGTGACAGGTAGGTGTATTGGCGCAAGCGAGACGCACGGGAGAATAATACCTAACAAAATGATGATTAGGTACATACATAGATCTTGTACAATCAGAGTACAATATACATCTGACTCAATGAAATTTTTCTATTTTATAGACTTACCAAGTAGGAAACAAGATAATCTTTAGCTAGGTTGACTCTAAATTAATCAACCTTATTCGAAAAAAGTCGTGATTTGTGTGTCCTTTGTTTTACGCCCAACGCAACGTCTTTACGATGCCGTTAAAACTATCTCGTCTACAAACTGGCTGTATTGGCCACAATAAAACTTAATTTAAATCGGTTTTTAATGACGTTTTGTGAGCTAACAAATTTTATGACGGAATATATGGAAAGTCCAAGTAAGTCGTAGTCAAAGTAAGAGTAAGGTATTATCTTGCTCACATTCTAAGTAGCTCCTCTAGGAGAGTGGTTTAAAGGATGACTCACGTTAGACCGGGTCGTGTCCGGGCCGTAGTTTCCGGAGCTTACTATGACAGATGACCGTGATCACGTGATGCTTCCATAGAAAACGAAGCACCGGAAGCTCCGGCCCGGACACGGCCCGGTCTAACGTGAGTCATCCTTAACTTCATAAAAGTTCGCAGCCACTGTATGCTCTGCACTGTGTTTGAAAATGAGCTACAAGTTAGGCAATAATCTATTTCCAAGGATACTTTTTCTCGGGTGACAATTTAATTATTTAGCATTTTTCTATACACATGACAGTTTTTGATTTACCTGCTTGCCATTTCACACAAAAACATTAATCTTTCAGAGCTTACAGGATTTTCAGGTTTTTGTTTTTCTTTTTTTATCTTACAGGTCATTTGTAATCGTCAGTGTAATCCCGTGCTTGTAAAGAATACGTTATTAATTAGGAATGGCAGTGTGTGTAGTAAATCACTGGACGGATGGACGGACAGACAGACGGACGCAGTAAATCTACTGACGCGTGTCACTCACCGCGAAGCGCCGCTGTGTCTCGATAATGCGGATTCTGGATTGAAAAAGCGTTATGGAATGAGGTATACGATGACAACCTGATGACGACAACTTACCGATGAGTGTAGGTATTTTTAATATTGCGTCGATTTTTATTGTATGCGTATGTTTGTTACAGTTCAATATCATGGTGGTGGCTTTACTGACCAGAACCACACCAGAACAAATAAAACTATAGAAATTAAATTTATTGTTTGTAAGAAAAGTTGACATGACAGAGCGTTAAAATAGTGAAGAAACATTTGTAACTGATCAAAATTTTATCAATAGGTAATTAATCTGATTGGGAATCAACAAGAAATTTCAAAGCAGGAACATGGCAACATCGTCATCAGAATACGGCCGTCTGCTTGTGTGGCCATGTTGCGTTTGATGCATCCATTAAATATTGTCTTTATTAAATAAATTACAATAATAGTTTTCCAACTAGGTAAGGGGTTGTGCACAAATCACGCGAGGTGTTTTCGGCTACTTTTTGACCCCCCCTCCCCCTAGGTGATATTTGGTGAGGTTTTTGGCTACCCCCTCCCCCCACACAACCTCACTTGTATTTTTTTGAAACTTTTTCAATTGACCTAATTTTAAGATAAATAGTATTGTATATAGAAAATCTTGCTTATTTTTCTATTTTCGTTAAAGAGACTCACTATTTTGAAATGCAGAGTGAAGATTTATGTTTAACGAAACCGAGAAAAAGTATCTACTCATGTGGTAGGTGTTTTGACATTGGAAATGTCTTTTCGTTCGCTCCAGTATAGGGTCCGATTTCACGAAAAAGTGCGATCCCCTTATATCTCGGAAAGTTGTGAAGATATGATATTAAAAAAAGGCTCAAAAGACGCATAATCACGAGAGCTGTAAGGTGCAAAAATAATTTATCGAGAAAGTCAAGAACGAAAAAAGTTATGGTCGAAATAGTGAAAATAAAATTCAATTTTTTCCGAATTTTTGATTTTGGTGCTCGATAATTTGGAAACGAAGAATTTGAGAAAAAGGGCTCTGGACAATTTAGTCAGCTACAATTTGAGCCTAAAACAAAGACGATCGGGTTAAGGGTTTGCCCTGTAGCCTAACCTTAAAATTGTCAAAAAGTCGGAACGACATTTTTCACATGACATTTATGACTTCATGTTTCGCAGAGTTCGTTATTGGAGTTTGTTGTGAATTATCGGGATTATGACGGCAGAATAACACTTGCACTGCGTGGGCTATCAAAATCGGTGCAGATTTTTCTTGGTCTAACTCTATCTATCCTGTTTGAGACAGGCGTAGATAACGTGTTCACTATTCGACAATCTATGCATTCTTGTGGTGGTGGAAATAGAAATAAAGATAGAGAATAGAGGTAGAGGTAGAGGTAGAGGTAGAGGTAGAGGTAGAGGTAGAGGTAGAGGTAGAGGTAGAGGTAGAGGTAGAGGTAGAGGTAGAGGTAGAGGTAGAGGTAGAGGTAGAGGTAGAGGTAGAGGTAGAGGTAGAGGTAGAGGTAGAGGTAGAGGTAGAGGTAGAGGTAGAGGTAGAGGTAGAGGTAGAGGTAGAGGTAGAGGTAGAGGTAGAGGTAGAGGTAGAGGTAGAGGTAGAGGTAGAGGTAGAGGTAGAGGTAGAGGTAGAGGTAGAGGTAGAGGTAGAGGTAGAGGTAGAGGTAGAGGTAGAGGTAGAGGTAGAGGTAGAGGTAGAGGTAGAGGTAGAGGTAGAGGTAGAGGTAGAGGTAGAGGTAGAGGTAGAGGTAGAGGTAGAGGTAGAGGTAGAGGTAGAGGTAGAGGTAGAGGTAGAGGTAGAGGTAGAGGTAGAGGTAGAGGTAGAGGTAGAGGTAGAGGTAGAGGTAGAGGTAGAGGTAGAGGTAGAGGTAGAGGTAGAGGTAGAGGTAGAGGTAGAGGTAGAGGTAGAGGTAGAGGTAGAGGTAGAGGTAGAGGTAGAGGTAGAGGTAGAGGTAGAGGTAGAGGTAGAGGTAGAGGTAGAGGTAGAGGTAGAGGTAGAGGTAGAGGTAGAGGTAGAGGTAGCGGTAGAGGTAGCGGTAGAGGTAGAGGTAGAGGTAGAGGTAGAGGTAGAGGTAGAGGTAGAGGTAGAGGTAGAGGTAGAGGTAGAGGTAGAGGTAGAGGTAGAGGTAGAGGTAGAGGTAGAGGTAGAGGTAGAGGTAGAGGTAGAGGTAGAGGTAGAGGTAGAGGTAGAGGTAGAGGTAGAGGTAGAGGTAGAGGTAGAGGTAGAGGTAGAGGTAGAGGTAGAGGTAGAGGTAGAGGTAGAGGTAGAGGTAGAGGTAGAGGTAGAGGTAGAGGTAGAGGTAGAGGTAGAGGTAGAGGTAGAGGTAGAGGTAGAGGTAGAGGTAGAGGTAGAGGTAGAGGTAGAGGTAGAGGTAGAGGTAGAGGTAGAGGTAGAGGTAGAGGTAGAGGTAGAGGTAGAGGTAGAGGTAGAGGTAGAGGTAGAGGTAGAGGTAGAGGTAGAGGTAGAGGTAGAGGTAGAGGTAGAGGTAGAGGTAGAGGTAGAGGTAGAGGTAGAGGTAGAGGTAGAGGTAGAGGTAGAGGTAGACAAACACAAACACAAAATAAAAACTTATACAGAGAAACATAAAAAAGAGAAAGTGCCACGAAATGGTCTCACCTCAGCATGTTGCTGGCGGCTGCTAGCAGATAGCTGATGCTGAACCCTGGCAGTTTTGGCTGTTTTGGTCATCGGACTCGTCACGATGAGCACTTAGGAGAGTAGTACCCAAGATAGAGCTGATGCTGAACCCTGGCTGTACCTAAAGGAATTCAGGTTTGTTGCAACATAGGCACACGCTGTTTTGGTCATCCGACTCGTCTTGATGAGCACTTAGGAGAGTAGTACCCAAGATAGAGCTAATGCTGAACCCTGGTTGTACCTAGCGGAACTCAGGTTTGGTGCAACATAGGCACGCGCTGTTTTGGACATCCGATTCGTCATGATGATCACATGGTAGAGCATTACCCAAGATAGCTGATGCTGAACCCTGGTAGTACCTATTGGAACTCAGGTTTGGTGCAACATAGACAAACGCTGTTATGGTCATCTCTCGTCGCGTCAAACTGCTGTCAAGAAAATTTCATATCTTGCAGCAAATGGGCCGCTGCCAATCAAGACTCGAGTGACGATAACGGCGATGTGGCTACCACTTCTCGAGTTGACTACGGATTTGCCGTGTAATAATTTTCTTGTACTTTGAACATTAATATATCCTGCTTATTAATCGAAAAATGAAATATGTACCTATACTTATGCCGCGTGTGGAAATTTTGAAATTTGTTTGTTCAAATGCGTTATGTCCAGGATACTTGTGTTAATCTAAGAATAAAATAATTATCATTCAACGATGTAGTTTTATTTTGTAACTTTTTCCTTATCCAGACTTTCTCGTCGCTCAGCGACAATATTTTTTCGAATTCCGTAGATTCATTTCCGATGTGCTCGATAGTCGTGTGAGGCACGAAATCTGTGAATTTTTTTCTTAGTTTCGTTCACTGTAGAAAAATACACGTGAGGTTTCCTTATACCCCCCTCCCCCAACGTGATCTATCGTGATTTTTTCGTGACGCCGTCCCCCTATCGAACCTCGCGTGATATGTGCACAAGCCCTAAAGGATGACTCACGACTCAGCTCCGGCCCGGACACGGCCCAGTCTAACGTGAGTCGTCCTTAAAGCAGGGACCGTTACCGGTATAACTAAAAATCATAACATTTCATAGCTTTCACATTATTTCTTTGATATTATATAATAGTATTTAGGTAAGGATAATAATTGATCAAATTAGCTAAATTAAGTGCAAAAATATACATAAACAACCAAGATACCGAAATTGAATACCGGTTAATTTGTATGAAAATCTACCGGTATTCGGTTCCTGCCTTAAAGCTTAATTTGGTATATAAGTAAGTTGTCATGTATCTACCTTGTTTAGGCTGCTTTACATAAAAGTGCATTAAAGCTATATACCTACACGACTGAGCGCAAAATAATAGGTAATGGCAACCTATCTTTATAATAACAAGGCACCCACCATCACAACCATAGTCATAATTTTAAATCTATACAGGCGTAATGGTTCTTGAAAAACCTTTCAGTTTTTAACGATCGATTTCCCTATATTTAATTACACAAACGGGTCTACCGCGATATAATTTCATTATTTTTACCTTTAATTCCGACGTTTCAGCTGAGTTGCACCACCCGTAGACCCGTTTGTGTAATTAAATATGTGTACAAAACGCGAGAGTTTAAAGTGTTAGATCGATTTCCCTGTCTAATTGAAAATGAAACGAGCAAGTTTGTCCGGATATATGATAGTATGAATATATGTTTCATTTATTTTAATACGTGTCTTAGTAAGTTCTTCGTAATCAATTGTGTTTTCTGTTTCCAAAATACATTGTTGTAGGTAAGTATTGAGATTAGTTATGAGTAACAAGTATCACCTCCACAGCTCAACAGTCCAGAAACTCCACACGCCCCTAAATCAAGAGCGCTCAAAACAGGCGGCGTGTAAGAGGCAGATAAATCAGGCCCAAATCCGGGAACATGATCCCGCAGAGGAATCACACCAAATTGCGTAACATACTTACCCCCACTTTAAAATGTAGTCATAAATAAAAGGTAGACGCACCTTATCGCGAACCGCCACAACAAATGAAAGAATACCTCCCCAGCACCCTCAGCCCTCCCAAGAATAACGCCCTCTCGCTCCAGAAAAGAGGGAACCGTATTTCGCGTCTCACTTCAATATGGAACAGTAAAGCGCTGTTTTACATTTATAACTACAAGCCACATTCGCAAGTGACGCCACTGGATCGCCTCGTCGTACCTCGATTGAAATTCAACTTTAACGCTGCGTGCTAAAGTCCTCTTTGCCTTATGTGGCTGTGGTAGATTTAGCCGGTCTCCATGGTAACTTAGGGTGCGCGTCCCGATTTTTGGCCGGGCTCCTTCGATTGCCTTCCGAAGGGCTTTTCTGATCACTTTCGATGTAAGCAGCTATATATACGATAAACGGTGTTTGCAGGAATAAATTGATGCGAACAAAGAACTCTTGAAATGTTTTCCACCGGTTCTCGAATCGGGGGATTTTCATTTGCAACTGAATCGATGCTGGAAATTATTTTCAGTTCTGATTCTCTTTGGGGCTGAATGTTATTTGCAATAACCTTTTGTGTCTTTTCATAATATAATGAAGCGAATACTGCTAGAAGACAGTTTAATATACATAGAATTTTGAGTAGGTTATTATTATGTACTTATTTATCTAGGTAACAGTAATATATAAAAGTCATTAAGCACAATTCACATGAATATGGTTGTGCCACTGATATACACAAACAAAAATATTGTGTATCGAGTAAGTTTATGATAAGTATGTTGTTTTGATTTGCCTATTTTTAACTAAGCAAAATCCTTTACAAAATCTGTTAGCAAAAAACTACTAACCATTTTTTTTATTGTACCGAAGTTTCGATAGGTAGCATTAGGTTTATGTACTTGCCTACTTGGGGGGACAAAATCCTATACTAATGTCCCGCTGTCTGTCTGTCTGCTAGTCTGTCTGTCAGTGAGCTGTATCTCAAGGACTGTATTTATTTACATAGGGTAGACCGAGGCGATTCGGATCACTGGGGAAATCGGATCAAAATAAGCATTTCTGTAAAATTTGAAAGATCGCGGTTAGTTACAGCCAGTCAATCAGCGTCCCGCATCCGCTCTGTTCCTAACGCATGTCGCCACAGTTACTGCCATTGGAAAAGACTCACGCGTCGGTCACGGTGACACTTCCCGATGAGTCGCTCGTACAGGTGTATTGTGATTTTACCGCCGACGTAAAAAATGTGCAAATATGTACAGTCCGTGATAAAAGTAAACGCAAAAGGCTAAAGGTTTGTAATTGTTGTTACTTATTGTTAATGGCGCATAGTGTTTCCTGATTTGATTTTGTTTTTATTGTATTTAAAGGTATATTTCCGTTACGCGAAAATAATTCAAACATATGATATGGGGTTATGCGGATCATCTGATTGGGGGCGATTAGGATCACATTATAAAACAAGGTTTTTGGACGTTTTTTTTGGCTTATTTTATGTTCGCATGTTTTAGATGGTGCGTACGTATAAAAAGAAGAGGTATCAGGGGGAATGGTCGGGAGAAAATATGACTACAGCTGCTAATAAGCTTTTAACGAAACCGCTGTCCCTACGTAGACTCTTTTGTTACCAACAACTAATTTTCTCATATGGGGTGAATCGGATATGTGTGATTTTTCATGTTTTTGTTTGTAAAAGTTTACAGTTTTTGTTTATTTTCATTTAAGTTATTCGATTTTGTTGCTAAATGGCCATAAGCATGTTTTGGATTTATTGTTAAAATATATAGTAGCATATAGGAGTGATATTATGTTGCGCTTTCTGTAGGTGGCGTGATAAACAATTGAACAAGAAAGGAGACATAAAAATAATGCTCAAATGCAACATTAAAGATAAGTACCAATGATAGTTGATCTCAATTATTTGACCTTTGTGATTCTTAATCATATGATTAACATTGTTAACCATTATTAATTAAGATTTTATGACAGAGTTTTTTTGATCCGTTTTACCTCTTAAAATGGGGCGAATGGGATTTTTTAAGAGGTTTCGTATTTTATTTTTATAAATCATATTTAAGTTTGATTTTATGTCTGGACCTTGGATTCTGTTCATTAATAAATAATGTATAGAACTGAATATTAATAAAAACAGTATCACCTTAAAAATTGTATTTATTGACCGTCAAACAAAAAATGACCCGATTCGCCTCGGTCTACCCTACTTTAGTAGACAGTGTTTATTTCTATAGACGACAACTAGATACATAGTTATCTAATACACCGTTTTAGGTACTTATACTCGTACTTTTAATTTGACCCCCATATATAATACCTATTTTGTAAGTAGGTGGGTACTGTAAAATGGGGTGAGTAGGGACAAAACTGACATTCAAACCTCGATAACATTTTATTTTTACATTTCATGCAAACTTAATTTTATTAATAAATGTTCCGGCCGGTTTGTATTTTAGTTGTTTTTTATGATTTTAGGTAGTTCCATTTCATAACTTTAACGATAAACACAAAATCTCTCCTCACCCCGTAGTCCCTCGTAGTTGGGGTGAGATGGATTTTCATACAAAAGGTGTACATTATTTAGGTAGCAGTAGCCTTTAAAAACCATCTCACCCCCCTGTCATCCCTTCTCTCCCCATTCATAACCAGACTCTCCTCGCAATCCCTACTTACCCCATTTTACGGTACCTAGGTATTTTTTGTGTATGGAGGTTTCTTCTTTAGGGTCTGCAAGTAACACAAGTAGGTATTTTGTAGGTATTTTGTAGGTATATTATGATTATTATGGTAATAATGAAAATGCCATATAATATTTTACTAACTGTTTTATTAAACCACTTATGTCGATCCCACGGCAAGTCTACAATCTAATTTTGATCGGTATGAACGGCATACTATGATAGTGAAAAGCACATACGTGTTCAAGCTCATTATAACCTATTTTATAAATGATATTTCATATTTGTAAAGGACTCATTAAACTGCTTTGATTCATGCTTGCGTTGGTTCATGCCCTTAACACATTCACCTGCCAGCTCAAGCTACGCGCTACGAGCGTAGCCGTTAATACTGGTTTTCCCGTTTGTAGCGAAAAACGCCTAGCGGGTCGCTGGCAGTGAATGTGAATACCTGCATAATAATTGTAGGTTTTCGTCAAGGCATCTTTTCTTTTCCACAAATTAATTTACTTGAAGGTAATAAGTCATCTATCTACTCTTATAACAAAACTGTTAATAATATGGGGCTTCACTAAAATATGAATAATTAGATCATAAGTATAGCTCCTTGTTGCAATATTTTATGTAAAAAATTTAATTTTGCTCTAATTTGTGTAACAATTACATTTTATTTTTTAATACATTATCGGGATACAGTAAGATTTGGCAGGTGCTTTTTATTTTGGTACATACCTAGAAGCATATGCATGTTCCGATACAAATAAAATAGTTCAGTTCTGCACTGACTGATTGCGTCTTAACCTAATTTTATATACAACTTGCGTGGTTATCAATCCTTGTTTTTATAATTACAGTACTTGTTAAATTCGTTTAAATATCTATTTACATTTCTTAACTTAAATGTACAATTTACATATTGCAGGGCGACAACGTCGTCGCCAATTTTCAATATTATGCTTTTATATAAAACAATAGTTTGAAATAATTCCATATTTACAATTTGTTTTATAAACTAGAGTACCTGCATATAATGATGGCAAATAAATTTGTCAGCCGTGAGGGAGCTGGGTGCAATTGTAAAAAAAATAATAACGTGTCTTCTTACATTTTTTCATCAAAATACTCGTATATCATAATTAGATATGATAATCATTATCATCAATAATTTGTCTTATGGTCTGCTTTGATGCTTTTAATTTCAAGGCATAAAACAGTAAATACAATAAGAGCTAGCAGTTAGCTGCATATCACACTGAAAACAAAGTTACTTGACAATTATTATCTTAAACTGGAACGACCATAACAGCTTTTCATATTGATGAAAATGATGAATTTGTATTCAACCGATAAATCGTTTTTATGGGTAATGGTTTAGTGATGGTAACTACTATTTATGACAATTGTTTTAATGATCACGATCTACCAATTTTGTTATATAAATTGCAGTTTTTAGATCCACATGTCACTTTTATGTAACATAGGTACGTTTCAGATGTATTTAAGTATGTATATTAATGACGTTTTTATTCTCCACTCTGCTACATATCGCAATTTATAGCCCGCAAAACCACAGGTCTTATACTAACTAATACTAAATGTTTCTACTTATAGGAAAATTGGCACCGGGAGCATAAAATGTACAATTATTAGTAATTACTCACAAAATACATTTAGTACCATGTAAAATCTAACTATAATAAATACTTATTTTATCACATGACTACTTAAATGTAGCTATTTACAACATTAAAGATCAAGCTTCAATTCAAAGTACATAAACGTTGCTGTGCATCTTTAGTAAGTATAAAACTTTCCAATTTAAAATAAATATTAAAATAAAACTTTTCATTTATAGGTCTTAGACCGAATGTATTCAATGAAATTTACAAACCTGTCAATTAAATTTGCAAAAAGGGCATAAACAATGTATGTAACATGATGAAGAGCAGAAATATATAACATACTATCTTGATCTTGCTGGCAAGCAACGGATAAATTCCTACATTCTCATTAAAAATGATAATACGCAAAATTGATGGGCTGAGCATCATCGTTCGTTTCACTCACACCTTGTTCACTATCCACCTCGCTGGTGGCTATCTCTCTCTCGTTCTCGGCCATACTCTGTTCGAACTTGTTCATTTTGACCTGCCAGTTGGAGAGATCACAAGGGCCTTCTTCGGGGAAGGAATACCATCCAACGTCACTGGGTGGTCTGTAAATGTCACTGGGAGCACTAGATTTTTCACAGGCGTTGGGTTCATAGTCTTTGACGCCTGTCGGGAGCGATCACTGACGGTGATGAGGCAAGTGGTGCATGGGGTGGTGTAAGTCGAGCCGCGGCCGCTTGGCGTCGTCCTCGTCGCTGCAGGGGTCGTTGTCCTGGGGCTCCTGGTCGTCGCACTCGTCGCCAAGCTCTTCTTGTTTGCGCTTGGCGGTTGCCATTTCGGCCGCGTGCTTTTTCCGCCATTTTGTTCTTCTGTTTTGAAACCATACCTGTGAACAATAAAGTTAATATGAGTATTTTTCTATTTTAAGACACTATTTTACTATTAGATAAGTTCATGTTTAACTTGCAGAGGATCACAGTTAATAGTAATATTTTGTAATTTAATAGATTAGAGATTTAGATATTAAATATTCTCCGATGGACTTTTGGCTCGATTACTACTGGCACTATAAGACCATTTTGAAATACATCGCACAGTAGTTTTTGTTTTGCTGTACTGTCTGATGCATATGTAGGTATGTTGTTGGTACTATATATGTACTCGTATTTAGGTATATGAAGTTTCGCGATCTTGGGATTAAATGTGAATATGAAAGCAAACATTAGTTACAAACTTAAACACCTTTGTGTAGCGGGCGCCGTAATGCGCCACTAAATTCAAGCCCCTGTTTACCTCCCGAAAGCCAAATATAAAGAGCGCGCAAACAAATTTTCAGCGCCATGTGAACCTAATCTGCTCAAGCGACATCATAATGCCTCATTAAACAACGCCTTTGAAGTTGAACCGGCAACTTACGCTGCCCTCCCTCGCGCCCACCCAAACGCCTCAAGCGCGATAAGGATGGAGATAGTAGCCGTGTTCTACGGTAATTAAGGGTCGTTTTGCAAATTACACGGTACTTAACCAGCCATATAACAATCATTAATCACTGGCGTCGGCCCTGTGCTATCCTTCTTTCTCTTCTTTAGATCAGAGTAAACCTGTCCCGCTCTGTAGGTTCCGGGAGGCAGCCGGCAGTTTAATTAGGTCATAAATACATTCTCATTATTAGAAGGATGCTTGTCGATTCCGGGCTGGGTGATTTACTTTGAAGCAGATGCCACCGTTATTATGTCCTGGTATTATGATTGGTAATGGTGTCAAATCTTAATTGGATTGTAAAATATAATCGAAAATGTAGTTAATATTAAAGTGATATCACGTATCGCATCCAATCTAATCTAATCTTGTTGGTTAATAGTATTTATTCATCTAAAATTCAGCTTTCCGTATAGTTACTGTAGCTTGTAGACACTAACCAACCCAGCAGTTTTGTCATGCGCATTGCGATTGACTATATTGCATATTAACAACTTTCCTACTATGAACTATGAGGTTAGAAAGAAGATGAAGTTTTAAGCGACCCATATTTGTTTTGTGTTCTATCTACCTATCTAGTTCATTCTAAAACGGCGTACTTATGTAAAAAAAAATACGTCACATTTGAAACTAGAATCAAGAACTACTATTGCGATTAAAAAAATATTAATTATCCATCAAAATTACATTTGACAAAAAATAAGAAATAGATAATATACCTATATGTATATACCTATTGCACACCAAACACAACTGCAACGTCTGCAACATCAAATACCGTTCATTAATTAGACCCTTAACTTGCGTTAGCGCCATAAAAACTTCGTTTCGCACTCTATACAGCCTCATTAAAAATTATATTGAAAATAAAAATTGATTTGTGTGATTTTTAAGCTTTATGGTCACTGTGAACCCATTAAATCACTTCTTTATTTCTTTTATCGCAGTTTTTACAAGTCTTTGGCACGTTTCGATTTATGCTTCAGACATGGTAAAGTGTAAGTGTTCAGTGCTAAATGAATTTTGAGCGATGTTTAAGTAATAAATTATTGCCAAACGATTCATTACTTTTTTTCATTATCTACTGAACGTTTGGCAACTGGCAGGCCAATTCGAACGTACACTGATAAGGGAATAATATATCTAAATTATGTCATTTAGTTATGGTGAATTTCGTACTCGTACTTGTCCGTACCTACATGTATTAGCGCGAGCGAGAAGCACGATAACTAAGTGACATCATTTAAGTATCATTCTGGTGTCATTGTACATTCAAATTGGCCTGTGGGCCTTATTTGATTAAGCATCAAAGTAGGTAGGTACTAAGAGGGTACCTACACCTTATTTGTGACAAATTATTCGATGTGCGTGTTGTTAGAAAATATTAAAAAACGTCTAGGTATTTATTATTTCCATCTTTGACCAAAATCGTGCAAAAATACAAAAATGACACGTTTAATATTACTTTTCTCAATTAGTTAGTTGAAGAATATAGCAATGAATATCTAAGCTAAATACCTACCTAATACATATATGTGTTTATTTTAAAATATAGGTACAAAAAACTACAAGTTTGTATTATACATATACCTTCTAAATACAACTTAACGACGCAGAGGAAACTATGTAGACCATTAAACAGAATTGAAAAAATAAAGCTAACACACAACAAAATAGCAATAAAAAAAATGGGAACGTACAAAACAAGACATCGTAAGTTAGTCGCATTATTATTGCGTCATTTGTTTTTACTGCCAACTTGATGCGACAAACTTCATGTTTATGTCTTGTGTCTATTTAGTAGTTTACATTGTAAAGATGTCAGATGGAATTGGTAAACGAATCTATATTTGTATATTTTGGTATAAACTTGTTTACTCTACCTTTTAAAATACCTACTACTTTTGGATTGTCTTCTGGCGTGGCATGGTAATTTAAATTTTCAAAGGCATGTGGCTTTAAGAAGTTTAATTACATAAAGTAGGTACTTAAAGTAATTCTTGAAACACCTTCAGAACATACTTGCGTTTAATATACCGCATAGGTAAGCAAATATGTGAGTTAAATAACTTTACAAATCAGAACTGGTTTCATTTCAGGTTCAAGTTAACCACCTTTTATGTGTCAGTTACCGCCCAGCTCATAACAACTCGGATAAACTCAATGTTGGCCCAACAAACATCGTGACGTATGTTTATTATTATATTTACGACTACAGTAGTCTCCATAACTTGCGACCCTTTCACGCCGCGCCGCGAACATTATTACTTATATTATTATTTTCCAGTCTTCCTTTATGCCCCAACTTACCCGAGCCCCCTGCATTCAATTACTTAAGTGCTTAAAGACGCACGAAACGAAATATGGCCGTCTCACTTCGCCGTATGCTATGACAGTGATATCGCCATCTCACGCGCCAGAGGAGGGTTGGGATAATTATGTGAATATCTATTATTTTTCACAAGAGAGCTCTGTAATGGCTTGATAGAGATAATGCGCTTTCAGTGGCGTCGGCGAATAAAGGCGTCTTAACATGTCCGCCATGTTGTTTTCCAAGCAATTAATTTGAATGATAAGGAGAATGTTTTATTCTTTTGTTAGCGAGTGTATTCAATAGGTATAAATTCAAATTAATATACTGATTTAAAAGAAACGTTCTAGCGTATGGTACGCAGACAACCCTAACGAATAAGGGTTTCAAAACGCGTTCAGTGTATTTACGAAACATTGTACTTGATTTGATTTTTTGCTTATTGTTAGCGAATAATTTGCAGTAAGTATCTGAGAGTTTTAAATATAATATTTCTCCATAGACCGGCGAATCGTTGGTTCTGTCAATAGGCGGGATAAATCAAGCATTTCATCGCAGTGAGGTAGTTTGCGACGCGTGCCCTGCGTGCCAACGTCGGGGAACGCGGAAAACAGCCACTTTTGCTCTTTTACACACTATAATAATACTCATATAAGCAATCCTGAAGGATTTTACGACTGTCTTGAATTAAATTATAGCTCGCATAATTATAATTTTATGAGTAAAGTTATCAATGGTCACAATAATCATCACAGTAGTTAAAAGATAGGTAATTTAGTACTTATGAAGTTTGTTCATTTGCTATAACTTATGGTAACGATTAGTACATTAAATCCTGATATACCTACGTACTACGTATACCTATATAGTTTTTCAATTAACTACTACGGTCTCCACTTACCATTAGGGGGACTGTACGCCTGATTGACACCAAACTTGTCCCTACATAAAAAAAAAAACATTAAAAAATAATTTGAGCTCTCGTACCCGATTACCAAAAAACTATATCCGTTGCCAAACCTCTACAAATAACGTAAAGTCCATTTTGTGCAACACCTTGAAAATACACCTAATTAAATCCTAAATACGCTTTTCATTTAAGTCTAAAAATTACTCACCACACGGACGTACTGTAAATAAGTACCTACCACTTTCATCATTTTCTTACAATTATCTTATAGCTCTCATTAGTATCAATTCATTACAATGCATGTTCAGATACTTCAGATACCTATACAGGTATTTTTGATAGCGACTTTATGAAGCACAACCAAATCAGGCGGTCCAACACAGCTACAATCCGACACATGTACGAGCGGGGCCATTAAGCGGCACCATTAGCGGAAGGGTGCAGTGACAAATGATCGCTAATGATGTGCGGATACACTGGAAAGGGTTTTGTATATCCTAGATAAGTGGAGATTGCCTTTGGTTACATTTTATTATGGTAAAAAAACGCAGTTTTTTGTTTTTGTTACACTATTTCGCGGTCTTCACGGTCATCACGCTTATCGCATAATCCTGCAAGATCCCATGACACGTGTACAATCAAATGAAATGTCTTGAGTCTAAACGTTTCTACGTGTCAAAGCTTTATTTTCATTAAACCTCATTTCTAAGTTTGCACCTATGTACGTAAAAGTAGAAAAAATCCTAAAACTTTATTGCGAACATAACATGGCAATTAACTACTGCCCGCGACTGAGTTCTCGTGGTTGTAGAAGTCATTAAACTGACAACCCCCACAGAAGTAGGTTACCTATACTGAAACACACCCAAGTTGCCAGCAGAAAAGGCACAAAATTAAAGTTTTCTATGGAAAGTCAACTCTTTGCGCCAATTTTTTTTAATCTTGCCTCCGTTTTCTACTGGCAAAGTCACTGTGCCTCCTGTGCCTGAGTAGGTAGTTCATCCGATTTAATTAATAGGGGTATTTAGAGAGTAGGAGAGAGGAGAGGGTTACCGGTTGAACTTCAAAATGGCGAAGTCGTCTCAAGAATATTTTTTTGTTTGTTGCTCATTACCTAATGTTGTTTAAAGTGTAATATTTATAGCTTATTATGCAGTGAACTAACGTGGAAGTATGCAGCTAATGAAGAAGGGGTCCCTTTGTTTCCCATAAAGTTTTAAGTCATAATGTAATGTTTGTCATATTATCGTTAGTCATAAAACTGAAACCGTTAACTTTTCAGGGTTTTCGTATGGTTATTGTATAGATAGGTTAGGTTAGGTTTGTTTTATGGCAATCCTGAAAAGTTACGCGTTTCTGAGAAAAACCAATTATGACTAACGAAAATTCGGACAAACAATACATTATGACTTAAAACTATTTGGGAAACAATAGAGACCCAATGAAGAATTAGTCTTGAAACACGTCCTTATTCCGACAATTCATCGTGGCTATTTGTAAAGTCCAGCTATCACATTACCAAAAGCAACTACCTACCGAACAACGTCATGCTCTACGAGCACACTTTTGACACGAAATCATCAGTAGGAAGATGTGTGTAGCTACTTACTATTTAAATTTAAAACTGGTCGGTGATTGGTCGTTACATAAAAGTTTTCATAATATCAGTCCATAGTAGACCATTTCTCACAGTCCGCCAAAAACCACAGACAAACAGCACGTCACAGACCATAGCTACGACTTATTTTCTTTTTTGACATTCGGTATTTGTGGCCAGGAACAAATTGGAACGTTTGATCGATGGAAACGTCGGCCTAATGGATACCGATGGAGAATGGAAAGGGAATGCAATTTCCATTCTGTGCAATTGTGCATTCGGATGGTATCTTTGCGGCCTTTTAGATTTTTAGAATATTTATGGACACGGTTTGGCCAAACGTGGAATAGGTATTCATAAATTCATATGTGGATTGAAATGAAGAAGGACAACAAATAACATTGATAACTACGTTATTATGACTACAAAAATATAACGGTAACAGGTCACATTTAGCGCGACATGATTAAATATGACTCACGATAATTTATATGTTATGATTTTAATCTACATGATATGATTTTTAAATGGAGTGAAATATGATATAGGTGCAATACAAACAATACAATGGAACAAGAGTCTAATACAATGCTTTGAAAAATGACCTGATCTTCTCCTATAAAACATACTTTATTTATTTATTTTAAATAAGGTCAAGTGGGGTAAGATAAACGTATCTAGTTTATTTTGCTTGGGGCAAGAGTAACCGTATGAGGAAAATCATTCTACGTACCGTCAACCGGAGCGAATAGGGACGGCTGGGGTAAATAGGGACAAAACTTGAAATCTAATTTAAGTGGCAATTCCTTAACTGTATCATACAAAATCTACTATTATTTTCAATCAAATGATACAATTTTGTGGGTATTTTTTAAGAAATTGTCATTTTAAGATTTGTCCCTATTCACCCCAGCCATCCCTATTCACCCCGGTTGACAATAGTATTTTAAAGTCAATTTTATTAATCCATTTTTTTTTCATTAGTAGTAGATTATTTGTCATACACGCCAAAATCTAGTCAGCATTCACCGCTCTTTAGAAACATGCAATAATCCGCGCTTCAGTAACTCTTATTAATAATTAATATTCGACCATTATCGGAGAATAAGCGCCGGATTGGCCCTAATCACTTATTGATCTTTGGCCGGTTCCCACGCAACCAAGGCGTTAGAAAGACTGTAGTTAGATGAGAGCACGACCATGCAGAGCTCGGTAATAACACGATTATCAAGGTTAATTATATCGGTACAAGTAAATAGTAAAGAATGAATATCGAAAACAAAGTTGCGTTCATTTTAGAGAGCTTTACAAATTTAAGTACATCCACTGATAATAGTACATTATTGTCTAGGCTCGGAAGTAGCTACTTGCAGGCTGAGGATTCGTTTTAAACGGACGACCTTGGGAGTCCGTTTAATTGAATCCGAAGCCAGCAAGTAGCCTTCCAGCCGAGTCATATATAGTGCTTTTCTCAAAAATGGTGCAAGAAATATAAATATCATAGAAATATTTTACAAAAGCAACTTTCTTACGTATATATTTTCACAGAAAAAAGTAGAAACAATTGAAAAAATTAGCTTTGCCGCCATTTTATTTTTTTAATAAAAAAAATAGAAGTGTATTTTTCTGCCGAAAATACGCCAACCTATTTGAAACAGCTAAATAGTCGCGGTACTAATCATCTGTTTGGCTGTTTAATGGGCCTGTGCCTTCATTTGATATGGCCATTTCAACTTTTCAAAAGTTTCGAACTCGACAAATAATGGAATTTGTATGCAACATTGCAGTCCCAAAATCGAGACTGCAATGTTTTTAACTTTTTAATTTTTGACTGACCATAAACTACGCGCTTCGTGACCTATTTTTTAAACGGCAAAGTCGACTTTGCCGTCCATTTTTGAGAAAAGTATGTTGTTGTTCTGCATAACTCCTGCATAACATTAAACATAAATATAAATACTCTAACTATCAAATTCTATGTGAATAACATCACCTCTTTTAACTCTCACTAAGTAGACAGAAAAAATTAAACAATAACTAAAAAAGTTTATGGCGAATATAACTGGGATGACGTGACGTCTCTAAATCAAGGGAAGGATTAGGGAAGAGCCAAATTGCGTTATTAAAAAAACTCATTAGCAAATTTTTAAAGACGAAGAGATATTAAAGCGATAAACTCAGTTATCTACAATTTACCCCCCGGTGGGTGAACCCCTTTTTTCAGTGAAGAGAATATAAAAATGTTAATGTGAAGTATTTAGCATTATCTTAGGAGTGTAATTAAGGACGGTTTTTCATTGAAACAAAAATAAAGAGGTGGATTGTATCAGTTCTTAGTTACTTGAACGAATTCAACAAGAAATGATGTCTTGATGACGTAAGTTGGGTATAATTAATATATAATTTGGGTAAACTTAAAATAAATCGATAGTACAGATGTACGCCATAAAAAACATATACCTACCAAGATTGCTACTGTAAAGTGTAAACCACATTTTTTTCTATAGATACGGTACGAACAATGCCAAAAGCGATTAAAATTTGTCAAAAACAAACTTTTCCAATACAAGTCACGAGAGACGGCAGCACCGGACAAGTCCAAATGCAACAAGAGGAAGTTTGCAAATTAAGAAAATGTAATTAGTGTACACCCCACGGCTCCCTAACGGACATAATTAAAGCAAATCTTGTTGTAATTTTGACATTTAATTTTTCTCCCTACTTCACCTCTCCCTTATTAATTAATTTAAAAAAGTACCTCTAAAATTTTATCTTCGGGCGACATTTTTTCTCAGAGTTAATGAAACGGCTAAGATTTTTTGATAGCAGTTTGTTTTTTAATTTTTTTCCGACATGACTAATGGATTTCACCTTTTCTTATTAATTTTGGAGTTTTTAAAATTTCGCCCGTTATTAGTTTTGGCTCTGATTCAAGTTCTGTTACAGATGACAATGACAAACTTTTGCTGCTTATTTTTCGTTATTCGGAGCTTTAATATTTTACCATACTTATATTAAAACATTACATATGAATTTCGTAGGGTTAGTAAAGCTATCCAACAGGAACAACACGAACTAAGTAGTTAAGGTCAAATTTCAATTCCTCAATCAGATCCTTGGAAGAAATTTAAAAATACTTAATGGCTGTGTCTTATAAAACCATGCCTCAGATTTAAAAACAAACTGAGTCTAACCCAATAGTCTCAGATCATCCTATTACAGTGAAACCTGGTTAAGTGGGACCTGGATAAGTGAGAAACCTCTATAGCTGGGACTCATGGTGCGGTCCCGACACTTTAGCACTGAATTACCTCTGTTAGTGAGATAAAACGAACCTCTATAACTGGGATTAGTTGTTGTGATTTTATAGTCACATTTACCTCTATAATTGAGACAGAGAGTGTATTTTACCTCTTTTACTGAGACTATATTTATAAGATTACATATCCCTAATTGTTTTTTTAGAATTTTATACGAATTACCTCTGTATCTGAGATAACGTCAATCTATAACCTCTCTAACTTGGACTTTATTGATCTATTTCCGTATTCTTACTAACTCTTAGTCTA
Organism: Cydia splendana; assembly: GCF_910591565.1. Taxonomy (NCBI): domain Eukaryota; kingdom Metazoa; phylum Arthropoda; class Insecta; order Lepidoptera; family Tortricidae; genus Cydia; species Cydia splendana. The sequence goes on from NC_085960.1 coordinate 15,306,779, forward strand.
TCCACAAATTCCGCATTTGCTTAATTGTGTCTAAACATCAGACATCAACATAAACAAATTTTCATTTAATAAATTTCTAAGACGCAATGAAGTCCGTATCAAATTTAATTAAAAAAATCTATCCTTTGGAAAATCATTCAAAATAAACTCAAATAAATATTTAAACAGACTTAAAAAATATTTAGGGACAAGGATTACTTTACCTAAACATTTAAAGATAATTACAAAATACCTTATTAACCACCTCTATAACTGAGATATATCCTCTACTCTCACCTCTATTAATGGGACCCTCTGTAAATGAGACAACTTTATTTGTACCTGGCTAACTGAGAGCCTGGGTAAGTGGAATACCTCTTTAAGTGAGACAAATCTGCTCGTCCCTTGAAGTCTCACTTATCCAGGTTTCACTGTATAAATAAAAACACACACGCCGTTTAATCTTCAATAATTCCACACACGTAATATATGTAAAATAAAGCCAGAACATGTAAACCGGTTATCTTCAATCTTGAAATTTTAAAGGGTGCCCACCCTCGCCTTATCAGTATGTAAGCCACTCATCAATTCGGAATTAGCGTGCGAGCCCGTCTTTATGGCGCGACACGCCGTTATGTTGGTATTGGGTGTGGCGGGAAAATTACACACATAATGTCATTGTAATTAAAACGCCACTTTTGAGTTTCTATATTTTAACGCACAATTATTGATAATATGGCACTTAATTTGGTTACATCGTTGTTGCCATTCACGCTAAACTACTTTGTGTATTCATTTCACGTTAATAATAAGTTACAGTTAGCAGTGCAGAGATATTTGACCCCCCCTGCATATAAGTTTAATTGCAGACTGATAATATTTTTATGTATACGCTACATTCTAATTGTGATTGCGGCAGTATTGCTAATGCAGCGTTACTGTTGTAGCGTTGCAGCAAAGGGAAACAGAATCTGTCACTGTGTCACAGTCAATCTCCTTGATAAAATTATTGACCAGCTTGAACTTTCTTAATGAAACGGACAATGCAGCAGCGACACCGAGACAATTTATTAAGGAAATTCAGTGACAACGCCCATTTTCTGATGCTGCAAGGCTGGGTGCAGTCTCAATACGAATGTAACCTTAAAGAATATATAGTATGTTCGGAAAAAGAAGTCATAGAATGTATTGGTTCCCATGGTCTAATAAAACATGGTCTTCTATTCCCAGAGTGACACGGGCCTACGTCACAATAACATTGCCACTTTATTTCAACATAACATGTTACATGGGTACATTATACCTATGGTTAATAAGTTAAAATATTTCTTTATAATATTATAATTTTCATTTATATGTATTTTATCTTAAATTTTACAATAACACGTCATTTTTAATTATTCGTTAGCAATATCTTCCGATTCACGAAAGAAATTTCAGACGTTCGGGTAATTCTGTTTACATTACTGGCAACACAGGATAGCGCTGTCACATTTGACAATTCGGATCTAGATAACTTCATGCCCTAACCGTCATCCTTGTCGAACGCGTGTTAATTGTTATTTCCTTCTTGCTCAGTGTCAGCAGTCGCAGTGTTTTCCAAACTTTTCACGTCGTAAGCTTGGTAATTAATGTGTAACTGTGAATTAGTTTTTCAAACGTTTGTCTTGTATAGATAAATAAAGTTTAATTTAATACATTAGATTGGTTTTATTTTACTATGTTTCTACATGAATAACTTAAAATTAATGCCGTTAAAATAATTTTCACCATTGGTTAAAATTCTCCCACATTTTAAAGTTTGAGAACCTGTAAACAGCATGATGACGTAGGCCCGTGTCAATTAGGTCATACGCGAATCTCGGAATAGAGTACCAGGCGGAGTATATTATTATACCATGTTGGTTCCCTTATATTTCACGACTCTTCTTTTTCCGCACAGACTACTTACCCACAGGAAGTTCAGCGCTTGGGTTAACATAACATAACGTACCAAGTCCTTAAAAATAAAGGCGATTTATAGCTAAATCACTCCTGACCACAATTTGTAAAACCATTAAACAAAATACAACGTCACTCCAAACCCCCTATCGTCCACGAGCTTAGATGTCATTTAAATTTAAATTAAGGTATTAGTCAGTGTTGCCATCAGCAAACCGCGGCCACGTCTTATCGTGTGAAGGGTGCATTATTTTACATTTTGCAATGTATTTACTGTTCGTTTAGGGGCGATTAGATTGATTTGTTTAGTGATATGGAGTAATGTGACGGCTTAATGGGATTAATAGTATATCAGTATAAAGTGATGCATTTGTTAAAAGTTACATATTGGAAAATCTGTTTGAAAATATAACTGTATTTTCATGTCCAGCGCAGATTCTTTAACTGGACTATTATTGCAATTAACTACCCCAAGGCGATGAGCATCAAGAATTAGTTAACCACAGCTGATATAGGTATTTTGATGTTGATTAAAATCAGATCAAGAAAGTGATGATTTACACTAGCGCATAGAATATGCACGAGCAAGAAGAAGTAAGAATATGTTTTAATTTTGTGTTAATTTGCTAAACTGAATACACAATTTTATGATTCTCCTATTATCCGAATCAGCAGTTGCCTCTTAATTTTTTTAATGAAGTAATTAGAAATTTATTTTGACAGATTTTTGAAATGATGTGTAACAAACAAAGACGCACAAGCAATTTCAGCTCTTTTTGTAGTCATTATTTCTTTTATAGATAACAGTAATAAAACGTAAAGGAAGCCTTTGTTTACTAACATAATGTTCATAGCCCATCGCTTCAGCCGTAAACACTCCAATTACGCCTTTACGACTATCAATAACAGGGGGATATCTCAGTCCCCGGAGAGGAGCCCGATAAAGGAAACCGCCGAAACAAATTGAAAATTCGCGCAAACAACCCTACATTCAGTGCCCTATCTAACCAACTCTTTGGTGCAGACAATAATGTTGCCAGTTTGAAAAAACAAAGGAAACTCACTCCACCGACAACGCAACAAAACGGAATATGAACGTTCGCGGGTTTGCTGGTTACGTTGGCAGAAACGTTCGTATATCTGATATCGGAATCACACACCGAGTGTTTTATACGCGGTTTTATTATTTATCCAGCGTTTAATCCGCGAACGCAATAAATCTGCGCGGACAGACATGGCGGCTTTTTTGGCGCGAAAAAGAATCGTTCGCGGAAAGCGGGAATGAACCAGATTAGGCCGGATAAGTCCGCGTTATTAATGGACCCTGATACCCGCCCGGGTAAATGGATAGGTAACAAATGGTGTTTTTTTTAACAGCCGATTTTCGTTTACGTGTGTGACGAATGGGCGGTGACAAACAAGTCGTTTTGCTGTCACCTGTGACGTAAATCTATCTTTTCACGTGCACCTATATACCTGTAGCAGAAGGATCCGAGATGTGTAACATACCTACGGACCAACTAAAATTGATACTTGATCACTAGTTTTCATTTGACTGAAACAAACTCTTAAAGTTATTGTACTAGACTGCAATGTCTGCCATAAACTAACATATACATCGAATCTAGATTAGTACCTATCATCAGTAAATTCTTCATATTACTAAACCTAAATCATATTAGTACATTGTGATACAAGTGTGCTACGTTGCTGTGTAATGACAAATGCACACGCGTTTCTAACTACATTATGTGCACAAGTGTAGGGTATGTGTGCCTATTTGCCTATACTATAATCTTGCTATAATCATACCTAGGTATACCTACTTCTGTGCATGAAATAAATATATTTTAATAGATCTCAATTTTCGTGACTTATACATATATAGTTAGATATAAGTAAATGATACTGTTTGATTCACCCAATTTAGTATTAGAACTGTAGACGTTTTTTTTAAAGTACAGTTAAGTACTAGAATAATAGTTATTGCTATAAGTATCTAATATTACTTACTTTGAGTGCGGTTACTGTTATATTATTATAATATATGCACAATAAATTTATTTGCCAACATCAAAGTGCCCAATCAGAAAAGAGGCAAAATCAAATACAACTCACACATCGATTGCCATACAATATTTTTTATCCAGAAAAAATGCAAATAAATTACATCATACGAATCGAGAACATAATCAGGATAAACGAATTCATTATTCGCATAGGCCGAGTGAAAGCGCAATATATATTCATGAATCGATCTGAGAATCGAATGGAATCGAATACAATCGAATGGTATCGAGAGAACTCGTCGTTATATTGATATGATGGCGCATCAAATTTCATGGCCACGCTGATTTTTAGGGTTCCGTACCCAAAGGGTAAAACGGGACCCTATTACTAAGACTTCGCTGTCCGTCCGTCCGTCCGTCCGTCCGTCCGTCCGTCCGTCTGTCACCAGGCTGTATCTCACGAACCGTGATAGCTAGACAGTTGAAATTTTCACAGATGATGTATTTCTGTTGCCGCTATAACAACAAATACTAAAAACAGAATAAAATAAAGATTTAAATGGGGCTCCCATACAACAAACGTGATTTTTGACCAAAGTTAAGCAACGTCGGGAGTGGTCAGTACTTGGATGGGTGACCGTTTTTTTTTTGCTTTTTTTTGTTTTTTTTTTTGTATGGTACGGAACCCTTCGTGCGCGAGTCGGACTCGCACTTGCCCGATTTTTTTATGGACACGCGTGGTTTTTATTAATCTGTGGTGGTTATTTTTAAATGTTGGTCATTAATTGTTTCTGTTATCAATTTCAGTACAGAAGCTTCATTGATCCCACTCTGGCAAATATAGTGTTGAACGCAATTATACGAGTATATAACATGTAAACTACTAGATAGGTAGGTTATGCAATTGTACATCGTTTTATAATACATAATTTTTATTTAGAATGAATAAAGTAATATCTTTTTTAATATACCTACATTTTTTATTTAAAATAACAAATATTTGTAGTTCCGTAAAACGGGGTGAACAGAAATCGCGGGGTGAATAGAGAAATTTTGAACTTTTTCTTTCAAGTTGTTATATTTAAAAACGTACATCTCTAAAATTAGATTTTTTTGGAATGCGTATAAAGTAGACTATTTATGCTCTACATTGATACCAAAAGAACTTAATCAAACTGCCTAAAAGTTAGATTTTAAATAGCCATCTAGCAGACTCTAAAGTAAGGTCTCGCCGAGGTAAGAAATGAAGCCTGTCTGAACTTTGTTCTAGCGGTAAATGTTTTGACATTAACTAAGTAAAAGTTAGCTAACCTGGTAATATAGTATCTGTAGTACCTAAATAATAAATAATATCACTAATTTTCTCTATAATAAAGCATTTTTTTGCAAAAAACCAATAACAAGCAAATTTACGTGATAAAGGGGTCAGTGGACACGCATATGGGATGAACAGTTACGCCATAGGGGGTGATTAGATACAACAAAGGGGTGTAAAGACACGCCTTGGGGGTTTAAAGACGCGAAAAAATAATTTTGTGTTTAATAGCTGTTTAACAGATATATATACCATTTGCCAATAGAGTATCCACATAATAATGACCAAATTCGATCCCTATGACAGCTAAAACTTAATATTTCTATTCACCCCTTTCTTGTGTCTATCGACCCCGTTTTAAGGATATGGAGAAAACAGGTAGTTTTCTTTGATTTTCTCTGAATTGGGTAGGTAAAAATTTATTTCACAAATGCAAAATTGAAGAACTAACCAAGACTCAAAAAATGATATCAAAATTATTACTTTTATCATTTGGATTATTGGCGAAAATCGTCCTTGAAGTTGAAAATCGTGTCTTTTCACCCCGTTTTACGGTTTCTATTTTATTTAAATATAAGTGTAAATAGCAATATTTTTAAGTGTATTATAAGTTTATAACAATATAATAATAGCGTTTACATTTCTACGTCATTCTAAAAATCCTTCGAAGGTGGCTAATAAGCAAACGAATTTAGTCCCCTGTAATACCACCGCTGCAACTGCTCACTTTCGTCCATTTGTCGTGAGATTCGCTGAGAGCGCGAGTCAATATGTGGATATAATAATAAAGGATCCGCGAGCCGCATACGCACGGCGCGATTATCGGCATCGAGCCTCTCCAGTCGATCGCTATTGCTTATTCGCTCTTACCTTTTATAGACACCGTGCTCTTGGATTATTGTAGGGTTATAGATTTGCTATGATTATATAAATATGCTGGGGATATAAATATAAACTTCTTTAGTTATTAAATTCGTTTAATATATTCAAATTCGAAATATATTTATTTCAACAAATTAATATTCTAAGCGCCACTTGCACCATTCCACTAACCCGGGGTTAACCGGTTAAACCTGGAGTTACCACAGTTACCAGTACAATTTGACACTGGGTTAACGGTTTAACGGGTTAACTCCGGTTTAGTGGGATGGTGCAAGTGCGCCTAAGAGAGGCAGTACAGTGATCCCCACACTAGGCTCAGCCTGTATCGTGGGGATCATAATGAAATACAAATAATTAGGTATTTACAATTACATACAAATCAACGACTCTAAAAAGGATTTTGTTTTTCAAAGTACCTATATTATAGAAGTGTGTTTTGCCGTAATGCGTAGAGTTAAACCAAGACAAGTCTGCAACGATTTTGATAGCACACTAACTCTAGCAGGAAAATCTTGTTTATAGCGGTAAATTGGCTTTAGACTTACGGCTCGATTCGGAAAATGAATTAGATTTCTACTAGACTTCAACAAGTTACGATACGGATAATTTAAAGATATTTGTAAGATAGATATGTCAAATTTGACGTTTCCGCGATTCTGGAGGTCCTCTTGAACGATTTCGACAAGTTATGACTTAGATATCCAAGTCACATCTAGTCGATATCTAATGTAGATCTAGTTGAATCGTTCTCTAAATCGTCTCAAGATCTTGTGATTATCTCGAAATCCGAATAGGCCTGCTAGACGCAGCACGTACGAGATGAGCTTTGAGAGCGTTAATAAGTAAAAGTTCAAAATAACTTCGAATTACAGTGGCCAAATTTTCTTAAGGCCATTTTTTAAATGTTTAACTAAATAAGCCTTAATATTGTCTTCGGTTACCGCGATAAGCCTTAATAAGTCTTATATCAAATAATTTACTTTCTTCATGAAGACATTTTATACAAAAAATAAAAATATTTTCAGACGACCAAACCGCAATAGGTATTTAAATAACATTGTCTACGTTTGCCGAAAACGTCTGGCCCAAGCAGTCCATACGGGGCCCGGGACACCCTGCCCTCCCACTGTGGGGGGAAAGACACGTGTAGCGGGAATCGATCCGGCTAATGCCTTTCCGATTGGCCGGCCAACATGCTTTTGATGGCTATTTAAAATAATGTGACAGACTGTGCACTTTGGAAATATTGGGAGATGGGTCAAAGGGTGTAAGGAAGCCTGAATGGAATAATATATGTTCAGGGGACATGGTCAACTTTTTCAAGCTAAGTTCATTAACAGATGCTAGATTTGGATACACGTGTATGATCTTTTGTTATGAAGAAGAGTGTATATTTTATCTATGGAATATAAGACAAAAAATTAAATTAAAAAGATTACCTAGATAATAGTTATTTGTACAACAAGAGATCAAAGTTTGATATTTCTTCGAGTGCTTATTTTGAGTCCCGTGCAAGCGAAAGATTCTATAATAGATTCACGAGCGCAGCGAGTGAATCTAATTTAGAATCTTGAGCGTAGTAAGGGATTCAAAAGCGCACGAGATGTAAATAAGTTTGATCTCGTGTAGTACACAAAATTTTTCACCCTAAGCAGTGAGAACATACCTAGAGGGACAGAGATAATAGAACCCAAGTATATCGAACTTGTATTAGACCCCGCATGTTGAAATGACATTTGACTATAAAGGTCACTTGAATGTTATTTTGTCTCACTCAGTGAGCAAAATCGCATTTTGCTCACTGAGTAAGACACACTCAGTGAGCAAAATGCGATTTTGCTCACTGAGTGAGACAAAATGACTCAGTGAGCAAAATCGCATTTTGCTCGCTGTTTTTAAGAAGCAAAGTACCCTTGTTCGAGCTGCTGAGGTGAAAAGACATTTTCTTGTATAAATTGCGATTGCAATAATAACATATTGTGGAAGATGCGCGTAACCAGAATAAACAGTTAACAAAGTGATAAACAGTATTTAATATTCCTAAACATTTGATCAGAGCAAATCTGCTATCGTTGTTTGCTGCAAGTCCAATCAGCGTAACATGATCAACATGGAGCATGTACGAGTATTAGGTACAATATTAGAAGAACATAACAAGTGTGCAATAACAAAGTGTACATGGAGTCGAGCAGATAATGCAATACCGCGACACGCTGGCGATGTCCGGACTAGGAAGGTGTGGAGAGACCTTTCAAATATTTTACCTATATTCTTTTGTAACATTGAATTTGTTGGAGCTGTTATTATTTAAGGAAGAGTGAACCTTAAATTAAATATACGAGATACATAAGTATTGTCTCGTAAACTAGAAGAAGATTTTTTAATAATCAGAAATTATTTATGTGTAGTAAGTAAGTTTAATATTACACAAAAAATTGTATCTAATATTTATTATATTGTTACCCAATTTTATAAATTTTTCATAACACGACGATGGCATACCACACAGCCCGCCTGATGTTAAGTGGTTACAGGAGCTCTCAGCTCTAGAACTCCAGCTAGTTGCTGACCCTTCAAGCTTACAAGGATTCAATTAATGCAATTTCATGAATGGATATTATTAATTTGTTACTTTACCTACTGTAAAACTGCTTGTTCCTCTTCCATCCCAAAAAAATAAAAATCATGCACATTTACACTTAGTAGATTCTGGTAATGTATACAAATTGTAACTTGCATCAATATTAAAAAGAGCGACTCTACATAATTCCTTAGCCGCCGCCAGGCCGGGCGCGTCGTCGGCTCATATGAATAATGTGCTATCGATTGTCCTCCTCCTCGGGAGGGAATGATACGGTGCGTTATAGACAAGAGTAATACGGTATATGGGCACATATGAGGTGTTATTTGGCGGGAATGCTGACAGACAAACGTGATATTAGATTGCCATTATACAAGATCTTGGAGTTCTAAGTAGAATCTACATGTTTGCAATAGAAGCTTGTTTTGTTACAATGGTACGTACTTACACAGTTATGGTATATGGGCAAAATGTGTTGTTACTTGGAAACATTACTGAAAAACGATCATTTAATTACCTACTTCATGATTAGAAACTTCTTATGGGTACCTACTTTATTTTAGAAGTTATTATAAGCGCCTATATAAATAAACAACCATTTGATTATGGCAACTATGCCTTATTTTTGCACCTGATGTTTAAGTAGGACTAATTATTTCCGACATTTTGCTGTGGTCTATACATTTGGGTCCTACGAGTATAGCGACCAATATTTCTGTATGAATCAATGTCTTGTCGTATTGCTTTTTAATACGCAATAGCGGTACGTATTGAATTAACTTTTAAATACATATTAGTTTTAAGAATTAAACAGGATATAGCTGCGTGTATGATCACGCAGCTCGCAGTGACAATCTAACCGCAAACCACTTTATTCTCGAGATAATATCGATAGATCATATGTTATATAAATCAATTAAAGTAGCTGCGTGACCAAACGAGGAATTTACACGCGTGATTTGACTGACACCGTGAGAGAGTAGGTAGTAGATCTTTATTACATTGGCAAAGCCTTTATTTACCCGACTACGTGAAGAGTTATGATTTTAGCATTTTAGGTAGGTATGTATGAATGGGGATTATGCTTGTGTAGTGTGGAAACTCCATCATAACGTCAAAACTAGGTGTCTACTAGATGATTTTGGTCAAAAAATTCGTTTTTAGGATGCAAGTGACTGGTTTAAGTGGAGTAGTTACAGTGGAGTAAATTTCAAACATTTTCCTTGTGCGACTACGAAGTCGGTTTTCTGGTTGCCTGAAATATATTGTAATCGTTTTTCTATATGGTGTTTGTATTTTTATTAGGTAAGGATTATTTTGAGGCAAATTATCCGCTTTTACGAAAAACTAAAACAATTTTTTTTTATAGTTTTCTAATTAAATATGTCACTAAAAATAGAATATTACGGGTTGGTTACTAATTTACGCAGGTATAGGTATTCTTTATTACGTTTCTCGTTAACATTCAAAATGATTCAGTGTTTGTCACCCGACGTCGTTGGATTAAATTAAAACAAAGGATTGTAAGTGCATTGGATTGTACTAAAAAAAATAGATTTTGTCAATTTCTTTGTAGCACATATTGAGGAACAAACCAAACTTACTAAACTTATATTCAATCTTAATTCATAAACCGGTTTAAGGAATGCAACTTTAAACAACTGCAAAATTATCTATGGTCTCGAACCGAAATGTTTGACTGAAAACTATAGAGAAGATAAACTAAATGAAACCGATTTTTGTCTTTGTGCAAGCATGATTAGAAAATATTACAGCTACTTATTACGGCTACCTATTCTCATGCCGCGTCTCTGCCGGCCTTATCTTAATATCATCGATTAATATATCACTCCGTCTGTCTATCCGTCCGTCGCGTGACAAATGAAAGCGTCAGCCGCCGTAAATACAGGCGTCGATAATTATCTACGGCCGGTCAAGCGTGAGCCGGGTTAAGTGTGTTGGTTCTGGCACATGTGCGGACGTAATTAAAATACCGCTTGTACCTAGTATAGAATAAATAGGATTACTAATTTGAGAAAGTTTTTTTTACTAAGTGATGCGATTTATACGGAATTTTTCTATTTGGAGGAATGCAACTTTTTACGGAGACTTTACTACTCGTTGTTAGTTCCGAAGGAAAATTATGTAGCTAGTAGTAGTATTCATAAATAACTTTCCTTAAAGTAAACTCACGAATAATTCTCGGGGGCATTCATGAAGTCACACGTTCTGTTACCATTCACTCCGATTTTTTTAGTGTATGTTATTAGGTATCTACTCGTATTTAACCAATTTTTGGGGACAATGTTACGACGTACTATGAAATAACTAAATATTTTATGAACAAATATAGGAACAGATATATTTTAACCCGAGACAGCACTACAAAAATTATAGGTTTATGTGACAACAGTGAATTAGGTCTGATTTTTTCTCATTATTAAATTGCACAACGGGACTTAATCGCGTACCTATTTAAGTTTGTCTTTTATTAAGAGTAGTTTCGAAAATATTGGTTTAGAACTGAATTTCAGTAAATGCGAACTCTTTATTCAAAAATCTTCTTGTACTTTGACCAACTTACAACCCAAATTTGACGATCTGACTCCCAATATCAAATCAGTAGACAAGTATTCTCTTTGCCTCCTGGGTTCTCCTATATTCGAAGAATCTTTTCCCGATTATATTTCTAACTCCATAACTAAATTCAAAAGTCACACGGATCGCTTACTCGAAATTAGCCCTCATTATGCTCTTGTGATTCTTAAATTCTGCCTTTTTGTCCCTAAATTTACGTATGTGCTCCGCTGTTGTCCTTTCTGGAAACATCAAAATTTATTGTCGCCCATAGATGATTTGATCAAAATTAGTTTAGAGACGATTCTAAACATTCAGCTAAGTGAGCCTTCCTGGTCTCAAGCGTCCCTCCCCATTCGGTTTGAAGGTTTAGGAATTCGCAAAATTTCCAGTGTGGCTTCCCCAGCCTTTTTGGCGTCCACTCATAGCACGTCTGGTCTCATAGGAAATATCTTAAGGGCTTTGCCCACAAACTGTGAGATTGCGGGCTTTGAGGACGCAAAAAATGCTTTTAAAATTGCTTGCCCAGGCAAACAATTTCCAGACAACCCAAATTCACAAAGGAGTTGGGATAATGTTTACTGTGATTTAACTTACAATACTCTCCTAAACAACTGTACAGGTCCAGACCGCGCGAGGCTTTTGGCGGTCGGAGCCCGGGAAGCCGGTTACTGGCTACATGCCCATCCTTCGCCCAATACTGGTACTTTCTTGGATCCGGCCTCCCTTAGACTGGCGACTGGTTTGCGACTCGGGGTTTCGGTGTGTACGCCACACATATGCTCTTGTGGTACGGACGTGGACCGACTGGGACACCACGGATTATCTTGTCAAAAAAGTGCAGGCCGTTTTTCGAGACATGCGTCGCTTAATGACATAGTCCGTCGGTCTCTTGCCACCATCAATGTGCCTGCTCTTCTTGAGCCGACTGGCATTATCAGAGATGATGGCAAGAGGCCCGATGGAGTGTCCTTAGTTCCTTGGAGCTTGGGACGGATGTTGGTGTGGGATGCTACCTGCGTAGACACACTGGCACCGTCCCACCTCCAACGGACTACTGTAAAAGCGGGCGGAGCGGCGGAAAGCGCCGAAATTCTAAAACGTAACAAATATAAGAGCCTCGGTAGAGAGTACCATTTTGTACCATTTGGTGTTGAAACTCTAGGTCCATGGGGTCCCAGCGCGCATAAGTTGTTCGCAGAAATCGCGAAGCGTCTGGTTGATGTAACTGGTGACCGAAGAGCTGGCGGCTACCTCGCACAACGTATCAGCATTGCGATACAGCGAGGAAATGTCGCCAGCATCCTTGGTACAATGCCTCAAGGGCCTATTTTAGATTTAAGCTAGTTATTAATTTCGTTTAGTAGTACCACTGTATATATATTGTATGTAAATAAATGTTTTATAGTTTTAAGTTTTAAGATTTTACCTCCGACGTTTCGAGCACGGCGTTGTCCTCGTGGTCTCGGAGAAGACGTCTGACGACGTATATCTTAAAACTTAAATACGCGATTAAGTCCCGTTGTGCAATAATAATGCAAATGTTTAAAAATCGTGAAAGTTTAAATCGGTGATTTTTTTCCCATAAACAAAAGTACAGAACTCTAATGTCAGCAAAAGTACAGAACTCTAAAATCAAACGCACCGTGAGCCAGTAAATTAACTTCCAACATAGACGGATTAAATCTAGAAATCGATTAAATATCGTCTTATTGCACATTCGGATTGCGATTACTATTTCAGCTGTCAAACCCGTCTATCAAATACCATTTCCATACACTCTTACACATATAGCAGCTAAACAAAAATCAACTTTAATATATTAGAAATAGAATACCTTTTACATGAGATGATGGTGGTAGTTAGGTGGGAATGAATAGAGTGATTAAGTGACTCGGAAGATTGGTTGGTGTCAAAATGGTAATGATGTTGTGTGAGACTGCCGCCGTTCGGTAGCGCGTTGGTTTCATTAAATCCATTAGAATAAAGCCTTATTCATTCATATCATATATATTATGATACAAATATGAACTCTATACTTTTTGACGTAGAGTAGCTAATTCCGTTGGACATTTAATTTTAGTTAAAGCATTTTTAATTGGAGAGGGGAAAATGTCGCTACTAATGACATTAGAGTAATGAGATCGACGGGTACACGGGTTTAAGGCGGCTCGTTACACGGTTGTTATTTTCGACGAATTTTTGACGAGTCTTTTAATTGTTGGTTATTACGCATAAATTGATTTATCTTATAGATAAGTATAATCGAATAATTTAGTTACTTTGATTGTAATTTGTAGATAGAGCGTAACTTTCTTCTACCGTTAATTTAAAGGTGTGTACTATTACGGAGCTAAACTGTTACGGATTAAGATTGCAGCAGCGTTGGTGCAGCATTGCTGCCGACTGCAACACTTCAGGAAATATCAAAATCAATGTCGATGTGCTTGATAGTTGTTTGAACAACAATGCTGCTGCTGTAAGGCGAGTGCAAACTCAACCTAAATATACATTTTAGAATAATCATCAGCAGCCATTTTTTTTTAAGTAGAACAGGAAACTATATTATTTCTACAACTAAGATACAGTTTTTACATAATACCATATTTGTCAATATTAAAGTGACCACATACGAATTCGAAGTAGTCATAACAATAAAAACATTATTACTTTAATTTCAAACAGCCTTAATAAAAACACCTGCGACTAAATTTTCGTAATGAGGGATGAATGTTAACCTCCATAATCGCAGTTGGTTAAGGACCCCGCGGTCGGCGATTAATTTAAACATTAATTAGAATATTAATTATTAGCTAACTCGTGTCCCGACCCTTTTGGTGTAGCGACGGCAAAATAATTGTAAAGCTTAAACGAGATATTAATTTGGACCCTCATTAATAATGAAAATTATAATAAAGAATATTACGTGTTAGTCGCCAATATTGTCATTCAAAACCAAGAGAAAATAATATGGAATATTATCTGGCTTTTCAAAATTGATCTTATAATACTGACAGATCCTAATTGTATAGCGATAACATTAAACAACATCATCAAGTTTATTCAAGGTTTCTCGGAAGGTTCTTTAGGTACTTCGTTATAATTAAAGTACCTATAGTTCGTTTTTTTTAGCATTAGAAATAAGGTAAACAATCTTGATGTGTCTTTTAATGGAAAAACACGTTTTAAAAATAAGTTACGGCATATATGTAACAATTATGAATCTAATACGATCTTTTATATTCTTTTGCTTTCATAAGTAATAGTTACGGATTTTTAAAAAGTGTTTTCCAATTAAAAGACATGTCAAGATCGCTTACCTTCTTTCAAGTTCTTTCTAATGATAAAAAAAAACGAACCGTGGGTACTTAATGAAAAATATTATAAAACTTATAATAAAATTATTTGCTAAACTTAAAAAACAACTTGCAGCTTAAATGCTAATCATAAAAAATATTATTTCTATTATGCCAACGCTAAAATTTCCAAATCTCATGAACAGTAATTGCTTGCCGACGCTACTTTAAACTGGCACATAAGCTCGAAGACGCGAGCGACATCTGTCCACGTAATTGAGGGATTACGCAGATAATTGAAACTGTGTGAGCGAGATAGATACTGAACAAATACATGAGGATAACAGAGATGGATAGAGACTGCCGGTGCAGCCGTCAAGAGAACGTTTAACAACGTGTCTTCTTGTATATTGTATTATCTTACGTTTTATGCCCTATTAATCTTGCTCGAGAGTCGCTCTCCGCGGATTAAATGATTTGAGACTTTAATACGGGTTGTCTAAGGTTGTTTTTTGATCGCCCCTTTAGTTTCGCTTAGGGTGTTTGCTTGTTTTCGCAGACATAAATAATTGTTTGTGCTCCGTAAAATGTGAAGCGTTTTGTCGACGTCTCGGTCTAAGCCGGATAACAAGATGTTTACAGATGAGCTAATAAACGTTCTAATTGCGAGCGATTGATGACCGCTTGTGGATCAGGTTTAAAATAACTGTCATCTAAATCCCCAGAAAGGCATTAAAGCAGATATAGCTAAAGAAATCAATTTAGCCCATAGCTACAGCTTATAGTTCGGTGAACAAATAACATTTTTTTTATATCATTGTATGATGCATTTTTTATCTAAAGCAAATTATTTCAACCTACTCAATTCAATGATTAGTTAACTTTTTGTCGTTACCTCTTACATGCTACTTGATTCCACCGTATAAGGCTAGGTCTGTCAATTACATTATTATTAGGCCACTATGATACTCGTATTAAAATTAATTAGAAACCTATTAAGGCGGCGACGGAAACGTCACTCGTAGCTAATAGCCACGACTTTCATCACCCGTGTACCGTCACGTGTACCCTCGCCCACACTGCTAACTGTACATAGGTGGACCTTATGCCTTTTGCCATAAGGTCTAACAATGTACAGTTAAGAGTGTTGCTGTTTGTACCACGGTACAGTCGTAATTAAAATTCTTAATTTGGATAAGGCGATTAACAAATTGGAGCTTATTTAAAAAGTAATTATGGGAGCCGCTATAGAAGTTTAAGCTACCGTTTTAGATAATATAGTTTTGCTTGTAGAATGAATATGCTAAACTCGACACTGATAATACTGATACAGATCGAAAATAGTGTGTGTTTTGATGCAACGGCGACGCATCAGATTTCAGTGCGAAACAAATACCAAATGATTAATGGTAAATGGTAATTTACAATTAGGTATATATATATATAAATTTGATAAAACATTGTTTAGTATGGATATTAGTGAATTAAAAGTATTAAAAAAGTGGTTATAAAGCACTAGTCAGCAATATAAAAGTACCTACTCACTATGGTACCTACATAGACGTTAACGGGCAGTGAGTTCAGATCTTTCTCCGAGCGCAGCTCGCTCGCTGAGCACTGAGCGGATGGCCGTCCGTGCCCGCGTATCATTGTTGAATTATTATTATTTTAACATAAAAAAGTTATCGATGATCCAATTACGCATTTTTAGAAGCAAGATTCTTGTTAATAGCTTTTGTGCAAAAGTAGCTAAAATTTTTTATGGTGCGTTTTAGACCTGTACTCGCGATTTTTTTTTTATCGGGCGATAATGTTAATCAGGATTCGAATCGACTAGGTTACTTGAAAAGGTTTCAAGTACGTCTACCATCAGTTTTAGACATATACCGTCACGTCTACGTAACTTACTTTCTATGCATCTCACTCGTACTCGCATATTAGTGCAAGCGAGATGTACAGAAAGTAAATTACGTAGACATGAGCGTTATGTCAATGTCAAAACTGGTGGTAGACGTAAAGATCGCTATTCACATTTTTTGGCAAGCTTAAAAAGGCGCTACGATTTTTCAAAAACTCTGCTGGCTTAACCCACTAAAGCACTTTAAGTAAATTGTGATTGGTTGATATTAGTAATATATACGAGAAATATGCACATAATATTGCACATAATAAAAATAGTTATTAACGTTTAAACAAATACTCAAATAGATAGAAAAATGAGGTATCAGGTCGTCTTTAATTGAGTTGATTTTATCAGTTTCGGTTCAGTTAGCTTAAAATGGTCACATGACAAGCGCAATGTTTTTATCTTCATTATTTAAATTCTAAATGAAGGCCCATTCACACACATAGCAGCTCGTAGGGCGGCAGGGCGGGCGCGCGTAGGGCGGCGCCCATAAAAATGCAAATGGCGGCGTCGACAAGGGATTTCATTGTTGTATCAATCACGGGCCTTATTATTGCGGGATTTCGTGAGATCCGCGCCGTTTATTGTTTTTGAAGAATTGTTTTGTTTTGTTTTAAAGTCTGATGTCGCTTTATGTGAGATTTTTTAATTATACTTACTCGGAAATCATACATAGGTATATTTAGAAATATAATACCCAATAGATATCCAATTTGGTAGAAAATGCAGTTGAGGTTTGTGTGAAAGTAAAATTTCACACTTTCACAATTCAAAAATTTTTCAGCGTTGTCTAATACGCAGAATTATCCTGCTCCCAATCCAATATCAGTGTACGTGTTATGCTGGCACTGGCACACTTGATTGTGCTCTAAAGCAAGCGTACAAGTCAATTGTACCTACAATACAACATGGGAACAAGGCCCAGGGCTAGCAACCGTAGCAACCCTCGCACGCGCAGTTAGGAGGCACTTGTCAAGACGGGCCCTTAATTGATTGGGCTCGTTAACTTGCCCGTTTATGGCAGGTCGAGCTGTAAAAATATGGAACAGTAGGCATTACGGAGTGTGGGGGAATGTTATGTAGCCATATATTTTGCTAGATTACTGACTCAAGGTTATAGGAACCACTATAGTTACCTATAGCTACCAGCCGGACTAGCACAGGAGTGGCGCGACAGTAATTATATCGCCCGTGAGATAGACTACTCGCCTTTTCCTAAATATATTTATTAGAGTGGGACGGGTCTATCTCATGTTCGAGATACTGTCATTTAACTCCAGTCATTTAACTGTTCGCCTATAGGTACTACTAACTTTTTTCTAACTGTAGGCTAAAATGTCGTTATACTTACGCACTAAATATTGATTATTATTTTAAATAGAAGAATCGGCGCTTATTTGTGCAAAAAATTAACTATAAGCTGACTTCCAGATGGAAAGTTTTGTAGGATTGTTGCAGACATTATCTGAAAACATCTAACTAGAATGAAATAAGAAACAAATAGGTTTTTATAACTTAATGCTTTGCGCAACCGTATCATTACTGGGCTATCAACAGAGAACAGGAGAGATTGATTACGATATGGTTGAAATTAAATATATGTATGTGGTTGTCTGATCTGTGCTAAGCTCACTAAGTAAACATGATACTCTGAAACTAAACTTGTTCCCAAACTTAGCTAGGTATTTTCTGCTAGAACCCACAGATAAACTACCTATTGTATATTGTACATACCTACGCTCTCGAGTATTTTAGTTAAATAGTACCGCAAATGTTTATTAAAAAACACATCTATATATTTAAAAACGCCATACGTCAAACAACAATGACATGTCACAATAGCACACGTCAGGGACGACACGACCAAAAAACCGTCATTTATAAAAATCCCAGCATTCAACGCGTATAATTTTTCGCTAATTCTTCAAAAACCACATGTCGACAGCCCTAAACGATCGTGCGCAGATGTGTCCCCAGCTTAACATGAGAAAATGAGACACACATAGAAAAGGTGACCGAGTGCAAAAGGGACGTGAGACGTGAAAGAATCAATCATACGTTTCCATAGTTAAGTCTTGGGTAAGATTGCACTAGGGTGCGTGGGATTGTGGATTTGAGCTGTAATATAATTTTATTTTTGCATTGATATTCAGGAAGGGTTTGTAAACAAATCGGTTGAATATTCGCGGCTCGCCACATGTGGCCAGGGTGGGGTTTGCTGAAAATTGGGCAACTTAATATCCGTAATACTTAATTTTACATTATACGTCTATTGTGCTTTAATCTATTGTGGATTTTTAATCATAAATTATTCGTTTTTATTGTAAGTACTTAAAGTATTAATATTAACAATATTGTTTGTTTTTTTCTACCAAATTATTTAGATCCTTTTAGTTTATAATGATATATAACATAGTCTGGCAAGTCAACTTTTCCAGCAGAAGAAGGCGGCAAATTTGAAAACTGTAGACGCGAAAGTTTGGTATTTCATTGGCATCCCATAACATTTTGAATTCCATGTTTTTTTCTACGACGATGAGCTTGCCTGAGTGTAGGTATTTGTTACGTTATTAAAGTAAACTAAGACATTAACTCAGTTGTTTACATGTAGGTTCCAAGTTAAGTAAAGTGCTATACTTACTAGACAATAATAAAAATAGCAGTAAATTACCAAAAAAACATTGCAATATGCATTCATATCTCATCCATCAAGAAATAACGCGCGAGGGCGTACGAACGTGCAGTATTTAATAATAGTATTAGTATGGCAACATATTGACCGCAGTCGTATTATATCCATATTAGCATTACAATATGCTTCCCTATGGGCTCTGCTCGAACCATGTTTCGTGTTATGTTCTAGTCACGAATGATGAAATGAATTGCAGGCATTATGATAACCTCATAGTGCACGATGGTACCTAGACCTAAATATAGTAGAATAGGATGGCTACTTGTGAAATCACAAAATGCACTTTTCTAAAGTTGTTTTTCAACCCGGTGATACTACGAATTATGACTAGGTACAAGTTTAGTAGATGAATTATCTTACTTACTTATTTTATTATATAGGTAGCAATAAAGATTATGATATGTACATTACAGCAAGTATGATGTTAAATATATGTAAAATGTCCAGAACAGCTGATGGTGCGACAGATGGCCGAGGGATCCTATTAGCTGCGGTCTTATTGTTATGCCTGATTTCCTACTTTTACTAGGTTTAATATTGTGTTAATGTAGAATTAAATCATATAATATGTATGTATATTGGAAAATACGTACATTGGAACAGCTTACTGGCATATCGTGACGTTCTAGCAAGGTGACAGCGACTGTGTTTATAAATATTGTTTTAAATGATGTTTTTTTTGCAGTTTTTGTATAAGTAGGTACGTAGGTATAATAATGAATAATGATTTTTTTTCTGAAACTATAGGTAAGCCTAACATGCTAAACTACGAACCACCTAAATCTACCCTAAAGTCCTCAATAGCCACTGCATCCCTGACAGATAATTTAGACCCTAGTAGGATAGTCAAATTAGACGACATTTTAATCACTAAATATCATTCTAACATTTCTCAGTTATAACACCAAAAATCATTACCAAGTTTTCCTCCCGAGCAACCTGTATTTATTAAAAATAAATGAATTGTAATAAAAGGATTGACTTACCAACAGTCCTCAAAATCAATCAGCCCGGCTGGATTCAATTGATGAGACTCGATTACCCCGCTATTGTCATCGGCTCAATCGATTGATTTCCCAAACCGGGGCAATCAACCATCATTGCAGCTTATTTTCCACCTAAACACCATTGTAATAGAGCTCTCATTACATCATACTATGGCATGGTGATATCGAGTAATTATTACACTGCATTTTGACCCTTATCAATAGTACATTGAGTTGGTTTCCTCATTGAGAACAGTTATAGGAAAAGCAGAAGAGTGTAAAAGTGATTTCGTCAGTGTCTATGTGATTGGATTTTGTTTTTGTAAGGACTATCGATGTCGCGTTTGTTAACGCTATCAATTTATCCTAACTCGCGACGCGTTGTGCGACCACTTGATATGATTTATATGGACATTATTGCTATTACTGTTGCGTTCTGATGTGTGTTCAGTTAGGACGATTCCTGTTCAGTTAATACCTAAACAGTGCGAACATGTACATATATATCTGGTTCCGTCTTTTATTTTCTTTGCAATGCATTAAAAGATGTTTTATAGATATCTCTACGTTCATATGAGTGCAAGCGGACAGCTCTATCAGATACTGATAGCAAACCAAAGATACTACACTAAATCATAAGGACTCGGTAGGCCAGATGCGTACCTGCGTTGTCAGCAGCACTTTATGGTACAAAGCCTATTAAATAACCTAATAAACTTTTTTTTTTACGTAATTTTTCTATTATATGACTCATAAAACCATATGAACAAAATACAATGAAATATTTCATTGACATGTGGATTTCATGCCATTATCAGACACTCGTGTTCGACATGCCCCGACAAACTAATAACTGCGGTGCCTATCGTTTATCTATTCGTACAGGTGGGCCGGCATATGTGCGCCTTGTAGACATGCCTACGGGAAACTATGATTAAATTCCTAACACGGATCTCACCCTGTCACGACAAGTAGAATAATAATTTTGTATATTAATCGTACAAATATTTACGGGTAAATAAACAAAGCAATACCTAACATTTTTTTTGTCAGCAATTATTATAGAGCACTTGAACTTTCCACGTCGTTTTTATGCCTTTTCTTTAAAAACATTCTCAAATTACCTAAGTAAATATGATTGCAGTTGGTTTCACTTTTCACAAACAATTACATAGAAATAACACATTTGGTTTATAATTAAATGATGTGTTACAAAATATTGTTAACTCTTATATCATCTTAATCTGTATAAGAATGTATTTAAGTACCTATGATAAATTTCAATATAGCGTATGTTACAATAAATATAAGGTCTATCGTTGTCTAGCGCCCACAGCAAAAGCTTTAGCAAATAGTCGCACGTTATACAGAATACATCCCTTACGCCTAATGACGTCACACAGATAAGACAAACGACAGTTTAAACTCATGTAGATGACTCCGATACCTCTAGCCCTCGCTCGCACTTATAGTTGGGCCCACTACCCTCTCGCTCCAGGGGAAGCACCATATTAAATTATCGTGATGGATGACGCAGTAATTTAATTTTAATGTGTTTTGATATTTTATGAATGCTTAATCGCGTTACGGATTTTTTGTGATAATTTAAAACGCCATTTAAATATAATTTGCGAGTGCGAGTTTGTGTTAATGCAGCTGTTTCTTTGTATTGAGAAAACAGTGTATTCAGCCTAATAAATAATGATGTAAATCACTTAAATATACATAATAAATTAAGTTGTAGGTGATTAATACCTTCTTACTCAAATTGAGTCGGAGTAGTTTAAATTAACGCTAACAGCCCAAAAAGTGATTTAAAAATATTCAGAATTTTTCAAATTCAGAATTTTAAATACATAAAATAAAAGTTAATATTATACTAGTGGCTCATACATAAATACCATAAAACTAGCATACATATTTAAAAAAATACTTTCAAACTAAACACTACAAATAACATTATGGTTGCGATGCATTATGCAACCCCGAAGTGTCAGGGAGTGTTAAGGACTATAACTAAGGAGGTGTTCAGTTGGTACCTACATAAAGCAATTTGGCTCATAAGTGTCTACTACCTACAGATACAGATGGGTAAACAATTAATGGACGTATCATATTTGACACAGAATATTTCACTATCATCCGCACCATAAATGATTCACGCTCTAATATTGGCTCTCCGACCTGACTCGCTGGTCCTAAACTTAACGATTCGCCCTGATATACAGCTACGGCCCCATAACCTTCTTATTGCGTGTCATAATTCCTTCTCCTACTCAAAATGCAAATCATTTCAGTTATCATCTTTATGGTGCAGTAAAAAATTGAATTCGTTTTGTGTCCGTCATGTTTCTCACATTGATACGATATTATTATTTTTTATCTGTGGTGTCATTATAGTGCTCTTTAGGGGCGTTTTGAAATGCGGTTTTATTTTTGATTTTATTGCGTTACGGTGTAACTGCAAAATATTCAGACATAATACAAATTGAAATATGCAATTATAACAACAATAGTACCTATAGTAACTAATTTTTCCCACAAATAGTTAAATTTTAATTAGATTGTTTTTGTTGGGTTAGAATAATTGTGTTACATAGGTACCAAAAATATGTAGCAAAGAAACAAAATGTAATTTCTATGAAAATGCCGATACTCAAACATGGCAACAAAATTTACTAGTGGTCAACATTTCCGTGTTTCTTCGATAAAAGTAAATAAAAAAAGAAACGAACTGGAAATCCTTAATGATTACAGATTTTAACTATAAATCTCTGTCTAAACTATGAAGTGGATCATTTACACGCGTTATGCAAATACGCGCGCCGTTGAATGCGTTGCGTTACGTTCTTTAGCGCAGTGTCATCGTCATTAAGGGTCTTGAGTAGACCCACAGTCATTAAATATTAGTGGGTACCCTATGCGTTTTTAACATTTTAAATATACCAATAAGCAAAAATCTAGTTTTGGGTAGATTTACGAGTAAGACTCGAATTAAGGGCTAAGTGACTCGTATCGTACAGACATATAGTGCATAATTATTTTTTTCGTATTTTCACGGAAACGTACGAAGGTCTCTTGCTATTTCAGCCAGTCTCTACAAAAAGTACTGAGGTCGACTGAACTAGCATGACAAATACCGATTCCGAGAAAATACGATGGAAAACAATTAGGCACTATATCTGTATTAATAAATTAATGACAACTCGTCACATTGAAATTAATTTTAGTGAAAAGTGGCATTTTCAAATTCGATCACGAACTATTAAAAAAATGCGGAGTAGTCCCAAGATATTCGTAATATTCGTATCTATATTACATTGTTGGTAATGTGTTGGTATGGTATCTAGTGACGAAGACTAAGTAGTGCGATAAATAGGTACTGCAATATTCGCGGTCTGATGCCCAATTGACACTTAAGGCTCTATAACGGTCATTAGTCGCTACCCAATAATCCTTTGTATCGCTAAACGCTAAACGTATCGCAGATCATCTCCATTCACAAATTGCGCTAAAAACCATACCATGGGGGCACGGTTTACCATCGCTACCTGTCCTTTAGCCAGCCAAAATTCAACTTTGTTACTTTGACTCAAGAGTGGCTGCATATGTTAATATTTGTTTGTATTTTTCAATTCCCCTATACACTTTTACCAACTTTTACATGCTATGTGTTAGCTCTTAATGCATTGACAAAGAGTCTATTACTGCTGGATGGATGTATGAAATAAATCGGTCAGACGAGTGTCCGGGTGTCATAGCTCATTTGACATTCGATAAATTAATCCCAAGGGAGATGCAGGGGGTTCTGTGTTTACACATGTGTTGCACTGATGCAATTAATTCTAAGCAATTGTTTATTTTATTAAGTTAATATGGAGGATTATTAAGTGGGATATTATACGGAATAGGTTTAATCGGCTTTGTATAATAGCTGCAGGAAAAACATTAAACGAAAAATGGCTCACAGTCACGCCAAACAATTGTAAGAAATTGTATGCAGGTAGGTATAATATGCGAATTAGAACTGCAAATCTATTGTATTTGCTCCCTATAGTAAAACATTTCTTGACATTACTTAAATACTAACAGATCAAACATATTTTCATGAAATTTAGATTAAATGTATTTAAAGGTTACAGGTAATTTATAAAGTAAGCTACAATAAAACAAGACAGTATATTCGTCAAACTATTGTGTTGCCACTTTGATAGTGACTCGTGTGTAAAGGCAATGTCGAAATATCCTGCAATTTTACAATGAAATAAGGTGCAGATGTAAACATATCTTAGATGTTATGTACCTACTGTAACGCTGTGAAACGAAAATTATGATTGTTTTTTTTATATTGAACTATAATTATTACTTGTATAATTTGTATTATACAAGGTATATCGACTAAGGTGCGATTGGTTCGAGCTCTTGTCTTCTCGATATTTATGTACGGTGCCGAAACTTTGAGCCTGAAAAGCTGTGATGTTGCTAAGATTGACGCTTTTGAAATGTGGTGTTGGCGAAGACTGCTGCATGCCATGAACGAACCCTTAGGTTTTTCGGACACATTATGAGATCACCAATGCATGATATGGAGAAGTGTATCATCTTGGGGCGAATGAATGGCAAACGCGCTCAAGGTGGGGCTCGTAAAAGATGGTCTGACACCATGAAGAAGACGAGTGGCGGCAGCTTGCACCGTGCAGTCCACTTGGCTTATGACCGCAATCAATGGAGACATGTTGCATGTGGTCGCGATCCTCAGCATTGAGGGAACGAGGAAGAAGAAGAAGAATACTTGTAAAATGTACTTTTATTATACCAATAAAAATCTGTATCTGTATCTGTAATATTGATGATTGATCATTTTATTGACACTGCAGTGCAACCCGCGAGCGCAAATGTAACGGCATCCGTTCATCGCGTTACTTCCAGTCAACTACCCGGCGAAGCGCCATGGCCCTTCGGAATATTGACAGTAAATGGTTAAGTCAGTTAAAGCGAATAATAGTAATAAATTTTGCGAAAATTATGATATGCAGTTGAACCGAATTGAATGCATTGCAAGCTAACTTTATTTGATGTACCGTAGATACTGGAAGATAAAACGAGAATTTTGCAGGTAGGTACCTTATTTGCGACAGTAATGATACCAGTAGCCTTATCACAACTGCCGCACTAATATGCGAGTACGAGCGAGATGCATAGAAAGTAAGTTACGCACGCGCGAGCGTATATGTCAGTGTCAAACTGGTGATAGCCGTATAGTAGCCTCTATTACTTAGGTAACGATTGCCATGAGCACTTGACGGTCTGTCTAACAAAACATGTATTCTTGAGCAAGAAGGTGGCAGATTATCTCGTGCTTACCCTTTCGAATAAAAAGACTTCGCCAGCTTATTCGACAATCTACTACGAAATTCGAAATGTGTAGTTTTTCTAATGAACTTACCTGCACAGAGTCAGAGTAGGGCTGAGTAGTTAGACAAGTTTTTTTTTTTTATTATTATTGAAAATTTAACAGAAAAAATACAATATTTAGTGGGGCTACCGATTTAAACTTCTACCCGCCGTATTATCGGTATGTGGCAAACGTCTTACATTTTTTGATTTTCCAAACGCATAAAGCCACGCTCCACTTCTCACTACTAACACGCACCCTCTAAATGGTAAGTATCACTTAGTATAATGCGATTTGTACCCTCGCAAGGGCGACTTGTTACTGCGAGTTTGTGACGTTTGGCTATGGATGACGATTTTAATTATGTTTGATGGCTGACTGTTGTACTTACATTTGATTTTGCCTTTAGCTAAGTGGTACAGTATCAATATACATTTCAATATATGATGCGTTACTTTTTAGATTCTGCTTATTATTTTTATTGTTTATTATGCCTATTATTTCTAACGGCGCGATTCGTGAAATGAATTAGAGATTTACTAGATACGATATAGTAAAGATATATGACGTCCCACGGGTAAAGGTACCTTATGGCGGTTGGCGCTTACGCTATTATTAATCGCTCCAATATTATTGCGGCGCTATGCGATGTAAGCGCCATAAGGTACCTTTTTCCGTGGAAAGTTACATAACTTTACTATTTCATATCTAGTGAATCTCTAATTCACTTCCCGAATCGCGGCGCCAGCCGCCATAAGGTACCTTTTGCCGTGGAACGTCACATATCCATACTATTTCATATGTAGTGAATCTCTAATTCATTTCCCGAATCGAGCCGTAAGAGATTTGTAGGCCGTGGTCCAATTGACTTGCAATAGTCGTAGCTAAATAGTAGCTTTGCTGATTGTAAATCAGACTAGGTTCGAATCCTTAACATTTATTACCTGTAAGAATCGTTGTGACGTTCCGTTTAACATATATACTAGCGCCCGCCTTCTATTGTTAGTTACACATATATTGGTCCAGTTTAACCATTTTAAACTAACAAAGTAATACTACCATAGTTTCCATTCACTTAACTTTTTGATTATTTCATTGTATGTTCATTTATCAAACCGACCCCCATCGTCTCCGTCACACTGCAGCGCCCTCTGCCGCTCTAAATACGCGTGACCGCAGCGTTTAGAACCCTAACCTATAGTTTAGCACGTCAACTAGTGGGGTAAATGCCTTCACATTGGGCTTTGACTGTGATACGTTATCGGTAACTCCAATACAAATTGCCAGTATTTTAACTTGTCACGAAAGAGTTAGACCACGATAAGTCTGCAACGATTTTGATAGCACACGCAGTGCAAGTGCTTTTTTTAAATATTAGGTAGGTACATACATACAAAAGATAAATGTGATTCACGGATCTATAACAAAAATAATGGGTGTATTTCTTCAATACTCGGTAGGTATACTTTCGGTACCAAATCGCTGGCCCAATAGGTATTACAGGGTTACATTTTCAAGATAGTTGAAATTCTGTTACTATGACAATGTTCAAAGGATGATGTTCCGCTCCCATACAAGTTTGGCCCAACAGTCGCTAAACATGGGTGGTATATTGTTGTACATGAAATGAAAGTCCCGATAGTTATTAGAAATTCACGGACACTTCACAGAACATTATAAAAGCGGAATTTCTCTACGATTTTGAGGTTAGGAATTCTGCCTTGTATCGGGCCATTGTTAAATATGATTATGCCTTATTACAAGGAAATAAGGTGCCGTAAATAGTGTAAATATATCGATGATATTGGGCGTTCAAAGGCTGTCAACAAAAATCGTATGAGTTGGTATTAGGTTAATACATTTTTTTTAATAAAATAATATTTAATACAACTTCCTTAAATGAATAAGACATACCATGCGAACCGGAATAGACTATAACAACTAGAGCTGTTTTATAGTAAAAAAATTATAGCATCAAATGTAAAACCAATCACTTAAGTAAACATATTTACTTCAATTCCAGAGAGAGCAGAAATACAGTATCAATCACAGGATTGTTATAATGAATTCGATAAGTAACTCATTCCAAAAAAGAATGTTTCAAAAACAAATATTTGCCTAAAAGGCACTTAATAATAAACTTAATTTATTTCAAATAAGTTAGAATTCCTATTTTGTAGGTTTATCATATACCTAGGTAATTTAAAAAAAAAGTTAGATAAGTGTATATTTTTCCCTTTATTTTAATGTATTTTTAAGTTTTAACCTATTTTCGTGTTATTCATACCCTGGTATTAAATAAGGTTTTATTAAAAAACTATAAACAATTTTTAAGAAGTCGAAAACGACTTCAGTGGGGAAAGCCGGTGAAAGCGAATTGTAAATTGGTGCTCTTCTAGATTTCATACAATACTATCAAATAAATATGTAATAATTAATATGACAACACAATCCATAGCGACTCTATTCGTTCCATATTCGTTCGCTATTCACTTTTGACGTAAGTCATTTGGGTATGTTACAATTAAAGTGATTGGAATAAAAAGTTTTTACTGTATCGCAGTTCTTTTTGCAATTTTGATACTTAGTGCTTAAAACAGTATGTCGTTAGTGGTATGAATGT
This sequence comes from Cydia splendana, assembly GCF_910591565.1. NCBI lineage: Eukaryota > Metazoa > Arthropoda > Insecta > Lepidoptera > Tortricidae > Cydia > Cydia splendana. The sequence continues at coordinate 15,334,961 of NC_085960.1, forward strand.
TTTTCTTTGAAGTGAGCATTATTAGCATCAACAGGAACATCGTAGAAAAGTATTTTGGTACCATACTTTTTTGTTTGACTCTGGACGTCCATTTATGAAATGTCATTGATTCTATGTAATGGCGTGGGATGTGTTAATTTGGTTTAATTACTCTTTAACTTATTTTCTTTACTAAGAAGTGTCCGTTGGAATCTAATATATGTATGAGATTGTAAGAAATATGATTAAATTTATCGTATGTATAGCATGCTTATCGAATCGTAGGTCAAATTCGGCATGATCCTTTCAGTTCGATAAAAGTGAAACATAGAACCCTGTAATATTGGGCCAGCGAGATATAAACGTAAGTAACCCAGTTAATTGCAGTATGACTGATTGAAGTAATCTCTTTTTCTCAAACATGCAATGAAATATTGATGTTATGTTCCTTATAATAGGCTGCGAAGTATGACGTTTCAGGTGCGGCTAGGACAAAAGGTCGTTAATGGAATTTCATACACATCTTGCAGGCCTAAGCCGGCAAAGTCCTCTTTTTTAATTTTCATTTCACAGATATTTGTGACACAGCATCGTGGCATTCATCCATTAAAAAAAATTAGAGGCAGTATTTGCTTTATGGTTCGTAATGACACTGCCACTACCACGCCACTACGCCTATAAAAAAAAAACAAAAAACAATGTTTGCTATAATTTGCAGTTTTATTTGTATAAAATCAACATGAACTTAATAAATCATACATTCTATAATTTTATAATTTTAAATTATAAATTTAACTACACAAATAAAAACATTTAAAATATTTCATCTAAACGTTAGCGGTAAAAAGGTCTACTCAAACACGCGTAGTTATATTTTTTAAATTGTTATGGAGGTAAAGTTGAAAAATATTCATTCTGTTTTATTGTATTTATGGTGCGTTTGCGTTGTTGATTTTTTGACTTTAATATGAGTTCCGAAACTAAGAAAAATGGCTTACAGTTTATTAGAAACAGTTTTGTGGCATATTTTAAATGGATGTAACTACAAATTCGTCAACACTGTGGAAATTATACTTATTTACTCCGTGCATAAAGCAACGATGTATGTGAAACATGATATCAACATGAAAGACTATGTAAACTTATGTGACGAAAACGACAGTCAGACGGATACAAGGCGAAAAAATCAAAGATACATGAAAACATACGGGTAGTAAAAATACACGACTCGTGTAAAACATACGCGTGATAATGATATAGGTACGTGTTGGTTATATTTTGGGTGTACTTTTAGTTTTTTCTATAAATAAAACTTGGGTTTCGTGGATTTTTTATTTTATTTATTTCATTGCATGTTTGAGAAAAGCACTATACATACCTCGGCGGGAAATGGGGTTGCCCGCGCTCAGACCTATTCGGCCTCGCTTCGCTCGGCCGTCTATATGTCTTCGGCCGGCAACCCCTTTCGTCCCGGCCTCTGTAGTAATGTACTATTTATGCACAACACGTCGAAAAAAAACGTTACTAGTCGACTACTCAAATATTATTTTATCAAAATAAAATGGATGTGCCGAAATTAAACTCATATGTTTTATGTTAATGGAATCGACCAGTAAAAATACTGCTTTTAATCATATAACCGTACTATTCCTAACCAGCGGGGTGCAGGGTAAACATATCGGTTTGGAGCCCTTACGAGCTGTAGGGTAAGAGCGACAGTTTCGTCCCTAACATCAGTCGCTAGCGTAAACGCTCCATTTAGCGTCACTTGAGGGTCACACCCTAATTAGTTCAGAATAAAAACGAGCCTTTATCGTCGCGCGTTATTCGCCTAATTGATAGATGCTCGTTTAGTTTTTAAATAAAGTGCTTTGGGATTATTTGAATTCATTTAGATAAATTTTGAAAACTAGTTTAATGGAATCTTGAAAAGTTTGAATTGATATTCATTTAAACAAAAGATAAAAGGTACCAAACTTGAAATAAATTGTCGTCTGTAAATACTGAAATTGTAATGGGTAATCATTTTCCAACTTACTGAAAAGTCGGCTTGATTTCATTTAAGGAATTTACTGATTACATTTGAACAAGATCGTGAAAAACTTAATTAAGAACTTGTAGATTTAAATTTTAAAATTCTAATTCTGATTTTTGAAATAAAAATTTGGCTTTTATATGATATTTATATTTATATGATAGTATTTATATGAGAGTATGTGTCACTGTTTACTTACTATAGGTAACACTGATGTGTATTAAGCGTCTTTCACCAAAATTACAACTTTTGATTGGGGTCGTAACGCGTATGGTAGCTACTTTAATAAGCGGCATGAATCAGTAGAAGTAGTATGTAAATATTGTACATAGGTAATTATACTTACCGTAGAATTTAAAGTAAAATTAGCAAATGTTAACATGCCAAATATCGGCTTCATAGTTTTATCAGAAATATTTAAAAAATAGTCACGTAACCGTAACCTTCGTGGAATGCCCCATTATCAAAATATCTCCGTTAGGTTAGGTCACAAACATGCATGCTCTTTTTACCATATTCCGTTCAGATACAAAACGCACACATTGATATCTGTACTCCAATAGAGCAACTGCGCCACGGTTAATCCCGTTTGACTGCGCCGCTAAGTGATTGACTTTTCAATCTCCGTAATCGGATTACAGGCCGGTTAATTGTGCATGTACATGTGCATGCAGCATGGTGGATTGTCACTGTGTTTGGACTTAATTAGATTTAACATCGGTAGTCTATAGCTGACTTTATGAAGAAAATATTCATTACTATCGCATTTGTTCTACTCGTATTAAACAGGACACAGATTGTGATGTTATAGTAAGAGAAAACTAAAGTTATTTGCTAGGTATTTGCGTTGGCTTAGATTGCGGAATCAACTGCCAACCTAAGTGGAAGAAGTAAGCAAGTAACTAATCGATTATGTGAACTTACCTTTTTTCTTACATCAAAGTTCAAGTTCAACTGTACAATGTGTTACGTAAAGTGTTAAAAGTCGATATGCCCAGACTTGTGACTGAGTCATTTTCTCCAGTAGTGTATGCGGCCCTCTGAGTGTGACTAATACTTATGTGCTTTCTTAAAACCGTAGGATGTATCCCTAAAACGTAAAACCATCTGAGTCTTTCCGCTTATCCACGGGTCTTCTTTTTACCATAGTTCCCACCCCAGGTACCCACAGTCCCACATAGGTAAAGCTGACAATATGCCTCACCTTGACTTGCGATTCCGTCATGCCAAGCGCGTACGCAAGCTTCGCCCGCTCGGGTCCCGCCAAGTACTTGGTCTGTTCGAATGTCTTCTCCAGAGCGAAGATCTGTTGCCCGCTGAACGTGGGCCGCGTGTGTTTCTTCTTGCCGTCCTTGTCCATCCCGCCTTGTGCGCACGCGCTCAGTGCGCCATTGCTCACTGGAACAAGATTAAGCATCATCATTATCATCATCATCATATGAGCCAGAGGACGTCCACTGCTGGACATAGGCCTCCCCCAAAGAGTGCCCCAATGACCGGTCTGGCGCCACCTGCATTCAGCGGAGATTAAGGATAACTAGATTAAATTACTAGAGGCGCATCCTAATTTAAAAGCATGGTTTTGTTTTTATATCGCTCTCAGGGCATTGTAGATGTGCTTTTAAATATTGGCACGAATAATATGCACTGAGACTGATCAAGATAGAGTTTTGATGTCGACTTATTATTTCTTATCTAATATTATCTACGTGAATTTAAATACATTTAGCACAACCAGGTACAACTGTGTTCCTAGTCGGCTTTATACGTACAATTAAGTAGGTTTATAGTGCATTGGACGTTTGCCAATGTGTAATTGCTTAAACGGGAAAATGAACAACGCATAAAAACTTATGCGGATATAATTTGAAAACATATATACAACACAAGCTTTCTTGAGCTTACCGTGGGGCTTAGTCAATTTGCGTAAAAATGTCCTATAATATTTATTTATTTTATATGAAAAAGACTCGAAACGTATTTCGAGAAGGAATGTTATCCGAAAACTAAAATGAAATGAAATTTGCCTAAAATATATTAATTGGTTTTTAAGGTAATCTTTAGGGTAAATAAAATGATTCATAATGTTATAATTTACGTTGATGTCTACCGAAATTGTCTAAAAAGGGCTGATACTGTCACGAGGTATTCACAAACATCGCGTCGCTTTTATCTTAACCTAGACCATCAAGTCATTATGATATTTATGACTAACCAACAGCTATAGATAGGTATATTTGTTGTTGCATTTATCATTTTCATTGTCCCCAGAACCAACTCAAAAATTAAAAACTCAACTGGAAAAGGGAAATAAAAGGCTCATGAAACCGCGCGGTCGACGCTCGGAACGTTCTGATGAAGCGCGTCCCGCGGGAGGGGTGGCTGATAAAAACGTGGTAGCGTCAGAATAAAGGGCTATGGAATATACAGTGAAACTTGGATAAGTGAGACTTCAAGGGACGAGCAAATTTGTCTCACTTAAAGAGGTATTCCACTTACCCAGGCTCTCAGTTAGCCAGGTACAAATAAAATTCTGTCTCATTTACAGAGGATCCCATTAATAGAGGGTGAGAATAGAGGATATTTCAGTTATAGAGGTGATTAATAAGGTATCTTGTAAACATGATGTATTATCTTTATAAATAAATAAGGTAAAATAATCCTTGTCCCTAAATATTTTTTTAAGTCTGTTTAAATTTTTATTCGAATTTATTTTGAATGATTGTACAAAGGATAGATTTTGTTCATACGATTTGAGACTGAATTCATTGCATCTTAAAACTTAATTTAATGAAAATTAATTTTTGTTATTCGTGTTACTTATCAATATTTTAGCTTTCGTTTCGATAGTTTTAACTACTTAAACTAACTAAATGAAACTTGAAGTCGTTTCTAGACACAATTAAGTAAAATGCGGAATTTGTAGATAGACTAAGAGTTAGTAAGGTTACGGAAATTTATCAATAAAGTCCAAGTTAGAGAGGTCATAGATTGACGTTATCTCAGATACAGAGGTCAATTCCTAAAAAAATCTAAAAAACAATTAAGAAAATGTAGTCTTATAAATATTGTCTCAGTAATACAGGTAATATACACTCTCTGTCTCAATTATAGAGGTAAATGTGACTATAAAATCACAACTACTAATCCCAGTTATAGAGGTTCGTTTTATCTCACTAACACAGGTAATTCAGTGCTAAAGTGTCGGGACCGCGTCATGAGTCCCAGCTATAGAGGTTTCCCACTTATCCAGGTTCCACTTAACCAAGTTTCACTGTACAATATAAGGTAGATGTCCTGTTACTTAACAGTGTAACCCCCTTATTCATAAAATTTTACTAAACTTTGTCCCTTTCCGACGTATTGGTATGATGGAAAGGGACAAACGATTATTATCGGCTTGTCAACTTTAGTAAACGTTTATGAATAAGGGGTTAAATCTATACTCTGTATCTTTAGGTATGTAAATAAAAGTAAACAAAATCTACCCTCAAATGGCTCCTTAAACCAGTTGAGGGTAGTTAAAAACATTACATGATTAAATAATGTAGGTTAAAGTCAGATCGTTCAGTGACAGATCCAGGCGGTTTTGTATTTGGTTGGTTCTACAATAAATGTTATGTACATAACTACCCGAAAATGTACAAATTGTTTGTTTACTTTTTTTTAATACCTAAAGATACAGACTATAATAGTTAATATACCGTTTGTCACACCTTTTGCCTGAAATTAGGATTTAATATGGCAACAATTGGGGCAGTGTCAAACACTAGAACAGAACATTATCATAGTTAATATACCGTTTGTCACGCCTTTTGCCTGATATTAGGATTTAATATGGCAACAATTGGGGCAGTGTCAAACACTAGAACAGAACATTATCATAGTTAATATACCGTTTGTCACGCCTTTTGCCTGATATTAGGATTTAATATGGCAACAATTGGGGCAGTGTCAAACACTAGAACAGAACATTATCATAGTTAATATACCGTTTGTCACGCCTTTTGCCTGATATTAGGATTTAATATGGCAACAATTGGGGCAGTGTCAAACACTAGAACAGAACATTATCATAGTTAATATACCGTTTGTCACGCCTTTTGCCTGAAATTAGGATTTAATATGGCAACAATTGGGGCAGTGTCAAACACTAGAACAGAACATTATCATTACCGTACCGTTAGATACACAGTAACATAGTATGTTAATTATCATCTTGGGAAAGCTTTCTGACTGAAATGCGAACTTTTTGATAATAGGTAACGAAGCTCTAGTAATGCATGTTACCTACTTAGCCTTAACTAAAGCTGCTTTTAAAGAATCCGACTTCAATGTATGAATGTTAACATTGTACACGATTTAATTAAGCTTTATTGTAACGTACCTAATACCTATTTTTCTAATGGTAATAAATAATCATACTTTTTAAAAATATTCTGTAATAAAATAACCATTCGCCCCATATTTTCATCTAAATCTCCCTCTAAAGATATAAATATCTCCTCCGAGCAAAAACGTCAAAATAAACGACCTACACAATCAAATTAAACGCGAGAGCGAAATAATTATTAATGCCATTTCATCAAAATAAACACAATCACGTTATAAATAATTCGGTTAAGCACTTAATTATATGAAACAGGGACAGCGCTTTTGTCAACGGTACCAACGATAAATAAAGCGGAATTGAATTGAACGTTTGCGACTGTACCCAATGTACCGAGGGCGGGATGCGCGACTGTACTTGCGGATTGGATAGTGAATATGGGCCCGATTCGGATTTTGGAATATACATCTATTAGACATCACCAAGATACGATAACGATATGTTTAAGGTCTAACCTGTCAAATTTGACATTTGCGCGATTCTGGAGATACTGTTGAACGATTTCCACAGGATATGACTTTAGAGATCTAATTCACATCTAATAGATATCTAACGTAAAAGTGACATTGGTTTCCCGAATTGCGCTGCAAAAGAGAACTAGTTGACATCTAAACTATAACGTATCTAGAATGGATCTAGTACGTGTCGTCTCTTGTGAATATCTTGAAGTTCGAATACGGCAGTATGCCCGGTGTGCGCTTGAATATTCAGTTGTAAGGATTCGCTAATAAGTGTTATCTGTTTGTTAATATACAAGTACCTAGTAAATAATTATTACTGTTCAAAGTATCATTTATTTTAATTATATGATTAAATTATAATGATTACAAGAGGAAATATGAGGTGTAAGTAGTAATTACCTATAAACATATCTATCTTGCATCTATATATCTATTCTAAACATATCTATCGATTACAATTTGTATTAAATATAATAGATTGTTATAAAAATAGATTATTAAAATATTATTTATTGCACACCTCCCTAAAAGAAACGGCTTCAGGAAAACAATTGTAAAAAAATATAATATGCTACTTTAGACCTACTCAGACAGTATTTTTTTGTTATCTAATGGTTATGAATATGATCAGTTCGCTATTAACAGTAACACATCGTATCCATAACCGTTTGATAGCAAGAAACTACGTACTATCTGAATAGGCCTCACTGTTATTAAAAAAAACTGAACAATTAATAAAAAATGTGGTTGTAAAGAAGCACTGCTTATACCTGGAAATGTTATCTAACGAAATACAATCATTTCAGAGGACAGTGTGATACTGCTCCCAACCGTACGGCCCGATTCGAACTTTAAAATACGTCAATTAATAGATCTAGAAACGATATGGATTAGATATGTCAGTGTCAAATGTGACGTTTCTTCAAACAAAATTGTCACCTTTGACACTGACACATCTAATCCATATCGTTTCTAGATCAACAGATCTATCAATCAATTAATAACTTGGCGTATCTTAAAGTTCGAAATGGGCAGTTTCGCACTACACAGAGACGCACGCGAAGAAAGATCAACGCGCTTTGATAATATATCTATATTTTAGGTAAGTGGGCATTTTCACTTAACTGTGCACCTTTAACGGCCGGTTAGCAATCGTTACAAAACTGACGGTCAATGTCAAATCCCATACATTTTGTCAGGAATGTAGCGGTTAGACGTTACTGAAACACGACTTAAGTCGCGCTTTAAAGTACAAGTTAAATGAAAATGCCCAAGTAGGTATTTTAACGTTGCATAAAATGATACTAATATTACGGGCGACTTTCAGAAGTCCGGATTGTTCATTAATATTAATCCGGGTTGTTTTCCGAGGTAGCGTAATTTATTACCGCCCCATTATATGTATCATCGCTGGTTTTATTGCGGCACATATTTTCAGAATTATTTACGGTCTGAATATTTACCTATGTAATTTAATTAGTTAAGAAAATTCTATGTATGTGTTTTGCTCTACCCTTTATAAATAAATAAGTACCTTCTTACAAAATATATTCCATGAATACCGTTACTGACAATAAATCTTGTTTATACATTGTATGTATGTATGTACATTTAAGTTATAAAGATTTAATGAATATGTGAACACTCTATGTAAACAAATACTTACATAAGTTATTAAGGGGTCCACTGATTAACAGTCCGCCGGACAGTATCGGCCTGTCAGTTGTTCGGAACTGTCAAAATTTTGCTCTAACTGACAGGCCGATACCGTCCGGCGGACTGTTAATCAGTGGGCCCCTTAACAATAATTGTACCTGCCGAGCTGCCTGAATATCTTACATACCTATAAATGAAAGACCTCCGACGATTCTCGATTAGCAAGTAATTACAAGAACCGTCAGGGAGATCCCATTGGAAACTACATCGATTCCTGCACCACATTGCGCCAAACCCCCGTTCACTGGTCCCACAGCATACTAAACTCTATCTCCATGTATTACAGTCTCAATAAGCACGGCAGCGGCTCCACCAACATATTAAGTCCTAATGCGAAACTGGTTCAGTGTGAACAAATGAGTTTCAACTTTATAGAGAAGATGATAGGGTAGGATTTAGTTTATGCTGTTTCTGTTAGGTTGGTTGATTTCATTTGGTCGTTGTTTGTACGTCTGTTTGACAATATTTAGTACGGCTAACTGCGCGCCTGCTAATGTGAGCTATTTATTTATTAAGGCAGTAAATACGTTTGAAACGTAAGTTGTCGGGTTTGTGTCACGCTAACTGAACACACAGCGGTACAGAAAATTAGATTGCATTGAAATCATAATAACAACGTCATGATAACGTGTAACTAGAATAAACAACACAATGACGTAGGAAAAATATATAAAGCCAAAGAAATTATAAAAACTACAAGACGAAATCTTATTGGTAAAATCAATATGTATGTATTGGTATTTACGGTATCCTACGGTATCCTAAAATGTGATAAAGTAATGCTATTGTCGGTATTTCAAATTATGTGGTTTTGTTATACGTATACTTTTACAATTTGAAAATGTCACTAACATGTTGAATGGTTTTCTGCCTGCCATCACTTTTCTATAAACTTTATATTGTGACTTTTTATCAAACGTTTAAATAATGTTTATGCTACGCATTGTGTCGAAGTTCCAACAGCGCCTAGTTTCATTAAAGCCTCCCGCTAGCGTTGCTAAAAAAAACTAGCTTACCTAACTAATAACTGTTCCATCCTCTCCATTCGAAACTACTTTTCCCTGGTGGTCAATACCGACGTCCAACTTACTCCAGCTGTACTAGTTATACTCGTACCCGTACGGAGCTGCCGGCGTAGTTTTTCCGCCATGCTGCCCATGCATAATGCATACTGTTAATATTGCACCACTATTCGGGGTTATGAGACTGGGTGTTAGGAGTTTTAAAACTATATTGTTTTATCAAACTGGACACTGGGTGGTATCTATATACCTATCGTGTTATATAAAACACATGCATCATTGCACTTCTTAGCAATAAATGAAAAAACAAACTGGACACTGGGTGGTATTCGTGTTATATAAAACACATGCATCATTGCACTTCTTAGAAATAAATGAAAAAATAACTGTTAATATTCACACCTATTCTGACATTATTTTTTAACTAAATGCAATGTAATCAATTAATCTTAAATAGGTACTTACAATATTGTATCTGCCCCAAATGTGAATCTGGAGAAAGGATAAGAAAGAAAATTGTAGTATTATACGATCAAATTATATATTTGAAACACAAGCTTAAATTAAGACAGCGCTTATAATGCAATAAAAATTAGAACAAAATACTAATATTTTAAACAAAGCTGTACAGCATTAAATCCGCATGTAACTGAAACACCTAATCAAACCCTTGCACTTGTAATACCCGAAATCTCCACGACCCTTTCGAGTTGCGAAATTATTCCAGTCACGTCTGTACCGCAATAAAACCTCTTCGGATACGAGCTGCAACAGCGTTCGCGGCAACGTTACACCAAATTACAATTATTGCAATGGCTACCATTATTACAATTGCTATAATTATAGCAATAAGCGAAGTGACGGCCGGGGTATTTTGTGTTCTAATAAACGTCTGCTGAGAAAGCAAGAGCTAATTGCTTCATAATAATGATGCTAGATTACTTTTTATAAAAACGTGAATACTGATGATTCTTAATATCACTCACCGAATATTTTAGGTGGAAATTTTTACTTTGTAGGTACTTTATCTATCCCAAAATTGAATTGTATCATGTATTAGACCCATATAAAAATGAGTGCAATAAATATCTTAATCTGAGATAAACGAACCAGAGATAATTATTATTATGTTGAGTTATTTTTTTTTATTTACCTATCTTATGAACATTCTATACACTCGTTTTCTCCTAACTTACGTAGGCATTGTCCAAAATTCAAATTCAAGATCAACGTGGGGTCTGTATGAAAATAATCATATTACAATAGTCGTAATTAGTTAATAAAAAATTTAAAAATCACTTCCCTCTCGCCAATATGTAAGTATGAGCAAGATGAATTTGACACATCAAAATCTGATTTTAAAAATTCTAATGTCGTTTCTAACTCTTTCCAACGAAGCTAAGCGCTACGCTGGGGCCTACGCCGTAGCCCGTAGCAGATTTAATTAAAACTTTCAGCTAATAATGTCACAATTTTGATACCCATAATATATGTAGTACATATCATAGGGTTTTATCCATTTATTTACATACAATATATATACAGTGGTACTACTAAACGAACGTAACTGGTGACCGAAGAGCTGGCGGCTACCTCGCACAACGTATCAGCATTGCGATACAGCGAGGAAATGCCGCCAGCATCCTTGGTACATTCAAGAACCTATTTTAGATTTAAGCTAGTTATTAATTTCGTTTCATAGGTTTAGGTCTAAAGCGCATTATTAACATTTTAATCTGCAATGGAATTAAAAAGGTTGAATTTACAATAACGTAGTTCTATCAAAGCATACCGTTCAATCAACCCCTTTCCCCCCTAGGGAGGGGTAACGAGGAGCGAACGGTGGGGAGACGTTACCTCGTGTAGAGGGCGAGGGTATGTACTTTTATTATGTGGCTCAAGTAGGTATTAACTTATATAGGTGCTTAAAATGTAGATTCTTACGCGATGTCACTGGGGGATGTGGGTATGGAGTTTTACTTGTCCGAATAAGGTAAATATTATAAAAGCTCTAAGCATGACTGTGATTTTGATAAAAAAAGATTTATCAACTTTAAGGACCACACGTTAGACCGGGCCGTGTCCGGGCCGGAGCTTCCGGCGCATCGTTTACTATGGAAAGCATCACGTGATCATCTGTCATGTCATAGAAAAGTAAGCCCCGGAAGCTCCGGCCCGGACACGGCCCGGTCTAACGTGAGTCATCCTTTATGCATTACTTCAACGCATAAAAATTAATTCTGCCAAAGGAAATATTTTATTGAGACAACGCCAAATTTTACTTTTTTAAGGTTTGCGCAAATACAACTATGTGTAGTTGCTACTTGCAACTGATTTCAATTCCATTACAGATAGAAAATTGATTCCAACGTCATGTTTTACGATTTTCAAACGTTGCGATTGAAACTCGTAAAACGTGACGGCGACAAAGACAATTGAATCACATACTGATAATAAGGTCTGGCGGGGCAAAAGCATGGACTAACCTACTGAATATGACGACCGCCAGTCCTATTTAGTAGGTTAGTCCATGGCAAAAGGGACATGAGGGACATGAAGGGGATGAGTTTTTCGGAACTTATGTACGAAATATCATTTGATATTTACCACTAGCTTTTCGGTGAAGGAAAACATCGTGAGGAAACCTGAGGAAAGAAATTCAAAAGGTGTATGTGAAGTCCCCAATCCGCATTGGGCTAGCGTGGGGACTATAGCCCAAGCCCTCTCGCGCATGAGAGGAGGCCTGTGCCCAGCAGTGGGACGTATATAGGCTGAAATGAGGATGATGATGAAAAGGGACATACCTAGTAGGTATATTTCAGTACAAAAGGAACAGTATAAGAATTTCCTGCACGTGATCCTCTTATCTCTTATGACCTATAATGTAATAATGAAATGGTACTTCAAGTACGATCATTTTAATGAATGCAACAAAAGTATGCATTATTCATTAACCCACCATCTTAATATTATTGTTCCAAGTATTAATTAAAGTTTGCTACGCCAACTTTTCCCTGCAATTGCCAACCCTATGTAAACCTCAAAGAAGCTTGTTACATTTGTTCGCACTAATTACTGCGTAAAGTTCGCACATATCGCGAACTCGCGCGTCGCCGTTACGCGTAACCGTGCCGCGTAACCGCGCCGCGTAGGGGAATTACAAGTGGCTTCATTTGACGCCGGAATTAAAGCGCGTACGGTATAGAGCGCTAATAAGATGTAGAGAGTTAATGTTAAGAGTTCCCGAGTGGGGCAGTTTGTGAAATATAATCAGAATTATGTGCCAGAATTTTAATTACTCATGCCTTTGATAATTACTACTACACAAGCATACTTCTACGTAGAATGTTCGAGTTGGGTGTGAGGGAAGACTTATTATAAGATAGTATAAGAATATTATGGTTTTTGGCTGAATTTATAAATACAAGATGACAACATATTTGCCACTATTTAATCCACCATGTCTACAAATCCATCTATTTATTCACTTCCCGTTCAGTATACCACGTTCCCCTATTCGCACTAAGAAACTGACGTAATTCATATACATATAACAGAACAGATCTATGTGACTAAATGACCACGCCTATGTAATACATAGTCGCCCGCCACCAGATATATCTTAGTAGCTAATATGGTGTTCACAAATATCAGAACAAAGTCACGTACGCGTTAAAGTGTAAATTCCGATATTTTTGAGTACGTTTACCTCACCGATATCTGATTGCAACTGTACCTAACTGTCCTAGGTATCTTTGTCAAGTCTCGCATCGCGTTCGCGTTTCGTACAGTTAGGGCGCGGCGTTACTACGCTGACATGCAACATTGTCACCGCCTAATTACAATGTTAATGTTGTAATAGGAAAGCTAAATTCGCTAGCATGTCGTGCAATGTAAGCAGATAAGCATCCGCCATATTGTCTGCGATGACGACACGCCGCATCCGTACGCGATACGTGTACCTACAACCTATAACACGCGGCGCGCAGGGTTGACACTAGTGAACTTCATTTGTAGAAGTAATTATTGGATTTAAACAAGTAAAAGGAACTATGTGCTTCAGTGAGCTCTCAATTTTCTACAAGCCGCTGGCACCGCGATTGGGGCGGTTTGACAACTCGCAAAAATGTTAAAGTTAACTGTATTTAATTTATGCTAACATCATTTTACTAGACTAAATAATTATGTTTCATATGTGATTTGTGCATCCAGTGTGAAACAAAATTGTTTTGCCACAAAAATCAACTTCAAGCTATGTATGGGCTGCAACGATTTAAGTTAATGTAAAAAAAAACATCATTTTGTTATTAATACTCGATAATTACTTTATTCATTATTAATTGTCGACTAATAGGAAAATTATGAATACCTATAATAACTCCACGGCCGATTCGGCCACGGCGACTGCTATCAACTCCGTTGCTGTCTCTGGTGTGCTCGCAAGTGGCTGACGTAGCCTATCTTATTACTTAAAGTTCGCGAACATTGCGGGCATGTGAGCACACCATTTGTGTAATTATAATGTATTGCCGCAGGTGGTCTGGCTTTTACATCGTCGCGCTTGGCATCCAGCTCTAAGCGCCGTCGCGATTCAAATTCGGTTACGTTGGCATTTATTGCTGCCCGCCATTCCGTTCGTATGGCTGCCTGCTGCTCCCATCGCGAGGGCTGTATACGACACTTTTTCATGTGCCGCTTAAGCACATCTTTATACCTGAGGAATTGGCCGCCCTGTTTCCGCTTGCCCTCCTCAAGCTCGGAATAAAAGATGCGCTTAGCCACACGCTGGTCGTTCATCCGTGAGAATACCTATATTATATTTCATCAATAGACTTAAAATTACATGAATAGGTGCCTAAAACGTATTACTTAGTTTTTTTTTGATAAAAAATCTTCATTTGGCCAGTGATGTAGCAACCCTGGAGGCTCGCATGCGGCCCTCACCACACCTGTGAGGGTGCGTTATCAGTCGGTAGGGCGCGATGTTGTAAGACATTACCTTGCCTACAACCTATAGTGTTATAAATGTATCAATACATTAATCTACACACATGCAACTCATTTATATGTTGTAATCTATGTACTAAATACAGTTTTTTTTCTAGAATTATCTAAAACTTTTATTTAAACAACAAACGTACAATAAAAAAAAGTAACCTAAGATTAAAACTACTTACAAAACAAATAGGAAAAAAAAAAGAATTTATTTAAAACTTACTACGATGATGGTAAGTATGTTATACCTATAAGTAGTCCATTAGCACTACAAAGTTTATGTTCGTTGAATTTGTATTTTTATTCTAATTCTAATTGTTTGTTTTGAGTAAGTAGTTAGGTAGGATAGGTACATTAGGTAGATGATGCTTTTATATTTTTCACCAATCAAAATATTAGGTATATTTTTGGTCTTCGATCTACATTAGATCACAATACGTGACTAGAGTCCGAATAACAGCAAACCGTATCACGCCAAAACAATCACTCCATTTGCCTGTATCGGAATGCTTAGGGTGCGATGTACCCCACAATGCTCTCTAATGAAATCAGCGCCCTTATCGTGCCCTACTAATATGGATTTGGATATTATTAATATTGTATCTATCAAACGCGTGTATGCTTTGTTCCATTGACTTTCTTCTTTTGCCGCTTGAACGATGATTCTATATTAGGTTATATCCAATGGTCCACATTAATATTTTGGTATTTCATTGACACGTGGCAGCGATTTGTATCATGTTAGGTGATTAGCACGTAAATTAGGTGATAAACGTGTCCAGATTAACAGTTATTACATCCGTATAGGTCACTTTTGCTATGATACAATGCGTGCCTATCTTTCATATTCTTTTAACGAAAGGCTTTCTGCTGCCTTAAAACAAAGTATTATTGTGATTGTTACTTTACCTTCGCACTTCACGATGAATATTTTTGTCGGCAATAAAAATAAGACTGCTAAAATATATTCTAATCATTACATTTTTAAGCGACTTAGTGAAAACTCAGTTCTTCTTGTTTAAATAAAATAACGCAATTTACCTACCCAACATCAACATTTAACTACATTTTACGTAGAAATAAGGTCACACTCAGAGTATCATCCGAAAAACAAAGACGGGGGAAAGCGAAAATGTGCGGTTCTGACCCCCTTCCCCCTCCTCTGGTGGGGGTGGGAATTATGTTATGCTTAATTTAATTTCATTAGGCCGGGCGAGATTGCGCGGTCTTTATGCCGACCGTACTATAATTGCTTCGAGGTAATTGTTAGAAAATTGTTATGCTGATTTTTTTGTTGGCGGTGCGTGAGGATTTTATAGCTGGCTCTTATGGATACAGTGAATAATATTTAAGTGAAACTGGATGTAAAGAGATTGTATGTTGCAACGTGGCAGCATACGTAGAGTAACTGTCAAAAATATTTTAAGTAAAATCGTTGTAGTACTTATTTAGTTGTAAAAAATACCTAACAATAAAACACAATAATGTTTTGATTGGGTCCCAGTGTAAATGATGTGTGCAAGTAAAACATTAACATTATTAGGTGCGCATAAAATACATATTTCAATTAACCACTACCCAAAAGAAAAAAAACACCATGTTCCAAACTTCGAACTAAAAAAAAAGAACAGTTGCATTTGGAGGCTGAAATTTTAATTCGTGGCGACATATGGGATGCACGGGGGATGTGGGCGTGGGGTGTGGGTGGGGGTCATTAAAAAAATGTGTCCCACTTCATTCGAGCCCAGCGCGGCCGCAGCGCGCCCTCGCGCTAATTAATAACCGAATGTTCTCGAATATTAAATTTTGCGTCTAAGGTTTGGTTTGAATGAGGCGGCGCTGGACAATGTTTTTAGATGAACGCTTCTAATTTGATATTGAATTGTGTAATTTTAGAGAATGGCGGTTAGGAAGGTAAATTGTAAGAGGGTGGTGCAAATATGTGCATAAAATCGTTATTAAAAACCATTTTATTAGATGTTGATGTTAATGATGGCACTTTACGGTCGTAGGTAGACAATGTAACACTAGGTTACTAGGTACACACAAATCTCTGAAAAATCATCCCCAAAAATCATCCACCGACTTTTTTTTATCAAATTTATAGAAAACACGCTCGTAGCTATTTTCCTTTTATGCAAGCTTCAATAACATGAAATGAAGTGTTGTCGACAATAATTGTGTTTTGTTATCACTCATTACACGCGGCGTTACCGCTATCAGTTAATATGCACCGTCGCTTAGTTAAAATGACCAAGTACCATGACGACGCACTGTCGTAGCTCATATTAAAGGGGCCCACTGATTAACAGTCCGCCGGACGGTATCGGCCTGTCAGTTAGAACAAAATAATTTTGACAGTTCCGAACAACAGACAGGCCGATACCGTCCGGCGGACTGTTAATCAGTGGGCCCCTTAAGGCTACAATCGGATAGCGGCTGCAGCAGTTTTACGTGCTGACTGACGCAGCGTTGAGGCTGGCGACGTCACTGAATATTTTGTTGAAAAATTACGTTCATGTCTGTTCCATGATTTTCAAAATTATCTCGCCTTCGAAGCTACCCTGAAGCACCTTAGTACATAACTATCCAATTAAAAATTACATGGACACGGACGTGTACAGACTGTACAGGAATAATTCTATATATCGTCGTATGTTTAAGGCGTTAAATAACGCGAAAGAATGAGAGCGCCATACATAAATTATCTGTTGTAGACTTAGATGAATAAAGCTATAGAAATGTAAACACGACATCTGAAATGTTTTGTTGGTATTCTTACTCTACCAGAGTTTTGTATAATAATCGTAAAGTAGGTATCTACCTACCTAATACTGCCTTTTATTCTGTTAATTTTCTGATACCACAATTTTTGCTTCAGCGCAAGCAAAATACGAGTACAATTAGATACAATCATGTACAACAATACCTACTTAAAATGTCCATACTAGAGTAGCAAAATGTACTGTAAGTGCTACGTCATAGCTCGTAACATATATTGTTCCTCGCATGCCCCTAAATCACGTCTAAAAATTTAAAATAGAATCCTGTCTAAGTAAATTATCGCGGGTTCAAACCCCGACTCGTATCAATGAGTTTTCCGGAACTTATGTACGAAATATCATTTGATATTTACCAGTCGCTTTTCGGTGAAGGAAAACATCGTGAGGAAACCGGACTAATCCCAATAAGGCCTAGTTTACCCTGTGGGTTGGAAGGTCAGATGGCAGTCGCTTTCGTAAAAACTAGTGCCTACGTCAATTCTTGGGATTAGTTGTCAAGCGGACCCCAGGCTCCCATGAGCCGTGGCTAAATGCCGGGACAACGCGAGGAAGATCATACGAGCTAAGATAACTGTCATAGTATGTACAATCAAAGTAACCTTTTTTTTTACTCTACTTTTTTTCTATCAGTACATATAAATGACATGTAATAGGTAAGTTTAATCATACACCCCCTTAAAAACTATCTAGTTCCCCCTCCGAGACTCTTAATTAAAGCTATGCGCGTATCTCGAGTACCCGATTACACGCATTAAAGCTGTAATACGCGCGAGTTTAATAACCGCTATCTGCGGATATCGCGCGATATCGCGCCGTATCGCGCGGTAATCGGACGAGCTTAGCGCGATTACGGTGTAATTTGATCAAGTTTTATTCTTATTAGCGTTAGAAAGCGTAACGGTTTGACTAAATATTGGAGCTTTGATATTAATTTTGTAATTAAGTAATCAATCAATTGATAGGTAATCAAATTAGGATCAGGGGTATGTTTTCTTCTTATCTCGGCTTGGGTCTGACTAAAAGCTCAAGCTATTATTATGTTAGAACATACATAATAGTGCGATAAACGAAAACTTTATCCGTCAGCCTTTCATTTTACTGTCTATATTTTGTCACAGCCTCAATATATAATTTGGTTCGTGTTTCGTGTTTATTGAACGAGATAACATTCAACCTTACAAATCACTTAGCCGCTCTGACTTCACAATCTAATATCCCGAAAGGTTTACGTGTGTAATAAACAAGTACTGTTATGTACACTGTATTGGATGTGAGTTATCAAATCAAACAAGTACACTACTTAGTAGGTACTTAATTTAGTTTTTTGAAGAAACTTAATGATAACGAATCTAATTGGGAACGCAATAAGGGACGATTTTTTGATAAAATTTGGTGGATAGATAAAGTTTCCTATTCTGTTCAATATAAGCGCAATTTCACCGTATCTCCTATGGATTTTTTATAACTCAACGGTTGATTGCATTTTGTTTGCGTCTTAATATAATTTCGTATTTTTTCTGTCCAAAAGGAGGACTAGAAAGATAGTGAAACCAGTTTTAATGCATAAATGTAGTATCCGACTGTGGAAATGGTACATTTTTGGAAAGCTGTTGAGTAACAAACTTCATAAGCCGGTAGTATGGATAGAAAAAAAACACAAATAAAAACCCATGTACCTAATCTTTAAAAATGTTAGAGCTATATTTAAAAATATTTTATAGGTAATACTATTTATCTGCATGTAAAATAGATAGAATACTCTTTATATAGCTTCAGGAAAAACAATCGATTAACGAGATAATTAGAGGCAGACAGCAGGCGGTTCAAATTAATTCAATTACCTTATAAACGTTAACTTAAGAGGCAATCAAATATATGTAACGCCAGAATTGGCAAATATCTTGTTGGGTGTTTCGCCAAGTACATCCATTCCGCGCGAGAACAGCCGTAAAGCCTCCGCAAATGGCCGCCACGCCGGAAGTGGCCCGACGGCGGCGGAAGCGCGCGTGCCATGTTGGCTTCGATATGGATATAAGACGTGTATTGAAATGTGAAATTAACTATTATACGAGTATTGGTATAATTCTTTGTGAATAATATAATAACTTATTTGATTTATTAAGGATTTAGGCATTTGTCTAAAATCCGCTTTTTTTAAACTAGGACGTATTCAATAAATAATCGTACTAGGTACATTTTAAAATAAGGTAAGTACTTACATGATTTGTTTGTTTTGATATAAAGTTAAGTATTTGGATTGACTTTCATATACATATAATAATGGTTCGTGAAAATTATCAAGACATTTATAATGTAATTTTTACAGCATTGGAGCGCGTTGATGTCTTTCGGCCCGATTCGGATTTTGAAATAGACATCTATTAGACATCACCAAGATACGATAACGATATGTTTAAGATTTAACCTGTCAAATTTGACATTTGCGCGATTCTGTAGATACTCTTGAACGATTTCCACAGGATATGACTTAGAGATCCAATTCACATCTAATAGATATCTTACTCTTAGTAACGTAAAAGTGACATTGGTTGCCCGAATTGAGCTGCAAAAGAGAACTAGTTGATATCTAAACTATATCGTATCTAGAATGGATCTGGTACGTGTCGTCTCTTGTGAATATCTTGAAGTTCGAATACGGCAGTTTCTTTCTTTTAAAATTTGAAGACGTTAAAACTGTGTGAGTTTTTAATTTACTGATATTTTTTTTAAATAAACTTTGGTCTCCTTGTTAAATAGCTGACTTGATAAAATATAAATAAGTATAATGCATTTTACTACTATTTAAAATTATTATAACCTATACATTCTCCTTACTATTTAAGTAGTTTTTAATGTTACCTAATCATAAGTCAACAAAAAGAAATCCTCAAATATTTAAAAATTATTATCAATGCCCAATAAGAACTGTAAAACGTATTAATTATTAGTAGACGTAGACCACGTCTTAGATACTTGACGCACATAATTACTTATAAGCAGGTATACGAATATGTTTGTGTAAATGCTTAAAAAATATATCAATTTCTTCTTTCCAGTCATATATAAATAAGTAGGTATAGTGCGTGTTGTGAATTTAATATCTGCTCCATAGACATTGTACAGAACAACAGAAGGTACAAAATACACAAAGGTTGCTTTTAGAGGCTAATGCTAATTATTAAAAAGACTTACTGGACTGCAGCCGGTCTCTCCACGCCATCGGGTTAGATACCAGGCCCTGGAAGCCAGGCCAGTAGAGCGGCTTGTGTTGGAGGTAGTGCGCCATGCCCGCCGCCGCCGCCGCCAGCGACAGCCGCGGCGTCAGCATGCCGCCCATGCCCACCGAGCCGCCCACCGGCCGCGCCAGGATGTGGTCGATGCCGTGCGGGTTCGGCGCCGGCGGCGGAGCCTCCGCCAGCGAGCTCAGCGCAGCCAGCGGCGCGCCGAATCCGTGCTCGAGGTTCCGCGTTAGAGGTGGCGACCCACGTAATTCTGACATTGTTTACAGTCTATACACCAATCCACGGAGGACAGTGTTTTTTAAAACATGCCCTTAAAGTAGCGTAAAGTCCACTTCAGTTAGTGTCAAGTCTTTAATAATCACGGATTTTTAGGTTATCAGTCCAATTTTAATTGAATATGGCATTACATTTAAATCTGGCAGTCTTCAAATCATGCCCAGTCCACTTTGTCAATTGAGATAGAATCTAATCAACAAGTTCACAGGTTAGAATCGCACTAGTGCAGAAATCTTATTTGAGTACACTGGATTGTCATCACACGACCGTGACGCGGGCGGCCGCGCGCGCGCTGCGACTGCAAATGAAAATAACCAAACCGGCCAAATAAAAACTGGATAGAGACCGCCCAGTCAATCTGAACCTTATAGACAACGCCCCTTCGAAGGCAGGGTCACAAAACTATAGCCTACTCTCTCCTTTTCACATACGTTAGAAAGGGTGAGAAGACGAGTGGTGTTAACAGAAGAGCGTAGATTGAGGGAATGGCTATTTGATGGCGTTTCTTGTCTCTTTATAATTAAGTCGGGTGCAGTTTTTGTCCCCCCTCCGCTGTCGTGGTCGGTATAGTTTGTCGATGCCGACAAATGTAATGCAGCTGTTTGTTTGTTATTGATAGTCAATGGGTAATAAATCTTTGACAAATTTGCGAATTATTATGTGATTTATTGACCTGAATTGTGCCTAGGTATAATAGGCACTTCAATAAACTGCTATTTAAACAAGTTAGCTTATGGTATAGATTTTTAATCGTTAGTGACGTATTAGCCTTCCCGTATAATTTTCTGAATATAATTTTATTATTTTATACCAAAAAAAATTCAAACACAGATGAATCTAGTGTAAGGAGACAACAGATTTGCTACATCCAATTTAATAATCATCTAAACCTATAAATATTATCTCAACTCTAAGTACATTTTTTTTTAAGTTTATCACCCTAGGGAAAATAGTAGCTGTAAAATATAATTCTTACCTAAATCCTGTTTTAAAAAATCCAGCTACATCCGGCTCACGGTCAAAAAAATTACAAAAAACCTTTAAAGCTTATTATTATATGTATAAACCGCCACAACATTACCCCGGTAACACCCCTCCGATCCCAAAAGCTTTAGGCAAATTAAAAAGCTCCAGCCATCATAAATAAATAACAATAAAGCTATTTATTAGGTTCACAAAAGCTACATCCTGACTTTTGACAATAAAGTATTTTTTAGTTAGGGTAATAGTTTAATTGATTGGGTTAAATTGTGAGATAATGTCTTTCAAAGTTTACATTCAATGGATATTATATTATATGGGTTGGGTTAATTTTTTTTCTATTTTAATGCGATTATATTCAGTACAATTTGATCTCATCAGTTTACCAAATATATAGGTAAATATATTATATTTAAGAACAAATATCTGAACATATTACTTTTCAATAATTTATAAACGCAGACTTTTGACACGTTTTATTAAAACAGAAAATTTTACAGACAAAACTTATTGTGAAGTTACATTGTAGGTAGGTTCTTTTTAAGTACTTACCTATTCAGTTTAAAAATACAAAGAATATTAGTATCTTCACTAACGTGAAAACTTTTGTGAAGCTAGCCCTCAAGAGCCAAAATCCGCTAACGCTAAGATAAAAATCAGCAATTAAATAACTGCCAAAACGTCACCAAAGTGGCTGGAAGAGCGTCAAGCGTCAACTGTGTAGTGCCGCCAATTAATTATGTTTACAATCGAATTGGTGCGCTTTTGTGCGGCCGGATGTGCCGCCCCGGCGCGACGCCCGGATGCGCGGGGTGAGGTGCCAGTGCGAGCGAGAAGCTACTACGCTTACTACATTTTTATATTTTGGTAGAAAATCTTTTGACAAAATTTTTGGTTTTCGCTTTATTCATTTGCGCTAATAAGTCACATTTTAGGGTTTACGGGACGATAATTCCGAATATATTATTTTATTTAGAATTAGCTTGTAAATCTGAATGGCTCAAATAGGTAAGTAATCAGTATCTATCTACCTTTTAATGAGTCAATTTATAAATTAGTTGAGAATTGAGTGACCGATGACTATAGTTATAAATCAACAGCAAATTTATGAATTTTCTTCAAATAAGGTTATGGAATTGACCTTTTTAAACGTTTGTATAAATACATAATACATTACAACCCCAACAACAAGTACAAGCGGACCCCAGGCTCCCATGAGCCGTGGCAAAATGCCGGGACAACGCGAGGAAAATGATGATAATGAGTATAAATAATGCATTGATATTAGTATCCTAGCAGAAGTTAAAATAAGTGCCAAAAACTCGTGAACATCCCCCTTAACCCACTCAGCGTCAATCCCGGCTCATTGTTGTTAGGCCTCTACGAAGCTTTATCGCTACGTACAACATACCGGAAATTATGATATCGGCTATCTACGTCATAACGCTACAAACATAGGCTATTTTTGTAATAAACAAGAATAACAACTAACCATTAAGTACCACTAGGTACTAGCGGCAAATTAAGTTTGCTTGTATCCGCTTGCCAATTCGCTTAATGTCCCGCTTTAACTGGCACCTCGTCCGTACCCCCTCGCTCTCCCATTCATCCCTACGTCAATTAGACCAACACCTTTGCTTTGTCGGCCATTATAAACGGTCTATTATATGACCCAAATTAAACAGCCACAGTCTCAACACGTTAATTTAAACAGTTTTAGACCTTTTGCACTTGATAATAAAGACCCTTGTAACTGCAAGATATTTTCATAACTTTTCACTTTGTGGATTATTTTGGACCCTATTGCACGGGAAATAAAGAAGAAAGATATAGGTTATTGTTGTAATTTTAGTCGTAAATCTGGTTATAACCGGTATAGATTTGATAGCTTTTAGGACGATAATGTGTTTAGAGATTAGTCAGGGGTGCTTTAGAATTTGGTAATTTGTAATTTCGTGTTACGATATAACATTAATTGAAAAATAATCTTAGCATACCTACGTAGAGAAGTAATAAGTATCACAACGACTTAGAATTTTATGCAGAGTTTAAATTAAATGTACATTAATAGTAACAACAATTATAGTAACCACTATTGTAGTTTTTTTTATCATCTACTTTAGTGTTATAATTATTTGTAAGAAATAAGGAACCTATAATTACCTATAAAAAATCATTACCGGTTATTATTACAAAGAAAACAATTTTAATAAATTCTCCAATGCATCGATTGCAACTAGTACACAACAAGAATCCTTAAACAATAAAATTGGCAACATTCTATACGAATTGCGGCTCCACCATATTCGCTGCGAAACTTTAAACAGCGATAAAAAAATCAACCGATATGAAGAATCGAGTAGTGTGACCGCGCATTCAGATAGAATCACCCGCGGGTGAGTGAGAGAGATAATCAGTACCGTCCTTGATTGGCTGAGAGAACGATGGCCCCGCCTCCACCCGACGGTCACCCCACGTGTTTTTGCCTAGACGATTTTCAGACACGATAGTACTCGGACGTGCCCGCTCCTGAACAAAGTTTTGAAAATTTACGCTTATAGGTTATTTAAGTGCAATGTGTCACGTTTAAGAGGCTATTTTTTCGTTATCGCTACAAACAGCGCTAAAAGTTCTAGTATAAATAAAATTAAATTTCAGTAACAAATTAAAGGATATTGGAAACTAACTGGATTAGAAAGAAATGGGTTTCAATTCTTACAAGAAAACCATTTACGAATAAAACATCAGACGTACATTGATTAACTTTTAGGAATTAATTATATTAATATTAACATACCTTCATACAAATAATTAATTCCTTGTCGTAAATAATCGTTTTATTAGATTGTTTAAGTAGGTACTCTTTATTTTTTACTATCCGAACACATTCAATTTGTAGGTATAGGTACTAAAAGTAAAAACCCAATTGAAAAAACATTGGAACATATTCGTATGTAGTATAGGTATGCTTTTGGAGCCCTATTTGCAATATATGTTGTTTTTATATTAAATTTAATAATAAGTAGGTAGGTAGGTACTGAAAAAAATTCACAGATTTCGTGCCTCACACGACTATCGAGCACATTGGAAATGAATCTACGGAATTCGAAAAAATATAGTCGCTGAGCGACGAGAAAGTCTGGATAAGGAAAAAGTTACAAAATAAAACTACAACGTTGAATGATAATTATTTTATTCTTAGACTAACACAAGTATCCTGGACATAACGCATGTGAACAAACAAATTGCAAAATTTCCACACGCGTATCCAAGTTTGAATAATTGTCGCCGTGGCGCATAAGTATATGTACATATTTCATTTTTCGATTAATAAGCAGGATATATTAATGTTCAAAGTACAAGAAAATTATTACACGGCAAATCCGTAGTCAACTCGAGAAGTGGTGATCGGCAGCGGCCCATTTGCTGCAAGATATGAAATTTTCTTGACAGCAGTTTGACGCGACGAGAGATGACCATAACAGCGTTTGTCTATGTTGCACCAAACCTGAGTTCCAATAGGTACTACCAGGGTTCAGCATCAGCTATCTTGGGTAATGCTCTACCATGTGATCATCATGACGAATCGGGTGTCCAAAACAGCGTGTGCCTATGTTGCACCAAACCTGAGTTCCGCTAGGTACAACCAGGGTTCAGCATCAGCTCTATCTTGGGTACTACTGTCCTAAGTGCTCATCAAGACGAGTCGGATGACCAAAACAGCGTGTGCCTATGCTGCAACAAACCTGAGTTCCTTTAGGTACAGCCAGGGTTCAGCATCAGCTCTATCTTGGGTACTATTCTCCTAAGTGCTCATCGAGACGAGTCCGATGAACAAAACAGCGTGTGCTTATGTTGTATTAAACCCGAGCTCCACTAGGTACTGCCAGGGTTCAGCATCACCTATCTGAGCCGCAGCAACATGCTGAGGTGAGACCATTTCGTGGCACTTTTTCTTTTTTATGTTTCTCTGTATAAGATTTTATTTTGTGTCTCTCCCTCTCCCTCTCCCTCTCCCTCTCCCTCTCCCTCTCCCTCTCCCTCTCCCTCTCCCTCTCCCTCTCCCTCTCCCTCTCCCTCTCCCTCTCCCTCTCCCTCTCCCTCTCCCTCTCCCCTCTCCCTCTCCCTCTCCCTCTCCCTCTCCCTCTCCCTCTCCCTCTCCCTCTCCCTCTCCCTCTCCCTCTCCCTCTCCCTCTCCCTCTCCCTCTCCCTCTCCCTCTCCCTCTCCCTCTCCCTCTCCCTCTCCCTCTCCCTCTCCCTCTCCCTCTCCCTCTCCCTCTCCCTCTCCCTCTCCCTCTCCCTCTCCCTCTCCCTCTCCCTCTCCCTCTCCCTCTCCCTCTCCCTCTCCCTCTCCCTCTCCCTCTCCCTCTCCCTCTCCCTCTCCCTCTCCCTCTCCCTCTCCCTCTCCCTCTCCCTCTCCCTCTCCCTCTCCCTCTCCCTCTCCCTCTCCCTCTCCCTCTCCCTCTCCCTCTCCCTCTCCCTCTCCCTCTCCCTCTCCCTCTCCCTCTCCCTCTCCCTCTCCCTCTCCCTCTCCCTCTCCCTCTCCCTCTCCCTCTCCCTCTCCCTCTCCCTCTCCCTCTCCCTCTCCCTCTCCCTCTCCCTCTCCCTCTCCCTCTCCCTCTCCCTCTCCCTCTCCCTCTCCCTCTCCCTCTCCCTCTCCCTCTCCCTCTCCCTCTCCCTCTCCCTCTCCCTCTCCCTCTCCCTCTCCCTCTCCCTCTCCCTCTCCCTCTCCCTCTCCCTCTCCCTCTCCCTCTCCCTCTCCCTCTCCCTCTCCCTCTCCCTCTCCCTCTCCCTCTCCCTCTCCCTCTCCCTCTCCCTCTCCCTCTCCCTCTCCCTCTCCCTCTCCCTCTCCCTCTCCCTCTCCCTCTCCCTCTCCCTCTCCCTCTCCCTCTCCCTCTGCCTCTGCCTCTGCCTCTGCCTCTGCCTCTGCCTCTGCCTCTGCCTCTGCCTCTGCCTCTGCCTCTGCCTCTGCCTCTGCCTCTGCCTCTGCCTCTGCCTCTATCTCTATTTCTATTTCCACCACCACAAGAATGCATAGATTGTCGAATAGTGCGTTATCTACGCCCGTCTCAAACAGGATAGTTAGACCAAGAAAAATCTGCAGCGATTTTGAAAGCCCACGCAGTGCAAGTGTTATTCTGCCGTCATAATCCCGATAATTCACAACAGACACCGATAACGAACTCTGCGAAACATGAAGTCATAAATGTCCTGTGAAAAATGTCGTTCTGACTTTTTGACTATTTTAAGGTTAGGCTACAGGGCAAACCCTTAACCCGATCGTCTTTGTTTTAGGCTCAAATTGTAGCTGACTAAATTATCCAGAGCCGTTTTTCTCAAATTTTTGATATCATTCTTCGTTTCCAAATTATCGAGCACCATAATCAAAAATTCGGAAAAAATTGAATTTTATTTTCACTATTTCGACCATAACTTTTTTTGTTTTTGACTTTCTCGAATAATTATTTTTGCACCTTACAGCTCTCGTGATTATGCGTCTTTTGAGCCTATTTTTTAATATCATATCTTCACAACTTTCCGAGATATAAGGGGATCGCACTTTTTCGTGAAATCGGACCGTATACTGGAGCGAACGAAAAGACATTTCCAATGTCAAAAGTTACAATGTGGATAGTTAACTTCAAATCTATTAATATGTAGAGACTTTAATCATACTTACCATATAAACATTATTTACACACTAAAATGGGCATAACAATTAATCCGTCCATTAAACTTAATAAAGTCGTTTATTGCATTTGCGATTAAAAGTCCAATTGAGTTAGTTTTTAATCTCCATAAACGCGTATAAATCAATCGTGCGCGTAGGCAAACCGAGTTAAACCCTCCGCTCTAATGACGTGGGGTCCTACCCTATGACGCGACGTGAATATTACTTTATATTTTTAATAGTATGATTTAGTATTACAAAACTGAATTTAGGAAAATGTTGACGATATATTCCTAAAATTAGATTGTTTCCCTAATTTTTTTGTATAATAAAATTACATTATATTTTGTTGTATTTTTCTGTTAATGTGGAATGGAGTTGAAATGTTACATACAATTTTGAGATCAATTGTATACTGCAATAGCAATTAGGTATTGCTATTGCTTATTTTTCTTTTTGAGCTTTGAGGTAGGTACATATTTGTGACGTTCCACGGAAAAGGTACCTTATGGCGGCTGGCGTTTACGTCGCATAGCGCCCAATAATATTGGAGCGGCGTTAATATTAGCGTAAGCGCCAAGCGCCATAAGGTACCTTTACCCGTGGGACGTCACATTTAGTTACAAAATATTAGCTTGTTTGATCTTAGAATGATATCCGTAAATTTAATAATATAATGGACGAATAGCTGTCCTATCCCCCTATCTTCAAGTGTAAGCACCTACATACATTTGACAAAATTAGTTAAAACAAAAAAATAATCCTTTATATATTATTACCCAACATTCCTGAACTATCTTTGAGAAACATTAAATAAACCAAACCTTTTAAATTCATCCGTTCACACTTCACAGTGAGTGAACATGGCGCAGGCCGCGAGTCGCGGGTAATGGACCGTGTCATTGCCTAATGGAATCATCACGGTTCATTTCAGTGCCCCTGTGATGGTGTTTATTACACGTAAAGTTTCAATGCCACGGTTTGTTTATGTCTAAGTTTATAAAAGTAGCATCTTCCCCTTCTACCTCTTTTCGTAATTTCAGTTAAATATTTATACTTAAAATCATTAAATTTATTGAACCTAATATGTAGGAGAAAATAAGTATGTCCAACCCAAGATTGAGAGTGACTGAAAAGACGGCACAACAATAACATTTTTGACTGAAAGTATTTTATACACATAATAATTAGGTACAAATATTCTAAGTAGGTAATTATTCCTGATTCCTGAAATATTTAGTGTTGGAAAGTGTCTTTTCGTAAATTGAAACAATCTTGATTTATAGGTAACTGCATAAACGCACGTGGAACAAGTTTAAATGTACCTATGAATAATATACAGCTTTTGTTCGCGTGCGTGATGCCGTCACATTCTTTCGACCTTACTGCTGAATAGACTAAATAATTTGCAATATACAGCCTGTGGCCTGTTATACGAGCAAAAAATTAAACTGTAGGCAGTACTCCTCATACTGACCAACATTTGTTCAGCAACTTTTAAAAATAACTTGTGGTTTGATTTTTAATACACTTTAAAGTTTATTCTAAGACGCAATGTATTGCGAATTTTGTTATGTTTAAGGCGTGACAAGCAACGTCAATCACAATGATATGGCGTGGCGATGGCGTCCATTGAAGATAATATTTATTTTGTATGAAAAATAGGGACTCTAAATACTTCATAATTTTTAAAAGTTGTTGAACAAAAGTGTCACCGTTTGAGGAGTACAATCTATGTTTTAATTATTTGCTCGTGTTACAGGCCACACCCGGTATATATATTGTCTAGAGAATCAGCATTGATGCAAATTATTTAGTCTATTCATATGAACCATAGCTTCGTATGAACGTCTCATAGTTTCCGTTCCCGCCCAGATTTAACAGGTAGGTACTGCTAAATTTTAAAGCAGATAGTCAAAGAGCAATATGCTAACTAGTCACCGCTCGTTGTAATAGAGGTGTTGGCTGTAGTCCCTTCATTAACATGGCGCTAACGACGCGCCATTACGCTATGAAAATGACCAGCAGGGCAAGCACGCACTCAACTACAGATACTGCGCAAGTTACTGAATGTTTCAAAGTGGGGACGTTTTTGAAAAATTCTGGAGAAATCCGCAGAATATATTGAGAAAATATTCAAGTTATTTATTATATCTAATTTTAAATTTCCATCAGCAAGTATAACATTTCATTAAGTAGGTACTATCCGTGTTATTATTATTACCATATCAACAGTCGTCTCTTATTACTAGCCTGTTTTCCCTTTGGGATTTCCATAAGTAGGTACCGGTATGGTGCTCTCGCTCTCGCCCAACGTTTCCTTGCGATTTTGACTAGATCCACGCCACTTAAAACGATAGTGGACGACCACATCCAAAAAATATTTTCCATAATGTCAATATCCAAAGAGGAAAATGGGGACTACGTTTATATGGAGAACTGGTCGTCTCCTTTTCTAAGGAACTTTCTGCCAGAGTGTACTCACATCAGTTCTACGAGTTTTTTCTTTTGACAACAGGCTGTTGTTAGCCCACGTTGTCTACTCTACTTGTCTGTGTACTCTGACACAAGGAGGGTCTAAGAAGTATTTACTTTAGTTTGAATTTTTTATCACATTATATTCTTGTATTTAGTTTATCAAGATTATTTGACACAAGCATCACATCATTTCATTAGCCGGATCCACACAGAGCGAGCATAGGTACACGCGCGAGGAAATTGCCTCGTGACCCCGGACTCGGACCCGGCTAATGACGTATGCAAAGTAAACCATTTAGAACCATTTGACATGACATGGATAAGCATTGCAGTCCATGTAAGGTACATTCATATACTTAGTTCAGGCTCAAGCATGCTAGCACCGCGCTAAGACGGCCGTAAAGGGCAATTAGCAACAAACTGCGTCAGTGGTCTGTCCGTTTGTCCGTTGCAACTACTAAACTCAGGTTAACTGGGATTGCGCGTGTAAATAAGCCTTAATTGCATTAAGAGTGGAGTTTACACAATTAACAGGAAGAACGGATAGTTAACTCAGTAAAGAGTAATTAAGTTTTATGATGATTACTGCGCAAAGTTATTATTTAGTAAGTAGGTTACGTTACTGTTACTATCAATACGAGTAGGTATAATTTTCGTCTATCACACAGTGGCAAGATCAATCAATTCTACTGCAATTTAGAATTATTTCCTAGTAAAAATATGCACAAGAATTTTACTAACTAGTGTCGCTTTTGTATCGCTCTTGCCACCTGATTTAATTAAAACAACGTAAAGATTTTTATACCAAAAGGTCAAAAATAAATGGCGCCATTAACTAAAAATATGAATAAAATGCATTTTTATTCATACATTACTTTTGAACCTTGACAGTAGACAAGAAAGTCCAAGTTTACGTGTCGTAGCATTAAATAGTAGTAGGTACTGTGACAGTTTTCATACGCACAAAGCTAAAATATTACTTAAATAGGTCTGCCTACAAAATGATGAGGAACGTGGCATTGTACCTATGGCTTAATTAAATAATGAATGGTATACCTACTCTCTGTTGTTAACTGTTAGTGAATATGAATTTGCTTTTTGCTTAGATATATGATGCTTTGATATAAATGAGATAATACCTACTATTAGGTATGTATGTACTTATCTATATATCTATACTTAGTGCTTAATGAAATGAAAAATAAAATAATATAAATATGAACACAATAAGCAAAAGTTTCAAACGAATCATTGTAAAGCATTGACATAAAATACAAAAAAAGTGTTGTTAACATTAACACTCAAAGTTTTTTAATGAAATGTAAAAGTCACTTAAGTTAAAATTAAACAATAAACTATGTGCATTACGTGAATGTTGCCGTTTGGTGAACTTTTTCAATTCGCTGCGGCTACAATTTATCGCTTTTAATTCGAGTGGTCGATAATGTAGCGTCACTCGATACAACACAAAATTAATGTTAGGTGCACCGAATACCTAGAGGTGGGAGAGTATCGATAGAATGAACCGTAGGAGTAGGATGTTATTGTACCAATATTTTGTCCAAAAAAAGTCTACTCGGGATTGAAGGTATTTGTAAACAGCGTTGTGGGTTGATAATATAATCAAATCAGTAGCGGAAAAATTATCATAGTGCCATATTAAATAATTTATTGCGTGAACTATAAACACAGATAAAATCTTAAATATCTAGTGACAACCGTTAATGCAGTAACTAGTTTTATCTTCTTTGTTTACTTTAACAGTAGCCTTAAACTTACGTTAAAGTATTGCAGACTATTAAGCAAAATCAAACATCGACAAAACCATTAACTCTTAAATCGAAAACCGGGCCTTCTCTAGTCAACAGTAAGCAGCGTCCGTTAATCCGCAAGTTTTCCAATAGTCGCACACCTGCGCCGTGTTTATTGTCCCTTGCTCGGGCTACTCCCGTTCCCGGTGAACGCCAATACATCGAACACTCCTGTAATCTTGTAATTCTATAAATATATAGCGTAACAGGTCAGTAGCTAATCGGAGGAAACCATACAGATGCCAGTTTGTTAAACTTCGATTAGGTCAGGTGAAGCAAGTGCTTTGTTGTACTCTACTCTAAAATAGCACGTACGTATACTATTTACTTAAATACAAATGGTGATGAATGAATAGGTACACGCTCGGAAAGAAAGAAGTTGAAGTGATGAACGACCTGTGCGAACATTAATATTTACATACACAATGATTGACTCCGTGTGTCATCAATGAAACATAAATTTTTTTCAAAAATAAAGGTTTAGATTGATCGATCGATACTCTTACAAACAGAAAACTCGTCGATCTCGTCGTATCTTCTAAACATAGAGCATCTAGGAGCAGAACGAGGCACGGCGCATCGACGACATAGAGTGCACTCCACGGAATCAGGCCAATACGACGAGCGATAGTGAGATATAGGGCAAGAGTTGCACCAACCACATTTGACAGATTGATCAACGTCAGCCGGCGCGCCCCGGCGCTTTACTATGAAACTTTCCATACATAAAAATTTAACGAACTCTTTAACGATACGAACAGTTTGGTGCAACCGACCCATAGTCTTGCAGTACCTAGTCTTCAATCTCGCGGCGTTGCGACATCAATGCAAAATTATTATGTAATTTTCTTTCACGAAATAAATGATATACTTATCTTAGAATTTCTATTGGATTCCAAGACAAATTTTAGAATATAAAAGTGTTTTTCGTAAAACCAAAATGAAAATAAGGATTTCCACAATGTGTGATACCTACTCATGACTTTTGTAGGTACAAACTACTAAACTGCATGTGAAACAAATGTAGAATTTCCAGCTTGGCAATGACAATCTCTGCTCAGAGAAATATAAATTTTAATTTGAACAAAGTCTAAAGCGCGATTCCAAATGTGGTCCAAAAGCTGGAGTAAAAACCAAGAGCTCGGTTTCCATCAATTTAGCTAGTGAAGCTAATAAAAGCAGCACTTAGCACTTATGGGGCAGAGCGGCGGCACATACGTCGCGGCCGCGGCGCCGGCGCGGGCGGTAAATCTGCAATTAGCGGCTTCGACGCTGACGCCGAGCGTGCCAAGGATGGCTAGAGGCGGACAAAACATATTGACAATCTAATTACTTGGGTCCGATCAATCAAAGGTTACGGAAGACTTTCAAGCGATGGGCGCATGCTAAACACGAAATGTTTAACGTCAGTTTGTCACGGATTACACTTCTTTTTTTTTATTTGTTAGTTTTGAATTTTGTACAATTAGCACACCCCCAATATTTTAACCCAAAGAAATTTCGTATGTAGGTACCTTAACTTTGAGTAACAGTAGAGGACACAACAAGGAAATGATTTGCATGTACCTACATGCAAATCATTTCCTTTTAAATGACATTTTTGTGTAATTTTTACAATTAATGTGTAATTTTACCTGTTAAATGACATTTTGAAATTGTGTTCCGTTCTTTTTAGTACGGGTACTTCACGGGTGTACAGTTACTAGAACAGTGAGGTTCTAACCGTTCCTAACTCCCCATGTGGGCTCGTCTGTTGTCTCGGCTAGTTAGAGGGCCCATACGTCGCCAAGTGCGCGACGTAAGTGCACCACAATTCAGCCCGAGCCGGAAGGAAACCGCGGCCTAAATAAGATCTATGGCATAATGTGTAAATGGAAAATTGCAGCTGCTGTTTCAAAATTAATGACTGAGAAGAGTTAAAGGAAAAACGGATGACTCGGTCGGGCACATAGCACTGTCTTTTACGTGAATATGTTTTCAAGTAATGTAATTTTCTCTGGGAGCTTATTAAGATATCATACATACCCGTAATCCGCATGAAACATTTTATCTAAACCTTTAACTGTTTAAGAGTTTCGTCACAGAAAAGCTCGATCACGGTAACACCTGCCAAATCTAATTGTATCTACATCTAAACAGCTAAACTGTAATTTAAATAACAAAACTTCCGTGAGACACAGACATATTAAATATATTAATAACTAAACTGTAAACTGCTCAACTGTAATTTAGAAATAATATTTACACAGCTACATTGCACATATATATTTTGAGCTCGAGCGTGACGCGCTAAAAAGATGAAAGTTACTTTAATATTATATTTTACCAATGAAAATAACTTGTTTCCCTTATGCTTACGGTATATATACCAACCCTACATACACCTTTTATTAAGAACTTCCTTCCATCGAAATGTTAGAAATAGAAATAAAACGAAAAGACAACTAATAATTGCTGGTCTAATTTTCAAACAACTAGCCGAACTAACATCCAAGAAACAATCAAAGCCGAATTACCCGTCGTCAAGACAGCGGTCGAACAAATGGAATTAGGTCCCCTTGGCCAAGTGCTAAGTGCCAGTTAATGGACCAGATTTACGGGTTACGCGGACTCAGATTTATTTGCGGTCAGTTACCGATTGGCTGGCGAGGTCAGAAGAGATAATAGCTGGAGTGCAATTTCTTCTAATTTGGTTGTTTTTCCAAGCATTTGTCCAATTCCGTTCAATTTCGCCAGTCAATTTCTACAGTCAAACATATTTCAGTTATAGAAACACATTATTTATTAACTTAAACTAAGCATACAGTTCGGAAATCAAAATGTTAGGAATGAGTTTGTGTTGTGAAGGTGAGGGGATTTTTCAGTTACCTACGCTAAATTAAAACCACGCAAATATTTCTTATCTAGAATATTGTAACGCTAATTACTAACATATCTAACAGGTATCTACGTGCGGATCAACGACAACGACGTCGATTTTTTTTTAGGTATAAGTACCTATAGTAATCATCTTATTCTAAAACCAAGCTAAAACTTTTCTAATTAATATAAAAGCTTTCCAAATGATAGAAAAAATAGGTACTAAGTTATTAATTATATAACGCCGATTTACGAGTATTATCCAAGTAAGTATCTAACAGAAATTCAATTTTGTATATTTCTTACTAATTTAAAAAAGTTAAATTAGTGAAGAGTCTCAAAGAGAGCAAGAAATCATCTTAATCCAATAAGTCCTTCACCCTTTTAGTAATCAGAATTGTTAACAAAAAATCTTATTAACGGATCAGTTAACTTCTACTTTGCGTATATTTTTTATTTATTTATTATAAAAAATATTGAAATGGGTTCCGCGAGAATTAAATTAATTAATTAAAATAATGTTCTTGTTAATATTAATACTTAACTAAAGTGAAATCGATTTTTATTGGCTTTTGGTTTGGGCAGGAATGCAGGTAAATATTTGTTTTTACCTAAAAAGAACTGTAAATCTGATTATATTTAATAAATAAGAGCTTGATTTCCTTTCTTTTTACGATGAACTAAAATGTATCTAATGTACCTATTAGTTAGTGCCGAAAAAGTTACTTATTTGTAATTTTGTACCAATGTTACCTACCAATCCTCAGATTTTTTAAAGTCGCTACCCAATCACGTAAGTGTGCAAGTACTCTCATGACTCTTGACCGTTTTTTCATCCCAACCATTTTGCCTCGCGTCGCCATAACTCACGCTGCAAAAACACCTCATCTACAAATGGGTCCGGAATAAGTTCCAATTCTTCGATTCCAATTTCAAACCGAATGCGTTCCAATATTTATTGGAGATTCAGATTAATCTTTAATTCCAACTCCCTGTTCTCGTTTAAAAACGCGCTTATGACTGTTTCTAATCAATATATTCAAAGCTCTATGTTCTTTATTATAAAGTTGACTTTTGTAATGAAGGGCGTGGGTGGGAGTAGTAAAAGTGGGAAATATTTATGAGCTTTCGAAGGAAATTCTTTCTGAATGTTTGCATTTATGAAAATATGCTCGAATGAATTGGGGGCCGATCGGCTACAGGCTGATTCGTTTAGTTTGTAATTGGCAGGGATTTATTACGACTTTGCCAAATGATATTTTTAGTCTGGACCGAAACTGTTAGTAACTTTTAATTTTTCATAAATATCAAGGATCCATAATTCACTGTTCAGGTCAGGTAACAAATTTTTTTATCTGCTTCCATCTAGTTAAATGGATACCAACAAAATGACTTTATTGTACAGTGGAACCTGGATAATTGCAATCTCAAGGGACCGGCCATTTTTTGTCAATTAACCAGGTTTTCCATTTAAGCAGGTCGTGTCAATTAACTAGGTTTAAAAAAATCGTTGTGTCAATTATAGAGGTTTTCATTAATAGAGGTTGCGTTTTGACAAATTTCTTTTATGGAGGTGCAAATAACCATTGAAAGTAGATTTATACGCTTAACTTCTGGGTTTCTGGTCTATATATTGCTTCTGTCTATACTTGTACTTTTACACTACATTAATTACCACTTTATTTTCTTATTAATCATTTGGGTTTAAAAATTCCCTTGAATTGTAGAAGAAAGTTTAATTACAATGTAAAAAGCATACTTTGTTTTTGATTAAATCAAAACTATTTCACCTACTACAGGCTGTGATAGATACCCAATAAATAAATTGAATTCTGGATGAAGATATAAATAAAATGATCATTGCTATTAAAATATTGTTTCTGATGCATACAACTACATTATTTCATATACAGAGGTAATAAATAAGACTCGTTTCAATAATAGAGGTAAAAAGAAAAGCAAAAATAACGGATTTTTTTAGCACAGTGTCAATTATAGAGGTCTTAGTTGCGATGTGGTCAATTACAGAGGCAAAATTACGAAAAGCACTAAAATCTAAATTGCAATTATAGAGGTTCCAAACTTTCAATTATAGAGGCCTTTTGGTCTCAAGGGACCGGGACCGGACTTTTGGTTGCAATTATTGAGGTTTTCCATTTATCCAGGTGCCAATTAACCAGGTTTCACTGTATATCAAAGTAGAAATGTAAACACGTTTTTTAATTCGTTTTTGCAATTTTATATGCAATTGCATTTTTTTAACATGAACAAGTAAATTTATTTAATAAGCCATAATTACCCAGGAATGTTCTCGTATTAAAAGTTGAAATAAATAGAATACATAAAATTACTTACACATTTATAAATAAAATGAATAACAAACATATATTCGATTAAATACGTGACCAGTTGACTACAGAGGATATAGCTGATACTCGCGGTGCGAAATCTAAAAGTATGGACTATTCTGTAATTTTGTCAGTCTGTATCCGATTTCCTCCACTGACCTTACTTACTTATCTAATTCTAAGACAATTCTTAATTGATCGGCCATAAAACAATCGAGCGCGCTGTAGCTGTGTTCTAATCGCGGGTGGAATTCGATCTGGATCAGTTTTTGGATACCTAATAATGTCCCTCCAGCGGTGTCCCCACTGTAGTACACGGTGCTGGCGTTCTATATGACCTATTGCCGTCATATTTTTATATCACGATTTCTCTCTTTGATATTTCTTATATTGATCAAGAGTTAGACCAAGAAAAGTCTGCAGCGATTTTGATAGCCCACGCAGTGCAAGCGTTATTTTAACCGTCAAACTTCTATGTAATTATGACGTATAAATAACACTTGCACTGCGTGGGCAATCAAAACCGCTGC
Organism: Cydia splendana; assembly: GCF_910591565.1. Lineage (NCBI taxonomy): Eukaryota > Metazoa > Arthropoda > Insecta > Lepidoptera > Tortricidae > Cydia > Cydia splendana. The sequence goes on from NC_085960.1 coordinate 15,372,538, forward strand.
AGACTTTTTTTGGTCTAACTCTAAGATAATTATTAAATTATCGGTCTGGCAATCATCGAACGCGCTGTAGCTGTGTTCCAATCGCGGGTGTGATTCGATCCGGATCAGCTCCGGCTAATAATGTCCCTCCACCCTCCCCACTGTAGTACACGCTGGCTATAAGACCTATTGCCGTCATATGTTGTTATAATAATAATGATCCCTATTGATTCCGATGGAACATAAATAATCTATACCTTGCTAGGTACCATTTCATATTCTTAAACATTATCACTAATTAGATAAATACATACTATAATTAAGAGTTTGGTAGTAAAGTAGAATAACAAATAGTCAATATTCGGTGGTGTTACTATACCTGCTAATTAATTTAAAATGTTGTAGTGTTATATGTCTACAATTAATTTAAGAGCTAATAATGTATTTCAGTGTCTATAAAAATTAAAGGTAATCCCACCTCAAATCCTAAAGCAATAAGAGATATGAAAAACACGAATACAAAAAAGGCAGCTCCTTGTAAACGTTAAATATTTATTATGAAATAACGACATAGGTAATTTCACTTACAGCAATAAATCCAAAGCTGTTTTAATACACCAAAATCATTCACACTCGGCGATATTAAAAAGCATTACTTTTCTGCACCTACTTATCAATGACTTTTCAATTGCATACTCAATCTAAACCGGACCGTGTATCGGTTCAGTTAAGGTTATTTTTTCTTTGAGAGTCGTTAAAGGTTTCTTAAGGAGGTTCGATTCGTGGAATTCTTTTAATAAGGCGGATGATTTACGCGACGCCATGCGCACGCGGTGCCCCCTTAATTAGAGGAAAAAATTCACGCCAGTGCAGTGGCACCTTTATTGGGTTACGTGCGCCATTGATTTGCTGTGATTTAATTTATGACGGAAGTTTATATTCGCGCCGTTGTTTGTTGATGTGCTCTGCTCAAGGCACTCGACAAAAGCTGAAAACCGTTTTACTGGCAAGTTCTCTTTTATGATGTTTTTTAGGGTTCCATACCCAAAGGGTAAAAACGGGACGCTATTATTACTAAGACTCCGCTGTCCGTCTGTCTGTCACCAGGCTGTATCTCATGAACCGTGATAGCTAGACAGTTGAAATTTTCACAGATGATGTATTTCTGTTGCCGCTATAACAAAAAATACTAAAACCAAAACAAAATAAATATTTCAGTGGGGTTCCCATACAACAAACGTGATTTTTTGCCGTTCTTTTAATGTTTTACTGTGGTGCATTTCTGTAGTACCTATAGGTTCCTAGAGTTTTTTCCTAGTGCATTCGAACTTTGAATTTCTAATTTTGATTAGATAATCAAAATTAGAAATTTAAAGTTAAAAATAGGTACTCTCTGTACATCTCGCTCGCATCGATATAAATGCAATGTCAAATCACAATTCAATTTCCAAAATTCGAATGCGACTCTTGATTATTTTTGTATTCATGCGCAAATGTGCTACGAATGCTACGCCGCGCCGTAGCTCGCACCTAATATACAGCGAAAAACGTCCGAAATAGTTTGACATTTTAAAATCAGGAGCTGTAAAAATACGTACATGCTAATCTTAACTAATCTCATTGTTATTGTACGTGGTTGTTAATTTGCCAATATTCTTGACAACGTACGTAGCTATATTATTGTTTAATTGCAAGTAAAATATTTAATTAAATAAATACATATTATATTCAACTGGCCATACCCTTAAAACACATCATATCTTTGTCTTGTTTTTCAAAATCAAACATTGTAATACGCTCTCCCAATTTCATTATTCTCAGTTTCCATAATCATGCAAAGTATCAATTGGGGCCCAAAGATGGCGTTCGAATCAAAACCCCCAGGTAAAGCCTTCACCAAATGGCATCATTCTAAATAAAAACATTGCTCCCAAATCGTTTCTATTCGCCGACATCTGTATACGTAAGACCATTTTATTTTCACTCAGTAAAACGTAAATTAAACCTTAATGCAAAGTAATACGATTCATATCTGCACGTTGAATTGTAAAATTGACTTGGTGGTATAGGTATGATATTGCAAGCAGTGGCGTGTGTGGCGACATTAAGGCGAATAAAATTTAAATATGCGACACAGGCAAGCTATAAAAGGCGCAATCGTATAAAAACGTATAAAAATAGAAATGATTTCGGGACGTAATCTCAATCACCTGGCGTACAGAGTTATTCCTTTATACGAATACATTCAGCTTAATTCCATTCGATTAAGGTCACTCGCTGTAATTTTTATCGGACCAGTCGCTCTTATTAGTAAAGATACACCTTGTTTTATGATAAGGTCAGTGTGGCCAAATCCGTCAGCGGGGTAAATCCGTCCAACAGCGTTTGCGGCTATTCTAACAACAGTATGCACTTCTGACTCGATCGATAAAGCAGGATGATTAGTATTATAATTGTTCATTGTGGGATCTGGAAAAAAATAAAAAAATATTTATTAGATTCAATTGACAATATTGACATACCTTCCACAAACACAAAAAAAACCGTTTTGAATTGTTTTACGGACTCGTAAGTCCTGTTGTTTTTTTGCATTGACATTGCAATTATGTTACCGGCTATCCAATAGTTGTCTCATTAGAGGTGAATTACACGCGTACAATTGTTGATATTTTTGCCTATCACGAGATTCGCGAAATGTCAAAGATAATTTTAAGTAGTGACAGGATTTCGCTGTCACTGTCTCTGTCACTACTTGAAATTGACAAAAATTACTAATTGGTATATTGTGTCACTAGTACCAGTATGAGATAGGTATAATTTTGTTCAATGTGAGTAAAATATCAGCCAGTCTTGTTTACTGTAAATTGTAATATGACCCTTCGCGGATGATAAATTAGTGAAAACAATAATACCTGCCCCGGTTCACCCAACTCGTACTGTTAGAGAAGTTCCGAGTTGAGCAAGTTTTTGCTTAGTAAAGTCAGTGTACACGCACCCTTATACACTAGTGGTTGTGTTTATTTATTTTTGGATAAGTGAGCACAAAATTGCTTTTGTACATTAAACATTTTAAATTCTTTCACTAAATAGACTTTGATTTGACACATAATTACTTCAAAAAAGCCTGACCAGGAATATATGATCACGCGCCATGTTGCGGAATTTTACTGGAACAATTTTTTTCATACTAAACTGAACTGTCACCCTAACATGAGGATAACAGCGCCCTCTTAACAATGATCATATATACAAATACAAAATTCTTTATTTCTTTAAAATACACATGGCCATGGTTCAGCAAATAATTGCCTGTGTTGGGAGGCACCGCTCTTCCCTAGGTTAACAACAAAATAACAAGGTAACTATTTATTTAAAAACATAAATACCTAAAAATATAATTTCTATAAAACTAAAATAACAACAATGACCATTATTAGCTTACACGTTAGATAAGTGAAATATATAAAAAAAAAAAAAAAACAAAAAAAAATGTAAATGCATGAAAAACGTGTGTATATGTGTGTGTGTGTGTGTGTGTGTGTGTATGACAGATAGACTATTCTGTCCGATGGTCTTTTTTTTTTGAGGGATGCATGATACAATATGCGATAAATCCATCCAACTTTTCCGTGGGGTTTGTTAATACAAAATTTGATTCTTTGGATAAATGTGTACATACATATTATGCCCATTTAAGTTTACGAGAGAGAAGAGCTTTTTGCTTTTTAACAATCAAACCTGATAATCGAACACAATACTTGGCTGTTTTCAAAAGCACCTGCTCGTACCTATACATACATGTCTAAGTAAGTATACCACATAGATAGGCTAGTATATCTAATTAATACCTTTATACGAGCCATTCTTGTTTATTTATATTTATATTTCGGGGATCTTTTTATATTCATATAAAATTACGGGGGTTTATTTATATTTATATCTCGGAAACGGCTCTAACGATTTCGATGAAATTTGCTAGGTCTTATCTCTGGGAAAACGCGCATTTTTGAGTTTTTATATGTTTTCCGAGCAAAGCTCGGTCTCCCAGATATTCACCTAAAATAGCACCTAAAAGTTTCATTAACCTAATGCCAATATAATAGTTTAGGTATTGTAAATAGGCTTAATACCTACTGATAGTAAGGTAGTAATAAAAGTCACTACTGCTTTATGTAACTTGCAGTAATATTCTCACATTTATTCATGATTGTACCTACATTCCTATAGTGTTCCATTTAACTACACAAAGCACCATTCGTTTTCACTTATAAGTTTGCCACTTAATACCCCTACTTACAATAGTTTCCCTTCACGAGAGGGCTTATTAAACTTGCCAAGTTGTGAGAAACTGTCATTTATATCATATTATTCGATTTATTATACATTATACTCAGTTAATTAGATTTAAGAGTCATTACGAGTTCTGTTAGGCCCTGTTTTTCGGGGTATTCATATGAAAAGTACAATTTAGTTAAATGTGAGTATTATTAGTGTACCTACATATAATAATTTATACTAAAAAATTAATGGTTCACTAATACGAAAAATAATCTACCTAGGTTTAAAAAAAAATTTGACCAAACCCCAGCACAATTTTTTGAGAGCCCTATTTTATTTGATTGGACTGCAGATAATTTTGTATCAGGTACCTATAAGAAATATAATATGCAGTTACCTACTTCTCATATAGGTACATATTGTCAAGACTAAAAAATTACAGAAAGTTAGGAATGATTACGCATGAAGTAAGTAAACACATTTGAAGATTAACAAACTCAATACAATACAAAACAAGGGGTTAAATAAATCGCTTATCAAAATAGATACACAACCAGCTTACAACTTAAATAAGAGCAACACTAGTAATCCTAAGATTTAAAATGTAATTTAAATTGTAACGACGTTTTGAACACTATCGTATTAGTGGCGTGTTGTTATACTTGTTATGCTTCATTAAGCGAGTGGCGCGCGAGTAACGCGTGACTGGCACGTGACTTGCACGCGGCGCTAAACCACGAGCTTGTTGTTAAACATGTCCGATGCTTGGGCAAAGTGGCGAAAAAGGGTTGAGGTATGGACACGAGATTATCTAGAATCTAACCTTACTGTTATTTTCAAGCTGTCAATTGTCAATCTTAATGGTGCAAATAGAGGAGACATACAGGGCTGTCAAAAATTATAATTCAACGGGTAGGAATTATCCTTTCACATTTCATCGCGTGGATTTATTTATATAGCTATAGAGACAATCACAAACAAATAGGCCTATTCCCACCCATCCTTAGTAAGCAAGCTCAATAAGGTCTGTACAGTCAGCAAACCTATTTTACTTAGGACCCTTTGCTGATTGTTCTAGACGACGATATATATAAGACAGATATTCAAATACTCACATAAAATAAATCCATAACTTACAATGACAAATATTTATCCGGCATTCGAACCCATGGCCTTCAACTTGATAAGCAGGGTCACTACTGACTAGACTAGGAAGCCGAAATATTTGTGTTAATTATGAATTGTACCTACTTAGTATACATATTTGTTTTACCCAGAATTTGTCAGATAGTAAATCAACTTGTAATACATACTTGTAAACAAACATCAAAGCATGCGCACCGCACGTGCCACGCACGCGACACGACCCGCTCACGCCTTCTCATCCACCACTAAATAGCTCGCTAGTGTAGTACCTACATCATGGCCGTGTTGAACCGATGGTAACGCATTATCGTCAAACGAACATTTTTGTCCATAATTTTGTAATTTTTTTCTAGTTTAAGGATGCGTAATTTACTTAGTGGATAAATAAATTATTTATAGTACTTACGCATCCTTTTTTTTTGTGTAAATCAACCACAAAACAACTGCGTAAAAAGCTGCTGTTTACTGCAAAAAATGTTTTGATTATGGATGAAATAGTAGTTTGTGTTACAAGGGATCAAAATGATATATTTCCATCAGAAGCGTAGAAGCGATGGATTCTAGAATCCTGAGCGTAATGAGGGATTCAAGTGTTAACGCCCAAGACGAAATAATTTTGATACCGTGTGACACATGCTGCTTTTCACATCAACTATGAGGAAAATAAAATAATCTGTTCACATCACCTATTCGGAAAAAGGCTTTTTCTTCCCCGCTAGGAGGGAACAAAGTGGCACTTTTCCTCCCTGCTATAGTGTAAACAACTTTATTTACGGTATTTGACACATTATGACTGACGTATATAGAGATGTAACTAACGCAAATCGATTGTCACAGCAAGCGATTACGATTGGATGGCACGTAGACTGAGGTATCGAATTGTGACGTATAATGAATTTTTATTTGAGATTTAAATAAAGCTAGAATTATATGGTTTTCCCGCAAGCTACCGGTCGGTCGGTGTATTTAATACACCGACCGAGTAGGTCGCACCCATTGTCAAAATTGAAACTAACTGGGGATCTATTTTAAAGTTTATTTATGTTATTTCTGTGTCAAATTTGTTGTCTGTTAAGTGACGATAAATATATCCATATTTACAGTTAATTATCCACCTTTTCCTTATTTTTATTAAAAGAAAAATGAAAAATTCATATCGATTTACTTAGACGACTACCGATTCATAACGATGGTGTTCGGCCAACCCTAAAATTAAAAAAAAAAAGACGTAGAACGTAAACGTTCGCAGTGCAGTTGTTTTCCTTAGTGATTTCGATGTGCAAAACATTTTACGTAGTGTTGCTGTAGTGAGTGACAGACGTCAAATACCGTAAATAACGTTGTTTACACTATAGGGGGGATCAAAGTGGCACTTTTCTGTACTAGGACACTGTTTTTGTTATTTTTTGCATTCTTTTTTTAGTTTGAATAATATTTTGAAACAATAATTGTGTCAACACTAAGATTTTTTTTATTTTCCTCTTAGTTGATGTGAAAAGCAGTATGTGTCACACGGTATCAAAATTATTTCGTCTTGGGCGTTAACACTTGAATCCCTCATTACGCTCAGGATTCTACTTTAGAATCCCTTACTACGTTCGGGATTCTATTGTAGAATCCATCGCTTCATTCAGGATTCAATGTAGGCCCTTGACGGAAATATATCATTTTGATCCCTTGTAACACAAACTACTATAGTGTTGACAAAATTATTATGTTTCAAAATATTATTCAAACTAAAAAAAGAATGCAAAAAATAACAAAAACAGTGTCCTAGAACAGAAAAGTGCCACTTTGATCCCCCCTAGTAGGGAGGAAAAGTGCCACTTTGATCCCTCCTAGAGGGGAAGAAAAAGCCCTTTTCCGAATAGGTGATGTGAAAATGTATTTAAAACAAGCGATTGTGTGCTAGTGGGCCATAACTAAAAACAGAAATCGAGCTTGCCCTAGCAGCCTGCCAACTATTGTCATACTACATACAGTAACTCATGAGTCTCATGACAACATAAAAGCTACTACAAGCATGTGTAGTTGTGTACCTACACTTATATTTGTGGTGAATATTAATTATATAATAAATAATCCTAACGCGTATTATATGCCTGTATATGTAGCCTTATACTATGGTTAAATTTCCACATGATGATGTAAAGCTTTATAAAAGTGACGTATGTTACATATTGACGTTATCGCGCGATAAGTACGACCATCGTGTGCTTACTGCGTACAGTCGCCATCAGATATATCGGAGCGGCCAAGGTGTTCACAATATCTGAACACGCGCTCTAACGCCCTGACAATAGAGGCGTGTTCCGATATTTGTGAGCACCTTGGCCGCTCCGATATATCTGATGGCGACTGTACAACTTGCTAGCTAGCTAGTGACTAACTGACGGCTCGATTCGGAAAATGAATTAGATTTCAAATTCAACTAGATTTCAACAAGTTACGATACGGATAATTTAAAGATATTTGTAAGATAGATATGTCAAATTTGACGTTTCCGCGATTCTGGAGGTCCTCTTGAACGATTTCGACAAGTTATGACTTAGATATCCAAGTCACATCGACTGCTGTATTCGAACTTCAAGATATTCACAAGAGACGACACGTACTAGATCCATTCCAGAAACGTTATAGTTTAGATATCAACTAGTTCTCTTTTGCAGCGCAATTCGGGCAACCAATGTCACTTTGACGTTAGATAGCGTAAGATATCTATTAGATGTGAATTGGATCTCAGTCATATCCTGAGGAAATCGTTCAAGAGTATCTCCAGAATCGCGCAAATGTCATATTTGACAGGTTAGATCTTAAATATATCGTTATCGTATCTTGGTGATGTCTAAAAGATATCTAATAGATGTCTATTTCCAAATCCGAATCGGGCCCCTAGTCGATATCTAATGTAGATATAGTTGATCTCTAAATCGTCTCAAGATCTTGTGACTATCTCAAAATCCGAATAGGCCTGTGAGTGCCTCCTGGCTACCCCTTTCAGGGCCGCGAGTGTATCAGCCGTATCGGGGTTTTATGTTATAATCGCAAACGGTAAAAGTTTACGGCGCGGGCACCTGCGGCGGTCCCGCAGAACTATGTTGTTATTGCTATGAATACGCCTCATGTGGGGCATAAAAATAATAACGTAAGGTCAAATATTATTCGTTTTTACGAGTTCTTTTTTATATTAGATGCCATATTGTGCCATTCGCTGCTGTAGCGTACCTAATTTAATTAATACCTATGAGTCCTATGACTTCACTGCATGCCGCTCTGTCGAGAACTCAACTTACAGAACTTAAGGGAGAAAGCTGACCTACTGCGCCAGATACTGCCAGTACTGCTAATATTTTATTTTTAATATGTAGGTATAGAATATCCTTGAACGGTGTATTTTTATATGTTATAATGTAGACTATTCTTCCACTTTAAATAAAAATAAAATGCAAGCCTGCCCGGCAGTTAAAAGTCTTTGTGGTAGTATATACGTTCGCAGTGTGAAAAACTAGCTGATATCCTAAAATGGTTACTTTACTATTACTAAAGTCACCCTAAAAATACGCGGGAAGGTACCTATCCTTGCAAGTGGCAAGGTGCATATAAATGTTACCACGTGAGTAAATACTGAGTAAACTAATAGGTATTTGATTGTCTACCCCCGTATACTATAATATGTAAGAAACCCGTCTATCTTCCGTTTAGAGTCAAAGACGGAATATTAGAACAGAGGTACATAATGAGCACGGGGTAGCAAAAAGAATTAACCTCTTCGAAGCGACTGGCTTTCTATTGTTATAGCCAGAACACAGAACTAAACTACCTCCTACTGAAAGACGCAAGGCCCCTGCCAGTTGCCCTCAACTGCAATCCAAATTTCAAGTAAGAAACTAATTCAGGATAATTTTAACCTTATTTTGATAAATATTGGTTTAAAATTGAAATTGAAATTAAAAAGCGCTGGTGGCCTAGCGGTAAGAGCGTGCGACTTGCAATCTGGAGGTCGCGGGTTCAAACCCTGGCTCGTACCAATGAGTTTTTCGGAACTTATGTACGAAATATCATTTGATATTTACCAGTCGCTTTTCGGTGAAGGAAAACATCGTGAGGAAACCGGACTAATCCCAATAAGGCCTAGTTTACCCTCTGGGTTGGAAGGTCAGATGGCAGTCGCTTTCGTAAAAACTAGTGCCTACGTCAAATCATGGGATTAGTTGTCAAGCGAACCCCAGGCTCCCATGAGCCGTGGCAAAATGCCGGGATAACGCGAGGAAGAAGAAGATTGGTTTTAAAATTGAAGTACATTACTACATTCTTCGAATAATATGTCGAGAATTTGCACTTTGTAGGTAGCTACGCTACAGCTGATACTTTTTCGCGATTATGAGGTTGGATTGGACTCATATTAAAAGTTGTATTGTATGACCTGAATTCTAATTATTCCCACAGTCTAATTAGGTATGCCTTCTAGTCCGGATGTATCTACGTGATCAGTAGCAGCAGCCCGATATTTATTCGCAGCGGTAGTTTTACGATCGACCGTAAACGCCCTTATTGGCCGCATTTCCATACACCCTGTAGCGCAAAATATTTACCACCACCTGTATAACTTACGTCTTCTTAACCTTTTCTGCGTGTAACCATAAAATACAAGGGTTAAAGGTGGTCTTACTTGTTTTTGCCAGTCTGGGTTAAGTATTGGCATCAAGATACATATTTTAATGTTTAGGAGTTACAAAAATCTGTGTACCAAATGATTCAATAGTAAAAGAGATAATAGTAGTTAGGTAAGGTAAACGTACTAGTGCTCGACATGCTAATGCTCAGTAGATGACACCTTGCTGTCACCTCTATTGACAATGACTTAAATTTCAAGATGACATGTACTGGGACCGCGTGGAGCACCAGTACGTTTACCTTACGAGATTAATATAAATAGGTACCACGACATTGGACACAGAAAAAAAGAGCAGAGGCCCGTTGATTCATTCATAGAATCATAGCTTATAAAAATAATTCGTTTTGAAGGAGCATTTTTATCTACCCTACATAGGCATACTCAAATACGGTATTTTACGATACCACTTGAGAATAAAAAAAAAGAATCTCCTAATACCTACATTTCCCAATAATGCACTAGGCAAGAAATTCACTTCACAATTCACTAGGTACAATAGATAGATCAAAAAACTCTCTAAAAATATTGGCGAGTTAAGTAAACTATGTTCCTCACTTCAGCTGTTGAGTTATATTGTCTTGTACGAGTAGGTACAAGTAAAATACAACAAATGCTTACAAATTGCTGGACAGTAAGACTTAAAGAGAGACGACTGTGCATTGTGCATGTAATTTATTTTCAGTCACTTCTGTACGAAATATTTTGCTAAAGTATGATGCAGTATACCACAAAATCTATCTCGAACCCACCTCTCTCGAATCTATCCATCTATCTATCTATCTATCTATCTAGTAATCTTAAAACGTGATTAAGTCCCGTTGTGTAGTTTGATTATGATGCAGTATGTTAGTATACAGACCATGAACATAAATTGTATTTAAAATGATATTAAATTTATTCTATCCTGATAAAAAAAAATATTTAGAAAAATAGTTAAAAATATATACTTACGAAGTATACAGACCTGCTTATAAGTATGTATAGTGAGAATTTTATCATCTGAGCTAGTTTACTCAAAGAGTCTTAAGAATACAATACACTTGACATTGAGTGGTAAACCACAAATTAGGATAACCACCTCGTAGTAAAAGCAGATTATAACCGCCTTGAAATGTTAGTATAGATTAACGACTCTACTAACTTGTTTAAGTTCATTTCATAGCAATCCAATCTATAAGCAACTATAAGTAAACAACGAGGTACCTACCTATTATTAGAGACAACATCTTTCACAACAAAGAGCAGCCATCAATATTCTTATTTTTCTTGCTATTACAATATCAAAGCCACCATTTGTATTTACAGATTAGAAATCAAAGATCGTGAGCAAGAAAGGGAAAATATTTGGTTTTCCCTCGCGTGGCCGTGCAATGATATCATTTCCGAACGGACTGCGAAGTTCAAGAAGTCCCCTTTAACAATTTCTGAACATATCTATGCGTTTAGACCATCGGGGATAGGATGAGCGCATATGGATGCGCCATGTGCCACTTCTACCACTGTTTAAAACCCCATAAAGCAAGTGTGATGACTATGGGATAAGAGACAAAGATGAAATGTTTAAGGTGGTTTAAGCAGCGTTGGTGTCCCATAGCGGTAATGCGTGCGACTATTATGTCAAAGTCAAAGTCAAAGTAGTGTATGTATTTCGATAATCACTGGTTCGAACCTCGGCCCGTACCAACCCATGAACTGGACATTAGTTCATGTTCGTTCATGTCCAGTATAACTTCATTTCTGATGTTTAAATACCTACCGGTTGGTTTTCGGTGCAGGAAAAAATTAAGGATTAAGTTGACGAGCAAACCCCAGGCTTCATAAGTGAGCCGTGGCAAAAATGACAAAAAATGTGTGTTTATCTGCTTACTTGATCACTATAGTATCCACACTTTAATAAAATATGGCCGTTTAACTAACAACACTGTATAATTTTAATTCAAGCGTAATGTCCACTCCAGTCCGCGGCGATTGATATTCAATTCGGGCAGAAAGATCGCCCCGGGACTGCGCGCAATTGAATTTGAAAACACCACCCCCACGCTAGGGGGGCCACAACTCTAGGGGCAGCAGGACACAGCCGCTACTTTGTAGGCAGAAATACAATTCGCAGAGGCAGTTATAAGCAGTTGCTTACTATAATAGAAACACCTTAAAATAAGCATAGCATAGTTTTTTAATCATGTATTTACATACAATATATATACGGTGGTACTACTAAACTAAATTAATAACTAGCTTAAATCTAAAATAGGCCCTTGAGGCATTGTACCAAGGATGCTGGCGGCATTTCCTCGCTGTATCGCAATGCTGATACGTTGTGCGAGGTAGCCGCCAGCTTTTCGGTCACCAGTTACGTCAACCAGACGCTTCGCGATTTCTGCGAACAACTTATGCGCGCTGGGACCCCATAATAGCATAATTAGGTACAAATCAATATAATTGTTGGGAGTCTGAATTCAGTAAACATTTAGATGAAGTTGGTACCTTTCTAATTATGTCTAACTCATTATTTACCTTCAAGTGAGTTATCTATAGATGTGCCCCAATAGTTTCAAAAATAATATTTAATATGCGGTGAAAATTTTAACTAACCATCTTACTGGTATGTAAATAGACATTACATACAAAGATTAACCATCAAAAATGTATTTGCAGGTACAATTTATGCTAAAATGTCTAATCAAATCCCATTTCCGTCTTGGCAACAGAGTCGTGTTGGAATATAAATATTAGTACCCTAAATATCTACATAATATATTCATCTTTACGATACAGTTGTTTATTTAAATATTTTTATTAACTTCAAATTAACCTATGTATCTTCAAAGTATCGAAAAAAAAAACAAATGAATTAGTTTAGTGTGGTCACCGTGCCGCCAGCGCGCGTCCATTCTCCCGCCCATAGACAACAGTTTTATTGTTTTTATATTTATTTATCCGAACTGTTTTTGCTATCCGTGGCCCTGTCGTTTGCGCCTTTATGATAGCAAAGAACCAGAGTATTATTATAGATACGACTTGTTATCCGTAATAGAGATCGGACGTAAAGATTTGCCTTATGATCCTGAATTGTTTTAAGTTGAGTTCAGGAGCCATTATGATGATTGAAAGGTATAGCAGAATCAAACATGGTAATTAATTTTTTGCTAAACCAAGTTTTACCTACTACGTGATAAAATGGTACCTTAGATAAAGATGGCGGCCGCTTTTACAATTTTAACTTCGGATTACTATTGACGAGCCTTTTGAATCCTCGTTAATCCATTTTCAATATGATCATAGCAAAAAAGAAGAATACCAAGCTGGTGGGCAATTTTTTGCAATTTCAAGTACGGATAGGTACCTACTACCTACATATTAAAGGACCTTTCGAACATCGATATCAATTTACAACAGTGTTGGCCGTAATGGTTAATTCTAATTAACAATTAATCAATTGCATTAACCATTAATTCCGCAATTAATCAATTGCATTACGCATCAATATAATTAAAATTAGTTAGAATTGAAGTTTGAGACGTTTAATTACATTGATTGTCAATGTGCATTAACGTTTAATGGAATTAAATAATTTATTTCATAAACTAATAATTAATGTTACTTTTGCTTGGAACTATTAAAATTATAAATAAAAATAACCATTAATACAAGCTTCAGTGAATTATCAGATCGTGATACATATTTTAACATGAGACTCTACACTATATGTTTCTATACACTCATTATAGGTGTATTCCTATTTGTCGCTGCCATATGTGAGTTGGAGACAAATGGGAAACGGGGACAAATGGGATTTATATGCAGAACCTATTCCATCTGTTCCAGGTGGGAACAAATGGGAAATAATCAGAAAATGATGTGTTCCCATTTGTCCCCACCTTATTGGTGTGGAGACAAATGGGAAACGGGGACAAATGGGATTTATATGCAGCGTCTATTCCATCTGTTCCAGGTGGGAAAAAATGGGAAAACATGGGAAAATGATGTGTTCACATTTGTCTCCACACCAATAAGGTGGGGACAAATGGGAATATTTTATACGAATGAATATGAACGGCGGGGAACAAAAGGGATACACCCGATATTAGTGTTCCCATTTGTCTCCGCTCCAATGAGATGGGGAAAAATGGAAATATTTCTGTGCAGCTTCTTTTCCCATATGAGTACTCATTATAGGTGTATTCCTATTTGTCCCTGCCATATGTGAGTTGGAGATAAATGGGAAACGGGGACAAATGGGATTTATATGCAGAGCCTATTCCATCTGTTCCAGGTGGGAACAAATGAGAAAACATCGCAAAATGAAGTGTTCCCATTTGTCCCCACCTTATTAGTGTGGAGACAAATGGGAAACGGGGACAAATGGGATTTATATGCAGCGTCTATTCCATCTGTTCCAGGTGGGAAAAAATGGGAAAACATGGGAAAATGATGTGTTCCCATTTGTCCCTTCTCTCATGTATGGCGTAGGACACGTGGATAGGGGACAAGTGGGAATACGCCAATAATGCACCCATTATAACCAATAATGAGTGTATTCCCATTTGTCCCCTCGGGGAACATATAGGAAAATACTGCATATAAATATTTCCCGTTTGTCCCCACCTTATTGGTGTGGAGACAAATGGGAACACATCATTTTCCGATGTTTTCCCATTTGTTCCCACTTGGAACAGATGGAATAGACGCTGCATATAAATCCCATTTGTCCCCGTTTCCCATTTGTCCCCGTTTCCCATTTGTCTCTACTCCAATAAGGTGGGGACAAATGGGAACACATTATTTTCTGATGTTTTCCCATTTGTTCCCACTTGGAACAGATGGAATAGGCTCTGCATATAAATCCCATTTGTCCCCGTTTCCCATTTGTCTCCACACCAATAAGGTGAGGACAAATGGGAACACTTCATTTTCCGATGTTTTCTCATTTGTTCCCACCTGGAACAGATGGAATAGGCTCTGCATATAAATCCCATTTGTCCCCGTTTCCCATTTGTCTCCACACCAATAAGGTGGTGACAAATGGGAACACTTCATTTTCCGATGTTTTCTCATTTGTTCCCACCTGGAACAGATGGAATAGGCTCTGCATATAAATCCCATTTGTCCCCGTTTCCCATTTGTCTCCACACCAATAAGGTGGTGACAAATGGGAACACTTCATTTTCCGATGTTTTCTCATTTGTTCCCACCTGGAACAGATTGAATAGGCTCTGCATATAAATCCCATTTGTCCCCGTTTCCCATTTGTCTCCACACCAATAAGGTGGGGACAAATGGGAACACTTCATTTTCCGATGTTTTCTCATTTGTTCCCACCTGGAACAGATGGAATAGGCTCTGCATATAAATCCCATTTGTCCCCGTTTCCCATTTGTCTCCAACTCACATATGGCAGGGACAAATAGGAATACACCTATAATGAGTGTATAGAAACATATGGGAAAAGAAGCTGCACAGAAATATTTCCATTTTTCCCCATCTCATTGGAGCGGAGACAAATGGGAACACTAATATCGGGTGTATCCCTTTTGTTCCCCGCCGTTCATATTCATTCACATAAAACATTCCCATTTGTCCGAGCTTCATGCATGGCGTAGGTCACGCGAATCGGGGACAAATGGGAATACACCAATAAGCACCCATTATTAACAATAATTACCAATAATGGGCGAATTCCCATTTGTCTTCGCGGGGAACATATGGGAAAACCCTGCATAAAAATACAGAGACAAAAATTACGATGTTTATTCTTGTTAATTGTTAATTATCAATCACATTTTTAATTTTCATTCAAAATTGATTTAATTTTTAATGGTTTGTAAAGCAATAACCATTAATTCTTTTTAATTGTTAGTGGTTCGAAATAAATTAATATTAATGCAAATTGATGATCAATGCAATTGATAATTAATTTCCCTTCAATGGTTAATGGTTAATGGCAATTAACCTTTTCAATGGTTAATTTTTAATGGTCAATTGCATTAACGTTCGGCCAACACTGATTTACAACATGAACATACCAAAAATAAAGAGATTCATGACGGCGGCCATATTCTTGCATTCAGATCCTCCGTCATCAATGTTTGTCGTGATCAGAGTAATAAATTCAAATACCTATTACTTATTAAAAAAAACAAGATAGAGAACTTTGTCCATTGTTGACCCCCATTTTGAATTAAAAGTCCTTCTGATGCAGACCATTAATTCCCCATTTCTAACACACTCAGATCAAGTGATAGATATACCTATTCGTATATCTATACCTATTTATATTTTATATGCCCCCTAAAACACCCAGTTTCTCGCGTATATACCCACCACATACTTACCTACACTATGACTATAAAGTTATTCAATGCTATAGCCACGAATACTTTCTTGCAAACGAATTGACCAGTATATAGCAAGACCCCTCACAAATAGGTTTTGGGACTTTTAGCTCCTTAACCCCTTGATCCACCCTGCTCATGTTAAAACTTATAGTATGCCCTCTACTACGCTATTACCAGTACCGTCTTTACCATAAGGGCACACGGGGCCCGTGCCAAGGGCCCCCATCCTCAGGAGGCCCCGAAGGACAGACAGTAACAGTTATATTTTGATTACCCAGAATAAATAGAAGATCATAGTTGAAAAATGTTTTTTTAATTCGCTTTCTTTACTTTCCAAAAGAGCCCCAATTCTTATATGTCCAAGGGCCCCAGCATAGTTTAAGACGGCCCTGGCTATTTCAATTTCAATTCAAGTAGAACAAATGTACAAAAGTTATCGCGGAACAAACTAGGTATAGTCAGACCGTAAAAAGTCTGCAGCGATTTTGATAGCCCACGCAGTGCAATTGTCATTTTAAACGTCAAACTTCTATGAAATTATGACTTATACATAAACACTTACACTGCGTGGGCTATCAAATCCGCTGCAGACTTTGTTTGGTGCGACTATATATGAAAATCAAAAAATGATCGAAATGCCTTCACTTGCCCCTAGCCTTGCCAGCCGAAGTTGTATAGTTGAATAAATGTAAGAACTTCGCTTCGCTTTGCTTGGTCGTTCGATAATACTCCCTGTGATATTCCCTAACAGCAGATATATATAGTTATTTTAACTAATTACCACCCTCATTTATTATCGTTTCAAAAAAATACGTACTTAAGCCAAGTCATATCCCTACTATGCTATCTGTATCAGGTGAAAGCAAAGGTCCGACTATAATACGTCAGCGCGATTTAGAATAGCCACCCCCGCGTTATCGTAAACCTTTACCGCTTTATACTTACGGCTTCTTTAGACTAATATCGACCTTAACGGATTGTCAATAGGGTCGGTAGTGAGAGTAAAGATATGTTGGTAAGTGTGTATGATATTTTGCCGTTCGAAATCAATCCAATATCGCGTCGTGTTTGATCGCATCGTTCCGAATATTACTCATACAATGTCGCAAATGGATATGAATACGTGAGATACGTGGAGCGGAAAACATGTTTTGATTGCGTTATAGGAAATAATGAAGGGTTTTTTGGAAAGAGTCCATAATTAAGAACGCAATTTGATGAGTGCACCTCTAGTTCTGTTCTAGTTGTGTCAGATTATCATTGTATAGTCATAATTCTAAAACCGTTAACCTTTCAGGATTTTCGTAAGGTTATTCTATAGATGGGTTAGGTTAGGTTTGTTTTAATATGGCAATCCTGAAAAGTTCCGCGTTTCTGAGAAAAACCAAATTATGACTAACGAAAATGCAGACAATCAAAACATTATGACTTAAAACTTTATGGGAAACAATAGAGACCCACTCAAATCACGTTTTTCTCAAATCGTATCGTAACTTTCCACTTTTCAGCCTGGCAATATCGGGTTTCTATTAGAAGCCTAGGAGCACCACTGCGAGGGTCAGAAGCTCAGAAGTCAAACTGGTGTCTAAATGGTCTAATTATTATGCATACCTACGACACAGTTCTAAAGATCCTGCCGGCGTATTATGAATGGTTTTATCCACGTGATAAAATAACTGTCACATTTTAACACCGCGGGATAGAAAGTGACGGACACCGTTTTATCACGCTGTCACGTAGACAAGAACGACCATCATTAGGGCGAGCGAAGCGAGCCCTATCACTATTCGACAAACTATGCATTCTTGTGGTACACTTTACGGAAAAACTATCGCACTGATAGGTTTGAAATTTAACATAGTAATTTAAATTCATGTCTAGATGTGTTATCAAACATAAAAATATCATATTTTAAACTTAAAAAAATTAAATAAAGGAATAACACTTTGTATTACTACTAGCGCCATCTGTTAGAAAAATTATGAATTAAAATTCGTGCTGTATACTATGTGCTAACAACGATGAATACAAAAAAGGGTTAAAATTTTGGATTCTGACCCATCTCGCTTCGCTCGGTTTGATTTCCAATTTAGCAATTAAGTTTCTGTGAATACTGAACATTCAATCTTGCTGTATATTCACTGCGGAGGTCAATTTACTCGAATGTTCTGTTCGGTGACGCCGATGAACTGATTAGTGATCAGTCATGTTGTGTTAGAAAACTTAAATCGGGTATTTTAAGTTCGAGAAAGAGTTTTAGTGTTACTATTGCTTGGAACTGCCAAAATTATAAATAAAGATAAGCATATTAGGCCGCCTGTATCGGCCCTAAATCACTGAAGTTTGTATTAACTACTATTAACAAACTTCAGTGATTTAGGGCCGATACTGACGGACTACAACCCGACTGCAACTTCTATGGAAACTGCACGCCGACTGGACGCCAATTGCAACGTCGGCGTGTAGTTCAACAAAATGACCCAGAACCCTGGCATTACCTAGTGGAACTCAGGTTTGGTGCAACATAGGCACACGCTGTTTTAGTAATTCGACACGTCTTAATGAGCACTTGGGAGAGCAGTACGATAGAGCTGATGCTGAACCTTGGCTGTACCTAGCGGACCTCAGATTTGGTGCAACATAGACACACACTGGGTTGGACATCCGACTCGTCTTGATGAGCACTTAGGAGAGAGGTACCCAAGATAGAATTGATGCTGAACCCTGGCTGTACCTAGTGGAACTCAGGTTTGGTGCAACATAGGCACACGCTGTTTTAGTCATTCGACACGTCTTGATGGGCATTTGGGAGAGCAGTACCCAAGATAGACCTGATGAGCTGATGCTAAACCCTGGCTGTACCTAGTAGAACTCAGGTTTGGTGCAACATATATACAAGCTATTTTGGACATCCGACTCGTCAGAATGAGCACTTGGGAGAGCAGTACCCAAGATAGAGCTGTTGCTGAACCCTGGCAGTACCTATTGGAACTCAGGTTTGTTGCAATATAGGCACACAATGTTTTGGTCATCTCACTCGTCTTGATGAGCACTTAGGAGAGTAGTACCCAAGATAGAGCTGATGCTGAACCCTGGCAGTACCTAGTGGAGCTCGGGTTTGGTGCAACATAGACACACACTGTTTTGGACATCCGACTCGTCATGATGATCACTCGGTAGAGTAGTACCCAAGATAGCTGATGCTGAACTCTGGCAGTACCTAGTGGAGCTCAGGTTTGGTGCAACATAGGCACACGCTGTTTTAGTCATTCGACACGTCTTGATGGGCATTTGGGAGAGCAGTACCCAAGATAGACCTGATGAGCTGATGCTAAACCCTGGCTGTACCTAGTAGAACTCAGGTTTGGTGCAACATATATACAAGCTATTTTGGACATCCGACTCGTCAGAATGAGCACTTGGGAGAGCAGTACCCAAGATAGAGCTGTTGCTGAACCCTGGCAGTACCTATTGGAACTCAGGTTTGTTGCAATATAGGCACACAATGTTTTGGTCATCTCACTCGTCTTGATGAGCACTTAGGAGAGTAGTACCCAAGATAGAGCTGATGCTGAACCCTGGCAGTACCTAGTGGAGCTCGGGTTTGGTGCAACATAGACACACACTGTTTTGGACATCCGACTCGTCATGATGATCACTCGGTAGAGTAGTACCCAAGATAGCTGATGCTGAACTCTGGCAGTACCTAGTGGAGCTCAGGTTTGGTGCAACATAGGCACACGCTGTTTTAGTCATTCGACACGTCTTGATGGGCATTTGGGAGAGCAGTACCCAAGATAGACCTGATGAGCTGATGCTAAACCCTGGCTGTACCTAGTAGAACTCAGGTTTGGTGCAACATATATACAAGCTATTTTGGACATCCGACTCGTCAGAATGAGCACTTGGGAGAGCAGTACCCAAGATAGAGCTGTTGCTGAACCCTGGCAGTACCTATTGGAACTCAGTTTTGTTGCAATATAGGCACACAATGTTTTGGTCATCTCACTCGTCTTGATGAGCACTTAGGAGAGTAGTACCCAAGATAGAGCTGATGCTGAACCCTGGCAGTACCTAGTGGAGCTCGGGTTTGGTGCAACATAGACACACACTGTTTTGGACATCCGACTCGTCATGATGATCACTCGGTAGAGTAGTACCCAAGATAGCTGATGCTGAACTCTGGCAGTACCTAGTGGAGCTCGGGTTTTATACAATATAGGCATACGCTATTTTGGTCATCCGACCCATCTTTTAGAGCACTTAGGAGATACTCAAGATAGAGCTGTAGCTGAACCCTGGCAGTATTTAGTGGAACTCACGTTTGTTGCAACATTAGGCACACGCTGTTTTGGTCATCTCACTCGTCTTGATGAGCACTTAAGAGAGCAAATTATACGTAAGTTTATGTTCGGAGCAGCGATTGATTATCGCCAGTAGGTGTCCAGACGGGATAGTTTTACCCTCAATTGTGTGGTGTGGACGCATAAATAAATTCAAGGACATTGGCTCGCTGACCCAACATTATGTAGGAAAGCCAGTTGGCTTCCTTACAAAAAGTACTGGGCGACCGTGTAGGATGTAATAATCGCTTATGAAATTGTATATTACGTGTGGATGATGGTTTACTAACGAATGGGCCAAAAACGTTTCCCAAAGTATCACATCCCAAACTATGTTTCCCAAATTATCATTTCCCAAAAAAATGTTTGGCAAAACAACTTATCGCAATTTTTCAGTTAGCAATAGTCTTTTTTGGCAAGTTATTGCTTAGCAAATAATTACTTGGACAAGTTTCATTTTACCAAGTATTATTTAGTCAAATGTATCATTATTATCATTAAGCATAACATATTGCATGGCATACAATTTACATACCAATGGATATTTATTTTTGCTTTTATTTGAAATACTTAATCCCGACCTTGGTTTTTTTATCATTTTGGTTATGTTTTACGCATACGGATGTGATTAGTTGAACCATAAACATTATAATTTTTAAGAAAAAAACCGATTTCTATGGGGACCGGTGAAAGATTATTGTAGATGGTGCACTAGGTATGTAGAAAAAGAGGTAAAACCACCCACTTTTTTAGTAGCATTTCGTTTCTGTAAAGGTCGTAATTCTAGCCTAACCTAACCCACTTCTCTGATAGCAGTTCGGTTCTGAGAGGATCGCAGTTCTAACCTAATCAAACCCACTTTTCTAGTAGCAATTCGTTTCTGTAAGGCTCGCAGTTCTAACCTAACCTAACCCACTTTTGTTCGGTTCTGTGAGGATCGCAGTTCAAACTTAACCTAACCCACTTAACGGCTTTTTTGGAATAAAAATATTAGCCAATAAAAAACGTTTGCTAAATATTTTTTTGTCCTAACAACATTTGACAAAGTAAAATCATGCCAAGTGATAATTTGACCAAATAAATTATATGCGAAGTGTAACATTGCTAAAGGTTCCTTTGGGAAATGAAACTATTGCGATAAGTTTGTTGGGAAGTGAAATTTGGCGAAAGGTATTTGGCCCAAATGAAAGTACCGTGGATGATATTGGCAATTTGATTTTGTCGTCTGGACACGTTTTTAATGGACAAAGTAAAAGCTGCGGATTGAATCAAAGTCGCGGTCCGGTACGATTAGGTAGAAAAACTCC
This sequence comes from Cydia splendana, assembly GCF_910591565.1. Classification (NCBI taxonomy): domain Eukaryota; kingdom Metazoa; phylum Arthropoda; class Insecta; order Lepidoptera; family Tortricidae; genus Cydia; species Cydia splendana. The sequence continues at coordinate 15,394,601 of NC_085960.1, forward strand.
GCTAGCCCTTACAAAGCTTTGCTTTTTGCTAGTATACGTACAGGACTACAGTGCCCTGTTTATCAAAAGCTTGTAACTTGTAATACAAGTGGAAGTCCCTTTTTGACAGCTTTTATTAGAAAGGGACTTCCACTTGTATTACAAGTTACAAGCTTTTGATAAACAGGGCACAGGTCTATATAATGTGGTCGTAGTGGACATCGCCTATAGATCAACGGCAAGATGGCGGCAGGCAGTTTTTGCCGCCAAAACTTCGCTCATTTAGTTTTTATTACGTCGCATGCCGCCCACTATGGTCGTGGTTCTTGTCGCCATCAATCAATGTTTTATGCTAAAATCTAAGCAGATACTAACTTTCTACAAAATATAAATTATGTATTTTGCATTAAAACTCATCAAAACCAGTAAAAACCATTAGTTGCCCTTAAGTGGGCTACTCGTTGCGTGTATTTTAATATAGGTACCTTCAGAGCAATAAGAGCACTCCAAAATATAAGTGGGAAATATACCTACACTTAACTAATATCCAAGTAAGGGTTAAGATTTGTATGTTTAACCGTTAGAGATACAAAAACAATCGGCCCGTGCCCTTGTGCGTTGCCATCTACAACATTGACGACTCTCACGGCGTTTGTATGACTTGTATGTTGTATGAAGATGGTTGTAATTTTTAACTATTTATATTGCCTTTAAATTTGCATACTCTGCGTACCTACACGTACTGTATTATTATTGGCTACGTACGGAGTGCATGGTAGGGGTTAGTAAAGCGATTGGAACTCACGAAGGAGAGCGTTTTTAACAAGCTTTTATTAGGTCGACCTGTATGTAACTAACTATGTAATGGAATCTAAGGTAACTAATTTAACCATCTTCCAAGGATCGTAGCGTCATGAAAATTGGCAGCTGTATGTAGTTCTGACGACAATACAATAATATGGTACTATCGAACTGATCTGATGATGGAGACAGGAGGTGGCCATAGGAACTCTCGACCTGTATGTAACTAACTATGTAATGAAATCTAAGGTAACTAATTTAACCATCTTCCAAGGATCGTAGCGTCATGAAAATTGGCAGCTGTATGTAGTTCTGATGACAATACAATAATATGGTACTGATCTGATGATGGAGACAGGAGGTGGCCATAGGAACTCTGTGATGAAACAACGCAACCTAATTGTGTTAGGGGTTTTTAGAGTTGTCTCGATGAGTATTAGTTGTCTGTCGTAAGAAAAGTACAGTCAGCGATAAAAGCTTGTACCAAAAATGAATTTTTGCCAAAAACTTATTAACATTTCGTACAAGCAAAAGTAGGTACCTACAAGTTATATGGCTCGAATGGAACTTCAATTTACGATTACTCCTGAAATATTAATTTAAATTGTATGTTGTAAGGGACCAATGTATTTAATTTTATAATTATGAATACGGTACCTACGTATAATTTTAATGTAATGGGTTGATACCTTAATAAATTACATTTTTATTTATTATTTATTTATTTAAATCGCTTTGCAAATACCTACCTACTACATATTTATTAGAAAGAAGGGTTTTTAGAATTGTCTCGATGAGTATTAGTAGTCTGTCGCAAGAAAAGTACAGTCAGCGATAAAAGCTTGTACTTACCAAAAATGAAATTTTTGCCAAAAACTTATTTTATAAGATTAATCAAAGACATATGTAACTTCGTATATACTATACTATCTATTCTTTTTGAGATTAATTGAATTGACGTTATTACCCCCAGATAAGATTTGCGGATGCTAGGTTGCGTTAGTATCGTAACTTGCATCTGTATAAAGGCTGCCCTCTAGGCCCTCTAGCGTCGAGTAGTCAAACGAAAGAAAGAAAATGATAAGGCGTTATGATCACAGATGGCACCACTCGGGGACACAAAAATAATGAATAGCGTAGCTGTAAACTATTTAATATAAATATTTCAAAAGCCGAAATGTACAATTTTTTATTATTTTAATATTGTACATTATATTTCTAACTAAAAAACATTGTATTCACATGGCATTACCGACACTGCCTCACATCCGTAGAGTCCCAGAGTTATTAAAAACAAACCAAACGTCAGTTTTTGACACTTCTTGATTGAAGCGCGCGGCGGGTGGTCAAACTCCCGGTGTAACAACGTGGTGTCTTAATATATCCTGTGATAAACATTCCTAAATCCACAATGAAGGGTGACAAGAACGTAGACGTCCAGGCTCTTAAGGACATCGCCAACAAGCTCAGAATCGACAGCATAGTCGCCACAAATGCGTCAAAGTCCGGGTGAGTGTCTAACCTCATAGCGTCGATACATTGTTGACCCGCTATTTTGAAGGTCTAATGAAGGTTAAAAATGCGTGTATTACCAATTAGATTCGAATAGTTATGATACGGAGTCTACCTTGGTGGCTTTCGCAGCAATACTACTCAAATTTAACTGCTTGAGTACTCAAGTATTACATCGAAAATATTCATCAAATGGTGTCTGAAAGACTGGCCGGCGTTTTTAACGTGATGCAAATGAGTTGACAAGGTCAGAAGTACATTTGCCGGTGTTCCGGTGGACTTTCGACTGTCATATATGTTAGTAGTACTGTTTTATAAATGATGATTTTCTTTGGATTAGGTTTGCAATCGCGAGGTTAGGACCACGTGATTGATTTGTAGCCATGATCCAAGGCCGCCCGCTCTCTCATTTCATGTACTTACAGATAATACTTACTAAATACTTGCTGCACTCACTGTATCATTATAATAAGAGATATAAACACCTACATTTTTTTAGATAAACAGTGATTCTTTATAATCATTAAATAAGCTATTTGTGTGTCAATTTTATTCAGCTTGTACCTTAAAGCTTGAGGTTAAATTTAGATTTGAACTTATTTACTTGAAATTCATATTTGGTGAATTTGATTCATGTAGAAGTTGTAAAACTATTCCTTTATAAATTTCCACTCTAATATTTATTCTCATAGTCATATGCATATACACGGTGGCCAAAAAATAAGTGCATTCCCTTTTGGGATTATACCGAGCAACTTTTATTATGGGACCAACCCCGAAATCGCGATAAAAAAAATTACCCTCCAATAGAAAATGGACCAGCCAAAATGTATGAAACAGCCAAGTTTTTTTGGGATTTCGGGGTTGTTCCCATAGTAAAAGTTGCTCAGTATAATCCCAAAACCTCTACTAATCAATTTTATCAGCGGTCAGTACCTACATGACATTAGGTCTTTCGCAGAGATGTAGTTTGTATAGTTGTATGTTAAAATAGTTGAAGTTATGAATTCATAATGTAATAGAAAAATATTTTTTATATAATTCGACTAAGATAATATATACACGACCGACCACTCTAAAGGCATTTTAAGATAAATTAAATAAATGAGTATGAGTATGAATAAGAGTTTACATTTATGGCAAATGTCGACTCCATAGCTTGCTATTAGTCTTACCATGCGACAAAAACTCCGATGCCTGATGATATCTGATATTGTTAGTTTATGTAATTAAAGTTAGACCTAATTTAGGGTTCCGTACCCAAAGGGTAAAACGGGACCCTATTACTAAGACTTCGCTGTCCGTCCGTCCGTCCGTCCGTCCGTCCGTCCGTCCGTCTGTCACCAGGCTGTATCTCACGAACCGTGATAGCTAGACAGTTGAAATTTTCACAGATGATGTATTTCTGTTGCCGCTATAACAACAAATACTAAAAACAGAATAAAATAAAGATTTAAATGGGGCTCCCATACAACAAACGTGATTTTTGACCAAAGTTAAGCAACGTCGGGAGTGGTCAGTACTTGGATGGGTGACCGTTTTTTTTTTGCTTTTTTTTTTGTTTTTTTTTTTTTTTATATGGTACGGAACCCTTCGTGCGCGAGTCCGACTCGCACTTGCCCGATTTTTTGGGTGTTTTATGTCATGTGATAGATCTAGCGGCTAGAATCTGATTCTAGCCCATTGTATGTAGATCAGCTAAACACACCTAAAATAAGTTGCCAACTTGTCATAACCTTTACTTGTCATTGATGGAGGATTGTGATTGACCAGTGACCTGAGATATAAATAAACCAACACCTATTGATAATGGGAGATATCATCAAAGTCACATGTGATAGCAATTGGTTAATTAATTTTCACCACACCAGCGGGTAAAGGCTCTCTTGATTGTTCAAAAACCGGGCAAGTGGGAGTCGGACTCGCGCACGAAGGGTTCCGTACCATAATGCAAAAAAAAAAAACGAAAAAAAAAGCAAAAAAAACGGTCACCCATCCAAGTACTGACCACTCCCGACGTTGCTTAACTTTGGTCAAAAATCACGTTTGTTGTATGGGAGCCCCATTTAAATCTTTATTTTATTCTGTTTTTAGTATTTGTTGTTATAGCGGCAACAGAAATACATCATCTGTGAAAATTTCAACTGTCTAGCTATCACGGTTCGTGAGATACAGCCTGGTGACAGACGGACGGACGGACGGACGGACGGACGGACGGACGGACAGCGAAGTCTTAGTAATAGGGTCCCGTTTTACCCTTTGGGTACGGAACCCTAAAAACTGAGGAGAAAGTTGCATTTTATCCACATGTGGGGCACATTTTATCCACAAGTAATCTGATGCAATTTTTGAGTTGTTTCCTTATGTTGGCTGGTAGAATTGACTTTTAAATGATAATAATACCAAAATGTGGCAATCAAGCATGCTGCTCACCAGATAAAGTAAGTGGCCTCCAAAGTACCTACCTATATGGCCTTGAAAATGAAGGAATGTAAAATATGTATTTACAAAGGTTCTCTGTGCTGACAAGCCCACACAGCTGCACAGTGCATATTTGGAAACCTGAGCATTAGGGAATTAATTATCTTAACAAAAACTGCTGATATTAGAGCTACCAAGTAGTTCACATAACATAGTTATTTTAATTAATTACATAAGTTAACTGCATGAAGATAATGATTATACTGTAAACCGAGTCAGTAACACTATTACATTACCTACTCAATTGTGGTCCAATCTGTTTCTGTTTTAGGTCGTTCAATTTTTAACTTTATGGACAGAAAAATGTAGGTTCATTATCAAATTTCAAAGATTATCAGTCAACTGAATCATGCATATTCCTTTATCTTTTGAGTGACCAACTTTTGTTTTGATTATTTCTAGTATAAAGTTATATAATAATGATTTAGATAGTGAAAATCACTTATTTTAACTTTTATTCGTATTATCTTGTCATGAATTAATCTGTCGCACAACCATTTGTTATAGACCATAATTTCGATAAAATTAGCTTATACGGCAACCTCCTAAATGAACAGGGTATAGGGATAGTTTAGGAATTGCGTCCTTCAAAAGGCTGTTTAAAGAGTTATTGTTTGACAATACTGCAATGAAATCGCTAGTACCCACTAGGACAGCGTGCAGTGATAATCGCACTGCAACAATCAATTCAAAATAATTAGATACTAGAACCTTTAGCTTTCCATACTAAAATTACTTAGTCATCGCGTGTCTTGTCTACCGCGCCTGTCTCCTAACTTTGTTAGTTAATTATCTATTTAATGAATATTTATGGACGTAAGTACCTAATTATTATGGATAGCACCTTATATTACGTAAATGCGACATTCGCATCTAGGTAAGTTTACATACGTTTCTAATTAGTAATTACTAATTGGTGACATTGCTATATACCCATATAGCAATGTCACACGATTTAATAATAAAAAGTCTAATTTTAAGTTAGACATCGGGCTCTGACTACCTCTCCTTAAAAAATCGTCTCTGAGGGGCTACCGCGAAAACCGAAATTCGCAAATTGCGGGGATCTTTCTCTTTTACTTCAATGTAGGCGTAATTAGAGTGACAGAGAAAAATGCCCGCAATTTGCGAACTTCGATTTTCGCGGTTATAGCCCTGACCGCCAAAGATGTATGACGCGCGCGGCTACAGCCCAATATCAACCTTCATGCATTCCGACAAGGTTCACCATGACGCCGCACGCAATAGCCGTGGCGTTCGAAGGGTTAAGGGCAAACAATAGGTAATCTCCATCACCTACTGCCGTTCCGGTTTAATAATGAAAGTACACTTGGTCTTGTAATAAATAAATCGGAACAAAATAATTATACGATTTGTTTTAGTAGAGTAACCTAATTGTACTAGGTGTGCCTCGATATTATCGTCCATTGTAGTAAATTTAATTTACATACACTTGAAAGTGTTGAGTAAATTAACATAGGAACCTATTAACAGACATTAATCTTGGGGAGCTGGGATGTCGCCTGCAGCAGAGGGGTCTCGACCCCCGCTCCGGGTCGTTCCTAGCGCAGAGGTTGTTCGAGTAGGTAGTTAGTAGGCTTAGTATAGGTTAGTTTAGGTTTAGTTTTACTTATAGTTCTTTAGGCTTAGTATAGGTTAGTTTAGGTTTAGTTTTACTTATAGTTCTTTATAGTATAGGCTTGTAAGTATTATAAATTGTAACTTATCTGAAAGACATTGAATAAATTAATAAAACACGAATTAACAGACCACATCCAGAAGAACATTTTTGTGTTATTATTTGTGCTAATAAACATTTCTTATTCTTATTCTAACAATTCTAGATCTCATCTAAATTATTGTTTCATTGCAGACATCCGACATCATGCGCTTCAATGGCAGAAATCATGTCGGTCCTGTTCTTCCACACCATGCGCTACAAGATCTCCGCGCCCAGGGACCCCTCCGCCGACCGCTTCATTCTTTCCAAGGTATTTTGGAAAACATTTACTACACTTGGTGGCGACCTTACCGGGCTTACTCGGGAAGCGAGGCACAAAATTGAGACGCTAAAGGTGCATCCATACCGCAGTTAACTTGTGCAGAAACACTGTGCAACAGTAGGTAAGTTAACTAATGTTGACGTCTTGCTCCACAAAATTTAACTGCGGTGTGGGTGCACCTTAAAAAAGCTGGTCAATGCTTACTTAACTGAGGTAATGTCTCATCAATATTAATCGCTCGTGTGGGTACCTATTCATGCCAGACCATAGTTGTAAATTAATTTAACATAATTATACGGACAAGTCTGAAATCATGATTGTTGGTTGATTTTATTTGGATTTATTATCGTTTGCATTATAATAGGCGAGTGCAAATTACTAATTTAACCTTAACACGCCATTGTCTGGCATATTTGATAACACGAATACTCATATAAATTGTGTTTATATGAAAGCACACCTTCAAGCTAATACAGTAAAATATAAAATTGCTTTTCAGTTTGTACAATAGCGTTGCATTAGACCAATTACTTTATTTCTTTTGCGATTAGTTTTCTAAACCATTACTGAATTTCATGATAATTCACAATGCTTAGAAATGAAGAAAAAGTTGAAAAATGCACCCGCTCATTGTTATTTCGCTTGCAGACGTGTCTGTTTGATACTATATAATAGTTATATGTTTTACAAGGGGGCAAAGTTGTTGTGCTCGTGCCGCTCGTGCTAATATTGATACCCGAGCAAGCGAAAGATTCCAAAAAATGGAATCTTGAGCGTTGCGAGGGTTTCAAAGCACGAGGGTTAAACAAAATTTGCCCCCAAGTGAAACACTAAATTTTTCACCACACCAACCCGAAGCAAATATTAAATGTATAATATCAAACCAAATCAAATCCAAATGAATGTTATTAAATATTTATCATCCAAAATCATCATTTAAAAGTCAATTCTACCAGCAAACGTAAGAAAACAACTCAAAATTTGTATTTGATTACTTTGCCTCACATGTGAATTACTGATAGCAAAGTGCTTTGCTATCAGTTTTTGAAGTGCAAAGTAAGCCTTTCCGAGCTGGTGTGGTGAACAATTATTTTAATATGGGGTAGCACATCGTTATGGATCATCCATAAATTACGTCACACGAATTTCAAGATTTTTTTCATCGTTCGTTTCAATCGATAACAGACTGCATAATTTATTACTCAAATAAGTATCACAGCATTACAGTAAAACCAAGCCACTCTGAAACTACAAAATTATAATAGACAATTCATTACCCAGGGTCACGCCGCTCCCATCCTATATGCCGCGTGGGCTGAGGCCGGCCTCTTCCCCGTGGAGGACCTCAAGAACCTCCGCAAGATCGACAACGACCTCGAGGGCCACCCCACGCCGCGCCTGAACTTCGTGGATGTGGGCACCGGCTCGCTCGGCCAGGGGCTGGCCGTGGCCGCCGGCATGGCCTACGTGGGGAAGTACTTCGACCAGGCTCCCTACAGGTATGTGTCGATTAGTTAAAGAACCTTCGCAAGATCGACAACGACCTCGAGGGCCACCCCACGCCGCGCCTGATCTTCGTGGATGTGGGTACTGGCTCGCTAGGCCAGGGTCTGGTTGTGGCCGCCGGCATGGCCTACGTGGGGAAGTACTTCGACCAGGCTCCCTACAGGTATGTGTCGATTAGTTAAAGAACCTCCGCAAGATCGACAACGACCTCGAGGGCCACCCCACGCCGCGGCTGAACTTCGTGGATGTGGGCACCGGCTCGCTCGGCCAGGGGCTGGCCGTGGCCGCCGGCATGGCCTACGTGGGGAAGTACTTCGACCAGGCTCCCTACAGGTATGTGTCGATTAGTTAAAGAACCTTCGCAAGATCGACAACGACGTCGAAGGCCACCCCACGCCGCGCCTGATCTTCGTGGATGTGGGTACTGGCTCGCTAGGCCAGGGTCTGGCTGTGGCCGCCGGCATGGCCTACGTGGGGAAGTACTTCGACCAGGCTCCCTACAGGTATGTGTCCATTAGTTAAAGAACCTTCGCAAGATCGACAACGACCTCGAGGGCCACCCCACGCCGCGCCTGAACTTCGTGGATGTGGGTACCGGCTCGCTCGGCCAGGGGCTGGCCGTGGCCGCCGGCATGGCCTACGTGGGGAAGTACTTCGACCAGGCTCCCTACAGGTATGTTTCATAAAGTCTCTTCCCTTAAGAGATAAAAAAAAAAGAAATCGATTCTTCTTCTTATAAGTGTTTCACTCCTTAATTTATATTTATTAATCTGTTTGTCCTGTACCTTCGCGTTAGTCAACGTGTACCTACGTAGCTATTTGTACTTTTTGATTATGATGAATTCAATTTGTGATTAGTGTGTAGTAGAATGTAGGTAATCATGTGAATTTCTCATTATCTTCTGAACAAGGAAACCCAATGAGAACATTTGAAAGCTTGAGTCCCACGACTCCCAGGGCCGCGATAGCTGGTCAGCAATGACTGTCAAAATTCAATTCTATATTCGAAACACGTCACACGTCAATATTAGTTTCAGTAGTTAATTGGTAAGTTACCAAGAAGGCACTTTCTTTACTCTGTACAGTGGTGCGCATAGATTGCGTATTACAATCAGTGGGTGCCAGAGTATGTCGTGTGTCGTACTCATGCGCTCGCCGTCGGGCGTCGTGGCCAGTAGCACTCGAACAACCATTTCCTATCGCTACACATTTCTATTAAATATTCTGTTGCAAAGGCTTATCTAGCTTATCTATGAAGTGTGTGTGAATATATTTTATTCACCAACTCTTCTTAAAAGTATAATAAACAAATGGTAGGTCTAACCATTCCTATTACATTAAAAGTCTCTACTGAATTACCGACCTAACTTTACCTACGATAATATTCAGCGAATATTTTTGTATATTTATACTGTAATGGAAGTTTCATACATATAAAATATATACAAATTTGTCATTACTTCATTAGGGTGTACTGCCTGGTGGGAGATGGCGAAGCCGCCGAGGGCAGCATCTGGGAGTCACTGCACTTCGCCAGCCACTACAAGCTAGACAACCTGGTGGTCATCTTCGACGTCAACCGACTCGGCCAGTCGGAACCCACCTCGCTACAGCATCACGTGAGTTTGCAACACTATCGTAAGGAAATTCAGACAGGGGATTTACAACCTTATCGTAAGAAAATGTAGACATATAGCATATGGGAGTTGCTGCACTTCGCGACTTTCGCGAGCCACTACAAGCTACTATTTGATTGAAAAATGTAAGAGATTAATAGAAAAATCCTAATGTGACTACTGCTATTTTTAAGTCACAATGACCTGTTTGTTAGAGATAATAATTATATAATACTTGACATATATTAATATTTGTGACGCTTTGGCTTGTTAGCTGTAAGTAACAAATGTATTTAAATAAACAATAAACAATACTAGACAATCTGGGGCCCGTTTCACAAAAGTTTGTAACTTGTACAACAAGCACAAGTTAATAAAAGGTATTGAAGTGAATTTTTACTGCAATTTTTCAAGAATCATGCCCCTGATCGTCTAATCTTCAACCGACTTGATCAGTTGGAACCCATCAAAACACAGAGCCAATTTTCTGGTCCAATCAAAATGATAGTTTACATATATTTGACGCGATATGAGACTCCAATAGTTATTTGCACAGTAAGAAAGCGGCAACTAGTCACAATTTCACCAGTTATCGTAGACATGCTGTGCTATAGATATTTATTATGAATGTATGCACCACTACAATGCAGCGGTTCACATATGTTGTGTATTGCAATCAAGTGGTGCAAGAGCAAGCCGTGCGTCGTACTCACGCGCCCGCCGTCGGGCGACGTGGTCAGTAGCGTTCGGACAGTTCACAAACCAATATATTTTATGAGAAATCCAGATACCCTTTGAATGTAGAATTGCTGAACGTCTGTTCCGTTTCGTTTACGTAGTTTCTAATATATAGGGCTTATTGTCACACCTTTCCGATTTAGATATGAATGTTACAGGAAAAGTGAAGTAATATAGAGTTAGACCAAGAAAAGTCTGCAACGCTTTTGATAGCACAAGCAGTGTAAGTGTTATTATTCACGTCACACTTCTATGAAATTATGACGTATAAATAACACTTACACTGCGTATGCTATCAAAATCACTGCAGTATTTTCTTAGTCTAACTCTATTTGAATACGCGAATTCAGAAGGGTTTGAAGCTCTGAAGGTAATAGTAACTTTCTATTGTATTGGGGGTATCTGGAAAACTCATTATGTATCTATTGTCTTTCAAAGTGTTTAGATCAGTTCAACAATATTTTTATCTTCACTCAATCGTTCTGGCAGTAATCTCGAATCCCACTACGAATAAAGTACTTTCTCTGACTAGGTGGAAGTATACGACGCTCGCCTGAAATCCTTCGGCTTCCACTCGCTGGTGGTCGACGGGCATGACGTCACCGAGCTGGTGAAGGCCTTCGACGAGGCCGCGACCGTCTCCGGCAAGCCCACGGCACTCGTCGCCAAGACCTTCAAGGGCAAGGGCTTCCCTGGCATCGAGGATCTGGAGAACTGGCATGGAAAGGCTCTCGGCGCTGATGGCGAGAAGGTTATCAAGGTTAGCTTATTTAATACTCTTTTCATTATTAAATAATGTTTATTTATTAACAGATTTGTTCCGTGCCCGAAACTGTACAAAAAACTGAAGAAGGTACTCACATTAAGCAAGTTCCTCAAAATCATCAAGGTTTGCTATTTAAAAACTGACGATAGTTTATGTCAGCAGATTTTCCCCAAAATAGTACACAACATGGTTCTAAGGGTTCCATCTGTACAATATCTTTGTCCAATGTGTATTGCGTCTCACATTTTGCTTAATGAGAGAGTGAGACGCAATGACATTGGACAGATGGAATACCACCCTAAGGAATGAGGAGTGATGATTGTTGTGTATAAATTACATACCTACTGCACTACATTAATTATACCGCAGTGTACACAGATTGTCCATTGCAACTAAGTAGTGCTAGATTGAACCGTGCGTCGTACTCACGCGTCCGCCGTCGGGCGAAGTGGTCAGTAGCGTTCGGACACTAAAAACAATTGCAGCAACAATCGTTTTGTTCAGCCCGATGCCGAAACCAATGTTTAACAAGTTTCTTTTTACCCTACAGCACCTGCAGTCGCAGATCAAGAACAACACAATCTCGCTGAAGCCCAAGCCGCCGCTAGCGGAGGCGCCTCGCGTGCACATCGGCGACATCACGCTGTCGTCCCCGCCCGCGTACAAGCAGGGCGAGCAGGTCGCCACCCGCCTCGCTTATGGTACCGCGCTCAAGAAGATCGCCGACACCAACCTGAGGTTAGTCGCTCATACATGCACGCATGACTGCTGGGTGTAAGTCTCCCTTTTCTGATGAACTTTTGAATTTATCACTACACCTTATAAAACAAAATCCCCCGCCGCGTTTGTATGTTCGCGATAAACTCAAAAACTACTGAACTGATTTGCATGCGGTTTTCACCTTTCAATACCTAGAGTGATTTTTTAGGAAGGTTTAGGTGTATAATTTGTTAACCCGCGGGAAGCCGGGGACGGGTCGCTAGTTTGTTTAAAAATTAACCTTTTATGTATTTACTTTAGGTTTTGAGTCCTCACGGGAATGTAATATTTATTGGTTATTAATTGTTTCAGAGTAATCGCTCTAGATGGTGACACTAAGAACTCTACCTTCAGTGACAAACTGCGCAACGCCTACCCTGATAGGTAAGTTTTTTCCCTCGTCGTTACTTAGAAAATTGTATACATTAATATATGGATAAAAAAATTGACAGCGTGCATGAACTGTAGCCAATGAAGCCCCCTGTTCAATGGTGAAGTGTAAAAGTCTACTTAAAATTTCCCATCCAGGCCAAAAGGTGGCAAATGCTTCATCGTGTGATGTCCAAGTAAAGAATTATATTTTATAAAGTCTAATTAAAATGTTCGTAGCAATTAAGTACCTAGTGTGATGCTGCATGTTAACATTGTTAACTTCATTTCAGTGTAAAATTACAAACCCTTTTAAATGTTCAGATACATCGAGTGCTTCATCGCGGAACAGAACCTGGTGGGCGTGGCCACCGGCGCCGCCTGCCGCGACCGCACCGTCGCGTTCGTCTCCACCTTCGCTGCCTTCTTCTCCAGGACCTTCGACCAGGTCTGTTTACAAATTATAGTTCTGTGTGAACTAACGATATCCAGTACATAATCACATTGACCTAACACAAATGTACCTATCAGCATTAGTACCTATCCTCTATTAACCCTTTCCCAGGCCGCACCAATCTACAAGGTCTTCCCAAAAAATCCAAATATATTCTAATTAATCAGCTATGATGATTCGTTTGAAGACAAGTTACATTTCCCGAAAGTTAAATCTAATTTGCACTTTAAATCGGATCGCTAAGGTTCAAATTATATTGGCGCGTATGTGGTCGATAAATCATACTATGCCTGGAAAAGGGTTAAGTGAGCTTCAACCATCGCCAAATTCATCCAATTCGAAATCACAAAGAAACCACGGCCGGGATAGACTCTGGTAATAAGAAAACGAATTGAAACAGAAATGCCCGCCAGTCGCTGTAAAACGGGCGTCCTAGTTATATCATCATGGGCAGGCTACAGTACAATTCACGAAGGTATTCCTACTGTTCCCTGCCATTACAAGCCAAATTGTATTGTTTCCATAGCAAAGATAGTATTAGTAAGTTTAGTAAATGTTCCAGATCCGCATGGGCGCCATCAGCCAGAGCAACATCAACCTGGCGGGCTCGCACTGCGGCGTCAGCATCGGCGAGGACGGGCCCTCGCAGATGGGGCTCGAGGACCTGGCGCTGTTCCGCGCCGTGCCCACCGCCACCGTCTTCTACCCCTCGTGAGTACATGATAAACATGATTCACTACAATCATATTGGAGAGTCCAGTCCTTCAAATATGAGGTCAAAGATTTTGGGCTGTACAGCGCTATGCCGACGTCTGCCTGTTCAACCCTTTGTAAGTGGCAGGATATGTTGTGTTCATTGTGTAAGCTGACCTTGTCAACAGCTGTGCTATACGTAGCACTCAATTTTCGCCGTGTTCCACCTTTCCCATATCCAAAGATTCCCGTAAACATCATCATTTTATTCCTTTTGTAAAGCTTTCATATGTGCCCCTACATGTTGTTGAAGAAGTAAAAACTCGGCAGCAGATGAACTTAAAAATGTACTGACAAATCTATATCTATTGATGGTATTCCACCTGTGTAATGTGAATTTTGTCTCACATTTTGCTTAATGAGAGAGTGAGATGCAATGACATTTCAAATATCGCGTGCTTCAACTGCCATTTGACTGTGTAGAATACGATTCATTTAGCCCTTATACTTGAAATCTCCCATATAATTCTAAACTGCACTACATTATTTATATTGCAGTGTACACAAATTGTCCATTGCAACTAAGTGGTGCTAGAGTAAACCGTGCGTCGTACTCACGCGTCCGCCGTCGGGCGACGTGGTCAGTAGCGCTCGAACAACCTTTCCAAGATGTTGTAAAAGTTGCCAATAATCTGAACAACTTTCTTTATCTTTCAAGAAATTTCCCAGATATGCGAGTTCCAACTGTGGACATTTTCCGCAGCTAACTAAAACTTAGTCACTGATTCTTTCAGCAAATTAAAATTAACTTTATATTTACCTTTTAAACCCCAAGATTATCAGAACACGGCAATCTTTATTACAAGGGAATGAATATAATCTAAGTTGAAAATGTTTCTTCAGCAATAAGTTATGGTGTTTCCAGTGACGCCGTGTCGACGGAGCGCGCCGTGGAGCTGGCCGCCAACACCAAGGGCATCTGCTACATCCGAACCTCCCGTCCCAACACCTCCATGCTCTACCCCAACGACGAGGTCTTCAAGGTAGGTCCACTAACTTTCATTCTACTAACGTATACAGCGGTGGAAGTATCTAAGCGTTAGGGGCGTTCAAAATCATCTGAAAACATTTTTGTTTTTTAAGAGAATAAGAGTAGTCAAAGAGTAAGTAGTAGTAAGTGTCAAGCGGACCCCAGGCTTCCATGAGCCGTGGCAAAAATTCCGGGATAACGCGAGGAAGAAGAAGGGTACTTATGTGCAATTCTGGGTAGCTGGCCCGCTGACAGAGACGAAGTGTACTCGGAAAGCGAGTTTATTTAGATCCACCCAAAAACTTTTACTATGAAAAGTTTGCATACTTCGCATATTCTTCTCGAAAATATACCCCATGATTATATACTTAAGAATCTAAAGTTTAGATAGACACTAAATTATGGGACTCGACAGACTTTTTAGTCATTGAATGTATGTTTAAAATTGTATGTATATTTAAATAACTTTGTTCAAAGTTATGGAACGTTATTTCAGGTCGGACAAGCCAAGGTCGTCCGTCAGTCTCCCAAGGACCAGGTGCTGCTGATCGGTGCCGGCATCACGTTGCACGAGTCCGTCGCCGCCGCTGAGGCGCTCAAGGCTGAAGGTATTATTTACCACCTTAATATCTAATAAAAATCATAACTCAGCCTATACGAGTATACGTCCCACTGCTGGGCACAAGCCTCCTCTCATACGCAAGAGGGCTTTGGCTATAGTCCCCACGCTGGCCCAATGCGGGTTGGGGTATTCACATACACCTTTTGAATTTCTTCGCGGATGTATTCAGGTTTCCTCACGATGTTTCTTTTCACCGAAAAGCAAGTGGTAAATATCAAATAATATTTGGTACATAAGTTCCGAAAAACTCATGGAACGAGCCAGCCTTACATCCATTCGCCGTTTTTAAGCAGATTCGGCGAATTGTTCGACGAACGCTAGTAGTGAGCCATCAAAGATCGCTGAAGCACTGCGTCGTTACAGCGGCATACATCAATTGTGTGTAGCATTGACGCGGTGCTAGAGTAAACCGTGCGTCGTACTCATGCGCCCGCCGTCGGGCGACGTGGTCAGTAGCGTTCGGACATAGGTATTTATACAAAACAACTTTCAATGCATGTTGAGGTTAGCCTTGTTTATAACTATTTCAAATCGAGAACGTAAGTAGTCTATATTTAGCGATGTTAGTTTTTTGTGTATGGATAATTAGTTTTAAAGTATAACCTTAAACATTAAAAGAACTGTGTAAAAGTCAGTAGGTAAACGAAATCCTTCGTTATCGACCGGTCTCTTATTCGCATGTCCTCTAAAAGTATGATAGCCCTTAACATTTGAATACTGTTGTTAGGAATCAACGCCCGCGTGCTGGACCCGTTCACCATCAAGCCGCTGGACGAGGCGGCCGTGCTGGCCAACGCGCGCGCCTGCGGCGGCCGCGTCGTCGTCGTCGAAGACCACTACCAAGCCGGTCAGTTCCATTCACACATCTTTATCATCTCTGACCTTTTTCAGCTAAACATAACTTGCAGATTTTCAACATGTTGATTACATTTTTGGAAATTTCGGTCCACCGTCTTTTTGATTTCCTACACGCCAGGCCAAAAGTATGGAAACAAACTTATATGACTATAAAAAACTGTAATTTTCACATAAATAATGTATTTATTAAAAAGAAATATAATATAGTAAAATTATAATAGAACATTTTAAAAGTAAATTACTTATGATTTTCTTTAATAAAACTGTAAATTCAACCTTTCGTAGAAAGACAATTAAGAAGGTTGATTTGTATATTCTCTTAAATTTATATTTATATTCGCATATATTAGGATGTTTTAATACTTTGGGTGCTGTTTTAATCTTATAAAACTGCCTAAAGTAATTTTTGCGTTACCAATACACAATAATAATAATGGAAATATTAAAAATTAAGAAAAATAACTTTGTTTCCATACTTTTGGCCTGGGGTGTATGTCGTTCAACAATATATGATAGTTTTCTCAGTTAATAGTATGTCATGCTCTTTATAGTTGTTAATTTTGAATATTCTGATTATTTACAACAAAAAAATTAATTTAAATTTTATAACCGCTTTCGAGGGATCCAAAATCTAAACTATGTAGTTTAGATTTTTATTCATTTTTATTCGTAAGTCTAAATTACTTATTTCGCTCCGGATTCCATATGCCCCCGTTCACAAACGATCGGCGTAATATTAAATAATAAGAGCGAGTAACAATTCCAGGAGGCATCGGCGAAGCCGTGCTGTCGGCGGTGGCGCTGCAGCGCGACGTGGTGGTGAAGCACGTGTTCGTGACGGAGGTGCCGCGCTCGGGGCCGCCCGCCGCGCTGCTCGACAAGTACGGCCTCTCCGCGCCGCACATCGCCAGCGCCGCCCGCGCCGTGCTCAAGGCCTAGGCGCTAGCTCGCCTCCTTAACCGCGAGAATCGACAAATGTGCAAAACATCACACGGTAATATTTCCCGGGCCTTTGACGGCTGCGCCTTTTGGCGGTTAACGCATCCGTCGTTCGCTTTCTGATTCTCGTGGGACGTCTGACTTGCCAAGATTCCCAAAGTGTCAAATAGGGAGTCGCGAGTGTGTCAAATTTTATCGGGGTTGTACAGACTGTAAATACGGGCAAAAGTAGGGACCATTGTTTTTGGTCGCTTTCTATGTGACTGATGGTAAATCGCCGGCCGTCATCTGTTTATTTGAAAATCGACAAACGACCCGCCTCCTCGCGGCAAAAATTGCCCCGTCACAAGAACTTATTTGTTTGTTACGGTCATCATTGATAACATTCCTGTTATTAGGTACATTCCGAACGTGTTTTTCTATTTTGAATCTAGTTCCTAAGCGGCTATGGTGTACTATCCTACACTCCAATGAGCTTATTCACTTAATCGGGTTGTTTCATCACGTGTATACATCGATATAACGAAATGCTATTTTTATACATCATTGTTATTCAGTGCCTTAATTAATCTCGACTGAATACTAAATATCATTTATATTGCAACTTTTAGGTTCAGGCTCTAATTTTGCTATAAACATTCAGTCGGGATGTTAGCATAGATATAATCTATAAGAATGTGTGCAGGTACGCAGACTGTTGAACGTTTTGGATAGATTTTTACGATTTGCTTAGCATGTAAGGAAAATTTACTATTTGTTATATTGCAATCATGAGGGTGTGTTAAGGTATAAGGGGCACATGCCTTGTATAAGGCATACATTTGAGTAACTTCGGGTTACTATGGGCTTCCTTCCTTTGTTATGTTACAGAAATCATACAAAATATGATTAGATCAAATGTTTAATTGGTATATTACATTCCCGTTGCATTTTGTTTTTCTTTCATTTATCACAGAACAATGTTTTCTGTAATAAATAATATAGCAAGTACAAAACGTGGTTTTATTATAAAACATTTTATATTAATCTATTAAATGTTATATTAACAACCAAGTAAAAACCTTAACACTAATGACTAGAACAACTCTGTTTGATTCTGTATGTACATTTATTCGAGAACACAGTGAGAGTTTACTGAAGCTACAAACAATACTGTTTTTATTAAATAAATAAACAAATATGATTTTAACTACTTATGTGAGTGTAAATATTGACAATTAATAGATATAATTTTAAACACATTAAATACAAGGGAACAGTAGAAAAGTTCAGCCGTGAATGCAGTTTTAGTAAACTCTCATTAACGCTTATTTAAATAATCCTACGTTAGAGGTGTCAAATGACTAGTTTCATTAGTTTTCTATGTCTACATAAATATTGTTGATTGATAATTGTAATCTAGTTATTTGTACCCTCACAACAACATTAGATTTAAAAAGGCACATACAAGTTTCTCACTAATTCATATAAAATATGTTTACCATATTCTTTCAAGCGAAGTTTTAAAATGCACAACACATAGATAACGAAATTTAACAAAGCACAACTGTAAAAGGTAAACTATGGATTAATTAAACAATGTCAATAAAGTTTACCGCAATACACAATTAAATAATGGACGGACGCGATCAACAACCAGTAGCCCTCTCTGAATTCAGTAGCGAAAGTCCAAAGTTAATTTAAAATCTCACTACAGCAAGTTAAATGCACTTTAGCAGCCAGTATACAACATTCTTTGGCTATAATTAAACAATTCTCAATAAGTCGTTATACTCATCTTGTGACAGGCACTTGTTTAATTTTCAGTTTTTAACACGCAAGTCAACAACTGTTCTCACCAATTAGCAAGACAGGCACAGCACAAAACGCGGACACTCAACGAGGAACCTTCATAGTCTTTGAAAATCAGTTCAATAAGCATAGGTCTTTACCCCCACTCACTGGCAGGCCCTTCTGAAGGGGACGGCTGCGGATTCACAGCTTCACCCGTCCTCTCATCCAACTCGCCTGGCAAATAATCTTTCCAACTCCTAAACAGATATCTTGTAAATTTTCGGAGTTGCCTGAACTTGCAATAAGTGGCACCTTCCGCTGACTGCAGTTGCTGGGTTTGAATCAAAAAACCTTTTTCCTTAAAGGTTTGCTCCAGCTTCTCCCTCTGTAGACTTTTCCGGGATTTTCTCTTCTTCTTACTCAAGTCTTCTTTACTCAAAGCAGTTGCCGGTGCCTCGATTTTAGGCTGACTTGAAACTGAGGCTTCGGCTAACTGAGCTCGACCCTGATTGGAGTCTCTATGCAAGTATTCATAACCCTTATTCCCTTTGTTGCCTGTGCCACTGTAGTATCTGAAGTTTCCTCCAGAATCTACGGAAAGCATCTTCTTTTCTTGTAAGGAGGGCTTAGATCCCCCAGTAAATTTAAATTTGCAGATGCTGACTTCTGTAGTTGGCGTCGTGGAATTAGTCTTGGTTGGCACTGGAGGAATGAAGATCGCCGACCTTTTCCGCTTGACCGGCGCCTGCACTGGTACGGGATTTGGGGATGACCTCTTCATCTTAACCACATCAGGGTTTTTAGATTCCTCGGTTTTCTTTATTACGTTAGGGTCTAGTAACTCGGAAATTTGTTTTAGAACTAATTTATTCTTGTTATCTTCCACCGGCGTCGAAGGTTCTGTGGATATGCTTTCGCTCACACTACTTGGGGTAGATAACCTCTCTTGTTCTTCTGGTGAGAACGGCAGCTGGCCCGACGCCGCTAGCCTCTGATAGTAGAGTAGCTGCGTCTGTAAGGCTAACGGGTGCATATATATGCCAGCGTTAGGCCAGTACACGTAGCCGGGGAACTTTCCGTCCCCATCGGGACTCGCCGTTGATTGAGCAGGTTCCGATAGCGTCGGGGACACGTTCCGGTTCAGCCGTGACAGGTCGGGTGAACTGCTAGCTGTAGCAGGAAGATTAGTATTCCTTTGGATTACAGATATGGCGTTAGGCTGTTCTTTATCCTCAATTATTTCAGTTTCAGGTTCAGTCTTTACTTCAGGTAGCGACGTATAAATATTGCCGAATTTCTTTTGAATTTGAATCTTCAGCTCGTGCAGATCTCTTATACAAAGATTGAGAGGCTCCTCGTCGCTGTGCAAGGGGCCGGCGATAGTGACGGGCGCTTCGGGCATCGGCTCGTCCGGACTGGCGAACTGTGGCGGCGTCAGAGTTTCTAATCTTTTCTTATTTTCCTGTGACAGCTTCCTTTCCAACAAGTTTGAGATAATTCTGTTCTGTAAGTCGGTTTTGGATGTACTTAATCCGTCACTTCGTAACGGTGGACACATGCTAAGCTGATTTCTCTCCACCTGAGGCGGCGGTTGTCCGGGTACAACTGTCCCGTAGTTTTCGTAAATGAGATGGCAGATGTCTGCCTTCTTGGGTTTGCGGCCTCTTCTAGGCTTGGAATTATTTAGCGTCATTTCCCCCATGTACGGCAGATCTTCGTAAGTGACAATCTTACTCGGAGCGATGGCCGGATTTCTTTTTTTCTCGTCCTTTTTAGGTGCTTTAGCCATGTTTGGTACAGTTAGAGACCCGGTCTCATTCTGAATGCCCGCTAACCTTTGCGCCCATATTTTGAAGGTCTCGTTTGTGATGTTATTGAGATCGACGGGTTCCGCTTTAGGCTTCTCCGGTTTCTTGGATTTATTGACTTTTTGAAGGCTCTGCTCGTAGTGGTCAAGGTACTCTTGGGGCAGGGCCTGGTGGTGGAACTTGAGCTTCCATCGGTTCTTCTGGCGGCTGCGGTGCTTGGGCTTGGGCTGCTCACCCTTGTCCGCGCGCGCTTTACTCGCTGACAGCAGCTGTTGCCGTAGCAACTCCTTATT
This sequence comes from Cydia splendana, assembly GCF_910591565.1. NCBI lineage: Eukaryota > Metazoa > Arthropoda > Insecta > Lepidoptera > Tortricidae > Cydia > Cydia splendana. The sequence goes on from NC_085960.1 coordinate 15,415,601, forward strand.
TTCTGATGTCCTGAAAAAAATATGATTTAATTACACTTAGGTATTAGACATAAAGAAATAAAAACACAACAGGTGTAGGAGGGGCCGCCATAAGCCTTCAGTAAAAAGTGCATATACTTGGAAAAATTCGACCTATGCCGCTGTGGCCCGGTGGCCGAATGGCACAGGCACCTGCCTAGATAGCAGAGGACGCTGGTTCGTTTCCAGCCTGGGCCACTGGAGGCCTTGGTCACTTTTTCTTAGTATATGACATTTATTTCAGTTTATAACCTGGTGTTATCTATAAGTTATGTGGGTATAGGGACCGTGCGCGTTGGAGGGTCTGTTATCTTGTGGCCTGAATCGGAAACATATGTGCACATATTGTACTTTGCCAAAGCAAGTGCTACCATCTACCGTTCTCGTCGGTACGCTTCCTTGTGCATAGTGGGTTCTGCCATCTTGTGGGCTACATCGGAAGCATAAACGACACATTTATGCCTCGCGCCAAAAATCTGACGGCTTCTATGCTGCCCCCTATAGTTTATGCACGGGGCCAGCGGGGCCTATCCCTTCAGGCAATGTAGAGGTTATTAGTGTTTACCTGTTGGCGGGATGAAGCGGCGCAGGTGACACGAGCGGCGCGGGACACACGTCAGCGCACGCCACGCGGCGCATCACTTCTGGAACAACAATTAGTTCGACATTATAAACAACATTCAAAGAAATTTACAAATCATTTTTGTGAAGCAAAATAAGGTAGACTAAAATAATCTACCAGTTAATGAAGTCAGGGATAAATATAAACTTCTTAAATTAGATACCTACGATTTGTCTACATTATGAATGAAATTCATACAACTTACAAAAATAAACCGTTGTTGGGTAGCTATATATTGTAAGTTTACATATAATCTGATACTACACAGTAGTAAAAAGAGTTAAATTACATTAAAAACTTCACGCACAAACAAGTTTATTTTTTGCAAAGTTGTTTTTTGGTAGTGATTAAAATTATTTAACAAACTTGAAATTCAGTTATTAAATAATACGTTTTTATACTATTTTTATAGACAAAGTTATAAACAAACCTATGTTCATAATACCTAACTAACGACACAGCTTGATTAAAAATGTTAGAATGATTGACAGCCGTGATCTCGCAGAGCAAAAGAGGTAAAAAGAAGTGAGTTCTCGCGAGGTAACCCGAGCGCGCCCGAAATACGCGCGCTGCGAAAGGCGCGTCCCGAAATAAAGGATGATACCAATTTCGCAACGCTTGCGCAAATAGACTCTCCTTTTACGGCAACTATACCTACTCCAGTTACTGGAATAGCCTTGGCTAGGGTCTCTAGCTTCTTTTCCAATACAACTAAGAGAGGACCTTGGGTCTGATCGCATATCCTTATGTTATCACTTAATCCCTCTGCCCTGAGGTACCCAGACGAGTGCTAAACGAAACTACTTATATCGGATTTTGGGTATAATATATATTTAGATAGCAACGCGTTCTCAATCTCATTTGCAAATACCTATTACCTACCTGCTGAGTAATTCAAACTTGTCAAAGCTGGGATATTTTGCAAGATACACATTCATTCATTTTAGTAAGTATCTATAATCTACGTAAGTAGGTAGAGCTACTTAGACGGTAGGTATATTTGGGTACCTCAGTAGGTACGTAATACACATCTTGCATATAAGGTTCATTTATGACTTTGTGACTGACCTAAGTTATGCGAATCTAAAAACCATTGCACTTTTACATTTCAAATAAGCTGAAGTGTGCTTGCATGCGTATATATATATATATATCTATCTATCTCATTGAATTCTTGATAAATATGTTGACGAGGAGTCTATTGTAATATCTTCTAAAATTAAAACACTAAGCTTACGTTATCAAAAAACAAACATACCTACTTAGATAATATGAAAGATCAGTAGGTAAATAATATTAATATTCTTAAATGGACTTTCCATTGAGAATTGACCGACAGCTGGGCTATCTTACCGTCGGCGTCGCTAATAAAGCCATAGTAAACACAATGAGTCACGCGCGCGCCGGTATTATTTACACATCGCTATATATAAATGAAGATGGGTTACCTACTTCTATGCTCATACGCATCTAATAAGTAGGTAATAAGTAAAAAAAATACATACAACATAGTCCCAATGTATAATTGTATACCTATGTACATGAAAACTATAAATCACTACACCTTATAAAACAAAGTCCCCCGCCGCCGCGTCCGTCTGTATGTATGTATGTATGTTCACGAAAAACTACTGAACGGATGATAATTCTACATCTTACACAGATCGACCTAGCCCCAAATTAAGCATAGTACTATGGGTACTAGGCGACATACTGATATAGATAAATACATACTTATATACATAGAAAACACCCATGACTCAGGAACAAATATCTGTGTTCATCACACAAATAAATGCCCTTACTGGGATTCGAAACCAGGACCATCGGCTTCGCAGACAGGGTCACTACCCACTAGATCAGACCGGTCTATTAAATGTATAATTTGTTAAGGTTTTGTATAACCCGTGCGAAGCCGGTGCGGGTCGCTAGTTTGTTATAAGATTAACGGGGTCCATTCGAATGATCAACTAGATAGTCCTTATTTCCTTAATCGGTTGTCTAAGATATACGTATAGGTAATACATCTTATAAATATAGTAATTAGTACTCTAAGAAAAAACCTTACCTAAGTCTGTAGTACAGAATGAAAAATATTCCGTTTTCTTATTAATAATACAAGTCCAGTCCAGAAAAATAAACAAGCTACCTACAGCAGGTACTGTTTTGAGCTTTGAATCATGAACTACAGCTAGGTAAAGTCTAGTAATGCACTAAAACCTAACCTGCCGCAAGGTGGGCGTACTAGAAACCCATGGAACTGTTTGGGATTTACACAATACATGCGCAGTGGAAGCGTGCTGGGCTGGGCTCATAACCTGCTGGGTTTAAGACGTTAAAGGAAAATTTCTTAACGAATACCTACATATGGGTAAAGTACTGACCATTCATAATTTTCAAACTTTTGATTCTATCCGCGTTTACACGGATACCTACTAGAATACCTTCTAAAGAAGATATTTGTGTTTACAATGCACATTTCTAACAGTTGTAAGAAACGAGCATCGCACATTAAACATCCGGCTGGATACCCAAAACTAGAATGAATTAGCTATTAATTATATAATTAATTAGTTTACTAATTGGACGGCATGGCCCAATGTGTTACGTCAACTATATTAACTTCAAACAGTGCTTCATTCTGTTTGTCGTAATCCAATTCTAGTTCAATTTAATTATCAGTGCGGGTGCGATATCAGAAACAGGCGTCAACCAATAGGTAAGCTGGCAATTTAATTCCAAAACCTTTCATCAAATCTTTTGAGTTTATTTATGGAACTATGTTTATGGCGATTATACAGACAAACAAAGCCTATATTGCCATTCCAGGCATGTTCAGATTTTTGAGCACTTCTGCAATAATTTAAAATTACAACCTTAATTTCAGTAGGTACCTATGTTTTTTTTTCATACCTAAGCCTCCTAACAAATGATTTAAAATTCATTTGGTAAATAAACGGGGTAAAGTTAATACAAACTAATTTGTAAATTAATCTCGGGTGCATATTCTTATCAAATCAGCTATCCAACGTATCTCATCACATCTTAGATGTGTGTTATACTAATGTTACTATAGCACATTACACATGCCGGCAACCCAGCCGTGACGTCACGAGACGCAGTCTGGCGAACAGCCAAGTGTACCACGTCACGGGTGCGCCTATCACGGGAGATTTAACCTTATACCCGTTACGTAAGACACGTTTTAATTGGGGCGTTCTACGGATGTAAACACGGCTATGTGGGTAAAAGGAGTGGATATTTCGGGTTTATTGTATCTTGGAAACTTGTGAAAGTATGCCGGGAAAACGCGTGCCAGTTTACTTTTGTGTGTTCATTTCAGATGATTGTTTCGTGGCTGAGGAAATATACTAGTCTGTCAACTTGGTCACCATTTGTTTTAGTCAATTTAAAAATAACTAACGTGTAGTGATCATTTTGACAGTTGTAATAAAGGTGTAGAATCGGCCGAAGCTAACTATTCAAGCATTGTTGGCATTTGCAATGACAAAGTGTAAAAAGTCATGAATTCCGTTTCTTAAAATGCAATAACAAATATTATATTTCTAGCAGGCAGGTACCACCTATTATTGTTTCAAGGTATATTGCTCATGCGCAAAGTTGTTGTTTACTGCATTATTGTAGGTGCAAATATGAGATGACACATACATATTTTGGCAACTGACACAAATCCAAAACAAAGCGTATACGGTTTTATTTTCTTATAAATTATACATGAATGTTAATATTGGCCGTATTAGGAGCATTGAAGAATGAATCATGAGCGCGTAGGAGCAATATTAATGGTGTCTTACAAAGCGAAACGCCCTGTAAGGATGTGTAACATTATGCTGGCATAATCCTATTAACATTATGCTTGTATTATCTGCTTTTCATATTATGCTCTAATATGATTTAACCACAATATTTTATGGTTTAGTTAGCTTAAGTAGGCAAATGCCTAAAATTTTGGTATAGGTTACTTACCGATTAGGTACCGATACCTACCAAATCATTGACCTATAATGTAACGTCTATTGGCAGACGACTCGTTGCATTATCAGCGTGAATAAATATACCACAAATAAGTAGTGATGTACCGACTATTGATTTGGCCGACTAGCCGACTAATCGGCGCTCGGATGGCCGACTAGTCGGCTAGTCGGCCAGATCATTAGTTTCGTCTAAGTTCGGTTCAGATTACTTAAAAAAACCGGGCAAGTGCGAGTCGGACTCGCGCACGAAGGGTTCCGTACCATAATGCAAAAAAAAAAACGAAAAAAAAGCAAAAAAAAAACGGTCACCCATCCAAGTACTGACCACTCCCGACGTTGCTTAACTTTGGTCAAAAATCACGTTTGTTGTATGGGAGCCCCATTTAAATCTTTATTTTATTCTGTTTTTAGTATTTGTTGTTATAGCGGCAACAGAAATACATCATCTGTGAAAATTTCAACTGTCTAGCTATCACGGTTCGTGAGATACAGCCTGGTGACAGACGGACGGACGGACGGACGGACGGACGGACGGACGGACAGCGAAGTCTTAGTAATAGGGTCCCGTTTTACCCTTTGGGTACGGAACCCTAAAAACAATCGTTTTGTCCCCCTGCGTCGCGCTATTCATCATTTATTAACGTTAAAAAATAAAATTAAATAAATAAAAAAAATCTAAGGCTATTCATATATCATACGAAAACCGGACAATCGGATATAAGAAAGCGACCACATAGTTAATAATACGAACAAAAGTTTTCGTAAGCACCCTAAATAGGAATTTGGTTAAAAAGGTGAAAAGTTTATGGTAAATATTTGCTGTTTATTTCTTTTTGTCCTTGATTGTCTATCACTTATAAAGTGCCGACTAATCGGTCATTTTTGCCGACTAGTCGCCGACTAATCGCCGTCTACAAATGAGGCCGATTAGTCGGCTTTCCCGACTAGTCGGCGACTAGTCGGTACATCCCTACAAATAAGTATTAGTATACTGTACCTAACTACTTAGGATTATTTTTATCAAAACATGTAAGAGTATTAAATTTTTACAGCAGCATAAGCAAACTAGCATTGTGAACATTGTGAAACTCGTAACAACGATGAGTACGATGACAAATGACAACGTACCTAGAAGAATGGAAATCATTCATAGTTTCCTGGGAATGTCAAGAAGCCTATCGGGATATAAGTAGACATTGTTTTTCTTTAAATGTTTGGATGAAGACCAACGCAGCGTTGAAGATAAAACTATTAATGGACGAATATATTTCATAGTTAGCTAAGTAGGTGTCGATGTAATAAATTAAAATCTTGCTACTTCCGTGGCCTGGCAAATTATTACTTATTATAATAAAATATCACCATTTCGGCTGATCAGATGTCGACGTCTTCAATGGGACAGTTAATTTTTGACTTGACGATTTCTGTTTTGGTGCCTTAGTAAAAGTTAAGAATGTGGTAGGTGAACTAAAGAATGTGTTCCAAGCTAAAATACCTAAATCACTGAAGACAAAAGTATAAGTATGTACTTACAAAATAAAATACGGTTTGCTCGCCATGCTCTATTACGCTTGCGAAACGTGAACGCTAATAACGAACTGCGGAATGAAGAGGCTTAAAGTCGCACAAAGAGCTATGGAACGCAGTATGCTCGGTATATCTCGCTGCGATAGTATCCAAAATGAGGAGATCCGGCGACGGACCAAAATAGTAGAATATCAGTCAACGGATTACTACTCTGAAATGGGCCTGGGCCGGACACGTGTGTCGCCGAGATGATGGGAGGTGTAGCAAGCGAATGTCCCAGCGTGGAGGCCTCGTTCTAAAAGACCGGATCACAGACCTCCAACCGGATGAGAGGATGACATCAAAAAGACTACTGGCCCACTCTGGCGGAGGCGGGCTGTTTGGAGGAAAATTGGAGAGGTGTATGCCCAACAGTAGGCGCATAGGTACTCGCTGACGAAGAAGTAGGTAAAAGTTATTTAGTGTGACCTAATACAACTTGCGTAATGCGTATACCTAATATTTACCTTGCAAACTATGGCTAAGGTATAAACTCATTATGGAAGGCACTCATTTCAGTCGAAGTAGTGTTTTTCACTCTACTTTTCACTTTGAATAGAGTTAAGAGACAAACTTTCGAAATCAGTAATTTGTTTATCATTGTCTCATTGTCAGTTGCATTTTCAAATCAGGGAAGAAAATCATTATCCGTAGTAATTAGTGATGTGCTTGTGCCGTTAAAATTTTCCCTTCCCGGAGTCAATGTCAAGTCCGATCAAAGTTTCCCACTCTGTCTGCTTGATCACTTCTTCCAATCTAGGCCTGACAGTTAGTACGTTACAAGAAACTATGCCAGCTCCAATTTGTTTATTTAGCGTCTCCCAACTAACGATACAGAGCCACCAATATGCGGCCAGATTTAGCATAATAAGCCGTATGTCAATGGGGTATAAGAACCACGAATCATTAATAACTTGGTGAATGTAGTTGGCAAATAAGCATAGCGGCTCTTTACCCTTATGTGAGAGGTGTCAAATGTTCACTGACCAAATAGCAAACCGCATTCTATTTGTTTTTCGCATTGGCAAATCCTTTATGGAAACATCAGTTTCTTCATAGTATTGTTATAAGCTTAAGTTAGTACCTAATGCGTGTGTTACGACGTCGATATGAGTAACAAATATAATTTAAACTAATTTCAACCGTTGTTTTGCTTTAAGTTTAATAAATTATTGTAGGTTTTACTAACGAGGGCCTCGGTCCTCTTGTCTACCGCCTATGTTATGTACCTGTATATAAATATATTATAGGTAACTAAAACCACGTAAATAGAAGTTTTAGTTTACAGTAAACAGTAGTAAACAGTAATCAAGGTACAATTTTAAGTGTGTAAAACTATAACTCTACCTAAGGATTAATATTTCTATCTAACTTTCGAAAAAAATAAATGTACCTACCTAGAAAAAAGACCCTCAACCATTAATGATGAGTCTATACTTAGTCTACTGGTCTTGTCTTAGTCCACCAACCAGTCTTAATTAAGATTCGTGTTATCAAGGTTCCACATTGAATGGGAATTGTATAGTAAATAAACTCCGATAGAGTCTGTTCGGAAAGAGAAGAGTCGTGGAATGTATTGGGCCTCATACATTCCACGACTCTTATCTTTCCGCACAGACAATTGTTTGCTTATGCTTGTATTGTATGAATTATCCCTAGAGTAGTGTTGCATTAGTAATTAAATACGAGATTGTTTTGACAGCTGACGTATTGTAGTATGCAGTTGAGTCAGTGGGCGTAATCAGCGATGCAGGACATGACTTCTGCCATCATAAACTATAACCAAGGTCATCTTACCTCATATACCTAACCAATACAAAGCTATTAAAACACATGCAGGTAGTGTTAATGGTTCATTGCAAAATACAAGTAGTTACTCGTATGTATACTTACGTAATCATTTTTAGGGTTCCGTACCCAAAGGGTAAAACGGGACCCTATTACTAAGACTTCGCTGTCCGTCCGTCCGTCCGTCTGTCACCAGGCTGTATCTCACGAACCGTGATAGCTAGACAGTTGAAATTTTCACAGATGATGTATTTCTGTTGCCGCTATAACAACAAATACTAAAAACAGAATAAAATAAAGATTTAAATGGGGCTCCCATACAACAAACGTGATTTTTGACCAAAGTTAAGCAACGTCGGGAGTGGTCAGTACTTGGATGGGTGACCGTTTTTTTTTGCTTTTTTTTGTTTTTTTTTTTTGCATTATGGTACGGAACCCTTCGTGCGCGAGTCCGACTCGCACTTGCCCGGTTTATTTAACTAACGCATATATAGAGAATCATCTTTAATGTCGTGAACCTATTTTTGTACAAGTTTAGATATTTATGTTAAAATGGTTTATTTAAATTATTTATTATATACAGTCAACGGTAAAAATATGGGTGTACAAATCATCTCAAAAATATGTCCCATAACTCTTATGTCAGTGAATTAAGAACTATGGGACATATTTTTGAGTAAGTTGTCTACACCCATATTTTTACCGTTGACTGTACAAGGAACTTTGATTGAAGAAACATGCGTTTTTTAGGGTTCCGTACCCAAAGGGTAAAAGTGGGACCCTATTACTAAGACTCCACAGTCCGTCTGTCTGTCACCAGGTCTCATGAACAGTGATTGTACAGTTGAAATTTTCACAAATGATGTATTTATGTTGCCGCTATAACAATAAATACTAAAAAGGTACAGAACCCTCGTTGGGCGAGTCCGACTCGCACTTGTCCGGTTTTTAGGGTTCCGTACCCAAAGGGTAAAACGGGACCCTATTACTAAGACTTCGCTGTCCGTCCGTCCGTCCGTCCGTCCGTCCGTCCGTCCGTCCGTCCGTCTGTCACCAGGCTGTATCTCACGAACCGTGATAGCTAGACGGTTGAAATTTTCACAGATGATGTATTTCTGTTGCCGCTATAACAACAAATACTAAAAACAGAATAAAATAAAGATTTAAATGGGGCTCCCATACAACAAACGTGATTTTTGACCAAAGTTAAGCAACGTCGGGAGTGGTCAGTATTTGGATGGGTGACCGTTTTTTTTTTTGCTTTTTTTTTTTTTTTTTTTGCATTATGGTACGGAACCCTTCATGCGCGAGTCCGACTCGCACTTGCCCGGTTTTTTAAGTATCCTTAACTGTAGGTAATTACACAATGACTATCGTCATATAACTTTCCCGGAGACCGATATTGTTTTTAATTTTTTGTTATGACAGTGATGGATTAGACATGTAAAATTGTCACCATTAATAGCTCACAGGTTTAGTTTCAGTTTCAGCATTTCTAATTGTGGTTAAACCAATTAGTCTACTATAATAATTTTATAGCATCTCTTATGTTAAATACCTATCTTACATAATGTTACAGTAATTAAATTGCCTTAACATTCCTTTATGTTATGAAAATAATACATAGTTTTACACATAAATAAGTCGCTAACACCAAAATAAATAAAAATCATATTTTTGGAAGGTTACAACTATTACGTAAGTGAATAAAAACCATTAGGTACTTAAATTTGTTAGTTAAGAAACGATAATTCCGATTAATAAGTAGGTGAGGATCAGGCCAAAGAGGCGCATCGGTGCCACCATCGCAGACCAAACAAGAGGTGCAATTGTACACGAACATGATCAAATTTCATTCAACCTCATGTACTAATAAGTACGAATATAGCCCCCTAACGCTCCTATGATAATATTGATAATGCCTCACACATAAACAATTAAATAATGCTGCGCTGCGTTGATAAAAATCAATATTTTTATTGCGATAAAATAACGGTAACTAGGTTAACCGGCCGGACTGGATTTTAGCCAATTCCTGTTATATCTAAAAGAGACATTAAAAAAATTGAATATTAAAACTTTGTTAATTACGAAGATAATTTAATAACATGAATTTATTTCAATGTTATTGTGTATGATTTTGTAAATTAATTGATTGTATGACGATGATTGATTAAGCAATGACATCTACGTCACACTAAAAAACAAGTGTTTAAAATATTCACCTCCGCCTTCGGGCAGCATTTGTGACATCCAAATCCAGTTAGAATGCACTATCACACAGCATCGCACCCGCGGCGCCCGCGCTCCGACTGCGCGCGGCGAGGTTATGCAAAAGCGCGTCGTTATCAACAGCCGGAGGTCGGCACTCTAATCTAAATACAGACATCTCGGCCCAAACCAAAATCGCTCGTATTACTTTCAGTTTTCATGCGAACATACGGCCTAAAATTAGAGACGGCTCGCTACGAAAATAAATGCGTTTTTACGTGTTTTTCGTGGATGCGGCCGCTTGCCAGCGCGGCGGGGGTAACTCGAGATTCGTGCCGTATTTGGCAGGCGCGCACGGTTTTGGGTATTTAGTTTCTTGCGCTGAATTTAGCGCTTCCGCTGCGCGTACGATGCGCGCGGTGCGCATGCGGGCGCGTACAGACTGCCGCCTTATATGGCACTAGCGAGTTCGCGGAAGCGGTTCCGCTATGCCCCTTGATTCAGCATCATCTGACAATGTATTACTTACAAGACTTCCCTAAATTGACCATGACTATATTTATTATTACAGAACACATAATTAAAATTATAATTTATGATTTACATACCTACAAGGAAATATAATAAGTCATAAAAGTAGGTAATGTTAAAAAAATCTACCAATATTTTAAAAGTAGGTATAGGTACAACAACAGAGAAGACCATTTAACATGGTGTTTATCAATTAAAATTAAACCTTATCGTATCTGCTGTCGTTTTCTTTCCAGTACCCATAAAGTTGCACAACTTAATTTATAAGAACAACGAGCGACGATTACGAAAATTAAACTATTCATTTTGTTTCCATTTATTTTAATATCTATTAATTTTCATGAAAATTGGCTCCAATGAGTAGGTACCTACTGCGCCGTTACCGCGAATTCTAAAGAGACGGGTAATTCTCACTTACTCATTCACTCTTGCATTAGCGAATATTTATGACTGAATTCCACAACATTTGCGAGGCGTGCGCGAGGCCGAAGCCAACACGTAGAGTCCGTATAAACAAGTTAATAAAATGTAAAGGACTAGGGGATACTGACTTATTTGCTCGTTTCATGGGATGCAAAGCTAGCGATGGTATAGTAGGGAATTACAGTTATTGGAATTTTAAGTAGAAGGCTCCCATCGAAGATGGCTCAAGGTATAGAAGACTGAGGTAGCTGGGGAAGAGGTGTCAATGTAGGTACTTTAAAAAATAATTACCTACATATGTTTCTACATTCACTATCCATTCTAGACATACTGCTAAGACAAGCCAGAGTCAGATTTGTACATTTAACATGCCATATCGATACAAACTACAAACATAAAAGAACTAGGTACCTCTAAAAGCACAATTAGCACAACCACCCATTTGCACCACAATCTGGCATTATCTCAGCATATCTCGAGCTATCTCGCCCGGCGAGATAAGGTAAATGCGCTTTAATTGCAACCGCCTTATGCAAATTAGCATTCATAGTGAATAGGCGTCTCTACATAGTGGATGAGATGTCCAGCAGGTTTGTAGTTGTTAGTTTTAATTTTCATTCTGATCAGGTAGGTATCTTCGTTATATTAACGGGCAACGCTTTGAGTAAGACTAATATAATTTAAGACTTTTACTTAATCGGATTGATGTGCCCTTTTTACGAAAGACAAAAGCCTCGGTATTTTATCAATGTAAAGAATTTACGAAATGCTGATTCAAACCCGCTGTAGGTACCTATCCACATAATTCATAATTAGGTTTCGCGATGCTACCTAACCACCAATTTTCAATCATTCATTACAAACACAGTTTCCTAATCATAAGTGCCATAAGTAGATACCTATACGGCTACCACCAGTTTTGACATTGACATAACGCTCACGTTTACGTAACTTACTTTCTATGCATCTCGCTCGTACTCGCATATGCGAGCAATAGTGCAAGCGAGATGTACAGAAAGTAAATTACGTAGACGTGAGCGTTATGTCAATGTTAAAACTGATGGTAGAGGCTCTATATTTCCTATAATTACTTAGGCATATTTCCTCTGTTATAACTTTATAATTTATTGTTAACCTATGTAAGTATTACGATTGTAGATATTCAGTTGTAAAGTCATGCAGACTGTCAAGTGTTGAATAAAGGCCTAGCATCGCCTACTGTCGGTACCTGAGCGCTCCCCAGCGACCCGGCTGCAGCCAGTTGCGGCAGCTATCGCCCACGCGGCCCACTTACGCAGAACCAATAATAATCAATACAATTCACGTAATAATAAACCTTCTGCTCAAGTAATAAGAGCGTCCACACATTACTGGTAAGTTGGGGAACCTGTGTCGCCCGTAGGAGGATGCGGGCTTTCAAACATGTCGCCAGAGCGACATGATTTGATACATAATCTAATGCTAATTAATGGAAATATTCATACCTAATCGGACTATGTAAATTTTGTTTCAGGACCATGAAGTGACCACAAGTGAAGTGTACGAATAAGTAATACTTGCCTTATAAGGAAAACACTTTTAATGACATAAGTGTCACATCCTTTGTTCCATGGAATCCGATTTCCATCGGCTTCTGAATATTTTTATTTCAACTGTCCTAACGTTGAATCAGCTAAATTTGCTTACCCATCTTGGCTGTTAGGCATTTTCAAGACAATGGCACTTCATGACTTGCCGTTAATTCCCTAACCTAATGCTGATGATAGGGAAGCCGGAGCTAGCTTATTTAACTTTCCCTTTTTCGTGATCTGAAGAAAAAGTTTTGTCCAAAACATGGTATGAAAATGGGAATCGAGCTCTTTGCATGTTGCCCTGTCTCTGCTAACCTGCTAACACAGTGCTAGAGTCTGTGCGGAAAGAGAAGAGACGTGAAATGTATGGGGCCCAATACATTCCACGACTCTTCTCTTTCCGAACAGACTTTAACCAATCTTATTCTAATTATCGTTTTAACGCAATATGGCATAGGTAAGTAGGTTATATAGGTACCTATTTCAATATTAAAAGGTAACAAACGTAAGCAACAACATGATCTAAACACGCTTGTAATTTGATAACGTTGTCGTTATAAAGTGCACTGCTATCACTGTTGCGCAAACGCACACGTAATCCACTCCCCCGCGCCACGCGGGCTGCGGCAGCCCTACTTATCGGCAATCGCTTCGTGTGACAATAAGCATGATGGATGATAACTGGAACTCGCCCCCGCTCGGAGTAGATTAACTATGGGATGGAAAAAGACGATCTACTAACTTTCACCGAATTTTAATCGAATGTGTACCTATATCGGAGAATTTTGCAATAATAGGTAGGTAAAGGTAATAATGTGTAAGGGTAAGAATGGTTATCCACCTGTCCAATATTTGATTAAATCAAAATACAAGTAGTTAGGTTAGTCTAGTGAGACGCAATGCACATTTGATGAGAGAGTACGTGCTCTCATTAAGCAAAATGTGAGATGAAAATTATACAAATTTGATAAAATAATGGACAGGTGGAATACCACATTTACTCGTACTGATATTCAAATGAACGTGCTTATATGATCAGTGAATTATTTATTAGGTACAACTTGTAAGTTATCGCTCGTGATAAAATGAAATGTAAGTATGTTTTAAAAAAAAAACATTCAGCCCTTGGTTAATAATCTACCTAGTACAAAGTCCTCTTCTACGATAACCAGCACAACTTATTCTCAGACGAAGATTCAAGTTACGCTCAATGTAATCGATCATAGTTAGTAATTTTTAGTTTTCAATACCACTTAAAATAGAGATAAGAACGCCGCTGAGCCTAACGTAACCATACCATAAAGCTTTAATAATGCAACGACACCGCGTAGCTACAAAATTTCAGCATACTTACCTACTCAATTCACCTTACATAGCATAACGTGTCAAAATTACAAAGTGCGACTTAACAATTACGAATAATGCCAGTAATGACAGCGAGCCGATTACAGCCCACGTGCGGGGTATCGAACCCACTCCCCCGCCGGCGTGCTGACACGAGTGACACGACACATTTACACCTTCGGTGGAAAACAATGAATGACGGACTGCGTAACCAGGTGAAGCAAATTGGAATGGATGGCTTAGTGACGCGACGGTAAATTAATTGTTTTTTCACCCCACCAGCTCGGAAAGGCTTACTTTGCACTTCAAAAACTGATAGCAAAGTTGCATTTTATTCACATGTGAGGCAAAGTAATCAAATGCAAATTTTGAGTTGTTTTCTTATGTTTGTTGGTAGAATTGACTTTTAAATGATGATTTTGGGAGATAAATATTTAATAACATTCATTTGGTTTTGATTTTATTGATATTTTACATTTAATAGGTATTTTCTTCGGGTTGGTGTGGTGAAAAATTTTGTGTTTCACTCGAGGGCAAATTTTGTTTAACCCTCGTGCCTTGAAACCCTCGCAACGCTCAAGATTCCATTTTTCGAACCCTACGCTCGTGGTTCAATTTTGGATTTCGATTTTGGAATCGCTTGCTCGGGTATCAATATTAGCACGTGCGGTTAAACAACAACTCTGCCCCCTTGTAAAACAAATAACTATTGTTGGCATTTACCAGATAGGTATTTCAAACACTTTAGTAGGCTACTTACCTGTTGTGTGAGTAACTTGATTCATATTAACATAACACATTAAACAACATAGAATTGCATTAGGATAATCCCAAATTTGATCGTTGTGTTGAGTCTTCTCTTCTTCATGTATAAATCAAATAGGTAATCTTAGGAGGTAGAAGTAGGTAGAAAGGTATATACGACAACTGGTATGTCTGCAGATGCACCTAATTAGGTGTGTACCTAGTACCTACCTATCTCCCACACGGAATCGACCAACTAGTCTGCTTTACCCTAATTGATTATACTTCCTAAAGATAGCATGATGAATTGACACTGACATCCACGGAGACCGACAATTTGCCAGTGAATTGTGATGTCAATACGCCATGACAATAGTTTTTGCGGTAGTCCGGCGCGTGGGTTATTTTTTTGGTCATGAGTGCTTCTTCACCGCTAATGGGTGGGCTTGGCAAGCTAAAAGACTTAAGTGCAATCAAAACTTTAATGGATATACGTCACTTTTTGGATAGATGCGGTGGTAATGGACTTCCTACGTGCGTTTCGTAGGTACACTGCGCTCTTATTTGTTATGGTTAATATTCGGGGCCATATTTTGTTCGTCCATTTGTCTTGTTACTCTTGTTCACAGATAGTCGAGAAGTCCGGTTAAGGTCATTGTGGTTTTAATGAGCTACTCTAATGTCCACATTTTCCCTTACAATTTGTTTATTAAGTGTGTAGGAAAACCCTTAGTCAGTATGGAATAAATATGTGACTAATTATTGATGTTAACATACTATCCTACTTATTACTACCTACCTGCTTACTACTCTTGCAAACTCCATTAGGTATAGACCATTAGACGGTAATAAATCAAGCGAATCTATGGTCCAACGCCAGTTTATAATACATTATAGTGGCAATAGGCAATGTCTAATTTTTGTCTAATACTTTTATTTATAAGGTAGATACAAACATTAAAAATAAAATAAACTAACTTATCTATAAAATAAAACTAAATTAAAACTAATACTAAATAAAATAAAATTAAATTAAAATACGTCTAAGAAATTGGGCCCCTTTGGCATGGTGCCGAGGACGCTGGCAGCATTTCCCCGCTGTATTGCGAAGCTAATACGTTGAGCGAGAAAGCTGCCAGCTCTTCGGTCACCAGTGAAATCGATAAGCCTTTTTGAAAGGTCTTTAAAAAGTTGTAGGGCATTAGGACCCCACGGGCCAAGGGTCTCAACCCCAAATGGCATAAAAATATACTCGGAGCCGAGACCCCTGTACATCTGGAATTTGAGCTTTTCGGCCGCTTTAGCCGCCGCACCTGCTTGGTGACTGGTTCCCGTGAGGTGGAAAGGGGCCAGAGTGTCAACGCAGGTAGCGTCCCACACTAGCACCCTTCCCAAACTCCAAGGAACCAGGGACATACCGTCCGGTCTCTTGCCGTCGTCTCTAGCCATGCCAGTTGGCTCCAGTAGAGCTGGCACGTTGACGGATGCAAGAGACCGGCGGATTATGTCATTCAGTGCGGCGTGTCTTGAAAAGCGGCCAGCACTTTTTTGACAGGATAGCCCGTGGTGTCCTAATTCATCGACTTCACTGCCGCAGGGGCACCTGTGTGGAGCACAGACGCGGACTCCAAGCCAAAGACAGGTCGCGACGCGGAGAGTGTCCGGCGTGAGGAAGGTTCCAGTGTTCGGTGAAGGATAAGCCCGGAGCCAATCACCGGACTCCCTCGACGCCGAAGCCAGTAGTCTGGCCCGTTCGCGGCCTGTACTACGGCTTAGGAGGGAATTCACTGAAATTTGGCACATGATGTCATCCCAGCTCCTTTGACAATTTGGATGAGTTGGGAAATCCTTGTTCGGGCAAGCACTTGACCAAGCTTTCTTAGCTTCGTCCAAGCCCATAGTTTGAGGGAAGTCCCCGTAGGATTTTACCTATGAGATTTGGGCATTTCTCAGGAGGGCCATTTTTACGTGTCCGGGGCAATAAATGATTGAATTTACTGTTCAATAAATCTGAATTAATTTAGGCATGATCTTCAGCCTATATTCTGTCTGGCACACTATCAAATTATTTATTTACTATTTATAGACTACAAGAAAAAAAAATCCAAATGTGAAAAATGATGTTCGGTGGGAGTGTCCCGCACCCAGATTTTATGAAACAAAAAATTATTACTCAAGATGGGGTATTAGATCGGAGTTATTAAGGGTATTCACGCAGAAGGTATTAGTTAACTTATCATATTCTTTATATCAAAATAATGTGTTTGCTGAACTCATCGAATAAAACACAGACTTGCTGAGGGACACATCCAGATCACGGCATCTAAGATCTATTGTTGAAGCGGCAGATTTTTCCTTAGTGCCCTTGCAGGCTACGCACCGCAATTCTGACTCCCCTGATACATGGCTGGACGTGATTCTGACATCGTCGTTAGATAACGTTATTAACTCTGGCCAGTTTCTGGCACCGGGCTTCTCACGCCACGATTTGATTTTCTTAACATATAAAGTCAAGCCACCCAAACCAAAACCGGTAGTCGTACATTTGCGGAGCTTTGCCCGACTTGATATAAATCTTTTGAAGCGGGACGCCGCTTCGGCTGATTGGGCTGCCGCGTTGGGTGCATCAACTGTAGATGAGAAAGTAGCCAATTTTAACTCCTCTCTCTTAAAGTTATTTGATGCACACGCGCCGGTTCGCGCAGTGAGACTGAGGCGACCGCCTGCTCCTTGGATCACAAGGGATGTTCGGATGGCGATGGCTAAACGGGATAAAGCGTTTCGTAAATACAAGAAGGATCGGAGTGAGGGTAACTGGGGTATTTTTAAAGCTGCTAGAAACCGCTGTAACCAAACGGTAAGGGCAGCAAAGCGTCGGCATATCCACGAAAATGTCTTGAACTCATCCCTTGCTGACACCTGGAAATTTTTGAGATCGCTTGGCATTGGTAAAGGTAAACCTGATATAGATTCTTCTTCTTTTACATTAAACCAGTTAAATTCGCATTTTTCTAAAACATCAACTCTCAATCCATTAATTAAATTCAAAACTTTATCTCTCATTGCCTCTTTTACTTCTCCAGATATCGTTCCTTTTACTTTTTCTCCTGTCGCCATTGAAGAAATCCGCAAAATTATAGTATCAATTAAATCTAAGGCCGTTGGCCATGATAATGTCAGTCGTCTTATGATTATTCACATTCTGGACAGCGTCTTGCCAGTTATTGCTCACATAGTCAATACTTCTCTACTCACTGGCGTTTTCCCATCATGCTGGCGTAAGGCGTTTGTCATCCCACTCCCCAAAATTAATAATCCGAGCTCACTTAGCCACTTTCGTCCCATATCTATTCTCCCGTTTCTGTCCAAAATACTGGAGGCCGCGGCCCACAAACAGATCTCACACTTTGTTCATAGCAACAGTCTCCTTTCACCGCTGCAGTCTGGTTTCCGGTCTGGACACAGCACCACCACTGCTCTACTTAAAGTTACAGAGGACATAAGACTCGGTATGGAATCTTCCAAAGTTACGGTGTTAGTGCTGATAGATTTCTCCAACGCCTTTAATGCGGTAGACCATGACCTACTTTTGGCTACTCTTACTCATTTGCAGGTTTCTTCAGATGCCACAAAGTGGTTCTTTTCATATCTTTCCGATAGAGCCCAGGCAGTCCGTGCCAGCCGCTCGTTATCTGATTGGTCTGAACTGAGTACTGGAGTACCTCAAGGCGGTATTCTCTCTCCTTTTCTCTTTTCAATTTTTATTAATCTTATTACCGCCAAGATTCGATGCTCTTACCATTTGTACGCAGACGATCTTCAGCTGTACGCGCAAGTTGACGTGGAAGATATAAACACGGCTATCCCATCAATAAATGCTGACTTGGATTACATCGCCGAGTGGTCTGCTAGCTTTGGCATTTGTGTAAATCCAGCTAAATGCCAAGCCATAATTTTAGGTAGCCAGTGGCAAATGTCTAGGTTGAGTACAGTACCTGTTGCTCCGATCCTTTTTGAGGATACTGTAATTCCGGTGAGCAGTCGGGTTAAGAATCTCGGATTAGTTTTAGATTCCAACCTTTCCTGGTCTGGTCAGCTCTCGGAGACAAGTCGGAAGGTCACAGGTACACTTAGAACTCTATATAAATTTAAAAACTTTCTGTCTGTAAGCACGAAAAAAATGTTAGTGCAGTCCTTAGTGTTACCAATAATTGATTACGGGGATGTGTGTACTACTAATGCCACTCAGGAATCACTCAATAAACTAGACCGTCTACTCAATAACTGTATTAGATTTATATTTGGACTTCGTAAATACGATCATGTCTCCTTTTACCGCCGGCAGCTCAACTGGCTCTCCATCCGTCGTCGTAGGTCCTTTCGGATCCTTTGTATCCTATTTTCGATCCTGTTTGAGCCTTCTGCTCCTGGATATCTCAAAAGTAAATTCGTCTTCGATACTCCTCGTCCAGGATGTGAGCTGCGTACCTCCCGCGTTCTCAAACTGACCATACCTTCTCACCGTACTGGTTTTATGACTAATTCTTTCGCCGTCCAGGCTAGTCGTCTTTGGAATTCACTCCCTCTAAATATTAGACAAGCTCCAAGTAAGTTTTCTTTTAAGCGGTTGTTGCGTAAGCATTTGCTAAAACAAGAGTTCGAATAATATCCATCATTATTATATTTATAGTATGTATTGTATAAATATGTAGTAGTTTATATATATTTTATTTATTTATGTAGTTTATATGTATAGTTTGCTTTTTTTATATTCACTGAATAGGTATATTTCTCTCTCTGCACCAATTGTAGATGTCTGTTTGGCCCTATGGTTGACTGGTAGAGAATGCTATTTGGCATTAAGTCCGCCATTTGTACATTTTTGTATATACTTTGTGCAATAAAGTTTAAATAAATAAATAAATAAAACCAAATTTACGATGTGTCCCGGGCTAGTGCCTGATTTCGGTGTAATTTGCAAAACATGTCGGTACTCCTTCAAAGTTGTAAACCAGGAACTCAGTGACTCAAACATAGTATACTTTAGTTGTGCCTTAACCGTTGGATAAAGTAGAGGTACAGTCATAGTATAATAAAGTGATTTTTTAAAGGTTTCTCCGTACTTCGGTGGGTTTGGTTCTATGTTTTTTTGAGATCGGTGGTGCAATTTACTCCGAAAGTTTTAGTGCATTTATCGTTATGCAAGTGATTAAGAAATCCTCGAGAGTACGTATATCCATCATTATTACATCTCTTCTGTATCACTCATGCTATTTCTGTAATTGCTAAAAAGCGATTAATTTTGACATCGCTGGTGTTGATTTCCTTGGATTCGGTGGATTTTCTGACCACCGATATCAAAAAAGTGATCACTGAATTCAAATCCCGCTTTGTAAACTAGTTTGTTGTACTAATTTATCACACCTAAAAAGTGCAAGATATGCTGTATAAACGTAAAATTATGTTTGTAAGTAAATTAAGTCATGATAGGTACAAAAAAATCACTAGTTTACTATGAGTAGTTTTTTTAAACCAGACGTGTGTTGAGACTTGTAGACCCAATGTTTCTTTCTCTGTCTTGATATTCTCTTCAAACCAATGAAGTAAATTATGTTAATTGTCCTCTGTATCACCTGAGGTGCTACACCTCGATACCTTTAAACGTGTCAGCCATGTTAAATGAATGCAGTCAATTAGATCCCACTTTTTTTAAAATAACTTGTGTATGTAAGTACTATGCAAGGTGCACCCAAGGGACAGGATGTTCAGAACAAGGGATTAATAATAAAGTGGCCTTCTAATGTCGACATTGCTTTAAATGCACAACGTACTAAGCGTACCTTACTGACCAATATTTCTAAATGATAGCCATAGACACAAATTGAACATAGCAAATGTTTTAACAATCCTCAATGTCTTATGTCTTTATGTCTTTATGTCTAAATATAGGAGTTACAATTTAGCTCAAGTGTTTGAGGGTGCTGGAGATCATAATTAATAGGTAATTAGATCTTCAAGCATTAGTCGACCACTTCAAATAGTTTTGAATTGATGGAGTTCACGCTTTAAAACTCTGTTATTCAAAAATACTTATTTTCTATATTGCATCACATTGCTTTATAAGTGCATTAAATATTTTTTGAGCATTGAACACCACTCAAAAGTTTCTTGTTTATCGGGTGTAGGTAACATAAGTGTCGTTTTGATACGTGTGCGGTCGGATTGTGTGAAACAAACATCTTCTCCTTCATGGCACTAATGTGCGAATTTGTGGTCGACATGTCTGAAACTCGTTCTAAGACCATACATCGCCCTAATATATGAGGACAGTCAAATAATGTGGGATATCTTCTAGAGATATTGTTTTACAACCCTTAGTTAGTTTATTTTAAAATCTTTTAGATATAGAATCTATTAAATTTATGTAAGCTTTCGAGATCATTAGCCTTGTTACATCGCTTATAATCAAATAAGAATGAAAAATATGATTGAAATGTAATATAATTGAGACATAAAATTGAAATGTGATTTTTGTGTAAGTTATGCATTATTGAATTCGGTGACGCCAATTGATTTCAGTGCCTGCACATGATTTTGGTGTTTTTTAAATCTCAAATATCTTGAAAACTATAAGGTTCTAATGGAGGCCTCCACTACCAATATTTTTTATATTAAGGCTAGATTTTAGGAAATAAAGTCGCATATCAAATAAGTTAAAAAAAAATTTTGCACCGAAGTCAGGCACCGAAGGTCATCTCTGAGAATCGCCCATTTGCGGAGCTGTGGACTGAAGACAAAAAAGCTGGCAAGGATACACTAGAATTTTTTCTGATCCCTAGCCCACCATGACGGATGGGTAGGGATGCTTGGGTCCAGGAATCGTCGCTGAGCTGAATGTTGAGAATGGATTCCAAACTTGACTTAATAAGGTCATCTAAAGGTAAAATAATATTTTCGAATTTCGCAGCGAATGGCGTATGTCAATTTAGGGACAAAAAGCAGAATTTAAGAATTGTAATTGCGTAGTGAGGACTTATTTCAAGAAGGCGGGTTGAAAAGATTTTGAATTTGGAAATTGAATTTTGTATATAGTTTGGAAAAGACTCTTCGAAAATAGGAGACCCTAGGAGTCAAAGTGACTCGTTGTTAACTGTTTTTATGTTTGGAGTTCGGAGTTAGTCATAATATAGTCTAATACATCATAATATTCATAATACCATATATAGATATGACCTAGGTAGATAAAAGTTCCTATTTAACTCAAATCTTCAACACACTTAGATAGTTCGCTGCGTAAGTAAGTATGTGTTATGTTATGGTTTTAACTCACTAATAAGGGCGCTGCTGTAGTGAAGTTTTTGATAGAGGTTTTTATATTTAGAGTTATAAATAACGAATCAAAGTACAGTCGCCATCAGATATATAGGAGCGGCCAAGGTGTTCACAATATCTGAACACGCGCTCTAACGCCCTGACAATAGAGGCGTGTTCCGATATTTGTGAGCACCTTGGCCGCTCCGATATATCTGATGGCGACTGTACAACAACTAAAAGTATCGCCTTGTATCATGCATGCATGCAAGGTATCCAAAATAACAAGGTAACATTTTTTAGGTAGTTGGTACAGTTAGCAGCAATTTCTGTTGGTAACTGTACCAAAAACCTAAAATAGATTTACGAAGTTTAGGAGTCCGCTTTAAATAACATAATTTAAACAAGTGTTCTATATTTCACACCTAAAAATACAAACACACACGCACACAGTATACAAGTCCTAGTCAATAGGTAACCTACCTACCTATATCTATCGCTAAAAAGCGATTTATTCCAGACTATTACTCTAATATACATGCCTACTCTTCTAGGAGCTATGGGTAGCAAAAACTCTTAAAATTACTCTTACTACTTACTATATTTGGTGCTTTTAAATAGGTACATGAGTACATATTGTGAATATAACATCATTATTCTGCAAGCTAAAGACCTACGCAGTCATGCCAAAACCACAATCAGAACTCCCCAATAAGTAAGTATTCAATAAAAGCCAATTTAGTTATAACAATCTGATCACACCAAAAATAGTGGTCGATAAATTGTCCGCGTTTTGGCCGTCCTCGAGTTATTTCCTTATGCCCTGTCAATGGCCATTTTGCCCATTTTGCATCTCGCCGATGCCAACATTGTCTTGCCTGTTATGGTTTATGGTCGCCATCTTAACCGCCATCTTCGGTAATCGGTTACTCATTGGTATTTTTGGCGCGAAATGGCATTACCGCGATTTGCACTTAGTCCTACGCAATTATTATAATGACGGGCTAAATATTATTATTATTATTATTTATTATTATTAACACACAGTACAGAACATATAATAGAACAGGTCCCTGCAAAACTGTATTTACAGTTTGCCTGCAGGTAAGAGTCTCTACATACACATGTATTTAATTGTGTACTAATTTTAAATTATTATTAAATCTTTTACATCTAAACACTTAGTGGCACTTGCACATGTGCAACTGTCACTTAAGTGTTTGCAATAGGTACAGTTTTAGGGCGCTTTTAAACTTATTTTTATTTGGCTCATGACGAATGTTCTCGGGTAGACTATTCAGGAAATACGGAACTCTTTTCCTAAGAGTTCTGTCACCAAAATAGTTACTAACCCGGGGGACTTCAAATTTTCGCGCAGCTAGCTCTAGTCGCTCTACGCTTTTAATTAAGGAATTAGATTACTGGGTTATATGTATACCTATCCATCATGCTAAGAGTGAGAGAAGTAAGGTAAGTACGGGATTGAAAAGCTTGATTACCTACTACTACTATTCTATACTAGTTATTCTATTGTATTCTTCTACTATTGTATACAATTCTGAGTCGACTAAAATAAGACTATTTCTACTATACATATAGTAATATCTATAACCAAAATGTATAAAAAAATTAAACGAAATAACACTGTAAGTACTGCACTGTGACATAGGCTCATCAGCTAAATAGCTGCTCGCCTATAATTATATGTATAATGATGATAATGATACAATTACTGTTCACTGAATGAAAAAGAGGCTCGTTGTATTTCGTTCTATCGTTTGGTTTTGTCCTCTTGACCGTGGCGACACATGATTGATCAAATTCATTATAGTAAAGTAGGTACCTACATTAAAGTGTTTCGTAATAAAGTCATTATAGTTTATTCGGGAGAATCGGGAGCCCATAGTGAAAGTATGGATTACACTGTTATTTATACCAAAGTACGGTCTTAATTCAACCATCAAAGTCGACGGGAAGTAAAAATCCTCTTTAAAGAGTTTACATAACTCTCATGTCCAATTAAGATTTATTGTACTTACAGTCAGCAGCAGAAGTTGCTAATCGGACGAGATGTTCAAAATTATCTTGATGCGACTTTATTATTAAGAGAATAAGAGCGTGTCAAGGTAATTTTGAACACCTCACCCGCTTAGCAACTTCTGCTGCTGACGGTACCTATTTACGAAATAAGAATTTTTAATCAAAATTAAAATTAAATCCAGAGTTATTTTATACAAATATATTTCAACAGTGAAGTAACACATGACAATGTGGGTATGTAGAGGTATTATAAAAGAGAAATACCTACTGTAAATTTTGAGTCAAGCAAAGTATGGTCATAGGTATGGTACAATGTTATTAGTTGACTACAGGCTGATTTCCAATCTCTTCGTCGTCAACAAAGATTCGGGGGTCCGTCTTGTGTTTTGGGAACCATTGGCTTGATAAGGATGCCTGGCGAGATAAAAAATACGCTTACAATTTAGCTACACAGCTGAAGATAATTTTGACTTTAGATTAAATCCTACTACCTACTTTAATTTCATACAAAATATTATAAACACGAAAGTAGCTCAGTGTGTTATTTTTTTGAAATTTAATTCAGTACTGAATCAATATTGAACAGAAATTTGGAATGCAGAAAGCACACTAGTGATTGTCAAAGGACATAGGTAGACAACTTTATTTTGGAAATCCACCGTTGACAAGGAGGGATGGAGCGGTAATTACGTAGACCGAATGCCACTCTCAACCGCAGCAGACACAGCTAGTTTATAATAAAAAATTAAGTTGTGAGTAGGTAGTATGTCATACCAAAACATCAGAACGAAATTCGATAAAAATGGTTCACTGATATTTTCTATAAGTCCTTTGTGAGGATAGACCTAAGTACCTTACAATTATAGACCTTTTTCGTCTGCTCTCTCGATATCTTTTTTTTATCCTGGGGATAAAGAGAAAAGCATCCATATTCCTTTTTCTTTTCATTATGTCTTGAATTCAGATCGGAGCATACCTATAAAATAAAACGTTAAACTTCAATCAAAATTTCTTAATGTAAGCGTAAGCACAAAAGTTTTTACTAAATTAGTACCTTAGTAGTAATTGCACGTTACCTCGTACATAATTTTAGCTAAAATGAGTTTTAAGAATTTAAAAAGGTACCAGTCTGGTACGCGAAAATAAGAAGATAGTAGACTCAGTCAACTATTGCATTTACTATAAGTTACTAACTATAGGTAGGTTTAAAGTCAACTAGGAACCCTTATAGTTTCGACATGTCCGTCTGTCTGTCCGAGGCTTTGCTCCGTGGTCATTAGTGCTAGAAAGCTGCAATTTGGCATGGATATATAAATCAATAATTTAGAAAAAGTCGTACAATAAGGTACAATATTTTTAAGGTAAAGTGGGGTGTAATTTTTTTTTCTCTATGATCGTACAGTAATTTTTCATGTGGAGTGTAGTAATTGTAAGAAAGTCTACAACTAACAATACCACTTATCGGCCTTAAAATACATTCGATATCTACTTCTATTAGTTACCAGCAGTCTAATCAAGTAGTCCCGGAATATTGTGAAAATCAGGATGGTCGCAATGACAGCAAACAATAGCGACATGGTAAATTATGGGTAGGTATCGTGTGGTAATGCACTGAGTTGTTCTGCGGAGATGTCGCCTGTCGAACTGGTGGCCTTTAAGCAGAAGATGAGAAGGAAATTATTGCTAGTTTTTGCATTTTTATAATTTTGACGTGACATATACTATGAAGGCTTCCATAGACAGAGTTTTATTTTTAAGAAGCTGTTAGAACCCACCTATTTCATCGGTACAAAGATCCGTTAGGTAGAGTCTGTGTGGAAAGTGAAGAATCGTAGAATGTATAGGATAATGATGAGATCCCATACATTTCACGACTCTTCTCTTTCCGCACAGACTCTATATAAATTATTTCTAGTATTTCTACCCTTATCTGTTATTTGATTCAACCAATATTATACATTATATTGTATGCTAAATACACGCATAAAATAAGCTAGAAAATAAGCATAATCGTTAAATATCAAATTTAGTCGTCTTTCGATAAACATTTATTACATAAGAGTAGGTAAGTACTAAATATCTAGCCGGACGTTAACAACGTTATTTCGATATTAGGTAAGATATTTAGGAACTTCTAAGAACGTACAACCTAGCTACATTTACGTTTAGCTTTATACATTACATGCCATATTAGTGACGAATTGACGATACCTTGTACCTAGGTGCGGTCATCGACTGTAACCAATTATGACACATTAGCGCGTTTTGTTGCTGACACTGCCGAATAGACGAGGCCTTACATAAGAGCTATATTTGAGTGGATTTTTATGAGCTGATAAAATTATCCCTCGCTCTATGGATTGTAATACCCAATAAGTGCTTAATGATTGGCCTACATTACATTGTATTAATTTAAGTCAAGTCTTACTTTCCTGATTTTTAATATTTTTGGCCCATACGTTTCAACAGTTACACGGTGGACACATTTGTTTTAATTTTGGAGTGAATGTCTCCAGAGATACCTATGCACTGAATATTTCAAAGCCCTTATTTTGAAAGACCCATCCAACAATACCCCACATCGTAAGGTAGAGTCAGACCAAGAATAGTCTGCAGCGGATTTGATAGCCCACGCAGTGAAAGTGTTATTTTTATAGTCAAACTTCTATGAAATTATGACGTATAAATGACACTTGCACTGCGTGGGCTATCAAATCCGCTGCAGACTTTTTTTGGTCCGACTTTATCCCATATTGAAAAATTTACTATATTGAAAAATTTCAACTTCTCTATTTAATGAGCATACAAAGAATTATAGGATCTTTGGAAATATTCAATTCATCCCCACTTTTATGTACCTACTTATTAATAAAAACAAAGTAGGTATATAACTTAATTAAAATTACATATTAACTCAATTATTCCAACAGAAATTGCACACAAGTCGTCAACTATTGAAATTAGTCTGTCAAGTATTTTCACCTTATAGTTACTCATAAAATAGTTAATAAAGTTAGACCAAGAAAAGTCTGCAGCGATTTTGATAGCCCTCGCAGTGCAAATGTTATTTTAAACGTCAAACTTCTATGAAATTATGACGTATATGTAAATAACACTTGCACTGTGTGCTATCAAAATCGCTGCAAACTTTTCTCGGTCTAACTCTACCAATAGTTGATTTATTATGTCAACTGGTGATTTGTCGACATATGAGTATATTTTTAATTTAATTATCTACACTTTATTCGTTCATGATTCATGGCTGTAGCTGTGGGTGGCGCCCACTGGCGTCGGTTCTAATAATTATGTCAATAAACAAATAATAATCATGCGCAAGATACTTAACTTACTGTAATATGATTTCAATAAGTAAGACAAATTGTTCTGGAAGACAATAAATATTTGACGTTACGGGTGTCATGGTCCGATTAAAACTTGTATTTACATTATTTTTTTTGCAAAAAATGCTATATTAATGGAATGGAATAAAATCAGGAGGACAAACTACAAAATCTAGTTAGGTAAGTTGGTACTAAGTAGTTTACCTAGTCTCGTAACTTAGGCTAATAAACTTCCTACCTTATTACCTACGTACGTACTTACATTTTAAAGTTTACATTACCAACTTGCAAGATATTCATAAAATAATATTAGTGCTCTAAATGGCGTGAAAGCGCCACAATTTGCATCCCAATAAAAAGCGAATGGATCAGTTTATAACCATATTACCATTTGCCAAGTTAATGCTCTGCTTTGTCCAAGTTATTTATGGAATCTGTTATGACTATAACCAACCTAAATCAGGTCTTGCGAAAGGTGCCGTATGGCCTTACGGGCGATACGCCATATCGGCGATATTTGGTTATGAGTGTAACGCCAAAAGACCAACCTCCAGCCACCCACGGCGCGCACGCAGGTATGATGGACAGAGTGGCTTGTATTTACAGCAAGGCTGTTAACTGACCACATGTGGATCTTATGCCTTTGTAGTAAGGTTCACGAATTGCCATTTGACAGTGTTGACGATGGCAGATAATACATCTATTAAGGTATAGTTGCTGGTAAATAAACCATTTTGCCATTAGTGTAGGTAGACCCTAATGTTCCCATTATTCCGAAATTATGTAGAGGACCGTTGTTATAGGACCGTTTGATGTGAATGGAGATAATACCTACATCGATGTTTCCTATGCTACCACATTTTTAATTTAGATAAGGCGGATGAAACATTTGTTTTCACCACATCAGCAGGTAAAGGCTCTCTTAATTGTTCAATAACATAGAGAGAACACATTTGGGGCAAAGTAATCAGATACAAATTTTAAGTTGTTTCCTTATGTTAGCTAGTAGAATTGACTTTCAAAGGATGATATTGAATAATAAATATTAAATGACGTTCATTTGGATTTGATTTTGTTTCTTACAGTTAATATTTTCTTCGGGTTGGTGTGTGGTGAAAAAATTTGTGTTCCACTCGGGGGCCAAATTTGTTTAAGCCACGTGCTTTGGAACCCTCACAACGCTCAAAATTCCATTTTTCGAACCACTCGCTACGCTCGCTCCTGGTTCAATTATGGATTCATTCCTTTGCTCGGGTTTCAATATTAACACGAGCGGTGTAACAACAACTTTGCCGCCTTGTAAAACAAATAACTATTTAAATTAATTAGTACCTATAATTAATTAATTAGGTACCTTTCCAGTCATGTGAATGCGAGAGAAAAATCCATAACATTCACTACACGCCAGACATTCAAATTTGCATCCCGCAGCCGTCCCGGATTCCTGCTTAATTTGCCTACAGCAAGATTTAGGCTTTCGAATGATGCCCAAATGGGTTGCGCATTCGATTCCCACGCTTGGCAAATATTCGTCAAAGTATGCAAGTTGAATGTATGAATGGTTTGCTTCATCTACTTACTCTTAACAGCAGGAATTTATAAAACGACCAGTATTTTTAACCGACTTCTAGATATCAAAAGGAGGAGATTCTCAATTCGGTTGTATGTTTTTTAAATGTTTGTTACATCATAACTCCGTCATTATTCGACCGATTTTAAAAACTATTTTTTTATAATAGTAGATACCTACCTACATACAGTAGGGTTCATTTTTTGTCAAAACCCAGCTCTGATGTTGGGTTCAATGAGGAATCGAGGGAAGTTTTCAACGAGACATAGTTATTTCGAAAAACTTGATTTTCTAAAAAATATTAAAGGCAATTTTTTTTTTTACTGCATACATTACCGCATACGCATGAGTTTTTGAGCAAATAATTTTTAAATAATTACTAAACTCACTTTTTTGGCAATTTTAATAGCTAAAATAAGTTAAGTAGGTACCTACTCCAGTGTTTCCTAACATTCGTCGATTTAGTACCTAGTGAAATAAAGTCCGTAAGGCGTTGGAATACGGATCACTTCCATATAAAGTGTAAGTATAATCATAGCGTTCCCTTCTAAAATACAGGGCTATTTAAACTTTTGTATAAAATGGGTGGGTATAATGTAATGTTACCTAGCCGTTTTTGCTCTTTTCCTTATAAGTCGCATACCTACAGCATTTTCTAAAGTGTTAGGGTTGTCACTTAAGAAAATCTGTTACAATAGTAGTGTCAGTAAATCTTTTCTATGTAGGTAGGTAAGTAGGCTTTCTTCTTGCCTACGTAGAAAAGTGTACGTAACACTCTGCTGGATGGAAAACTGCCCGAAAACTTTTCATTAGTCAGTCATCGGTATCCCTATACCTACCTAACTTTTTTATAATTTATATATCTTTTGCCTAATTAACAATCAACTTACGTTTCACAGCAGTATTCCAAAAACTCTCTCCAAATCCATACATTAGCATCCAAAGCTCATAATCAATCACAACACAAATCACAATAAAACTAGGCAATCAATCGGCTAAATAAGTCACTAGAAAAGCTTATTCAAATTCACCATTCAAGTTTGGCGCGTAAATGTCATTAAGAACTCAACAGATTAAAAATCCAAGATGGCGTTCAGGAGCGAGGCTCACACGATACTGGCATTCTGCTACTGCAGCGGGACCGTGGGCTGCCGCTGCCGCCCACTGCTGATCTCACGGGCCAGTTCACACTTGCTGTGCCTCCGGTGAATGTTGCTAATGACATGCTGATTTGGCACCGTTGCATAAAGGACTAGTTGAAGATGTAAATACAAACTGGTCCTTTAAGTATTACCTAGATGAATATTGTATGGGTATAGTCACTATAGTCAGCAGGTCAGCAGCGACATTTCTGCTAGGTTTATTAACAATAGGGACCTATAGATACACCGCATAATTCAGACGGTTGATGAGAAGTTGTTAATAGTTATTTGTTTTACGAGGGGGCAAAGTTGTTGTTTAACCGCTCGTGCTAATATTGATACCCGAGCAAGCGAAGGATTCCAAAATTGAACCACGAGCGTAGCGAGTGGTTAGAAAAATTTAATCTTGAGCGTTGCGAGGGTTTCAAAGCACGAGGGTTAAACAAAATTTGCCCCCGAGTGAAACACAAAATTTTTCACCACACCAACCCGAAGCAAATATGAATTGTAAAATATCAAACAAAATCAAACCAAATCAAATTCAAATGAATGTTATTAAATAAGGTAAAGGGCCCCTGTTTCGGCAGGTTAAGGCCCTTGAGAGTTTGTATATTTTTTTTTAATATTACTAAGCATATCAATACCTTGAAAGCTTTTGAGTAAGTTATATTAGTTCTTTGTTAATAATTTAATGTATAAACTATAGGTTTTTAGTTGAAACTTTTTTTTTTGAATTTTTTCGTGAACCTCTTATTTGGCTCCCATTTCGTGATACAAGTTTAGCTCGGCTCCTAAGTTCGTGAATTCGTGTCCCCTGTTTCGGAATACATTTGGTGATAATTTGCTGATAATCATTTTAAATATTTAACGGTCTTACCTACTTACGAGTAATTGTAAGGTCAAATTAAAAATAATATTTAAAAAAAATGTTAAATTGAGAGCTAGCTTAAAGTTTTTTGCACTCGTCGACTTTAATGGTTGAATTAAGACTTTGTAAACCATATGGGTACTTTAATACTTGATTAAAAGCCGAACTATACAAATAAAAAAAAAATAAATAAATAAATAAATTACAAAAAAAAATTAACTATCTTATACATTAAATATAAACATACTTACACAAAAATAAATCAAATAAATTGAATTATAAATAAAATTGTGCTAGTAGTTAATATGAGAATATACGTGGAATATACCTTAATTTTTTAAACTCGGGTCACATTCAAACTCGTTTTATGAGAATTCTAGTGAAAAAACATATACCGAATTTCGCTCATACGAAACTTCATGAAATACATTAAATGTTTTTTAATTTATTTTTTTAATTATCTTCGTTGTTATATTTAAAAACAAGCACTCACAATGTATCTAGAAAACCCTTGATTCGTTAGTGGCACGAAATAGGAGACACACGTAAAATAAAATGACCGCTATTTCCTGAGTCGATTTATTGCAATTTTAAGGTATTTCTATGCATATATTCAATCTTTTTTCTTATCTAATCAATTACTAAGGAACCCACAGAAACACTCCCAAAAACTTTTATTCGAATGGGTTTAGCTTTTCCTTCCTATAAGCTTAACAAGTGAGAGCGCGCACCTTACGCCTAAAAAAAGTGCACGCATAACTACAACACAGCTGTTCGCGGCCGTCTGACAGTTTCGACCGTCGTATTACTCTCAGTTTAATCACTAAAATATTGGTTATTGTTTTATTGACGAGATTATATAATAGGTAGGTACAGATTTTTTCATATGTATAATTTGAATAAAAAATATTTGAATTCCTTATTATTTGCGCCAGAAACAAAACTAACGAAATAACGTACTAACACGATCTTGGGGCCCGTTACCTTATTTATCATCCAAAATCATCATTTAAAAGTCAATTCTACCAGCAAACATAAGAAAACAACTCAAAATTTGCATTTGATTACTTTGCCTCACATGTGAATTACTGATAGCAAAGTGCAACTTTGCTATCCGTTTTAGAAGTGCAAAGTAAGCCTTTCCGAGCTGGTGTTGTGAAAAAATTATTACGAGTGTCTCCTGTGTGGTTTCCACCTTCGCTGAGACAATATAGTGTAACTCTTATTGACCACATTTTCATGGGGTATTTCGACTTCCTACCGCAGTAAACGTCTTAATTAATTATATCACACACAAAGTTTTTTCAACATTTCTGCCTTTAAATTATCGCTATGCTCGTGGTTCAATTTCGTTTGCTCGGATAACTATATTAGGATGAAGGGTTATACAACAACTTTGCCAACTTGTAAAACAAATAACCTATTTTGCCGAAACTGTCTATTGCGGCGTGTTACGGTTCCCATTAACATTAATCATGAATATCATGAGAATTCAGTGACGGTTTCGCATTGATTCAATAGCTGGCGGCGGCTGTTGACACTGTGACGAATCCATAACTGTACCTAGTTACTGTATTTACCTATCACTGTACCTGTTGATGTCACATCCGATATCAGCTTCAAAATAAATGGGAAATAGTGGCAGATTAGTTTAACCCAAGGAACAATAGTGCGTGTGAAACTGATTTGACTACCCTATTCTGCCTGCAAAAAATAGGTATACCTACGAATATGTAGGTAACATACGGGTTACCTAAGCGTAGAAACTGTTAACTATGGATTGCGTTACGTATAACAATAACTGTAATTTACTATTATTTGTTGAATAATTATTAGGTATACATACAATATTTTTCCTTCAAATGTTTCGGACTAGTACCTAAACAATTTCCGGAAATTGCGACACATCATCAGCAAAGGCCGATATGCTTCTCGAACCCGTTGAGATTCTTAGAAGGCAAAACCACGAATAAATTGCCGTTAAGCTTAGAATAAATTTAAAAGTGGAAAAATTACTGTCCTGTTACTGTGTTTAAGAAGTGTAACACTCTTACGGTAGATGTCACTAGGGTCCCCTTGACCCATAATATGGAGGAAAGATTTGCTGGCTATGGATGAGGTCTTGGTGGCTCAGATGGCAGAGCGCTGGAGTATCGATCCAGAGGCCGTGAGTTCAAGTCTCACCCAGGACAGTAATTTTTCCACTTTTAAATTTATTCTAAGCTTAATAGCATCGTTCGCAGACGTTTCTGCTTGTTAAAAATTAAATTGCCGTTGTTAAGTTAGTAGGTAGGTATTTATCAGTGAGTGACATGAGTGTGTAATCATGTAACGATCTATGTTTTGCCCCGAATATTATCTATTTAGGTACATAGGAACAATACATTCAGATTTGAGCAAAGATGTTTGAAATACCGTTTACCTAAAAGTGTAATTGTCTAAGGTCTATCTATTACTCTGGTGTGAACCATTAATAGTTCAAATTCAAATGTATTTATTGGAGAATATTATATCCATGTGTCTAGGGGTACCTGAGAAAATTCTGCTCTACCGTCGCTTCAGCAAATTAAAACGTGATAGAGATTTTGAATTATTATTTTATTAGGGGGAATCACAACTAATTTACATTGTTGCAAGTTCAGTAATAGAATTGGAAATGATAACAAGATACACAGTATAGCAATAGCGGCATTTATCGATGAGGCAACACTAGCGATAATGATGTCTTTTGTGTAGGTACTAGTCATTGGCGCTATACTTCCAGAGTGCTCATTGCGTTGGGCATGTAGTCGAAGAGAATAGCTTTCTTATTGTAGGCGCATCGGAACAAGTTCCAGGTACGGTCCTCGGGCGTGTCGCCGTACTGGTGCTCGGCGCAGTTCTCCAGGATCTAAAGACAGTAATAAAGCCACAGTTAACCGATGGTACTCAAGACGACAGGCCTAATATAGGGCCTTATCTTGTCGCCATGTTAGAAACCTAGCTAGCAGTTTACAATGAGAGCCAAAGCCGACTGTGGCAGTCAAAAGGTTAATAAAATAAATCACCTTAGCGACATCCTTTCCGTTCCCACGCACAGCGGGCTTGTCAAAGAGGGCCGTTTTCTGCAGCTTGCCGTCTTTGCCGACCACCTTGCACTTCATCAGCACGCAGTGCACGTGAGCCCTCAGCTGGGGAGTGTCCAAGAATTCGCCGCGGCTCAGGGCGTCCACTTGTCCGGGGTCCGCTTTGGACGTGGCCATGCAGGCGTCGGAATGGGAGCGGAACATGGCTTTCTCTTCTTTGCCTACCATCTGCTAATATAATGGTAGGGAGGTATATAAAGACTATATAGGTAATAATTAATTGTAAATAACAATAACAAAGGTACGGATTGTATTATTTGTAAATAACAATAACTAAGGTACTGATTAAGAAAATTCGAGAATAGTTGTTAACTCTGGCAAAGTTAATAGTAGGTATGCCTTTATCTTACACTAGCGATCCACCCCGGCTTCGCACGAGTTACACAAAACCTAAACAGATTGTATACCTAAACCTTCTTCAATAATCACTTTATTGATAGGTGAAAACCGTATGAAAATCCGTTCAGTAGTTTTTGACTTTATCGCGAACATACATCCTACACACAAACAGACAGACGCGGCGGGGGACTTTGTTTTATAAAGTGTAGTGATTCAGAAACCATCTCTTTTATTTTTCATTACTCAACAATAAAGTACTATTGTATTGTATATGGAAGGAGTTTGTTAATTGAGGATATTAGTCCAATAAGCGCCACTCGCACCATTCCACTAACCCAGGGTTAACCCGTTAAACATGGAGTTACCATGGTTACCACACCAGTACAATTTGACACTGGGTTAACGGTTTAACCGCTTAAATCCGGGTTAGTGGGATGGTGCAAGTGGCCCTAAAGAGGTGTAATTTAACACATTAAAGTTTGTATTAAAGCGTGAGAATGGTATAGGTAAAGTAAGGACGCAAAGCACAAAGAAATTCGTACATTGACCCGCCATTTCCTATCAATATATTCTATTCCACGCGCGTAATTATAGGTACTAATTTTATTATATTGCTGTCCCGTCCTTGCACCCATGCACATGCCACTATGCGAGGGGGATAGCAACCTTACAACCTTCCTTTAGTAACTTTTAAGTATAGGTAATTAGGTATGTGACGTTGTCAACCACATTGTCGTTTGTCGTTTGTCGATAAGGTTGATTTCAAATTGAAGCTATATGGAAATAGCGCCTTATTGACAACCGACAATGATCATGATGCACTACATCTGTACCTTAAGTAGGTACATGTACGTACCTTAGGTAGATACATGTACGTACCTTAGGTAGGTAGGTAGTGCATCATTATTTCCCATCGTGTTTTCACGGAAACGTACGAACGATGTACATTGTATCATAGTCTCGGTACAAAAAGTACTGAGGTTGACTGAAGAAGCATGACAAATACGAACGTTTCCGAGAAAATACGTTGGAAACATTCATGCACTACTTACCTACATCTATTCTGTACCGTGTCCACATACTTACCTATAAGTATTCGGTACCGTTGGGACTTAGTTAGTCAATTTGTGTAAGAATGTCCCTATAATATTTATTTAGGTATTTATTGCTTTTGGTTGCGAATATCACATGTTTCAAGTGTTGTTTAATACTTACTGAGCAATGTTTGCAACCCGCTGAAGCCTGAAAAACAGAACTTAATGTTATTTTTGCACCCAGGTTTAAAAACAGTCCTCGTTTAAGTTTTTAATTAAAAAAAAATCGATCACGTTTATTCATTACCTTATTTATATCTTATACTTCTCTGGAATAGCGGGTAGGTACCTACTTACACTTTATTTTTCGGCTTCACACTTTAAAATCACATCAACAAAGTGTGATTTAATTTTTAACCGAAACTGAAATTCATTTTTCACCACACCACAGCTCGGAAAGGCTTACTTTGCACTTCAAAAACTGATAGCAAAGTTGCATTTTATTCATATCTGAGGCAAAGTAATCAAATGCAAATTTTGAGTTGTTTTCTTATGCTTGCTGGTAGAATTGACTTTTAAATGATGATTTTGGATGATAAATATTTAATAACATTCATTTGGATTTGATTTGGTTTGATTTTATTTGATATTTTACATTTAATATTTGCTTCGGGTTGGTGTGGTGAAAAACTTTTTGTGTTTCACATCGGGGGCAAATTTTGTTTAACTCTCGTGCTTTGAAACCCTCGCAACGCTCAAGATTCCATTTTTCGACGCTTGCTCGGGTATCAATATTAGCACTAGGGCTTCCAATGCCGGGATCCCGTCTGTTTAAACGCATTTTTCAATACCGGTATTTTTTAACGCAATACCGGGATCCCGGTATTTTCAAAAACAAGGAAAATGTGCCGATTATACCGTTTAATATCCATTTAAATGATTAAATTCGGCTGTATCAAGAAGATTACTACACGTTAGACGCATTTAACTGGCATCTTGACCTCATTTAATTGAAACAAGATCTGTGCATATGCGTTAGATAAATATTTGGTGATGAATTCTGATGTTCAGGATATGATATTAATATAATTAGTTCTTAAACTTATATCGAAAAGTGGAAAGAAATGAGCAAGGAATTGTAGTATGGCAAACTCATTTTTTGCGGCAAATTTGAATATATCTAGTTGGCGGGTTTATTAGGTTGAACTAAAAATGGATGGAATGGAGGGTCAAATGTTAATTACTGCAGATGGCGATTATTGTTTAATATCCTGAGCTAAGGACAAACGTATCTGGTGTTACAGTGAGCTTTTTTTTAATAAAAATCTAAAAAATTAAGTGATTCATAGTCAATACCGGGATCCCGGGATCCCGGTATTGATGAAGACATTTTCGGTATTAATACCGGTATTGAAAGAAGGTCGGTATTTGGAAGCCCTAATTAGCACGAGCGGTTAAACAACAACTTTGCCCCCTTGTAAAACTAATAACTATTTCAGATGTCACTGACCTGGTGAACTCCGGCCAGCATGCAGAGCACCATCACCACCTTCGCCATGCCTCCCAAGCTCATGATCGTCCACATTTCTTCAGTACGTGATCGTGTTTTTATCGGGATTATCCGTAGTTCTTGAATACATAGCAAACATATTAATCATTAGAGAATTTAGAGATGGGCCGAATATTCGGTACCTAATTATTCGGCATATTTTTCAATATTCGTATTCGGCCGAATAGTTCGTCGGTTCGAACTGCCGAATATTTACCGAATAAACTATTTTTTTAAGGGACTTTTTTTATAAGACGTTTCTTTTCATAAACATTCCCGGTCAGTCGGGAGGAGAAGGGTCAAAAACACGTTATGAGTGCAAACCGCGAACCTGGATGAAATTGTTTTCAGCGTAGGCAGTTTTAGCCCAACTGAGGTTCAGTATCAGCCGAATCTCTAATCTCTAATAATTACCTATATTATACAGAAGCCAAGAGTATCTACACAAAGTTAGGCACATAGTCCCCGAATGTGCTGCATCCCGATGCAACTCTACATACGACACGATATCCAAAAACATAGCCTGCTGTAGACGATCGATAATTAAAATTTATGGACAAAATGAGGCTTGTTATTGAAGGTTTGGTACCTACCTAAACTAAACGTAAATGGAATATAAATTAACTACTTACACGAATGTACAAACCAATTAACTGATCCTTGATTTTTTTTTTTATGAATAAGTTTTTACATTGTGGTGATTTAACTAATAAGTTTACCCAATCTATTAATTTTATTGAAAGGTGTATAGCGCCATTTGCGCTTATGTAGCACAATGGCTATTTTGCGTAATACTAGGACGCGTCTGAACAATGTCGGAACATAATATCTAAAACATATTTAAGCAGTTCAATTCATCTGTTATGCTTTCTATGTACCTTTTAAACGCGCAGTGACAGCCGCAACACAACGTGACGAAGCCGAGATTGATGCACTTCTTGCACTTGCACTCGCGAGCATGCGCCTTCTTGCCATGATATATGCGAGCTTGCATCCTGCCCCGTACCACGATACTGAAATATTGCGACCTATTATTGCAGTCGACCTTTTCAGGCCACGTGCAGTCCCGAAACTGCTGGGTTGTATGGCGCAAATGGTTTTACAAGGAAATTCAGACTGTTTATTAATCTTCTCTAAATAGGTACAAAACTGACCTTACTGTTTTTTTACTCACACAGTGTAAGCGACACGTGTCGCTGTCAGGTACCTGCCTTCGGCTTGAGATACATAGGTAGGTTAGCATTCTGATACATATTGATAAGCGCTCTAACGGTCGATGCCAAAATTTCTATGAAATATAGATTTCTATAATATGCTCAGTAGAACTGTAAGAGGTTACTACTACATGGTACAGGGCGATGTTGTGACAGCGAACTGCACTCTGTTTATAAACTATCTGACGGGAAGTAACGTAAACGTCCTCATTGTTAAAAAATATATGAAGACAATGCGCAGAATGTGCGAGAAAAAATCTGACGCTAGCTCAACCAGTTTATTTCAAATGCTTTTACTGAAAGATCGCGTCACTGCGTGTGAGCAAACAAGAGCGTTCCTGGGATTATATATAGGTACTAATAACTTTTTTCGGCAGGTTAAATGGAACTGGGCA
This sequence comes from Cydia splendana, assembly GCF_910591565.1. NCBI lineage: Eukaryota > Metazoa > Arthropoda > Insecta > Lepidoptera > Tortricidae > Cydia > Cydia splendana. The sequence continues at coordinate 15,454,342 of NC_085960.1, forward strand.
GGTCTTGGTAGCCGTATGCCTCATGACCCGTAGGCTAAGACAGCCACTCTTATTGGAGATAGCAGGATGTAGACTGGAAGACTCCCCCAAGATCGGAATACGTCGAAGAGAAAAAAGGATCTTGCACATACAACTATTGCCACAGAATAAATAATAGTACTAGGTACAGAAGACTCACTCTCTAGCAAAACGCGTCTGTTACGATCAGCACAGATATGGTAGCTAGATGGCGACAGCGCCACGCGCGGCTTATGGCTTTCCCTAAAATTGGTGTGGAACGGATGTACTTTTAGCTACCTGTAGCAAAGCGACGAAATCGCGGAGTGAGCCACGCCTGCTATTGCATGGATATTTACTCTTCCGCGCTATAAACTGAATTTAAGCACCTACAAAAATCATTATCATCGTTGGCCACAGCATCTTTGCAGGTGATAGTTGCAACGTCTAAGGAGGTATTTTAAGGAAGTAGTCTACAGTTTACATTGACTGAATTGCAACAAGTGCAGCATCATCAGCATATAGCAGTTCACGGGCTAACACATCATAGCGCTTCCTCTACTCGATTTTAGGTGGTTATTAACGTTGAATGGCTTTCCCCATCCTTTCTTGTATGGAGATGCACACCGACATCGCACCTCCTGCATGAGTCCCCAAAATTCGATTTGGATTAAATCCTTTATAAAGGCCTCAGGGACTCAGGAGGTTACGAGGCGAAAAGAAAATTTAAAAGAGTGTTGGCGCCAAAACGCAACCTTGCCTCACGCCTCAGGACAAAGGCCGCCGATGAATCACCATAAAAAATAGAGTACCTACAAATAAACCTCAAAGCGTCCTATCTTATTTTATTTTACTGTTAAGCTCGCTCCACACTCTTGTTCGCGGCTTCGCGCCCCGATTCATGCACGAGTGTGGAGCGGGCTTTACAAAGAACAAAACTGACCTTGTTCAGATGATTTCGTTTGGTATCTTTAAAACGTGCAAGTGGTTTACCAATATTTATGAATATTAAAATCAAATACTTAGTTTCAGGATAGCCAGGTTATTATTGTTATCTGAAAAACAATGAAAGTTATTACATAAGGGAAGGGCTTTATAGACGTTCAAATGTCACAATGTATCGAAAATCCTACCGAAATTGATCATTTGTTACAAGGTTTACAAAGCCATTTATTAGACAGATGGCACAGTAATTGGTAATATTTACTGTTCCATGTTGCGTACGAGAATATTATCCCAGTGCCTGTGCCTACCTTATTAAGTTAAGCGTAGTAATTTCTCCAGTTCTGTAAATCGTATAAATAAGGGTTCTGAATGGAAACGGAAGCATAGTTTCAGAATCTGAAAAAAATGTTTAAGGTTAGCTTGCGATAAAATAATAATACACGCAAACCACTGATACCTACTTTCATCGTTGGTAACGTACCTATTGATAATAGTTTAATTACGTTTTATAGAAAGAGACATACCTATTAATATTGAGCCATGAAGACGGCATATTGCAACAGTATCGATGGAAGATGACGATGACGACAGACCTGTGACAATACAATAGCTGCTAGCACCGTAAGGTTCATTATCGCCAAATTAATAATTATCAGTGAATCTAAATTATACAAAAGATGAATGTACTGTCAATATTTATTAGGGTTGTAGCGATGCATGCACACCGAAGCGCTGGGCCGCGTAGACCGCGAAGTACAGGTACGTTGGATGACATATGGCGACAGGATAATAGCCGCTAGTATCGTAAGAACCATTTTCGCCAAGCATATCATCGTTCCGCCTGGAAACAACATCGAACGATAAGCTCGTATAGGGGCCTAGCCAAGGTGACAATCGTTTGCTAATGTCTCTCTATCACTCTTCCATATTACTGCGATAGAGAGCTCTGAAGTCGTTTCGGTAGCTACGGCGCAAACGATTATTATCTTGGCTAGGCGCCCTGTTCCTCCTCATTGAGTCGTAGGTATTCCTCAGTCGTAGGCACTGTAGTGCTGTAATATGATAAATGTGGAGACTATTGCAACACGACATGATAGAGTAGGTAGAGGTAATTGGTATATTTATTTTGCAAGTGTAGATAAACAAATTCAGCATTCAACAGAGTGGTGCTACCTACTTTAAGACTCGACTGGGCGCATATCTACTGACAGCGTTGACTACCTATATCTGTTAGGTAAGTAGGTACGGTCTAAATAACATTCTGGGTATTGGAGGTTAAAGCTTTTGTCTTTACCGGAAATTTGTACCATTTGCGGGAGTATTTCCACCAGATGATCGCTAAGCCAACGGTGATCTTTTAGTATCCCTGAAAATGATGTACCTAAATCCAATTTTTGGCCCCTGGTGGTAACAAAATCTGAACAGACTAATTTTTTCTTTGCGATTCTATCTAAGAGCGCAGAAGTAGGTTCCTATAATAAATTTTCATATAGCTCTAAATGCTTCTTGGCTAACCCCGTGTACAGAACAGTGATATTAAAGCTAGCATACCTTTCTTCTATGTGGAGTGTTACAGTGAGATTTTACTTCTTGCAGGCCGCCTGAAATTCCCTGAATTCATAATAGCTGTTAATATTGGGTGGATTGTTCAGCCAATACAGCATAATTCAGGATACAAGTGCCCTGCGTAACCAATAAATCATGCCAAGATTTTGAAAATGTGACAGCAATTGGCTGTCATTAAAGCTTTTTTGACAGTAGGTATTCTTCTTTTATTTTAAAGGTAATGTTAAGAGTCATGCCAGAAAAGTAAATATAGTTTGTCATAGGACTGTCTCATTTCAATCATAGACAGAATCATACTATCTTTGTCTTACACTACAGTACTAGTACTAGCACCTAAAAAAAAAGGATGAAAAGTATAGTCTTACTGACTGACAAATTGGTTTGACCAACTATACCCAGTTAAATAACCTACCTAGATGGTAGTACCTGGCAATCTGGCATGACTCTTAACATTTTGCTAAGACTTTACTTTTCCCAAGTTCCAATAAAACATACGAACCACAATTTAGTGAAAATTTATTTCTTTGATTACCTTAACATTTTTTGTGCAAAAACACATTATAGGGCCAGTTAAAGTTAAGACTGCAGCGACTTGGCAACGACAAAGTGTGATAATGCCACCATTTATTAAAGGTTACGTTTCCATAGCAATCTTGCCAATGTGTCGCAGCAGACCTGACTTAACCGAAAATTTAATTTACATCATTTTAAACATTTCTATTAACACTTTCGTCAATCAAACATGACACTTAGAGTCAGACCGTGAAAAGTCTGCAGCGATTTTGATAGCCCACGCAGTGCAAGTGTCATTTTTAAACGTCAAACTTCTATGAAATTATGACGTATAAATAACACTTAGGTACACTGCGTGGGCTATCAAATCCGCTGCAGACTTTTCTTGGTGCGGCTCTATTATGTTTCCATGTAAATGGTGTACAATTATGACAGTCAATAAATATTTACACAAATATAATTAAGTATTGTCATTTCATAAAAACGAATGTCAAATATTTTGCTACTCTAAGTATAGTCTGACAAAAAAGAGTAGAAATTAAAAAGTGGCACTACACTATTGCCACTTTTTAATTTCTACTCTTTTTTGTCAGACTGTAACTATAAACTGATGTGATAACTAGGTACCACCCACGCACAATAGCACAAATCATATGACGTGCCAAATGCAACACGTAGGTACATAATAAGTATAATAACTATAACGAACATCACGTAATAGTACATTACTGAATAGACCGGGAAAGAAGGGCTTGTCGGCCGAATAGGTAAAGACGGCTGAGCGTAGTCGGATATGGATATGAGACTAGCAATAGCCCTTTTCACGCCGAAGCTTGTATAGTGAGCTTTTCCCAAACATGCAATTAAATGAAGAAATAACTTACAAACTCATATTACTTTTATAAAAATCCCAGCAAGTAGTGAAATCGAATTATACAATGTTTTTTTTTTTTTAATTTGCCCAGTCCTCACGAGCTACTGCGCCCGAAACGGGCTACTTCGAAGCCTATTATAAGGAACTTAATGACAATATTTCATTGCATGTTTGAGAAAACGTTATTTTTAATTAATATAATGTAGAGTTTCTTTGGGACAGTTTATGATATTTGTTGAAACAGTAATAATTATTATACGTTAGGGCAGCTTAGCTGTTGGGGAGTAACGACCCCACGGACCCGAGTGCTCCCGAAAGTCGGTCAGGGTCTCCGTCTCCGGCGTGTCTTCGTCGGTCGGAGTGGACCCCAAGGGGACCCGCAGGACTCTCAGCTCTGCCTGCTTCATTGGCCGTCCAGAGAGGAGTCGCTAGAGCTATAAGCTCCAGGCGTGGAAGTGAAAGATGCATAAGACGCGAGTTGGCACAGTGGCTGGTAACAGCCACTGGGTAGAAAGCGGCGCACACCTCTCGACACCCCTGAGCCACTCACACCCATGTTGCCCCTGGTCGTCTTCACGACGGCAGTTTCAGGGGCCCATCTAGTCAGCGGCAAGTCACCACCTCGATATCGTGTGTTAGCATTGTTATGGCAGGTGTCCGGACTTCTTTACAATAACCCAGTCTCATTGTCCAACCAAACTTCAATCCATAGACCGGTATACTATTCACTTTTTCTACAATAGTCCCAATGCCTGCTCTCCAAGGGGCCTCTACATATTGGATCTATATCCCCACGCAAGCCTATCAAAAGATCGGGATTTATAGGCCCGTGAAATCCAAAATTATAAGTTAAGTATGTAGTTCTGATCTAATATACAATATTGTATAAACCCATCACAAATAAATATATTTGGCTATAATAATAATGCACAACAGGGGCATTGCACTAAAACAAAAAATGTACAAATGAAATATTATCTAATTTATGATTTTACAGGACTAAAGCGCGCGGTTGTTTTATGCTATAAACGCAGCGTTAAGAGCAATGCGTTTGCCGCACTGACTTAATATTAGAAATAGACACACAGAGCGGAACACAAACGTCAACAAAATGTGGGTCAGAATGACATTAGCGGCAAATTTGCATTGATGATAAAAACGCTTACGTAAATTTTGAGTCAAGATAAATGTTTTGTACGGAAAAGAACTTACTGCCGTAAGCATTAAGTGTCAAATTTGTAAACATTACTACCAACACTGTTGAAACTTTAAGTCCGATGGCACTAAACGTAACTTCACCTTTGTATTTACGTCAAACAACGTCAAACGAGAATAATGAACGAATGGAGTCCCTTTGGTACATTTTAATAGGTATTACTGTACAGAAAAACCAAAGTAATAAATTAAACAAATTTAATTTGATCGGGAGTTCAAATAAAATTAATTCATGGTAACAACCCGTGTAAGTTATCATAAAACAAATTTATTTTTAATAACTAAGTATACGTCTTTAAATACTATTTTCCTTGAAATAAATTCAATTTATTAAATAACTGTGTATTTTAGATCTATATAATACTCTTCGCACTTTCGTTCTTTGCAATATAGTGCACGGGGACATTCAGGTCGCTACTGGTACTAGGGTTGCCAGATGGCCGGGATTTAGCGGGATTCTCCCGATTTTTACCATGTGTTCCCGATTCCCGACAAAGTGAAAATTGTCCCGAAAACCAGCTTCATGTTATGAAACAATAATTTCAAGTTCCGAACTGTCGTCGAGCGAGCGAGCGAGCGACTCAAGATCTCAAAGAATGTACACTATTCTAATTTAAAAACGTCTATGGGCAGAGCAGCTGACGTAGTGCCAATAATGTAAAATATCGTTGTTTTTAATACAATTACTTTAATTTGAATGTTTTTTTTCCCCGACTTAAGTCCCAAAATCCCGAAAAATTCATATTTTTTCCCGATAATAGCGCCTTTCGATCTGGCAACCCTAACTGGTACTGATTGGTTATGGTCTTTATCAAAAAAATCCTGTGGTCGTCACTGTGTTCAGACAGGTTTAGCATTTACAGTTAGTCGATGTAAGCCCTTATTGGTCGTGTATATGTCGAAAACAGGGAAATGGGCCGAACACACAAGTGCCGTTTTGCCTTGTTTAAAACTGCATCACCCCTATCTCTTGCTATAAATTATAGATTATATTTCCAAGAAAACCTATGCGACGTGCAGAGTGGACTGCTATTATAGCCTATAATAGCAGTCCACTCTGCACGTCGCATAGGTTTTCTTGGAAATCTTGAATTTAAACATAATATGTTTCGTCGTTATTTATATATATATATATAGTATATTTGTATACGTAATTAATATGTTATTCGTAATTTATTGATTGTTTTTGCTGTTGTAATTGTAGCACCGCTCACAATCTCTCTGCTTAGCCTTAAGGTTGACTGGTAGAGAATGCCTTATGGCATTAAGTCCGCCTTTTGTACTATAAGGTTTTCTTTTGTGCAATAAAGATTAAATAAATAAATAAATAAATAATATTATATCTTATGAATTCCATATAAAAATAAAAAAGTATTGACCTCACATCGACTCATTCGATTTTTGTTCCTTCACATCCCTTCTTTGGGACTAACAAAATAATTTATTCAAAACCATGAAATAACCACCAGATTACATAAATTATGTAATGCTATCCAAAGAACTAACCGAAAGAAATGCATTCCATGCTTTTTCCTTGTTTTATCTTTGTTGTTTTTGCATATTTTCACGACCATTTTACGACATTGTTGACAACTTCACATTTGAGCGGTCCATACAAGACTAAACGAAAAAGTAACGCGTGATCTGTTTTAACGTTACTTTTGCGGGGCCATTTTTTGCGGCTGATTGGGTATCCAGTTCTTATTCTATATCAATGGTTTGCCGCATACCCATTTTACATCACATAATCTAATGACACTACATAGTTTTACGCGGTAAACGCATCTTCCTATATTCCGTTGACGCATGCGTTCAACGTTGCGTTTATCGCATAAAATAACCGCGCGATTAGGAAAATCATTTACGCCTGACATAACAATACAATTGGAACTTACAGGGATTGAATTACTGATTATCTATCCCATATATTCATGGACAAATTTAGAGCAAACGCAAACAAAGGTTTAAGTACTTGCCAAAAAAGTAATTTCAAAATTAGTAATTAAACCTTTATTTTGCGTTCCTCTAAATTTGTCCATGACTGTACAAAATGCTGCAGAAAAGTATTATAGTCAATGTCCAGCATAACCCGCTTTACTTATCCCCTGAGTTTACACACACTGCGGTGCCGCAAGACTTTTTTTCTTGAATTTAGCCGGATACACTGCCGTGTGTTTAAGGGCTCATTTAGACAGCGCGCAAACTTGTATGCGATTTTAGTTACATTGCAGACTATTGTGGTTACATCCATTCAGCAGACCAACCAAACACCGCAATGTAATGAAACTCGCATACGAGTAGTCGCACGGCGGCGTTACGGCGCGCGAATTCGTATGCGATTTTAGTTACATTGCGGACCATTGAGGTTACAAAAACTCAGCCGACCGATCAAATAACGCAATGTAATGAAACTCGCATGCGAGTTCTCGGACCGTCTAAATGAGTCCTTAAGGGTGGTAGTCCATCTGTCCAATCGACTTCCAAACACTCTACAGGTAAAAACCATGTAGGTATAAACTCCTAACGGGAAAGATCCTATTTTCGATATACCTACATTGATTGAATCAAATGAAATTATTTGTGGCAGTAATAAAACTTTAACTAAACAACAGTTTCTAATGAAATTAAACTATGGACGCGTATAATGAACATCCAAACTTTAATGTAGGGGAATGGCTTTTCTCTACCACCATGTGTCCCGCCGAGTTTCTAGCCGGTCCCATATTGGGATACCCTCCTACAATTTAGGAGGGATTTAAATCTTCTCGAATCAGAGGTGTAGGGTTAGAAACGGCGTAGCTTTCTCTTCACTTGAAAATAGTTGTAATTTATAATATGTATAATCAATTAATCAGCCAATTTATAGCCTTTAATTCCTTATTTTGTGTGTGGATAGTTTTATACATTGTGATTTTCATAGAGATTTATTTTTCCTCAGTCACTCGTTGACCACGAACGCTGTAAAGGGTTCGAAACTTCGGGATGTATTATAAATTCATTATACGCGATATAATCAGTCCCCATAGTTTTATTTCACGAGTAACTATCGCGGTAACCGAAAACAATAACAGTTTCAAAATTTTGTAGAAAATATAATTCTCCAGGGAAAATTAATACCACGAAAACATACCCTTTATTGCGCTTAACGTGTACTATAATATACAATAATATAACATCCTACACCTCAACCTTTGCTTCCTCTCGTGTTGCCTGACAAGATCCTATTTGGCCTTCGCCATGTTGCGGATTTTCAGTGGTACAGTCACCTGCAATAATATGTTACACAACGAAGGCCGCACAAATATCTGACACGATCTTATTTGTAGAGCCATAAGGGCGTGTCACATATTTTTGCGGCCTTCGAAGGGTAACGTATTATTGCAAGTGACTGTACTAGCTTATTGTACTGGCAACAAACAATGTTTTGAAATTGGTCGTTGACTATACATACCTACATAAAACTTACCCACATTATTAACATATGTAAGCCGTTTGTTGCGACACTACTAGGTATAGCTTTTAATTACTCCTTAGGTAGCTATAGGTTAACTGGAAGAGATCCCTCTTAGGGATACGTTCGCCCTTGTACTACATTTATGTTCTATCTGATGTACCTTTATTCCTCTATTTCGTGCAATAAAGTGTTTACTTATATTTACTTACTTACTATCTCAGGGCCAAACATAATCTTGTCAGACTTTAGATACCATACTCACAGGTCTCACAACCACTACAGACTGTTGCGACGACGAATACTGCGTCGAAAGCCACACACATACACACACCACACACCGAACACGCCTGCATACCGTTGTAAGTAAAATCGAATAAACATTTTTTTCTTATTCCCATCGTACAGGCGGAGTCGGAGCGCATTTCACATTTGTACGGCTACAAGCCGGTCGGCTCCGGACGGACTGAATCGCTTCTGCCATTTATAATGTATAGTCACATTGAAAGTGCGCTCCGAAACGTACGTCAGACAACCGTTTTATCAGAGCGTATACTTAAAATATCAATGCAATCGGACCAGTATATCGAAAATTAATCATATAAATGTAATTCAGGCCCTCAACTTCCGTATTTAAGTCAACATCAACATACATTATATCGCTTATATAAATAAGAATTCGAGCATCTTTCAGATTAGAGAAGAACAGTTTTATGCAACGTACTCTACACTACATACTGCGTTCGTTCTTAACGCTGCCAATATATTTACGCTTACATATATCAATAAATCGATAAGTAGAGGGCAGATTTCCAATCCGGATCTAACTAGTAAAGAACACACCAGATCCGGATCCAGATAATATAGGCGCTTTGACGCCATAGACGACCACAGACGCATGATTACAGTTTAATGTTAACCTAATGTATTTCAATGATATTTATGATGGCCCGTTATATATAACAGTCGTGGCGCTCAAGGGTTAACCGTGTACCGTAAAACGGGGTCAACAGAAATCGCGGGGTGAATAGAGAAATTTTGAACTTTTTCTTTCAAGTTGTTATATTTAAAAACGTACATCTCTAAAATCAGATTTTTTGGATTGCGTATATAGTAGACTATTTATTCTCTACATTGATACCAAAAGAACTTAATCAAAGTGCCTAAAAGTCTGATTTTTTTGACTCTAAAGTAAGGTCTCGCCGAGGTAAGAGATGAAGCCTGTCTGAACTTTGTTCTAGCGGTAAATGTTTTGACATTAACTAAATAAAAGTTAGCTAACCTGGTAATATAGTATCTCTAGTACCTAAATCATAAATAATATCACAATTTTTCTCTATAAAGAAGCATTTATTTTGCAAAAAACTAATAACATGCAATTTTACGTGATAAAGGGGTCAATGGACACGCATATGGGGTGAATAGTTACGCCATAGGGGGTGGTTAGATACAACAAAGGGGTGTAAAGACACGCCTTGGGGGTTAAAAGACACGAAAAAATAATTTTGTGTGAAATAGCTGTTTAACAGATATATATACCATTTGCCAATAGAGTATCAACATAATAATGACCGAATTCAATGCCTATGACGGCTAAAACTTTATATTTCTATTCACCCCTTTCGTGTGTCTATCGACCCCGTTTTAAGGATATGGAGAAAACAGGTAGTTTTCTCTGATTTTCTCTGAATTGGGTAGGTAAAATTTTATTTTATAAATGAAAAATTGAAGAACTAACCAAGACTCAAAAAATGATATCAAAATGTTTACTTTTATCATTTGGATTATTGGCGAAAATCGTCCTTGAAGTTGAAAATCGTGTCTTTTCACCCCGTTTTACGGTACTAGGTAGTACAGGGGCATATTTACCCTATAGCCAAAAGAGCTTGGGGCGACGCAAGCAGAACTTCGCGGTCTGTTTCGGGCGGCTACGGAGCGACCAACAGATGAGGCCTGGGCGCCAAATCCTAAAATACGCTAGCTAGGAACAGATTGCCGAGTCAGGCAACAAAAGCCTATCCTTTAGGGCTCATTTAGACGATGCGAGTTTCATGCGGGTTTTGATCGGTCGGTTGAATTGGACGTAACCAACAGTCCGCAATGTAACTAAAATCGCATGCGAGTTCGCGCGCCGTCTAAATCAGCCATTATTCTACACTTGACTCTCTCGCCGCACGTTCCTCGCCCCGTCGGCGACGGCGCGGCGCTAGGTGCTGGCGCCGCGGCGGCGGCGCAGGCGCTGGCGGCAGTACACGCGCAGGAATATCGCCGTGAACACCACGCACACGCCCAGCACGCCCGCGAACGACAGCCGGTGCCCGTACACGAGGCACGACAGGAGGATGGACACCGCCTGCAAATTTAATATAAATACCTCCTTGCCTTAAACTGATTGTAGGTAATGTAGATATAGAATAAACTTTAACAGTTCTCTGTGACATTACAGCTGTCGATATTTCACTTGCATCAGTTTGTTGACTACATAGTGCAACCCTCCCTATTTGTACACAAATCAAAATGAAAAGAGTATATCTCTGACCTGCCGCAGTGTCATGATGATGGTGAAGACGACGGCGCCGAAGCGCGCGATGGTGCGATAGATGAGCAGCTGCCCCAGCGCCGAGCTCACCGACAGCAGGACCACGTCGGTCGCGAACTGCGGGTGCTGCCGGACAAAACAACAAGATTTTAAGCGGTCTTCACATCGGACACGCACACACCGGAGCGGCATGAGAATTCGCATCAAGGCGTGTACGATCCACATCAAATAGCGTCAAAATAAGGACGCGTCTTAGGAGCCAACGGAATTTAAACCTTCAATACAATACAATATTTGCACCAAGGCATATTGCATAATTACATTATTGCCTTACGCATTTCTAAGAGCTTCACAAAGCTATTCATTCTGTCATATGAAACTACTCGCGATTACCACACTTAAGATCCTACCGACTGCGCCATGAATTGACGGAGGAATAAATTTACCTAATAACACACGTAAGCTGGTGGTCGTAAGACTGAATCTTTATTCCTCTACCCACACATATGAAAACTGAAAGTATATATATGACAAACAGCATATTTATGTATGAGCTATAGATTAATTCAGATGCCACACTTTTTTACTTATATGTTGCTTACAAACATCAACGAAATTGAGTTATTTTATAAATAGAAAACGGTAAACAAGTATTGTAAGTAGACGCACGGTACCTGCAGCAGCGACCAGCGCGGGTTGGCGGCGGTGGCGGGCGTCTGCTGCAGCAGCGCGGCGGCGGTGAGCAGCGCGGAGAACAGGTTGACGCCGCCCACCATGTGCAGCGGCGCGGCGCGGGTGCGCGCGAACAGCCGCGCCTGCCACGACGACGTGAAGCTGTCGCAGCACATGTACAGCGCGAGGAGGGTTACCCCCGATGCGAGGGAGAATGTGCCCGCTGCAAGACAAATACACTGGTGTTACAGCAGGATTTGGTATTGAATAATTAAGGAATTTCTGTCATCTCTACTTATTGTAACGGCCCTCTTTTTTTATATTAACCTTTTGAATGCCACAATTGACGTCAACGCAAAATCGTGACAACGACGCCAAAGACGGAATTTGACGTCGATCGTTTTTTGATGAAAAACACCCCACTTTTAGGTTGGCATTATTTATTCACAACACTAAATTTTACCCCCGTGGCGTCAGTGGCACGGCAAATGGATGCGCCGTTTGGCCTTCAAAAGGTTAAACGACTTCCAAAAGAAGGGGTAATTCTATTTTAAATCTATTCACCGATTTATCAAAGATGGCTGATCCAGAAATCATTGTAAATATGTTTGTTTGAAAGATTTCACACATTTGGTTCCATGACTTCCATAGTCCGGATCCCAACCTGATAGTCGGAATTTGACGATGGGATCCTAGGGAAATCAAGGAAACTTAAAATATACCTAATAAGCTTCAAATATTCCTAATGATTTGAGTATTTTTAATAATAACTCGTCCATATACGATAGTAGGTACCATTTGACGAACTGAAACTCGCGATGAAAACCACAAAATGATGGCATTGAAATAGTTATTTACGATACAAGTGCGGAAAAGAGGAAATTCGAAACGAGTGGCGATAAATTTAAACACGGCCAAAGGGAGTGTTTTAAATCGACACGAGTTGCGAATTACCTATTCGCACGTGTATCGTACAACGTTTTACAGTACATATGGCCCTTTAAACTTTTGACATCGCACGAAAATTACATTGCTATTTTCCGCACTAGTGCGGGAAAATAGGATCATATGTACTGTAAACTCGTTTATAAAGTTGGTTCATTTTGTGTTAAAGATTTGTACTTTGTACCTGCATATTCATCCTTGCTGGCAAGCATGAACAACACCATGCCCAACGAGATCATGGCGGCCGTCACGTATTCGTACAGCTCGTACTTGTTGCCCGACACGGCCTTGCCCATTAGCATCACCGGGATCACTTTACACGATTTGGATAGCACCTGCAAATGCGATACCATTTACAGCTGACTTTAAAGATATTACGTTTAACGATTTTTTACAGATTGTTGTGGATTTTGTCTATTAATGCGGGAGCTTTCAAGTAATAATAATAAATAAATACTCAATACTAATCTGGTATTAAGTAGGCAAGTTATGTCCACCAATATTCGAAAGCGAAAAAGGAAGATATAATTACTTATACCTTATACCAGATATTTATCAATACAAACAGAAACAAAACCATAGTTGGCGTATAATAATTAAATTTACGAATTAGTGTTTCACTATTTACTATGTAGTCACTATTTATATTTATTAATTTCTAGGGTTCCGCATCTCAAAAGGAATAACGGAACCCTTACAAGATCACTTGTGTATCTGTAGGAACAGACAGCTGATTGTCGGTTTATAACAACCAATTACTTATTTTTAAGACTGAGGACCGTATCCAAATATTATGTCTTGAATAATTGAACGTAAGGCCGACTGCCCATGCACACAAACTTTAAATTAAAACGCAAAACCTACCTGCATAGGAAAGCTGACATATTTGAGCGCTTCATACTGACACCACGCGCTGACTATGTTGCTGAGCGAACAGTACGAGAACTGGTACAACGGCACTGGGAACAGGGGAGTCCTAGTCCAGAGTAGACGGCCCACTGCGATACAGAACGCGAGGAGCCGGTTGATAAACACTAGCAGCTGGGAGTCGTTAAATTTCACTGTCGAGCCGTCTGACATCGTGTAGGTCTGCAAGAAACACATCTTGTTTAAAATGAATTATTTTGTTAACTATACAATAGTTGTCTATCTATAGTGGTTAACACATTTACTGCCAAGAACCCGCTAGGTGAGTTCATTTTGTATTAGAAATGGGGCGCTTCGCACTGAAAATGTTAAGTAATTTATACCTATGAACACAGTTAAGAGTTAACAAATTTCCGGTAAGGTATAGCAATTATATAATATATGTCTTCATGAGTTCGCGATACTTCGGCATTGCCATCAAATGAAAATGCCGTCTTAACGAAGTAACTTACGTGCTGCAAATTATAACTGTGACAAACATACCAACATGGTAAATACTCCGTGTGTCTATAGTATATAGTTATCATGTAAATTATGTCAACTTGAAATCGTAGATTTCCGGTTGCCCTGCGGCACGGATCGCCTCCTATCTTAAACATAATCAGCGGTTGCCAGATGCTCGGCAGGGTAGCTGAACAATGTGTCAAGTAATAAAGCAGTGTATGATTAACCTGTGTCATTATTTTCTCCTGCAACAGCCCCCACACAAGGTAAGCCGTCATGAGCCCGCTGAAGCAGAGCGCCAGCTCGGCCGCCTCACGCCGCGGACTGTCTTCTATTTTTGGTGCATCTGTGGTGGGCAAGCGTTCGCCAGGGTCTCCAAATATGGCGAACAGGCTGCGTGACAAACAGCCTGGTGAGCCTGAAAGAAAGCGATCCTGCACTCAACAACAATTAAAATAAGTTTATTTGTATGGAAATTGTATGCGAAGTTACCCGATTTTACTGTTCTTGGGTGTATTGAAAATAATGTTTTATTCTTTTAAGACTTGTAAAAGTGGTGGAGTTTTTTAAAGAGGATAAATATCATATGAGACCAGATTAATTCGGTATTGGTACATTCGCTCCAATCATTCCTTGTAGACTACCTTAAATTAAATAAAACACTACCTATAAACAAAAATTAAGATCACACCGATGGCGTAAATTGATTTACTATCCTGACTTATTTGAGTAAAATAATGTAAAGAAATTTGACGGAATCGTTTCATAAATTATGTGTTAAAATAGTTTCAAATAATCTAAAGTGCAGTGTGTATTGTATAATAGTATTTTGTGCAACAAGTACATAATAAGGGTTCTTAAAATTCAAGTGCCGAAGTTACAAAACGAAACGAATTTGAGTTTTGTAAAGTCAGGCCCGATAATTTTAAGAGCTAATTATGTACCGTTGCACACAATATTTTTTCAAAGACAGCTGCAAAAACCTAAAATTATAAATAAAGTCAAAGTAAATAATTGTTTGCCTCGAAGTCAGAATTAAAAAAAAACAACAGTTGCATAATATTGTATGAAATAGTATGAATGTTACTAAGAACACTGCTGTTAGGATCCTAAGAACACTGCGCGGGCGCACTTCTTATGAAATTGATTTCAATCTCACTGGCAGTCATTTAATGTATAAATAAGAGTGCTGGAGTAGAAAAAAAGAATAAATGAAACTGTACGGCTTTGTTATCAGTTATTAACGCCGGTCAGCCGCCAACCTTGGGAAATTAACAACACCTCATTAAATTAATCTTCATGCTTTGGCTCTCAGCCTTTGTCAGTTAATTTCACTATTTTCTTTGATAACTACATTAAATTATACTTGTTGTAACTGTTTTTTATTTAGCTATACAATTCACCAATAAAACTTATGACAGGGGGTCCTAAAACTTCTCATTAATTAGTGATTTGGGTAGCTTATTTTTTATATAATCTACTTTTTATTGATTCCCCTTACAAACTTTTAACTCCAGTTTCACCCCCTAATGGGATGACTAATTGGTCAAAAATGCATAAACATCACAAATTGGTATTCTTGTGTAAAAAAAGTATAAGTACCTGAATAAAATACCTAACCAAATGTAAATCAACACACAAACCTATTATTTTTATGGTTTTATTCAAGTATAATCTTGCATCTTATCCTGTAGTTTAGAATAAAAAATGTAACAACAAATCAGTTTCGGGCGGGCCTAAGGGTCAGTTGCACCAAACTGTTTGTATCGTTAAAGAGTTCGCTATTTTTTTATGTATGGAAAGTTTCATAGTAAGGCGCCGGGGCGCGCCGGCTGACGTTGATCAGTCTGTCAAATGTGGTTGGTGCAACTGGCCCTTGGTAACCCACATTTGACACCCTGCCACTGATATGGAGTGACTTACTCAGTTTGTCGAAGTAGTTGGTTTTCTGTATGTACTTGTAGATGACGAAACCTGGCAGCAGTATTGTGGAGTACCCAGCCATGTTTAGTAACAAGTGAAAGAACCTACAAAAAAGAAATTATATGAATTTATATTTGATGCAACTTAATGACACTATGAGACAGTCAATTGATGCGAGAAGAGTAAACAAAAGGGTCTTATAAGTTATAAGATACAACAATTAAAGCTTTATTACATTCAATAAGAAAGAGTAAATGGAGCTGGGCAGGCCATATATGTCCAATTACAAATGACCAATGGACCAAAGGAAACTTGTAACAGAATGGATACCTACTAATAGGTACACCAAGAAACCAAAAATAAACAGGCCAAGTGCGAGTCGGACTTGCGCACGAAGGGTTCCATACCATTACGCAAAAAACGGCAAAAAAATCACGTTTGTTGTATGGGAGCCCCACTCAAATATTTATTATATTCTGTTTTTAGTATTTGTTGTTATAGCGGCAACAGAAATACTTCATCTGTGAAAATTTTAACTGCCTAGCTATCACGGTTCATGAGATACAGCCTGGTGACAAACAGACGGACAGTGGAGTCTTAGTAATAGGGTCCCGTTTTTACCCTATGGGTATGGAACCCTAAAAAGGCCAAATACCAGATGGAGAGATGAACTGGGAAATTTCTACAGATAATGGTAGAGAACAGCCCAGAATAGGAAAGAATGGGAAAAATTGACAGAGGCCTTTTCCACATATGTGACATACAAAGAAATATAATATTACTTACTATGAAATGTACTAAAACTTAGTAATAAAGGCTATTACTAGGTTATATCAGCTTTACTCTCTACTTTTAGTTACTTACCAAGAATATTCATGAGCAGGAGAGCTCTGCTCATAGCTTATAAGCAGGTCTCTGTACAGGCGAGTTGCTAGGAAAGTCACAACCACTGTTGACAGCCCCAAAAACCTGCAAATAAACATATTTTATTTGTTACATATAGGTTTTAATGCATATAGTAATTTAATGGCATTATACCACCACCAGATACTAGTTAGTGTGTAGTTATCAAAATGAATTGTAGTACAAGTCTGGTACCTTAGGATATTTGGTTGAATAAGAGTATTTCTCTCAATAACTTCCATGTATTTATTTTGAGGAAAATAAAACCGTTTTGTAGCTACCAGGCCTAGGTATCAAGTAGGTACAATAAAAACTGATTTGTTGGTAACAGTAAAACAATGCAAGTAATTAATCTATAAGCTTGATATAACGTTTTCACAATATAAAAATTTGCTTTAGATCAAATAACATTCACCCGATAATGTGTGATTTGTGTACTAATGTAAAGAATATAGAAAGCATCTTACCCAATCATGATTTTAGAACCCATTTTCACTTTAAAATATAATTAAGAAAGAATACTGTTTATAATAAAAATTGGTCATTTTCGAATCAATCGAAATTAAGACAATTTTGTAATTTATAGGCAATTTATTACTATAAAATAAATCGCCTACCTATCATCTAGGAGCCAGAGACCATAACTAGACTAGAGCTCTGCTCTGCGTGACACTGACACTTCATGTCAAAGTCAGGGGAGGGTAGCTGCAGATCACATTCGGATATCAAGATGTTCTACAATAATAATTTATTGTGTATGTATTTATAAATTTAACACACAAATCAAAATAGATTTAACTGATGCAATTTCAATTTAATCGTGTTACATGACTTATCTAATTAATTATAGAATAAGAGCAAAAATAATGTTGGATGAAAGTCCTCTTACTTGAATAATTATTTAATGAAATTTGAACGACTCCTCAATTGTCACTAATGTCCAGAAAATTATGACGTTTACTTTTTTTAAAAAAAGCTCCCTATAGACTACATTATTATTTGCGTGAATCGCGGCACGACTTCGCGGAGCGCGTTGACGGATGACTCCACACCACAGATTATTAATATGTAGCTAGCTCCACACTCGCACAACTTCACGGCGATTTCGCACATATTTCGCAGTGTGGTTCGCGCCAAGATGGCGGAAAAGCATAAGCTGATCGAGTTTAACTGTCAGTAGCTATTTTTCCATCTTGGTTTTGTTGTAAAAAAATAAAATATAGCCGTTTGATATAATATAATCACAATATATAGTTTGTCAAAGGACTGTCCATGAAGTTATAAGATGGAGTGAACTGTCACTTTTTTTGCCATACTAAATTTAACTTTATCACCGAGCCAGAAAGACGTTCTTACCAGACTAGAGAAAACGGTCCACTTGAGATAGCAAAGGTGGGTCGCGGTGTCTCACTCGCACATGTTGCCAATGTTAAAAATATACCATTGTGGTAGTATTTATATCAATATACTACTGAAATTAAATACCTTCTTATATTATTTAAGTGCTATATTTAGAGTAAGGTTCTGATATCTTTTAAGAAATTTATAAATAATTATGATGTCAATATTATTAACTGATTTAACCAAGCATGTGCACAACAAAAAAACACTAATTTGATATGGTAGACATTGTAGTAACTTTGAATATTAATTGGTATCCCTAACGTGTGATGACATGTTATCAAAACACGTGAATGAAAAATTTCTTAAAAATTGTGAATAAATGTTGCGTTAAAGGTTGTAGGAGTGAAAGAATTTCTAATTGTGTAATATTGTTTCACAAGGAAGCCACAATTATTACATTTTGCGATAAAAATACAAGTCAACATTGTCAAACTCATTAGGGTGACCATGATGTCGGCACGATGAGAATCAGTGTTACACAATTCTTATTAGCTACTTAAAAGTAAGTTTATATGAATAGGTATGTATTTATTTATTTAAATTGGTGAAATGAGAGCCAATACAGAATAAATAATTGCCAAAATTGAAATCCAAAGTCCTTAAACATTACATACACATTTATACATTGTTATAATAATAAAAAACACATTGATAATAAAAGAAAAATAGAACTTTATGGTAATTTACTGACTTTTGGTACGATACCAGAAACGTTACTGGGAATTTACCCTCTTTGGAAAATTTACTGGGACCGGCACTTCACTAGTTTCTTTACATTTCACGACTCTTCTCTTTTCGCACAGATGGCCTACCACCGTGAACACCGAGGTTCGCAAATTGCGGGCATCTTTCTCTTTTACTCCTATAAAGGAGTAATTACAGAGACAGAGAAAGATGCTCGTCAAACGATGCAAACTTCGGTGTCTATGCTCCAGTGACAAGCGTCCTAGTTAAAAATTATAGCAAACGGGCGTAGCGGTCCCACGCGACCCTGTGGCAGTGGCGGATTTGCCATAAGGCCGAGTAGGCCCGGGCCTAGGGCGGCCTGATATTTTAAGTGGCAGTCTTTATGATGGGTGCTGAGAAAGGGGCGGCTAGTGCTTGCTATGAAGGGCCTGGGACCTAACGCGGCAAAGACTGTAAAAAGCTCTCAGGACAGTGGGGGTGTCCTGAGAACCTACCCCGAGCCGCTTTCGATGAGTTGCCTCTTTGTAGCACTTTCGTACGTAAGTGTGACAGAGGGGCGACACGTCGAACGCGGTTCGCGGTAGACCCTCTGGTTCTGTCAGCATATCTGTCTCTCTATCTCTCTCTCACTCATACCCAGTGGCGAGCACTTCATAAAGGCAAAAAGGCACTGCCTACCCTACTATAATTCCGATGTCTATCCTCTTAAACTACTTAATTTAATTTATACTTGATCGTACTATCAGTAATCGATATAACTTAAAACATTCTAAAAATTAATAAGCGCTCCATCTACCGGTTAAGCTTTGTCATCAAGTCATCATCTATAATAATTCTACGCGACGAAGTTTACACCACGCGGCACTAGCGCCGCTACGTGCCTTGCACGGCAAAGACAGAAAACATTTCCGTCTAAATCTTTCTATGTGTGCCTTCGTCGTTACGCGGTTACAGTGTAGTGGGCCTTCCTATAAGTACGAGCACACAATTATACAAGTAACGCACACATTTAGACGCAATAGGCAGTGTCTTTCGTACCAAACCTAAACGAATGACGCCCGAAAGTTTCCGAATAGTTCCGATGTTTATGTGACTATTTTAAAAAGTAGCATTTGCTATGGTAATTTAGTGCAAATACGAGACTATTTTTTTATTCGTTTACAGTATTTGGTTAAGTTTATTTTCATTTTTTATTCGGTCGCCATTGTTTGTTTGTTTTGGTGAGTTTATGAGATAACAGTTAACAGTTGCCGGAAATTATAAAGTGCGATTAGTGAAAAAATGGATAATTTAACTGTGAAAGTTGTGGTGGGTGTGTGTGTGTGCAAACTATTAAAAATGATGCGTTTTCGAAGCTTTCGTTTAGCCAAAAAAAGAAGTAATTGAAAAGACTTGACAACAAAATGAAAACCATCACGCAATTTTTTTGGTGAGTTAGTAGCTCTCATTTTTTAAGGATCCGTATCCAAAGGGTAAAACGGGACTCTATTACTAAGACTCTGCTGTCCTTCCGTCCGTCCGTCTGTCATCAGGCTGTATCTCACGAACCGTGATAGACAGTTGAAATTTTCACAGATGTATTTCTGTTGCCGCTATAACAACAAACACTAAAAACAGAATAAAATAAAGATTTAAGTGGGGCTCCCATACAACAAACGTGATTTTTGACCGAAGTTAAGCAACGTAGGGCGGGGTCAGTACTTGGAAGGGTGACCGTTTTTTTTTTGCCTTTTTTTGCATTATGGTACGGAACCCTTCGTGCGCGAGTCCGACTCGCACTTGCCCGGTTTTCTGATATAATTTTGCCTACCCAGTCCCAAATCTCTGTGCACGCGACTGCTCATACCTGTATTCTTGAAAGACGTTACGGTGGACCACCTTTCTGAGGATCGACCTTGTTCGTGGTCCAGCATCTACGCCTATTAATAACAGTTTTTAGAACAATTAATTAAGTACCTAAGGTTGTGTGAAGCGTTGTACAGAAGAGAAAAAAAAAACTATATCCATCCCTTTTTAGGCCATAATACTAGCACAGCGAAAAGACAGTATGATTCTTTATAACTAATATAACTATGCACGAATAAGAAAAGATCCTGGCCAAACTATATATTCAATGTTATCCTAATATCCCACATACATATGACTTATGGTCCCCCTAATTAGAAAGAGATGCAACGGCCCACCTTGTCTTCTCATGTGGACACACTTTTTGGCTAATGTACACTATCCGGTTTACTCTCTAGGTCCGTGGGACTGTCTCATTTCAATCATAGACAGAGAGAATCATACTATCTTTGTCGTACACTAGTACTAGCACCCAAAAGAAAAGGATGAGTATAGTTTTCCTGGTTCTTACTGACTGACAAATTGGTTTGACCAACTATATTAATATTTATCTTGCCACAGATGAGCCAAAATAGTTTGGTGGGGTCTTGCAAGTTCGCGCTTCGCATCTCCTTCTCCAGCCCCCTCCAGACTATGCGCGTGAATCGCGGGCGAAGCCGCGAACGCGAATGTGGAGTCGATTTCGCTGTCTGCGAAAATCGACGCCACACTCGCGTTCGCGGCTTCGCGCCGCGATTCGCGCACGAGTGTGGAGGGGGCTTTTGACGCGAGCCAGAAAACCGACAAAAAACGGGGAACGTGTGAACAATCTGCGAAATCGACGCAATTACGTTCGCGGCTTCGCGCCGTGATCCGCGCATGAGTGTGGAGGGCCCTTTATGATGTTGTGTGAAGCGCTTAATAGACGGAGAGCTAGCCACGGAAATAGGTATGCAATTTATAGAGTAAAACGAAATCTACTAGAGGGATTTCATTGCTCTATAAATTGCATACCTATTGCCGTGGCTAGGTCTGGCTAGCCAAATTTTGTTGACAGATATTTCCTTGTTGTATCACCAATTGTCTATGATTTAAAAAAAGTTAAAAAAGTCTGCTGTCAATTTATGTCATTAATTCAAATTGTTTACGGTTTATAAGGCGTTTATTTTAAATAATATTAATAATGGCTACAAATATAATGACCAAAAAATACTTTGGTACCCTAAATAAAAAAATCATGCTTACCAAAACAAATTTCTGAACACCAAAAAAATAAGGCCTAAAAATACAAAAGTACCACCACTTTAATTACGACTGCACTTCAAATTGTATTCAAATACCAAATATATTGAATGATCACCAAAAATCATTAATGATCACCAAATCTTGAAGACCAAATTAATGCGATATTTTCACCTAAATAAACCACTATGATTACCAAAAAATGTATACATATTACCAAATAAAGTAAACTGATGCCAAAATTACTAGCCTCTCCCGCTTAACCCCCCGTAGCCCGCACCGCATACCTACCTAACCTAATCTACTTTTCTAGTAGCATTTCGTTATGCTACTAGAAAAGTAAGTTAAACTGCTATCAGTTAAGTGGGTTAGGTTAGGTTAGCACTGCGACCCTTACAGAAACGGAATGGTACTAGAAAAGTAGGTTAGGTTAAGTTTCAACTGCTACCCATACAGATACGAAACGCTACTAGAAAAGTGGGTTAGGTTAGGTTTGAACTGCGACCCTTACAGAAAAGAAATGCTACTATAAAAGTGGGTTAGGTTAGGTTTGAACTGCGACCCATACAGAAACGAAATGCTACTAGAAAAGTGGGTTAGGTTAGGTTTGAACTGCGACCCTTGCAGAAAAGAAATGCTACTAGAAAAGTGGGTTAGGTTAGGTTTGAACTGCGACCCTTACAGAAACAAAATGCTACTAGAAAAGTGGGTTAGGTTAGGTTAGAACTGCGACTGTTACAGAAATAAAATGCTACTAGAAAAAGGTGACGAAGTGGATTAATTAATTTAATAGGATAACGATATATTAAATGTTTGCACATTTTTAATTAAAATGTAGTTACAATGTTTGTGATCATTTACTATTTTTGCGTTTACAATGATTATTTTGGAGCCATTTGCTTTAATAGGATAGCAAGATTTAAAAATTTGGTTATCATTTTACATTAAAATGGAGTTCTAATTTTGGTGGTCATTTACTATTTTTGGGTTTACAATGATTATTTTGGTGTAATTTTCTTTAATAGGATAGCAAGATGTAAAAATTTGGTTATCATTTCACATTAAAATGGGGTTTGAAATTTGGTAATCATTGACTATTTTTGGGTTAATAATGATTAGTTTGGTGTCATTTCCTTTAAAAGGATAGTAAAATGTAATAAAATTGGTAATCATTTCACATTAAAATGGTGTTATAATTTTGGTGATCATTCATGATTTTAGGGTGGTAAAATAGATTTTTTTGGTATTAAATTTTACTAATTCTGGTGATCAGTTAAATAGCAGCCATTAATAATTACTATACCGAGTGAGATCCGCAAACTATTATTTTAAGCTCGTAAATAATTACGACAATGTGCGAAGTCGACGTGAAGCGTTGTATAACGAAAAACTGCAATGTTTACAAGTCATACCCAATTTAGTAGGTTGGTGCTCTATTAATATTTTGATACTTTAAGTACTTGTTCTAACATTTGCCTATTGCTTGGATAAAGTACGTGAATTTATTAATTCCTGAATCTCATAAACAGGACAAGTGTATAAAGAAACGGATAAACTAGAAGTTCTGGAAAATATCAATAAAATCTAAACATTTGAACGTAAACATATGTGTTTGTCGTTGACTGTATTTTAAATAGTGGTAGAAATTATGTGAGCTGACTTTGAGTGCACGTAAACGTATATTTAACTTATTTGCATAGGTACGTTACGTGTGCACAGAAAATCAAAAATATTTTCTAGTATCAAAACTATAATTCCTACTACACAAAGTGTGACCAGCCTAAGATTTTTTGAATTTCCCGCCAAGAATTTGTGTAATATTTCAGTAGCCAGACCTAGCTCTTAGACCATAAAGGCCTGTCCGGACGAGATAAGAGATTGCGTAAAAACAGGTGGGATATTTAATATTTTAAACAGCATTTTATAACGTAGTGATTGCATTGTCTTTAGTAGAACGTAGTGATTATATGCTCTTTGGTCTTTAGACTGAAGGAAAAAAACATGTCAATGTAATTTCTAATATTTAGTAACAATATTTTTTTGTAATCCCAGTCTCATTTCTATCGCTTTTGACTTTTGACCGCTACTTTTAATGGGAGTGAAAAGTGCTAACAGCCAAAATGTTGTGGGTTGAGGTAGCTATGCTCCTAGTGGAGTTTTTGGCGGCGGCGTGCGCTGTAGCGGTATGTGGACCTTGCTTCTTGGCGTGTGCCAGGAGGTTGGCACTTGGGGACGAACTGCTAGCTCGAGGGGGCCCGATGATGCGAGAGGCTGAGGTGCTTGGCTGCGATGAGCCCTTCTGTCCGTACTATAAAAAGAACGCCCGCCTCCTCATGGTGCCTGCCCATCGTCGAAGCTTACACGGGCGATAATTGTTTAAATTAATTGACTTTTCGAACTAAATATACACAATCACTTGTACAGTGTTACTATGTTATGTCATATGGTCGTCCGTGATTCCTAAAATTTAAATTACATGTACCAGTAACTACGTCCAGAAAAAGTATGTTCAATTTATTATTTTACTTGACACTAACTCGCCAAGTTCAAATAACTAAATTCGAATAGGACTGGATTGTAATATGAGACAAGACATGCAGATCCTGCTGAAATATCTAGGTACCTATTATCCATGGTGGCGGTAAATTCACGAAGCCTGAAATTTAAAGGTTACCTGTTAAAATTTGTTACCTACTTTAATAGAAAAGGACTTGAAGAAATAGGTACCTATGTATAGTAGGAACCTACAATACAAACATAGAATGTGAAATATAAGGGTCAGTTGCATCAAACCATCTGTCACCGTTATAGCGTTCGCTAAATTTTATTGTATGGGAAGTTCCATAGTTCACTGCTAAGTCACGTTGGTCAACTCAGTCCGCTAAGTGTGGGTGGTGCAACCGGCCCTATTTCATAAAAATATTGATCAACTGGGCAATTTGAACACGACATCAAAACGAAATATATTTAAATAATGTCCGTTAGTAGTAAATATGTAATTTGCGTGTTCATTTCGCTCGGACTTGTCCGTACATGCATAAGCGCGAGCGAGACGCGCTGGCGAATAAGAACAAAATTACATTATTTAGGTATCGTTTTGATGTCGGGTATAAGTCTGAATTGCCCCCCAAATCAAAGCTAATGTGACGATAAAACTGAAAGTGTATACGTAGGTACGTAATTATTGGAAATGATGGAAGCCACGTGTAATGCTACGCCGTAGCGCTGCTACGAGGCTTTGACTGAAAATTGTTTAATATCTACGGCCTGATTCGAACAATGCTCATAAGAAGTCATAGCGATACGATACCGATCTGTCAGTGTCAAAAGTGACTTTTTTTGGTTGAAGAAATGTTAGTCATGAATGTTATTCAAGATATGGTAAGTTATTCTATGGGCCCGATTCGGATTTTGAAATAGACATCTATTCGATATCTTTTAGAGATCACCAAGATACGATAACGATATGTTTAAGATCTAACCTGTCAAATTTGACATTTGCGCGATTCTGGAGATGCTCTTGAACGATTTCCACAGGATATGACTTAGAGATCCAATTCACATCTAATAGATATTTGTAACTGGTAATAATGTTTAATGCAAATAAATGATCTTTATCTTTATCTTTACACTATCTAACGTAAAGTGACATTGGTTGCCCGAATTGCGCTGCAAAAGAGAACTAGTTGAAATCTAAACTATAACGTATCTAGAATGGATCTAGTACGTGTCGTCTCTTGTGAATATCTTGAAGTTCGAATACGGCAGTTTATCTTTCTGATTTTAAGTATACTTAAACATCTTATTAATCTTATTATGTTTAAAACGTTGATGTTTCTTCTATAAACGTCTTTGAACCCGTTTAGGATATGAAATCTCTATAGGTACCTGTACGGCTACCACCAGTTTTGACATTGACATAACGCTCACGTTTACGTAACTTACTTTCTATGCATCTCGCTCGTACTGGCATATTAGTGCAAGCGAGATGCACAGAAAGTAAATTAGGTACGTAGACGTGAGCGTATATGTCAATGTCAAAACTAATAGTTGTCAACATAAGTATACAAGTTTATACATATGCTAAGTAAATATTTACTATTAACCGATATAGTCGATAACATAGTAAAACTACTAACCAGCAGTATACACACTCCAAAGGGATCAAAATAATCGCACTAATATAAATTACTTATGATATTTTGTTACCATCGTTCATAAGCCACCGGATCAAATGAGATCGATTACATAACATAACGTTTTACAGGACTATGAATATAACCTTTATTCTTTCTAAGGGTTAAAATCAACTTACAAAGCGCATAAGTAGGACAAAAAACAGCCCATATATAACGTCGTTAGTAAAGGTGTTATCGCAAACAAACTGTATCTATTGAGCAATTAAGTTGATAGCTTATTAGTTGTTGGAGAGCGACTAAAGGCAGAGGGCCTACCGCTAACCACATTCGACGTGTTGCCTCTCTGTCGCACTTGTACGTAAGTGTGACAGGGAGGCAACACGTCGAACGTGGTTCGCGATAGGCCCACAGATCATAGATATGGTATGAAAGCTAGAAAAGCTGTAACGAGGTGAACGCACGCGCTACTTGCGGTAGGCCGGCGTCCACTATAATAGAACTTTTGGCTGTGAACATGTTTAAAAAAACTCAACCGAATTTGAGAACCTCCCACTTTTCAAATTTTGAAGTCGATTAAAAATTGAATTACATACTTACGTTATGAGTAACGTAAACAGTAGAGTAGCGTAATGATTTAAAAAATATTTATTTTAGGCATCACTTGCGTACAGCCAGTTGCAGTCGCATCATGCGTCAGTCAGACGAACGTACTACATTCTTGCAAAGCTACAAAAGTGGAAAGCAACTACATGCCGTATCGGTATGGTAAGTTGGTAACACTTAACACACCTCGGAAAGAGAAGAGTCGTGAAATGTATGGGATCCAATACATTCTATGACTCTTCTCTTTCCGCACAGACTCTATCCGTTTTTTTCTATCTGCTAATTAAGACCCGTAATTAGGACCCTTTACTATGTAGGACTGACCTCACGAGTCGTTTATTAGTCAGTAATGGCACAGAATAAATAATAGTACTATCGTACAGAAAGGAAACTTCCTACAAAACCGAAATTTGACAGCGGTTCAGGGTCGAATCTTGCTATCCCTTTCTAATATATGGCACTATATACTGTAATTTATCACTAGCAAAAAGCAGAGCTTTGTAAGGGCTCGCGGAGTTTTTCTACCTAAGCGTACCGGACCGCGACTTTGATCCAGTCCGAGGCTTGTTCCATGTTCGATCGAATGGATACGTAATACGTCCGTTAAGGACGGAGCTTTAAGTGAGAGCAAGAAAGAAATATACCTACTAATTGAACCCCGGTCGCTGTCCGGTACGCCTGTCTGTTACAGCTTTTACTTTGTACATTAAAAACGTGTCCAGACGACAAAATCAAATTGCTAATATCATCCACACGTAATATACAATTTCATAAGCGCTTATTACATCCTACACGGTTGCCCAGTACTTTTTGTAAGGAAGCCAACTGGCTTTCCTACATAATGTTGGCTCAGCGAGTCAATGTCCTTGAATTTATTTATGCGTCCACACCACACAATTGAGCGTAAAACTATCCCGTCTGGACACCTACTGGCGGTAATCATGCTGTTCTGCACATCAACTTACGTATAATTTGCTCTCTTAAGTGCTCATCAAGACGAGTCGGATGATCAAAACAACGTGTGCCTATATTGTATAAAACCCGAGCTCCACTAGGTACTGCCAGAATTCAGCATCAGCTACCTTGGGTACTACTCTACCAAGTGATCATCATGAGTCGGATGTCCAAAACAGCGTGTGTCTATGTTGCACCAAACCCGAGCTCCACTAGGTACTGCCAGGGTTCAGCATCAGCTCTATCTTGGGTAGTACTCTCCTAAGTGCTCATCAAGACGAGTGAGATGACCAAAACATCGTGTGGCTATATTGCAACAAACCTGGGTTCCACTAAATACTGCCAGGGTTCAGCTACAGCTCTATTTTGGGTATCTCCCAAGTGCTCAAAAAACGAGTCGGATGACCAAAACAGCGTTTGCCTATGTTGCACCAAACCTGAGTTCCGCTAGGTACTACCAGGGTTCTGGGTCATTTTGTTGAACTGCACGCCGACGCACGGCGGCATCCCTTTCGGCTATTTAGGGTTGTCAAAATTCAAGTGATTATCTTATCTGTGGTCGTGCACGCAAAAGGAAGTCAGTGGTGCCAACCCTAATAATTGCTCGGAGCAATGCTGAGCCGAGCGGAGCCGAGTTTGGCCGATCTCAGGAGTTTCGCACCCCTGGTAATGGCCTAAACTCTTTTATTCGGAGCCGATTGCGAACATGTTAATTTAAAGTTCGCCTTTGCATTATTGAACCGACTAGCGACCCGGTAGACCAATTTACACAAAACTTTAACATATTATACACCTAAACTTTCCTCAAGAATCACTCTGTCGATACTATGTCGATTTATAGGTACCTACCTACTGTAGATAGCACAGAAATATGATTATAAGGAGAAGTGGTTTGACAGTTAGGCGCATAGACGCACCGGAGGACTTTGTTTTATAAGATACAGTAATAAAGGTGGAGAAGACGATCTTGGAAATTCCATGCGTAGCCAACATGCCAACCCATTACGCCATAGCGAAAGAAACGCAACTGTCATGTCACTGTCGCACTAATATGGAAGAGTGATAGAGAGACACAAAGCATTTCCTTCTTAGCGCAAGCGATTAATTGTCACCCCCGGCCCATTGGATTGGCGCCGTTGGCGGGGGTCAGACCGTCAACATCTCCTGAGGATGCCTCGTACTCGTAGAGAGGCGAAACACGTGTCGAGTATTGTTCTTTTGGCGGTGGTTTGTTATATTTATTTGCGTATTTATTTTTGCGGTGGGATGGTGGGGAGTTGGAATCATTAATTGCATGTAAAAATTACGCAAGTAATATAAATGGTTGACTGGTAGAGAATGCCTCAAGGCCGCCTTTTGTACTTTTTACTTGTTCTTGTGCAATAAAGTTTAACATAAATATAACGGGTTAACAACTTAGCACTGTTTGACTAGCACGTTTATCTTTTCGCGGATTGGCAAAGTAATAATTTTATTTTAATTAATACGGGTTTCCGCACAGTAACGCCTGATTCTATTCATTACATCTTCTTTTGTTAGGTTGTCAGCATTACAAAGACTCAAATCAATTAACAGTTACGAAAACTTGTCAACGAAAACAAAGATCCCATCACCAGGCTTTGGAAACTAATCAAACTTTTAATTGTAAACGTAAATTTGAGCACTTGTGAATGGTTAAATATATTAAATGACTTAGATTTCAAAATTTGTTTTTGTAAATGAGATTGACATTGTAACACTTTTAACTACTTACTAAGTTTTTATGGTTAAAAAGTTATTTATTAACTTCAAATTATTGATTTTGGAACACATAATATGAAAAAATATCCTTTATTTCTCGTATTACACAAAAGACTAGAAAAATATGTCATTTATTAACTTTAATATCCCTTTACTAAACTGGATCCGGTCCGGCCGGATCCGGCCGGTTTATGGCCAAAATCCGACGAATTGAAAATCAGTCCGGTTTGCAATCCGTAGACACTAGGGCTGACGGTGCGTTCTGGGCACTATACTAGGTTATAGTTTCAGCTCGGTCCATTTCAAGAGACTTTTGACTATTTAGTGTATCATTATCGGTTCGGTCGGTCGGTATTATTATCATCGAATTCTATTAAACGCGAACAGTGGACAGCGAACTTAAGGAGACATTGAGTAAGTACTACTTACATGTATTACCATTAAAGATATTGTTTCAATTTCGTGGAACAATCTAGAACTATAATGCTGTATCATTGTCAAGGAAAGGTCAATTGGTTGCCTAAGCAAGTTCACGTTCATTGTCAAATGCAATTTATTTTATTAATAGTAACTTAAGTGTTTTAGTTACTTTTCGTATTTAATAAATGGCATTGTTTCGTTATTTCAATGTTAACAAAATGAGTTATACCCGTAGGTATATATTATACCTACATCCATATATTATACATAAATAGGTACCTACATACAAAAAGTTACAATATAAAGAAGTAACATAATATTTCACACAAGAAGGCTTTTCTTAGCCAACATAGCAAAGCAACGACGGTTATAGACGGAGAGCGAGCTATAGCCCGTAAAATGGTCAACAATTTCAAGAGCAACGGAAACCTGCCCAACTAGCAAAATAGTCGTATAAGAATTGATTTACTCAGCCTGTAATCGTATAACAGCCGAGTTACGGTTGTTGAAACACCAATATATCGTATAATAGCGGTTAACTCGACTATTTAGCAATTTTCGCTAATTAGTGCTATAATCATGTCGTATAAACGTTTATAGCACTATCTTTTAGCACTTTTATTCCACCTTTTAATAAATGCTGAGTTAGCGCTACTAAATCACTTTTATTCAGCATAATTGTTCTATTAAAATCATATAACAGCTATAGAATAGCTAATTGTCTGAATAAGGCGCTTTAATACAACCGTTACTCAACTCTCTTCTCTGTTGTTATAAAAGCCTATTAAAAGCAATCCAATAACCATTTGGCAACAATGCTGCTGTAACAGCGCGCTTATATCATAATTCGGGTAATGGGGCTCAAACCGCTGTTATAGGAGCTGAAGTGTATTTACAGGTTTTATTCAAAATGTATTCAGCTTAGAGTACTTTTAAAGAGTTTTGAACTACATTAACAGCACAAGTTAGCCATGTTGTCGTTTCAATATAGTCCGGTGGCCAACTGCATGAAACCCTACCTGATAAAAAAATAGAAAATCCTACTCTGTAGGGGTAGCTGACTTTTAGTAGCATCAACTGCTCTTGGTCGGCCGCGGCTTAATTTGGCAAATTTTGCGTAAATGGCAAAATAGTGGCACAAAAATTCATCAAAAAAAAACCCCATCGTATAATAGAATGAAACTTGCATGGTAGGATAGCTGCCTTTGAAGACAGCAAAACAAAAGTGGTCAGCTACATCCTGTGTTGGCAGGTTCCTGTGTTCGACCGAATTTGTGGTACCACGTGACAGCTACAATTTACCTCATCGAAAAATAGAATGAAAAAACTGATTGTAATACCTACATTAAATTTGTTGACGTATGTCTTAGTCGGTTTCACCTTAGCCTGATAGCTTTTGCAGTCCGCCCGCATTAAAAAAAATGTCAATGGCAGCAATCCTACCATACAAGTGACATTCTATTTTTCGATGAGGTAAATTGTAGCTCACGTGGTACCACAAATTCGGTCGGACACAGGAACCTGCCAACACAGGATGTAGCTGACCAATTTTGTTTTTTTGATGAATATTTGTACCACTTTTTTGCCATTTGCGCAAAATTTGCCAAGTTAAGCCACGGCCGACCAAGAGCAGTTGAAGCTGCTAAAAGTCAGCTACCTCCACAGAGTAGGATTATTCTATTTTTTTATCAGGTAGGGTTTCATGCTGTCGGCCACCGGACTATAAATCCATAAACATGGCGACATCATGTGCTATAAGTGTAGCAGTAGACGCAGTTACTCGACTTATAGTCGAATTAATGAGATATAACAGAAACTAGATCGTGTAAGCAAATTTTTACTTATTTTAATTAATATTTTTTTATTGAAATTTAAGAAAATAGGCGGCCCATGAATATATATGAACCAGTGCCTTTGGTTTTATCAATAAAGTATTTTCGCGCTGGGTTTTACTGTATTACGTGTACTTACAGACAGTAAAAACTTATGTACACAATCACGGTAAAAATAAATGTCATGGATGACAGCAGTAAAAAAATACTTAAGTACCTTTTTGTTTTATTAGATACGTGAAGACGATTAGGCCTCAAACTTAATCAAATAATTGAAATATAATCGCCTACCTGAGATCGTTTTTAGCACATATTAGTTGAATAAAAGCATTTACTGCACTCTTACACATTCAAAATGCCGAGTAAAAGCAATTCGGCTACTTTTACGAAACATTTTTGCTGAGAAAAAGCAGTGCGGTTGCTTTTATAGAACACTTTCACTGAGTAATAGTAAATTGCTAATGTTTATAGAACGAATAGTCGAATAAAAGTACTATCGTTGCTATTAAAACACTAGAATCACTTTTATCCACTTTTACTCAACTCTTACAGCATCGATTTGCTTCTTATACAGCGCTTACTCGATTTTTATAACACTTTTAGTCTGTATAAGTGCGCCTTTTTCGCGTTGAGTAAACGCTTACAGGACTTTTATTCTGACTGTTTTTACACCGTTTATAGCACCAAAAAGCGAAAATAAATTAAAACGTGCTCTCAACTTTTATAGCACATAGATTTGCTAGTTGGGTGATGTCTTGTGAGTTTCCTATAAAGTATAAGCTATAAGTACCTATACTATCCTTAGTACTGGATTCAGTCCTCTGGCAGCTGTTCATCGTTTGTTATATTATCAGGTAAGTACCTAGTGTTTTCGGAAACAAGGCTTCTGAACAATATGACCTTGCTAGGTTTCTACCGTAGTTGCCTTTTGCGTGATTTAACATGTCTAACTTATATTTCAAGACTAAGCTAACTTGATATTTTCATTTTGTTATTTTTCTCTCCCATTCTAGCTAAATTGTTTACCTAGATAAAATGATGTTGTGTTCATGCGTAGCTTTTAGCTACATTTACTTTAGAAATACCTAACCGTCCAACATTGTTGTTTATTTATACTAAATTATGTGTGAACTAAATATTCAACCGCATAACGATGTGGTAAAAATGCAAGCATTATTAATTCATTAATACCAGACTTCTAATTGACTGCCTAATAGTACATTGTATTAGTCATGGGCGCCGGGTCGTGGCTCCATGCCCACCATACAAGCGACCATACAAACCATACACGGGTAGCCATACACGTTATCTGCCCATTGTTCCTCAAGCTGATTTATATTCAAATAGTGCTGCGAATGTTTTGCATGAGGCGTCATCAGTCACTTCCCACCGAATTATTTGCACTTCTGTCATGTAGGAAATGTATATGGTCCCGATTCGGATTTTGAAATAGACATCTATTAGATATCTTTGAGACATCACCAAGATACGATAACGATATGTTTAAGATCTAACCTGTCAAATTTGACATTTGCGCGATTCTGGAGATACACTTGAACGATTTCCACAGGATATGACTTAGAGATCGAATTCACATCTAATAGATATCTTACTCTATCTAACGTAAAAGTGACATTGGTTGCCCGAATTGCGCTGCAAAAGAGACTAGTTGATATCTAAACTATAACGTATCTAGAATGGATCTAGTACGTGTCGTCTCTTGTGAATATCTTAGACATAGACATAGACATAGAAAAACTTTATTTAACATCACAAACATCACATTAATGGACTTAATGGTACATTTGAACATAGATCTAATGTATTTAATTTAGTCTAAGCATTTAAACATAAAACCTTAAAAACTTTTAAAACAAATTAAATTTATGTTTACATATAAACAAAACAGCGTGATGTTAAAAAGTGGCTCGACTCAGCATGATGTTGCAGTAAAATTAACTGCAACGCTGGTTTTCAGTCGGACCCTAATAAAATAATAAAGAACCTAAAGTAAAAGAGGAAAATAAAATATGTGACGGAACGGAGCGCGGAGTGCAAGTTTAAAAAAATATATGTGTACCTACTGTGTATTTTATGTGTGTTCGTTAGTTTGTGTAATACAGTATCATATTAATATATATATATTAAAAAAGGAACGTTTTGTGTATATAGATTAGGATATAATTATATTCTTGAAGTTCGAATACGGCAGTATGTTACGGGTAATGTTAGAAGGGTGATTAAACTTAAGTTTACCCGGGTATAATTAGTTTTACCCAAGCCTTATGGGTAAAGTCCGAATTTTGAAACAACATTAATCTGTATTCGAGGTTTACCCGTACACACCTAGGTCTACACTGGCTGGGTAATGGTGTAGGTAAAGGTTGATTTAATTTTCGGGTTTTACCCAAAAGGCTTGGGTAATAATAGGTATACCCAGGTAAACTTAAGTTTACTTAAATTAAGTATACCTATGTTACGGGTAATACTAGAATATTCGAGTAAACTTAGGTTTACCCAGGGTTACTTAGTATTACCGAAGCTTTTTGGGTAAAGTCCGAATATGAAATAAAAAATAATATGTGTTCGGCGTTTACCCGTACACACCGAGGTCTACCCAACGCTGGCTGGGTAATGTTAAGTGTTGGTAAAAATACTCAATTATGTTTCTTGTGGAATGCTTAGGAAAGCTGTTCTGTTATTCTTTGTTATATTTTAATTAATTTACATCATTATTATTGTAAGAAGAAAGTTTTATGATTGACCTGCTTTTTGTGAACTATTGTTGTAAACAATTTTAATCTTTACTTACTTCATTACTTACATTACTACATACATATAAGAATCATCTCTGGTAAAAATACTCAATTATGTTTCTTATGGAATGCTTAGTAAAGATGTTCTGTTATTCTTTATTATTTTTAATTTAAATGAATTATTCTGACTTTACCCACCCAGCGTTGGGTAGACCTAGGTGTGTAAATGTAAACGCCGAACACATAATATTATTTTTTATTTCAAATTCGGACTTTACCCAAAAAGCTTGGGTAATACTATGTAACCCCGGGTAAACCTAAGTTTACTTAATATTCTGGCATTACCCGTGCATGGGTATACATAATTTAAGTAAACTTAAGTTTACCTAGTATTACCTAAGCCTTTTGGGTAGAGCTCGAAAATTCAATCAACTTTTACACAATTACCCAGCCAGTGTTGGGTAGACATAGGTGTGTACACACCTAGTACGGGTAAACCCCGGACACAGATTAATGTTGTTTAAGTTTTCGGACTTTACCCAAAAGGCTTGGGTAATACTAGTTATATCCGGGTAAACTTAAATTTAATCAACCTTCTAACATTACCCGTAACATATACATACTTCCCGTCTTTCAATATACTTAATAAGTTTTGGCCATAAATTTCGTTTTTGGCATAAATTTCATTTTTGGTACAAGCTTTAGGTTGCGTTGTTTGATCACAGAGTTCCAATGGCCACCTCCTGTCTCCATCATCAGATCAGCTTCAGCTTCATTGGAAGTCGGGAAGTGGATCAAATTTATCTTGCAAGATTTGACCCGTACAAACATAGGTACTATAGGTAGGTACAGTCAACTGTAAAATATGGGTGTAGCCAACTTATTCAAAAATATGTCCCATAGTTCTTAATTCGCTGATAAGAGCTATGGGACATATTTTTGAGATGATTTGTGCACCCATATTTTCACAGTTCATTGTACATTGCAAGTTAATAAAAAGCTTGTAAAAATTAAATACTGGCAGATTACTGTAGGCAACGGATTAAATATTGACAAGAATTCCTAGCAAGTCAGACTCCTGGATATAGTATGTCCCCGTAAGCTGTAATCGGTATATATTTTTTTTAATGCATTGCTAGTATATGTTGTTCCGCCTCCGTATGCGTATGAGAAAAAGTGGAGTGGCATAGTTATAGGTATGTCGTTGTACTTTTTAACCGACTTCGAAAAAAGGAGGTTTTCTATTCAATCCAATCTTTTGTAGTACCTTATTAAGCCCTCTTAGTTTTTTAATTGATTTCGATTTTTATTGTTTCAAATTGTTCTCGTTTTCGTCAAAATGAAGTTCTGATGATGGGATCCATCATCCATGAATATCTCAGCCATTTCAGGGAACTCCTCAAATATTATAGGCATACATATATAGCGATTTTTGTATTTTCAGTTAAAACACAAGCATTTGCATTCAAAAAAGTTCCATTTGATTGCACGGCATTTCGCTCGTTTCTTCTCAGAATGTGCAGAATGTGGAATGAAATGAGTTTACCTCCTGAGGTATTTCCTTTGCGCTACGACATTTCTTCAAAAAGCGGTTTTTAGGGTTCTCAAGGAGTCAAGGGCAACGCTTTAGTGGCTTTTCCGATGTTGCTTAAATATGTTACTGGCACCGACTTCAAACATATAGCGCCAAGGAAAAACATTAAGTACCTATCCCTTTTACAGATATTTTATCCTTTTAGAAATCGGTTGTTTCATAGGTATTTCTATGTGCAATTTTTGTATGACATTGGACTTTTGGTTACATTATTAACTTATCTGACTTGTTTGCTTGATTCCGTTGCGCCAATGGAATCTTTATAGCACGCGTCGTAGTCTAATTGCGGTTTTCCGTAAACCATTCATAACTGCGCTTGTCGTCATTCACTACTTTTACAAATATGGCCATGATTCGTCATCGCACGTGCGTAAAACCTGCTATGTCAATAACAGTGGTATAAAAAAAAACACTGGCATAATGGTAGTGGTAGTGGTTTTTTATACTTAGAACAAACTTTTTAAGACTGCGCGATCGAAAGAGCAAAACTTATCACGCATTCATGTTGATAACTTGATATACACCTACTTATAATTTGCAGTAAACATCAAATGGCATTCCGCACAGGAGTAATCTAAGGAACGCCCACTGCGGGTTCAAACCTACTTACAACGTCCTGTTAGAAAGTCGTACATACGCTACATGTGACATATCTTCAAAAATTATATGTGACGTTATCTATGAAAAGGGACCTTATTGTCGATGACGCTTACGCCATTATTAACGATGCTCGGATATAAATACAATGTCGCGCGACGCTGTGCGGCGTAAGCGCCATCGACAATAAGGTCCCTTTTCATAGATAATGCCCCATATTTTAAACTAATGCGAAATTAACATAAAACCAGAAGACAAATTAATAATAGAAATGAAACCCAAAAAAAATAAAAAGCTGTAATCTCTAGGTGCGTGCGACTAAGATTTGAACCCGCGGTCTCTGCTTTGAAAAGCAAACGCCTGTTACTGAGACCACAACTAGGGAATGCAATAACCGGCCAATCTTCATAACCGGTTTCGGTTACGGTTATGCACGAAAAATAACCGAATATCGGTTATAATCGGTTACGGTTATTTTCAACAAAAATTATAATTTTACAATGAAGTAATTAAAAAGTTACGAAAATAAAGTTACAGTATTAGGGAATGTGAGTATAAGTCCTCATTTTTTAATAAAGCACACAACACAAAATACAGTAAGAGTAAAATATGACCTTGGACGTGATACAATATTCAATAAAAATATTTCATAAATAAGGGAAGTAAATTTGGTATATTTTCATTATTAAAGTACAGGAATGACGAAAATTATAGTCACAGGCGTCACAGCCAAAAAAGACAGGATTTTGTAGTCATTAGATGATAGAAACATAGAATTTAAGTCATAAATAAATAACCGAAAATAACCGTAACCGGTTATTCCTTTTTCCAATATTCGGTTACGAAATTTTGTCAAAATATTCGGTTATAACCGATTATTTCGGTTACGGCTATAACCGATTTGCATTCCCTAACCACAACGTGCCTGGACAATTGGCTCTAAATTCGGCTTCAGTTAATTTTCGCTATGTGTCATTCGTTTTGACGATTCTGCTAAAAGAAATAGTTTGCAGTAAGTTGACCGAGAGGCTCCTGTCAAATGGTTGAAGAGCAAAACATGAGATAGATGTATGTGATGACAAGACTGTACTTACTGCTTTCGATGATTGTCAAAACGCTTTACCTGAAATTAGCATGGCTATTTTTCATTCAATATTCGATCATACTTGTATGCTTTAAACGTCTGTTTTTCCATATTGTTCAGATATATTTGACACGTTAACCGCTTAGATACCGGTGGTTTTTTGACAGCTAAGGTATCAATGACTTGTTGTAAGTGTAGAAATTAATGAATAGCGACTGTTAAGATATTTGTGACACGTTGAGCGCTCACAAGTAAATACTACCATGTCAGTCAACAACTTTTTGACAGATTAAACGTTTACCTATCTTTGAGCACCTGGAGTGTATAGCGACTTCTGCTGCTGACTGTACGATAAAATTATCATCATCAAGATAGTGAACTGATGGAGGAAGAAGGACAGATAATCCTATCGAGATTGGGCTTATTTATTAATGTATATGTTTAAAAAAAGACAGTTGGAAATAATATTTTTACCATAAATGAAATTGGTGACAACGATTTATTTTGTCGTAAATAAACGCAAACTTATTTTTGCTTGCTCAATCGGCTCAATAACAACAAATAGAGTCTATTCGGAAAGGGAAGAGTCGTGAAATGTTTCATACATCATGTATGCCCATACATTTACGACTCCTCTCTTTCCGCACAGACTCTACCTACTAGTTGTTGGGCAGAGTAATGTTATGAATAATAACACTACCAAAAAGATTGAAGGGAAATAATTAGATCTGTACGTGGTGTCGTTAGAAAATTATACCAACAGATATTACTTTTGAGCACAATAGCGAAATAATAATAACAATCATCAGAAGACAATTCGCAATATACATCAACACATTACGTATTGTGCTGTAGAAATAAGAACGGCAACGTTATGTTCTGCACAACAACTCTATTGTCAAGACAATAAGGATTAGTTTTGTTGCGTAGCTACTTGGGCTGTACGCTACTGAGCGATGTGAATAGTTGTATAGCGGAGTTCCATATTTGGGTGGTAAATGGCACGCGTCACAAATGGCGCTATTCGCTATTGTTTAAAACTCGTTATGCTCATTCCTTAATAGTATTTGTTGGACTGTAACGACATCAAAACTACGAATGAGTTTGGAATACAGTTAACTACTTAACTACTATTTTGATGACAAACGCTTTTATAATACATTTATGAATATGGATGACGTAAAACTATGAGCTCGTGCTACGAAACTATAGTGCTACGCCGTAGCAAAAATGAGTTGATAATAAAAACAAAATATGAGCTGGACAACGGAAGTTTCCGTGTCTTCATGCAATGAAAAAAAGATATATTGAAAAAACGGCCGGCATTTGTGCCCTTTTATTTAGAAAGGCAGGTATTTAGCGGTAATTACTGTATTTAGGTATGAAAGGGCGAAACTAATTATTTTCAAAATAAAATTTTTCAAGATCAACAATTTCTTGCTCAGATATTTTTTTAAAACTTACGATTTTAACATGTAACAAACATTTATAATATTAAGGTTGTTGAACTATACCTACGAGTACTTACCTATATAGGTAAATAGATCGGTTGAGGTTAAATCTACTGCTGACTGTACCTATTCGTCATGAGATGCACTATCACCGTAAATGATTT
Source organism: Cydia splendana (assembly GCF_910591565.1). Classification (NCBI taxonomy): domain Eukaryota; kingdom Metazoa; phylum Arthropoda; class Insecta; order Lepidoptera; family Tortricidae; genus Cydia; species Cydia splendana. The sequence goes on from NC_085960.1 coordinate 15,493,747, forward strand.
TTAATGGCATTTTAATCTCTGTAAAATCGTTTATTATTTAATATGCCAACATTAAGACGTTACGATAATGAGAACTTTGTTCGATTCTCTTTTTCACAATTTTTGAATACCAGTTATTATTGTCTGTGAATTGTGTGATTATTATATAGAGGCCGGGCTGGGTGTTCAGGACTCGCCAAGTACATACATCGCCCCATCTGACGTATTTTTTTTGACCTCCGGTTAATTCATAACATAATATATAACTTTAATTTCGTTTTTTAAGAATATTTTTAGCAAAGTGCAGGACTTCTAGGACTTCGTATACCTATAGTTAGGTATGATAATAAAATTTCACCCCGTAATTCATTGGTCTACGGTATACGGTAATTATATTATCATATAGGTATTTATCAACAAGCAAGCATATGAGGTCTACAGGAGGCAGTCCCGAAAGTGTCCAGCGTGCCTCAGTCTAGCTTGATCCACCGTCCGCGCTGGTCGCCGAGGAGTGCGCTTGACGCAGCCCGGTTCGCGCCAAACTTGCGTTTATTTCCGAACTATGTTACAACTTCTAGTTTGTATTGTATGTTCAGGTTAAGAAATTTAACATTACGAAGGCAGATTGGAGTTATAGTACATTTGGATAGTGTTATTAGCGATTGATTTGTGACCGATGGAGTAAACTTATTTTATTTGTTGGTAAGTTCCTTCTGTATTGTGTGCAGTTGTAGTAGTCGCAAACACAAGTTAACCGTGAAATCCGAAAACTCGGGTCAACATTTTGTTATAAATATTATCCGTACCCGGAAATCAATGCCGGGTGCAGTAAAAGGAAAATTGCGAAAACCATAAATATTTAGGTATCTCTGCGTAATTCCTTAGTCGGATTTTTTAATGTTGTTAAAGTAATTTTACTCACTGGCTATTTGGCTAACGTTTATTTGGTATCATTTGGAAGATGCACGATGTCTCTTAATATTTAATACTAACTACAACTAAACTGATCAACAGACATCGTACATTTTATAGCATTTTTGGTGCAGCAGAGTGGTGTTAACGGAATTGGTATAGATAATTCCAACTGAAATGGTAAATTAAGGTTAATATTAACCTAATTAACGCTAATTAATCATTAGGGTTGAAATTGTTTATACCAATTCCGTTAACACCACTCCGCTGCACCGAAAATGCTATAAAATTTACGATGTCTGTTGATCAATTACATTCTGAAGGATTGATCAATTTCTAGATAAGGTAAGGTAATTGAATTATTTATTTATCAAAATCAAACTAATCAAACATTTTGCGTAAAGGCCAAAAAAGCTTTAAGTAGATTGGATATAGGTATAGGCTGACGAAGTTAACAAAAATCCGCCAGAAATCCACACATATGATTGTTACTAACTGGAATTCCAAATGGGTGGTAGTCTAGTATAAATAAATGATAATACATTATATACCTTCCGCTTCGCTTATTTTTCCTATAACTATATGAGAAAAAAATTCGAAAGTTAACACAAACCAACATTGATAAAAAAAAGCAAATTGTTGAGGTACAAGTTCTCAACTTCTAAAAAAAGAACATGGTTCACCTTATTTTAAATTCTTAACCTTGAACTTGTACATACGGAAGATGGAATCGTTACTAAGTACTGCGTCGTTATCTGAGCTTAACGTTGTGCGTCTATATTCTCTCTCTTTGGATTTTTCATAATTATTTTAGTTTATTTCAATTCATGACGTCTCGATAAATTGAATTTTTAGAAAGCGTAAAAATACATCCATTAAAGATATTTCATGTAAAGGTTTTTTAATTAAAGTTTATTAGCCATTTTTAAACAGAAGTCAGGACACGAATAACATGGAACACTTGTGCGCCCACTAATTGTATCATTCTGTAAACAGGCAACAGGACGTATGTAAATAATTATAATCGTTTAATAACACTCCTATAAATAACGTAAGCGGTTAGTTTAGGTACATATTATGCAATGGGATTTTCAGTGCATTATTGCACATAATGTCGACATAAAATGAAATTGAAAGGCACATAAATAATACCCATTTGTGACAATTGTGACACATTTAAGGTAGCGCAAAATTTTCTTTTAGCCCATAGGTACTTAGGACAAGATATAGCACAAGAGAAAATAAACTATTAGGATGCAATCTGTGGATGCAATTAACCCGATATTAGCTACAATAACCCCCAGAATAAATTGCCAGAAAAGTCAAATGCAATTTAGTACAACACATAAAACATATAGAGTAGGTAGGTGTGCATTTACTAAGACATTTTGACTTCACTAACCCTGTAGGTATGTACCTAGCCAATAGGTAGTATTTTTGTTTTTTTTTACTGCTAAAGTTGTTTATCAGGGGCAAGTGCTTAATAGCAATATAACAGCCTGTTGAGCGCTGCCACTTCGATAAGCCAGATAAGCTGATGATAATACTCGCGAAAGCGGTGGAACACGCGAACTTCTGCTACCGTGTTCATAAATTTCATGATAATATTTATGATTATTGAATAAATAATAGTTAAACAAAGGTCAGACACAGCTATTATTAGCAAACTTTCTTTTGTTGACATTTTTAGCGTTCCGTGCCTTAAAAGGAAAAACGGGACCCTTATAGGATCACTCGCGTGTCTGTCCGTCTGTCTGTCACATCCAATTTACTCCAAAAGTTATGGCTGATTGAGTTAAATTTGGTAAACATAATGTATTTTGGTGGGGAACACCCAAATATTTCGAAATATGTTTTTCCGACTTTCATAACCTCGATTTTCATAATCACGATTTTTTATACGTCCGAAATATTGAAATGACGACTTTGAAAACCACGAAAGAAGAAAATCACGACTGCGCTATTTCCGAATACTTAAAATCCGATTGTCATATGAATGAAAGCTTAATTAAAGTTCCGATTTTTAAAAAATCCGATTTTTTTTTCCGAATTTGTCTATTCCGAAAAATCATTGACCGATCGGAAATAAAATAATTCGAAATTCAGAAATTCGATCTTTTGTAAACTCGGAATAATGAAATTCCTGATTTTCAAAAGGGAAGTAATTAAATGGTCAGCCGTTTTTAAAATTGATCTGCAAAAAAAAAATGCATTTAAATCATTTGGACATGCTAGAACTGCTACCTTTACAGAAACCAACTGCTACTAGAAAAGTGGGTTAGGATAGAACTGCAACCTTCACAGAAGCCAACTGCTTCTAGAAAAGTGGCTTAGGTTAGAACTGCGACCTTTACGGAAACCAACTGCTACTAGAAAAATAGGCGACCTTTACAGAAACCAACTGCTACTAGCGAAGTGGGTTAGGTTAGGTTAGAACTGCGACCTTCACAGAAACCAACTGCTACTAGAAAAGTGGGTTAGGTTAGAACTGCGATCTTTACAGAAACCAACTGCTACTAGAAAAGTGGGTTAGGTTAGAACTGCGATCTTTACAGAAACCAACTTCTACTAGAAAAGTGGGGTAGGTTAGGTTAGAACTGCGACCTTTACAGAAACCAACTGCTACTAGAAAAGTGGCTTAAGTTAGAACTGCGACCTTTACGGAAACCAACTGCTACTAGAAAAGTGGGTCAAGTTAGGTTAGAACTACGACCTTCACAGAAACCAACTCCTACTAGAAAAATGGGTTAGGTTAGGTTAGAACTGCGACCTTCACAGAAACCAACTGCTACCAAAAAAGTGGATTAGGTTAGGTTAGAACTGCGACCTTTACAAAAACCAACTGCTACTAGAAAAGTAGGTTGGGTTAGGTGAGAACTGCGATTTTTACAGAAACCAACGGCTACTAGAAAAGTGGGTTAGGTTAGAACTGCGACCTTCACAGAAACCAACTGCTACTAGAAAAGTGGGTTAGGTTAGAACTGCGACCTTCACAGAAACCAACTGCTACTAGAAAAGTGGGTTAGGTTAGGTTAGAACTGCGACCTTTACAGAAACCAACTGCTACTAGAAAAGTAGGTGTAGGTTAGGTTAGAACTGCGACCCTCCCTCCCCTAGAAACTTACTGCTTACAGAAAAGTAGGTATAGGTTAGGTTAGAACTGCGACCCTTACAGTAAATAACTGTTTTTAAAAAAGTAGGTTTAGGTTACATTAGAACTGCTGCCTCCCGTAGAAACGTAGGTACCTTTATTTATTAACAACAAATCGGAATATTGTTATTCGGAATTTAAAAAATAGGAATCACGTCAAATCGGATTTCAAACTTTCGGAATTATAACAACTCGGAATTCGTGATATCAAAAATCGTAAATGTGAAATTCGGTGTTTCTTTCTATCGGAATTGTTATATTCGGAATTATGTGGTTAGGAATTTAAAAAATCGTCGGTTTTACTATTCGGAAATATAAAACTTCGTGATTTTCATCGTTCGTTAATTACGACAATCGGAATTTAAAAATCGGAATAATAAAATTCGATATTTTAAAATTCGGCATAAAATATTTCGGAATTTTGGTGATCCAAAGCGTAACAAAAATAAATAAATTATAAACTTAGCGGCCATTTGTACATTAGAATAGGGGTGTTTCCTGTACTTAAAATAAATTATTTCAAACCGTGCACGAAATAAAGCACCAGATAATTATTAGAAAAAACCGGGCAAGTGCGAGTCGGACTCGCGCACGAAGGGTTCCGTACCATAATGCAAAAAAAAAACAAAAAAAAAAGCAAAAAAAAAAACGGTCACCCATCCAAATACTGACCACTCCCGACGTTGCTTAACTTTGGTCAAAAATCACGTTAGTTGTATGGGAGCCCCATTTAAATCTTTATTTTATTCTGTTTTTAGTATTTGTTGTTATAGCGGCAACAGAAATACATCATCTGTGAAAATTTCAACTGTCTAGCTATCACGGTTCGTGAGATACAGCCTGGTGACAGACGGACGGACGGACGGACGGACGGACGGACGGACGGACGGACGGACAGCGAAGTCTTAGTAATAGGGTCCCGTTTTACCCTTTGGGTACGGAACCCTAAAAACATAGATAGCAGCTATTTTAACACAATTTGTATTTAATAAATCGGATTGAAATATAAAAAAGTAGGTGAGTTTACCGTGACGTCACTATAATTTAATTTCATATAAATTCCATACAAAAAAATCGTTTTGACAGTTCTAAAAAAGAAGCTGATTTGACTAGTAGGAATGTAGCCTATTATATCGTGTGACGTATCAAATAGAAAAATATGTATTTAAAAAAAAATATTTTCGTAATTTTAAGGTATATAATTTTTAGAATCTGTAATATAAAAACTACAGTTTCTCTCTTCTGAACCAATTTTCTTTTCGGGTATAATTTCAGTATTTAACTGACTTCGCCATTTAAATTGCTCACTCGATCTGTATATTGGTCACGTATGGTCACGTCCTCATGTCGGCCCCAATTATGAAACAATAAATACAAACATTCTTATAAATTCCACCGAAGACATTAAGATACGAATTCAAATTAGGTGTTGAAATGAAGATACGTCTATGCATTTAGTGCGACTACGTGCTACTTGTCACTAATAGTGATTTCTTTCTAATCACCTAATAATCAGCTCAGCAGCTATTTGCTTTGTTTATGTACAGAGGGCCTACCGCCAACCACTTTCGACGTGTTGCCTCCATGTCACACTTACGTACGAATTCACAAGTGCGACAGAGAGGGAACACGTCGAACGTGGTTCGCAATAGGCCCTTTGATGTAGGTAGTCGCCAGTTGTTTGTATTAGATTAGAGATATGACTTTCAATTTATTAGCAGCAAGTAGAAGGCAAGGTAGGTAAGAAGGAGGGTAAAATAGTAGTTTGTGTTACAAGGGATAACGTTACGTAACGGTCCATATAACAACTTTTGATATATTTTTAGTCGATATAACGATTGAGGGACATAATGCACTTTTGCTATATGGTACATGGTATATTCTTATAGAGTCTAACTATCGTCAAGTATAATGAACTTGTAATATAACAACTTCTAATCTAACATTAACAGCGTATAACGTATATGTGATATAAGGGGCTCCCTCTGGTCGCATAACAACTTTTGTCATATTTTTAATTGTCATAACACTTTATTCATAAAATTGTAAGTCATAAAAATCTTTAGTCAGAATTATTCCTGAGCATAACTGGGTTTTTGTCATAAATGAGTTATGACATATTTTTTATAGTCATTAATTTAATTCGCATAACATTTTAAGTCATCTGCTTGATATCCATAATTGTTTTTCGTTCGCAGTATTGCAGTGCATAGTATTAATATAGACATAAAAAATAAGTCATATTTGTAGTGGTCATAATGTTTTTTTTCATAAATGTTACAAATGCATGGATAATAAATATGTACCTATGGATGTAACCCACCTATGAAGCAAATATTACTTTAGTCATAATCATAACCACAGAGCGACCGTATAAAAGAGGAGATCCAAGGCGAGGAGCCCCCTCCTCCTCCTCAGGAGAAACGGTTTTTTAAAAGAAATTAATCATAGATATCAGATTTATTCAAATAGTAGGTAGGTTAGGTTCGTTAGGTTTCTTTAGATGCCCGAAGGGCAAACTACGCAGAAATAGGAGCCCCGCGTGAGCGGGGCTCCGTCGAATTGTTTTTGGATGGAGATTAGGGCTATCAATAACTAAGTATGCCTTAAACCATTATGGTTGAAAATTATTATGCTATACGTTATACGTAAAAACATTATAAGTATCGATAAATATGCTTTTAGCTGGTATAACATCTGATTCATTATAATTAAAACCTATATGCACAAAAAATATATGAGAACTGCTGAGTATGTCATCAAATATTATGGCTAAAAATCTATGACACAATATAATATGACTTTTCATTTGTATGCGCAATGATGATTATGACACAAGTTGTTATGCGCAACAAAGATATGACTTAAAATTGTATGCAACCCAATATGGACCCGTGATATAATTATGTTCGATATAACGCTCAGTTGGCATAATGTAGTACTGGTATAATTTGTAATATTTACTACTATTATAACAACCGACGTATTCGAACTTAAGGCAGGTCTCAGTTAGGTACGACGACGAGCGAAGCGAGGAGGAATGTTAGGTAGAACTGCGATCCTACAGCGCGCGAGCCGAGCGAGCGAAGCGAGCGTGCCGCGGTAGCGGCCGGCGAAGCGCCAGAACCGACTTTTTTTATTACTTTCCTTTTTTTTATACATTAGAATACATTACACCATAAATACTTATAACAAATATTCATTATATCCCGTAAACGTTATATCGAATAGCTTTTATATCGATTAAGCATTATACCCCATGAAAATAGTTATTTTGTTGTTATATCAAAAGTTTATTATACCGCTTAAATGATTATACAGCATGAAATTATATCAAAAGTTGTTATATCTTTTGAAAATATATCAAAAATTATTATACGGATCATTACACACTCAAATGATATATTTCCGTCAAGGGCGTACATTGAATCCTGAGCGTAATGAGGGATTCAAGTGTTAACGCCCAAGACGAAATAATTTTGATACCGTGTGACACATACTGCTTTTCACATCAACTATGAGGAAATTGTTATGTTCCAAAATATGTATTATTTGACCAAAAAATAATAGTATGCAAGAAAGAAAAAATCGTGTCCTAGAACAAACAGTACAACTTAGCAGGGAAGAAAAGTGCCACTTTGATCCCTCCTAGCGGGGAAGAAATTAACTAGGTAGGTAGGTAGTTTGAGTTACAAGCATTGATATAGAATAAGAACTGGATACCCAATCAGCCGCAAAAAATGGCCCCGCAAAAGTAACGTTAAAACAGATCACGCGTTACTTTTTCGTTTAGTCTTGTATGGACCGCTCAAATGTGAAGTTGTCAACAATGTCGTAAAAATATGCAAAAATAACAATGATAAAACAAGGAAAAAGCATGGAATGTATTTCTTTCGGTTAGTGCTTTGGATAGCATTACATAATTTATGTAATCTGGTGGTAATTTCATGGTTTTGAATAAATTATTTTGTTAGTAGGTACCAAAGAAGGGATGTGTAGGAACAAAAATCTAATGAGTCGATGTGAGGTTAATACTTTTTTTATTTTTATATGGAATTCGTAACATATAATATTATGTTTAAATTCAAGATTTCCAAGAAAACCTATGCGACGTGCAGAGTGGACTGCTATTATAGCAAGAGATAGGGGTGACGCAGTTTTAAACAAGGCAAAACGGCACTTGTGTGTTCAGCCCATTTCCTTGTTTCCGACATATACACGACCAATAAGGGCTTACATCGACTAACTGTAAATGCTAAACCTGTCTGAACACAGTGACAACCACAGGATTTTTTGATAAAGACCATAACCAATCAGTACCAGTAGCGACCTAAATGTCCCCGTGCACTATATTGCAAAGAACTAAAGCGCGAAGATTATTATGTAGATCTAAAATACACAGTTATTTAATAAGTTGAATTTATTTCAAGGAAAATAGTATTTAAAGACGAATGCTTACTTATTAAAAATAAATTTGTTTTATGATAACTTACAAGGGTTGTTACCATGAATTAATTTTATTTGAACTCCCGATCAAATTAAATTTGTTTCATTTATTACTTTGATTTTTCTGTACAGTAATACCTATTAAAATGTACCAAAGGGACTCTATTCGTTCATTATTCTCGTTTGACGTTGTTTGACGTAAATACAATGGTGACGTTACGTTTAGTGCCATCGGACTTAAAAGTTTTAACAGTGTTGGTACTAATGTTTACAAATTTGACACTTAATGCTTACGACAGTAAGTTCTTTTCCGTACAGAATATTTATCTTGACTCAAAATTTACGTAAGCGTTTTTATCATCAATGCAAATTTTCCGCTAATGTCATTCTGACCCACATTTTGTTGACGTTTTTGTTCCGCTCTGTGTGTCTATTTCTAATATTAAGTCAGTGGTTACAAGGGATCAAAATGATATATTTTCGTCAAGGGCGTACATTGAATCCTGTACGGCTACCACCAGTTTTGACATTGACAGATACGCTCACGTTTACGTAACTTACTTTCTATGCATCTCGCTCGTACTCGCATATTAGTGCAAGCGAGATGTACAAAAAGTAAATTACATAGACGTGAGCGTTATGTCAATGTAAAAACTGGTGGTAGACGTACTGAGCGTAATGAGGGATCAAGTGTTAACGCCCAAGACGAAATAATTTTGATACCGTGTGACACATACTGCTTTTCACATCAACTATGAGAAAAATAAAAAAATCTTAGTGTGGACACAATCTGATGCTTAAACAGATTATTTAAGCTAAACAAATAATGTGCAAAAAATATAAAAATAGTGTGCTAGAACAGAAAAGTGTTACTTTGGTCCCTCCTAGCAGCGAGGAAAAGTGCTACTTTGATCCCTCCTAGCAGGGAAGAAAAAGCTCCTTTCCGAATAGGTGGTGTGAAAAAGCCCTTTTTCGAATAGGTGATGTGAATATATCATTTTGATCTCTTGTAACACACAACATCACGTAGTGGTTTGACGTTTCCCTGGTTTAACCACAAGGAAGGAATAGTAGTTTGTGTTACAAGGGATCAAAATGATATATTTCCATCAAGTCACTAACCATGTAAACTTTGTAGACCACGTCAGAGACGAGCTAGATACAGGTCGGCAGGTGGATGCGGCTTATTTTGACTTCAAAAAGGCATTTGACCTGGTAGATAATGACATCCTGCTTCAAAAATGTAGTGCCCTGGGTTTTACGCCGCACCTACTGAACTTTCTATCTAATTACCTTCGTGACAGAAACCAGTACGTTGAGTGGGGTGGATATAGTTCTAACCTTTTTTCACTCGGTCCGGCGTGAGTCAGGGCAGCACTCTCGGCCCAACATTATTTACGATAATGATAAATGACTTGCCGAGCGTGGTACACACTGCTGGCTGTTTGTTGTTCACTGATGACTTGAAGTTGTTTCTGGGAGCAGGAGACAAGTCTGATCTGGAGGACCTCAAGAGGGACATAGACGCGGTGACCGAGTGGAGTGAGGACAATAAACTGCATTTTAACACATCTAAATGTAAAGTTATTACGTTCTCTAGAATTCGGTCATCTCACATCAAACAATACCACATTAAAGACGCATTCATGGATCGCGTTGATGAGGTAACTGACCTGGGACTGACCTTGGACTCGAGACTTGACTTTAGGACGCACGTTACCAAGGTATGTAAGCAGGCGAATAAGGTCCTGGGGTTTATCATGAGGGTATCGAGCCAGTTTTGTGACACTCGTGTTTTGCTGTTGCTATACAACGCCTATGTTCGCAGTAAACTTGAATTTGGTGCTTGTATCTGGGATCTGCACGAAAGCAAATATACCCTCATGATCGAAAGAATCCAGAGGAAATTTGCTCGATTTCTATATAGGAAAAAGTTAGGATATTATCCTTATATGTATCCATCATTGTTTGTCAGTGGTATGGTCGGGATGGATACATTAGAGTTGCGGCGGAAGTTGTTACTGGTGGTGCATTATTATAAGCTACTGTGCAACCAAGTCTGGAATCCATCTACACTGTCAAGAATAGGTATTTCTGTTCCGCCCCCTCGCCGTTGCCCCGCGGCGGGGGAGGGTGGGCGGTGGTTTCGCGACGGCGCCGGCGCCTGTTCGCATGCCCGGTGAGGCGCACGCGCTGGGCGGCAAACGCTCCCTCTGCAAGAGCTATCGCTCTATTAAATATGTCTCTGCGGTTACCTGACGTTGACATTTTTTATCATGCATCTTACCACGTTATTAAAGGCATGTATGAATTTTTGAATTTAATTGATTAATTAATATTTATTAGCTTTATTGACATATTATTTTGATACTTAATTGATAATTGAATTTGTTTCTGTTTTTGTACCGTTGACATGTAATTTTATAGTGTAAGTGTAACATAGCAAGGGCGTACATTAAATCCTGAATGAAGCGATGGATTCTACAGTAGAATCCCGAACGTAGTGTTTCTAAAGTAGAATCCTGAGCGTAATGAGGGATTCAAGTGTTAACGCCCAAGACGAAATAATTTTGATACCGTGTGACACATACTGCTTTTCACATCAACTATGAGGGAAATAAAAAAATCTTAACGTTGACACAATCTGATGCTTAAACAGATTATTTAAGCTAAAAAAATAATGTGCAAAAAAAATGTAAAAAATAGTGTGCTGGAACAGAAAAGTGTTACTTTGATCCCTCCTAGCAGGGAGGAAAAGTGCCACTTTGATCCCTCCTAGCGGGGAAGAAAAAGCCCTATTCCGAATAGGTGATGTGAAAACTTTATTTAACACCTAGGTTATTTACACCACACTATTTGTTATTAATAGAATGATGAAAATCATCGGAAGATTGACAATTAATTCAAATGTTAAATCGGCAGTTAAAGGAAAGGGAATTAACAAATACGTACCTACATATAAACAGACATCGTAAATGTCTGGTAATACATAATCCACTTCAGTAAATTTTAAAACATTTTTGGTGCAGCGGAGTGGTGTTAACGGAATTGGTATAGATAATTCCAACTGAAATGGTAAATTAGGGTTAATATTAGCGTAATTAACGCTAATTAATCATTAGGGTTGAAATTGTTTATACCAATTCCGCTAACACCACTTCGCTGCATTGACAATGCTATAAAATTTACGATGTCGGCACATTAGGTACCTACTGTAAGTAATATTTAACAAAAAGTATTTAAAAACTTATTTTTAGGGTTCCGTACCCAAAGGGTAAAAACGGGACCCTATTACTAAGACTCGGCTGTCCGTCCGTCCGTCCGTCCGTCCGTCCGTCCGTCCGTCTGTCACCAGGCTGTATCTCATGAACCGTGATAGCTAGGCAGTTGAAATTTTCACAGATGATGTATTTCTGTTGCCGCTATAACAACAAATACTAAAAAGTACGGAACCCTCGGTGGGCGAGTCCGACTCGCACTTGTCCGGTTTTTTTAAACCCGTTTTGCGGGTAAACAAGGGGGCATATTCAGATTTAACAATTGTTACGGTTTTGATTTTATTTTTATACGGACTTGAAGATAACTCACGCTGATTGGTGCATGCGAAATGAAGTGAAAGTCGTGCGTGAGATTCGCGCCAATCAAGGTCGTATCAAAACCATATCAAATTGTTAAATTAGAATCGACCTACAGATTACTTGACTTTCACACATGTCTACTTATACCTAAATGTTTTTATATGCGTCTTCGATTGCTTCGTGATACCTGTCTTTTTAGTTAGGGTGTTTAAATAAATCTAAATAAATAATCCATTCAGTCAGTTAAATACAATAATACTAAGTATGTACCTACTATAATTACTAATGTAAACAAAAGTGCTCCGAATATTGGCCAATTTATATGGTGTTTACCATTTAATTCTCCATATGATCACATGTCGGATGCAATTTAGATTCTTTAAATAGGTACCTACCTAAAAGAACAGTATTTTTTTTTTCATTAACATGACTGTGTCTAACTTTGAACCTTTCTTCCAGTGTGCACGAGATAGACGCAGCCGAACACGAGCAACGACACGATTGAACCATCTATACTTTTATATAAAAATCACTCATAAAATATTATATCAACGGAATTGAAAACGCATAAATTATAGTTACTAATGAATACCTACTACGTAATATTATAAAGTAATACTACGTAGCTAAAAAAACGAAGATAATGCAAAGACCGTAAAGCTAAGTAAGGTTTTTGACACAAATTCTTACCAACATGGACATAACGACATTATCACCCGAGGACTTCACCGAGTATAATTTCCTCAACGAATCTCTTCACTTCGTGAACGGCACATCCAAGCCATGCGTCACCCCACATTTGGGCAAGATATTCAGTATAATCCTGAAGGTGGTGTACGTCATCGGCATCCTCGGAAATGGTGTTGCGATCATGTGTCTGAGGAAGGGAGAGAAGAGAGTACGCAACAGGAAACATCTGCTGCTGCTTACTTCCTTAGCCTCTAACGACATCGTTGCCTTGGTAAGATTTCCTAACACTTATACTTATGAGCATAAAGAGTACCTCATACCACCCTTCACGCAGGTTCAGATGAAGAAATAGCAAAGCAAAATCTCAAGGGAGGAAAAAATATATATGAAGAAGTTTACTAAGGTACTTATAAGTCAAACATTTTTTTTAGATCAAGCTATTAAGTAAATGAGTTTTACTTTAAAAATAATGATTATTTTTTGTAGGTATTACTTTTTTACAATAAAAATAGTTAAATTTCAATAATTTTATAGACGATCAAATATTTTTAAGTACACAATTTTAAATCGTTGCTGTATGCCATCTGACCTTCCAACCTAGAGGGGAAACTAGGCCTTATTGGGATTAGTCCGGTTTCCTCACGATGTTTTCCTTCACCGCTGATCACCGAGGACGTCTTCCTTTATTTATTTATTATATTTAATTAAAACTACACAAGATAGATTCTACTTGTCAAAACAAAACCGTTTTGTTGATGTCAATAACCAGACAGATTTGCATTCTAATTTTTAGTTTAGGGATGAATGAGTCCTTGTCCCAATAAAGATAACATAACAATTATTAATGTCAACGCGCCAATTGCTTGATAATTGGGTCACGATTGGATTAACATCACATTGAACTGTGTTTGCGAATCTATTGAAACCAGAAACTGAAGGGGCGATTGACAATTTATTGCATTATTCGTTCAATTCAAATTAGTAAACAACCAAGCAAAATTAGGTTAAACAGATTTGTTTCCAAATAAAGTATACCAACCAATTTTTTATTATGGTGTAATAGATTTTTTGGCTGTGAACATGTTTAAAAAAAAACACAACCTAATTGAGTTAAGAAAACTCCCCCTTTTCGAATTTTGAAGTCGGTTAAAAATTGAATTACAAATACTTACGTTATGAGTAACGTAATAGTAGAGTAGCATAACAATTTAATAAATATTTAGGCATCACTTGCGTAAATAATTTAGTCTACCAGCAAATGTGAAAAATTATTCAATATTGTTTGCCACTTGCTCGCTGTGGCTTTGCACGATGATGGCCTACCGCGAACCACGTTCGACGTATTGCCTTTCTGTCGCTCTTGTAAATTCGTACGTAAGTGTGACAGGGAGGCAACACGTTGAACGTGGTTCGCGGAAGACCCTCTGATTTTGGACAAGAAAGAATATCATCGAACTCGTGAAAGAAAAGAATAACGAATAACTAATACATAATAGGACTCCTAACCTGGATTGGATGGCTGCCTATAAGTTAACAAATTTATCTCAGTCTCACACTAAATTAAGGTACAACAAATTAACTCTCGCAATAAACAGTCTTGGCATCTTATTCGTGCCTCGCTGGAATTAAGTAAGTAAAAATTGGATTAATCTTTGTAATCCCTGCAAGAACATAATTTGTCATTGTCTGATCAGCCAATTAATTTTATGGAGTAATTAGTGTACGAGTATAAAATAGTAGGAAACCGCCATCATTCTGATTATCAATACACCGCTATCCTTTAATCCTATACAACTGATCATTGTTGAAAAGAGAGTGCCAGCGCTAGCACATGAAAAATAAAATATGATCAGTATATTTCGTAGTGTCTTGTTTTCGAATTTCTAAATGTGTATTTTTTTGGCAGGTGGGCATGATGGCATCGATGTTGGTAGCCGAGGCCATCCCGTGGGTGAGCGCGACGCGCGCGTACTGCGCCATACGTGTGGTTCTGCGTGTGTTCGGCATCGGCAGCGTTTGCATCGCCGTCACTATGGCGTTGGAGCGGTACCTGGCACTCACTAGGCCGTTTCTCTATCAGAAGGTATGTCTGTATGTTATTAATGTTATCAGTTTTGTTGAGATAGACCAAATGTCTAATGTGTGTGCGATGCGCAATGTATTTACGTAAATACGTAATGTATTTACATACTACTTATTTGTCGGCCCTAAAGTAGAAACCTTTTAAAAAGCCGCTTCTTGGCTGACCTCATGAGACAAACAATGATCGGAGATTTATAATATTATGATAAGTTAAACGTACTGGTGCTCGACGCGGTCCCAGTACACGTCATTTTGAAACTCAAGTCATTGTCAATAGAGGTGACAGCAAGGTGTCATCTATTGGGCATTAGCATGTCGAGCACTAGTACGTTTACCTTACTCCTTAGTCAATACTGGTGACGTTAATTTACCTACCTAGCAATTATTGAAATGACCCTTATGTAGCGAGATAGTCCTCCTCCTCGCGTCGGTTTCGTCAATGCTGAGGGTCGTGACCATCTCGTCGAAATAGTTTTGTGCGGACCACTCGGCGCCATACACTTCTATCTGCTGCCTCGTGGAGAGCGTTGTGTACGGTGGTGTCGAGGGTGGTGCGGACCTGGTCAGTCCAAACGTATCGGGCTTCTACCCCTAGGTCTGTTTCCTTCCACTTTGCCAGTGACCACTAATTTTTCGAGATTATCGCTGCTTTTCCTGGCTATGTGACCGAAGTACTCCAGAATCCTTCGTAGACATGTGGAAGAAAGCCTCGTCTGGATCTTGAGCTCCTGGAGAATCGATACGTTGGTGCGATGTGCTGTCCAGGGAATCCCCAGCATCCTGCGCCAGCACCACATCTCAAAAGCATCAATGCGGTCACGGTCGGCTTTCTTTAAGGTCTCTGCGCCATATAAGAATATGGAGAACACCAAAGTGCGCACAAGGTTGGTCTTGGTTTTCAGGGTGATGCTCCTGTCCTTCCATATCTTTTGAACCTGCGCCATAGCTCCTTTTGCCATGCCGATTCGACGTCGTACCTCAGCTTCGCAAGAGCCATTATTACTAATGCTTGAGCCCAGGTATGTGAAGTTGTCAACGACCTCCAAGTCAAGTGTTCCGGTGAGCTCAAGCTTGCCTGTGCGATTTACGACCATTATCTTCGTCTTGGATCTATTTATAGAGAGCCCTAGTTCTACGCTTATGCGTTCCATCCTATCCAATAAGGTGGCCGTCTGCATAACGCAAATTGTGAATTTTGCGTCCACCAATGGTAATTCCTCCTCCCCAGCCATCGCAGGTACGCCTCACTATGTACTCACCGTAAATATTGAATAGGATGGGCGATAGGATACAGCCTTGACGAACTCCTTTTTCAAAACTGAATGGTTTGGATGTTGTACAGTCGATCCTCACCATTCCTTGGCTATTGTGGTATAGTGACTGCAGAAGCGCGATTAAATGATGAGGTACACCCAGTTCTGATAAGACTCTCCATAGACAGTCCTAGTTGACACAGTCGAAAGCCTTGCTATAGTCGACGAAGCACATTATGACCGGCGTGTCAAACTCATAGCATTTCTCCACGATTTGCCTGATGTTAAGGATTTGTTCACGGGTGCCTTTTCCCTTTACAAAACCAGCCTGTTCCTGTGGGATCTACCAGTCGAGATAATAGCGAATACGGCTGTTTATAATGTGTAACAGGACTTTGCTAGCGTGGGATATTAGCGCGAGTGTGCGATAGTTATCGCATTTTTTGGTCGAGCCCTTTTTGTGAAGTGGAAGGATAATCGACTGAGTAGCGAGATAGTATTACCTACCTATAAAACGAGAGTCGCCATAGAATACCCAATTGCAAGTGGAACACTCCAATAGCCTGTTATATTGTATACCTACATAGTAAATTATTCACATTTTTTTGCTGATAAAAAAGGAATGTAGTAAATTTACAACATCAACATCAAGACGTGATTCTCCTATTTATAGAGCCACGTTCCATTATATTATCACAATATAAGGAAAATCGGGATCCTTTTAATTTACCGAAACTTTTTTAACCAAATTTCGTTTCACAACCAAATTTTACCAACTGCACGTTTGTCAACTCAATATTTCCCATATAAACATTTGACAAACTTAAAATCCGACAAATGATCATTTCCCAAACTGTTACTTACAACTTTTATAAGACCAACTGTTTTTTTCCAAATGTTTTACTTAGACTATAAATGTTCGCTCAAATTTATTTTTGCCAAATAAATCACTGGGCAATATTATTTTATCCAAAAATATCTTTACTTAAAAAATGTTTGATCAAATAAATGTATTGCAAAACCATTACTTGACAAATTATGTCTAGCGAAAACATTATGTTATTAAAAATTTGTTACAGCTAGGGGCTTGTGCACAAATCACGCGAGGTTCGATAGGGGGGGTGGAGGTCACGAAAAAATCACGACAGATCACGTTGGGGGAGGCGGGGTATAAGGAGACCTCACGTGTATTTTTCTACAGTGAGCGAAACTAAGAAAAAATACCTACCACATGAGTAGATACTTTTTCTCGGTTTCGTTAAACATAAATCTTCACTCCGCACCTCGGAGCTCCGCACTTCAAAATAGCGAGTCTATTTAACGAAATTTTGGAGCGCGTGGCCTGACCGGTCGTATGGAAAATTTTCAAAATAATACACGTGAGGTTATGTGGGGGAGGGGGGGTAGCCGAAAACTTCACCAAATATCACCAAGGGGGAGGGAGCGGTCAAAAAGTAGCCGAAAACACCTCGCGTGATTTGTGCACAACCCCTAGGTTAGGTAAACTGGGTGCTTAGTTTGGTTTGGTAAACTAAACAGCCCGAAAGCTAACAAAAAAAAAACACTACAGTATTACCTATATTTTTACCTAGATAGGTTCGTTAGTTACCTTGTGCTCCTCAGAGCAGAAAATAGAAGCCCCGCGAAGCGGAGCTTCGTCAACCGGTTGCCGGGTCTCACTTGTTTTAAAAAAAGGGATTGTCATATGCCACATTTATATTTTATCAATTAAGTCATACTTTTGAATATGTTGCGTTAATCTAAACCACACGAAATCTACCAAAACGGGGGCTCGGGGGGCGAAGCCCCCCGCATTGAAAAAATACTACAGTATTACCTATATTTTTACCTAGATAGGTTCGTTAGTTACCTTGTGTTCCTCAGAGCAGAAAATAGAAGCCCCGCGAAGCGGGGCTTCGTCGACCGGCTGCCGGGTCTCACTTGCTTTAGAAAAAGGGATTGGTATCGGAGCTCCCCCATTGAAATAAAAAACACTGCAGGACTACCTATATTTTTACCTAGATAGGTTCGTTAGTGACCTTGTATTCCTCAGAGCAGAAAATAGAAATTTTGAAAAAATAGAAAGCACGTTTTGTTTTGGTTTTTGTATTCTTTGGTAAGTACTCATTTATAGTAATTAAAATTTGTTCAAATAAAAATTGGCAATTTCTTTTTTTGATAACTGTCACATTTGTCATGTTTTGTTATGGTTTTTGTATTCTTTGGCAACTAATAATTTCGAATAATTAAAATTTGGTAAAATAAATGTTGCCAAAGTAAGGAAATGTCAAAATATTTTTTTTCATATCGTTCTCTTGGAAAATATTTATATGCGACTTGTTTAGTTGGGATATGATTAGTTGGCTTTTATATTTTTGGGATAAATTGTTTGGGATATGAATAATGTCTCTCGTATCGAACAGTTAAGGGCGGAATAAAAATGAATCAGTTCGGCTTTTATGAACAAGTTAAAGTTTTGTACTTGGATAATTTGAATTAGTGTCCATAAATCAACGAGTTCATGAAATATTAAGAAACTCTACATGCTTAATACCTGATATTTCCTAGTCATTGTTATTATCTTTGAAACAACTTGTCTGTTTATTCAATTGAAGTAAAACAAAAACCCAATTCAATTTCTTCTTATCCTTTTTCCGCCCTTCACCTCACCGAAATCATTCGGCAATGTCAGGGGCGAACGCGGCACATGATGTGACACCCGTTGCTCTGCTGACCTTATAGTCTGCCCTACTTGTTGTACCTTCAATAATAGGTACAGGTGGACTTCCAGATTAGAAATTATTTGTCTGCAAGAAGACAAAGATGTCTTTTATTATTACGCAGGTTTATTTAATTAGTGAAATAAAAAATGGGTTTACCTAAATGCGCTGCTTAATTTACCAGCCTATGTATTTACCTACTATTCAACGTGTTATGTAACGCACAACCGTACATAAATATTAATAATTAATTATTTTAGGTGGTAATCTTGGAATCATTCGCAAGATTTTGGGCGAAAAAAACTAAAGTAAATTAATAAGATAGGTAGGTACACTATATGTACGCTATGTTTACAATGTCAGTTTCACTCTTTATAAGTAGTTTGAAATCATGATATTACCAGTATAGGTATTCAAGACAAAGGTAGCTCGTCGTAGAATTTGATTTTGAGCTTCTCAAATTTTGGGTTCGTTTTTTTAAAGATCGCGAACATTAAGTTTATTTTCATATACCTAGGTAGGTAATTACCAATCTACCTTGCAGATCTAGATCAAAAATCTAGGTTAGAATAATAAATATATTTTTTATCATAATTATCATTGTAAACTTACGTCAATATTTTATAATAAGTTTCTAAATATGACGGAGGTTATCGCGATGCCAGTGCCATACCTACCACCTAAATGGCGCTTTGTCTCAGCACCACACACCGCCAATGCACGGTTATATTATTGCTATCAGTAATCCAACTAAGTCATTCGAGTTAGAATTATCAATATTGCAATATTTTTAGACGTAAGTAATGGTGGTTGGCTTTAAAAATATTACCGGAGTAGCTGGATCTACACAGTCAGCTAAGCGGGCGAAATGTGCATAATTTTAATTTTATTGTTCAATTCAAAAGGGCACGAGCTTAATCGTGTCTAGATTTTCACTTTGACCACCATTCCCACGTGTAAACATAGCAACTTCTGATACTGACTGCATTAGATACAAGCATAAAACCGATTTTTATAAAATTTATGTCATCATTACATTTTCTGTATTGCTAGCGATCCCTCATTTCGATGTTGTCGCATATAATATGCATTCTGAATATTAAAAATAGACACGTCTTCGTTTTCTTTTGTCAGATCTTTCAATTTTACATCTCGCAACCAATGAAACTCTTGAAACGTGTATCAAATAAAAGATCCTTGAATTTCCATGACAAAACGAGATGTACGAGTTACATGTGTATAAATAAGATCTGTTTTCCCTGTTCTTTAAATTATAATATATTTGATCGTTGTTTTGATTTCCAATTTGGTGCGTGATTAATATTTTCAGTATAAAGAGGGCCAAAAATCTATCTTTCGTCTGGCAAAGGCTCGGGAGAAGTCAACACAGGACATAACCAAATGTTTGTGTATCACAGACTCCCACGGCACGATTTGGTTTTGTTTTGGTTTGCGACGTATTCCGAGTGAAGGAGAGGTGGCGTAGCTACTTCAACGAATTGATGAACACGCAACACGCAAATGTATCTCCTCCGGAACTGCCCCCTAATCTTGGACTTGTTGCCCCTATTACGCCAGACGAGGTGCGAAATTGCCTTCGCAACATGAAAAACCGAAAGGTCCTGACGACATACCGATTGAAGCGCGGAAATCGATGGGTCCTCATGGTGTGATCATACTTACTGGCCTTATTAGGGTCAAACAGATCACTGTGTTAAGGTGAGTTCGACTAAGATCGGACACCGGGTAAGATCGTATGATTCATATTTCCGCCTTTTGCGGGGCTTTTTTTAAATGCTAGCAAGGTGTTGCAATGCGCTATTTTGTCCCGTACCCCCCTTCAGGCCCCACTTGTCGCTCCGACTAACAAGTCGCGAGATATGTGCAAACGTCCAAAAAATTAGATTTTATTTTGTGTCCGGAAATACCCTCCGCCAGTTTTTCTTGAATAACTGGCAAGTTGAAACGTTATTTGTTTCTTTTACAGATTGCATGTTATTTTTATTAAATTTGTGACAAATCTGTATATTTAGAATTTTGATACGATGCCTGTAGGCCGAGATCCGGTCTAATCCGAAGTGGTAAAAGATCGGATGCTAATCATCCGATCTTAAATTCTCAGGGATGCTCAAACTTTATTCGCGTCACCACTATTTACCGTAGAACTATGATAAAATCATTACTTACATGCCCACAAGCTGTTAACTATTGCCCACAGGAGAGAAAACTAGTGTGTTCGCGCGAACTGTAAATTTTTCTCTCCTGTGGGCAATAGTCAACAGCTTATGGGCATGTAAGTAATGATTTTATCATAGTTCTGTAAATAAAAGGAGGACCTTTTCACGTGGATAAGGGTTAAATAAGAAAATTAACCTTTATAGCCCTTAACTCTTGTGTATGTCTACAGGAAAGACATAACACAGTGATCTGTTTGACCCTTTAACCGCATCCTCACCAGCCGCAAAATGCCCAACTGATGGAGATTGAGCATTATAACGCCAATTTATAAAGGCAAGGGTAGTGTACAGGACTGTGGAAGCTACCGAGGTATTAAGGTCATGTGTCACACCATGAAACTCTTCGAGCGCGTTATCGACTCAAGGCTCCGGCATGTTGTCGCATATAATATGCATTCTGAATATTAAAAATAGACACGTCTTCGTTTTCTTTTGTCAGATCTTTCAATTTTACATCTCACAACCAATGAAACTCTTGAAACGTGTATCAAATCCTCACCAGCCGCAAAATGCCCAACTCATGGAGATTGAGCATTATAACGCCAATTTATAAAGGCAAGGGTAGTGTACAGGACTGTGGAAGCTACCGAGGTATTAAGGTCATGTGTCACACCATGAAACTCTTCGAGCGCGTTATCGACTCAAGGCTCCGGCAAGAGTGCACGGTTTCGGAATGTCAGTATGGGTTTCGTCCTGGATGTGGCACTATAGATCCCGTCTTTGCCCTAAGAATGCTAGTCGAGGCCTACAGGGAAAAGAAAACGCCCTTGCATATGGATTTTCTGGACCTACAGAAGGCTTTCGACTGCGTACCGCGCCAGGTAATCTGGTGGGCTTTGAAGGAGAAGAATGTGCCACAAACCTATATTGACATTATCCGAGACATGTACCACAACTCGGAATCCATAGTAAGGACCGCCGTTGGGATATACTCGCCCATTCCCGATCACAGTTGGTGTTCACCAAGGCTCAACCCTGAGTCCTTTTCTGTTCAGCGTAGTGCTAGACGTAGTTTCAGCAAAAGTCCATGAACCATCACCATGGCTTATGATGTACGCTGAGGACATTGCACTGACAGATGAGGACAAACAGAAACTGGAGCATAAAGTGAACCAATGGAAGGGTGCGCTAGAGAATGACGGTCTGAAACTAAATGTTGCGAAGACCGAGTACATATATATGGCATGTGGCGGCACGAACCCCGACCCCATAAAGGTAGGAGACGATTTTGTCGTGAAAACGAATAAAATCAAATACCTTGGGTCCGTGCTGCACGAATCGGGTGAAATCGATCACGACGTCCAAGCCCGAATTAGCGCTGCTTGGGCAAAATGGCGAGAAGTAACCGGTGTCCTCTGCGACCTCAGGATACCGGCACAGTATAATAAATAGTACTAACGTACAGTATGGACACTCCCTGCCTCCCGTTGAAAGTGCCGCCCACCCGCTCTCGGTTACCTCACAGTTACCGGCTGGCAAGGACGCGACGACGCGGTGCGCAGAGCGGAGGCCACGTAAAATATTCAAATATTAAACAAATATTTACAAAACCCATCAGATCACACTGAAAACAACAAAATATCTATATGAACAAAAAATCATGTTTTCAAGTTACGTAATATTTTTGTGGCCTGAATTTCCTTACAAAAATTTTGTTACTTCGTTTAAACTGATTCAAAATAGGAAACTATTGTATAAATCGAGCTTAGATAACCACCTTACAGCATAATACGATTCTTATTTCTTCCTAATACGCGCAATGAGTTTTGAGTCATTGAGGTCATCGAACTTGACAACAAAATGGCGGGAACCCTAGCACGTCTTATCTCACTCACACAAGCAAGGTACGCGTTCACCTACACGAGCTTAGACTGTGTGCGTAGGAACGAGTTTGTTTCATACATTTGATCGCCAGTGTCCGAGGTGTGATACCGGTGAAGCTAAAGGGCCTTGTGTACAAGAGCATCATCCGACCAGTCCTACTATATGGTAGCGAGACCTGTCCTGTCCTCGGAAGGCATGTCCAGCAGCTTCACGTCACGGAGATGAAGATGTTGCGATGGATGTGTGGCGTTACGCGACTAGATCGCATACCTACGTAACGAACACATCCGTGGCAGCCTCGGAATCCGTGACGTAGCGGATAAGCTGCAGGAAAGTCGCCTCCGATGGTATGGCCATATATGTACGCCGCAGACCGGTAGACTACGTCGGAAATAGATGCCTCAATCTCACTGTCCAAGGCCCTAGATCACGCAGTAGGCCTAAGAAGCGCTGGCTGGACGTCGTGACAGCGGACATGGGAGAGAACAATCTCACACCCGAGGATGCCGAAGACCGGGCAAAGTGAAGAAGACTGAGCAGAAAAGCGGACCCTGGCGCTAGGCCGGGAAAACGCTAGGTCGAAGAAGAAGAAGTAGACAGTATAGAGTAGACACAGAAGATTCTTATTTTCATTTTATAATCTTAAAGCCAGAGGTCCAGTCAGCATCATTCTCTAATAAAATTGCTTATCAAAATAATATATATTTGTTTAGGTTTATGTACTAACGAATGGGCCAAAAACGTTTCCCAAAGTATCACATCCCAAACTATGTTTCCCAAATACACCATAGGGGTTTCAAAACAATTAGAATAATTTACAAGATTTTGATTAAATAATCACTCTTTTCTTAGTAAACTCTCTAAAATTTAAAATGGCCGAGT